>NC_083721.1:70481056-71866056 GCF_028564815.1 Eubalaena glacialis
AGCGCTGATGTATCCATCCATGCAAACCCATGGAAATCCCTCATCCACTAATTCCCCTCTCCTGTTCTCAGTGCAACTCTGAATTAATTCTTTTTAACCCTTTATGTTCATTTCAATGGCACATTTGGAGGGAGGAGAAGTTAATAAATCTGTTCAGTCTGGCATTTTGAATCAGAGTGGCCACCAACTTCTGACAACTGTACTTTCAGCATGACTTGCCCTGTCATTTCCCATTTTGCTGCTTTTCCTTTAAATACTTCAGGAACCAGCCTCCTTGTCATGAGAATTTCTGAGCCACCTGGAACAGACAGCTATTGAAATTTTGGGGAGCACAGTCAAGCTTTCTGGGATACCAAGATTACTACTCTTCAACAAAAATGGAAAACAAAGATTTGTTCATCAAGGGTTTACATTTTTCTTTGAATGATTTTATGCCCGAAGGAAATTCTCAAGAATTTAATGTCCTATTTCTACTGTGAATGGAACAGCCATTGTCAATATATCTTCTAGCTGTGGATCTCTAGTACGTGGGGACTGAATTAAATGCCAGAGCGGCCTTGATCAGCCCTCTCCGACAGCACTTTCTGTGATGATAGAAATGTTCAATAATCTGCGCTGCCCAACACGGTAGCTATCAGCCACACGTGGATACTGAGCGCTGAAAATGTGGCTAGCATGGCTGAGGAACTGAATTTTTAATTTTATTTAATTTTAATTCATTTAACCTAAATTTAAGTAGCCACATGTGGCTAATCACTATCCTACGGGACAACGCAGCTCTAGACCTCAAACAACTCATTCGCATTGAGGAAGCAAAAGACAATAAACAATAACTGATAAAGTTGCACATTAATAAAAGAAAAGTGAGTCAGATAAGGAAGTATTCTAGGAATTCAGAGGAGGGAGCAATTGAGGGTTAGAAAGTTCAGGATTAGCTCAGATCTACCTATGAGGTAGATCTATGTGCTATTGTTAAAAAAAAAAAAAAAAAAGGCCAAAAGATGTTAAGCAAAAAGAGCAAGGTGCAGATCAGTATATGTACATGGGTCCATTTGTGTATGTAAAAGCATATACAGATTTATGCTTATATTTGCATAGAATATTTCTGGACAGATACCCGAATTGTTAATGGTGGCTACCTCTGGAGAGCAGAAGTACAGGTCAAGGCAAGGAACATTTTTACTTTGCTGGAATTTTTGTTTTAAAAAGAGTTTAACATTTAAATCATTTTTTTCTTTATAATAAAATTATAGGCACAGAGATGATTAATGAATAATACGTTTTTAAAAGGCCAAAGTCGTCAACTCTTTCCTGCGGTTATTACTCATGAATGATTTTATGTGATTATTGGGAACCTTCCACATCCTACTACCATGGCTCCTCTGTCCTCTACTAAAATGCTTTAAAGAGAAGACATACTTAAGGAAAGTAGCCTGAAGGAGGTAGGGTTTAAATAGGACCTTGATGCTGGATAAGATGCAGTGGGAGAAGGAAGGGCATTCTTGATAAAGGCATGGCCTCAGGTAAAGAAGGGAGCAGGGAATAGGATGGGGGAAGGGGAGACAAGACCCTAAGAAGCATGGGACCAAATCCGTATGGACTTGACTGGCAAGAGGTCTCGAGTCAGACCCTACCAACCTGGTTCTCAAGGGAACCAAACACTTATTGAGCACCCATCATGTGGCAGGCATTGTGCTACTCCTGGGACACAAAGATGAATAAGAAACAGTCACTGAGTTCAAGGAACCAGATGAGACCTGTAAAAGGGATGCTATCAATAGTGCGAGGAATACAAGATTTGGACCCTAAAGTACTGCCTCCTTCACTTTCTGACATAACCTTGGCAAGGTTTGTAATTACTCCGAGCCCTTGGGTTCTTCCTCTATAAAAAATGGGGATATGAGGGCATTATGCTAAGTGAAATAAGTCAGACAGAGACAAATACTGCATGATATCACTTATATGTAGAATCTAAAAAATACAACAAACTAGTGAATATAAAAAAAGAAGCAGACTCACAGACACAGGGAACAAACTAGTGGTTACCAGTGGGGAGGGCGGGGAGGGGCACTGTAGGGGTGGGGCGTGGGAGGTACAAACTACTGGCTGTAAGATGGGTTTAAGGATGTATTGAACAACACGGGGACTACAGCCAATATTTTGCAATAACTGTAAATGGAGTATAACCTTTAAAAATTGTATTAAAGGGACTTCCCTGGTGGTGAAGTGGTTAGGAATCCGCCTGCCAATGCAGGGGACACCGGTTCAAGCCCTGGTCCGGGAAGATCCCACATGCCGCGGAGCAACTAAGCCCGTGCGCCACAATGACTGAGCCTGTGCTTTAGAGCCTACGAGCCACAACTACTGAGCCTGCGTGCTGCAGCTACTGAAGCCCACACGCCTAGAGCCCGTGTTCTGCAACAAGAGAAGCCACCGCAATGAGAAGCCCGCGCACCGCAACAAAGAGTAGACCCCGCTGGACGCAGCCAGAGAAAACCCGCGCGCAGCAACAAAGACCCAACGCAGCCAAAAATAAATAAACAAATAAATAAATTTATTAAAAAAAAATTGTATTACAAATTTTTTTAACTTTTAAAAATGGGGATAAAGCTACTTTACCATGAGGACAAAATGACGAAGACCATATGCCTGGCGCCAATAGGCCTATCACACTCTGCCCTCACTCCTAATCGATAGGGAAGATAAAATGCTTTCCTTGTTTACCCTTTCTCCGCAAACGTGATACCAGAACAAAGTACGGTTGCGTTTGTGTGGGTGAGCAGGGCTGGGATGGGCTATAGGGAGGAAGGGAGGAAGAGGGGTCAGGGCTGGAGAGCTTGGAGCTGATTGGAAGGGCCTTGTGGGCAGTGCTGAGGAACCTCAGCCAAGGTTCGAGGAGTGAAGCAGGGAGGTGACATAGTCAGACCTGCATTGTTGGAAGGACCAACTGGAAGGACAGAAGTCAGGAAGCAAGAAACCAGTTTCCAAGCCACTGCAAACCTCATCTTAATCTCCTCTAAATTCCTATAGTACAAACTATTTAATTGAACTATTTCAAGCATCTAATTATACTGTCATATCCTACTGTTTTATAGGCACATGTTTTTCTCAGGAACCACATCATTAACACTTCTGAGGACAGAGAATTCCCTGATGATCCACTGGTTGGGACTCGGCACTTTCACGCTTTCACTGCCGGGGCCTGGGTTTGATCCCTGGTTGGGGGGGATGGGGACTAAGATCCCACAAGCCATGGCCAAAGAAAAGACTTCTGAGGGCAGAAAGCAGACCAGATGCTTCCTTCAAACTTCTCTAAGTGGTTGAGCGCTTCTGAGATAGAAGCGAACTGGGAAGAAGTTAGTGGGGGAAGGATACCAATGAGGGTTAAAGTGGAAATTGAGTTATTCACACTTTCATGGGTCAGGCCTTCCCTGTTCCCTTCCTCCACCCTCCACGCCTTAAACATGTCTTAATGAGGCCAGGCTAGCCCGTTATTGTGAAGCCCCCTTCAGTGAACGCCGAGCCCCTCAGTCTGGACTGAAACCTCATTTGGGCTGTACTTCAAGAGGCACTAAAGTATCAGCTCGTTTGATTCACAGCACAGCCAGGGCCTATCACTATGTTTGCTTTTTCTGATAAGAATGAATTCCAGGGCAGAAGGGAAGAAATCTCCAGTAATTTTAGTATTTTTCCTACCACCTCGCTCCTTTCACACTTGACTCCATGTTGGGGGAAGCAGCCCATCAGCACTTTAGCCGCCCTCGGCGGCAACAGAGCAGCTGGAGGCATTTCAGTCAGCCCTTGACATGTGCGGGCCTCCGCTACCTGCCCGTGGAGGCCCCCAGCACCCTGGGCCCAGCAACACTCACGAGGAAGTGGCACAGTCCATCCTATGCTGTCAGGGTCCTGCTATACCCGTAGGCGGACAACAGATCCCCACATCTGAGTTTCATCTACCTTCTTATCCCCCAAGCAAACAGCTGCCCCTTGACCATCCCACTCAGGCCTAGGTAAGTCTTCTCACGGGAATAGGCCCACCCAGGCCTTAGAAGTGGGCTCAGGGCCCTTTGGTGGAGAATTCCAGGGTCCTGGGTGCTCAGAACATGGCAGATGGTGTGGCTCCACTGGGTATATCCCTTGAGCAGAGAGATCCCCTGCTCTTGGGCAAGGGTGCAGCCAGATGAAGGAACAGGGATTTCTAGAATGTGGGCTCAGGTTGCCTGGGTCTAAAGGTGGTACTGATGAGATATAGATCCAAAGTTGTATGAGTTCTGGTAACTATAATCTCCTTAAGCTGGCAGAGAAAAAAAAAAAAAAAGAAAGGTGGGGCAGGGTAGGTAGCTTTGCCCTAATCAGTAGACCCTGATCAAATAGTAGTTTTCTGTAATGACATTAAATCACCACTTAATGCCACATGGTTGACTTTCTCTCGTAGACCCTAGACCCTGTTGGTTCAAGCCAGATGGCCACAGCCAGGGAAGAACAAATTCCTCTAGAATGCTTTAACTGCACGGCCACATTCAACTCAAGCACTCCTCTCACTGTTGGTAGATTTGGTAAAGGTCTGAAAGGGTTTTTTAGTTCTTCTCTGTGTTATGTCTTCTCCCCTGTTTATTCCCATCATTTAAGGAGATGATATCTTCACATGCATCTCATTAGGTGTTGTTTATCAGTTAGGAACACTTTCTATAAAATTTCCTGTGTGAATAACCACAGCCAAAGATCCTATCTAGGAAACTCTCTAAGCCTTAGGACTTCTGTCTCTTAGCTGGTCTTTATGCTCCCTCCACAGCTGTACCCCCCCCCACCCCCTATGCCCACCCCAACCAATCCTTTGTATTCTGGCTTGTTCCCTCATGGTTTTAATATGGTGCCTGAGCACCAGCCATCAAATCTGCATTCAAGGCAGGAAGCAGGGGAGGGGTGGAATATGAGAGAACCAGTGACTTGTTTTGTTTTAATCAGAAAAGCAAATGCTTTCCTAGGAATACCCTAGCTGACTTCAGCCAAATGTGTCACTGAGCAACTCTTAGCTGCAAAGGAAAACTTCCCAATGACCTCTAGAATGGAAAAGGGAAGGGCAAAGGGGGTTGGTCGTGGGTTACATGTCAGTCCAAAGTATCTGCCACAAGTGGAAAAACCCTAAAGGATGTGACGGACTGAGACCCACAGAGCTGAACATCTCACAGTTTGGAGCTTCTCAGAAAAAGACAAGAACCACAAGGGGCACCTGTGGTCCTGTCTTAGGGTCATCAAGTCTTTTTGGTAGAAAGAGGACGGCGGGGAGGAAGGGGTTCATTAAGTCTTTGGCCTAAAAATAGGATAAAGAGGAAGTGAGGGGGCGGGCAACAGTTTTTACTTCTTTCAGGAATAAAACCAGAAAACGCAAGGTTGAACCAACTTCTTATTACCAGCTTCAGAAGGCAGTAGGAAACAAACCTTTATAACTTCCTCACATCTGTGGGGTCCATTGTGTTTCTACAGTTATGGGAGGATCCCGTGGCCTCTGCAGAAGAAGCTGGGACATCCTAGTACCCTCCACACCCAGGGTTTAGGGCTTGAGCTGGTAGTGGCAACTTTTTAGAGGGGTGTGCGGGGAGAGGAAAGCAGACAGAGGCCCTGAGGGCTGCTGCAAGGAAGAGAAGGGTTCCTGCTGGCCGCCATGGGTGCCAGCCTGGGCCTAAGAAGTAGCTTGAAGGCTTATTTTAAAAGTCGCTCCGTTGTAAGAGATTCTGCAAGAGCCCAGTGACTGGAGAGCTGAGGTCCTGAGGTCGCTGTGAAACTGACACCAGGACTTGCTGGTGCAGAATGAGCCTCTAGAACAGGATGCGTCCCAGGGCCTGGACAGAGGGGTCAGCTGCAGGACAGGTCAAGTGGCCACCGCAGAGCAGGTTAACATGCCCTAGAGGCAGAGAAGCCCTGGCTGTGATCAGGGGATGACCGTTTGGCGCTCGGTCTTTTAAAACTAGAAACTCCTGCTCTAAGCTCGTGTCACGCAGGCCACCACCACCCTACCTTTCCCTTCTCTGAGGGGGCCAGGTCAGGAACACCCGCTGCTCATCTGCATCTCTGTATCCAAACAACCACTTCCTCACCCTGGAGTCACCTGACGTGGCCCTTCCCTGATGCAAGGCGTTCCTTTGCTTCAGTGATAATACACACTCGCAGCATGGTAGTTTGCAGAGCGCTTTCTAAGACAGCCCCTCCCTCTGTGTTTCTCTCTGCAAGCTCTGAGATGGAGCCAGACACTCCACCTAACATCTCTCTGGAACTGTCTTCCTTCTGTGTCCACTATACACCAGCATGCTCTCAGGTGCTGTTCTGGGTTAATTCCAGGAAGTTGGTGAGTGGTAACGGAGCTCCGAAGGCTGACCTCTAAGGAACACATTCCCTTTGACCTATAGCCCACAGGTAATATACAAAGTCAACTATTTCCTCAATATAAGTAAAATAAAGTGTTCACATAGAGAATGCTCTACTTTAAGACTACTGCAATTAGCATTGTGAATGCATGAAATGCCATCGAATTGTTTAAGATAGTTAAATTTATGTGTATGAACGTCACCTCATTAAAAAAATACTGTTATTACTACACTTCTTGACTTTATGAACTGCTTTTACCATTTTCTTCTTCAACTCGTTTTCTTTTCACATCCCTGCAGGCCAGAAAATATAGAAACAACTAGTTATTTCTTCTCAGATAAGGAAACTGAGGTCCAGAGAAGGTCTGACCTGCCAACCAGAGGATAACTGAGCAACAGAGAACTCCAGTGTGTGGACTCCTGGGCCAGTGCTCATTCTACAAAGGTTCCAGGGCAAACGGTCCAAAGGCTCCGCTCCTTCATGACCTCCAAAGTCAGCAAAGGAAGCAAGGCCTCTTCATCTGTAGAAGCTAAGTTATCTCTTACTCTCTGAATTTGAGGGAGGAGTTCATCTCTGACAAGCAATAGGGCAGGAAGGTGGGTATGGATCAGTTTTGCTAAGCCGTTTTTCAGAAGTTCACGTTGAATTTTTTAAGTGTAAATCCAGTGGCAGGAAGGTGGATATGGATCAGTTTTGCTAAGCCGTTTTTCAAAAGTTCACGTTGAATTTTTTAAGTGTAAATCCAGTGTTTTATAACATATTCACAAAGTTGTGCAACCACCACCACTACCTAATTTCTGAACATTCATCATCCCCCAAAGAAACCCTGCACCGCTCAGCGGTCACTCCCCACTCCTCCCCGCTAGCCCTCAGCAACCACTCATCTACTGTTAGTCGCTATACTTTTGCCTGTTCTGGACATTTCAGATACGTGCATTCATTCAATATATGGCCTTCTGTGTCTGGCTTCTTTCATTTAGCATGTTTTCAGTGTTCATCCATGTTGTCGTGTGCATCAGTACTTCACTCCCATTTCTAAATCCCCAGGGACTCTTCCTGTTGCTTCTTTCCTGCCAGCTGTGGGGATGTGGGGATGGAGGGACCAGAGTCAGGGCAACAGAAAAAAGCCCTCATCCTGGTAGAGCCCAGAGAGAAGAAACAGACCCCTCAGCAGCATCACCAACATTCCCCTTCTTCAAGTAAAACATATGACAAGGAACGTCAGATCCACCAGCAAACAGTTAACTACACAGGCCTGTGCAGAGCACACAGCCCCTGAATACTCTCCAGATGACCACGCAGCCAAACGTGCCACTTAAACAGAGGCAAGGCCCAGTGTCATCCAGGAAGAGTGATGCCCTTGACTCCTTCAGTCCACAAGCTTTCAGGTCCCTGCTCATAACTTGTAGACTCATAGCGCAACCTATGAGTTCCTCATCACCTCAGCTGTCTTCTGCTTGGATCAAAGCCTTCTAGCTGCTAAAGCATTTCCTGGGGGAGATCGTCCGTGTTTAATAAAGGACAAATATTACTTGCACACCCCTGACTTCCACGTGCATCTCTGCATCAAGCTGATGATCTGACTTCCTGGTGGCCTGAACCAGCAGTTTACGAAAAGTCTCTCCAATGAGGCATAACCTCGATATTCTTACAGCTATTCTTCCCATCTTCCTCTTCTCCTTTCTACTACAAGGTGGACAAGGAATTATCATTTCCTGTTTGCAGAGGAAGAAATGGAGGCCCAGTAAGGGCAAGAGACCAGTACCCATTAGCAAAAGGTGACAGAATTGAGATAAGGGGTCCTATCTCCCACCCCATTGCTCTGGATGTACCATGTGGATACACGAGAGGGCTAGTTAACCAAACACTCCTTCCAGGTAGGAAGTGAGAGAAAAGTGAGAGTTAGCTCTCAATTGTCAGATTTGAGAATTCCTGCCACCAGCCCCCCTCTTCTTCTCCTAGAATCAGGTGCATGAACCCAGAACACGACTTGCATTCATAGCAAAACATCAGTGCCCCTCCCCACCCCCAAATTCTCCAGCACGGCCCAAAGTCAACCATAAACAAAAGAAATAGGACCAATGGGCGTATATCCACTTCACTTGTGAGTCCAAAAGGAAAGCAGGCTTTCTGGCAGGTCAGCCTGCCGAGGAGAAGGCCGGAGCAGAAGCAACCACCCCGCCCCACAATCCCCTGCAAGCCGCCCACCCAGCCTCACTCCTTACCCTCCCTTCAAACTTGGCGGTGGCCCCTTCCTTGATGCAGAGGTTCCGAGGGGGCAAAATGAAAGCAGGGGCCTCTGTCAGGGGCATGGAGCCGACTCTCGAGCGATCCACGGTGAGGGAGGTTTTGGAAACGTGTGTCGAGGCAGCCAGCTTCACATCCCCCATGGTCTGCAAACAGGAAGGAAGATCAGGTCAGACGAGACAAAGTACAGCCCGTCCTCCCTGCAGGCGTCCTCCCTGCAGGCGTGCCCAGGGTGCTTGTTGGGGCCGCAGTGTCGTGGGCTTTCCAGGGAGCCCCACTAGGTAAGGGGCCACCTGGAGCTCCTCTCTGGGAATGAGAGTCCCTGTGTCCCCTACACGCAAAACTGCAGGGGTCCAGACGCCAGCTCCCAGGGCCACGTCCTGGTCTCCCCAAAACCCCGTGGAGAACTTCCAGGAAGGGGGCAGCTAGAGCAGGAACAGAGAAACCAGATTTTTCTCGGCGTTTTTACAATGGATATCTGAAGTCATACGTAATAGTCACTCAACCTTCAGAATCTATATCTGCATTAGGCACTCAAGGTGAAAGTAAAAGCTGCTTTTACCTGAACTGTGAGGGCTCTTGGGCTAAAGAAAAATGGGATCCATAGTCCAAGAAAGAAAAGAGTTTAGGGTTAATACGGCAAGGATCCTGGGTGAGGTGAGGTGAGAGTGTGTGGTTGAAAGCAGGGAAGGAAGCAAGGCTAGGGAGGACCCTAGCCACTTCTGGGGACCGGATTGTGAAAAAGCCTCAAAAGTTATAGAACGTCAGAGAAGGGAGCATTTTAAGGTTATCCAGGCTAACTCCTCCATTTATAACTGAGCCCCAGAGAAGGTAAGTCACTCACTCAAAGAGACAAAGCAAAATGATGGCATCACTGGCAAGAAAACCTCAGGCTCCTGACTCCTGGTCCAGGGCCCCGTTGGGACTAGACAAGATGTCTATGGGGGCTGGCAGGTTGATTGGAACAAAGGGATTTCCTTAGGATTAATTCTAGAAGTGGAATTAGTAACAGGTATGAATCAGTTCTTGGTTGCAAATTACAGAAATGGACTCTGGCTCTCATAAATGGAGAAGGGATCTGTTGGAAAGACGGGGAGTAGGGAAGCTATCAAAGTCCACAGGAAAGGCTGGAGAACCAGGCTGGGAAAACAGGCAGCAATCGAGAGAAGCCAGGTTGTCAGAACCTAGCCAAGGTCACTGGACACCCGTTGCCACCCCCTGGAATATGTCCCAAGTATCCCTGCTCCAGATTTCAAGCCCAGGTAGGAGCCTCACCAGGCTGGGATGGTTCCAGGTTGGGGACCACATCTTACTCAGCATGGAATCCACGGTACCTGGCCTATCACAGGCCTGCAACAAACGTCTGCTAAACTGAAGAGGAAGAGTATTTCCAGTTTTTATTTTTCTGTTCATTTTCTTGGGATCGTCAGTCACAAACCTATCTCATGCCAAGTGGGGTAAGCTGACAGAAATGAACAGTGATATCTGGGCATGTAATTAGTTTGTTTAAATTTAATAACATCTAACAAAACTAAAATGGAGGTTACAAGTTAAAGTAACAAAGACGTAGGTTTGTTTTTAACAGGGCACATCCCCTGCTTGACAAAGCCAGCTTTCTCTTTCACTGATGAGGTATTAGCTTTGCAAACAAAATCCTTTCCAAATGATAAGACTCACAGGTTCACTGTAGTTAAGTAACAATAAAAACCAAATTTATGTAGCACTTACTATATACCAGGAACTATTCTAAACACTTTATAAATAATAGCTCAATTGCTCCTTACAACAACACTGTGAGACAGATGATCTCATCATCCCCATTTTATGGATTAGAAACCGAGGCTCACTGAGATTAAGTCATTTGCCCAGGGTCAGAGTATTTAGTAGGGGGCAGAATTGGCATTTGATCCCAGGTGTCTGGCACCAAAGCTCCTATTCTTAACCACTGGACCCTCTTTTTTTTTTTTAATTAATTAATTTATTTATTTTTGGCTGCGCTGGGTCTTTGTTGCTGTGCGTGGGCTTCTCACTGCAGCTCTTGTTGCAGAGCACGGGCTCTAGGTGCATGGGCTTCAGTAGTCATGGCACGTGGGCTCAGTAGTTGTGGCGCACAGGCTTAGCTGCTCCTCGGCATGTGGGATCTTCCCGGACCAGGGCTCGAACCCGTGTCCCCTGCATTGGCAGGCAGATTCTTAATCACTACGCCACCAGGGAAGTCCCCCACTGGACCCTCTTGCTTCCTATTAGCAGTCACAGTTGGCTGGTGGGAAGGGGGTCTGAGGTTGGGGTAATAAGCGAGAAAGCTGACAGCTGCTACCACACACACATAACGCTGAGATCTTCCATATGACACAGCATACCAACGACAACATTAAAAGGCATTTGATGATCTGGGATAAAATGTTTGCAACAAGAATGAAGGACTAGGATATTTTATATATAAGAAAACAGCCTGACAGATAATGGGTAGAGCTATCACTTTGACGGTTCACAGAAGATAGACAAATGACCACAACACAAATGGAAGCTGCCTAGCCTCAATCAGAACCCAAGAGTGCAAATTAAGGACATGTTATTATTTCAAAAAACTAACCAAACTGACATTTAAAAAGAAAGATAACATACAATACCGGTGAGACTGTGGGTACTCATACCCTTCTGAGGAGTATAAACTGAAGCAATCTTTCTGGAAAGCAATTTGTCAAAAAGATTCTGAAAAAAATGTCCATCTCTTTCCCCAGTAATCCTACATTTAGTAGTGTATTATTGGGAAAGAATCAGAGATGCAGCCCCAAATTTATATATGAGAATGCTAATCACATTACTTATAGGAAAATAAATAGAAAAATAATCCAGTTAAATAGAAATAGGAAAAAAAAAAACCAAACAGTTAAATATCCAACAGTGAGAATTGGTTAAATACAGTCGAATATCAGGCAGTTATATGAGTGTATATTTACAAGGAAAATAATAATAGGAATTTAATGATATAGAAATTTTAAATTAAAAATAAGTTTCATTATGGAAAATTTCAAACAGAAAAGTAGAAAGAATGATAAAATGAGCACCTCGAATACCTATCACCTAGATTCAACATTTAACATTTTGTCATATTTATATCATTGCGTTTGTGTATGTGTTTGCAGAACCATTTCAAGGTAATCAGGATATAATTTTAATGGCACGAATCAGGATAGAGTCATTCACTCAATTAAAATATATTTATTGAACATCCACCATGCTGCAAGCTAGGTGCTAGGGATACAGCAGTGAACAATTACATGTGTGTGTGTGGTGAGTGTGATAACATGGGGTTCTTATATCCTGCAGAGCCTCCCAGGAGCATACCCTAGAGGGGACACTGTTCCCTCTGCCCTCCTCCACCGCCACTGAAGTGAGGTGACAAATACACTCTGTGCTGCCAGCGCCAGGGGTGGGGTGGAGTGAGGGCAGGTATCACAAGGGTCGTCCCCAGCTGCAAGTCCAGGGCACTGCTACTTTCCAGCTATTAGCTGGGCGAGGTACTTCAACTCTCCTGGCCTCAGTTTCCTTTTCTATAAAATGAGAATGATAATATCAATCTCACAAAGTTGAGGGGAGGATTTGAATGACAGTATATATAAAACACTTAGTACAGCATAAAAGGCACTCAATAATTGGTAGCTGTCAACATGGTCATCATCCAGCTCCCAAAGGGAAAGCAAGTTCCCCAACCCTGCAGGACAGACCCTTTTCACCAAGGACGGCAAGCCCAGGCCAGCCTGATTATCCTCAGGGCAAGGGTATCTGAGTGGGATTATTGTATAACAGCAGTGGGAAGCATATGGCAGAGCATGAGAAGGTGGGTAGGAGGGCCTGGGGCCCCCTGACAGCCTCCGCAGCACTGTCCTGTGTGTCCTAGCACGGAACGGGCAGGGTGCATGCATCCGACATCGTGCTCAGCCCTAATCTCACTCAATCTCCTAGTCCTGCAAGGCGGTTCTGATTATTCTCCTTTCACAAACCAGGACACCGGGGCTCAGAAAACCAACTACACTTGTCCAAGGTCACATAGCTAAGAAGCGGAAACCAAACTGAATTCTGATCGTAGCCATACCCTGTGGGCTTCCTGGAGGGCCCCTGGACCCAGACTAGGCATTTCCTGCCTTCCCCAGTAATGGGAGATGCGATAGGCAGAGGCTTGGGAGTTGCATAAAGGAAGGGGGGTGGGGGAATGTAACACCCCCTTCTGCTCTCAGTTCTGGCTTTCAAAGACACAAGACTCTTCCACTCTACTTTTGGGGGAGCAGGAAACTAAGAGTGGTGACATCGGGCTCAGAATCCTCTCTATAAATCCTCTTGATCTTGACCTTCTGAGGTCTCCTGAAGGCCCTGGATGCTATCATCAAAAGGAACATGCTCGGCCCCATACACACAGAAGACAGAAGTCATCCATCCCTGGGCGGGTGGGAAGGTCTGGCTTCAGGTCAGAAACAGAACAGGCAAGTCAATACAGCAAGTGCCCTGCGAGGGGTGGGGGAGGGTGGGTAGGGCAGTTACTAACCACCACCCAGGCAGAACCAGAGCCCAATCCCAGGCTGGCCAGGCACACCAAACAGCTCTGCTCGGCCCATCACCCCGCCCACTGCCATCAGCCGCATAAACAGACTCCGTCCACACTGCCAATTAATGGTTACTGGCATATCTGGAATGCCCTACCAATAATTATAATAATAATAATAATAATTATAATAATAAGTCAAACCAAACCATCCTTGTTCCCTTCTAACCCCTCATCCAGCCTGTTGACCACATTCCAGTCGAGAGCACCAGAGGTGGCTTCTGCAATAATTTCTCTATCGGCTGAGCAGTACTCAGTGGCTGGAGTCAAACACACCTACCCAGGGGGTTTCGTTCGGCACCAGTTAAATGCAGATCAAGAAGAGACAGAAGTAAGAAGAGAAAAAAAAGGAGGAGGGGATCAGAAGAGCAGTGGTCTGAGGGCTGGAAGCCACACACCGCCGTACACACAATGCTTGGGCCAAAGCTCACCTCCAAATAAGGTTTTCACAAGTAGCAGAATTTATTAATCCTTCAAAGCAGCACTAAATTAATTTGAGTTTAATTCGATCAAAAGCACTTTCAATTGTCTCTTGAACCCAGAAAGGAACACTTTCAACTATGGCCAAGAGAGAGGGCAAAAAGACGGAGGCAAAAAGACTCAGAGAAAAGTTGAAAATCAAGAATCAAGTTACACAGCAGAACAAGTTTAGAGAAACCAGCTGCCCCCTTTCCTACCCAAAGTGCATACATTTTAAATGATCGTAGTCCTCAAGCACCTGATCCGGCAGCAAGGCATCCTGGAGATACCATACCTTCCCTACAGGGAAGGGCTCCCAGCGGGCTCTGCACTGGAAGCCTGGCTGAATCCCCGGAGCCACAGGCACACAGCAAACACAGCAAACCACCGAGGTGCAAATGCCCCAGGCAAAGACAGCTCCCTCTCCCCACCTTAATCCTCTCTCTTCAGAGCATTCAAATCCGGACAAATTCCCTTATCTCTCCTAATCCTGGAACGAGCTGCTCCTTGGCTGTGGGCTGTGCCTGCTGACTTGCTGTGACCCACGGGAGAAGGCAGTTCGGCAGGGTCACACACCAGAGAACAGACACGCCTTACCGTGACCTCTTCCCCGGGCAGCTCTCCCGTGAGTCGGGACGCGTGGACGGCCACGCTTTACCACCGTACTGCAGAGACACCTGTCCAAGGTCTGTCCGAGAAGGAAGACAGTGAAGGAGAGCCAGAGATGTAGCAGAGCCCAGGGCCAGACTGAAAAGTTAAGGGGCGTTCGTCTGACTGCTCACAGATGTTGCAACTTGCCTTGCCCCAGGCAGCCAACTTCACCCGGTCAGAGGGATGTGTGGTTCCAATCCGCCCAGCTGGGGTGACCTTTGAAACCCCTGGCTGCCAGCTGCAGAGGCTCTGAGTGGAGTCCCGGGAAAACCAGGGATGGAAGCTCACAGGTTTTTACTTGTTCAGAGCTGCAGGTTCCAATCTGAGTGTGGAGCAAAGGGAGGACACTGTCAAGCTGAGAGCTGAGTCCTTGGAGGGGCTGGGCACACCCCCAACTCCACACCCATCTCTAGGCACATGTGGCTTGGGATTACCACCCAGGGCTCATGGGACCCTTGCCTCCTGAGACCCAGCTCCCTCCTCCTTGAGCTGAAGAAGCCCTGTTTATGATCCCTGGAGTGGGAGCAAGCTCAGAGAGCAGATGGGTGGGGGACTCCTGTGTTCCTATCTCAAGGAATCTGGGCTGAGATTTGAACCATGCTCCACAGACTGTGTTCATGTTGAGAACAGGACCTAGCAGCGCGGGTCCTGACCCCTGGAGAGCTTCAGGAGTGGTCCCTGGCGCATACTTCTAAAACATGGTGGCGAGGTGATGCCCAGTCCAGTCCTTCTCCTCCAGGGGACAGAAGGTATTTCCGTAGTTCCAAAGGAATCTCTCATCCTATGCAACTCACACCTTGGGACAGACTGCAGATGTCCAAATCAGAAATGATGTGGATTTAAGCTTTTCTACTGGCTCATGTCTGATTCTTGAGTAACTGGCCTTCTCTTAACACCTAGCTGACCCCTTAGCCACTCGCTCAGCAGTTCTCAAACTTTTTGGTCTCAGGGTCCCTTCATACTCCTAAAATTATTGAAGATCCCAAAGAGCTTTTGTGTGTGAATTGCTGCTATCAATATTTTACTGTATTAAATTAAATTTTTACTGTATTAAAACTAAGAAATAGTAGTTCATTTAAAACATCAATAATAAGCCCATTAGGTTAACATAAATAACACTTTTAAAAGAAAAATACATTTTCTGAAACAAAACCAAAAAAAAAGTTTAGTAAGAAGAGTTGTTTGTTTTTGCAAATTTCTTTAATGTCTGGCTTAATAGAAGGCAGCTAGATTTTCATATGTGCTTCTGCATCCAGTTGGTTGTGGCATCACAGTGTTCGTACCTGCTGGAAAACTCCGTTTGAGAGAAAAGGAGAGTGAAAAAAGCAATGACATCTTATTATAAAAAGCAAATGACATCTTATTACAAAAATTATTTAGACCTCCTGGGCTCATGAAAGAGTCCCAGGGTCCCCAGGGCCCACTTTGAGAACCACTGCCCTACCCTATCTCCTGCTCTCCCCATCACCATCTGTTCTTCTGTCCTCCGTAAAGCACACAAGTGGAAAGGGAATAGTGGTTTTATAGGAGTAGTGGTGTGCGGCTTTGAGGGGCAGGTGGGAGAGAGGGGGAACCAATACCTAATTTGATTCCATCTTTTTTTCCAAGGGGAATGGTTGAACATATGTGGACCAGAGAGATTTGAAGACAGACACTGATGAAGAGAACACCTTTAAGGCAACAACTGAGTTCTTGGTCAAGACTGAATATGCACCACAGACTCTAGAAGACCTTGCACATGGTAGATATTTGAGTATTTTATGGATAATAAGGGAAGAAATGAATCCAAAAAAACAATGCTGCTCACCCTGAGGAACAGAGGTGACTCCAGATCTAGGTCTCCTAGACAGAGGTCTCTGGGGAGCAACCAGAGACTGGAAAGTCATTTTGAATTGGACAGAACTAAGGACAGTAATTCAGACAAAATCATGGAAGGTGTGTCTATCACACACATCATAGTTGGCCGCCATGCAGTCATGTGGTTATTAGATTAACATCTGTCTCCCCCACTGGAACATAAGCCTCTCCACTAGGTCATGGGTCCTGTGTAGTTCGCTCACTACTGTATCCCTAATGCCTAGAATATGGATGAGCACACAGTAAGTTCTCAACAAATACTTGTGGAATATATGAATAAATTGAAAGTTGGGCTAAAAAAGCATAAAAAATCACTTCCAAACTATGGTATCACTTAATTTTGTTGTGGAGCAAACATGTGAACATTAGAGAGAGGATGTAGGGAAAGGAGTGGGCGAACAGGTCACAACAATAAACAGTCTACCTCTCTGGGGCCTGTAGGCATTTGGTTCCAGACACACGGGTACCAGTCCTGGCTCTAAACCTGGCATGTAACTTGTGAATCCTTTCCTCTCTTTGCTTCTCTGGCTGCCTGGGTGTGAAGTGAGCACAATCATACCCGGCCCTGGGTACACTCTCTGGGTTTCCTGCTGGCATCCTTGAGAGACTTGGGCCCAGGTTTCCGGGTTCCTAAGGGATATCAGGTAAAGCCAGCCCACTCCTTCCCGCCCCCCGCCCCAGCTGAGTTCTCCCCTGAGCCCACAGGCAGCCCTTCCCTCCCCATAGCGTCCTGGGCCTTTCCTCTTGAAAGACACATTAAAGGAAGGTCCGGCGGACTTCCCTGGTGGTGCAGTGGTTAAGAATCCGCCTGCCAATGCAGGGGACACGGGGTCGAGCAGCCTGCATGCCACAACTACTGAAGCCCGTGTGCCTAGAGCCCGTGCTCTGCAACAAGAGAAGCCACTGCAATGAGAAGCCCATACGCCGCAACAAAGAGTAGCCCCCGCTCGCCGCAACTAGAAAAAGCCTGTGCTGAGCAACAAAGACCCAACACAGCCAAAAATAAATAAATAAATAAATAAATAAATAAATAAATAAATAAATTTATTAAAAAAAAAAAAGGAAGGCTGGGCTTCTACAGGCAGGTGACCTACCCGCTTCAGCCCGGCCACGTCATCAGAGGAGCAGACCATGGGCAGGAGGAGGGTGTCCGCTCAGCAACTCTATCCTGAGTGCCCACATCTTTGGCAGAAAGTTATTTTTAAATTTTCTTAAAAGGGGATCAAACCAAAAAAACACAGCGAAAGGAACACACAGTGTGAACGAGTGAGGCCTGCTCTCCTGGAGCTGCTCTCTTACTGTTGGGATTCTTGCTTAATTTGAGATTTAATGAGACCAGCTGAGAGAAGCTTTCTGCAGTAAAAGTCACATGCAAAAAGAAATCAGAGCCAGAAACCCTGATTATAATTAAATTAGCAACATGCACATTCCTATCAGTCTTAGCAACATCTTAAAGTTCACTCAGCTCATTAGCAGTATCATCCCTGCAGAAGTAAGTTTGGGGTCACAGGCGTGTTTATTCAACCATCCCCTTCTCAAATACCTTGCCTCCCCCTCCATCCTGCTAAGCCACGCCGATGTGCCCGTGACATGAGCGCTGTGAGGACTCAGGCAGGAGCAGCCCCACCTCGGTCCGTGGGAGCCCAGGAAATCCACTCGGGGAGCAGGAACGGCGCTTGTGGCTTCCATCGACAGGATGCCCCTCAGCAGGGAACAGACTGCTGTGCAGTCAGATGTGCATTCTCCACTGCGAAACTGTGTGGCCTGAGGCAAGTGACAACCTCTGAAAATCTTAGTTTACTCATCTGTAAAATGGAGCTACTATTAATACTCTCCTACCTGCAGGGCCGCTATGAGGGTCAGCAATGTGTATAAAAAACAGCCCGGCCCAGTCTCTGGCACAGAATAAGTGCTCAATCCATGGTGGCTGCTATTGTTAATGTTGTTGTTGTCATTGTTGTTTTAAGATTTGTCAGAAGCTCAGAGGATAGAAGCAGTCTTGGCCAACAAGGGGGCCAGCTCAGGAAAATTGGCAGGCAGCACCTGACGATTAAATTGCTCAGAGAGTCAGAGGCTCCAGTGCTCACTGTGGCTGCACCCTAGCCACTGTGTGACCTTGAGAAAGCCACTTCCCATCTCTGGTTCTCTCTCTGACCGGAAGGGCCTCTCTGGACCTTCCTGCCCTAGTTCACCTGTGTCTCTAGGACTGTTGCCAGCTCTCCATAGGATACCTGGGCAGGTAGGAAAGGTTCCAGCAGGGGGAGCCAAGCCCATAGCAGAGACAAGACGCTTTGGGACACCAGGAGAGGAGAAAGAAGAGACTTCTGTTCCAGGCCCTCCACGCAGGGCTTCACAGGCTGACAGGCGCATCTGGTCCTCGGGGCACACTTGTGAGACACAGGCACAAGCCATGAAGACTGAAGCCTGGGCCAGCGCTAGGAATGGGCATGAATGCAGTCATTCCAGCTTCGCAGCCTCTGGCCTCTCCCAGGTCGAGCTTCTGATTCTGTGAGGTCTGTCCAGAGAGGGGCTGGGGCTGAAAGAGCTGAGGGGAAACCCCAGGAAAAAGAGGAGAAAAAGGAACCAATACTAGCTCCTGTTTAGTGAGCACTTATTAAGTGTCAGGAGTGGACTAAGTACTTAAGGTGATTCCCTTAGCAGAGCGGCAAATATTAACAGCAAAATTAATGGGGCAGGGTGCTGGGGAGAGTCATTTGCTCATAAAGTAAGTGGAATATATTCCTTTTCTTTCTACCACTTCATTCTTCCTCTCCTTCCTCCAATTTAGCCAACATTTAGTAATTTATTTTGAAACCAGAGTCTTGGACAGGGGGAGCACACGGGAGGGGTGGCAGGTGGGCAGGGGTGGTGCGTGCGCTATTAGGGACGTAGTGTCCGAGGGGTGAGAGTGGAGGGGAGGGAGTAAAGGGAAGGGTCCCCACTCTGTGCCCTGAGTCTGCCCGGCCATTCCTCTCCTGGTCTTTAGTGAAGCCTAGGAAAGCTCTGGAAAAGAAAGCCCAGGAAGGGAGTCCATGATTCTGCTGATCACACCCCCCCTGGAGGGACCCTGAGCAGCTTCTCCAGCTCCAGACAGGCATGTCCCATCCCGTCTTTCTGAGCCACTGGAAGCACATGCTGCCCCTCAGCTTTCTGCCGGGAGCTGGCCCTGTGGTGATGCTCTGAGGGGACCGGCCCAGAGGACCCTGTGCCGGGAGGGCCCTTGGATGCTGAGAACACGGCTGCCAGTGAACCGTGAGCGGAGCTCGCCCAGGCCCGGCTACTGAACACGGACCCAGCTTCTCTCCACACAGTTTAGGGGAGTTGCCAGCTCCCCATGGCCTGTTTCTCCTGGGAAGACACTAGCCCTGTGGCTGGACTAATGCCTGGCTGATGCGAGGAGAGAGAATGAGAAAGACCCTTCTGTGGGAGGCCTGCCTTTCCCCGTGACAGGCTCAGGCACCGGCTGGAACAGTGGCTTCCAAGGAGCGGGGGGGGGGAGCGGGAAGCACAGTCGACAGGAGGGTCTGCAGAGATGTGGATGCTGATAAGAACTAGGGCTGAGTTTGAAGACTCTCTCCAGCCATAGGCGTCCACAGCTCCTGCTGGACCTCCTGGGGCCCAAGCTGGCTCCACCACATCCCTGTTTCCAAGAGCTTCCCTTACTGAGAGGTGTGGGGATCCTTCTTTGGCAAACCCTGACACAGCATGAGAATATGAGGCAAGCCAGCCTGCTTCACCAACTCCTACAGGCTCCGTGAGGGTTGGTAGGGGACCTAAATCATCTAGCCCAACCCCCTCACTTTACAGATGAGGAAGTGGGCCCAGAGTGGACTTATGTATCCTCAAAGGCCGGAGGAGGGCAGGGATCTCTGAAGTTTCCAAGGCACGAGAATTCATGAGAATGAATCATGATCATCTAAGCAAGTGAGCCATGCAGTAGGGAGCTGAGCTGGGCAGGGGAAGATGGTGGTACATTTCTCAGTGCAAGGAAACTCACCTGGGAAAGGGGTGGGTCAAGGGAGGTTTTGAGAGGTATAGTCATTAAATTGATTGAGACTAGGTTGCAGAGGGCCTAGAGGGTAGCATGTTCTTAGATAATGCTATCAAAAGCTTTTGATTTATAATAAACTTCGAGCTACTGACAATTTATGAAATGCTTTCCCAATCAAGATCTCATTTCAACTTCACAACATATTGAGATATGTTACAACCTCATTTTATTGATAGGAAATCTGAGGCTCAAAGACCAAGTGACTTGCCTAAAGTCAATAGCTAATAAAGCAGAACTAGAATCCAGTCCTTCTTACTCCAAATCCTGGCTCAATTTGGTAACATGCTCGGGAAGGATTTAGCAAGATATGTTGAATCTTATCATAATAAACACCATGCCCAAAAGGAAATTTCCAGTATAACAACTGTGTTGATAGTCCCTCAGATTTTATTGGAATGATATCTGATGGGTACAGATTTGACTAATGTAGTCAATCCCTTGCCCAGAGAAAGCCCCTTTTATTTGTCCCAAACAAATGGGTGACTTCATTTCAATCCCTCATGCCTGAGGGAGAGACCATGCTTACTGGCTAATCTCTAGCAAGTCTATGTAGGACTCACGCCACCATCAGTAGATATGCCTCACCCCACGCACAGAGACTCTCTCTTCCCAGTCACAGGCCAGACATCTCTGTGTTCTCCCCCAAAATGTGCTGCTCTTCTCCAGACTCCCCTCGGTTCTCCTCCCTCTGGCTGGGCACAACCCCAGACCCTGGCCTTGGGTGCTGCATTAGAATGGCCAGGAGGATGCTTTGGCAGTGTGACAAGCCCTGTGTTTCCACAGGCAGTTCACCCCTTGCCCTTACCTGCCCTCCCATGACATGAGGACCTGTCCCCAGTACAGCCTCCAGCTCTGGATGAGAAACAATGGCTTAGTGTTTCCTGGAATTTACCTGGGGTGGTGGAGAGCTGCCAACCCAACCCAACCAGGTTTATCAGCCCAAGGGAAGAAAGTCAGGCTCAGACACAGCCCGGCTCCTCCTTCAGGCTTCTTCAGTCTTCACTCTGAGGGGCTGCATCATCTTCCCTCCTCTGCTGGTGGCACCCACCTAGCACTGTGCAGCCCCACTAGGGTGCGGGGCACAGGGGAGCCTGTCTCTCGAGGTTCCTTTAGGATTCTTGGGTACCAACCTCAGGCCCTTTGTGGAGGAGACTTGCTCACCCTGGGAACCTGAAATGTCAGGGCTGGAAGGGACCTTAGAAATGATGCCATTGGGGGGACCTTCAAGATGGTGGAGGAGTAAGACGTGGAGATCACCTTCCTTCCCACAAATACATCAAAAATACATCTACATGTGGAACAACCCCTACAGAACACCTACTGAACGCTGGCAGAAGACCTCAGACTTCCCAAAAGGCAAGAAAATCCCCACGTACCTGGATGGGGATTTTCTGGCAAAAAATTGTACCTGGCAAAAGAAAAAAGAAAAAACAGAGACAAAAAGTAAGGGCAGGACCTGCACCTCGGGGAGGGAGCTGTGAAGGAGGAAAAGTTTCCACACACTAGGAAGCCCCTTCACTGGCGGAGACTGAGGGTGGTGGAGGGGGGAGCTTCGGAGCCACAGAGGAGAGCGCAGCAACAGGGGTGCGGAGGGCAGAGCGGAGAGATTCCTGCACAGAGGATCAGTACTGACCAGCACTCACCAGCCTGAGAGGCTTGTCTGCTCACCCACCAGCTGGGACGGGTGGGGGCTGGGAGCTGAGGCTCGGGCTTCAGAGGTCAGCTCCCAGGGAGAGGACTGGGGTTGACTGCGTGAACACAGCCTGAGGGGGCTAGTGCGCCACAGCTAGCCGGGAGGGAGTCCGGGAAAAAGTCTGGACCTGCCTAAGAGGCAAGAAACCATTGTTTCGGGGTGTGCGAGGAGAGGGGATTCCTTCCCCGTGTGCCCACAGAAGGCAGAGCACCGCCTAAGTGAGCTCCAGAGATGGGCACAAGCCACGACTATCAGCTCAGACCCCAAAGACAGGCATAAAACACTAACGCTATTGCTGCAGCCACCAAGAAGCCTGTGTGCAAGCACAGATCACTATCCACACACACCCCCTACCCACCCCTCCCCACCCCACCCCACTGGGAACCTATGCAGCCCTGCACTGTCAGGGTCCTGTGATCCAGGGACAACTTCCCTGGGAGAACACACGGGGCACCTCAGGCTGTTGCAACATCACACTGGCCTCTGCCGCCGCAGGCTCGCCCCGCATTCCAATTGACTACCGTACCCCTCCCTCCCCCCGGTCTGAGTGAACAAGAGAGCCCTAATCAGCCGTGGCTTTAACCCCCTCCTGTCTGGGCGGGGAACAGGTGCCTGAGGGCGACCTACATGCAAAGGTGGGGCCAAAACCAAAGCTGAAACCCAGGAGCTGTGGGAACAAAGAAGAGAAAGGGAAATCTCTCCGTGTAGCCTCAAGGGCATCGGATTAAATCCCCACAATCAACTTGAGGTACCCTACATCTGTGGAATGTCTGAACAGGCAACGAACGAATCACCCCAAAATTGAGGCGGTGGACTTTGGGAGCAACTGTAGATTTGGGGTTTGCTGTCTATGACTGATTTGTTTCTGATTTTTATGTTTATCTTAGTTTAGTTTTTAGTGCTTGTTATCATTGGTGGATTTGTTTATTGGTTTGGTTGCTCTCTTTTTTATTATTATTATTTTAATAATTAAAAAAATTTTTGTTTTTAACAGATTTGATGGAGAAATTAAAACCTTTACAGACAAGCAAAAGCTGAGAGAGTTCAGCACCACCAAACCAGCTTTTACAACAAATGCTAAAGGAACTTCTCTAGGCAAGAAACACAAGAGAAGGAAAACACCTACAATAACAAACCCAAAACAATTAAGCAAATGGTAATGGGAACATACTATCGATAATTACCTTAAAAGTAAATGCATTAAATGCTCCAACCAAAAGACATAGACTGGCTAAATGGATACAAAAACAAGACCTGTATATATGCTGTCTACAAGAGACCCACTTCAGACCTAGGGACACATACAGACTGAAAGTGAGGGGATGGGAAAAGATATTCCAGGCAAATGGAAATCAAAAGAAAGCTGGAGTAGCAATTCTCATATCAGCCAAAATAGACTTTAAAATAAAGACTATTACAAGAGACAAAGAAGGACACTACATAATGATCAAGGGATCAATCCAAGAAGAAGATATAACCATCGTAAATATTTATGCACCCAACATAGGAGCACCTCAGTACATAAGGCAAATGCTAACAGCCATAAAACGGGAAATCGACAGTAACATAATAATAGTAGGGGACTTTAACACCCCACTTTCACCAATGGACAGATCATCCAACATGAAAATAAGGAAACACAAGCTTTAAATGATACATTAGACCAGATGGACTTAATTGATATTTATAGGACATTCCATCCAAAAACAACAGAATACACTTTCTTCTCAAGTGCTCATGGAACATTCTCCAGGATAGATCATATCTTGGGTCACAAATCAAGCCTCAGTAAACTTAAAAAAATTGAAATCGTATCAAGTATCTTTTCCGACAACAATGCTACGAGACTAGATACCAATTACAGGAAAAAAGCTGTAAAAAATACAAACACATGGAGGCTAAATGATACAGTACTAAATAACCAAGAGATCACTGAAGAAATCAAACAGGAAGTCAAAAAATACATAGAAACAAATGACAATGAAAACATAACAACCCAAAACCTATGGGATGCAGCAAAAGCAGTTCTAAGAGGGAAGCATATAGCAATACAATCCTACCTAAAGAAACAAGAAAAATCTCAAATAAACAACCTAACTTTACACCTAAAGCAATTAGAGAAAGAAGAACAAAAAAACCCCAAAAGTTAGCAGAAGGAAAGAAATCATAAAGATGAGATCAGAAATAAATGAAAAAGAAATGAAGGAAACAATAGCAAAGATCCATAAAACTAAAAGCTGCTTCTTTGAGAAGATAAAATTGATAAACCATTAGCCAGACTCGTCAAGAGAAAAAGGGAGAAGATTCAAATCAACAGAATTAGAAATGAAAAAGGAGAAGTAACAACTGACACTGAAGAAATACAAAGGATCATGAGAGATTACTACAAGCAACTATATGCCAATAAAATGGACAACCTGGAAGAAATGGACAAATTCTTAGAAAAGCACAACCTTCTGAGACTGAACCAGGAAGAATTAGAAAATATAAACAGACCAATCACAAGCACAGAAATTGAAACTGTGATTAAAAATCTTCCAACAAACAAAAGCCCAGGACCAGATGGCTTCACAGGAGAATTCTATCAAACATTTACAGAAGAACTAACACCTATCCTTCTCAAACTCTTGCAAAATATAGCAGAGGGAGGAACACTCCCAAACTCATTCTATGAGGCCACCAACACCGTGATACCAAAACCAGACAAAGATGTCACAAAGAAAGAAAACTACAGGCCAATATCACTGATGAATATAACTGCAAAAATCCTCAACAAAGTATTAGCAAACAGAATCCAACAGCACATTAAAAGGATCATACACCTTGATCAAGTGGGGTTTATCCCAGGAATGCAAGGATTCTTCAATATATGCAGATCAATCAATGTGATACACCATATTAACAAACTGAAGGATAAAAACCATACGATGATCTCAACTGATGCAGAAAAAGCTTTCGACAAAATTCAACACCCATTCATGATAAAAACTCTCCAGAAAGTAGGCATAGAGGGAACCTACCTCAACATAATAAAGGCCATATATGATAAACCCACAACCAACATCGTTCTCAATGGTGAAAAACTGAAACCATTTCCTCTAAGATCAGGAACAAGACAAGGTTGCCCACTCTCACCACTATTATTCAACATAGTTTTGGAAGTATTAGCCACAGCAATCAGAGAAGAAAAAGAAATAAAAGGAATAAAAGGAATCCAAATCAGAAAAGAAGAAGTAAAACTGTCACTGTTTGCAGATGACATGATACTATACATAGAGAATCCTAAAGATGCTACCAGAAAACTACTAGAGCTAATCAATGAATTTGGTAAAGTAGCAGGATACAAAATTAATGCACAGAAATCTCTTGCATTCCTATACACTTCCGACAAAAAAGTCTGAAAAAGAAATTAAGGAAACACTCCCATTTACCATTGCAACAAAAAGAATAAAATACCTAGGAATAAACCTAGCTAAGGAGACAAAAGACCTGTATGCAGAAAACTATAAGACACGGATGAAAGAAATTAAAGACGATACAAACAGATGGAGAGATATACCATGTTCCTGGATTGGAAGAATCAACATTGTGAAAATGACTCTACTACCCAAAGCAGTCTACAGATTCAATGCAATCCCTATCAAACTACCAATGGCATTTTTCACAGAACTAGAACAAAAAAATTCCCAATTTGTATGGAAACACAAAAAACCCTAAATAGCCAAAGCAATCTTGAGAAAGAAAAATGGAGCTGGAGGAATCAGGCTCCTGGACTCCAGACTATACTACAAAGCTACAGTAATCAAGACAGTATGGTACTAGCACAAAAACAGAAATATAGATCAATGGAACAGGATAGAAAGCCCAGAGATAAACCCACACACATATGGTCACCTCATCTTTGATAAAGGAGGCAAGAATATACAATGGAGAAAAGACAGCCTCTTTGGTGTACAACAGAAACTAACGCAGTATTGTGAAGCAATTATACTCCAATAAAGATCTATTAAAAAAAAAAAATGAAATTAGAACACTTCCTAACACCATCCACAAAAATAAACTCAGAATGGATTAAAGACTTAAATGTAAGGCCAGACACTATAAAACTCTTAGAGGACAACATAGGCAGCACACTCTATGACATAAATCACAGCAAGATCCTTTTTGACCCACCTCCTAGAGAAATGGGAATAAAAACAAAAATAAACAAATGGGACCTAATGAAACTTAAGAGCTTTTGTACAGCAAAGTAAACCATAAACAAGACAAAAAGACAACCCTCAGAATAAGAGAAAATATTTGCAAATGAAGCAACTGACAAAGGATTGATCTCCAAAATACACAAGCAGCTCATACAGCTCAATATCAAAAAAAACAAACAACCCAATCAAAAAGTGGGCGCAAGACCTAAATAGACATTTCTCCAAAGAAGATACACAGATTGCCAACAAACACATGAAAGGATGCTCAACATCACGAATCATTAGAGAAATGCAAATCAAAACTACAATGAGGTATCACCTCACATGGGTCAGAATGGCCATTATCAAAAAATCTACAAACAATAAATGCTGGAGAGGGTGTGGAGAAAAGGGAACCCTCTTGCACTGTTGGTGGGAATGTAAATTGATACAGCCACTATGGAGAACAGTATGGAGGTTCCTTAAAAAACTAAAAATAGAACTACCATATGACCCAGTAATCCCACTACTGGGCATACACCCTGAGAATACCATAATCCAAAAGGAGACATGTACCACAATGTTCACTGCAGCACTATTTACAATAGCCAGGACATGGAAGCAAACTAAGGGTCTATTGACAGATGAATGGATAAAGAAGATGTGGCACATATATACAATGGAATAATATTCGGCCATTAAAAAGAAACGAAACTGAGTTATTTGTAGGGAGGTGGATGGACTAGAGTCTGTCATACAGAGTGAAGTAAGTCAGAAAGAGAAAAACAAATACCATATGCTAACACATATATATGGAATCTAAAAAAAAAAAAAAGGTTCTGACGAACCTAGGGGCAGGACAGGAATAAAGACGCAGATGTAGGGAAAGGACTTGAGGACACGGGGAGGGGGAAGGGTAAGTTGGGATGAAGTGAGAGAGTAGCATTGACATATATACACTACCAAATGTAAAATAGATAGCTAGTGGGAAGCAGCTGCATAGCACAGGGAAATCAGCTCAGTGCTTTGTGACCACCTAGAGGGGTGGCATAGGGAGGGTAGGAGGGAGACGCAAGAGGGAGGGGATATGGGGATATATGTATACGTTTGGCTGATTCACTTTGTTATACAGCAGAAACTAATACAACATTATAAAGTAATTATACTCCAGTAAAGATATTAAAAAAAAAAAAAAGGCAAAGCCCACAGAAAAAAAAAAAAAAGAAATGATGCCATCACACCCCCGACCCCAGAGTGGAGCAACTCATTCCTGGAACAGCAACTATACTCAAAGATCTGGGGGAAGCATTTCTATATGAGAACCAATGTGTTCACATTGTTGTACCAAATGACAACTATCAGTTGATTTTACAAATTACCCTAAGACTTCAAAGAAATGTGATGCTTTCTGCAAGCTGCTTCAGGCTACACCTCAAGCCCCTGCCCTCAGAATACTAGTTCTTTCTCCACTTCCTTGGGGATGGCAGAGTCAAAGAAGCACTACTCCCACCCAAATCCTGTATCACAGAAAGGAAACCTCAGGTCCAGCCAAGTGAAGTGACCGTGAACCACAGTATCTACTATTACCAATAAAAATAATCCATTTACTGAATGCTTACCAGGAGCCAGGTACTCTACTGAGAGTTTTACTTAAGTTAACTTTCATTTTCAAAGCAACTCTATAAGCGGTATGATTTTCACTTTAAAGATGAAAAGAAGACTCAGAAGTTGAGCAACATATCCCAAATCACAGAGCAAACAATGACAGCTACTTCTTATCAGCTGGATTTGAACCCAGGCCTTTGACTCCAAGGTTCAGAGCCTTGGTGAAAATGTCACACTGTTAGTGATGCAAGAGGGAGGAGCTGGGAGTGGGTCGGAGTCCAGGGTGCTGGTGTCTTGTCCTAGATTATTATGCACAGCCCCAGAACACAAGGGGGCCTTAGCTTACCCTCGGCCTATCAATAAGAAAACTGAGGCTCAGAGAGAGGAGCCCAACTTAAGGCCAGAGCCACCGAATTTTAGAGACAGCATCTGCTAACAGTGGGCTCTGCGGGAGTATCCTAACCTCTCTGGGGTTAGAAGACCTCTAACATCCCTCCTGGATGTACCAGTTATAACCTGACTTGCACATCCTGTCAGCCTTTGTGAGCCTGAGCTCCTGCAGGGGCCTCATTCACTTTGGTCTGCAGACAGCAGCTCTGACAAGCTACCCTTAACCTCCCGCCAGGGGGCTGGATGGGGAGGGGCGTGCTAAGGGAACTCGTTTGACAATTGCCAGTCACTCCTGGTTCTGAACCGATCAACCAGCCTGCTAGTCATTAGCTAAGCCCTGTATGCCAGGAAGCAGAATGTATACACAGTAGCCAAAAGCCACAGCCACAAGCACGCACACCCTTCTCAGCAAGGAAATTCCAGAAGTTCATTCATTCCTGTGGTTCGCATCTATAAGAATCTTCTTCCAGATCCCAACTTCTTAGGTCCCTGGTGTTGTCTAAAAAGCCTACTCCACACCTGGACAAAAGCATGCTGAAAAGATGCGACTCTGTTGTGACTACTTAGAATATTTACATTATCTGTGGTATCCATGTTGATCGCCTGAGCCAATCAAGCCAGGTTTATCAACACTGTGCTCCCAGCAGGGCAGGAAGAACCCCGGCTGAAAGGTCAGAACACACAGTCTGTCCGCATACTCATCACTGTGTGTTTACCAGCTCTGTCACGGACCCCATGGGGCTCTGTGTGTTGGGAGGAAGGGAGCAGAACATCAGGGGGTGAAGAGACAGGAGTTAGAGAAAGTTGAGACTCAGGGAGCAGCTTTGGAAGGGTCAGCACTTCTCACTTTGGCCTTGAGGAGGCCTCTGGACGTCAGGAGCCATCAGCCTGCTGGGGAAGAGCCCCACCCGAGAGTAGACAAAGGCAGCTCACGGCCGCCTGCTTGCTTCGTCCCCAGCCCAGCCCAGCCCCTCAGCTCCCACCCACACTGTTGCAGCTCCTCCTGAGCACGTTGCAGGTTCTAGAGTCTCGCCTCCAGCTGTGGCTCTTTAAAGCTGAGCAACTCGAGGTTCACACAGGCCCTACCTGATGTTCTAAGCCTGTGCCAGCTCCCCCCGCAGCTGCTGACTGGGGAGCCCCTCACACCTCTTCTAGACAGGCTCCGGGACCCAGGATGTTGGCTGGGGGTGGGCAGGCCCCCGCCTCTCACCTTCCCTTTCGTGCTCCTTGAATAGGCAGGAGAAGCCACTCAAGCACCAGGTGTGCAGGCCCTCAGCTGTCCTGCTGTGCCCTCACGCTGGGCTGCGGCTCAAGGCCCTTCCGCACCACACCTGCCTGCCTCCCTTCCTGCCTCCCAAAGGATGCCCTCTGCTTCCCTGTCTCGGCAGGCGATTAGGGATGTTGCTGAGAACATCCAGTTCTTACCATCTGCAACAATGGACGATAACAGAGAGTGACGCATTTTCTCCTGTAAGGACTTTTCCCACCAATCATGTCTCCCTCCCTTCCTCCTCAGGCGTCACTGAAGATACTGACAAGGCTAACGTGTGTCTCTTCTCCTCTCCCACCCCAAACCTGCTCTGGAGGGGCGCTGTTGAGAAAGAAAATGGTGACCCCTGGGAACCCAGAGGAAAGGGCATGGAGAAAACTGATGGGCAACGGAGAGCACGGTGCATCAGCAGGAACACGGCCAAGTGCGACTGACCCTCTGGAGAGAGCACCGAGCTCACAGGTGTCAGCTCAACTGGCCCCAGAGGGGAGGAGAGGGCCCCTGTCCCTCCAATCTTCTCTTGGAAACAGGGGGCCAGCAGGAAGATCAAGGGCTACCCCATGTGTCAGCTGGGCTCACACCTGGCCAGGGGAGCACAGACCTTGAAGACAGGGGACTTGGAATCCTATTGGGGAGGCCAGATCAACAAAGGAGAACAATATAACCACAGGGGCCAGAAAAGTGGGATTGGAAATAAAACAGCTGGTGGGCCCTGGCCTGTTCACGGGACTTGGTAAACCCTTCATGTTTCCCACTCCTGAACCCCACAGTTCGGCACCCTGCTCGGGACACTCAGCCAACACAAATCAGCAGTTCGTTTCTTAGCATTTGCCTAGAGGGGAGCATGGGCCCAGCATTTATTGGGTGTTAAGTGTTCTCTCTCCCCCGCAGTAATAAGATGGGTACAGGACTCTGAAGGGCAGTACGTCACTGCAAAGCTTTGAAATGGCCGTCCTAGTTAGAACATTTTCTCCAGGGCAATTTAGGTAAGCTTCCACCCCGTGTACATAGCAGCCAACCAACTAGACCTCTCCAGGTGTGGTAGATTAGGCCAAAAAAGGACTACTAAATGTGCTTATCCACACCAAATAGACCTATTAAATTAATAAGGCACTTCTAATTATTCTAATGAAATAATTTCTGATTCACGCTTGAAGTAAGACTCAGTTTTACTCTCACTCTGGTTTTTTATGATTACTCAATTCGGGATTTTTCTGAGAGAAAGCAGTCCCCTGGGACTTCCTAGAGTCCAGTGTTTGATGGGGGGAAATTATTTATACTGAAGCACTCTGCTCCCCCTCACACCTGTTAGCTGGGGCTTGGTTCCATCTCCCCGATGCCTTTGTTCCTCTTGGTCTCTAGGCCAAAGTGAGCTTCTGGGAAGCTGCAATTTGGCACAAGTGCGTACTTGCTTGGGTGTCCTCTCTCTCAGCTGATCTTTGCAGGTTCCTGGCAAGTCTCTCTCTTAGTTGAGACAATGCTCCCCCCCCCCACCCTCTTCCCGCACCTCTTAATTAGAAAAATAAAATAATATCCAGGTGCCAGAAGGTAATTTCTTGCTTAAGCCCAGGAAAAGCCAAAGAGAGCTAGCTTATCCCCACATTTGCCACCTGCAGTGCTCAACCAAACAGCAGGACAAACCACCTACGAAAGATCGAGCTATCTCTTCACTTCTGCAATCCCTGAAGCATTTCTCTGCCTGTTCGTGCACACAGTGAGCAGCATCGGTATGGCTTCCCCGTTGACCGGAAGCCCCTCTGAGCTGAGACTGTGAGGAGACGCTGCCTAAAGGACGTCCCTTGAGTCCGCTCCCCGAGTCCCGTGATGTCCAGCTGGGCATCTCTGGGCGCTCGGGGTCAGACCAATCCTCCTGTGGGCACAGGGGAGGGGCCTCCTCCACAATTGCACTTTTCTTGCAAGCTGAACCTAAGGCTAGGCTCCCAGGCTGCATCACAGATGGTCAGCTTGGTGCTCTGCTCTGAAAGGGGGTTCCCAGTAAGGCAGCCTTGACAGAGCCAATGGAACACGGGGTAGACACCAAGAAAGAAACAGAGCCCACCCAGGCCGAGTTCTTGTTTGCCTCAAGTTATTTTCTACCATTTCAATGTATTTCTGCACTAGCCATATATAGGCTTTTCTATTAAAAGTCAAGAACTTTTCTAGGGAGAACTGCTCCCAGGTACACAAATAGGAGGACGGCTCAGCTGGCAAATTATCTATTCTCACTGTAGATACTCTTCTGCTCAATGAAAAATTTAACGGTCATGCACTCAATTTGTGGGATAGGTAAGGAAGGATGGAAGTGGGAGAGGAGCTCCTGGGTCAGAGTGAAATATGAATTCTAGCTACATGCTACGGCAGCTTAGGAATAACCACTGTGATTATCCTACAACTAATCAGGAAGCAGAGCTATATTCAAATGGGCCACTTCTCCATCAGGCCTGGGCCTGCCTCAGCATCAGCGAATCTTAACTCACCAGCTCTTATGCACTAGGGGCAACCAGCAGAGCAATTACCATCAACCTAGACTGTCCTCCTCCTTCCTTTTCAATAACTAGGGTGACCACGTGACATATTACCCAAACCAGGACTCTTCTGAGAGTGAAGAGAGGGACTGCTAACACTTATGCCGGGACTGTCCAGGGGAAATAGGATGTGTGTGACCACCCTAATCACTCCCACCATCTCCCTAAGTCTGGATGTGACACATGACTTCAAGGATGTTTTCCCTGGCCACGTTCACTCTGTTCTGGCCAAGCTTGTACTTCACATGCCCTCAGTCCAGGAAACTGTTATGTTATTTCACGTACTGGGTTATATTTGGACATGTTCTCATATCTGTCCTCGCTCCTTTTCTAGACCATCAGTGTCTTAGTTTCTGACTTGTTTTTTTGAACTATAGTTGATTTACAATACTGTGTTAGTTTCAGGTGTACAGCAAAGTGATTCAGTTATATATATATTTTTCAGATTATTTTCCATTATAGGTTATTATAAGATATTGAATATAGTTCCCTGTGCTATACAGTAATCCTTGCTGCTTATCTATTTTAGGTACAGTAGTTTGTATGTGTTAACCCCATACTCCTAATTTATCCCTTCTCCCCTTTGGTAACCATAAGTTTGTTTTCTATATCTGTGAGTCTGTTTTTGTCTTGTATACTGTCTTGTATATAGATTCATTTGTATTATTTTTTAGATTCCACATATAAGTGATATCACATAATATTTGTCTTTCTCTGTCTGACTTACTTCATTTAGTATGATATTCTCTAGGTCCATCCATGTTGCTGCAAATGGCAATATTTCATTCTTTTTTATGGTTGACTAATGTTCCATTATATATATACCACATTTTCTTTAACCAATCACCTGTTGATGGCCACTTGGGTTGTTTCCATGTCTTGGCTATTGTAAATTGTGCTGCTATGAACACTGGGGTGCATGTATCTTTTCGAATTAGAGTTTTTGTCTTTTCTGGATATATGCCCAAGAGTGGGATTGCTGGATCATATGTCAGCTCTATGTTTAGGTTTTTAAGGAACCTCCATACTGTTCTCCATAGTGGCTGCACCAATTTACATTCTCACCAACAGTGTAGGAGGGTTCCCTTTTCTGCACTGTTTGCTGACTTTTTGCATGAACTTTAAACTCACTCTAGTTCCTTTGTTCCATCCACTTTTGTCATTGTTCATAAATAAATAATATTTGCTGAAAGTCTGGTTGTAAGTATGATTGCAAATGACTTTTTTCCTAACATAAATACTGTCGTTTTTAATATATTTTTCCAGTATTTTTCTATATATGTACTTTTTAAAACAAAATTATACATACACACTATCATCGCTTTCATCTTCATACTTTTGTTCAGGCTAAACCACAATATTTTTCCTGGTTACAGAACACTCTTCCTAAGTCTCATTTTTAATAACTTTGTAACATTCTGTCAAGTGGATGAACCATCATTTACTCAATCACGTCCCTGTTATTTACCATTTAGGTTCTTTCCAATTTCACTAAAACAAACAACATCACAAGTCACAATTTCACGAACATAACTTCTCCTTCACTCTAGATTATATCTACTCAAGATATATTTCAAGAATTTCGATTACTAAGTCAAAGTGCTTGAAATTTTTATGGCTCTCAAATCTAGGTCCTCTTAATTTCTGTCAATGTACTACCTGGGGTGACTCATGGCTCCCCAAATATTTTGCTCTCCTTCCTCAGCCCCAGTTTGATCTTGAGCTCCTTGATCTGGTGCCAGGGCCCAGGTATGAGCCAGGTCCAGGGATTCCTGCACAGTTTGAAGGGATGTGCACTTAGATATCTGACCAAGTGAGGCAAGGCTTGGGAAATGAGGCAAGTATTGAGCAAGACAGGGAAGGATCCCACCCCAAGGAGTCATGAAGTTCAAAAAAACTATTGTTATCAAGCAAAACGTGGGGCCTCTGCTCTCTCTCCTCTGTAATCCTGCCAGTGGGGGCAGCCCTGGATGCCTCTGAGCCTTTTCTACCCAGCTGAGTCCTACCTTAACCTCAAGGTATCCTCTTCTCTAAGGCCTTCCCAGCAGGATTTATGACACAGGTTCTTGAGCACAGACTCGGACAAACTCTCCAATCTGTGATAAAATACAGAAAATGAGGACAATATGTGGAATTTTTCATAAAGCTCATTGCACATAGTTTAAAAGGCCATCCTTTAATCTCAGTTTATATCCTTCATACTTTCTTGGAATTAATGTATTCTTTCATTTATTTGTAAAATTGTCCGTGGCTTTGTTTAATTAGTAGTTCGTTTATTTATCGCATATGTTTTGACAGCTCACTACCTGCCAGGTGCTATTCTAGACCCTAGAGACAGAGCAGCAAACACAAGAGACAAAGGTGCCTGACAACTAGCTTTTCTGATTGTGATATAAGTGCCTGACAGGTAGCTTTTGATTGCTGAGGCCTCCACTTCAAAGACAGCCATTTCGAATAAACACACTGCCAGCTACAGGACTAGATAAAGAGCCAGGCCACCCCAGCCATGAGGTTCCCTTTTTTTAGAGAGAGCTCTGGTGACCTAGATAACTGACCGTTCAACGGTTTTCACTTCCTGTGCTTTAATTCCTGCTTTTATGCTTTAAATTCACCAATAAAGAGTGAACACTTGAAACCCTAGGTCCTCCAACCCTCGACTCCAATAAAGGCAGAACCCCAGGTCTGCTCGATCTCGTGCTCTCTCTCCCTCTCTCCCCCCACCCCTCGCTGTGTGGCCCCGGGGAGGCCTTGCACCCTCAGGGACCTGCGAGCAATAAGCCTTGTCTTTTCTAAGTTCCCTGATGGTTGTTACTGAGCTGCGTCTTGCAGTCTTAATAAGAACCACAAGGGTCAGTCCAGCCACAACATTGGCTCCAGGTGGAAAAATGTCTGTGGGGGGGGGGGGCACCACAAGTAGCACGGCCCAGGGGAGTGCCCCCAGGCGTCTCTAGCTTACAGGATCACTATCACCAGGCCAAGACGGCCCTGAAACAGCGCCCTTGCTCTGACTGTGGAGGCTCTGTCTCTGCAGCGCCCTGGAGGGTGGGGGGAAGGGCTCAGGTTTGGACATCGTTGTATCTCCATGGTGGTGTCCTGCACAGTCACTGCTTATTAAACACTTGCTGGGGACGGGGTTTTATAAAGACACTGACACTCCCTGGAGCATTAGTGGGGACACTTGTGTGCACAGCAGAGGGCCTGTGGGCGGTTTGAAAAAGGGTGTGAAATCAACCAACTCTGGGGCCACGGTACCTGGCTTCCAATCCCAGCTCTGCTGTAGGACCTTCAGCAAATGCTTTCACCTCTCAGCCTGTGTCCTCACTTGTAAAATGGGCAGGATTGTAACAGTACTTGCTTGAAGAGGCTTGAAGATGGAAGCCCTCCGCACAGTCCTTGGCACACCAGAAGCCCTCAATCAATGTGACCTAGTTGTAGCAATAACAAGAGCATCAATTGGGTGCTAAATAAACCAGCTAATAGGTGACTGTGTCAACATTAAACCAGGTGAAAGGTCACAGCCCAGAGACCCAAACTGAAATTGAAGATACATTTGATGGGCCAGAAATGTTAAAGATATAACAGGGAAAATTAAATTTGTACATGAAGGAAGAAAAAAACAAACTGGCCAGACTTTCTCTTCCTTCTCCACATGTCAATGATAGAAACTGACAGAATTTCATTTACGTCAGTGATAGAAACAGGGCAAAATGCTCCTACCAAATCCAGGTTTGTTCAATGATGGGCACATGCCAGAACTCAACCACAAATGGCCACGATGAGTTGAGGGGAATGGAACTAGGGAATAAACACACGAGTTCAGGGACTTTCCTAAAGTATGGACATTCCACAGACAGATAATTTCCAGTGCCACACAGACCTTCGGAATTTAAGAAATCTGAGGGAGGGTGGAATGGGGTAGAAAACAGAATACTGGCCGCAACGAGCAGCAGAACGGAGGCCCAAGTTTGCAGAGGCTGCTCTTAGCTCTGTGATTGAAATGCAACGCTGTGCAAACTTAATATCGGTGGCTCAGATAAAATAATGTCAGCAGACTGGATAATTAAAGCTTTTTGGCTCATTTCTTTGTTCTCTTGCTTTCCGGACGGAGGTCGATAGAAAAAGGAGATGGGTCCAGTAAACCAAGAATTCCTCAGAGTTTTAAGTATATTTTTAGTTACTCCTGACATCTGGGATAGCAGAGACATTATTTCGGGATCAGAGATCAGATTCTGATCATGCCCTTTACATGGGGCTAAACATCACTCTCTAAAATCCTTTGATGAGAATGTACTTATTGCAAAGATACGCGCAGGCTAATTGAGACCACATTTAGGGTGTCTGTAGCTTCTGACAGAAGATGTTTCTGGCTGAGTGGAACAGATGCCATTAAACCAGTTGCCACCATTCCTATTTTTCACCATCTTCCCAAATTCCTTCCTGGACCTGCATCTGGACCAGACCTGCTCCACTCAGGACTGGAGCTGCCCAAGACCAGGGGAGTGACCACGGGTCCACGGCCAGGTCCTTACAGAGCAGCAATGGACCCAACTGCCTGGTCCCACTTGCTTTTTAAAGCATGGGCTACTCGACAAGGAAAGAGTAAATCACAAAACCACAGACACAGTTAAGAGTGCAGGGAGATCTTCGAACTCAACCTCCCATCCAGTAGAGGAATGCTGTTCTGCCCCAAACTGGGCAAGGGTGGGACTGATATGTTTGTGGACAATTGCCAGGACCTGGCTGAGCCATGAGGCTGGTGATTACAGGGATGGAACCAAACCAATCAGGGGTGGAGGGAGGACTTAGCCAAGATCCTGGTGGGTCCCTCTGTAAGAATGCCGGGAACTGCAGGACTAGGGATGCATCTGAGACTAACCCCTCCAGCCCCCTTAGGGCAGGCTGGGGTTCCCTAGAGTTAGAACTCCCCCCACCCCACTCATGCAGGAACCCTCTCTGGGCATGTCTGGCAGGGGAAAATGCTCAGAGAGGGGACAGGAAGGGGTGGCTGGGGAAGGAGTTCCGGTCACTGTGTACAGCAGGGTCTGCTGAGCCCTGATACGGCTTCGCCTAACTGGACCCAATTCTGTCCCCCGGAGTCACATAAACTCTACCTTTCTACAAGACATGGCTACAAATATCTGAAGACAATCATCATTTATCCTTTATCCTTCTGCAGATGAAACACACTCGACCCTTTCAACTGTTCCTACTTGCCATTGTTTCCAAACCATTTCACATCCTCTGGGTTCATGCTAGTTTCACCAGGACGCCCTTGGTGTGACCCTGAGGACTGAAGAAAGAACACAGGAGCACAGTGGATAAACCACAGGTTTGAATCTCGGCGCCATCATCCCCCATGCCTCAATTTCCTCTGCAGTTTCCTCTGCAGCACCTGATAATCTTAGTTATGAGAAATGCATAAGTCAGTTCATAGAGAACGCCTAGAACTGTGCCTGGCGAGGCAGCTGATAAGCAGCTAATTAAGTCTCAGCTATTTCTTAGCACAATGCTTAGCATAAGAAGTATGCAATGCATACACAAATCCTGCAGCTGATACTCCGTTACTCACCAGCTTTCTTACTCACAAAACAACAGTACCACCTCTGAGCTTTGATGAGGTAAGTTGTGAGAAGTCAGTGCGTGGTGCGGAACAAGCAGGCCATATACACTAGCTTCCTTCCCCTTTGTACGGATGCAGCAGCTAGGAGCCATTCTCTATGGGTCTCTCGTGTGCTGTATATCCGGCAAGCACAGGCACTGACTGCCTTTGCTCCAGATTATCTTTTCAAGAATATTTGTATCATAAACAACCTTGGAAGAAAGAGTGTCTTCCTTTGGAGCAAAGAACAGGCACGCTTACTGTCCATTATAAAAGGTTTGAGTTCCCTAATCTCAGGATTTCTCTCCACTGTGTGGGCAGGTGTCACCCTATGGAGATTGGAGCTCAAAGAACCAGTGAGAGAAAATGCTGGTTCTCTGGTCACTGTCATTGTTGTGAATCATAAAGTCCTGTCCCTAACCCATGGAGCTCATCTTCTGCCAGCATTCATGAAATCTTGGCAGCAAACTCACTAGCCTTCCAGTTGGTGAAATCTCAGACCCTCCATAGTTATTAAAGACAACCTAGAGAAGAGACAGTGACAAAATAACCACCTCCTGACCCCTACAGTAAAGATCTTAAACTATCATCAACCTTATCATAGTCTATCTACACTCAGCTGATTTTCTAAAAATTCTAAGTGAAGAATTTTTATTTATTTCCTTATTTATTCATTTCGATTTTCATCTTCTTGATTTTAATCGAAAGTTCCATTCATTTGAGGTGTCTTCTAAAGCTTTTTTGAGGGGAGACATCTTTTGAACTTGAAGGTCCCCCTTTCCAGGGCCTTTGTCAGAGGTGCACAGACCATAGTCTCTCCTCCTGTTCCACTCACTTCTCCCACCAGACCAGGTAGACCCTCCTTCTAAATCTAGGTTCTCATCCGTAGCATGAGACACCAGTTTGAATTGCATAAAACTCTTGACAAGTTTCTACCTTCATTCAATTTGTGGCTAAGAGCACGGTGAGTTCTATAATCATCCTAGGATGCTCTTCGTTCTCCCCTTAACCTTTACTGAGAGCACTGGGTGAGCCTCTATATTAACACCTCTACTTCCAAAAGGTAGAGATGTGTGACCTATGGGATGTGACACAGCTGAAGATCAGCAGGACACCAGCTGGTGTAGTTAGGAAGAAGAGGTAAGAACACCCACGTCCTGCTGGGAAATCTGGCCTAAAACCACTACGGCTGTAACCCAGAGCAAGTCGAGGTCTGAGAAGGCAGCTGCGTGAATGGGGTAGGGAAGTGCAAATACTGCCATGTATGTGCTTCAGACTCATCTCTGGCACTAAGAAAGACAGGGGCACAGTTAGGGACAATGTTATGAAATGCAATTTCAACTCACCCCAGGTAGCTTAGTAGGAGGCCGGTAGATATGAAGCTGTCAGTGGTTCCAAATCTTCTTCAGACACCGTAAATTAGTGGGACAAGATCTTTACTCCCATCCTCTACCACTGCCACTACCACTGTCCCTCATTTTCAGATCAAGGATTCATGCACGTGATAAACTCTAGCTCACAGGTACCCATTGACTATTCAGATAAGCAACCAGTGATTTTCATCGTTTTGTCCCTTGGGTACTTTCTTGCAGTTTATATGTACCCTCCCTCTCCACCACAAAACTGGGTATATCTGGGTCTCAGCATCTGGCATTAAATTATAACATGATTCTTTTCAAAAATAAATAAAAATAAGTGAGCCAATAAATCTCCCGAACTACAATGCTTTTTCTCTTATTCATCTTTTTAAATTGAGGGGGTTTTATTTTTAGATTTTACTGTCTGAAGATTTCTTACAATATTTTTAAGCATGACTGGGTATACCAAGATCTCAACATCTGGTCATAAGTTACTTGCAGAACTGTGGCATAGTTTTCTTTCTTTTGAAAAATAATTAATCTGTGATGGCTTTAATGGATATCAAATGAATAAAAACAGCTTTTATCTTAACATAGTTTCAGCAGTAAGCTTGGGCTTTATCAGGCCCCATGATCAAGGATTACCCAGGAAAGTTTAGTAATTAGGTTCCCAGGATAACTCCAGGGGATGGATCCTTGGCTTGCAGGCCTATTACCAGCTTAAACTCTCATCCCACACCCCTTGTGTTATAGAGGGCTCTCAACTTCTGGTCCTGCCTCCTCAAGGTGGCCTCCCATCTCTTCAAAGCTCTCACAGTGTCCCATCCAGAAACTGCTTCTATGCTTTCCTATGATCCAACGGTCCTCTGGTTTCATTATGTCTGTGTAAGAGACAGGACAGGATCCAAATCTCATCCCAGACTCCCAATTGTCAGAAAACTCATCTCTCTACCTACGCAGATTAACTCCTAATGTATCCAACCCTTAGGGGGTTTTGAGGCTGTTCCACAACAGACTGTCCTCAGTCAGAGATGGCCAGACCTTCACACCTGGTTACCCCCACAGGTACAGATCAATAAAACCCAGTCAATGGAATACTACTCAGCCATAAGAAAGAATGAAATAATGCCATTTGCAGCAATATGGATGGACCTAGAGATTATCACACTAAGTGAAGTCAGTCAGACAAAGACAAAGTTCATATGGTATCACTTACATGTGGAATCTAAAAAATGATACAAATGACTTATTTACAAAACAGAAACAGACTCACAAAACAAACTTACAGTTAGAAAAGGGGAAGGGGAGATAAATTAGGAGCTTGTGATTAACAGATACACACTATATATAAAATAAACAACAAGATCCTACTGTAGAGCACAGGGAACAATAGTCAATATCTTGCAATAATCTATAATGGAAAAGAATCTGAAAAAGAATACACACATGCGGCACCTCCCTGGTGGCGCAGTGGTTAAGAATCCGCCTGCCAATGCAGGGGACACGGGTTCGAGCCCTGGTCCGGGAAGATCCCACATGCCGTGGAGCAACGAAGCCCGGGTGACACGACTACTGAGCCTGCGCTCTAGAGCCCATGTGCCACAACTACTGAGCCCGCGTGCCACAACTACTGAAGCCAGCGCGCCTAGAGCCCGTGTTCCGCAATGAGAAGCCTGTGCACCGCAATGAAGAGTAGCCCCCGCTCGCCGCAACTAAGACACAACGCAGCCAAAAAATAAAAATAAATAAATAAATTTTTTAAAAAAGAAAGAAACATTTGCTAAAGGTCCCTGCATCATCTATGAGGGGCCCACTGTCTCAGACTTTAAGGGACCCTGGAGAAGGGCACCGAGTTCTGGGCAGCCTCTACACCGACCAGGTTAACGGCTGTGCTCATGAGGCCCCGTTTCCTCACTAAGGAGGAAAAAGAGTACTGGATGATTTCTGCAGCCCTATCTGCTCTAGGTTTTACAACAGAAGTTTGACTGTCCTCTTTTCCTCATTGCAAACTTCCCTGTCCTGAGCATAAAGCTGGTAACTACACAGAAAGGGCTTCATGCACAGCCCTCTCAATTCCAGAGACTCTACCTTCAGCCCTATTTTAGCCGAGGCAAACCTGCCTTTAAAATAAAGCGACTTGCGTTAATTTCTCCATCCTTTGATCTTCTGCCTCTGCTGCTTCACAAAGTCATGGCTTTAAGTCTTCGCCTTCCAAGGGAGCCATGCTCAGACATAAAGTGTTCACTTTGATCCAGCCTCCCGTGAATACTAAAATAATGCCTCCCATCTCAGATGCAGGTTCTGTATTTTCTTTCAGGCAGCAGTAGGACACCACTACTTTTTTTCTTTATTAGCCACCTTAGAGTTCAACCTCACTGTCATTTTTTTTTAATTCCTTTAAAGTTACAGGATTTATTTTCTTAATGAAAGAGCAGCCCCTACATACTTTTTTTTGCCTTTCCAAGTAGTCTAAGAGGCTACTCTCTCACTTCAGTGATGGGGCCATAGTTCAAAGCAGCTTTAGAACCATGGGGGAAACAATCAGTGCTATAAAATCACAGGCCACACTTCCTTTCACTAATTCTTCTTTCCCTTCCTCTTCCTTCTCACACTCTTTGCTTCACTAGAATTGGTTGTGGCCCCATCAGCCTCCTTTGCACTGAGAGTGAACAGATGGCCCCCTGGCTGACACTGGCTGAGGACCCCTGACGTGCTATAAGCCTGAGAGTCAACAGAAAACCCATCTCCCTCACTGGCTAAAGCTGCAAAAAGCAATGAATCCCGCCCCCCCTCAAATAACACATAGGAAATCCCAAAAGATCACCGACATGTTTGAAATACTATTGAGAAATATATTTCAGAATATTATTCGAAATATTATTCACCATTGGATAGCTGCCCAAAGAAGTCCCCATCTGAACACTCACTCTATGTTACCCTAACACAGGACTTCTCACTGAGCAGAGTGGAGATGACCACGTCTGTGCAGCTCTTGGTCAGCACCCGGAATAGCTGGGCCGACATTAACATGGAATTCTACCTGTGCGCCAACCCCAACAAGGTCTACTTGCCAAGGAACCACAGGGTCAAAGGGGAAATCAAAACCGAATGGAGGGACTTCCCTGGTGGCAGAGTGGCTAAGAATCCGCCTGCCAGTGCAGGCGACACGGGTTTGATCCCTGGTCCAGGAAGATCCCACATGCCTCGGAGCAACTAAGCCCGTGCACCACAACTACTGAGCCTGTGAGCCACAACTACTGAGCCCGTGTGTCCAGAGCCCATGCTCCGCAACAAGAGAAGCCACCGCAATGAGAAGCCCATGCACCGCAACGAAGCGTAGCCCCGGCTCGCTGCAATTAGAGAAAGCCCATGTACAGCAACGAAGACCCAATGCAGCCAAAAATAAATATTAATTAATTAATTTCAAACAAACAAACAAACAAAAACAAATGGAGTTCATCACAGCAGCCTCCTGCAGCAGTGGAGGAAGAAGTTTGGGGCAGTCGGGAAGCTGGAGCACCACAGTTTGGCAGTACGAATAGCTTCTAGCAGAGGCCAGGGCACCCAGCAGGCACTTAATCAATCTTGATTCCTGGCTGGCTCCACCGATGACTCCCACTGACTTGACCAGTTCTAGAATTCTGACCGGCTAAGCCAAGGTCAACAGATAATGCTAAAGCATGCTGACGTCACCCCCACCTGCCTGGGCACCTGGCCAGGTGTCATCTCACCTTGGGGGCTGTGGTCCCTCCCGGATGGCCAGGAAGGCCCACAGTTCTTCCCCTCCGGCAGCTCCTCAGGGTGGACTGAGGGGGAGGGGTCAACAGCACAATTTAAACTCTTCCCCACTCACCAATGTCTCCTCTGCTGTTTGTTGTGGTAACTGGGCTGAGAGGACAAGGAAAGAAGTCCTGGAGGTCTGCCTCACTGTGGGGAGCCCTCAGCCGGGACACTCCTGAAGTGTTCTGGACTGCAGCAGGGGCAGCCGATCTGGCAGCCACCTGGCTGGTGCCCGGCGGAAAGGAGGACAGGAAAGCCGAGTCAGGCACAGACATGCAACAGGGAGTGGGCGCGGCAGCCGGAGGACCTTATCACCGGAGAGGCTGGTGGAAATGCCCCAAGGACAGCAACAGTTGCTTTTATGACCACGTGTGGGGGGCTATGGGTTTCGAGTTCAGGAACAATGCTTACGAGGAGAACCAGAAAGGTGCTTCCTTCCTCCACAGAGGACAGATGCAGGAGAGCCAGGGAGGATGGCGCTGAGGTAAGGGTGCAGGGTCTGGGGAGAGGCCCTAGCAGGGATGAGGGAGGAAGGACACCCGGCAGGCCTGTCAGGAGGCCATTGGGGTCTCTGGAGGGGGCCGGCTCCTGGGTAGTCAGTGGCCTGGCTTTGGTGACACAGCCAGGGGAAGGGGATGCCCACAGGACAGGGAGAAAGTACCCACACCTGGGAGAAGACTGTCCTCAGGAATGAGTGAGCCCCCGCCCCCCCACTGTCCCAGGACCCAGCCCACGTTCCATGCCCCGCAGAACCCACATGCAGGCAGCCCACGGCACCCACCCCTCAGCCTGGTCCAGGCTCCTGAAGTTCACCCCTTCTCCCCCCTTCACAAACCTGTTTCCCTCCAGCAGCAAATCTCATATATTCCTTAAGAGGGAAACAAATACTTATATCAAGAGTATGCAGTAAATCCGTTCTCTCAAAGGAACAAATGACTTATCTCTGAGCCCACTGTGCGTTGCCCTTCCAGAAGGTGAATTAGTAAAAGATTCTTTGTAAACCCAAAGGAAATCAAATGCTCATGATGGAATTTCAGCAGAGGAACTTTCAGGCGGAAAGGTCCTTACACATCCGTTCCATCACACAGGAGACCTAGAGGGTGGATGCTCAGTCTAGGGTGGTGGTCCCCCCCGCCACTTTGAGGTGTACATTGAAGAAGAAATGGGAGTGACTGGACTCTCTGAAGAGGGGTGGGATGGGGTGGAACCCTCACCCTGTTACGGTGCCGTGGCTAGACGTCCTTTCCCACCTGGATGGGGAGCTTCAGCAGAGAGCTAATCCCGAGGGTGCCAGCCCCACCTGAACCCACTTGCTGCTGGGAACCCGTGTGGCCACAGGACCAGGTGGGAGCTGAAGCAGGATGGTGTTCCTATAAGTAATGGTTTCTGCGTCTCTCATGGCCTAAGCCAGTCGGTCCCAGCGGCACTTCTCTCCACCCAGCAAGCTCAGTCCAACTGCTGTCCCTCTACTCAAGGATTCTCCACCCTTGGTAAAGGGCTCAGGCACCTGTGGCTTGACCCTGACTCCACCTCCAGCTGGAGCACACGTGGCACCTCATCCTCACCAGCCACTCTTCCGAGGGCTGCCAGCAGGAGGCACCTCCTGATCTGCTGCTCCTCCGGTGCCTCAGGCCCGCATCCCACCCTGTGCCCACAGGAGCCGGGGATGCTCTGCCACGCCCATTCTTTTGTCCAGCGGATTAGGCCACTTCCGGCTATAATCCTTTCACAGCTCAACCTGCATCAAGGATTGTTTCTGAAAGGACCCGAAGTCACTCACAAGAAAATACAAAATTAAGCTGATTATTTAAAAACTAAAACTGTATAAAAGCTGATAATATATGCAAAATTGTTTTCTAAACTAGTTTTACAAACGTATCAAGCATTACATCTGTCCCCTAAGTTTCATGACACTCATAGTAAAAAAAAGGAAACAGAATGGGTCACATAATTCTCCTTGCTGTGAGGATGCAAAGGCACTTCATCAAGAAACAGTGCTAATCTCTACAGAGAGGGAACTGAACATCCCATGAACGATTCGACCCATAGGGTTTTCAGAAAGAAATGCTCACTATTTGGCCCCTTCTTAACATCAACACTTATGAAAGTAAGAAAAATATTAAAACATGACTTGAGATTTTTGCAGGGAACTAAAGCAATGTCATTTGGGCAGGGGTCTGGAAGCCTAAATACAAGACACAGTGGTTCTCAGGGCACCTCACCATGCATTCTGCCGCGAAGAGGGGAAGAGGAAGGTTCGAGGGGGAGGGGCACTGGGAAATGTGGTGGGATTAATTCCCGTATGACTTGGGGGTGGGAGGACAAGAATGCTAATACCCTACATTAAACAGAATATTCATTATAAAGAATTATCTCATCTAAAATGCTAATAGTACCCCTGCTGAGAAACAGTGGAAGGGGAATCAGTAATTAGCATGACTCTTCTAATGCCTTAAATACCAATTAAATCTTCACAGAGAGTTGACAGCAAAGACTACAAGAATGTCTGCTCTGGGAGTACAGATGAAGGGGGATGCAGGCTTCTGATGTGTCAGTCCTGCTGGTGGTGACATGCAGATCATTTTATGAGGGGATTGGAGCCTGATGAGTACTGTTGGCTAGAGAGAGAGCTGGATGATGGTGAGCTATAAGCATGCCTGTGGAAAGGGACAAATCTCTCCCGTTTTTTATTTCTTTATATGTCTAAATGAGGACACAGCTGGGACATCAAAACTGCACATCAACACATCACAGGAGAAACTAGTCTACAGCACTGGTTTTCAAAGTGTGGTTCCCAACTAGCATCACCTGGGAACTTGTTGGAACTACCCCACACCAGCTGAATAGAAGAAACTGAGCGTGGGTCCAGCCAGGTGTGTTTTAACAAGCCCTCCAGGTGAGTCTGATTCAGGCTCAAGTTTGAGAACCACCAGTCTAGAAGGTTTAGGGCTGAACATGGCAATTGGTCACCAGAGATATTTTAGAAATGCTGGCTCACCCCTGTGCAGAGTCTCTATTAGACTCTGAGAGGGAGGGGGATATTGCAACATGTCTGTTGCAGGCAAATGATCAGACGCAGAGGGTCTGAGAGGGAAGACCTAAGTGATGAGAAATGGGAGCAAAGAGTGAATTATCAAGGGCCAATTTAAGTCTCAAGTCAGATTAACCATCCTAGAAGGATTTTTTTTTATTGAAACATAGTTGATTTACAATATTATATTAGTTTCAGGTACACATAGTGATTTACAGCATTTACAGCATAGTGATTTAGTATTTTTATATATTCCATTTAAAGGTATTACAAAATAATGGTTATAATTCCCTGTGCTATACAATATATCCTTGTTGCTTATCTGTTTTATACATAGTAGTTTGTATCTCTTACTCCCATACCCCTATCTTGCCCCTCTCCTCTTCCCTCTCCACATTGGTATCCACTAGGTTGTTTTCTACATTGGTGAGTCTGTTTTACTAGGTATATTTATTTGTTTTATTTTTTATATTCCACATATAAGTGACAACACAGTATTTGTCTTTTACTGTCTGACTTATTTCACTAGCATAATACATTCTAGGTCCATACACATCATTGTAAATGGCAGAATTTCATTCTTTTTTATGGCAGAGTAATATTCCATTGTATACATCTACAGCACCTTCTTTATCCATTCATCTGTTGATGGACATTTGGGTTGCTTCCATATCTTAGCTATTGTAAATAGTGCGCTATGAACATTGGGGTGCATGTACCTTTTCAAATTAGTGTTTTCATTTTTTCCAGATATATACCCAGGAATGGAATTGCTGGATCATATGGTAGTTTCATTTTTAGTTTTTTGAGGAACCTCCATACTGTTTTCCATAGTGGCTGCACCAATTTACATTTCCACCAACAGTGTACAAGGATTGCCTTTTCTTCATATCCTCACCAACATTTGTTATTTGTAGACTTTTTGATGATAGCCATCCTGACATGTGTGAGGTGATAACTCGTTGTTTTGACTTGTGTTTCTCTAATAGCGATGTTGAGCATCTTTGCATGTGCCTGTTAGCCATCACTATGTCTTCTTTGGAAAAAAGTCTATTCAAGTCTTCTGCCCATTTCTTCTTTGGATTGTTTTTTTTTATATTGAGTTGTATGAGCCGTTTGTATATTTTAGATATTAATTCCTTGTTAGCTGCATCATTTGCAAATATTTTCTCCCATTCAGTAGATTGTCTTTTTGTTTTGTTGATGGTTTCCTTTGCTGTGCAGAAGTTTTAAGTTTAATTAGTCCCATTTGTTTATTTTTGCTTTTATTTCTTTTGCATGAGGAGCTAGATCACCCAAAATATTGCCACAATTTATGTCAAAGAGTGTTCTGCCTATGTTCTCCTCTAGGAGTTTTATGGTTTCATGTCTTATAGTTACGTCTTTAACCCTTTTTGAGTTTATTTTTGTATATGGTGTGAGGAAATGTTCTAATCTCATTCTTTTACATGTAGCTGTCCAGTTTTCCCAGCACCACTTATTGAAGAGACTATCTTTTCTTCACTGTATATTCTTGCCTCCATTGCTGTAGATAAAGTGACCACAGGTGTGTGGTTTATTTCTTGGTAGAAGGATTTTGTTTTTAATCAAACTTGTACTTCTATTTGAATAGCCAATACATTTACATGATTCAAAATTCAAAAGATTCAAAGGGTATGCAGTAAAAGGTCTTTCACCCTCCCCTGCTCCTAGGTACTCAGCTCCAACTTCCCTTCCTCAGAATCAGCCATGTCATCAGTGTCTTCTAGGGATATGTTATAAAAATACATATATGTTTTTGTCCCCACTTTCTTAAAAACAAATGATAGCATATGACACACTCTGTTTTGTACCTTGCTTTTTTCACTTAATATATTTTGGGGATTATTCCATATTAGACACATCAAGAACCACCTAGAAGACTTCCAAGTATCTGGAAACATACAACACCCCAGAGACATGTGTGCCTTCCCTATAGAGAAGGAGCATCTGCTAGGCATTACATGATTCCTGTGGATTTCTTAGTGAACCCCCTATAGAGAAATTGTCCTGAAATTCTTGGTTTGGAGAACACTCCTCAGGCCCTACTTGTATGCTGTTTTATAACAAAAGGAGGTAATATGGAAACTCTGAGGTCATTAAAGTCCAAGAATAACACTATCAGATAACATTAGCAACTAGTGGGTCAGACACCCTATGATACACAGTAGAGGAAAGCTTGAACACTGGAGAGAACTCAAAGCAATGAGAGGACTTGAACTTTTTGTCTGTAAGACTAATAACCATAAAACACATTTTATTTATAGGAATTCACAAAACACATGAAAGGATAAAGACATGAACTAGTGAAGAATACTTAGGTCAGTTTTCAACACTTAGAATCAGATATATAACAGAATAAAATAATATATATATATAATCTTTATCCTTCTACAAGCTTCAGTTACAGTAACAGTTCCTTCAGAATTACTTTTTGTTCTGTCTGTCCTTCAGCACCATCAGTAAGATTAGTGATGTTGAGCACATTTTCATATATCTATTGGCCACTTGGATGTCATTTTTGGAAAAATGTCTATTCAGGTCCCTTGCTCATTTTTTTAATGGGGTTATGATATCTTTGTGGTGGGTTTTTGTTTGTTTTGTTTTTGCTATTGAGCTATATGAGTTCTTTATATATTTTAGATATTAATCCCTTTTTAGATATATGGTTTGCAGATACTTTCTCCCATTCTGTATGTTGCCTTCTCATTTTGTTGATGGTTACCTTTGCTGAGCAAAAGCTTTTTAGTTTGATATAGTCCCACTTGTTTATTTTTGCTCTTGTTGCCTGAGTTTTTGGTGTCATATATAAAAAATCATTGCCAAGACCAATGTCAAGGAGCTTTTTTCTTATGTTTTCTTCTAAGAGTTTTAAAGTTTCAGGTCTTCTGTTTAAGTCTTTAATCCATTTTGATTTGACTTTTGTGTATAGTATACGATAAGGGTCTAATTTCATTCTTTTGCATATGGATATGCAAAATTTTCCCAACACCATTTGTTGAAGAGACTCTTCTTTCTCCATTGTGTATTCTTGGACCCCTTGTCAAAGATTAGTTGACTGTATATGTGTGGGTTTATTTCTGGGCTCTCTATTCTGTTCCACTGATACATGTCTATTTTAATGCCAGTACCATACTGTTTTGATTAGTATAGCTTTGTAATATAGTTTGAAATCAGGAATTGTAATGCCTCCAGCTTCGTTCTTCTTTCTCAAGAGTGCTTTGGCTACTCAGAGTCTTCTGTGGTTCCATATTAATTTTAGGATTGTTTGGTCTATTTCTGTGAAAAATGTCATTGGAATTTTGATAGGGATTGCATTGCATCTGTAGATCTCTTTGGGTAGTACAGATGATTTAACAATATTAATTCTTCCAATCCATGAACACGAGCTATCTTTCCATTTACTTGTGTCTTACTCAATTTCTTTCATCAATGTCTTATAGTGTTCAGTGTATAGGTCTTTCACCTCCTTAGTTATATTTATTCATATGTATTTTATTCTTTTTAATGCTATTGTAAATGGGATTGTTTTCTTAATTTCTTTTTAGGATAGTTTATTGTTGGTGCCTCCAGCTTCTGACACAGGTTTTAATGAAGACGAGTTCCTTCTACAGGGAGGCACCCCTTTCCAAAGCCCACATCAATTCAGAGAGAAAAACCAAAACAAAAGCCCCACAGCAAGAGACAGGAAGGAAGGGAAGCTATTCAAACTCCCTGTCCCTCTCCTCCATAGCACACAATAGCTGAGTCCTCTACTGGAGAATCATGGCTCCAAAAGAATCCCTCTGACCTGGTGTTTTCTGGTTTTAAAGCCTCCGTTTGAGCACTGTCACTATGGCGACAAGTCTGGGATGCTCTACTCTAAGTGAGGAAGCTTATCCTTCAAATATGCTTCTTGAGTTAGCAACAAAGGAATTCACTGAACCTCAACTAATCTCATATTCTCCTGGGAGACCTCTCTCAAAAGGCACTTTTCTCCCCTTGCTCTCACAAACCTCCAAGATTTACACTGTTCAGCCAACAACCACATTTACATAGAGATTTACAGTTTACTTTCACCCACATCACCTCAATCAAGCCCTGAGGAGTCCTCTTCAGTCACATGAGCCTCTTCTACAACAACTAAACAAAATGAGGCCCTTGGTTTTAAGGAGCCCTTCCCCGGAAGGCTAGCAGACACAGGCCCTGCAGCCGAGATAGGACAGAGGAAGGAGGAGTGGGAGCGTAGGGAGCTTACCCACATGACTTTTTCTTTTCCAGAGGGAAGAATCTGCAGTGGCTTCTAACCCTGGCAGGCCTGATGCCCACTCCCCTGAAGCTCTTCTCAGTCTGTTCTGGGCTGTTGTTCTGCCTTGGCTCATGTTCTACATCATTCCCAGCCCCAGCTGTTCCAAGAGTGGCTGTCGGCTCTGGGGAATTTATCCTCCCTGACTTCAGAGGGGTCTTCCTTAAGTATGAGTTCTTAGAGTCAGCCCTGGCTTCCTATAACATAGGTGTAAAAGGAAAACTCTGCTTTACTTTTCTCTACTCTGTGATGACATTCTGCTTCACATCTGGTTACCAAATGTGTAGAGGTTTGCCCCTCACCAAGCAATTCTCTGCAACACCAGCTGAGTGTCCTACAATTTAATTCAATTCTGACACTATCTACCTGGAGAGAGCATCAGATCCCACAGACTGTCCCCACTTCAGATGCCAACTGCAAGTCCAGGTTGTTACTTGGACTTCTGACTGACTGGCTATAAACCAGAGGCTCCCATGACTCCCCTCCTCAAGTTTGATCACTTGCTAGGACAGCTCACAGAATTCAAGAAAACAGTCTACTTATTAGATTAATGGTTTATTACAATGGATATTAAAGAACATGAATGAACAGTCAGATGAAGAGACACATAGGGTGAAGTCCGGAAGAGTCCCAAGCACAGGGGCTACTGTCTCACGGAGTCTGGGGTATACCACCCTCCTGGCACATGGATGAAACAACCCAAAAGCTCTCCAAACACCATCTTTTTGGGTTTTTATGGCAGCTTCCTGTCATAGGCACGAATGAATACATCATTGGCCATTGGTGATTAAGTCAATCTCTAGCCCTTCTCCCCTCCCCAGAGGTCAGGCGGTTGGAACTGAAAGTTCCAACTCTCTAATCACCTGGCTGGCTCTGCTGGCAACTAGTCCCCTTCCTATGGTTTTCTAGGGGCTTTCCAGAAATTACCTCATTAATAAAAACTCAGTGGTTGAAAGAGCCTTGTTATGAATAACAAAAACACCCATTTCATCTTTATGCTCTAGTGCTACTTAAGGAGTTAGGAACAAAAGATGTCCATATAGCTCTTATCACTTAAGAAATTACAAAGGTTTTAAGAGCTATTTCCAGGAAACATGACAAATTTATTACATCAGAGTATCACAATAAGCCTATCTCTTATTAGTTTTATAACCTTGGGGAAGTCATTTAACCTTTCAAGCCTGTTACCTCTTCTGTAAGATGGGGGCAATTACATCTATACAGATGGTTCTGATAAGGACTGAGGACACAGATGCATTCTACAATTCTTAGTTCCCTCCCATCCCAGCCCACTCTGCCCTCAGGGGTTAGGCAGTCTTAAATCCTAAGGAGGTTCATATCAAAGAGACAAAATGATGTACCAACCTCACACTGACCTCTCTACCTTGTGTCTTTGGTCGCCTAAACCATTTCTGGGTGATATGTAATTCTTTTCCTCCGGTTTTCAAAACAAACAAATAAGGGAGGCTGTTCAACCTCATTTGTGTTTATTATGAGAGGCAATGAAGTAGGAACAAAGACCATCTTAGGCGATAAAACTTTTGGGTTCCAGTCCTCCCTGCTCACTGAGTTCCTCAGCCTCTCTGGTCTCTAGGAGTTTCTTTTTAAATACCTTACCTGCCTTACCTCCCAGAGGAAAGGGGCTGGATAGGGTGCTCTGTTAGAGCCCCTTCCTGCTCTAAGATCTCCGAACTTTAAGGGAGTACCAAACATGAAACGGGAATAAATCAGACTTACCAGAGAGACTGGTCTTGCCCTCTAGGAGTGTTCTAAAGTGTTCTAAAATCCACCCCCACTTCTTAAAATAAACATTTCATTTGGGAATAATTTTAGATTTTTAGAAAAGTTGCTAAGATGATGCAGAGAGTTACTTCAACCAATTTCCCCTAATTTTAACATCTTACATTACCATGGTACATTTGTCAGAACTACAAAACCAACATTGGTACATTATTTACTAAATTCCAGATTTTACTTGGATTTCACCAATTTTTCCACTAATGTCTTTTTTTCTGCTCCTGGGTCCAATCCAGGATACCTCATTGCATTTAGGATAAAACAACTTTTAAATGGTGAAAGATTTCCAACATAGAGACAAACAGATCTTCAATAAAAAGAAGATCAGATACACTTGAGGCTCTTTTTGAGCCCTCTCTTCCCATTTTCAAGCCCTTTCCTTTCTCCCTAGAGAAGCATCATCACAAACTCATTGTTTATCATTCCCTGGCATGTTTGCATGGATTCCTAAAAAGACAATATAAGCATAAACACTATTTATTATTGTTTTTCAGACTTTAAAACTTATATAAATATTATTCTTTTCATATCCTTCCATACCCTGCTTCTTTCATTCAACTATGTTTTTGAGATCCATCTGTTAAGAAATATAGCAATAGTTCTTTTTGCTCCTGTGCATAAGATGTATAGCATTTCAGTCTATGAGTACACCACTATTATCATTCTCCTACTGATGGACATTTAAACCGTTTCTTTCTTTTCTTTTTTTTGCTGCAATAGACATTTTAATGCATTTGCTGAAACATAAGAAAGATTCTCCATCTAGGACTAGAATTTCTGTGTTAAAAGCTGTAACCAGCTTTCTGGCGGAGATGACCTCCCCATGATAACATGCCTCTCGCAAAGGATCTCATTCATCCCTCTCCAGAAGAGGAGAAGAAGAAACACAAGAAGAAGTGCCTGGTGCAGAGCCCCAATTCCTATTTCATGGATGTGAAATGCCCAGGTTGCTATAAAATCACCACCATCTTTAGCCATGCACAAACAGTAGTTTTGTGTCTTGGCTGCTCTATTGTCCTCTGCCAGCCTACAGGAGGAAAAGCAAGGCTTACAGAAGGATGCTCCTTCAGATGGAAGCAGCACTAAAAGCACCTAGAATCAAGATGAATGGGAAACCATCCCAATAGACACATTTTGGATACATCCTGTTTATTGTCTTGTTTTACTGCTAGGAAGTTCCTACCTCACGTATTGAGGGGCAACTTTAGAGTCAGTTGGGACAATCTGTGAAATCAAATGAAGGCAGTTTCCAAGTCAAAAGTCCACAGGGCTGAATATAAGGACTCCTTACCTAGAAAGAGGAAAGCTGTTGATGCCAACACCGCAAAGAGGGTAAAGAGGAGAATCTGGTAAGAACCCATGAACTTCTGGAGGACACCTGAATCTTCACACTGATCTACGCATTGGTAGAATAAAAGAAGATAATAGTTATTTAATACATCCAGGACAGACGCTGCATTTAAAATCTTGTGTGGTCCTAAGAGTATCTAGCTGAAGCACTCAAAACCCAGCCCTCTAAGAAACTGTTTTGCTTCTTACCAGAGAAAACTGGGTGAACTGTACTTGGCTCCTCTACCTCTTTTTGGCTTTTTATCTCTCTAACGTAATAAACTACAATTATTGAGCCTCTCATTTCTTTTCGGCTTACAAAAGAATATTTCAATTCTCTGCCACTTTAAAATGCCTGTTACCTTTGCTGTGCACTTTAACTCCAGGTAACATGCTTCCCTTCACCAATTTTGTGACAATGTACGGTGATTCAACTTCTACTTTTAATCCCTCTAACCTAAAACATTTCCTTGGATCACCAATGACCTCTTATATCCAGGGGCCACTTGTCCTTTTTTATTCAGGTGTCATTTCTAGGGAACATTCTGATTTGTATATAACCTTGTCCTCAATAAAACTTCAGACTTGTGTCTTTGAAGCATTAAAAAAAAAAAAAAGGTGTAACTAAATTGTTTCTTAAAGCTGTTGTACTGATCTATACTCCTTTCAGAAGTGAATGAGTCTGTTGCTCCACGTTCTCATCCATACTTGGAAGGGCATTCATTTTATAAATTAATTTGGCGACAACTGGCATCTTTATAATGAGTCTTCCAGTTCATGAACACTGCCTTTTTTCCCATTTATTAAAACTTTTTTTCTTTTCAGTAATTGTAATTTCTCCAAAAATATTCTTGTACATATTTTGGTTAGGCATACCACTAGGTATCTTGAAGCTTTTATCACTATTGAAAATGGGATCCTTTATTTATTAATTTTTCTAATTGGTTATTACCGGTGAATAAGATTTCTATATGTTGATTTTGTGTCTAGGGAAACTGGCAAGCTCTTACTATATATTTTCTACTTAAAAAAACTCAACAAAATCATATTGTATGCAAATAAGGACATATCTTTCCAACATTCACGACATTTTTCTTATCTTATTGCATTGGCTAGAATCTCCTGTACAATGCTGAATATAAATCGTGAGAAAGGGAATCTTTATCTTTTTCATGTCTTTACTGAAAAGAAGCCTAGAGTCTTATTGTTAAGGATAGTTTTTGCTGGAATATTTTGATAGATGCTCTTTATCAAGTTAAGGAAATTCCCTTCTAAGTTTCCTGAGAAGTCTATTCAATCATGAAAAAGCACTAAATTCTGACAACTACTTTTTCTGTTTCTTACAGATTGTAGGTATTATTGATCTGTTAACATGATTTATTACATTAACATATTTTCTGATGTTGGATCATTCTTAATTTCATGCATAAACTCTACTTAGAATGTAAATATTTGAAATAGATTTGCAAATATTCCATAAGCATCTATGTTTATAAATTGGACTGTTTTATAATTTTCCTTTCTTGTATTCTTCTTGTCTGGTTTGGGTATTTAGGTTATATTATCATTGTAAAAGTAGATAGCTTTTCCTAATTTTCTATTCTCTTAAACAGTTTGTTAATATTAGGATTATCTACTTCTTAGAAGTTGAATAAAGTACAGATGTAAACCACCTAAGCCTGATATTTTGGAGAGATGAGGTCTTGGTTATCAGCTTAAGTTCTTTAATGATTTTTGCTTTTTGGTATTTTCTACATTTTTCAAGTAGTTTTGGCAAATTATATTTACCTAGAAAACTATGTCTTTTCCCAATCCAAATTTTGTCATAAAATTCTTCAGAGTATAATCTTATGATTTTTATTATCTATTACATATCTGTAGTTATAGTTCCCTTTCTTTCAAAATATTATTTGTAGCTCTTTTTTGAAAAAAAAAAAACTTAACTAGGGATTTACCTATTTTATAACTCTTTTTGATCCTCTAAATTGCTTTCTATTTCATTTTGTTTGTCCTCTTAGTTTCCTTACTTTTACTTTTCTAAAGGCTTATTTTCTTCCTTGTCTATCTTCTTGAGATGGACATGTATAGACAGTAATAGTCATCTACACAATATGTATTCTCCCTTTGTTCTTTATTAGCATAACCCCTATTTAGTTTGGGAAAGCAATATGCCAAGCTAAGAAACAAACAAATTATGTTTTTCAGACTCCCCTGCAGCTAGGAAATGCCATATGACACACCTGTTACCAATGACATATAAGTGGAACTCACTGGGTAGGGCTTCCAGGAAAATTCTTTAATTACAGATAGCAGACTCAGCTGGTACATGCCTCTTTCATAACCTGTCCTTTTCTTCCTCATCTTGTTTGGAATGTGCATACAAAACTGGAAGTAGAGCAGCCACCTTACAACCATGAGGCAGCTAGCATGAGTATGAAAGCTAAGTTTAGACGAGTCAAAAGTTAGAAGAGCCTGGGCTATCACGGCATCATGGAACCTCCATATCTGATTTGAACTGTCTACCTCCAAATGAAATCAAGTCCCCCTTAAAACTGTGTTCCTCTGAGACAGGAGGGAAGAGGGCAGGGCACAACCATTAAAAGAATGATACAACCATTAAGAACAGAATATGACATAAACTGGTTAGAACCTATTAGGCCCAAGACGGTGGAAGATTTGACTTCCAGTAGACCTTGATCCTCATTATACACTCACTGTAATAATTAGCATGCTAAATGACATACCCGCAGGCACCATGACAGTTCCAAGGCCAACCATAAAAGGCCAAAAAGTGGGCAGTGGCCCAATTCCTGGAAATCCCCGCCCCTTCCCCAACACAGTTGGAATAATTTCCCCAATTTATTAGCCTATGAAATAACTCAGCCCACAAAAACTAACCATCCCATATTTTGGGGCTGCTCTTGCCTTTTGAGACAAGACTGTATTCTGTCTATGGTATGTGTATCTCTCTAAATAAATCCATTTCTTACCTATCACTTTGTCTCTCACTGAATTCTTTCTGCTATGAGACATAAAGAACTTTAGCTTCATTAAATCCTGAGACCAGGTGTGCGATTTCAATGAAAAGACAGTGGGTTCAAGTCCCAGTCTGAATTTTGGCTGGGTGTGAGTCCCATCTGAGGTGTGATTGGGTTCAAGTCCCAATCTGAGGTGTGCGGTTTCACCTCTGCAAAGTTTATGATTAACCTCTCCAACCAAAACTTTATTTCCTTTTTTATCCTGCACCAGTTTCCCTCAGGATTGAGGAGTATCAAAGAAAAGGGGGGACTGAAACTGAGCAGGACCCTGCAGCTCCCTCCCGGGTACAAAAGCCTTTCTGTGTCCCCTGTTTCTTGTTTGTAGAAAAAGGCTTTAGTGTCTTAGGCCTTCCCTGATTTCCAAAGAGCAGAGCCAGTTACTAATTAGGGAAGTGAGGGAATACAGAAACAAAGGAAAGGCAGTCAAGAAACAATAGTTCGGCGATCAAACAGAGTCCTAGTTCCTCTTCAAGGGATATAAGTAACCATCTGATGCATATCTTTGAGTTGTTCTGCAGGAACTAAGATTCCCACCCAGGTGGAGGATGGTGACTACATGCTGACCACAAGCACAGAGACCCCAGACTGGTTGGAACCAGAAGGTTGGTGATTAAGATTCCTGAAACACAACACTGTTTCCTCACCACCAACCAATCAGAAGAAAATCATGCCCTCCACAACCTTCAGCCCAAATGTTGCCTTTAAAAACCTTATAGTCCAGCCAGCCAGGAAGATGGATCTGAGAAAAACCTATGTCTCATATCTTCTTGGTTGGCACCCTCTCGATCAATAAACTGCTCCAAACTCTGACATTTCAGTTTGTTTGGCCTCACTGTGCATCGGTACAGGAACTTGAGTTTGACAAAACAAACTTCTTGTTAAATGACAAGGTTAAACGTCTAGGTCATTTAACCCATGATCATTTACACACAGCCAAATACCATTTTAAATAATACAATATTCAACTATCTTTCATTTTTTTAATTTTTAATAAATGTATTTAAGGTCATAAATTTTCCTGAAAGAAAAGCTTTCTTGACTAAACTGAGAGATCAACTGTGCTGGTCCAGACCAGAAAGACCACCTAGTCAACCCAAAAACTAGTGATATAAATGAAAATGGCCATGGTTTAAGTCCCTAAATTTGGGGGTGGTCTGTTATACAGTAAAAGCTAACTAATACAGAAATTGGTTTCAAGAGTGGGGTGCTGCCATAACAAAATCCTAAAACATGTGGTGTTGGCTTTGGAATAGGGCAGTGACCAGAAAATCAGTAAGGAAACAGACTGCAAAGGTTGCAAAAATGAAAATAAAAACAAACAAACCCCAAAACCCACCTGCTGTAGCAGATCTGGAAAATGATGACTCATACTCTGTAGAGACAGAACAGTTGGTAAAACTGAAGTTGACAGTACCTTGAGAGGAAAAAAAATGAACCTAATGAACTTTCAGTTACGGCTAAGTAGATCTCCAGAGAGAATTTGGAAAGTGCCACTTCGGTACTCTTAACTGCATATGATAAAATATGGCAAGACAGAAGAATGGGCAAAAGAAGGAAATGTTCAGTTTGCAACCAGAATTTAGATGGAATACAGAGGGCCCAGGGCCTGCTGTGTTGGAAAATAAAACTCTCATCTCCAGTCTCCCCATATCTGAACAGTCTTCAAGTAAAAGATTCTCAAAGTAAAAGGAGACCTTAGGACAAAGAGAAAAGCAAGGGTATGGCCACTTGTTAAGACCTCTGAAAGATTTAAGAAAGTGCCTAGTATACTTTCTCAACTAGACAAAAAGGCATAACAGAAGCCTAATCCCAAATCACAGTGAATAAATCTAGAGAAAAAATAATTGTGGGTATAGCTTTTGTTTAATAAAGTAGACTATAATCTGTTACACAGAAAGCCCAAAATGTTAAAAAAACAAAAACAAAACTATACCAGCAAAAGCACCATCAGCTTGGACTAGAGGGAACTAAGATTGATTAAACTGCAAAGAAGTCTCTAGGCTCTCAACTACCTATGGGCAGGAAACCAGATGAGAAAGCTGCTGAACTGTTAACATGGCCATTTCTTATGGAAAGGAAAGATTTCTCAAGATGGGGAACCAAGGGACTAGAGAATGGAGTCTAGGGCCTTGGAGAACAATGGAATGGGAAGGCACTCCCAGGAAGCAGAACTGAGCCCTAATCAAGGGTCTAGGGGGAATTTTAGACCAGTGATTGTTATGTATCCTCTGATCTTCCCCCTTTTGAAGGGACGCGTCTTTTCAGTTAACCTGCCTCTGTCTGACCACTGTATGTCAGGTGTGTAGTGAGAAGATGACATCTCTGAATCAAGAGGCGCCTTACCCAAGGAGCCACATCTAAGGATCCTCATTCATCCTGATGTGATAAGATCATGAGATCACATCCTTCCAGCCTGATGCTATATGTAGGATGAGACAGAAAGCCTGAAATGAGGAATAGCAAACTTTACATGTGGGAGAAATGTGAATAATTTGTGGCCAAGGAGCAGACTGTGGTAGATTCTAAAAGCAGCCACACACGTATATACAATGGAATATTACTCAGCCATAAAAAGAAACAAAATTGAGTTATTTGTAGTGAGGTAGATGGACCTAGAGTCTGTCATACAGAGTGAAGTAAGTCAGAAAGAGAAAAACAAATACCGTATGCTAACACATATATATGGAATCTAAAAAAAAAAAAAAAAAAAAGTTCTGAAGAACCTAGGGGCAGGACAGGAATAAAGAAGCAGATGTAGAGAATGGACTTGAGGACACGGGGAGGGGGAAGGGTAAGCTGGGACGAAGTGAGAGGGTGGCATGGACATATATACACTACCAAATGTAAAATCGATAGCTAGTGGGAAGCAGCCGCATGGCACAGGGAGATCAGCTCGGTGCTTTGTGACCACCTAGAGGAGTGGGATAGGGAGGGTGGGAGGGAGGGAGATGCAAGAGGGAGCAGATATGGGGATATATGTATATGTATAGCTGATTCACTTTGTTATAAAGCAGAAACTAACACACTATTGTAAAGCAATTCTATTCCAATAAAAATGTTAAAAAAAATTTTTTTTTAATTAAAAAAAATAAAAGCAGCCACAAATTCTTTTCCTCCTACCAAGGGGTGGAGTCTGTTTCTCCACCCCTTGAATCTGGGCTTGGCCTCGTGACTTTTTTTGCTAACAGGACATTAGTAAATGTAATACAAACGGAAGCTTAAAAAGTGCTTGCACAAGGAGGCTTGCTCCCTGGCTGCATTTGGAAGCCTGGACTATGTGAACAGCCTCAGCAGACAATCTGGAAGATGAGAGGCAATTTGGAAGAGAACTAAGGCATCCCAGCATGCACGCCGTCAACTTCCAGACATTGAAGCTATCCTAGATCATCTAGCCAGCCACCAGGCCATCACAGATGTGTGTAATAGTCAAGATCAGCTGAGCTGGTCCAGATTTTTAAAGCTACAGCTACCCCAAAGATTCTAGAGCTGAATAAGATAGTGTTTCTTTTAAGCCATTAAGTTTTGTAGTGGTTTGTTATGCAGCAAACCTCAACTGATACAATTATAATTTATTTTTACATAGTCCATAATTATCATCTTCCTGACTCTGAATATGGCTTTAACATCCCTCCCCCCAGAATAGCCTGCCCCATATTGCTATTGTCGCCTAATTTTCATTTTAATCATATTTTTAAATCACACACACACACTCAGGAATTTTTTACATAGGTTAACAGTTAAATGAATATAAATATATTTAATCAATTTCTGTGTTCACTGTTGTTTCTTATATTGTGCATCCTTTCTCATTGTTTGATTTTTTTCATTCTAAAGTATATCTTTTAATAGTTCTTTTAATGAGAGTCTTGAGTTTATACCTTTGGTCTTTATTTTTCTCTCACTGCTGTAGGATAGTTTATCTAGGCATAGTATTCTAGGTCCAACACTTAGAAGTTGTAAGTCTGTTTTCTTACTTCTCTTGCTGCTGAAACATCTATTAGTCATTTATTTATACATGACATATTTTTAACTCTGATTTTTAATTGGTTGCTATGGACTGAATGTTTGTGTCCCCCCTAAATTCATATGATGAAGCCTCAACTCTCAGTGTGACTGTATTTGGAGACCAGACCTTTATGGAGGTAATTAGGGTTAAATGAAGTGGTAACAGTGGGGCCCTGATCAGATAGGATCAGTGTCCCTAGAAGAAGAGACAGGGGAGAGCTCGCATTCTCTCTCTCCCTGCTACGTCAGGACACAGTGAGAAGGCAGCCATCTACAAGCCAGGAAGAGAGTTCTCACCAGAAACTAAATCAGTTTTGATCTTGGACTTCCCAGCCTCCAAAACTGTGAGAAATAAATGTCTGTTGTTTAAACCACCCAGTCTATGGCATTTTGTTATGGCAGCCCAAGCAGCTTCATATACTGGTCTCCCCCCTGCCCTTGATAGTATGCAGTTTCACTGCAATATGTGTAATTGTGGATTAACTTCTATTTAACCTCCGTAGTATTCGGAGATACTTTTGATCCAAGAACTCATAGTTAGTCAACTCTGGAAAATTATTAGCATTTATTTAAATATTACTTCTCTTTCATTCCCTCTGTTTTCTCTGTAACTTTTATTAAAAAATGTTGAAGCCTGTCAATTTATCTTTCATATCTCTAAACTTACAGGGTAAGTTTCTCTGTACTGTTTTCCAATCTGTTAACTTACTTCAATGGTATCTAGGAATCAGTGTACCCTATCTATTGTATCTTTATTTCAATAACTACAGTTTTCATTTCACATTTTAATTTTTTATATATATCTGATCTTATTTTATTTATGCTTTTTTTCATAATTCCTTATTTTTTAATGAAAGTTATGCCTTTTTTTTTAGGGCAGGGCACATCCTCTACCTACTTATTATAAAGTTATTTTCAGACTAGTCTATAAAATTAATTTCATTTGGGATAATTTCTTATTCTTACAGTTGATTCTGTTACCTGATTTATTTGCAATTTTGGAGTGGCAAGTTCCTTTTGAGTCTGTTCTTCTCACTTTTGTTATTTTGTTCCTCTCTCTCTGACCCCATTTCTCCTTGACCCTCCAGGCCCCCAGTGCAGAAGCAGGTTGGGTGTTACAGTCGCACAAGAACATGGCAGCCGCAGCCACAGAACCAGCAGGCAGCTGGGCTCAGTTCCTGGCAGCAAGGCTATGTGCTTGTCCTTGCCTTCCTTAGCCCACAACTCCTGTCCCAGTCTCCTCCTTCCCTCTCACACACCCAGCCTTCCTTCATGACTTGGTGAGCTCTTCTTCAGCCCTGGCTTCAAGCCTTACTCTGGTTTCTCAATGCCTGCAGAGCACTCTTATTTTTTTGGTCCCTTTATTTCATAGGAGCCAAACTCTTCATAGCCACTGCCTCTGACCAACCTACAGCACAAGAAACTTCAGTCTCTGATCACCTTTTTGCAATTCTCTTCTTTTACGATCCACAGAGATGGTTACTTCACATCTGAGGCTGGTGATGTTCATTTTTTGTTTCTCTTTCCTTTTGTCCCTCAGAGATATGAGTTTGGGGAATCAATTTTCAAAATGTAAACAAAATGTAAATTAGGAACCTGGTCCTCCTTCCCAAAGTTGCCCATGCCCCCAAAATGAAACTTTAAAAAAGGACAAGGAATCATACGTGAATACCAATCATTTCTCTCTTGAGCCAGAGAAGCATCTCCACCTCACTAAAGCCTCTCTGTGCAAAAGGCAAGCATGGTGAGGAAGGCAAAGAGAACCACTGCTCTTGGCTACCATCTACCCTGGAGATCTGGGAACTTCTCCTTTTAGGTCTAAGCTATTTATTGATCAAACGAACCAGAAGAGAGGACTTTGGCAAGAACTTGAAAGACTAATATAATCTTTCCCATTCATTCAAAAACTTCAGTTAGAAAGAATGGGATGGAAAGAGGACACAGTAAATATTGTGACGTGGCATATTCAAAACTACAAGTCCATTCTTTGCGGAACAGAACTTGCTACACTGGGGCATGGGCACCTGAGTCTTCAGTGTCTGTGACGTTGTCCTTACAGTTACTGGACAAATAAAGGGATATAACTTAGTCTGGAATTAATAAATGGAGAACGCACAACACAAGTAGCTTTCTTTCCCCTTGACCTGGAAAGAGACTTCTTCCTTGCCTATAAGCATATAGGGAGAAATCTCACTTTCAGTTGGAACAACTCAATTTGGCATTCCCCTATAACATACCACCACGACTCTCATCTGTTTATCCACTGGGAACTTCCCCGAACTGGTCTCATCAGGGTACCAGGTGGGATGAGATGAGGCACATCAATTTCAGCACTAACTTCCAGGGGTTTACTTTGTATGTGTGCTTATTTGGGGGTTTGCTTTTTGCCAAGTCTACCCTAACACAGCCAGTTTTCCATTTAGCTACACGACTCATTCAAACATTTATTGAGCATTTACTGATAATAACAGCTCCTATTTAATGGGGACCTCTGTTTGCATGACAGTGCATTTTACACACCCATTTAATCTTCACAACAGCTAGTCATTCAAAGTAGGCACTGTTATCTTCATTTTTCAATAGAGAAAACAGGCTTAGAGAAGTTCAGTAGTTTCTCAAAGTCACACAGGCTGGAGCTTGAATTTGGATATGACTCCAAAACCAAAAATGTTTTTCTTATTGCAATCTGAGGACACCTGTTCTTTCCTATACAGAAACTGTGTGTTACAGGTTATGGCCCTAAGTTTTCTACACTGAGGCAAGGCCAGCCTAAAACAGCCTACTCCGGAGCTGTCCCCTGGCCTGTGTATATTCATTTTCCCCCTCCACCTCAATTCTGCCATTTGTGCTTCTGGGGCCTATGACCTGACAACTCTCAGCTACAGGCAGAATCAGACAGAGGCAACAAGAACTTTTGGGTCGCTATTGGTATTGGATTCTGGGCCCTTCTCAGTCAGGGCCCCGAGGTTTGGTAGTTTTCCTGCTGCCGAAGCTCTGGGGATTTGTCTCCTTGTCAAGCTTATTTTTATCACTTGCAATGGTGCCCAGATCCCGTGGTATTGGCCTTGGCCCTGAGGATGGTATATAATAGGCAGAAAAATGCAGTGGGACTTGGAAGAACTGAGAGGTCTCCAGAAAGGGAGAGGCCTTAAAGTACCAAGGAAAGGAAAACTGGAGCTGGTTTCCCAGAAATGCGGATGGGCTCTAACCTTCCACTCACTCCTTTGGCCTCTTTAGTAATTCCCTGGACAGCCTGGGAGGGCCATGGGCCTCAGCTCACCAAAATGCTTCTCCCCACTCCATCCTGGCACCTAACGTGCTAAGTGCTTTGTGTGCATTACTTCATTTAATCCTTATGACATCCTATGAGGTGCTATTATCTCCATATTATAGATGAGAAAACCAAGGGAAAGAGAAGTTTTATAATTTACACAAAATCGCACAGTTAGTAAATGACAGAGCTAGGATTTGAAACCAAGCAGTCTGATGCAGAGGTTGTATGCTAAACTACTATAGAAATAGCCTCATAGAAAAAACAGAAAAGATGGATGTAAAACATGTGTCTATAATTAGTTACAGGGATTGGGTAATGCTTGGTCAACACCATATTTTGACTGGTGAAAGGGCTAGGCTCTGTGACCTTCCCACACACTGTCCTCTAAAGGATGCCCGTTCAGTTGGAGGGGACAGAAGGGTTCTTGGCCCACAGCACATCTGACTCACAGCAGTCACTCAATAAATGTTAGCTAGAGTAGAAGCCCTTTTAAATAACCTCCACTTACCAGAATACCCTTTTAGGCAACATTCTCCATTCCCTCTGTACCAGATACTGACTGATGCCACCATGCTGAATGCTCAGGGCTACTAGATATTCTCTAGTATACTTGAACCTTCTGCTCCTTCCAGGTAAGCTGTTTGCAAGAGTCAGCTGGCTTGTCCCCAAAACCACTTTTTCCAATTGTATTTACTACTTAGATTATATAAGTGAATTCACATATAATTCAGCCTGATTCAATCATACCAAATGCCAGCCATTTCCAAAAATCTAACCCATGTTCAAAAGATGAAGTGTCATAATACAAGATCTTGTGTCATAATACAAGATGTTAAAAAGACTGTCCAAATATCACTATCATATAAAGAGGTTCTATAACTCAAGAAGAAAAAGACAAATAATTTAATAGAAAAATGAGCCAAGGACAAGAACGATTTACAAATAGCCAGAAAACATGGCAACATGCCCAATCTTACCAGAGGTAAGTAAAAATTAAATCAACACTGAGATAGCATTTATTATCCATTAGACTAACAAAAATTTAAATGACTGATATCATCTGGTTTTGGTAAGGTATGGGCAATCAAACAGTTACCAGTAATTTCTTGTAGGTAGTAGAAACAATAAATTCATATACATAAATACATTTTTAATGGGATTTTCAATGTTTTCAGATGCAGCTAAATAAAAAGCAAATCTCACCCTCAGAAGGAAGAAGGAACTGTTCTAAACCTTAAACACTATTCTAAAACTGAAATTCGAAAAACATTTACAGCAACGTGGCATCACCAAATGAAGAGGTGATAATACGCACTCTCCGAAGAGGACTACTGTGATTTAGACGAGGACTTCCTAGTGTGGTGATCCCGACACCCTTCTCCCAACTCTGCTGGCCTATCTTGGCGGGTGTGGCAGCGCCCATCTCCAGCAGGCCCAGCACAGGACGCCATGCTGTTCAGCAACACCCCTGTCTCTCTTCCCCACTCTCTCACGTACAAGGCTCGGGTTGCACTGGGGTGGACAGTTTGCCTCTCACATTCTTTGATCAGAACATTGCTGTGTCTCCGACCTCTCATGCTTGAAACAGACTTGCTGGTATTTGAGCCCTTAGGACACCCAGCGTCTGCAATAAAATAAAGACTCAGCTTCTCTTGGAGACCCACTGAGCCAAGGACATAGTGTTCTATCTATACAATGAAATGCAGATTTCCCAATAAAAGGCAAAGTTCTTGACTTCGGGAGGTTGAATAGGATGGAAAAGAATTCCAGCTGGTTAAACTTACGGCACTGAAAAAAGCCCTGTCTGAGAATAATTCTTGTGTCTGAGGCCAAGATGCTGTCATCTTGCCACAGACAGTTAAAATATTCACTCACGGCGTGCTCCAATCCTCAAAGCTGTGCCCCGAGACAGTCTAAATTGGTCAATAAACACAGTGGTTCAGTCTTGCTGCCTTCTCTTCTGAAATTAAGAATATTTTAGCTGAATTAGTGCCAGGGCAAAATGTACAGGAGGCTGTATTTAGTTAAAAACTGGTTGGACACTGTGATTACATGTTAAGATCATGAAAGAAATGTCAAGAATCCTCCTTCCTGCTGTATAGTTAAAAGAAGAAAGCCATAAAACAGAGTCAGCTGTGCCCTGTGGGCCTAATAAGGTGGGCTCTGGGGTGAGACTACCGGGTTTCCTCCACAGCACCATCACTTCCAGCTCGGTGACCCTGCCTAAGTCTCCTGGCGTCTCTGTCCCCCCATTTCCTCGTCTGAAATATGGGGATGCTAAAAGAGCTCACCACATAGGGTCATCAGAAAGGGCAATGAGTTAACCCATTTAAAGTGCTGCTCTTCAAGGAAGCACTCAAATGTTAGTTATCACCCCTGGAAGGGAGAAGTGGTGGGCTGGAGAGAATGCTGAAGGGCTTGAATGTCTATCATTGGTTTGACAACCCGTGTAGAAGGCATTTATTCATGTGCTCTGCCCAAGCTGTCCTCTGGCCATTTCACATGTTCAGCCATTTACCTCTGACACTTACCTCGTAGCTCTTTGGGTGTGTGTCATCTCCCTAACTAGATGGTGAGCTCCAGAAGTGGTGTCTTCACCTAGCACAGAGTCTGGTCCCCAGTAAGCACTCAACAAATATCTGATTGACCCTGCTAGCTGTTCATATGCAGAGTGAACTGGACTCAAAATTAATCACACAAACTCCATTTAAATGGGCTTTTCTAGAAGTGCAGCTAAACTTTGCAGGATACATTCATCAAAACCAGAGATAGAGATGGGTCTCTGTGATCCACTGGACAACAGCACTAGAAGGTGCCATCCCTGCCACAGGCAGGGTGCTCTCTTACTCGCTGTCTGGGAGCTCTCGTCGCTCTCAGCAGGAGAATCCTCCCTGCCCGCAGCAGAGCTCCAGGCCTGCAGAGACCCCGTGCAGAATCCGGGCAGCAGTCTCCATCTTTCCCCAGGAAGGCTTTAAGGCCCTGTTGGCTAAGCCCCGGCCATCTGGACTGGCTCCTGTGCCACCTGGAATATTTAGAGACCAGCCCCAGTTCACAATCCTAGCTTTGTACTCTGACCTCCTGGCCACGTGTTCTCAAACTGCCAAGTTGTGCAATTTAAGTTGGAGAATCCTGTGTCTCTGGAGGTCGTTTGTTCATTCAGCAAGCTTCCCAGAGGGTCTTCTATATTCCAGGTACTAACCACGTTCTTAAAATACTGAATCGTAATAAAAATGACTAACATGCCATTTACTGAATATTGAGTATGTGTCAGATACTGTGTTAAGTGCCCTCAGTCCATTGTCTAATTTAATTCAGGGAGGTTGGTATGATTCTCATTTTACAGATGAGGAAAATGAGACACAGAAATGAAGTAACTTGCTTGCACTCCCATGGTTAGTGAGCTGCAGGGCTGGATTAAGGCCTGAAGCCAAGTCAGTTTGAGAGTAGGCACTCTGATCACGATGCTTGCTGACTCTCCCTGCCTCACTTAATCTATTTCTCTTCTCGAGCTTTATGACTCTTGCTCACGTCACCCTTACCACCTAGATTCAAAAGATCTAAACAAATTGGATCTTGCCTATTTCACGGGCTCTTCTGGACCAGGTTTGATGTGACAGGTTACCAAACCCCTGACACTAAACAAAAAAGGTGAAGTTCAGGTTGGGCTGAATAATATCGCCTTTCAGCACCTCTTGCATCTCTCCTCCCTTGTTTACCTCCCCCTTCCCTACTTGTCCTTCCCTCCTTTTTCTATCTGCTTCCCAATACACCCACTCAGGTATCCCATGGGCTCCCCAACTCAACCCCAAATGAAACTCACCCTGCTTCCTGACTTCTCTGCCAATGCTTTACACTTAGCTGCCTGGCATTCAGGTTGAAACCTCAGAGTCATCAGCATGAGAAGGAAATAGAGCATAGTGAATAAAAATACAGGCTCTGGGTTCAAATTCTGGATCTGACTCTACCAGCTTCAGGACCTAGGAACAAGTTACTTAATCTAGCTCTGTCTCAGTTTCCTCATCTGCAAAATGAGGATAAAAACAGCACCTACCAAAAAAGAAAGTGTTTTGCCACAAATGCGGCAGGAACAACTGGATATCCATTAGGGGAAAAAAAGAATTTTGACTCCCCCATTTCATATGCTACACAAAAATTAATTTGAGATGGATGATAGATCTAAACATAGAAATTAAAGCTATAAAGCTTCTAGAAGGAAATATAAGAGATGATCTTTGTAATATGGGAGTCAGCAAAAGTTTCTTAGGATATGGAGAAAAGAACAGCCTTACAAAGAAAATGATAAATTAGACCTTGTCGAAATTTAAAACTTCTATTCATCGGAAGACACTGTTAAGAAAATGAATAGGCAAGCCACAATTAGGAAAAAGATTTGCAAATCACCTATCTGACAAATAAGGAGTATTCAGAATAAATAAAGAATCCCTAAAATTCAATAAGAAAAAGACAAAAACCACAATTTTTAAATGGGCAAAATATTTGAATAATTTGAACAACACTCAGAAAGAAAGATATAGAAATGGTCAGTAAGTGCATGAAAAAGTTCTTAGTATCATTAATCATTAGGGAAATGTAAATTACAACCATTTGGGGATAGCTACATATCCACCAGAATGGCTAAAATTTAAAAGTCTAACAATACCAAATGTTGATGAGGATGCAGAGCAACCAACCAGACTCTGATACATTGTGGAAGCATAAAAATGGTACAACCACTTTGGCAGTTCCTTATAAAGCTAAACACAGACCTATCCTATGACCCACTCCCAGATGTTTACCCAAGAGAAATGAAAAAATATGTCCACCAAAAAAAAAGACCTGTACAAGATGTTCATGGCAGCTTTATACAGAAAAGCCAAAAACTGGAAACAGCCCAGTGTCCATCAACCGAAGAATGGAGACACAAAACTGTGGTACAGCCATACAATGGAATACTATTCAGAAATAAAGAGGAAGGAACTACTGATACATGCAACAACATGGATGGATCTCAGAAACATTATACCACGTGACAGAAACTTCAAACCAGAGAGTACATACTGTACAATTCCATTTATATGAAGTTCTAGCAAAGGCACAGGAATCTATGATTTAAAAATCAGAACAGTGGTTGCCTCTGAAGAGTGGGGACAGGGACTGATTGAGAAGGAACATGAAGGAATTTTCTGGGATGCTGGTAATGTCCAAATCTTGAAAGGGGCTTGGGTTGCACAGTTGCATGCTTTTGTCAAAAGTCAGACAATGGTACACTTAAGATTTGTGCATTTCACATATGTAAATTTTTCTCAAAAGGAAAGTAATGTAAACAACTATTGAACTCTGATTAATGGTACCTGTGCTTAAGTATTTAGGGGAAAATGTACTAATGTCTGCAACCTAATTTGAAATGCATCACAGAAACAAGATGGTCGGATGGATAACAGCGGGATGGATAGATTCGTGACAAAGCAAACACAGCAACATGTTAATTTTAGAATCTAGGTGGAGAGTATATAGGCATTCACTGTACATTTGTTTCAACTTTGCTGCATATTTGAAACTTTTCATAACGAAATAACAGAAAATAGTACCTACAATATAAGATTGCTATACCATCTTTTACCCTCTTTCCTGTCACCACTCACATGGTCTCCAACACCTGCTACCTTTACATCACTCACATTCCTCGCTTTGCTGGCTCTTCTGCAATCTCCAGCCAGGTCCAAGCCATGGACTCATACCTGGATTGCAGACCTACTGTCCTCCCTACTGCTGGTGTTCCCTCACTCCAATCCATCCTGAATGTCAATCTTCTCACTCACAGCTCTTATTATGTGAACGTTGCTGCTCAGCAACTTTTGATGACTCTCCATTAACAATCTCAAAACTCTCAGCCTGCAACAAGGCCCTTGCATTCCGGCCTCGTTCTATCAATATGATTGCCCTATGGAAATACAGAAATTCTTGGCTACAGTCAAACGAGATAACTACTTATCCCCTAACACAACACACACTTCCTATCCCAACACCCTTGCCTCCTCTGCAGGAATCTATTCCTGGGTGTCCAGGGGCCCAGCTACAGGTCTCAGCAGTTCAGCATATGAACAGAAGCTGGTCAGAAAACTTTGGCCTTGACAGGTATGAGTTTCAAGGCCTCCTATAGAGACTCAGCAGTGTTATGCCAGCACAGAAAGCACCTACTCCCTTTGTTCACTTGTTCGTTCATTCATTTACTCTCTAACTCACTTGCTAAGTACTTATTATGTGCCAGATAATCTGCTAGAGGCTGCAAAGGAGGTAAAGTGACAGGACCCCAGCCTGAAGAAACCCCATTAGTGAGAGTAAGATTGAAGAATAGTCATAATTCATAGTAAGCCCTATCTTGAAGGTGGCAGTACCAGAAATCTCACTGGAAAGTCCTGGGATGGGAATACTAAAGGTTCACTCCAGATTGAGGCTGGTGAAAGTGTAGTGGGATCCCTGTGGCAGTTTCAAAGCATGGCCTCAAAATCTTTGACACTTCTCCCACTGAGGTAGGGGAGAATCTGTGTTCCCTCTCCCTTGAATCTGAGCAGGCTTGTGACTGTCTTGACCAATAGAGTACAGGAAAAGTGATACTGTGTGACTTCTGAGGTCAGGTAATAGAAGACCAGGCAGCTTCCACCTGGCTCTCATGGAATGCTCATTCTCCAAAGGCTCCTGGGGACACTCCCTCTTGGAACCCAGCCACCATGTTGTGAAGAAGCCCAAGCCACACGCAGAGGACACATGTAGGCACTCTGGCTACATGGGCCCCAGCTGACCCCAGCCTTCAAGTCATCTCAGCCTAGGCACCAGACTGTAAGTAAAGAAGCCTCCAGTGATTCCAGCTGTTAACGATTTGAGTCATCTGAGCCATCCAGGTCTTCAGAAAACATCCCCACCATGTCCTGTTCAAATTCCTGACCTGCAGACCCCCTAAGCATAATAAAGAATAATATTTATTAGTGGTATTATGCTGCGCATAATAATGTTGTTTTATGCTGCTATGTCTGGGGGTGTTTTGTTACAAGCAATGGATAACTGGAACAATCCCTTCAAAAACAAGTGCTACTCATGGCAGGGACCTGGGCAGCCTAGGCCGGGGGCCTGAAGCCAACAAAGAATGACACCCCCAAAGATTATAACTGGAACATCCCTTTAAAAATTTTACCCCATTTATCAAGTTTATAATACCTTCAATTATTCAACATTCAACAAATAATGTATTAATTGCCTAGATGTGACAGTTACTGTTTAGTATTAGATAAAAATCCCTGCCCTCCAGGAGCTTACTACCTAGTGGAGAAACAGACAGTAAGTGAGACAAGTAAGGAAAATATAAACCATGTTGGATAGGGGTTAAATATAAGGAGAGAAAATAAAGCCAGTAGATGGGCTATGAAATATCAGGTGTGGGATCAATATTTTAGAGAGGGTGGCCAGGAAAGGCCTCATGGAGAAGGTGACTCGAACAAAGCCCTGTTGGAAAGTCCTGGGATGGGAATACCAGGCCCCCATGGCTGTCTCCTTCTAAGCACCCTTCCCATGTCACTTGCTCATACCCCATCAGCTAGACAGACCTCACAAAAATCCATAGGGTCAAGGAGCTTCTCCAACACAACAACTCTCAAATAAGAATTATGTGATGTCAAAGCAGGAAGGGCCCTCAGAAGCCATCCATTCTCACCCCCTCACCTTTCAGTGGAGAAACTGAAGCCGTGGTGTTCCAGCTGGCCTAAGACTTAACCTGAGACGTGCATGTCTGCCCAGCCCTGTGCTCTTGCTCCTACTCTCCAATGATTACTGGAAAACCACTCTCCCTTGGTAACTAAGCTCTTTCTCCCTTGGTTGCATCACCCCAGGCAGATGCACCTGATCCTCCCCATCTGTCACTGACATAGTCTGAGACCAGTCCCCAGGGTGGGTGGGTAAGGGAGTCCAAGATTAGAACCAGCACTGACCCTAGACAACTGCCAGCATTCCCACCAATAGTGCTACCAATGTCTATAACACCTCCATCAACAGCCCCTCCACAATGCAGTCAGTGACACAGAAAATGGACATCTTCCACTTTCCTTCTTAGCCGCTCTGTTGTGGGTTGAACTGGGTCCTCCAAAAAGTCATGTCGAGAGACTGGTTCAAGATGGCGGAGTAGAAGGACGTGCGCTCATTCCCTCTTGCGAGAGCACCAGAATCACAACTAACTGCTGAACAATCATTGACAGGAAGACACTGGAACTCGCCAAAAAAGATACCCGAGATCCAAACACAAAGGAGAAGCCGCAATGAGATGGTAGGAGGGGCGCAATCACAATAAAATCAAATCCCATAACTGCTGGGTGGGTGACTCACAAACTGGAGAACACTTATACCACAGAAGTCCACCCACTGGAGTGAAGGTTCTAAGCCCCACATCAGGCTTCCGAACCTGGGGGTCCAGTAATGGGAGGAGGAATTCCTAGAGAATCAGACTTTGAAGGCTAGTGGGATTTGATTGCAGGACTTTGACAAGACTGGGGGAAAGAGAGACTCCACTCCTGGAGGGCATACACAAAGTAGTGTGTGCATCAGGACCCAGGGGAAGGAGCAGTGACCCCATAGGAGATGGAACCAGACTTACCCGCTAGTGTTGGAGGGTATTCTGCAGAGGCAGGGGGTGGCTCTGGCTCACCATGGGGACAAGGACACTGGCAGCAGAAGTTCTGGGAAGTACTCCTTGGCGTGAGCCCTCCCAGAGTCCTCCATTGGCCCCACCAAAGAGCCCGGTAGGCTCCAGTGCTGGGTCACCTCAGGCCAAACAAACAACATGGAAGGAACCCAGCCCCATCCATCAGCAGACAAGAAGATTAAACTTTTACTGAGCTGTGCCCACCAGAGCAACACCCAGCTCTACCCACCACCAGTCCCTCCCATCAGGAAGCTTGCACAAGCCTCTTAGATAGCCTCATCCACCAGAGGGCAGACAGCAGAAGCAAGAAGAACTATAATTCTGCAGCCTGTGCAAGGAAAACCACATTCACAGAAAGACAGACAAAATGAAAAGACAGAGGAATTTGTACCAGATGAAGGAACAAGATAAAACCCCAGAAAAACAACCAAATGAAGTGGAGATAGGCAACCTTCCAGAAAAAGAATTCAAAATAATGATAGTGAAGATGATCCAGGACCTCAGAAAAAGAATGGAGGCAAAGATCGAGAAGATGCAAGAAATGTTTAACAAAGACCTAGAAGAATTAAAGAATAAACACCTAGAAGAATTAAAGAACAGAGATGAACAATACAATAACTGAAATGAAAAATACACTAGAAGGAATCAATAGCAGAATAACTGAGGCAGAAGAACGGATAAGTGACCTGGAAGACAGAATGGTGGAATTCGCTGCCACAAAACAGAATAAAGAAAAAAGAATGAAAAGAAATGAAGACAGCCTAAGAGACTTCTGGGACAACATTAAACGCAACAACATTCACATTATGGGGGTCCCAGAAGGAGAAGAGAGAGAGAAAGGACCAGAGAAAATATTTGAAGAGATTATAGTCAAAAACTTCCCTAACGTGGGAAAGGAAATAGCCACCCAAGTCCAGGAAGCTCAGAGAGTCCCAGGCAGGATAAACCCAAGGAGAAATATGCCGAGACACATACTAATCAAATTGACAAAAATTAAAGACAAAGAAAAATTGTTGAAAGCAACAAGGGAAAAATGACAAATAACATACAAGGGAACTCCCATAAGGTTAACAGCTGATTTCTCAGCAGAAACTCTACAAGCCACAAGAGACTTGCACAATACATTTAAAGTGATGAAAGGGAAGAACCTACAACCAAGATTACTCTACCCGGCAAGGATCTCATTCAGATTCAATGGAGAAATCAAAAGCTTTACAGAAAAGCAAAAGCTAAGAGAATTCAGCACCACGAAACCGGCTCTACAACAAATGTTAAAGGAACTTCTCTAAGTGGGAAACATAAGAGAAAAAAAGCACCTACAAAAACAAACCCATAACAATTAAGAAAATGGTAAAAGGAGCATACATACTGATAATTACCTTAAACGTGAATGGATTAAATATTCCAACCAAAAGACACAGGTTCGCTGAACGGATACAAAAACAAGACCATATATATGCTGTCTACAAGAGACCCACTTCAGACCTAGGGACACATACAGACTGAAAGTGAGGGGATGGAAAAAGATATTCCATGCAAATGGAAATCAAAGGAAAGCTGTAGTAGCAATATTCATATCAGATAAAATAGACTTTAAAATAAAGAATGTTACAAAAGACAAGAAAGGACACTACATAATGATCAAGGGATCAATCCAGGAAGAAGATATAACAATTATAAATATATATGCACCCAACATAGGAGCACCTCAATACATAAGGCAACAGCTAACAGCTATAAAAGAAGAAATCAACAGTAACACAATAATAGTGGGGGACTTTAACACATCACTTACACCAATGGACAGATCATCCAGACAGAAAATTAATAAGGAAACACAAGCTTTAAATGACACAATAGACCAGATAGCTTTAATTGATATTTATAGGACATTCCATCCAAAAACAGCAGATTACACTTTCTTCTCAAGTGCACACGGAACATTCTCCAGGATAGATCACATCCTGGGTCACAAGTCAAGCCTCGGTAAATTTAAGAAAATTGAAATCATATCAAGCATCTTCTCCGACCACAACACTATGAGATTAGAAATCAATTACAGGGGGAAAAAAACGTAAAAAACACAAACACATGGAGGCTAAACAATATGTTACTAACTAACCAAGAGATCACTGAAGAAATCAAAGAGGAAATCAAAAAATACCTAGAGAGAAATTACAACGAAAACACAATGATCCAAAACCTATGGGATGCAGCAAAAGCAGTTCTAAGAGGGAAGTTTATAGCAATACAAGCCTACCTCAAGAAACAAGAAAAATCTAAAATAAACAATCTAACCTTACACCTAAACGAACTAGAGAAAGAAGAACAAACAAAACCCAAAGTTAGTAGAAGGAAAGAAATCATAAAGATCAGAGAAGAAATAAATGAAATAGAAACAAAGAAAACAATAGCAAAGATCAATAAAACTAAAAGCTGGTTCTTTGAGAAGATAAACAAAATTGATAAACCTTTATCCAGACTCAACAAGAAAAAAAGGGAGAGGACTCAAATCAATAAAATTAAAAATGAAAAAGGAGAAGTTACAACGGACACTGCAGGAATACAAAGCATCATAAGAGAGTACTAAGAGCAACTCTATGCCAATAAAATGGACAACCTGGAAGAAATGGACAAATTCTTACAAAGGTATAACCTTCCAAGACTGAACCAGGAAGAAATAGAAAATATGAACAGACAAATCACAAGTAATGAAATTGAAACTGTCACTAAACATCTTCCAACAAGCAAAAGTCCAGGACCAGATGGCTTCACAGGTGAATTCTATCAAACATTTAGAGAAGAGCTAACACCCATCCTTCTCAAACTCTTCCAAAAAACTGCAGAGGAAGGAACACTCCCAAACTCATTCTACGAGGTCACCATCAACCTGATACCAAAACCAGACAAAGATACTACAAAAAAAGAAAATTACAGACCAATATCACTGATGAACATAGATGCAAAAATCCTCAACAAAATACTAGCGAACAGAATCCAACAACACATTAAAAGGATCACACACCATGATCAAGTGGGATTTATTCCAGGGATGCAAGGATTCTTCAATATATGCAAATCAATCAATGTGATACACCATATTAACAAACTGAAGAATAAAAACCATACGATCATCTCAATAGATGCAGAAAAAGCTTTTGACAAAATTCAGCACCCATTTATTATAAAAAACTCTCCAGAGTGTGGGCAGAGAGGGAACTAACCTCAACATAATAAAGGCCACACATGACAAACCCACAGCAAACATCATTCTCAATGGTGAAAAACTGAAACCATTTCCTCTAAGATCAGGAACAAGACAAGGATGTCCACTCTCGTCACTATTATTCAACATAGCTTTGGAAGTCCTAGCCACGGCAATTAGAGAAGAAAAAGAAATAAAAGGAATACAAATTAGAAAAGAAGAAGAAGTAAAGACTGTCACTGTTTGCAGATGACATGATACTATACATAGAGAATCCTGAAGATGCCACCAGAAAACTACTAGAGCTAATCAGTGAATTCGGTAAAGTTGCAGGATACAAAATTAATGCACAGAAATCTTTTGCATTCCTATACACTAACAATGAAAGATCAGAAAGAGAAATTAAGGAAACAATCCCATTCACCATTGCAACAAAAAGAATAAAATACCTAGGAATAAACCTACCTAAGGTGGTAAAAGACCTATACTCAGGAAACTATAAGACACTGATGAAAGAAATCAAAGATGACACAGATGAAGAGATATACCATGTTCTTGGATTGGAAGAATCAATATTGTGAAAATGACTATACTACCCAAAGCAATCTACAGATTCAATGCAATCCCTATCAAATTACCAATGGCATTTTTTACGGAGCTATAACAAATCATCTTAAAATTTGTATGGAGACACAAAAGACCCCAAATAGCCAAAGCAGTCTTGAGGGAAAAAAGAGGAGCTGCATGATCAGACTCCCTGACTTCAGACTATACTACAAAGCTACAGTAATCAAGACAACATGGTACTGGCACAAAAACAGAAATATAGATCAATGGAACAGGACAGAAAGCCCAGAGATAAACCCACGCACCTATGGTCAACTGATCTATGAGAAAGGAGCCAAGGATATACAATGGGGAAAAGACAGTCTCTTCAATAAGTGGTGCTGGGAAAACTGGACAGCTACATGTAAAAGAATGAAATTAGAACACTCCCTAACACCATACACAAAAATAAACTGAAAATGGATTAGAGACCTAAATGTAAGACTAGACAGTATAAAACTCTTAGAGGAAAACATAGGAAGAACACTCTTTGACATAAATCACAGCAAGATCTTTTTTGATCCACCTCCTAGAGTAATGGAAATAAAAACAAAAATAAACAAATGGGACCTAATGAAACTTAAAAGCTTTTGAAAAGCAAAGGAAACTACAAACAAGACTAAAAGACAACCCTCAGAATGGGAGAAAATATTTGCAAATGAATCAATGGACAAAGGATTAATCTCCAAAATATATAAACAGCTCATGCAGCTCAATATTAAAAAAACAAACAACCCAATCCAAAAATGGGCAGAAGACCTAAATAGACATTTTCCAAAGAAGACATACAGATGGCCAAGAAGCACATGAAAAGCTGCTGAACATCACTAATTATTAGAGAAATGCAAATCAAAACTACAATGAGGTATCACCTCACACCAGTTAGAATGGGCATCATCAGAAAATCTACAAACAACAAATGCTGGAGAGGGTTTGGAGAAAAGAGAACCCTCTTGCACTGTTGGTGGGAATGGAAATGGATACAGCCACTATGGAGAACAGGATGGAGGTTCCTTAAAAAACTAAAAATAGAAATACCACATGACCCAGCAATCCCACTACTGGGCATATACCCAGAGAAAACCATAATTCAAAAAGACACATGCACCCAGTTCATTGCAGCACTGTTTACAATAGCCAGGTCATAGAAGCAACCTAAATGCCCATTGACAGACAAATGGATAAAGAAGATGTGGTAAATATATACAATGGAATATTACTCAGCCATAAAAAGGAACTAAATTTGGTCATTTGTAGAGACGTGGATGAATCTAGAGACTGTCATACAGAGTGAAGTAAGTCAGAAAGAGAAAAACAAATATCGTATATTAACGCATACATGTGGAACCTAGAAAAATGGTACAGATGAACTGGTTTGCAAGGCAGAAATTGAGACACAGATGTAGAGAACAAATGTATGGACACCAACGGGGGAAAGCAGCAGGGGTGGTGGTGGTGGTGTGATGAATTGGGAGATTGGGATTGACATGTATACACTAATATGTATAAAATGGATAACTAATAAAAACCTGCTGTATAAAAAAATAAAATTCAAAAATTCAAAAAAACATAAGTAAAAATATAAATAAAAGCAAAAAAAAAATAGTCATGTTGAAATCCTAACCGCTCCCCCCTCCCATCCAACCTGTGAATATAACCTTATTTGGAAATAGTCTTTGCAAGTTAAGATGAGTTCACACGGGAGCAGGATGCTCCCTAATGAAATGACTGGTGTCCTTACAAGAAGAGGGAAATTTGGACACATACACAATACACAGAGACACAGAAGAGAGACAGCCATATGCAGATGGAGGCAGAGATTAGAGTGATGCATGTGCAAGCCAAGGAACGCCAGCGGTTTGTCAGCAACCCACCAGATGCTAAAAGAGACAAGGAAGCAGTCTTTCCTAGAGCCTTCAGAAGGAGTGTAGCTCTGCTGACACCGTAATTTCAGACTTCTAGCCTCTAGGACTGAGAAAGAATAAATTTCTGTTGTTCTAAGCCACCCAGTGTGTGGTAGTTTTGTTACAGCAGCCCTAAGAAACTAGCACCCTTGCATATATAAAAAGTCTGGAGGTACCCGTGGTACCCATACACAGGTTTTCTCCCTGTAATTCCAGGTCAGGCACTCAGAAGCAGCTCCCACCTCCCCCTTCACCACTCCTCATCCTTCATATCTACCAACAGTGCATGTACCGAGTCCACCCAGGGAGCCTGCAGGAAGCAGGTGAGAAGCCAGTCATGCCTAGGGTTTTGGGTACAATTTGCTGACCACCTTGGTCTATGTCTTGCTATGGGCACAACCTGTTTTATACGGTTTGGCTCCAACCAGTCTAGGATCTGTTGGCCTTTTTACCCTACTTAAGAACGACTGATGGTCCCTGTGACAGGCTGAGAGGTCACAGGGAAGTACCATCCACAGAAGACCGATCACTCTCATGGGTCCAATAGCAACCTGTTAAACGGAAATCATCCCAGTAATAGGCTCTTTGGCAATACGGAACAAAAGCAAAAAATAAAAAGAGGATCGTAATGTACCTTTCAACCTGGTAATGCTGTTCTTGGAATACCAAGGAAATGACACAACAGAAAAAAAACAAACGATTTGGACAAAGATCTTTATAGCAGTGTTACTCATAACTGTGGAATAAAAACTGGAAACATTAATTGCAGAACAGTTAAAAAAGAGAGTGTCATAATAATACCTAACATTTCCTGAGCCCTTACTATATGGCAGACAATACACCAAATGTTTTGCTTGGATTATCTTATTTCACCCTCACAAAAATCTTATGACAAAGCTGTATTACCCCTTTTTTAGAGGTAAACCTGTTCAAGGTCACACAGCTAGGAAGTGGCAAGTGACCACTATGTTATGCCCTCTGCTTAGAGTAATGACTTTACCATGGCCATGTGAAATAGGACAAGTTCTTTTAAACTTCCCTGAGCCTTAGGCCCTCAACTATAAAACAGGAACAAGAATAACATCATAAGACTGAAAAAATTAAATGCAAAATGTGTGAACCATTAAGTAAACTATAAAGCATTATCCAAATGAAAAGTACTTACAGACTCAATGACAACTGAATATCTCATGGGGTGGGAGTCCAATTGTATCCTATTTTGCATGCCGAGTTGAACAGTTAGAATTTTATCTTTCATGTAGTAGAAGATTAACACTATTTTTTAACCAGGGATGTTACATGTTAACGTTGTTTTGAGGTACGATAATATAAAATCATCTCAGGATGACAAAACTGGAATTTTATTTAATTTCCAATCCTCAACAAGTTTTATGAGCTCTCTAGTAAAAGCCCTGGTCTGATTCCTCCAGAGGGTGGGCAGGGTGGGCCTGGAAGCAGCAGTTTCCTTGATTCACTGATTTCCGGCAGGAGACACAGGGGTCTCATCCCCTAACAACTGTACTCAGGGGTCCAGAATGCCGGCAAAGGAAAGCAGAGGCCCCAGAGCACACAAAGAGGTGGGGGCGTCCTGATGGCATTTGGGGAGAACTCTCCTCACCCCTCCCGCACGTCACTGGGCAGTAAGGATGGTACAAATGTGTTCTGTCCACAGTGAGGGCCTACACATGTATAAAGGAGGGTTATTACTGTCACCAGGTCCTAGGTGACAAACACCAGGCAATTATGCAATCGGTTCCACTCACCAGGGTCTGGCGCAGTCCCAGGACCCTGTTCCCATCCCAGTGAACGAGGCTGAATAAGGCAAAAGCACCAAACAATCCAAGGCCCCACCCAGACCTGGCAGTCGGCCCCTCCCTACTCCAGAGTAAAATCAGACACTCAGCCCCTGAGTCACCCCTCCCCAGCCTTCAGTCAAAAAATACCTGAGGGGGCTTCCCTGGTGGCGCAGTGGTTAAGAATCTGCCTGCCAATGCAGGGGACAGGGGTTCGAGCCCTGGTCTGGGAAGATCCCACATGCCGCGGGGCAACTGGGTCCGTGAGCCACAACTACTGAGCCTGCCCGTCTGGAGCCTGTGCTCCGCAACAAGAGAGGCCACGACAGTGAGAGGCCTGCGCACCGCGATGAAGAGTGGCCCCCGCTTGCCGCAACTAGAGAAAGCCCTCGCACAGAAACGAAGACCCAACACAGCCAAAAATAAAATTAAAAAAAAAAAAAAAAAAAAACCTGAGAAGGGAGAAAGTGACTAACACCCCTCTCCATACCCTAGATGTCTAGTGGATTTTCCCATCATGTTTGTAACTTGTTTTGCATTTCTTTTGCCCACCACTCCCTGCTTAATATCCTTCAGAGTCCCCCCTCATCTCTCAGGAGAGGGGGTGGGGTGTTTAAGGTAACCCTCGCAACAATGCTGGGAGGTTGTGAGCATTTTCATTTTAGAGACGAGTGAAGGGAAGTTCAGAGTAGTTAAATAATTTCCCAGGCTCACCCATCTAATAAGTTGCTGAGCTGGGATTCAAACCCAGGTGTGTGAGCTGCAAAGCCCAGACCTCCCCATCAACCACACATCTGCTCTCCCAGTCAATGAGAAGAAGTAGCTGAGATGGACTCTGCAACCTGCCTATACAAAATCTGTCTGGTGCACCAAGCTGCCATGGCACTATGTGGTCAACACATAGCTGCCAGAGACACAAAGGTCAGGCGTGCTCACATTCAGGAGCCAGACAGGCCCCCACTCCTGCTCCGGCTCTCCCACACACTGGCACACCCTCTGTAAAAGGAGACCAGGGCCCTGGAAAGGGGTCAGTCAAGCCCTTTCAGAACACCAGCACTAGGCTGGCATCTGGATGCCTGACTTCCTGTGTCAACCACAATTCTTAGGAAAAGGAGAGAGTAATTAGAAAGCAGCGCCCCACAGACCAAACTTAAGTCATGTTTCCAAAATAGACTCTGAAATGAAAGATCAGCCTGTGCCTGCAGTGACAGCACTTGGGCCCAACTCCTCCACACAGCCCCCGTTTCCTCTGAGCCCCTGAGGGGACCATAAAGGGAGGTCAGCAGGGGCACCACAGTTCTTTCCATCAGCCACAAATATTTACTAACCATCCACTATATGCTTGATGGGAGATAAGAGGTGGTACTATTCTATGACCCTGCTCCTGAGAAGCTCCCAGCTCGGTGACAAGCTAAGAAACAAAGACATGGACAGGTGCAGACCAGATGCTCTAAACTAAGTGAAGCTTATCTCGGGAATGCAAGGCTGGTTCAACATTTGAAAATCAATCAATGTAATTCACCATATTAACAGACTACAGCAGGGGTGGGCAAACTATGCCCCATAGGCCAAACTGTCTGTTTTTGTAAATAAAGTTTTATTGAAACACAGCCATGACCATTCATTTACATATTATCTATGGCTGTTTTCATGCTACAAAAAAAAATGGCAGAGTTGAATACTTGTGACAGACATTATATAGCCTGCTAAGTTGAAAATTTTTACTACTGGCTCTTTTCAGAAAAAGTTTCTTGACCCTTGATCTAAATTATTGGGAGAGAGCCCTTTCACCCATAAAACTACAGCAACTCCAACTCCCTCTACTCTCTGTTCTACAGACCAGGATGGGAAGCAGATGCGAGCATTAGGGTCCCACTCTCAGGGCTGGAAGACCAGGCCATTGCCTTCCACAAGGAAAACAGTCCAAGGTATGACTTCCACTCCTCCCTCCCACTGGTCCCACTTCCAGGTAAAAAGCTCAGGGCTCTCTGGAAGAATCTGGCAAGGCTTTTACTAAAGCTTTCATAATAAATGCTTGTAGGTGCAGAAAAACTCCTTCTATACCTCCATGTTCACCTTCCCAACCCAACTACCCCCAAAAAGGAGAATTCTGGAGGTCTCAAATCAGTGATCTAAGCTTCCACTTTAGCAAACTAGTAAATAAAGAGCAACTAAACCAAAGCAAGCAGAAGAAAACAAATAATAAAGAGAAGAAATCAATGAACTTGAAAACAGAAAATTAACAGAGAATGATCAATGAAACCAAAAGCTGGTTCTTTGAAAATATCAATAAAGTTGACAAACCTCTGGCCAGAATGGCAGAGAGCAAAAAAGATACAAACTACAAATATTAGTAATGAAAGAAGAGACATCACTATAATCCCTAAAGACATTAAAAGGATAATAAGCAAATATTATCAACAAAATTTGCCCATAAATTCTACATTTTGGATGAAACAAATTACCCCCAAAGCACAAATTATCAAAAATCACTCAAGTTGGCATGGACTTATATATACCACCAAATGTAAAATAGATAGCTAGTAGGAAGCAGCTGCATAGCACAGGGAGATCAGCTCAGTGCTTTGTGACCACCTAGAGGGGTGGGATAGGGAAGGTGGGAGGGAGACACAAGAGGGAGGAGATATGGGGATATATGTATATGTATAGCTGATTCACTTTGTTATAAAGCAGAAACTAACACACAATTGTAAAGCAATTATACTCCAATAAAGATTTTTTTAAAAAAATCACTCAAGGAAAAAAAGATGACCTAGATAGCCCTACACTTATTAAATAATTTAGTTTGCAGTTAAAAACCATCCCAGAAAACACACCAGGTTCAAATGGCTCCACAGGAAAATTCTACCAAAAATTTAAGGAATAAAAAATAGCTACCCTATCCAACTTTTCCAGGAAATAGAAGTGGAGGAAACACTTCCCAACTCCTTTTATGAGGTAACCAACACCCTGACACCAAAATCAGACAAAGACATTATAAGAAGAGAACTAGCCCAATATCCTTCATAAGTATAAATGCACACACATAAAAAACCTCAATAAAATGTTAGTAAATCCAACCCAGCAATATACAAAAAGATTAATAATATATCATGACCAAGTGGAGTTTATTCCTGGAATGTAAGGCTGGTTAATCATACAGAAGTTAATTAATGTAATTCAGCATATCAACAGACTAAAGCAGAGATCAGCAAACTATGCAGCCTGTCTTTGTAAATAATAACTACTGGAACACAGCCATGCCCATTCATTTATGTATTATTTATGGTAGGTTTCATGCTGCAATGGCAGAGCTGAGTCACTGATTAGAGACCTTGTAAGAGTCGAGTAGAGACCTTATGGCCCACAAAGGCTATAATATTTACTCTCTGGCTGCTATGATCTGAATGCTTGTGTTCTTCCAAAATTTATATGTTGAAATCCTAACCCCCAAAGATGATGATATTAAAAGGTGGGACCTTTGGGAGGTGCTTAAGTCATAAGGATGGAGCTCTCATGAATAGGATTAGTGCCCTTATAAAAGAGACTCCAAAGAGATCCCTAACCCATTCTACCATGTAGAGGACACAGGAAGAAAGTGCTGGCTATGAACCAGGAAGAGGACACTCTCTAAAACTTGACCATGCTGGAACTCTGATCTTGAACTTACCAGCCTCCCGAACTGTGAGCAATAAATTTCTGTTGTTTATAAGTTACCCATTCTGTGGTATTTTGTTATAGCATTCTAAACAGACTAAGACACTTGCCCTCTAAGAAAAAATCTGCCAACTCTTGGACAAAAAAAAAGATATACATGATCATTTCAATAGATCTACAAAGAGCACTTAAAAAAATCATTATCCATTCAAATTAAAAAATCTCAACAAGCTAGGAGTAGAAGGGAACTTCCTCAACATAAGAAGGAATATCTACAAAAATCACACAGCTAGCATCAAACATAATGGTATGAGACTGAATGCTTGCCACCTAAGATGGGAAATAAGACAAAGATGTTTATTTTCATCACTCCTTTTTAACATTATACTGAAGATCCTAACCAGCACAACAAGGCAAGAAAAATAAATACAAGTCAAATAAATTAGATTGAAAATAAAAGTGTCTTTATTCACAGATAACATATTACCTGCATAGAAAATCCCAAAGAATCTAAAAAAAAAAAAAAAAAAGATCACAACTGGCTGCTGGACAATCATCGACAGGAAGACACTGGACTTCACCAAGGAGGATACCCCACGTCCAAGGACAGAGGAGAAGCCACAGTGAGACGGTAGGAGGGGCGCAATCAGAGTAAAATCAAATCCCATAACTGCTGGGTGGGTGACTCACAGACTGGCGAACACTTATACCACAGAAGTCCACCCACTGGAGTGAAGGTTCTGAGCCCCACGTCAGGCTTCCCAACCTGGGGGTCCGGCAACAGGAGGAGGAATTCATAGAGAATCAGACTTTGAAGCCTAGTGGGAATTGATTGCAGGACTTTGACAGGACTGGGGGAAACAGAGACCCCACTCTTGGAGGGCACACACGGAATAGTGTGCGCATCGGGACCCGGGGGAAGGAGCAGTGACACTGGGGAAGACTGAACCAGACCTACCTGCTAGTGTTGGAGGGTCTCCTGCAGAGGTGGGGGCTGGCTCTGTTTCACCGTGGGGACAAGGACACTGGCAGCGGAGGTTCTGGGAAGTACTCCTTGGCATGAGCCCTCCCAGGGTCTGCCATTAGCCCCACCAAAGAGCCCAGGTAGGCTCCAGTGTTGGGTTGCCTCAGGCAAAACAACCAACAGGGAGGGAACCCAGCCCCACCCATCAACACTCAAGTGGATTAAAGTTTTACGGAGCTCTGACCGCCACAGCAACAGTCAGCTCTACCCCCACCAGAGCCTCCCATCAAGCCTCTTAGATAGCCTCAACCACCAGAGGGCAGACAGCAGAAGCAAGAAAAACTACAATCCTGCAGCCTGTGGAACAAAAACCACATTCACAGAAAGACAGACAAGATGAAAAGGCAGAGGGCTATATACCAGATGAAGGAACATGAAAAAACCCCAGAAAAACAACTAAATGAAGTGGAGATAGGCAACCTTCCAGAAAAAGAATTCAGAATAATGATAGTGAAGATGATCCAGGACCTCGGAATAAGAATGGAGGCAAAGATTGAGAAGATGCAAGAAATGATTAACAAAGACCTAGAAGAATTAAAGAACAAACAAACAGAGATGAACAATACAATAACTGAAATGAAAGCTACACTAGAAGGAATCAATAGCAGAATAACTGAGGCAGAAGAACGGATAAGTGACCTGGAAGACAGAATGATGGAATTCACTGCTGCAGAACAGAATAAAGAAAAAAGAATGAAAAGAAATGAAGACAGCCTAAGAGACCTCTGGGACAACATTAAACGCAACAACATTAGCTTTATAGGGGTCCCAGAAGGAGAAGAGAGAGAGAAAGGACCAGAGAAAATATTTGAAGAGATTATAGTCAAAAACTTCCCTAACATGGGAAAGGAAATAGCCACCCAAGTCCAGGAAGCGCAGAGAGTCCCATACAGGATAAATCCAAGGAGAAACACGTCGAGACACATAGTAATCAAAGTGGCAAAAATTAAAGACAAAGAAAAATTATGGAAAGCAGCAAGGGAAAAACGATAAATAACATACAAGGGAACTCCCATAAGGTTAACAGCTGATTTCTCAGCAGAAACTCTACAAGCCAGAAGGGAGTGGCACGATATATTTAAAGTGATGAAAGGGAAAAACCTACAACCAAGATTACGCTACCCGGCAAGGATCTCATTTAGATTTGATGGAGAAATCAAAAGCTTTACACACAAGCAAAAGCTAAGAGAATTCAGCACCACCAAACCAGCTCTACAACAAATGCTAAAGGAAATTCTCTAAGTGGGAAACACAAGAGAAGAAAAGGACCTACAAAAACAAACCCAAATCAATTAAGAAAATGGTCCTAGGAACATACATATCGATAATTACCTTAAACGTGAATGGATTAAATGCTCCAACCAAAAGACAGAGGCTTGCTGAATGGATACAAAAACAAGACCCATATATATGCTGTCTACAAGAGACCCACTTTAGACCTAGGGACACATAGAGACTGAAAGTGAGGGGATGGAAAAAGATATTCCATGCAAATGGAAATCAAAAGAAAGCTGGAGTAGCTATACTCATATCAGATCAAATAGACTTTAAAATAAAGAATGTTACAAGAGACAAAGAAGGACACTACATAATGATCAAGGGATCAATCCAAGAAGAAGATATAACAATTATAAATATATATGCACCCAACATAGGAGCACCTCAATACATAAGGCAACTGCTAACAGCTATAAAAGAGGAAATTGACAGTAACACAATAATAGTGCGGGACTTTAACACCTCACTTACACCAATGGACAGATCATCCAAAATGAAAACAAATAAGGAAACAGAAGCTTTAAATGACACAATAGACCAGATAGATTTAATTGATATTTATAGGACATTCCATCCAAAAACAGCAGATTACACATTCTTCTCAAGTGCGCATGGAACATTCTCCAGGATAGATCACATCTTGGGTCACAAATCAAGCCTCAGTAAATTTAAGAAAATTGAAATCATATCAAGCATCTTTTCTGACCACAACGCTATGAGATTAGAAATCAATTACAGGGAAAAAAACGTAAAAAACACAAACACATGGAGGCTAAACAATACGTTACTAAATAACCAAGAGATCACTGAAGAGATCAAAGAGGAAATCAAAAAATACCTAGAGACAAATGACAATGAAAACACGACGACCCAAAACCTATGGGATCCAGCAAAAGCAGTTCTAAGAAGGAAGTTTATAGCTATACAAGCCTACCTCAAGAAACAAGAAAAATCTCAAGTAAACAATCTAACCTTACACCTAAAGAAACTAGAGAAAGAAGAACAAACAAAACCCAAAGTTAGTAGAAGGAAAGAAATCATAAAGATCAGAGCAGAAATAAATGAAATACAAATAAAGAAAACAATAGCAAAGATCAATAAAAGTAAAAGCTGGTTCTTTGAGAAGATAAACAAAATTGATAAGCCATTAGCCAGACTCATCAAGAAAAAGAGGGAGAGGACTCAAATCAATAAAATCAGAAATGAAAACGGAGAAGTTACAACAGACACCACAGAAATACAACGCATCCTAAGAGACTACTACAAGCAACTTTATGCCAATAAAATGGACAACCTGGAAGAAATGGACAAATTCTTAGAAAGGTATAACCTTCCAAGACTGAACCAGGAAGAAACAGAAAGTATGAACAGACAAATCACAAGTAATGAAATTGAAACTGTGATTAAAAATCTTCCAACAAACAAAAGTCCAGGACCAGATGGCTTCACAGGTGAATTCTATCAAACATTTAGAGAAGAGCTATCACCTATCCTTCTCAAACTCTTCCAAAAAATTGCAGAGGAAGGAACACTCCCAAACTCATTCTATGAGGCCACCATCGCCCTGATACCAAAACCAGACAAAGATACTACAAAAAAAGAAAATTACAGACCAATATCACTGATGAATATAGATGCAAAAATCCTCAACAAAATACTAGCAAACAGAATCCAACAACACATTAAAAGGATCACACACCATGATCAAGTGGGATTTATCCCAGGGATGCAAGGATTCTTCAATATACACAAATCAATCAATGTGATACACCATATTAACAAATTGAAGAATAAAAGCCATATGATCATCTCAATAGATGCAGAAAAAGCTTTTGACAAAATTCAACACCCATTTATGATAAAAACTCTCCAGAAAGTGGGCATAGAGGGAACCTACCTCAACATAATAAAGGCCATATATGACAAACCCACAGCAAACATCATTCTCAATGGTGAAAAACTGAAAGCATTTCCTCTAAGATCAGGAATGAGACAAGGATGTCCACTCTCACCACTATTATTCAACATAGTTCTGGAAGTCCTAACCACGGCAATCAGAGAAGAAAAAGAAATAAAAGGAATACAAATAGGAAAAGAAGAAGTAAAACTGTCACTGTTTGCAGATGACATGATACTATATATAGAGAATCCTAAAACTGCCACCAGAAAACTGCTAGAGCTAATTAATGAATATGGTAAAGTTGCAGGATACAAAATTAATGCACATTATTATGAACTTTCATCAAATCTTTAACCGTGGTCATTTTTAAGTCTTTTGTCATTTACAGACAGTTCTGGGTGTACTCTGATGCTTTTGTAAATATGTTCCTATAAAAGGGTTTCATCTTCAGGAAATTCATGGAAAAGACTCTGACAAGTACAGGTTTCTGGTACCTGACTGTACTGCTGAACTGAATGAATAAGCATTTTCAGAACTCTAATGAAAAACTGATGAGCTCATAAAAGTGCTAACAAAAGATCAAGATGAAAAAAAAAATTAATTACATGGGACTGAGTGAACTGATGAGGATGAGTATAATTTTTGTGACTTTCTGTTTGAATTTAAAAAAAGAAAAAATCCCACAAGGACTCAGAGGCAAAGAATATACAAATCAATTTTCACTGCAAAGTAAAGGAGCTGTTACAGTGGAGGATTACTGGACTGAATGTCAATATTATGACATAGTATGAGTGTGTTTCATGTTTGGTAATTGCAATCATTGTTGCTTTTGTTGTGGTTATCCATATACAATGCTTGGTGTCAGTCTATTTATCTCTTGTAAAAATAAAATACAGTGTGTGTGTGTGTGTGTGTGTGTGTGTGTGTGTGTGTGTGTGTGAAAAAATAAATAAATAAATAAATAAATTTAATTTCTATTTCTAAAAAAAACAAAAAAAAACAAAATTAATGCACAGAAATCTCTTGCATTCCTATACACTAATGATGAAAAATCTGAAAGAGAAATTATGGAAACACTCCCATTTACCATTGCAACAAAAAGAATAAAATACCTAGGAATAAACCTACCTAGGGAGACAAAAGACCTGTATGCAGAAAACTATAAGACACTGATGAAAGAAATTAAAGATGATACCAACAGATGGAGAGATATACCATGTTCTTGGATTGGAAGAATCAACATTGTGAAAATGACTATACTACCCAAAGCAATCTACAGATTCAATGCAATCCCTATCAAATTACCAATGACATTTTTTACGGAGCTATAACAAATCATCTTAAAATTTGTATGGAGACACAAAAGACCCCAAATAGCCAAAGCAGTCTTGAGGGAAAAAAACGGAGCTGGAGGAATCAGACTCCCTGACTTCAGACTATACTACAAAGCTACAGTAATCAAGACAATATGGTACTGGCACAAAAACAGAAACATAGATCAATGGAACAAGATAGAAAGCCCAGAGATAAACCCACGCACCTATGGGCAACTAATCTATGACAAAGGAGGCAAGGATATACAATGGAGAAAAGACAGTCTCTTCAATAAGTGGTGCTGGGAAAACTGGACAGCTACATGTAAAAGAATGAAATTAGAATACTCCCTAACACCATACACAAAAATAAACTCAAAATGGATTAGAGAGCTAAATGTAAGACTGGACACTATAAAACTCTTAGAGGAAAACATAGGAAGAACACTCTGACATAAACCACAGCAAGATCTTTTTTGATCCACCTCCTAGAGTAATGGAAATAAAAACAAAAATAAACAAATGGGACCTAATGAAACTTAAAAGCTTTTGCACAGCAAAGGAAACCATAAACAAGACGAAAAGACAACCCTCAGAATGGGAGAAAATATTTGCAAATGAATCAACGGACAAAGGATTAATCTCCAAAATATATAAACAGCTCATGCAGCTCAATATTAAAGAAACAAACACCCCAATCCAAAAATGGGCAGAAGACCTAAATAGACATTTCTCCAAAGAAGACATACAGACGGCCACGAAGCACATGAAAAGATGCTCAACATCACTAATTATTAGAGAAATGCAAATCAAAACTACAATGAGGTATCACCTCACACCAGTTAGAATGGGCATCATCAGAAAATCTACAAACAACAAATGCTGGAGAGGGTGTGGAGAAAAGGGAACCCTCTTGCACTGTTGGTGGGAATGTAAATGGATACAGCCACTATGGAGAACAGGATGGAGGTTCCTTAAAAAACTAAAAATAGAATTACCATATGACCCAGCAATCCCACTACTGGGCATATACCCAGAGAAAACCGTAATTCAAAAAGACACATGCACCCGAATGTTCATTGCAGCACTATTTACAATAGCCTGGTCATGGAAGCAACCTAAATGCCCATCAACAGACAAATGGATAAAGAAGTTGTGGTACATATATACAATGGAATATTACTCAGCCATAAAAAGGAACGAAATTGAGTCATTTGTTCAGACGTGGATGGATCTAGAGACTGTCATACAGAGTGAAGTAAGTCAGAAAGAGAAAAACAAATATCGTATATTAACGCATGTTTGTGGAACCTACAAAAATGGTACAGATGAGCCGGTTTGCAGGGCAGAAGTTGAGACACAGATGTAGAGAACAGACATATGGACACCAAGGGAGGAAAACTGTGGTGGGGTGGGGATGGTGGTGTGCTGAATTGGGCGATTGGGATTGACGTGTATACATTGATGTGTATAAAATTGATGACTAATAAGAACCTGCAGTATAAAAAAACAAACAAACAAAACAACTAATACTAAACTTTCATTGGGTTATTTGTATGGAAATATGTTAATATAAATGTTTCAGACATTACATGAAATTTCTAAAAATCTTATATGTTCTGGTATAATGTTATAAGTCATAATCCTAGTTACTACTTTAAAATGTATATCTCAGAAATAAGTAATTTTCTTGTCAACTGCATTATTATGAACTTTCATCAAATCTTTAACCGTGGTCATTTTTAAGTCTTTTGTCATTTACAGACAGTTCTGGGTGTACTCTGATGCTTTTGCAAATATGTTCCTATAAAAGGGTTTCATCTTCAAGAAATTCATGGAAAAGACTCTGACAAGTACAGATTTCTGGTAACTGACTGTACTGCTGATCTGAATGAATAAGCATTTTCAGAACTCTAATGAAAAACTGATGAACTCATAAAAGTGCTAACAAAAGATCAAGATGAAAAAAAAATTAATTACATGGGACTGAGTGAACTGATGAGGATGAGTATAATTTTTGTGACTTTCTGTTTGAATTAAAAAAAAAAATCCCACAAGGACTCAGAGGCAAAGAATATACAAATCAATTTTCACTGCAAAGTAAAGGAGCTGTTACAGTGGAGGATTACTGGACTGAATGTCAATATTATGACATAGTATGAGTGTGTTTCATGTTTGGTAATTGCAATCATTGTTGCTTTTGTTGTGGTCATCCATGTACAATGCTTGGTGTCAGTCTATTTATCTCTTGTAAAAATAAAATACAGTGTGTGTGTGTGTGAAAAAAAAAGAAAAAATATTGAAGATAAAGAACAAAAGAGTGAATACAGATTTAAAAAAACACAAAAAATAGCGTATGAGTCATGCAATGCATTACAGTTCAAATAAAATAAATTCAAAATATTTAAAAAAAAAAAAGAATCTAAAAAAAAGCTACTAGAACTAGTGAGTTTAGAAAGGTCACAAGATACAGGGACTTCTGTGGTGGCTCAGTGGTTAAGAATCTGCCTGCCAATGCAGGGTACATGGGTTCAAGCCATGGTCTAGGAAGATCCCACATGCCACGGAGCAACTAAGCCCATGCACCACAACTACTGAGCCTGTGCTCTAGAGCCCATGAGCCACAACTACTGAGCTCGCATGCCTAGAGCCCGTGCTCCACAACAAGAGAAGCCACCGCAATGAGAAGCCTGTGCACCACAATGAGGAGTAGCCCCCACTCGCTGCAACTAGAAAAAGCCCATGCACAGCAGTGAAGACCCAATGCAGCCAAAAATTTTAAAAATTAAAAAAAAGAAAAGATTCTGTCATGGTGCAGCATGGAAAAGAAAAGTTATTGTGTAACTAAAACAATGCCTACCACTTGTCAAGCAATGGAATCAAAGGCAATAGAAACTGCCACATTTATCAGAATAAAGCATAGACTTTTCAAAGATAGGAAAAGTTGGTGTCACTAATTCATGTGCAACACATGATCAGTTGGGTACTGAACAATAGTTTTTTCAAAGCTTCCAGTTAACTTTCAGAAGAAGACATTTAACTTTTAGCAACATTATTTTCTTATAGAACTAAACCAGAGCTAAAAGTTTAACCTAAATGAAATGTAGATAAAACCCTGGTATACTTTAGTATTCCTCAGAATTATTCTGTCGATCCTAAAGGGGCTGAAGATGTCAAAATTGTGGGCACACACAAAATCAGCCAAGGAAAGCAAAGACAGTTAATAGTTCTATCTCACTTACGACCATAAATGCCAAAAAAATTCCAATAAAGTGTTAGAAAATCAAAGCCAACAAGGTGTTTACAAAAACTATACATGACCAAGTATTTACTCAAGAATTTATCTTAGGAATTCAAGGATGGCTCAACATTCAAAAATCATGAGCACAGATTATCAAAAACAGCATTTTATCTTGCAGTCTTGTATAATTCTGATAGACAAACACAATTCAGAAGGATCTGAATACTTCGTGATAATGATGAAGAAAATGAATATGAATAAAAGCATATTGAAATTCAGAAATTTTTCTAAAATTGTGTATATTAAAGGAAGTGTTTTTTTCCCCTAAGAATCTAGAAAGTGATATGAATCTTACAGCCTATGGTAACTTGAAATCAAGAAAATATGGGAATGTTATCTCCTTTCATTATACAACTATTATCTTTTTTTTTCTCTTCAACTAGCCTGAGTTGGTTTCTGTTAATTTTGAAGAATCTTTCCTAATACACAAATCAAAGAAATAATTACATAGTGAAAAAGCAACCAAGATTGATTCTCAGATCTGGCTGACATTGGAAACACCTGGGGAGCTTTGTAAAAACAGAGATTCCCTGACTCCACCCAGGTCTAGGCTGGGGACTAGGGAGGCATGGATTATTTTGCCAACAAGGCTCCCAAAGGAATTTTGTTATTAGTGGGTTCTGGAAGACTGCTATTAGGAGATAAAGGCTTTAGGCATGTCTTTCCCTTGAAGTTTTTTCAGTGTGGTTGTAGATATAAAAATTTTAGCATGAATAAAACTAAACAAGTAAACTTTCCATAATAATATATGACTTGTCACCATCAAAAGAATTTTACAGGGACCAATTCAAGGTTCCTACGGAAGTTCAAATGAGGAGGAGAACTTGAAGCTCAGGAGGTCAAAGGCAGTCTCCATTTTGGGGCAGTGCCTGACACGTATTAGGAACTTAATTCATTCCCTGAACAAATATTTAAGGATAGAAGAACTTGTCAGGCAAAGAGGCAAGCGAAGAATATTCCTGGAGAGGATAAACTCATAAAGGCAAAGAGATAGGAAACTGGATTCAGGGACAATAAGTTAATAAGTCTCGTTGCCTTGGAGGTCAGATTACAGAGGCCCTTGCGCTTCAGGTTAAGGCTGTTCTGTGAGAAGCAGGGAGCCACTGAAGGTTTCTGAAGGTGGAGTGACACAGCCAGACTGGGCTTTAAGATTAACAAAGCAATCAAGTGTAAAATGTATTTGTGCCACAGAGAAGCCAGTTTATAGTCCAAGTGTGAGCTAGCAAAGGTCTGGTCATGAGCAATAGCAATATGAAAGTAAAATCCAGGGATTCTCTCTGCCTGGGATAACCAGAGGAGGGGGTAACCACAGGAGGAGGGGCTGAGTCGCCATGGTCATCTGCAACCAGCTGGTGCCCTAGGTGACTGCCCAATCACAACAAAAAGCCTGAGAGCTCCCTAAAACACTTCAGTTGAAACACCATGGGGTAAAATCAGTAGCAACTGCATTAACTGTCTCATGCCCAGCATGAGGCCCTACAATGAAGACAGAAGCTTCGGTAGTAATAAGAGGAAAGTCATAGGCACACTGAAACAGCCTATTGCCTCTTCTTGAACATATCCATTTCCACAAGGTTACCAACCAAGCGACTATGCTCTGTTGACACTAAAACAAAAATATGGAATGAGAACTTAACCTGGATAATGAGGAAGGGTAGAAACAGGTCCGTTTTAGGCACATTCTCTGAATAGGCTTAGTACTCCGCAGGAAAAATGCATAATGTTTAGGAGAAAAATAGAACAGTTGTGCCTAACCATGAGGTAGATGAGTGGAAAGTACCTTCTCTGGGAGCAGCAGATGGGAGATGCCTTAGGATCTTTCTTGAACACTCCCACTCACTCACTAGCCAGGCCTTCAACCCAGATGTCCAGGCACCTGTGGCGTGCCAGGTACTAAGACTACTTACTGGTCTAAGAGTAAGAACACGGAGACGAACCATGGCCTTTGCCCTCAGGAACTCGAGGCCTAGTGGGCCACCACACCTATGACTGCATCGCAATAAAAGTTACCAAGCACTTGTTCATCTGCCCACGGCCTCCTCAGGCAAGCAGAGAAGGGGTTCCCCCCTCCATTTATATATGTCCTTGCAGAGACCTGGACAGCGCTGGAGCTGACTCCAAACCACGGCCTCTTCCTGGTTTGTCACACAGCCTCAGGAGACATTCTACCTAGTCCAGCCCTAAAAAAGGAGAAGAGCATTCCTGCCAGGGTCAGTGCAGATGGCCAGAGCCTCCAACTGTTCATAGGGTGAAAATTCCTGCGAAAGATGGTACATTCCAGAGTCAAGGCAGACCCAGAAGACAGTGTCAGCCACAGGTGTCGAGTCTAGCTATTAGGTGGGATGTGGGCTAGGACTTCAGGGATGGGTGGAAGCTGTGTGGGCAGACATAAGGTACTCAGGGGCCCTGGCAGCATACAGATGGCAGTGATCACAGAGTCAGGCCAGATAAGGAACACTCACCCCTGCTCCCCAGGGCACCCTCAGACTAAAGAGGACAGCCTTCAAGGACTTTGGAGAACCTGGTGGGACAGATGATAGAACCGACATGCATCCATTTCTCTGGCCGAGGTCAGGCCTTCCCACCCCATCACCATCCTCCATCAGGGTGGAGCGATAATAACTCTGGCTGTTTCCGGTTCTGCCACCCAACGCCTTGGCCTCTTAGACGAGGTTGTCCACCTCACTATAATGCAGGTGTCAGGTGGACTGACAGAAATGAGGCATGAGGAAAGAACATAGAGCCCCGGGAACCCAAAAGTTTTCATGGGATGGGCTTTCACTCTGGCTATAGATTTGCCTCACATAATTTCTGATCCAGTATAAAGTGAAAACAAAATTGTTCCAGGAATATTCTGGGCAGCAGAGGGAAAACACCCCTAAAATAAATCTCAGGACAAGCTGTCCTGCATGGTTGAGAGCTCACCACAGGGTCAAAGGTTCTTCACCAGGTTTTAACAAAGGAGAAGCTGAGAGCGTCTGGACACTGGAACCAAGTGTTCCCACCTTCTTCTCTTCGGGCCTGTACCCACCTTCCCTCCTCCTCATCTTCGAGGCCTTTCCTTATCACTCCAGCCTCTGAAATTCCCCCAAATGAGTCTGTACCACAGAACTTATCCCTGTTTTCTAATTATATACATCATACATGTTAGCTGTTGCCCCACAAAAACCCAAAGTCTCTTGGGCATACTACCTTCCTTTTATAATCCTCCACAGGGCTAGATGGAGAGGAGGTCTGTAATTCATGTTTGTTGGCTGATGTACAGGTCATTCCACAGACCTAGCGAACACTACCTAATATGTAGAATAGCAGGTATTCCTTCTTTTGTGCCTCCTTATATTCACATATTCATTTCATTTTTATAACCACCTTCATTGTCAGAAGAAGAAACTGCAGTCAGCCCACAGAGGTTAAGTACCATACCCAGGAGCATCCAGCCAGTAAGTGAACAGGATGGCTCTAAACCCAAGTTTAACTCCAAAGATCACATTCTACTCTCATGCTGCCTGTCCTGCCAGAAATCTGAAGGAGAGCTACTCTGTACCAGAAATAGCAATCTCTGAAAACAAAAAACATAAACAGCATCCTCAACGATGAAAGCTCAACAGTGTAGCTATTTGGTTCCTGAAAGATTCTGAGAACTAACTCATAAGGTCCTGCATTAACAAATCAGCATCCATCCCGATCTGGGGGCCCAGAGTCCGGGGTGGGGGGAGGAGGGCGGAATCAAGCAGCAGATCTGAAAGAAAAGGAAATCCTCTCCTCATCCCGTTTCTTTTGTCTCCAGAGGGCCCAAGGGAAGAGGGGAGGGGAGAAAGGGGGACAGAAGTACCAACAATGGGGGGAGGGGACAACAGTGGGATATTCAAGAAGCCAGATCTATACATAAATTCCTACAGCTCCCTTGTGGGGTGTCCACTGTGAGCATTCACCCTCAGATAAAAGGGACGGTGAGCAGGAGGACAATGTGAGCATCTGGAAACCCAGCCTTATCCCCACAAGCTACAAACAGGGAGCAATTCTTACTGGCTCTCCTCCATTTCACAAGGGCTGCAGCCCTGACAACAGGTGCATCCAACAGGGCAGGAGGGATGCATCTGCTGACCTGTAGTGACAAATACTGAGGTCCACCCACCTTGAGACTGTAAGAACTGCATTTGCTCAACCTGTTGGCTTAAAACAAATGGAAAAGTATGAAGCCAGAACTCAATAAAGAGACAAGGGCATTCATCTGTGGAACAGCACAGGTGGGAGAGGCTCACACAGCAGACCCCGGCCTAGCACACTCACCTTTCAGTGCTTGTGGAGCAGGAGGCTAAGGGGGCAGAAGTCACATGGTGTCTACATGCAGACAGTCCTACCTCGCGTCCTCTGGGTGCACTCTCTGGCGGTCAGAGGAGAATGACAAATAGTCAAGTTGGGAGAGGACAACGTCTTCTATTGGGAAAGGTTACTTTCTAAGGGTTGTGCTCTAAATTTCCCTATATTTACAGAAAGGATAGGACAGGAAGCTTTTAAGAATGAACAATTTCCCAATCAGAGTGTGTTGGTTTGAACTGGGGGAAGGGCAGTTAGGCTTCCAAGCAGCCCTGGTGTATATTTCCAGAATACCAAGAAGTGTTGTTCTCAGAAAGATACTAAATAAAAGTCCACATGTTCATGGGATCTCTGCACCCCTACCTCTAGGCTGCGCTGCATTCTCAAATTGTCACCTCTTGAACCTCTTAAAAGGCAAAGAGCCAATAAATCAACTGTTTCACAGACTCAGACTCATATTTTTGGGGAGAAAGCAAGGGGTCATTCTTGTAGACACTGAGTACACGGTGACCCCAGAGCATTCACAGTCTATTCCTCTGAGGCTGGGGCAGAACTCCCCAGATACGATCAAAACCCCTCCTCCACTTGTGGCACTGCAAGGCCCTCTCTCCTAACCCCAGCACCATCTGGGGCCAGCCTCCTTTTCTGACAAGCCTTCCCAGCAGACTCCCCTGCAGCTGCCAGCCAGAGGCCCCTGCCCTATGGTGACTACACCTGTCTGTCTAAGGTCCAGGCAGCAGGTGAGTCCACCTAAGCTTACCAGTTAGATCAGGAACTTCCCCAGGGCCTAGTCTGCTCTGTACATGTCCCCCAAGATCTAACCCCTGAGGAAAAAGTCTCCTGATGAGAGGATCAGCAAACCTCATATAAAGAAAATACTCCAAGGCCCCAGCTACCCCCTCCTCAGTTATTTAGTTACTGCACAAAAGAAACCAAACGCACAAATCCTTTGCCACTGTGAGGTAGTTTTCCTAGCTCATGCCTAGTAGTGCATGAGGACCCGCATTTTTTTGTATCATGAGTGAGGGGACAGAGAGGCACATCTTGGTGAAAAGGCTCTTGTGCAAGTCCCCAGAGTACCCACTACCCCATCCAGTAGCCAGCGTCCAGCCACTCCCAACCCAGGGCCAAGTGCCCAGGCTCCTCCTTGCTCTGGATGAAGGCTACTGGCCCACTTAGTATGGGAGACAAAGGGCCAACCTCACTCTGGGCATGAAGAAAGAACATTCCATACCAGCCTAGGGCACTATGGTGCCAGCAGCATCACCTTCTACATCCCTGCAGTATGCAGGGCAGGGAAAGAGACTAAGACAGAGGATCACCGAAGAGAGAAGGGACGGGGGTCAAGAATTTAAAAGTACAGAGATGGAGGGGAAGAGGGAAATAAAGTGAAAAAAACAAAAACTATTTTACTAGAACCTGAAATGCCTTTTAGGCACCCAGAAGCACCTACACTTCCCCCGGGGACTTGCATTGTGGATCCCCAATGCTTTGAAGTGTGAGGGGTTCCCTAAACGGTCCTCTCAAGGCCCTCATTTGCAAATAACTCATTGACAAGTTGTGCATTTTGACAAAAGATTGCACTAAATCAGGGAAGAACCTACAGCCCCAGCTGGAAGGGGGATGCAACACTAGGCAGGCTCCCGAGGGCTTGGGGGGCGCGGGGGCGGATTGCACATACTCTGCTCTTTGCACTTGGGGAGAGGAGAGATGGTAAAACCAGCGGCCTGAGGCCTGGCACTATTCCCACTGCCCGGGTGTTCCCTCACCAGGGCCCAGCTCCTTCAATTGCAAGGGCTATTTTTACCCCTTCTAGGACTCAAAGAAGCTGGGTCTTTCTCCTTCAGGTTACTATATAGAAGATGTGCCCTCCCAACAACAACAAAATGCTCTCCCCATCAGCCCGTCTTCACATCTGCAACACCACTCCAAGAAATTCAGCCCTTTGGGTCTTGAAGAGTGTAAGTAGCCACAAGTTCCAGGGAGGAGTTCTGCCTTAACCATAGACAGCTAACACCTGGGAATTAGTTTAGCCTAAACTTTCCAACCGCAATGATCTGCGAACAAGGGTCCTTCAACCATGAAACTCCGGTTGAAGACAAGGAGGCAGAGTAGGCGAGGGGCTTCACTGAGGAGCAGGGAATCAGAGCAAGACTGTGACGCCCGACGCCCCAGTTTTGCCTGGGACGCCGGGGCTGCCCCCACTGCCCTCTCTTCCCGGACTCGCATTTAGGCTAGGAGGACTTTCACGTGGCACCTCCGCCCCCGCAGCTGGGAGAAGAGCCCACCGCTCTTCCTTGAAGGCTAGCGGCGATTTGCAGCCCTCAAATCAAAAGCGCCCCCTTCGGATGACGCCTATAGAGACAACCGCATAACTGTCCCCAAACACCTCACCTTTCAAAAGAAAACCGTGCTGCCTGGAAACGCTGGGGTCGCCGCCTTACGCGCCACACCCCGCCCCAACTCCTCGCCGCACGTAGGAACCCCTCTCGAACAGTGGAGCCAGGGGCAGGCTCCCGAGGGAGGGGGTCCCGACCCCGGGACCCCCGCCCTCGGGGAGTGACTCCCAGGGACCGCGCCGGGACAAAAGCGTGGGGCGGGCTCACTCACCCGCGCGGCGAAGGCGGCCCGGGAGCCGAGGCACGGCGCTCGGCGGGGACGTCCCGGCCACCGGCGCGCAGCGCAGGTTCAGCGCTCAATCCGCCGCCGGCTGCGGAACGGGGGGCGCGGGGAGCCCGCGAGGCGAGTCCCGCACGGGACGGGGCGGGGCGAGGGTAAGTGGCCGCTGAGAAAGCGAGCAAGTGGGAGAGCAAACGCGAGCGTGCTAGCGACTGAGAGCACGACGCTCCGAGTCCGGACCCAAAAGGCCGCCTCTGGCTCACACGCGCTGATTTGCATGTCATTTGCATAGCGCTCTGGGAATGGACCTGCGGTCCTTCCGCCACGCCTACCCGCCCTCCTCCCCCGGGTCGGGAGAGGAGAATCCGGAGCGGAACCGAGCGCTGGACGTCAGTCCACCTCGCCCTTCCCCCAACACCGCCCCAACTCCTCCTTGCACACCGGACTGGTGGCCTTCAGGGTGTTTTCTCGTGGAAGACCACTCGATACACAAAAGAAGTACACACACTTGAAAAAGTCTGTAGACTTTAAAATTAATTTTTTCTTTGATGTGGCTATCAAAGACAACAACGAATCGAGTAGATTCCCCCAAATGAATGCAATTTTGGTTTTTGGACAAAGTATCGCGAAAAAGTTGCTCATTTTCAAAATTGGACACGAGGCGCAATTTTGTTCTGCCTGGATAACATAGTCCTTAAAAAGGCGGGTTCTGGAGTTGAGAACCCTTACCCCTTACTTTACAGCTGCAAAATTTTGGGCAAGTTACGAATCTCTGTTACTCCGTCTTCTTATCTCTAAAATGGGACAATCTGCCTCATAGGAATGTAAGGCTTCAGTGAGATAAGCCAGGTAAAGCGCTTAGGATAGCGCCTAACAGAGTTTACTTTTAAACGTGCGAGTATGATCTATATCTACTTAATGGAGAGGCAATCAGACCAAGGCGAGGCAAGAAAGAGGAAGGCAGAGGTAGGGGAAGAGGCTATAGAAGGCAAAAAGAGAACGGCCTAAGATTAGAGACAGTCTCTCAAAGGTTCAGGCCAGGGTTCCCCCACCCAATTCTGCTGTTAGGCTAACCAGACCCAGCTCTGAGAAAGCATTTCTATATCTTCTTTCCCCGCAGAAGATCCAGCTGTGAATGCATTTTGAAACGTTATCATGGGATGTTCTGGAGAAATATTAAAAATGTTCTTAAAAGCTTTTGCACAGCAAAGGAAACCATAAACAAGACCAAAAGACAACCCTCAGAATGGGAGAAAATATTTGCAAATGAAGCAACGGACAAAGGATTAATCTCCAAGATTTACAAGCAGCTCATGCAGCTCAATAGCAAAAAAACAAACAACCCAATCCAAAAATGGGCAGAAGACCTAAATAGACATTTCTCCAAAGAAGAGATACAGATTGCCAACAGACACATGAAAGAATGCTCAACATCATTAATCATTAGAGAAATGCAAATCAAAACTACAATGAGGTATCATCTCACACCGGTCAGAATGGCCATCATCAAAAAATCTAGAAACAATAAATGCTGGAGAGGGTGTGGAGAAAAGGGAACACTCTTGCACTGTTGGTGGGAATGTAAATTGATACAGCCACTATGGAGAACAGTATGGAGGTTCCTTAAAAAACTAAAAATAGAACTACCATATGACCCAGCAATCCCACTACTGGGCATATACCCTGAGAAAACCATAATTCAGAAAGAGTCATGTACCAAAATATTCATTGCAGCTCTGTTTACAATAGCCAGGACATGGAAGCAACCTAGGTGTCCATCATCGGATGAATGGATAAAGAAGATGTGGCACATATATACAATGGAATATTACTCAGCCATAAAAAGAAATGAAATGGAGGTGTTTGTAATGAGGTGGATGGAGTTAGAGTCTGTCATACAGAGTGAAGTAAGTCAGAAAGAGAAAAACAAATACAGTATGCTAACACATATATATGGAATCTAAGGGAAAAAAAAAAAAAAAAGAGGTCATGAAGAACCTAGTGGCAAGATGGGAATAAAGACACAGACCTACTAGAGAATGGACTTGAGGATATGGGGAGGGGGAGGGGTGAGATGTGACAGGGTGAGAGAGTGTCATGGACATATATACACTACTAAATGTAAAATAGATAACTAGTGGGAAGCAGCCGCATAGCACAGGGAGATCAGCTCGGTGCTTTGTGACCACCTAGAGGGGTGGGATAGGGAGGGTGGGAGGGAGGGAGATGCAAGAGGGAAGAGATATGGCAACATATGTATATGTGTAACTGATTCACTTTGTTGTAAAGCAGAAGCTAGCACACCATTGTAAAGCAATTATACTTCAATAAAGATGTTTAAAAAAAAAAAAAATGTTCAACTCAGGTACTTCTTAAAAAAAAAAAAAAATTGAATCTAAAGGAAGCAAAGTCTGTTCTGTGGTGGAGAGTCCCAGATTGGGAGACCTCAGTGTTAGACCTGGTTCTGGCACTAGCTTCGTGGAGCTTGCGGGAGTCACCATCTCTGGCCCTCAGTTTTCTAATCTGGAAAATGAGGACGCTCCTTGGGATGTTTTTTGTTTTTTTGTTTTTTTCAGGCATCTTCCAGCTCTGAAACTTTAGCCCCAGGGTTCCTCTGATATTTTCCTTTGTTGTGTGTTAAGAATCCCTCATTGGTTTGGAGGATAAATACACAGCCTTTTCAAAATTAATATTTTTCCTCTTGCCTAATATTTAGTTTGCATCTGATATGAAATATTTTGTAGAGCTTCCTGATCTCTTCATTTGGACTCTTTCCTTCCCCCCCCCCCCAAACTGTTTATTCCAGGTAAAGGAGTACTTACTATGCTTTTTATAGTAAAATAAAACACAAGTACAGAAAACCACACAAAACAAATATATAGATTATATAGACTGGTGAATTTTTATGAGGCAAACATCCTTGCAGTCACCACCCAGGTCAACAAATAGACCTCTGCCAGCCACCCCAGAAGCCTCTCCATGTGCCCCATCCCTATCCCTATCACTTTTGCTAGTTTCTTTACATAATCATCTCCCAAGTTGCATCTTGCCCATTTTTTTAAAAAATTTTATTTATTTATTGCAGTGTTGGGTCTTCGTTTCTGTGCGAGGGCTTTCTCTAGTTGCAGCAAGTGGGGGCCACTCTTCATCGCGGTGCGCGGGCCTCTCACTATCGCGGCCTCTCTTGTTGCGGAGCACAGGCTCCAGTCGCGCAGGCTCAGTAGTTGTGGCTCACGGGCTTAGTTGCTCCGCGGCATGTGGGATCTTCCCAGACCAGGGCTCGAACCCATGTCCTCTGCATTGGCAGGCAGATTCTCAACCACTGCACCACCAGGGAAGCCCAACCATATATATTTTTTTTAACTTGATGTGCCTTTTAAGCCTTTTGTTACAGTTTATCTGTGGAAGGACAGTAGGCCTTTTGACCTGTGGAGTTTCCCACAGTCTGGGAACTGTATTTTAATAGGGTACTGCAGCATATTCCTGTGTCCTCTGCATTTCTTGCAAACTGGCAACTGCCCCAGAGGTTTCACCAGTCTGAGGTTCCATCTGTCTGGCAAAACTGTAGATGGTGGTGTGTTCTTTCATCAGGAGGTTGGTAATGTCTGGTTTTGCTCTTTTTCTTTTGAGGCTAGCAGGTGTTCATGCTGAATTCCTAGAACCCTGAATTAAGTCATTGAGGGCTGCAAAATGATGGTATTTTAATTCTATATATATTTTTTATTTATTAGCTGAATAAGTTTATAAGGAGATGTTTCCTCTCATCCAGTATTTTGTTACCATGAGATAAGTTCATAAGAGAAAATTTGGATAAATACTTGCTTTTTTCTTTTAATTTACCCCAGTTTTCAAGATAATGAATTGGTTCTCTGTCGTCCTCAAAAGGTGACTTAATTAGGTTTCTTAGTGTCATTATAATTCATGGATTTACATATAGTTGATGTGTTTCAATCTACTGTAATTCTAATCTTTATTAAAGCTCAAATTGTCCAATCTTTGGCCAGTAGGTATCTTCCTTGCTACCTAGTATAACAAGATGTTCCAGGCTCATTTTGTACATTTGCTGCTCCAGACCTGGAATCAGCCATTTCTCCAAAAGAAGCACTAATTACCTTTATTTATTGATACCTTTATTGATATGGACACTAGGGGGTGTTCATTGCTACTAGGTTGGTAACTGTTTCTAGGTCTTTTCAATAGGTAGAATTAGGATAGAATATGTCACGAGTTCATGTTAGTATTTCTAATTCAATTTCAGGACTACAGTGTTTTAAATTAACCCCTGCTAAATTACATCAGGATCTCAGAAGAAATTCCACATGGAGAATTCCGGTTCTCAAGAATTTACAAATCAACCAGAGGGCAGACAGCAGAAGCAAGAAGAACTACAATCCTGCAGCCTGTGGAACAAAAACCACATTCACAGAAAGATAGACAAAATGAAAAGGCAGAGGGCTATGTACCAGATGAAGGAACAAGAGAAAACCCCAGAAAAACAACTAAATGAAGTGGAGATAGGCAACCTTCCAGAAAAAGAATTCAGAATAATGATAGCAAAGATGATCCAGGACCTCAGAAAAAGAATGGAGGCAAAGATCAAGAAGATGCAAGAAATGTTTAACAAAGACCTAGAAGAATTAGAGAACAAACAAACAGAGATGAACAATACAATAACTGAAATGAAAACTACACTAGAAGGAATCAATAGCAGAATAACTGAGGCAGAAGAATGGATAGGTGACCTGGAAGACAGAATGGTGGAATTTACTGCTGTGGAACAAAATAAAGAAAAAAGAATGAAAAGAAATGAAAACAGCCTAAGAGACCTCTGGGACAACATTAAACGCAACAACATTCGCATTATAGGGGTCCCAGAAGGAGAAGAGAGAGAGAAAGGACCCAAGAAAATATTTGAACAGATTATAGTTGAAAACTTCCCCAACATGGGAAAGGAAATAGCCACCCAAGTCCAGGAAGCACAGAGAGTCCCATACAGGATAAACCCAAGGAGAAACACACCAAGACACATAGTAATCAAACTGGCAAAAATTAAAGACAAAGAAAAATTATTGAAAGCAGCAAGGGAAAAATGACAAATAACATACAAGGGAACTCCCATAAGGTTAACAGCTGATTTCTCAGCAGAAACTCTACAAGCCAGAAGGGAGTGGCATGACATATTTAAAGTGATGAAAGGGAAGAACCTACAACCAAGATTACTCTACCTGGCAAGGATCTCATTCAGATTCGATGGAGAAATCAAAAGCCTTACAGACAAGCAAAAGCTAAGAGAATTCAGCACCACCAAACCAGCTCTACAACAAATGCTAAAGGAACTTCTCTAAGTGGGAAACACAAGAGAAGAAAAAGACCTACAAAAACAAACCCAAATCAATTAAGAAAATGGTAATAGGAACATACATATTGATAATTACCTTAAACGTGAATGGATTAAATGCTCCAACCAAAAGACACAGGCTCACTGAATGGGTACAAAAACAAGACCCGTATATATGCTGTCTACAAGAGATCCACTTAGGACCCAGGGATACATACAGACTGAAAGCGAGGGGATGGAAAAAGATATTCCATGCAAATGGAAATCGAAAGAAAGCTGGAGTAGCAATACTCATATCAGATAAAATAGACTTTAAAATAAAGAATGTGGGCTTCCCTGGTGGTGCAGTGGTTGAGAATCTGCCTGCCAATGCAGGGGACACGGGTTCGAGCCCTGGTCTGGGAAGATCCCACGTGCCGCAGAGCAGCTGGGCCTGTGAGCCACAATTACTGAGCCTGCGTGTCTGGAGCCTGTGCTCCGCAACAAGAGAGGCCGCGATAGTGAGAAGCCCATGCACCGCGATGAAGAGTGGCCTCCGCTTGCCACAACTACAGAAAGCCCTCGCACAGAAACGAAGACCCAACACAGACATAAATAAATACTTAAAAAAAAATCTAAAATAAAGAATGTTACAAGAGACAAGGAAGGACACTACATAATGATCAAGGAATCAATCCAGGAAGATATAACAATTATAAATATATATGCTCCCAAAATAGGAGCACCTCAATACATAAGGCAACTGCTAACAACTGTAAAAGAGGAAATCGACAGTAACACAATAATAGTGGGGGACTTTAACACCTCACTTATACCAATGGACAGATCATCCAAACAGAAAATTAATAAGGAAACACAAGCTTTAAATGACACAATAGACCAGATAGATTTAATTGATATTTATAGGACATTCCACCCAAAAACAGCAGATTACACTTTCTTCTCAAGTGCACGTGGAACATTCTCCAGGATAGATCACATCTTGGGTCACAGATCAAGCCTCAGTAAATTTAATAAAATTGAAATCATATCAAGCATCTTTTCTGACCACAACGCTATGAGTTTAGAAATCAATTACACGAAAAATCCATAAAAAACACAAACACATGGAGGCTATACAATATGTTACTAAATAACCAAGAGATCACTGAAGAAATCAAAGAGGAAATAAAAAAATACCTAGAGACAAATGACAATGAAAACATGATGATCCAAAACCTATGGGATGCAGTTCTAAGAGGGAAGTTTATAGCAATACAAACCTACCTCAAGAAACAAGAAAAATCTAAAATAAACAATCTAACCTTACACCTAAACGAACTAGAGAAAGAAGAACAAACAAAACCCAGCGTTAGCAGAAGGAAAGAAATCATAAAGATCGGAGCAGCAATAAATGAAATACAAACAAAGAAAATAATAGCAAAGATCAATAAAACTAAAAGTTGGTTCTTTGAGAAGATAAACAAAATTGATAAACCCTTAGCCAGACTCATCAAGAAAAAGAGGGAGAGGACTCAAATCAATAAAATTAGAAATGAAAAAGGAGAAGTTACAACAGACACCGCAGAAATACAAAGCGTCCTAAGAGACTACTACAAGCAACTCTATGCCAATAAAATGGACAACCTGGAAGAAATGGACAAATTCTTAGAAAGGTATAACCTTCCAAGACTGAACCAGGAAGAAATAGAAAATATGAACAGACCAATCACAAGTAATGAAATTGAAACTGTGACTAAAAATCTTCCAACAAGCAAAAGTTCAGGACCAGATGGCTTCACAGGTGAATTCTATCAAACATTTAGACAAGAGCTAACACCCATCCCTCTCAAACTCTTCCAAAAAATTGCAGAGGAAGGAACACTCCCAAACTCGTTCTACGAGGCCACCATCACCCTGATACGAAAACCAGACAAAGATACTACAAAAAAAGAAAATGACAGACCAATATCACTGATGAATATAGATGCAAAAATCCTCAACAAAATACTAGCAAACAGAATCCAACAACACATTAAAAGGATCATACACCATGATCAAGTGGGATTTATCCCAGGGATGCAAGGTTTCTTCAATATACACAAATCAATCAATGTGATACACCATATTAACAAATTGAAGAATAAAAACCATATGATCATCAAAAAAAAAAAACTTTTATATATTAGCAAATAAAATCCAGTAAAAAAAAAAAAAGGTTAATATATCAAGTAACTGACCAAGTAATGTTTATATCAGGAATGCAAATTTGGTTTTACATTTGGAAATACATTTCACCATATTAACAGAATAAAGGAGAAAATCCATATGATCATCTAAATAGAGGCAGGAAAAAACATATAACAAAAATTTAACAACAAATTTGTGAGAAAAACTATCACCAAATTAGGAACAGAAGAGAACTTCCTCAATCTGATAAAGAGCTTCTACAGAAAAATATAGCACTGACGCCATGCTTAGTTATCACACTGAATGTTTTTGCTCTAAAATTCGGCACACGGCAAGATTGTCCTCTCTCATCAGTCTTATTCAACATTTCAGCAATAACGTGTAAAAAAGAATTAAAAGACATTCAGATTGGACAGAAGAAGCAAAGGTGTCTTTATTTGTAGATTTCATAATTGTTATTTTAAAAATGCTAAGAAATATACACCAAAACTATTATATTTAATAAATAAATTTACCAACATTAGAGAACAATAGGTTAATATACAAAGAAATTTTATTTTTAGTTACTAGCAATAAACAATTGGAGATAAAATCTATTGAAAAAAAAAGAATTTACGGGATGATGAAATTAGAATATCCCAATTTACTACTTTGTTTTATTTCATATTAAACACACAACAATGTCAAAATAACAATATTAATACTATCACCACCAATTCTAATTGTTGAAGACAGTTAATTTTTGCATATATTATCCATTTTATTATAATTGGGCTCTAATAGTTGTCAGCTTCTATAGCTAGCCCGTGTGTACCATAATCTTCCTCATTTAGCCCTCATTTAATCTTTTTTTTTTTTTTTTTTTTTGGCCATGCTGCACGGCATGTGGGATCTTAGTTCCCCAAACAGGGATTGAACCCATGCCCCCTGCAATGGAAGCGTGGAGTCCTAACCACTGGACTGCCAGGGAATTCCCGGCCCTCATTTAATCTTAGTTCCATAGGTAAATATATATTTAATCCTCATCATTAATTCCTTATGTCTCTCTAATCTAGCCATTTTGGTTGTCTGAAAGCTTGTCCTCTGTAGATTCCTTAGGATGGGCTTATGGAAAGAGTATTCCCTGAGTTCTTTTATGTTGATTACAATATGTCTATGCCATTTATACTTGAAGGTCAATTTTACTGGATATTTTACTTGACTTGCATTTTCTTTCCTTGAAAATCTTAAATATGTTTTGCCACTTACTTATGGCATAAAGAATTGCTGTTAAAAAGTCTGATAGTCTACTTTTCTATCCCTTTTAACTTATATGCTCTTTTTGCATAGATACTTAAAGAACTTTATCTTTTTTCATTAAAGTCCAGTAATTTTACTAGAATATGTATATTGATTATTCTGGTTTGCTATTTCTCAGGTAGACAGTGTGTTCTTTTAAAATGTAGCTTTAAACATATATATTAAATTTCTCTATATTTACATTATATATTTAATTTCAGGAAAGTTTTTCTTTAATTATAATTTTTAATATTTGTTCTGTTCCCTTGCTTTAAATTGCTTCCCTGGGAACTTCCATTATCTGTATGTTGGACCTCTTTTGCCTATCTTCGATATTTGTTCCTTTCCCTCAAATACTTTGAATTTCCTTCTTCATTTCTTTTTTTAAAAATTAATTAATTAATTAATTTTTATTTTTGGCTGCCTTGGGTCTTCATTGCTGCGCACGGGCTTTCTCTAGTTGTGGTGAGTGGGGGCTACTCTTCGATGTGCTGCATGGGCTTCTCATTGCAGTGGCTTCTCTTGTTGCGGAACACAGGCTCTAGGTGCGCGGGCTTCAGTAGTTGTCGCACGCAGGCTCAATAGTTGTGGCACATGGGCTTAGTTGCTCCGTGGCATGTGGGATCTTCCCGGGCCAGGGCTTGAACCGGTGTCCCCTGAATTGGCAGGCAGAGTCTTGACCACTGTGCCACCAGGGAAACCCCCTTCATTTCTTTTTGATTTTAAAACTTTCTCTCCTTTTCACCTTCTCTTTCAAGGTTTTGTTTGTTGTGTTTCTTTGCTCTTGTGTCACTTATAGTTTAATCTTCATTTCTCAAATTTTTTTTTTTACTATTCTAATTCTTCTTTGAGTTCTGATCCAATTTCTGAGTTTCTCTAATTCTGATGTATGTTGTTCTTATGTCACTTTCTCAATGACTTTTAGCTCTCTTAGGATATTAGAGCTTTGATTTGTTCTTTGAGCATATCTTTCTGGCAGGTATTCATTGTAGGGATGTTAATCTGATCTGATCCTTATTCCCTTTTTTTTTCTTAGTTTTGCCTGAGAGTTGACCTTGACTCTTTTCTGTTGTTCATTTTAACATGAATTTTATTTTCCTGAACTTTTAGAAGGAGATTTAATCCAGATAGCTTTTTTAACTTCACAGAACTCTCCATTTTGTTGTTTCTGTGGAGTGTTAAAAAATTTTTTGGTGGCTGGATTTCTGAGATTTCCTGGCTTTGCTCCTCTCACTCACTTTTATCTGGCTCTTCCTTTTCCTTCAACTCTGTTTTCCCTATCATGTCAATTTTTTTTTCACTTTTTAAAAATTGTGGCAAAATATATATAAGATATACCATTTTAACCATTTTTAAATGTACAATTTAGTGACATTAAGTACATTCACAGTGTTGTATAACCACCACCATTACGTATTTCCAGACCTTTTTCATCATCCCAAACAGAAACTGTATGTACATTAAGCAATAACTCCCCATACCCCCTTCTCTCCAGTCTGTGGTAACCTCCATTCTACTTCCTGTCTCTATCAATGTGCCTAGTCTAATAGATACCTCATATAAGTGGAATCATACAATATTTGTCCTTTTGGTGTGGTTATTTCATTTAGCATAAAACAAGGGTCATCTATATTGTACCATGTATCAAAACTTCATTTCTTTTTATAGCTGAATAATAATATTCCACTGTATGTATAAACCAAATTTTGTTTATCCATTCATCTAGTGATGGCCGCTTGAATTGTTTCCACTTTTTGGCTATTGTGAATAATGCCATTATGAATATTGGCATACAAGTATCTGTTTGAGCCCCTGTTTTCAACTCTGTTGGGTATATATCTAAGAGTGGAATTGCTGGGTCATACGATAAGTCTCTTTATAACTTTTTGAGGAACCACCAAACTATTTCCATAGTGTGTGTACCATTTTACATTCCCACCAACAATGCACAGAGGTTCCAAATTCTCCACATCCTCACCAATGTTTTTGAGATTTGAGATTTCTTATTTGACCTATGTGTTATCTAGAAGCATATTGTTTAATCTCCAAGTATTTGGGGGCATTTTCCAGCTATCTTTCTGTTATTGGTTTCTAGTTTAATTCCACTGTGGTCTGAGAGCAGACATTGTGGTTTTTATTCTTTTGAATTTAAGGTGTGCTTTCAGGTCCAGAATGTGGTCTATCTTGGTGAATGTTCCATGTGAGTTTGAGAAGAATGTGTATTCTTCTGTTGTTAGATAGTCTATAGATGTCAATTTTTTCCAGTTGATTGATGGTGTTGTGAATTCAACTATGTCCTTACTGATTCTACCTGCTGATATATCTATTTTTGATAGAGAGGTGATAAAGTCTCCTACTGTAATAGTGGATTCATCTATTTCTCCTTGTAGTTCTATCAGTTTTTGCCTCGTGTATTTTGTTGCTCTGCTGTTACGCACATACATGTTAAGGATTATTATGTCTTCTTGGAGAATCGACCCCTTCAGCACTATTTAATGCCCTTCTTTATCCCTAACTTCCATTGCTCTGAAATCTGCTTTGTCTGAAATTAGTATAAATACTCCTGCTTTTCTTGATTAGTGTCAGAATAGTATATCTTTATCCAACCATTTACTTTGAATTTGTATGTGTCATATTTAAAGTGGGTTTCTTGTAGATGGCATAGAATTGGGTCCTGTTTTTTGATCCACTCTGACAATATCTGTCTTTTAAGTTGGTGCATTTAGACCATTGACATTCAAAGTGATTATTGGTATAGCTGGGTTAATAAGCTACCATATTTCTTACTATGTTCTATTTGTTATCCTTGTTCTTTTCTCTGATATTCACTATGAGAACCAACTTGAGGTATTGGAGGTGAAGCACAAAAGTGTAGGCCACTTCCCCACTCCATGTCCGGGTCCCCCTAAAGTTTTTAACTCTTAGACTCATCTACACTGAGCTTCCATCAATTTGTCAATTGATGTCAATTTGACAATTGTCAATTTGTCAATCCAGGTTTTTCCTCCCCTGGCGCTCATTCCTGCAGAGGTGTCTGTTCATGGGTTTTTGCTCCAGTAAGTTGTGATTCTTTGTCTCCATCTGTTTGTCTCTCCAATAGTGGAAGCAATGGTTTGCCCTGTGAGATCACTTCTCTTACAGATCTAAGAAGTGTTGTTAATTTTTCAGTTTGTTCAGCTTTTTATGTGTTGTCAGGGTGGAGATGTCTACACTTCTTACATTCCAGACCAGAAACTAGAAGTCTCTCATCAACATTTTAAGTTTTCTGGGATTTTTTTTTCTTTTCTTTTTTTATAATAGCCATCTTAGCAGTTGTGAAGTATATACCATTGTGGTTTTGATTTGCATTTCCCTGATGACTAATGATGTTGAGCATATTTTCATGTGCTTATTGGCCATTTGTATATCTTCTTTGGAGAAATGTCTTTGAATTCGTTTGCCCCTTTTTTAATTTATTTAATTAATTTATTTATTTATGGCTGTGTTGGATCTTCGCTTCTGTGCGAGGGCTTTCTCTAGCTGCGGCAAGTGGGGGCCACTCTTCATCGCGGTGCGCAGGCCTCTCACTATCGTGGCCTCTCCTGTTGCGGAGCACAGGCTCCAGACGCGCAGGCTCAGTAGTTGTGGCTCATGGGCCTAGTTGCTCCACGGCATGTGGGATCTTCCCAGACCAGGGCTCGAACCCGTGTCCCCTGCATTGGCAGGCAGATTCTCAACCACTGCGCCACCAGGGAAGCCCTGCCCCTTTTTAAATTAGATTGTTGGTTTTTTTTCATCATTGAGTTTTAGGGGTTCTTTATATATTCTGGATACTAATCCTTTGTTGGATATATGATTTGCAAATATTTTCTCCCATTCTGTGTGTTGCCTTTTCACATCATTGTGTCCTTTGATGCCAAAAGTTTTAAATTTTGATGAGATTCAATTTATCCATTTTTTCTTTTGTTGCCTGTGATATTGATGCCATCCTTAAACTATTGTCAAATCCAAGGCCATGAAGATTTTCTCCTATGTAAGAATTTTATAGTTTTAGCTATTGCATTTAGGTTTTTAATCGATTTTGAATTAATTTTTGCAAATGGGGTAAGGTAAGGGTCCAACTTCATTCTTTTGCATGTGGGTATCTAGTTTTCCCAGTGCCATTTGTTGAAAAGACTGTTTTTTCCCCATTGAATGGTCTTGGCAGTCTTGTCAAAAATCAATTGGCCATATATGCAAGGGTTTATTTCTGGACTTTCTATTCTATTCCATTGGTCTATATGTCTGTCCTTATGCCATCCCACACTGTTTTGATTATTGGAGCTTTGTATTACGTTTTAAAATCATGAAGTGTGAGACCACCAACTTGGTTCATCTTTTTGAGATTGTTTTGGTTATTTGGGGGGTCCCTTGAGATGTCATATGAATTTTAGGACCTTTTCCCCTCCTATATTTACACAAAACCATTGAGATTTTGAGAGAGATTGCATTGAATCTGTAGATTGCTTTGGGTAGTACTGTCATCTTAATAATATTAAGCCTTCCAGTCCACAAACACAAGATGTCTTCTCATTTATTTTCTTTCTCTTCTTCTTTCATTTCTTTTCGCAATGTTTTGTAGTTTTTGGTGTAAAAGTCTTTCACCTCCTTGGTTAAATTTATTTCTAACTACTTTATTCATTTTTGATGCTACTGAAAATGGAATTGTCTTCTTAATTTCCTTTTCTGATTGCTCATTCCTAGTATATAGAAATGCAACTGATTTTTGCTTATTGATTTTGTATCCTGCCCTATTATGACAATTTTATTCCACTTCCAAAAATTTACCCTTAATGTGAAGTCCTGTCCTGAAAGGGAATCCTGGCTGGTCAGTTTTAAGAGTTAATGGGGGCTGGACTGTACCAGTCCTTATAAACTATGGCTAATGACTAGAGATCAAGAGGGTTTGCATAAAGTTATAGGAAATATATCACTTAACCTGAAAAATACCATGGTCCAAACACACAAACCTAGTGCATGATGGCTGGTTTGTCAAGATTAAATAAATCAGCTTCAGAGAGAAATTTTTCTGTTTGTCCCCTTTGATGTCCTGAAATAATGCAAGTTAGCCCCATTGCCCCACAGCAAGACACTAGTTGTAGAAAATATTCCTTTGTTTGATGGGGATGGGGTTTCCATTTATTTTTACTGCCTTCCTAGGAAGTTTAATCTGCAAGTCCTGGCCTCCATCTGTCTGTGCACATCCTCTGCACTTCCTTCCTGTCTTTGGATCCCTTCTCTGGCCTAGTCCTCTTCATTGCTGGGCCCTTATTAGGAAACCAAAGGAGAAAGAAAGGGAAAAAAGAGAAGGTAAAATATAATTTATTAATCTCTGACAAGTGTCAAATATTAAATAGCTCACCTTAGTTTATGAATTCATTAAATCCACCTAGATCAGCATTAGTGGATTAAGGTTAAAGACTTGCTGGTTCTGAAGTCTGGCTGCAAGTTGGACCCACCTGTGGAGCTTTTTAAAAATACTTATGCTGGGGTGCCACCCACAGAAATGGATTCAGTTGGTCTGGAGTGGGGCTTGGGGAATGATTTTTTTTTTTTAATTCCCCAGTAATTCTGATGTGAGGTCAGAGCTGAGAACTATTATAGCTTAGGTAGAATTCACAGCAGAAAGAACAATTTGTAAATTAACCAACAGTGCTTTTGTTTGGCTAATGATTTCTAAAAAGACTAGTGCCTCAGACCAGAGGTATTAACATATGAAAAAATACACTGAACTCCATAATGCGTTTGTGGATTTATTTCTCTAAGTATTTACTGTAAATTGATTTTCTGTACTTTAAATCCTATTTTGTCATGCATTATCATTACACAGTTGAAAAGCTTATCTTTGAGGGAAAATATTTGACTACAAAGCCATTAAAGAAAATAAAATTCCAAATTACAGAAAAAAATGTTTAATTTTTTAACCATTAAAGTCACACATAATTGCAAAAAAAAAAGGGAAGGAAGAAAAGAACACTATAGAAGGTAGAAAGTAAAAAGTAACTGTCATCTCCCCCATAGCTGTACCCTGCAATCCCACAAGTCTCCTCCCTTGAGAATTTCTTGGGCATCTTTTAGGAAAGGGCTATTTTATTAGATCACTTATTATAATAATAATTCTAAAATTTAGTTCAAAATGTTATTTTAAAGTTCCTATGGTTATTATAATGTTAGAAACAAGTTTAAGTTCTAAATCAATGATTTCAAGCTGCAGAATCCCCAGATTCCAAGGAGGTGATGGGGGGAATGGAGTGGGAATTGGGGCCAGGTCCCCAGACCCCCACCCATTCCTTGTCCAGAGCAGCTCTGCTTTTCTCTATTTCATGTATTGAGCTTTTGTGTAAAACTTTGCAGAACACTTAAATCCACTGTTTTATATAGTCTGAAAGAATAGCAATGACAGTTTAAATGGACAAATAAGAACTCAAGTGATCACATTCTGTCATTTCACATTCTATCATTCTTCCTCACATTCTACTGCTAATAACCTATAGGGTCTCTATTTGTTCCTCCTCCCCTACAGACACACTGTAGGGGTTTATCTTAGAAACCATAGAGGGAAGTGCTATAAAAACCCAGTATAGCAAAGACCACATTTAAGGACAAAATGAGCACATGAAAATCATGGCTGAGAAATCTATGTATTGCAAAGCAAACTTGGGGGTGTTTGTATGTAAGACTGTTGATTTATAAACTCCGTAAACTCAGTTTTCTGCATAATGAGAATCTATGGCCAGATGATATCATCTATTAAAAATCCTTTGTTTTTCAGAAGTAGAAATGGAGGTTAGAGAGTAAGTCATACATTTCCACCTCAAATTTGTTGTGTGAAGGGAGTATAGTTTAGTGGTAAGATCTTCTGAGTCAGCCACTTGGTTTGCAGGGAAGCTTTGTCATTAACTACTTGTGTGACCTTGGACAAGTAAATTCTTCTGGGCCTTAATTTCCTGATTGTTAAAAAATGAGATACAAACGAAATAAACCCTGTCTACTTCATGGTGTTGTTTTGAAACTTGAATGAGAAGATGCACTGCAAAGCATATTAACTCTGGCCTCCAGTGGGCTAGAATTCTTTCCATTATTTGTGAATACACAAAGTGAATGAAGGAGTACATTTATTGTAATTATTTATCTGTGGAAATAAACAACAACAAAAAGGTATTCATTGCAAAACCAAAACAATCAAACTACATCATAACAGCAAAATGGCATTTCTAAGAGGAAAAAAACAAACAGAAGAAAACCTTCCTTGGGAAATTTTTGCCCTGGATTATCCCAGCATGTTTTATAATGGTCTCCTACACATCTATGTACCCACTAGAAAAACTGGCTAATTAAGTCAAGAGCCCTCACATGAGGGCTGACATTAGGATGTTGGCTAAAACAGCAACATTCCAGATTCCTCTTCTTTGTGGGTCTTCCAGGGCTCATCTGGTTCCCTCCCCCAACCTCTTAGCAAGACCTTACCTAAATGATCTTAGAGAGATGCATATCCACCTTTCCTTCCTGATAATATGAGAAGGAGCTTTCAATTCAATTACAAGTTCCAGTGACTGGACAGTCTGTCTAAAAAGTTCTTTCTTTTGCCTTTATAATCTTCATGCTGCTAATAAAAATCCATTCAAATCATGTTAGTGACAACAATTCTAAATAGTATAAATAAATTTAACAAGATAGACTCAAGATCTATATTGAAACAAACTGAGGGAAAAAACTATTAAAAGACACAAAATAGGATTTTAATAAATTGAAAGTCATATCATGTTCCTAGAAGGAAAGACAATAAAAAACTGTTAATTCTACAAATTTTAATATATAAATTTAATGTAGTTCCAATTAGAATTCTAACAAGGTTTTTCTTGGAATTAGATAAAATGATTCTAAAATTCAATAGAAAAAGAATGCCAAAGGATAGTTAACACAACTATAAAAATGTAAGAAAAGACAGAGTGGGTATGTACAGGGGCTTACTAAGATATCAGTTGTACTATAAAGTTTATGTATTCAAATCAATATGGCATTAGTAAGGGTGTATAAAAATGTATTTGTGGAACAGAATAAATAATTGATAATTACATTACAGTGGCTATTGTTTGTGTGCCAAACTGGTAGTTCAATGGGAAAAAGATGAATTCTTTTTTTTTTTTTAAAGTGCAGGCATAACGGGCTACCCATCTGAAAGAAAATAAAAACGGACTACTATATTATACTAAATTCAAAAGTAAACTACAAATGGATTAAAGAGTTTAATGTAAAAGAAAAATATTTTTAAACTTGAAGAAAACTGTCTACGAGATTATATGTACAATCTATGGTTTGGGGAGACTTTCCTTACCAAGAACTAAGAAACTATAAAATAAAAGGCAAGCATATTTGACCATATACAAATTTTTTTTTTTTTTTTTTGGGTTTGGCAACTAACTAAGACGGTTAGTTGCAATCAATATGTCTGGAAAAATGTTTGTGCTACTATATTCTCACAAAGGATTACTTTCTATACAAAGCACCCTTAAAAACTGATAAGACAAAACCAACAATGGGAATAGAAAATTGTGCAAAGGATACAAATAAACAATTCACTAGTGAGTAAAGCCAAAAGGCCCAACAAACACATGAATATGGTCAAATTCATTCATATGGTAGAAATCAGGGAAATAAAAATAAAAGTAACATAAAATTGCTTGACACCCATCACACTGGCAAACACAAAAACAGCCACAGCAAAGCTTCCACTGATCAAATGTGGGACAGTTTAAGTATCAATAAGAGTCATAACAACAGTGGATTAAAACACATCAAATAAATTTAATCCATGAATTCATAGTGATACTAAAAAACAATTCACCACTGAAGGATACTAGGGAACCAATTCATTATTTTGAAAACTGGTAAGTAACTGGAAAGAATTAAGCATTTTTCTTATCTTATGTAAATGAACTGTTGGGTAACCAAATAGCAGATGGGAGGAAGTTTTTCTTTATAGATGTATTCTGTGTCACAAATGAAAAAGGATAGGATGGTCATCATTTTGCAACCCTAACCGATCTGGATATTGACAATCAGTAGTTGCTAACATCACAAAGGGAGAGACAACCAGACATTATGTGAGTCCCAGTGGAGGAACAGACACCATCTATGAATTATTCTTGTCATAAAGGTCAAACCTGAATTTGACCAAGCCTCTAGATTCCACTACCAATTCACAGGAAATAACTAGGATAACATTCCACTACAACATAGGGATGCAACCTACAAAATTCAGACTGCAAGAAACTTCACGGCACTGACAACCGAGTTCTTTTAACAAATAAATTGTAAGGAACAAAAAGATGGAGGGAGAGACTATAAATTAAACGACACATAAAACATTTTAATTCGTTGCAATTTGTGGGCCTTATTTGAATCCTTACTCAAATAAAATGTAAACACTGGCTGAATATTTAATGATTATTGTTAATTTTTTAGATGTTATAATAATATTGTGTGATTTTATCTTTTAGACATACATTTATACTTATATTTATAAATGAAATAATATGGCATCTGGAATTTGCTTTAAAATAACATAAAACAGGGGGAAGTAGGCACAGAATCAGCCATGGCAGATGGCGGTTGAGGCTGCCAGATAGGAACATGATAATTCATTATATTATCTGCCTACTTTGTGCATGTTTGAAATTCTCCACAATAAAAAGCAAACACACACACACACACACACACACACACACACAAACACACCAAGCCATCGTTCCTATTGCTGACTGCGTGGTATGCATGAAGGCAATTCTCACACATGGCTGGCAGAAATGTAAAGTGTTACAACCTTTTCAGAAGGCAATTTGGCAAGATCTATTTTTTAAAATACATATATCCTTTGTCCCAGAAATTCTACTCCTGGGACCCTATTCCTCAGGAATAGAAGTAGAAATCCACAAAGCCACATTACAGGTATGTTTACTGTGAAACTGTTCATAGGGGAACCCAATCTACAGCCATCTACAGTCTACAGCAGATTTGGTAGACTGGTCCACTCTCCCTCTAGTTAACCCTTTTCTTGTGTGTCTTTCTATTTTGCAGAGGCTGAGAAACTAAAGACATGGTTCCCAGACTGCCTTGAAGCTGGTGTTCTAGATTGTGATTTAATTTCACCAGTCAGAGGTACTAGTGCAGCTCTGACAGACGCAGTATGGGTCTGGAGTCAAAAGTTCTGGTGGTAGCTTCCTAACCCCCCAAGTTGCAGGTAGGGTGGCATGATTCTGGAACCTGCAGGTGGGACAGCAACTTCCTGACTGTATGGATGTTGTAGTTCCCTTGGGGGGGCAGGTTCTTTGGGACCCTTGTGGGAGTCATCCTTGGAGGCCCAGCCTAGAGCCTGCTATTTGGGTCCCTCTAACGATTTACTAAGTCCCAAATTTCCTACATTAAATCACTTTCTACTTAAAATAACTAGTTTCTGTTATATACAACTGATCCAAATTACTGAATAAATTGTAGTATTACATCTCCATATAATAGAATATTAAAAGAATGAATTAGATCCATATAAATGACATACTAGTCATCTAGAGGGATTTTCATAGGTACTTCTAAGTGTGAGAAAATAAAAATACAGAAAAATGAGTATCTTATGACCCATTTTTGCAAAACAATGATCAACCCCCTGAAATTTCTATAAATACAAGGATCCATGTAGGATTTTATGAGCATGGAGAAAATATTGGTTATGAATATAGGTTACAGGTGTGTGGCTAGGGAATACGAAAGGGGCTAATATGGGGATAGGAGGTGTAGAATGAATGTTGATGAAAAAAAGCAAGCATGATATGATCTTACATATGTACATTATTTGGTCAAAATAAAAGTTAAGCGCCACATAGGTTTGAGTAGAAGCTTAATAGGAATCAAAGTGAGAGAAAAGCAAATTACAAGGAAATATTTGAAGAAATAATGACTGAGAATTTTCCAGAATTAGAAAAAGATGTACGATCACTGATTTAAAGAGCTCATAGAGCACTAACAGGAGACATTAAAAACAAAAACAAAACACTGTCATATTCATTAGAGTGAAATTCAAGATCATCAAAGCCAGAGAAAATTTTAAAGGCTTCCAGAGAGAAAAATTATATCAGCTTGAAAGCAACAAGGCTCTGGTCCATGACAGTCTTCCTCATAGCCACTGGGAGCCAGAAGGCAACAGTGTAATGTGCAAAGTGCTGAAGGAAAACAAGTTTGAACCTAGGATTTTATATCAAAACCACTATGTTTTTAAAGCTGATATTCCCTCATCCTACTGTCAATTTTGCCTTCATTTCTGAGGTGGCTTAATTTTTTCCTTCCATTTCTTTCCTAAACTCTGCCAGCTTCTGCTTCGTTTCCTCCTGCTGTCTCATCGCCTTGTCCCTAATTTTTTGCTTCTCTGTTCAATGTTCTTGATTTGAATAAATATTCGTTAAAGTCAGTTTTAAAAGTTCATGGCCAGAGACTTCCTGATGGTCCAGCAGTTACGACTCTGTGCTCCCAATGCAGGGGGCCCGGGTTTGATCCCTGGTCAGGGAACTAGATCCTGCATGCTGCAACTAAAGATCCCATGTGCTGCAACTAAGATCTGGCACAGCCAAAAAAATTTTTTTAAATTAAAAAAAAAAAAGGTTCATGGCCAAATAGTTAGTCAAAACTTTATGGCAACATTTTTTTGATAAGTGTTTTTATTTATTTATTTATTTATTTTTAAATTTATTTTTGGCTGCATTGGGTCTTCGTTGCTGCATGCGGGATTTCTCTAGTTGTGGCGAGCAGGGACTACTCTTCCTCACAGTGCGCGGGCTTCTCATTGTGGTGGCTTCTCTTGTTGTGGAGCACGGGCTCTAGGCGCGTGGGTTTCAGCAGTTGTGGCAGGCGGGCTCAGTAGTTGTGCTTGCGGGCTCTAAAGCACAGGCTCAGTAGTTGTGGTGCACCGGTTTAGTTGCTCTGTGGCATGTGGGATCTTCCTGGACCGGGGATTGAACCCATGTTCCTTGCATTGGCAGGCAGATTCTTAACCACTGTGCCACCAGGGACGTCCTTGATAAGGTTTTTAATTTACAGTTTTATTTTTCTATTTCTTTTCTCTTTTTTTCCTAAAAATATTCTAGTATAGATCCTCTGCTGGTCCTTCTTGATGACTGATTGTTTTTTGAAGCAGATAAGGAAGGTTTTCCTGGATCAGCTATTTGCAGAATGCCTCTGTATAAGAAGGGTTGGAATTTTCCTTAATCTTCAGTTTTGTGCAGTGATTTGTTTAGCGTTACTTCTCTACATGGCAATAGGCATCTATATTTTTCCCCTAACATAAAGCTTATGGAACTTCTTTCCATTGTCATAAACTAAGGATTTACAACGTTTCCCTCTGGGTGAGCTGTTCATCACTAAGAAGTGTACTCTGCTAGCTCTTTCTGCTACCTGGAACCCATGGCATCCCCTCTCTGTTTCCTATCATATGTACCCTGCTTGATAACTACTGCTTTTGGCAGTTCTTCTAGCTCATCTGTGGCTTGGTTTTAGAGCTGCCTCCTAGTTTTCCCCACAAATGGCATTTGTACTTGTCTTGTTTTTGATTTCTACAAAAGAAGGGGGGAAAGGACAACTTTACACTTCCATCTTCACATTGAAATCCAATGGAAACTATAGTTTAAATGTGAGGGTGACATAAAAATATTCAAGTCCTCAGAAAGTCACCACACAAAGATACTCTTTAAAAGTGATATCATCTAGAAGAAAAATAAATATGGAGGGCACCTAAGAGATGAGTATTAGAGGAAAAGAGAAAGAACAGCAATCCAAAGCTAAAATTCTATATGACACCAACATGGTGTGAGTGTCCATCAGCACTATGTGTCTAGTTCCTTTGGTGTTGCAAACCATCTCCTTGGAAGTTGTAGCATTTTGAGCTGGAGAGAGTCTTTGAGATCATATTTCCTCATTTTTCAGGTCCTCGGGCTCTAGGTCCCTCAGAGGCACACTTTGTCTTGTGTTTAAATACTCAGTGTGGCACACACTAGAGAGCTAATAAATTATAAATGGTTGAAGGTCACAAAGACTATGAAGACAGACTCACTTGGTCACCTGACTCCCAATCCAGGGCTCATTCTCTTCTAATGCACCATTATTAAAATGAACTTTCCCATAGACTTAAATATCATTGCCTTTTCAAGTGTCCTACATTCATCAATGATCTATCATGACCTTTTCTCAAACTTTGGCCAGAGATACAAAACGACAATTTAAATTCTCATACTCTTTCTGGGTAAGTTAGGGGACAAGAGGAGCTGCCTTATGTGTTAGTCATCCATCATTACAGAAATCTGACCAGATGGATTTTTAGACCAGTTGGGATAGTGGGGAGGGAAGAGGTGATGACAAGTGGTCTGAGTCTCTGGTGAAAAAAATGATCATTAGCTCTGTGGCAGGGGAAGGGTGGAGTGGTGGCATATGGGTCACTGCTCTAAATGGTGAAGACCTACTTACTCAAAAATTTATTGGCTTGTTCTAGTTTGTGTACCATCTTCCACCAATCTATCTCCCTATCCTAAGACAGCAAGTCTGATAGTACTGACCTAAAAAAAAGAAAAAGAAAAAAGATTAATTTTCTCTCCATCCATTGAGGCTCTGGATTTAAAATTTTATTTTTCCTTTACTCCTTTCTTCTTGCCAAACCACAAACTACTACCCTCCAAGAGGATCTGTTCTGCTTGTTTTGGAGCTGCTGACTTTTAAAATACTTGATTCTGGCCTCCAACCCCATTCTGGGGCTAGAGCTCACAGCCAAGTGCAGAATAATCTGGAAAGGATGGTGGGGTGAAAATATGTACCTTGGCTGTGTGCTCCCTACTGGGCAGTGGACCTCATTCCTTGTTTTAGATTTGAACAAATGTGTCAGTCTCCAGCTCCAAAGGGGACCACATTTTCCTGCTGGATAGTCTGTGATACTTCTGCATGTCTACTTGAGATCTCCATGGAAAATGAGCCCTCTTACTCTCCAGCTGAACAGAAGATATTGCTGGGGTCCTGGAAATGTCCGAACTCACTGTGAATGCCAGTGTTGATGGGAGAAAACTCATGTAACTTTCTCCATCCACTTTAAAAGCAAGTCTAGATAATGACTTTTGATGGAAATGGCCAAGTGGGAAAATTTTTACTAGCATTATGCCACATGCTAAACAGAGAATTTAAGAACATTGTGTGTCTTTCATAAAGCAAAAATGAAACCTTAAGTGTCTAGCACAGTACATGCACATATACATGTAGAACAACTATATATAATTAGTGATCATTAACAACTATTTACCACTGACAGTTTGCAAAGCATTTTTACTTATCTAATCCTCATGATAAATTACAGAAGGAATTCCTTTATTATTAGACCATGCTAGTAGAGAGAGAATGGCATACAGCTAGATTCTGGTGACAGATTTGGGGCCCCAGGGGTTCAAGTGGTCATGAGATTCACCTGATACCAACGAGACAGCATAGTGAAGAAAGTAGACTGAGAATCACAATATCTGGTTCAAGGTGTTAGCTGTGGGGCCTTGAGCAAACGTCTTTAATATTTTTGTTTTCAATTTCCATATTTCTAAATTATCCTTGCACTGGTGACAGTTTAAGTTTCTGCCCTATCTCCCCTCCTAAAGATCTAGGAATCTGTGGCTTCTCCACAGCACAAGCAGTAGTGTGCAACTGTTTTCTAAACAAGTGAATTTTGCTTCAGAAGTTAATAATAGGTATAAAGAATAAAAGTTACAAGGAGGGTAACGCTAGGAGCTTAGATGTATGTAATAAAGCTATAACAAGCTATTGCATGAACTTGCCCACACCAGGAGGAAATTAACTGAAGCCTCGATGACCATTTGTCAGGGATTTAGTTAAGTCCAGCAGTAGTTATTAACTGCCTACTATATAATAGGTACCAAGTGTCACGGGGTGTCAAAGATGAATAAATCCTGGTCCCTGCTCTTACGTACACAGGGTAGGAGAGGCTGAAATGTAAACTGATGCATCAGTAGAGGTATATGCAAGGTACAGAAGTGGTACTGTGGGTTTGAAGAATGAGTAAGAATTTGTCAGGAGCCTGAGGAAAAGGGTGGTCCAGGCAAAAGGTACATTTGGGATATTACCAGTAGTAGGTATCACTGTAAAACAGATTCCCTCTTCGGGTATGAGAGTGAGAGAGAAGACTTTTATAGATAGAAGTGCTTTCAAAAACCAATTTTAAGCCCTTCAGAAGTCCCTAAGATCTTACCATCTCTGATAATAATTCTCTGGGAGGTCATACTCGGGCCAACTGCTTTAAATAAAATATGCCCAGTTCTCTACACATGATATACTAAAACACCAATATATAAGTTATATAGTCATAGAACACATTTGTTTAAGCAATTTTAGGCAGAAGGAAAGCAAGAATTAACAGATTTGAAAAATGATTAAGGGAGTGTTAGCTCATATATCAAATTCAACTTTAGTGTAATGCTTAAATTCTAGACTCCTAAAAATAATTTTTGAGAAGGGGTCTCTTACTCTAATAATTAAAACTTTAACCAATTCTGTCATTCTTTGTGACCTTACCCCATTTTTTTCTTCACAGCACTTATCCTTTGCTTGTGTCACACTGTAACATAAGCTCCTTGAGGGTAGAGAATACCTGTCTTGCTCACTGTTGTTTTCTCAGAACCCAGAATAGTACCTGGCGCATATTAGAGCTTTCATTTCATTTATTCATTGAATGAATGAATGAATCTTTAGCTGAAGGGATTGCCCCACAATATGAGCACTAGATACACTTAAGTTGTGATTTGGCTGCATGCCCTTTCTACCTAACTAGGCTTTGCAATTCTGCCCTACTTTCTATGTGGTTGAAGGCCTTTATTTTTAAGGCACTTGACATGAATGCCACCATTAGTAAAAAGTAAAGATTTCTGGACAATTCACTAAACTCCAAGGGTGGCAAGAATAAGAGAAAAATGTGCACCAAGTACTACTTTGGCTTCTTTAGCCCTGATCCTAGGATCCCTACGCTTGGTCAAATAGAATCAGATTCTAATTTTCATCTTCAATGGTATTCACAAATACTAAATCCATTATGAACAACCCATACATTACCTCCACAGATCCAAGAAAGGACCGTAGAATAGTGACAAAATGCTGGAGAATAGTTCCTTCCTATTCTACAGCCAGTACCTATCAGGAGACACTGAATTCATCCTTTCAGAGGTTAGGGGACAGTCCATATGTTTTTCACATTCTGGGACATCAGAAAAGGTTTTGTGAGAGCGCTGGGATTTGGGACTAGAATGACCCCACTGAGACGATGATGAGGCAGTTACAATGACTCTTAGTGTGAAGATCAGAACTACTGAGAATGGGCACTCTTCCTCTCCTTTTTAGCCCACTCTCCATTATCACTACCGTTATCAAGACTTACATTGGAATTTGTTAACTTTGAACTTAACCAAGAACTTGATTTTTCATTTTAGACAGTGCTTGCTCAGTGTGACTTGAACTGATCAAATTAAAAACCTGGGCGTCATCTTTGATTTCTCCTTCTCTTTCATTTCCTATTAAGTCACCAAGCCTATTGAAAACTTTTCCATTTGTCTCTCCTTTTTCACTCTTATTGCTAAAGGCCTATTAATTTATGTCTGGACTACTGCAACGGCTTTCTAAGTAGTCTCTAGCCTCTCTCTCCTCTAATCCTTCTTATTTACCATTACTCTATGCAATTTTAAGAACATCCGGTTTCATCTGGTGATCCTCAATTTAAAAAAAAAACAACCCCAGGATACCCTTACACCCAATCATTTCATAATGTATAATGGTCATTCCTCAGCCTGGAGCTCAAGACATTCTACAGTCTGACCCCAGCTCTTCTAAACTGTGTTACCATCATCTATTACTACCGTTATCATAAAGGAACATCAACCCTCTATTTCAGTCAGGTTGCTGTACCTAACATTCTCTGAATATACCACTCAACCTCCACATTCTGATGATGCTGACTTTATAGGGGGTTAACATTTTGAGGATATTTACAGAATTATTCAAATCCTATACATTCTTTAAGATCCAAATGAAGTTTCTTCTCTTCTAGGTCTTTCTCTACCATTTTGGGACTTCTTTCTACTCTAAACTTCTATGAAACTCACTGTCTATTCCATCCATTTTGCTAGGGTCATATTCCATCCTAAAATTTAACCAAATTCTTTCATGTTTCTATGCCGTGTGTATGTCTTTAATCAAATAAACAGTAAGCTCCTGGTAAAGGTCCCCCAAGGATTTTTCTAGTCTCATTTGTTCTTCAATCAAATTATTAACCCTTAGTTAACTGAACCCATAAATATTAAAAATGTTTCTTTGCACGTAAGGATGCCCGTCTTATATTAAGGGTAAAAGAGGACAATCTTCTTGGATATCATATAATAATCTTAAGAATTTACTTCTGCATATGAATAACAACTGAATATTTAGGAATACACAGATGACACAATTTTCTCCCTTGCTTTATTATTTTGTATTTCTGAACTGTACTTCTGAACTTATGTGTTCAAGGGTTGTGAACTGTTACCTCCACATAAAACAAGGAATTAATTTATGAATACTGGAAGTAAGAAATTAAAAATATTAATGGACAATTCTGTGAAAATAGCTTAGAATTCATTTAATATTTAGACCTAAGAAATCTCTTTCTATAAAAATCTGAACATGTCAAAGAGACTATATCTGGGCCCTTTAGAATCTGAGCCCCAACACTTAAAAACCAGCAGGAAGAGGTTCTGGGACCAGCAGAACACTCTTTAATGCTAAAGCCTGCCCAAGCACTAAATACAATGACACCAGGGAGGTGACTTGTATGACGTATCAGTGATAGCACACTATGCAGTTTTCTAAGAGTTAAAATGTGCTGTTTACATGGAAGGAAATGATACCAAGTAGTTAGGGAGTGCTAGTTTAGAGAAGCACAGACCAACCTAATTCATATTATTTATAGAATAGAGAATGTTCTCAGCTAAAGTGTTGAAAAAAAGAAAAAATTGGTCCAGAAAGGCAGAATTACAACCAGTGCAAGATTTATAAAATCCATCATGTCCAGGGACTTCCCTGGTGGTCCAGTGGGTAAGACTTCGCGCTCCCAATGCAGGGGGCCCAGGTTTGATCCTTGGTCGGGGAACTAGGTCCCGCATGCATGCCACAACTAAGAGTCTGCATGCTGCAACTAAGAGTTCGCATGCTGCAACTAAAAAGAGTCCACATGCCGCAACTAAAGAGTCCACGTGCTGCAACTAAAAGATCCCGCATGCCACAATGAAGATCCCATGTGCCTTGACTAAGACCCGGCACAGCCAAAATAAATAGATAAATAAATAAATAAATATTTTTAAAAAAACGTCCATCAGGTTCAAATATAATGACAAAAAACAAACACTTCTTTATGTAAAAAACCAAATTTCCAAAACTAAAACTTCTTTGTTAGCATTTCTTTATCAGTCTTTTACTTTTTAATGGTCTTAAATGCATTTGTGACAAAAATAAAGTGCCAAAGTTTTAAGAAACCATATGCTAACTTAGGATGTTATCTATATTTTCTTGGACCAATCAATGATTTTTTAAAATAGAGATATTGGCACTTTTTCTCTTAAAATAAATGTTTATATGTCTCACCAATAACACCAGCCTGTAGCACAGAGCATCCCACATAAAAACACAATGCCATTAAAAACCAAACAGGAATCCTGAAAGAGAAAAGAAACTCTAGTTTTAATATAGTAAATTGTACCCAGAGACTCCCTTCCCATTATCCTTTAGAATAACCAGAGAATCCTTCCAACCTGCACCCTTAGCCCAGCAGAGTAAGAATAAACTCTAATTGATAAATACTGAATTAAATATTATTTACAATACTTACAATATTTTCCTAGTTACACACCTTTCTTCTCTTAGCAAATGTCAATTTCTTAAGATGACTTGTTTTTAAAAGTTCCAGTGTCAATATATTCCAAAAATTTACTATTCATACAATTTATTATTTCACACATAATTAATACAAAACTTTAAAGAAATTTAAAATATATATTCAATGTAGCCAAGTTCTATTCTTAAAAACAACTTTTCTTCTGAGTTTACTTCTCCAGAAGACCAGTCCTCAAGGACTTCTGGAGTCTAGCAATGTTGGCATCCAGTGCTGCAAGGCCATTTTGGAAGTCTTGTTCATCACGAGAAGTGAACGTTGAAAAAGAAGAAGTGCTCCAGTCAGAGGTTAAATCAGAATTTAAAAAGCTACCATCAGAGACTGCACTACTCTTCACTTGAATGCTGCTGTTCTGACAAGTGGAGGGGCCATGGCACGCAGCCAATTCCTCTGGCTCCTCAGCGGCAGGAGGGATCTTGCAAATGGCTTCCTTTATTTTCTTGAGGAGTTGCTTGTCCTCCATATCAGCTGTTCTGGAAAGTTTCTCGGGTGCAACTCCTTCCTCGCTGGACGAGGAACAAACTCCAGGTGCACACAATTTATTTTCTTTTTCAGCAACACATCCACTGACCGTCTGCGGTGGAGCAACGGTGATCTGTGGCTGGGGGGATAATCTCTCAGATGGTGGTGATTTCTTTTTAGAAGTGCTTCTAGCAAACGGAATGTAAATTGTCTTATCCAAATTACACTCATCTTCTATTAAAGTTGTAATTTCACTCTCCTCATCAGAATCCTGTTTTGAAAGGGCAGAAATGATTCCAGGGGCTGATGCTTCCACCATGTTCCTAGCATTAGTATGCTGAGGGCCTTTAGAGGGCAGAACATTTTCATAGGGTCTATCTGGCACTGTGTTTTCCTCATTGTTAATTGTAGAAAGTGGCTCTGAACGTGTAATAATAGTGTGAACTGGTTCTAACTTATTTAGATAGCTCATTATGGAAGTGTGAGCAGGGATTGGGTCATGTTGAGGTTGTTTTTCATAAAAGTTCAGAAGTGATTTCGTAAGATTATTCCCAGGCTTGCAGCGAGCAGTGTCCATACTAAGATCTGAGAGAAGCTTTGCCATACTGGTCTGTAAAGTTCTGTTAAGAAGAATTTAGTACACTAATTATTTCTTTGTACCCATTTCTTTCATTTATTTAAATACACCTCATCTTTAAAAGAAAGTATTTGAGGCAAGCACCTGGCTCTTAATACAGGAAAAAGCAACTAAGAGCACAAAATCAGAGAATATGCTCTGGAAAGAGTAAATTAAAATAAGAAATGATAAAAGATCTTGGTCTGCATCAAATCAATTATTATATCTAAAAATAGAGGCTCAGAAAAATTTCTCTCTTGAGGTACAGAGATGCTTTATTTTTGAGCAACATTGCAAAATGGTAAATATACTACTCATTTGTTAGCGGATTCTGTTAGTAATTAAATTACTTTCCATTCAAAATATATATGCAAAGGACGCTGGAATAATGCTGGGTAAAAAAAAAGGATACTTAGAGATAATTATCTAGTATAATTAGGTAGCAACAGCTAGGCTCCAGGAGAAGTGTGATATAAGGAAAACCACACAGGGTTTGAAGTCAGACAGAAATGGAATCATATCTTCACACTATCGCTAGCTGTGATCTTGGGCAAGTCACTCAACCTTCCTGAATCTCAAGTTCTTCAATTGCAAAATGAAGGTAACTACTTCAGAATTAGAGTGAACATTAAATAAGATAAAATAATAAAACATAAGGGTAAAGTGCCTAGCACAGTTTCAGGCTAAGTGGGTTTTTATTTCGTGGCAGCTTTTATTAGTAGTCCTATTAAAACCATTTTATACCAAGGCTTTAGTCTATTTGAATTGAATCATAATACACTCTTAAATACAGATAAGAAAAAGAAACACACCAATTTTAAAAAAAGATACAAAGAACATCAACAGGTAATTTTAAAAGACTACAATTAGCCAATAAGCATGTTTTAAAAGTTCAACTTTTATCAGAGAAATTCAAATTTTTTAAATGTGATTTTTTTTTTTTTTTTTTTTGGCCTATCAAGCTAACATAGGAAAATAAGAGTATCCATTGTTAGAGAAGCTTGGAGAAGCAGGTATTACTAGTGGGAGTGTACACTCTCCGAGCAGACCAGCAATGTATCAGAAGCCTTAAAGATTGGTATATCCCACACCTTTTGACCCACCAAGTTGCACTTCTAGAACTTTATCCTACTGATATTCACCAAGAGGCTGTACCCAGAGATATATTTACAAAGATGTAATTTATAATAGAAAATAAATGGGGTTAATATCCTCAAATACTGTGGACTGATTTAGGTAAACTATGGTCTTACTGCATCACAGCCATCTATAGCCATGTTGTAAAGAATATTTATTGATAAGAAAATGTTCATTATACCAGGTTAAATTTAAAAGATCAGACCATAAGCAACACAATAACAATATTATTTTTGTAAAAACAGTTACACACATCTAAATAAAATACTAAAAGGAATCTTTATACGAAACCGTTAGCAGTGATTTTATCTTTGGATATAGAATGAGCGATTCTTTTCCTACAAAAGGAAAAAAATAGTTTTTTTCCAACCTGGCTTTCACTGTCATCTTAAATATGCTATGCTTTGAGTTCTGATTACCATTCAAATGGCAATGGCTCCAGCCACGTTTTCCTCATATCTCTTTCAAGAAGCTAATGAGCTACTATTAAAAGATTAAAAAATATGCTATAGAAATGTATATTTAAAGAAATGCTGTAATGAATAATGATCTACTAGTTAATTCAACAAGACTGCACACTGTGATTTTTATTTTTATTTATTTTTAGTAAAGAAATCCTTATGTTGAAGTTCCTTTCCAGACTTAAAAATGTTATCTCTGCTGTGCACAAAATCTGCAATACAGAAAGGAAGGAAGGGACAATGTAATAAGAGTTTAATCTCTGGAAATTAATAGCAATCACTAAGCTTCTCATGTGTAAACAAAACGTGACTCACCATTGTCTTTGAAATTAAATCTCTGTAAGTAAAGTAAAAATATGCCAAAATTTAAAAGGAAGCAATACAAGCACCTAGATAGCTACAAAGTAGTTATATTTGTGTTTCTATTATATGAGACTCAGCTAAACACACTGATTTTTAATGCTTGTAAAACTGGCACATTTTCAAAATAAGAAATGTAAAGTTCTTTCTTGGCTATTTATAAAAATATACTAATTTAAATAACTATCAGCACTTGTAAGAATGCTCTCAGAAGCTATTAGAAGAATATTTACTACTTATTTACTGAAAAATATATTAATTTTCCTCACATTTTAATGGTTTTATAACATATATTCTAGTAAAATCTTTAAAAAGTGATAAAGATGTATTTCAAAACTATTGAAGGTTGAAGAAAGAAATGGTTTAGGAAATCTGTTTAGAACTTGTATGTGAAACTTCTAGTTCCATTATCCCTCCCCAGTAGTCTGAGAAAGGCATTAAAAAATTTTGTGAAATCTCTGAGACTACTTAACACACACACACAAAAATATATACCTATCTGAGGTGTATGGCTATAGGGAAAAGATATGGGATAGATGAACATGAAGATTTATCTGTATTGTCAGATGTCATTGCTTTACTCTCTAATGTCAAAAGTAAAATTTAAATGGTCACAGTTAGCCCAGCTATAGTACTGGAGATGTTCCTAATTAATTGAGTTACATAGGGTACCACCAAACATATCATAAATCACCAGTGTGGGTGAATTTTGACAATTGAGCTCCAAGAGCATTTTTTTTGTTGTTTTGCTCTTTAATTTAAAGGGCAAAACAAAAATTGCCATCAGTGGGTATATATACTTAGCATTTTGAAGCTAGTACTGAATCTTCAGAAAATGCAGTGGCAGAACTATAAGACACTGTGCTAAGCCTGCCTACTATGTTTCTATAATCATTCAGAGTCTAGTTAGTCTGACTAATAGGTGAACTAGTAGTCATGAGGCAGGATTTATGCTCAGCATAAAAAGAAAAGGCCCTTAACAACAACGGAAAAAAACTGACAGGAAAGTTCTTGAGAGTCTTAAGAAAAGGAGAACAAAATGTCTATATCTAACATTTTAGACACAGTCTTTTCTAAAAGCAGATAATATATAAGAATTAATGACCTTTCTCAGTTTCTATGTTTCTATGTTAGGGTAAATGTTAAGAAAAGGCTCCAATTGGCAAACCAATCCATTTTCGTTCCTAATAAACAATGGAAAAGGCACACTGTGTGTTATTTGGGAAGTATGAGCAGGTACTAAGGTATCTTCTTAAAAAGGCAGAAGAATCTCTTAATAATGGGTCATCTTCTCTCAGAGAGAAGCTGTCCTTTTCAAAACAGGAAGCAAGGCTAAAGAGGGAATCTGAAGTCTTGGCTGAAGTCCAGCTCACGTCCCAACTAGGTGTGAAAGTCAGGTATGTGCCTTCATTTCTTTGAGCTTCCATTTATGCTAATTTCTAGAATAACTGTACTATTACTTACTCTGAAAACTGTTCTTACATTTTTCTATCAATTTTCTTCACAAATGTACCACACATGTTAAATAATATTTAGTCCAGTTTATCCTTAAAAAAAGACGTTATTTCCCTTCATACATCATCAAAGAACTAGAATAGCTTTTTGCTTAACGATGTGGATATTTAGCAACTAAAATGATTAAATATTTTTGTGTGTGTTTCCCACTCATATATTTGGACCACAGTATACAATAAATGTTTGTTGAATAAATGAATAAGCAAACGAACCCATCCATTTATCCATCCATCTCCCTGGGGAAAAAATGCTAAGGTTTACGTAGACTAGATTAGGCACGGAGTCGTCACCAGGAATAAACTGTTTTAGTTAAGACCATGCCATGTATGAGGGTGAAAGAAAACCTGGCTAGGAATTAAGAGATGTGAGTTCTAGTCCCAGCTCCGTTATTAACTCTCTATTAATATTTAACTTACATGGCCCCAGTTTCCCCAACCATGAAAATGCAGATATTTAAATCTTCCCTCCATAGATGAGGACAAATGAAATAATAGAGAGAGGACTTTGAAAAAAATCCAAGTGCTTTATAAATAAAAGATAACATCAGCTTCTAATGTCATGCCCATAAAGGAGCTGGGTTTAGTAGTATAAAAAAGAAATTGAGGGAAGAAAACTCCCAGGGAGCTAGATCTTCTGCTTGGTGCCGACAACCATGCCCCTTAGAATGAGGAGATGCTGCCAGTGACACCTAAGCAACCACTCATGGAACTTGACCATGTTACCTTGCTGTCCTGTTTTTCTTTTCCAAACTTGACTATATACCATATATACTTTAATACATATGTTAAAAAAATATGTATTAAAAAAGTTATTTTTTAACTTAAAAAAAAGTTTATTGATATATAATTTATAAACTATAAAATATGGCCTTTTAAAGTGTACAACGTAGTGGGTTTTTTGTCTATTCATAGAGTTGTACAACCATAACCTCTACCTAGTTTCAGAACCCTCACAAGAAACTCTGTGCCCATTAGCAGTCACTGCCCATTCTTCCCCTCTTCTCCCAGCCCTTGGCAACTACTAATCTACCTTTTGTTTCCATGGGTTTGCCTATTCTGGACATTTCTTAGAAATAAAATCATATAATATGTGGCTTATTGTGATTGGCTTCTTTTACCATAAATATTTAAAAATAACAGAATTTTTACCCCAAATTACTCCTCAGGAAAAAGAAGACGCTTTTCTTTGGAGACCTTATAAAGACTTTCATAAGGGACATTCTCCTAATTACTTCACTTTGAACAAGAGTGGTATAAACCAATTTTTAGAAACTCTGACTAGAACCTAATTAATTATAATACTACATGGATACAAGAAGTGTATTTTGTTTTTTACACTGTTCAATAAAAGTTTGAGTGAAATTATTCTGTGAAAGATGAATGAGGAAAAAAAAGTGATATTTCTATATTAACAATAGCTTTTATAAAGTCACTTCAAATATGTTTACAAAACAAAATTAATATTATATATATTATGATTTATATATATATTTCATCTATTTCCCTAAAAGTTTATAGTTCAAAGTTGGGAAAAAAAGTTTGTAATTCAAAATGGGTCTTCTCATTTGAAGTACGAAGAAGATTGTTTTATATTCAGGGTTGTTTTATGTTTATAACTATGAATTTCCAGCTTCATTCAAAGGCATGGTAGGATCTGATGATATTCAGGCCTAAAATAACTGACTTCTCTAGGATTTAAAAAATTAGTAGAAAATCTAATTCTTGTCAACCATCTCAAGAGAAAACTGAACTTTATAAGTGCATATCATTCAAAAATTGAGTGAGGTGGTTTTATTTATATAAGACATGTTAAGGAATAAAGGGATCTTAGAAGTTGCTGCCAACTCCCTCATTTTACTGATGAAATGAATGAGGCTCAAAGAGGCTAAATGACTTACCCAAGATCTTATGAATGAGGGCTTACTGTGCTAAGTGCTTTTCATGAATGATTTCTTAGTCCTCCTATCAACCCTAATCATGTCCCTACTTTACAGGTAAGGTTTAGAAAGGTTAACTATCTTGCTCAGAGTCATACAGCTAATACATGGTAGAGCTAGGATTCCACTCAGGTTTCTCTGGCTTCAGAGAGCTCTTAACCATTTTGCTAAATAAGTCTTTAGCTCCTCATCAGAGGCCTTTTCACATGGTTTAAAAAAGCAGTTAGGGCTTCCCTGGTGGCGCAGTGGTTGAGAATCTGCCTGCCAATGCAGGGCACACGGGTTCGAGCCCTGGTCTGGGAAGATCCCACATGCCGCGGAGCAACTAGGCCCGTGAGCCACAACTACTGAGCCTGCGCGTCTGGAGCCTGTGCTCCGCAACAAGAGAGGCCGCGATGGTGAGAGGCCTGCGCACCGCAATGAAGAGTGGCCCCCGCTCGCCGCAACTAGAGAAAGCCCTCGCACAGAAACGAAGACCCAACACAGCTAAATAATAATAAATAAATAAATAAATAAATAAATAAATAAATAAATAAATATTTTAAAAAAAGAAGAAAGGGAAAAAAAAAAAAAGCAGTTAACCATGTTTGGAATTTATCTTAACTGGAACAGAAGAAAACATCATTAGAAATTAGCAAAAACATTGAGAAAAGGATAGGGGTAAGAAAGCAGGTCCGAAATTATTCTGAAGTTTATAAATACATCTAACAAAAGGCATAAGTTATTCAAATGATGTCAATATTACCTGGTTAATTCTCTTAGTCGCGTCACCTCAGCATCACGCTGACGTAATGTTATTCCCAAAATCTGATTTTCTTTTTCTGCAGCTTCTAACTTAAACCGGGAGCTTTTCACATTGACTAAAGCTTCCTCCAATTCTAAAACAACAAAAAAGTTTTAGTTTCCCTATTACTTTTTAAAAAGTGACCATAACTGTAGTTCAAACACATACCAATTTTCATTCTTGTTGTCTCAATGTCAAATTGCTGTTTATTTTCAAGTAAAGTTTGATCTTTCTCTTTAAATATACCAGCAAATTTTTTGTTTTCATCTTTCTGACTTTCTATCACTTTTAAAAGCTCTTCATTTTTACTCTGTAGTAATTCTTGGCTCTTTAGTGACTCCTGTAATTGATTTTGCAGTGACTTGTTCAATGATTGAAGAGAAAACACTGTAAGACAAAATAGATCAAATAATTATTACCCTAATTTAAAAACTACAAACCTGGAAAAGCTCTGTTTTTTAAAAAGAAAAGGCTTGGAATTTATTGATTTTGCTTAACCATTATATGCTTGAGCAGTTCTATGTAAATACTAAATGTATTCTTAAAAACTGATTGGCAGAAGTCATATCTTTCTTCTCCAATTGATATTTCAGGCATTAATTTTTTTTAACCTTTTTTAACAAAAAAATAATATATATACAAAGTAAAAAAAATTCAAACATCATGAAATACCAATGATACCAAATGATTCTCAATGAAAAGTCTCCCTTCCCACCCCACCTCCACTCTCCCCCAAGAAGCAAGCAATATTAACTTTGATATCCTTCTGGAAAATACTTTTGCATATAACATATATTTAAGCATAAATGAATCATACTATACCCATAGTTTCTAACCTTCCCTTTCCCCCCTCCATAAGATTGTTATGTATCAGCACAGAGATCTATCACATTCTTTCTAATGGCTATAAAATGGCACCTTTCATTTAACAGTTGCAGCCTTGAGTGAAGTAGAATCTGGGCATACAGTGGTGAACAACAGAGACATGGTTCCTGCTCTCATGGAGCTGATAGCAAACAAGTAATTATGAATAGTAATACACGCTCTCAAGGCAACAAGAAGGGAAATGGTAGAGAATAAAAAGAGATAGGCTGCTTAGAATGGCAACCACTGATCTCCTCACTTTCTGTCTTGGCCTCCTCTCTCCCACCCATCCCCATGGTTTATTCATAATGGAACCAGAGTGATCTTTTCCAAAATTACTCTGGTGAAGTTGAACGCGTTTATGAAGTGCGTGTTCTGTTGGGTGCTCATAATTTTTAAATTTCTTTGTAAGAGATATTTTTATATATTAGGAAAATCAAGCCTTGGTCATATCACACAAAAAACATTTCCCCATTTTGTTGATGCTTTTTGAATGTATTTATAATTTTGTTGTGCATAAAATGAAAAAGATTTCTGGGACATGCTTTATCAATCTTTCCTTTGTAGCACGTGAGTTTTTGTTGGGCTTAGGAAAAGTTCCTAAGAATACAAAAAAAGTTCTTATCTTTTCCTCTAGTACTATTAGTTTTTTTTTCTTTTCTTTTCTTTTACTTTAAGCTCTACGATCCATAAGGACAACTTGGCAATATCTGTCAAAACTGCAACAGTATATACCCTTTGACTCATAAATTCTACGGCTATAATCTACAAAAACAGTCACACATGTGCACAGAGACATAGGTACAAGGATTTTCGTTGCAGGATTATTTCTACTGGGAAAATGGGGAAAGTACCTAGATATCTATCGGCAGGGGACTTTAAATACATTATGACAGAACTACATAAAGAGAATATCTACACAGTTCTTAAACAGAAAGAAACATATTTATGTATTTTGATAGAGAAAAATGTCTACTACATATTACATGAATAAATACAAGCTGCAGGAGTATATACAGTGTAATCTCATTTTCACAAAAGAAGTACATATATAGTTCTATTAGTGCCCATCTGTTAGTAGATATGCAATATTTATGAAATAAATCAATTATATATGAACAGGAGATATGTGAAAGGAAATACAGTCTTTTTTTAAAAAAATAGAGGTATTGGGACTTCCCTGGTGGCGCAGTGGTTAAGAATCCGCCTGCCAATGCAGGGGACACGGGTTCGAGCCCTGGTCTGGGAAGGTCCCACATGGCACGGAGCAACTAAGCCCGTGTGCTACAACTACTGAGCCTGTGCTCTAGAGCCCACGAGCCACAACTACTGAGCCCTCATGCCACAACTACTGAAGCTTGCACTCCTAGAGCCCGTGCTCTGCAACAAGAGAAGCCACCGCAATGAGAAGCCCGCGCACCACAATGAAGAGTAGCCTCTGCTCGCCGCAACTAGAGAAAGCCTGTGTGCAGCAACGAAGACCGAATGCAGCCAAATATAAATAAATTAATTAGTTAATTTTTTAAAAATAGGGGTATTATTGGGAAGTCACAGCACGAATCTCTTATTTTTGTGTTTCTGCACTATTTTAAATTTTAATGAGTATTATTCTTACTTTTTAAATGTTGATTGTTAACAAAAAGTCCACTTAACACAAAGTAATTAAGAAAGTTCAATTCTTTATCAACATTTCCATAGCCACAAAGAATTTACCATCAGTTCTTAAGTTCTTTTACCTACATTCAAGGTTGCATTCCAGAGAACCAGATGACTTTTGAGTTTTTTCTCGTTCTCTAAGTTGCTGGTTCAAAATTCTCAGTTGCCTAAATGAAATAATGAAAAACATGAATGCAAGAATCCCAAGTTCATTTAACAGTATACATTTGATAGCCTATTAAAATAGACAACACAAATAGTGGCTAGAACAGCAGAACTCCATCTTATCCCCCAAACATAAGACAAAAACCAAATAAACAAAGTAACAAAACCACACTACTGCTATTATTAGAAGGCCTGAGATAATTTTTAAAAGATTGTCTGGGATAGCATAAAACCACCCTTCACTAGAAAAAGGTTAATTTATTTTTCCCCTTCCCTTTTTTGTTCTCTTTTCAGTGATTTCATTGTTTGTTTCTATTTCTTTCATTTCTATATCCTCTTGCTATTTTCTTCTTCTGTCTTCCTTCTCAGGAAGTATTTTCATTACTGTAGTAATTATCTACTTTTTAAAAGATCTGTCATAACTATGTACCAGAATACCTACAGGGACCGACTGCTATCAGACATGTATCTGCTTGGTTTGTCATGCACTGTAAAAATTGGAAAAGACAAATTTATGCTTCTACTAATTTCTTTATTAGATGTAAAAGTTAATGGCTTTAAGTAAAGAGAATGCTAATAAGCAGCAACTCTTTCCCACAATGAACTTCACAATATGTAGCTGCTTCACAAATAGGAACATACAAAAGGAAGTGTTTACTTCTAAGAAGTTAATACTTAAAAAAAAGGTATCTCTGGTATCTTTCCAGAATTACTTACTTGGAAATAATCAACACTAAAGTATTATTGTTACGAAATCTAAAATTATAGATTCTACCTCACATCATTTGTATGTATTAATTCAGAATGGATTAAAGAGCTAAACATAAAATATAAAAACGAACAAAACTTAACTATACAAGGTTTAGGTGGAAATCTACATAATCTTAAAAAGTGGGAAGGGCATTCCTAAGCAAGACTCAAAATCCAGCAACCACCAAGGAAAAAAATGAAGGATTTAACTACATCAAAATTTGAAACTTGTTCTAGAATTAGCAGTCTGGAAGAAAATACCTGCTACACATATAACAGACAAAGGGTCTGTAACATTTAAGAACTCCTACAAATCAGTAAGAAGGGCAATAAAATGTGACAAACGATAAGAATGGGCAATTCACATAAGAAATAGAAATGGCCAATAAGCATATGAAAAATGCTCAGCCTCGCTAATATGAAGAAATGCAAATTTACAACAGGAGATACTTTATGGCCACAGGATTGACAAAAATGAAAGGAAATAACACTTTTCGTTGGTGATGGTATAGGGAAAGGGATTATCTCAATTGGTGGGAGTCTACTGGTATAACCATTTTGGATGTCAATTTGGCATTATCCAACAAATGTAAAATGTTCACAATCTGTGACAAAATAATTCCAGCTCTAAGTTATCTAGCTTCAGAAATAGTTGTATATGTGCAAAATCATCTATAATCTTGTAGATATATATAAGGATGTTCTCAACAGCAATATTTAATAGAAGTTGGAAACAAAATGCTACATAAATTATGATATATCCATACTATGAAATACTAATATACAGGTATTTAAAAAAAGAGACTGGCTTCCCTGGTGGCACAGTGGTTAAGAATCCACCTGCCAATGCAGGGGACACGGGTTCGAGCCCTGGTCCAGGAAGATCCCACATGCTGTGGAGCAACTAAGTCCATGCGCCACAACTACTGAGCCTGCGCTCTAGAGCCCACAAGCCACAACTACTGAGCCCGCATGCCACAACTACGGAAGCCCGCACGCCTAGAGCCTGTACTCCGCAACAAGAGAAGCCACCGCAATGAGAAGCCTGCGCACCGCAACGAAGAGTAGCCCCTGCTTGCCGCAACTAGAGAAAGCCCACACACAGCAACGAAGACCCAATGCAGCCAAAAATAAAAATAAATAAATAAATATATTAAAAATAAATAAATAAAGAGACTGTCATGGAAAGATTTCCAAGAGACATTATACAGTGAAAAAAACAAGCTACAGAACAATAGTATAACATGATCTCATTTTTGTTTTAATAAAATTCAGCTTTTCTGAAAAGGTTTCTCCTTTACAACAAAGAGGGCAGATCTAGAAAAGGCAGCATAGACTGGTAACCCATAACTCCAACTGGAATGCTTCTTCTGATATTTTCCAGAAAAACAGCAGGTCCTTGTACACACCAAGTGTGTGACAGAAGCTTTGCTTGACAATTCTGTATGTCCCTGGTCAGATTCTTCTCTCCTCTTCTCTTTTACAAGTTCATGGGCCTGAGCTGAGAAGCATAATAAAACTGCTCCCACATTTAGGAAAACAGTCCCTCCAACCTAACTGTACCACTAGCTACTCTCTTCCCTCTCATTCCCAGTTTTTGGGGCCGGGCTTTTAAAAAATGATTGTTCTATAAAAATGATACATGATAATAAATAAAAGAGTCTTTTAAAAATGGATAATGTTACACATGCTATTTAAAAGTATTATGTATTATATTTAAGTTCACTTTCCATAATGGAAAAGAATATGAAAAAGAATGTATATACATAACTGAGTCACTTTGCTGTGCAGCAGAAACTGACACAACATTGTAAATCAACTATACCTCAGTAAAATAAATTTTTAAAAATTATTCCTAAACAGCCTAAAATAAAGGAAATAGGATATGAAAAACATTGATTTTGGAATTTTTACTGTCAAGATTACTAACAGTCTATTCTGAGCCCATAATTCCAGTTGTTTTAGTTCTGTGTATAGATTCAATGTTCATCTCTAATCTACTCCTTTACCTGAACTTACCTCTTGGTTGGCTAGACTTTGCCATTCAAGAATCTTTGTTTCTAAAGGAGGCCAAGGGTGCTGTATTTCCTAAGTTTTCCCACACTTTAGAATACGACTATTACCTTTACACTAAAAGGATCACTGGACCACATATTTTCTTTTCCCTTAGAACTTTGTAAATGATGTTCTATAATCTTCTGACAATTAATATTGCTGTGAAAAGGCTGAGGCCAATTTGATATTTTTCTCCTTATGATTTGCTTTTTCTTTTTAGTGTCTGTAAAAGCTAAATTTTTTTGTCCTCAAGGTGTAGTAACTTCACCAGCATGTCTTGGTATTGATCGTTTTGCATAGTTTTTCTGAGAACTTGTATACCCTATTGATCTGCTGACACAGATCTTTAGATTAGTAAGTTTCCCTTTATTTATCTATCTTTTAATATTGTCTTTAATCTATTCGTTCTCTTCTCTTTTGCAGGAACACTATGCCAATTTTGCATCTCTTTTGTTTCTCTTCCATGTATATCATGTTCTTAATAATAATTTTTAGATCAGTCTTTTTCTATTTTTTTGGTATGAATTCCTGAAGCTTATCCACCACACATTCAGTCATTTAACAAGTATTTATTAGAGTGAGTGCTAGGCACAATTCTCAGCACTAGAAATACAGCAGCAAACAAAAAAGACAAAAATTCAGCCTTCTCAAATTCATTGAGACAAAAAAGAGCACAGAGGTTACCAGGGGCTGAGGGGAAGGGAGAAGGGGAGTTACTTTTAGTGGGCACAGGGTTTATGTTGGGGATGAAAAAGTTTTAGGTACAAACAGTGGTAATGGGTACACAGTACTGTGAATGTATTTAATGCAATGTACACTTACAAGTAGTTAAAAAATAAATATTATGTCATATATTTTACCACAATAAAAATAAATTAATAAAAAATATTTAAGGGGTTTGTAAAGAGAAATAAGGTAAGGCTTACGGGAGACAGTGAACTATGAATTTAGTAGCAACTGAAACAGAAATATTTGGGGGGGAAAAGCAAAACACAAAAACCAACAAAACAACAACAAAATTCAGCCTTCATATTGCTTAGCTTCTTTTTTTTTTTTTCTTTGTTTTTCTGGCTGCATTAGGTCTTAGTTGCAACACATGGGGTCTTCAATGAGGCGTGCGGGATCTTTCGCTGCGGTATGCGGGGTCTTTGTTGTGGCGCGTGGGCTTCTCTCTAGTTGTGGCGCGCGGGTTTTCTCCCTACTTGGGGCGTGCAGGTTTTCTCTTTAGTTGTGGCGCGCAGGCTCCAGGGAGTGTGGACTCTGTAGATTGCGGTATGTGGGCTCTCTTGTTGAGACGTGCGAGTTCAGTAGCTGTGGCACGGGGGCTTAGTTGCCCCGCAGTGTGTGGGATCTTAGTTCCCCAACTGGATCGAACCCGCGTCCCCTGCACTGGAAGGCGGATTCTTTACCACTGAACCACCAGGGAAGTCCCCTGCTTAGGTTCTAATGGAATACAATATCCCTGACTTGATGTTTGTTTGGTGTTAACTTATTTGTTTCTAACAGGGCTTTCATTTCTGTAATTTTTAGCTTTTTTATTTTTCCAAGGTCACCTAATCCACTTTTCTCCTCTTACTGTCTTTTCTTCTTTAAGCACTCTCTCTTCTCAATCTCTGTCTTCCTGCTCCTAAGAGAGACTCTATTATATTTAATTTCCTTGAAACTATAGAATACTGTTTCAAGTTTTCCTGTGTTTTCTTCGGGTGATCTGTCTTGTGATATTTATTCTTGACCTACCTTTGTCGCTTTTGTCAATTTGTTTATTTTGAATGTTATACAAACATCTCTCCCCTTCCATAAATTCTTTCTTCCCATATCTTTCGTGGTATCACTCTCTCCCAGTTTTCCTGATCCTTCTCTACTTGCTCCTTCCTGGGTTTCATTCACAGGCTCCTCTTCCTGTGTTCTTTCCTTAAAAAGCTGTTATTCCCCAGCAATTCCCCTTTGGCTTTGTTCACACTCTATACCTTCTAGGGGAATTTACCACTTACACGCTGATAACAAATCACTTGCTTTTAATTATTATTGTCTCCAGGGTCTACACAGTGCCAGACCTGTAGTAAATGCTCAATAAAAATGTGGTCAGTGAATAACTCCCAAGTCCATTTCTATCCTGGATCATACCATACATGTCTCCAGATAGTCTAAATGATACATCCAGCATATCTAAATCTTAACTCACTGGCTCTCGCATTACATTTTCTAACTCAAAAATAAAGTGACAGATTGGTTCAAGATGGTGGAGGAGAAGGGCGTGCTCTCACTCCCTCTTGCGAGAGCACCAGCATCACAACTAACTGCTGAGCAATCATCAACAGGAAGACACTGGAACTCGCCAAAAAAGATACCCCACATCCAAAGACAAAGGAGAAGCCACAATGAGACGGTAGGAGGGGTGCAATCACAATAAAATCAAATCCCATAACTGCTGCGTGAGTGACTCACAAACTGGAGAACACTTATACCACAGAAGTCCACCCACCAGAGTGAAGGTTCCGAGCCCCATGTCAGGCTTCCCAACCTCAGGGTCCAGCAATGGGAGGAGGAATTCCTAGAGAATCAGACTTTGAAGGCTACTGGGATTTGATTGCAGGACTTTGACAGGACTGGGAGAAACAGAGACTCCACTCTTGGAGGGCACACACAAAGTAGTGTGCGCATCAGGACTCAGGGGAAGGAGCAGTGACCCCAGAGAAGACTGAACCAGACCTACCTGCTAGTGTTGGAGGGTCTCCTGCAGAGGTGGTGGGTGGCTGTGTCTCACCGTGAGGACAAGGACACTGGTAGCAGAAGTTCTGGGAAGTACTCCTTGGCGTGAACCCTCCCACAGTCCGCCATTAGCCCCACCAAAGAGCCGGGTAGGTTCCAGTGTTGGGTCGCCTCAGGCCAAACAACCAACATGGAGGGAACCCAGCCCCACCCATCAGCAGACAAGCGGATTAAAGGTTTACTGAGCTCTGCCCACCAGAGCAACACCCAGCTCTACCCACCACCAGTCCCTCCCATCAGGAAACCTGCACAAGCCTCTTAGATAGCCTCATCCACCAGAGGGCAGATAGCAGAAGCAAGAAGAACTACAATCCTGCAGCCTGTGGAACAAAAGCACATTCACAGAAAGATAAGACAAGATGAAAAGGCAGAGGGTGATGTACCAGATGAAGAAACAAGATAAAACCCCAGAAAAACAATTAAATGAAGTGGAGATAGGCAACCTTCCAGAAAAAGAATTCAGAATAATGATAGTGAAGATGATCCAGGACCTCGGAAAAAGAATGGAGGCAAAGATCGAGAAGATGCAGGAAATGTTTAACAAAGACCTAGAAGAATTAAAGAAAAAACACCTAGAAGAATTAAAGAAAAAACAAACAGAGATGAACAATACAGTGACTGAAAAGAAAAATACATTAGAAGGAATCAATAGCAGAATAACTGAGGCAGAAGAACGGATAAGTGACCTGGAAGACAGGATGGTGAAATTCACTGCTGCGGAACAGAATAAAGAAAAAGAATGAAAGGAAATGAAGACGGCCTAAGAGACCTCTGGGACAACATTAAACGCAACGACATTCGCATTATAGGGGTCCCAGAAGGAGAAGAGACAGAGAAAGGACCCGAGAAAATATTGGAAGAGATTACAGTCGAAAATTTCCCTAACATCGGAAAGGAAATAGCCACCCAAGTCCAGGAAGCTCAGAGAGTCCCAGGCAGGATAAACCCAAGGAGAAACACGCTGAGACACATAGAAATCAAACTGACAAAAATTAAAGACAAAGAAAAATTACTGAAAGCAACAAGGGAAAAGCTACAAATAATATACAAGGGAACTCCCATAAGGTTAACAGCTGATTTCTCAGCAGAAACTCTACAAGCCAGAAGGGATTAGCATGACATATTTAAAATGATGAAAGAGAAGAACCTACAACCAAGATTACTCTACCTGGCAAGGATCTCATTCAGATTCGATGGAGAAATCAAAAGCTTTACAGACAAGCAAAAGCTAAGAGAATTCAGCACCACCAAACCAGCTCTACAACAAATGCTAAAGGAACTTCTCTAAGTGGGAAACACAAGAAAAGAAAAGGACCTACAAAAACAAACCCAAAACAATTAAGAAAATGGTAACAGGAACATAAATATCGATAATTACCTTGAATGTGAATGGATTAAATGCTCCAACCAAAAGACGCAGGCTCACTGAATGGATACAAAAACAAGACCCATACATATGCTGTCTACAAGAGACCCACTTCAGACCTAGGGACACATACAGACTGAAAGTCATGGGATGGAAAAAGATAGTCCATGCAAATGGAAATCAAAAGAAAACTGGAGTAGCAATACGCATATCAGATCAAATAGACTTTAAAATAAAGAATGTTACAAGAGACAAGGAAGGACACTACATAATGATCAAGGGATCAATCCAAGAAGAAGATATAACAATTATAAATATATATGCACCCAACATAGGAGCACCTCAATACATAAGGCAACTACTAACAGCTCTAAAAGAGGAAATCGACAGTGACACAATAATAGTGCGGGACTTTAACACCTCACTTACACCAATGGACAGATCATCCAGACAGAAAATTAATAAGGAAACACAAGCTTTAAATGACACAATAGACCAGATAGATTTAATTGATATTTATAGGACATTCCATCCAAAAACAGCAGATTACACTTTCTTCTCAAGTGCACACAGAACATTCTCCAGGATAGATCACATCTTGGGTTACAAATCAAGCCTCAATAAATTTAAGAAAATTGAAATCATATCAAGTCTCTTTTCTGACCACAACGCTATGAGATTAGAAATCAATTACAGGGAAAGAAACGTAAAAAACACAAACACATGGAGGCTAAACAATACGTTACTAAATAACCAAGAGATCACTGAAGAAATCAAAGAGGAAATCAAAAAATACCAGAGACAAACGACAATGAAAACATGACAATCCAAAACTTATGGGATGCAGCAAAAGCAGTTCTAAGAGGGAAGTTTATAGCAATACAATACTACCTCAAGAAACAACAAACATCTCAAATAAACAATCTAACCTTACACCTAAAGCAACTAGAGAAAGAAGAACAAACAAAACCCAAAGTTAGTAGAAGGAAAGAAATCATAAAGATCAGAGCAGAAATAAATGAAATACAAACAAAGAAAACAATAGCAAAGATCAATAAAACTAAAAGCTGGTTCTTTGAGAAGATAAACAAAATTGATAAACCATTAGCCAGATTCATCAAGAAAACAAGGGAGAAGACTCAAATCAATAAAATTAGAAATGAAAAGGGAGAAGTTACAACAGACACCGCAGAAATACAAAGCATCCTAAGAGACTACTACAAGCAACTCTATGCCAATAAATGGACAACCTGGAAGAAATGGACAAATTCTTACAAAGGTATAACCTTCCAAGATTGAACCAGGAAGAAATAGAAAATATGAATAGACCAATCACAAGTAATGAAATTGAAACTGTGATTAAAAATCTTCCAGCAAACAGAAGTCCAGGACCAGATGGTTTCACAGGTGAATTCTATCAAACATTTAGAGAAGAGCTAACACCCATCCTTCTCAAACTCTTCCAAAAAACTGCAGAGGAAGGAACACTCCCAAACTCATTCTATGAGGCCACCATCACCCTGATACCAAAACCAGACAAAGATACTACAAAAAAAGAAAATGACAGACCAATATCACTGATGAATATAGATGCAAAAATCTTCAAAAAAATACTAGCAAACAGAATCCAACAGCACATTAAAAGGATCATACACCATGATCAAGTGGGATTTATCCCAGGGATGAAAGGATTCTTCAATATATGTAAATCAATCAATGTGATACACCGTATTAACAAATTGAAGAAGAAAAACCATATGATCATCTCAATAGATGCAGAAAAAGCTTTTGACAAAATTCAACACCCATTTATGATAAAAACTCTCCAGAAAGTGGGCATAGAGGGAACCTACCTCAACATAATAAAGGCCATACATGACAAACCCACAGCAAACATCATTCTCAATGGTGAAATACTGAAACCATTTCCTCTAAGATCAGGAACAAGACAAGGATGTCCACTCTCATCACTATTATTCAACATAGATTTGGAAGTCCTAGCCACGGCCATTAGAGAAGAAAAAGAAATAAAGGAATACAAATTGGAAAAGAAGAAGTCAAACCGTCACTGTTTGCAGATGACACATAGTATACATAGAGAATCCTAACGATGCCACCAGAAAACTACTATAGCTGATCAATGAATTTGGTAAAGTTGCAGGATACAAAATTAATGTACAGAAATTTCTTGCATTCTTATATACTAACAATGAAAGATCAGAAAGAGAAATTAAGGAAACAATCCTATTCACCATTGCAACAAAAAGAATAAAATACCTAGGAATAAACCCACCTAAGGAGATAAAAGACCTCTACTCAGAAAACTATAAGACACTGCTAAAAGAAATCAAAGATGACACAGATGAAGAGATATACCATGTTCTTGGATTGGAAGAATCAATATTGTGAAAATGACTATACTACCAAAAGCAATCTACAGACTCAGCGCAATTCCTATCAAATTACCTGTGGCATTTTTTACAGAACTAGAACAAAATATCTTAAAATTTGTATGGAGACACAAAAGACCCCAAATTGCAAAAGCGGTCTTGAGGGAAAAAAAGGGAGCTGGAGGAATCAGACTCCCTGACTTCAGACTATACTACAAAACTACAATAATCAAGGAAATATGGTACTGGCACAAAAACAGAAATATAGATCAATGGAATAGGATAGAAAGCCCAGAGATAAACCCACGCACCTATGGTCAACTAATCTATGACAAAGGAGGCAAGGATATACAATGGAGAAAAGACAGTGTCTTCAATAAGTGGTGCTGGGAAAACTTGACAGCTACATGTAAAAGAATGAAATTAGGGCTTCCCTGGTGGTGCAGTGGTTAAGAATCTGCCTGCCAATGCAGGGGACACAGGTTTGAGCCCTGGTCTGGGAGGATCCCACATGCCACAGAGCAATTAAGCCCGTGCGCCACAACTACTGAGCCTGTGCTCTAGAGCCCACGAGCCACAACTACTGAGCCCGTGTGCCTAAAGCCTGTGCTCTGCAACAAGCAAAGCCACCGCAATGAGAAGTCCATGCACCACAACAAAGAGTAGCCCCCGCTCATGGCAACTAAAGAAAGCCCGCGCATAGCAACGAAGATCCAAGGAAGCCACAAATAAATAAATAAATTTATAAAAAAAAAAAAAAAGAATGAAATTAGAACACTCCCTAACACCATACACAAAAATAAACTCAAAATGGATTAGAGACCTAAATGTAAGGCTAGACACTATAAAACTCTTAGAGGAAAACATAGGAAGAACACTCTTTGACATAAATCACAGCAAGATCTTTTTTGATCCACCTCCTAGAGTAATGGAAATAAAAACAAAAATAAACAAATGGGACCGAATGAAACTTAAAAGCTTTTGAAAAGCAAAGGAAACTACAAGCAAGACGAAAAGACAACCTTCAGAATGGGAGAAAATATTTGCAAATGAATCAACGGACAAAGGATTAATCTCCAAAATATATAAACAGCTCATGCAGCTCAATATTAAAAAAACAAACAACCCAATCCAAAAATGGGCAGAAGACCTAAATAGACATTTCTCCAAAGAAGACATACAGATGGCCAAGAAGCACATGAAAAGCTGCTCAACATCACTAATTATTAGAGAAATGCATATCAAAACTACAGTGAGGTGTATCACCTCAGACCCGTTAGAATGGGCATCATCAGAAAATCTACAAACAAATGCTGGAGAGGGTGTGGAGAAACGGGAACCCTCTTGCACTGTTGGTGGGAATGTAAACTGATACAGCCACTGTGGAGAACAGTATGGAGGTGCCTTAAAAAACTAAAAATAGAATTACCATATGACCCAGCAATCCCACTACTGGGCATATACCCAGAGAAAACCAGAAATCAAAAAGAGACATACACCCCAATGTTCACTGCAGCACTATGTACAATAGCCAGGTCATGGAAGCAATCTAAATGCCCACCGACAGACTAATGGATAAAGAAGATGTGGTACATATATACAATGGAATATTACTCAGCCATAAAAAGGAACGAAATTGGGTCATTTGTAGAGACGTGGATGAATCTAGAGACTGTCATACAGAGTGAAGTAAGTCAGAAAGAGAAAAACAAATATCATATATTAATGCATACATGTGGAACCTAGAAAAATGGTTCAGATGAACCGGTTTGCAGGGCAGAAATAGAGACACAGATGTAGAGCACAAACGTACGGACACCAAGCGGGGAAAGTGGCAGGGGGGGTGGTGGTGGTGGGATGAATTGGGAGATTGGGATTGACATATATACACTAATATGTATAAAATAGATAACTAATAAGAACCTGCTGTATAAAAAAATAAATAAAATAAAATTCAAAAACTAAATAAAAAGTAAAAAAAAAAAGTGAAATAAAAACAAACAACTTATTCTTCCTCTAGTAACTTCCATCTGGAAGAATTATGTTACCATATGTCAAATTATCAGGCCAAATGACTGAGGGCCACACTCCAGCTCCTCCCACTGACGTCCACTTCAGCTTTTGTTCTGCGTGGGTACACAACAGTCTCATATTTGAGTCTAATATCAGGAAATGGTCATGAATTCTAACTTGCCCTTTGAATATTAAAGTCCCTCTCTAGCTGAACTGGAACCCCCACAACCCTCATCCAGGAAAGTTTGGAACGTGCCAGGCCTTTTGGTGGTCACAGTGAATAGGGCACTACAGACATTTTATGGGTAGGGACCAGGAAGGCTAAATGTTGAGCACTGTGTCAGGAGTCTCACATAAAAACTGCCCAGACCCAAATACCAAAGAAATAATGCACCTAGCTATTTTTTTTTAAGCCACAAGATGGCAATAAACACCAAGAAAGTCCTGAAAGATCAGTTTTCTGGCCATAAAGGAACAGGAAGTTTCAAAATGCCCAAAAAAGAATGAAAAAATTTTTTTTGATTGAAAAAGCTGAAAAACACTTTTGAATAAGCCTATGCATTCCAACTTTCATTTGTAATGGAGATTATGGATGTTTCTTTCCAAATAAAGATTACCAAAGAGGCAAAAAAATTCCTATACTTGTGCTGGAAATCTCATTCTGCTAAAGAGTATCTGACAAATTCCTCATTTTTCAATAATTTCAATTTTAGAAGGTCAGGTAAACAATGGCAGTAGCATGCTATTTAATCGTTGTCCTCTAAGGACACAGCCAAAAAGCTTTGATGCCAAGTCTGAAGAATTAGGTTAGACATTAAAATAATACCTTTAAAAAAAATTAACGACAAGCAGTGACCAATAAAGTATTAAGTCTCATTTTCTTAAGTGGCTTACAAATTAGCTCCTAAAGCAATTTTAAAATGTTCTAAGGAATATAAATAAATAACAACTACTGATATTTCCCATGGTCACAATGTTAAAATAGATAATATCTGGAGACTAAGTTTTATTATGCTTATTTAAGAAACTAATTATTTGATAGTCATACCTTTAAAAACATATGTATTCATTTTAAATGGATTACAGTATGTTCTTTTGTTCCACAAAATACACATAAATACTGAAGCATAAATAAGTTAGTCTCTACTTCCTAGCAGAAGCAATGCAGAAGCATAGAAATTAAGATCAATGTACTCTAAAATCAAACTGCCCAGGTTTGAGTCTTGTCTCTGTTACATCTTAGGTATGTGACCTTGGGTTAAGTTACATAACCTCTCTGTGCCTTGGTTTCCTCATCTGAATAAGAATAACATAATACCTACCTCATAGAGCTGCTGTAAGAATTTAAAGAGATGACACATAAAGGATAATATATGGCACATATTATATTATGTCTTATGGCCTGGCACATAAGAAACATTCAATAAATGTTAGTAGTAGTATTGGCTATTACCATTATTATTATTTATACTTGGTCTTGCTTTTGAAAAACTAATGCTATTATAGGGATCCCTCAGGTCAGGACTAACGACAGTATTATTAGAATTTAAACCAGCAACCCCACCATATACCACAGTATCTAAAGACTAATGATCTTTAGAGAAATAATCCTAAATGAGTAAATCTCACTAGGTGTTGTGCCTTTGCAGGCTCCAGATCCATGAATTTAAGCTATCCTCCAACTAGGAATCCTATTTCGTTGCTTTCCAGTTTTTTAAAATGTTTATGCAGGTCCTTGCAGTTCCCATCTGGTACAATGTCTATAGCTAACGCAACTGTAATGCCCTCTCAGGGCACACTCACACACTGCAGTGTTGCAGAAGCACCTGAAAGTGTCCTCCAATCCTCTGCAAAGTGTACTGATAGACACTGGAGCAGTGGCCTTGGTGATCACCACTGAAATGTTCAAAGTTAAGATATTATTGATAACGTGTAAGTGATTTCTGTATTTCAAGATTCGATACCTGGTTTATATCTTTTCTAAACAAATTAAGGCCATAATATCAACATTAAGTTAAGATAGCCAAAAGAAAAATTACCTAAGAATTTAAATGAGTTTTTTCCTATGTCTGAATGTAGTGGGGCGACTGGTGCTCACCCATATTAGGTTCTCCTTTCCTTTGGAGTATATGGAAGTATGAGAAAATTTCATGTCCCAGATCTTTATATTAGGCAGGGCCATATTTCTCATTTTAGCCTATAAAATATAAGTAGAAGTGAGACTATCATACTTCTGGGCCAGGGCATGTAAGAGTTGGTTTGCCATATCCATGTTCTCTTTTTCCTGAAAAACATATACTGAGACGGTAGATCCTAAGACGGAGGGAACCTAAATCCTGAGTCACAGGATAGCCTCAGATGACCCATGCTGGTCTTGGTGTGAGGGAGAAATAAACTTCTGCTGTGCTATGCCATTGAGATTTTGGAGTTTGTTACTGTATGGCCTAGACTGGCCTGATAAATACCCTGAGGTAGTTCATTTTCCTCTCCATTCACTACCAACCAAGTGATAACAGATGTAAAAAAAAAATGTACTAGTGGGCAGAAGTAACGGAAGAGTTAGAGAATGCCAGCAATATTTGGAAAATAGGGAAGAAAAAGTAGAAACACAGTAAGACAGTATATATCTATTTTCCTTATGAAGCCCTAGATATCTCGTTAGGCACTTTTGTTCTGGCCACGGGACATCGTTGCATGGAGACAAAAAAATTCAAAGAGCAATTCTTACCTGCGTAAATGAGCATTTTCACTTCTTAGTGGTTGCATGGCCAGTGCTATTTCAACCTGAATATTTGTGTTTCCACTTATTGTTGGAAGCAGAGATATACACAACTCCAGTTCTGTAATCAACCTCTGAATTTCTGAATCTTCTATAAAAGGCAGAAGAAATGAGTAAAGACAATATTATAAATTATTTTTAGATAAGATTATTCATATGTAGGGGCTTCCCTGGTGGCGCAGTGGTTGAGAATCTGCCTGCTAATGCAGGGGACACGGGTTCGAGCCCTGGTCTGGGAAGATCCCACATGCCGTGGAGCAACTAGGCCCGTGAGCCACAATTACTGAGCCTGCGCGTCTGGAGCTTGTGCTCTGCAACAAGAGAAGCCGCGATAGTGAGAGGCCCGCACACCGCGATGAAGAGTGGCCCCCGCTTGCTGCAACTAGAGAAAGCCCTCGCACAGAAACGAACACCCAACACAGCCAAAAACAAATAAATAAATAAATTTATAAAAAAAAAAAAAAGATTATTCATATGTATTACTAAAAAAGAAAATATTTCAGAAATATACATACATGCTACAAACTCAACTCAGTTATTTATGAATTTATTATACAAATCCTATTTTCCTCTTTCCTGCCGCCTGCATTTCCTTATTGAAAAGAATTCTAAAGACATTAAGTTCAGTAAACTAAAGATTAATCTTAAGCCACAGAATAATTATATCAGTGATTTTTTCAGTTAAAGTGTCTAGTAGGAAGATGGTTTATATATATCTCCTAGTTCACATTTACCAAAAGACTACATTAGACTCCTATAATTGCTAAAGGGTTTCCTATAATTAATTACAGTATTAACATTTATAATACAACCTTTGATCCTGGCATAAACAAATAATTCACTTTAGGTGATTCAATTTGGCAACACATTGAGGAAAGTTCTACTAAGATAAGGTTTTATTATTTAATTTTATAAAGTAGGTTAACACAATCAGCTACACTTAATTTGACGTAGCATCAAAAGCAGTTATCATTTTTGTTATTAATTGTGGGGAGTGGATGGTTTGGGAGGTGGCAAACAGCCATAGGTAGAAGGTAGATTTTAGATCTTTTGTCCTTTTATTTTTGTCCCCTCATTTCTATTCAAATTTTCTGTGAACTGAAAACATTTGATAAATATAATATTAACTGTCTGATATCCAAAAGAGGTAAAGTATATTCTAGTTACAAAAATTTACTCAATTCCATGAGTATTTTAACACCCTGATGGAATGTTTACATGCACACGGTAAACAACTGTGCCCAATTACAGAGCAGACGTCTACCAAGCCTCCATAGAGGGGTTTTACTTGTAAGCATTGGAGGCCGAGACCTGGGCTCCACCATTTTCTAGCAATGTACCGTAGTCAAATTACTTAACTCCTGAAGCCTAGGTTTCTTCATAGTTAAATGGAGATAACAACAGTACCTCATGGGGTTGCTGTGAGGATTAAACGAGATAATGCATCTAAAACACTTAGCACAGTGCTGGGCACATGGTAAGTACTCAGTAAATGATATTGTTACTATTATTATTGTTACCAATGATTAAGTGTTTGGTTAAGAAAATAGTAATAAACTTAAAGTCTAAAAACACAAGAGATTTTAATATATTAAACCACTGGCTCAACAGTGCTACCATCCTTTAGATAAATTTTAAGATTTGGTACTCTTTTTGTCAGCCTGCAAATATTAGGTATTCAAACAGTGCTTCCACAATAAATTACTGTGTTTTCTAGATGACAAATCTGTAACTCACTCCAAATGAAAGCCATTATTTAGAATATATACCCATAATGAAAACATATGAATATGACCTGGCTCAAATGTCTCTTAACTCCACCCAAGACATTTTTCTTGATTTAATTAAAAAATCCCAAGAGTGAATTTAAAAGGGCATAAAAAGTTTTAGGTTCCTCCTCAAAGTGAGATTTGTTAAACGTTATAACAGTTGGTTATTAAAGAAATGATGAGAGGAAATTTTCTGCACCTTTTTAAAATAGGAAAAAATTATCATTCTATTCTAGGGAGTTAATCATGTTTAGGGTCCTCTAACCCCTTAAAGTTTATCTCTGTAATTGGTTGAATCCTTTCAAGGTCTTTTGAATCAAGCAGAATGAATACACACTTGCAAGTAAAAGACTGTTTGATGTTCCCTAGCACATTTCAAATCCACAGGAAACAAGAGGGAGCAAAACCTAAAAAATAAGAATAAAACAGACAAAATTCATTTCCTCATTAGCACAAGACATATTTCTATGGAAAATATCACAAACTCCATGTCAGTTATTCTGAATTTAAATGACATGCCACAGGGACTTCCCTGGTGGCGCAGTGGTTAAGAATCTGCCTGCCAATGCAGGGGACATGGTTTGATCCCTGGTCCAGGAAGATCCCACAGGCCGCAGAGCAACTAAGCCCATGTGCCACAACTACCGAGCCTGCGCTCTAGGGCCCGTGCCACAACTACTGAGAATGCGCGCCACAACTACTGAGAACGCACACCACAACTACTGAAGCCCGTGTGCCTAGAGCCCGTGCTCCACAACGAGAAGCCACCGCAGTGAGAAGCCCATGCGCTGCAACAAAGAGTAGCCCCTGCTCGCGGCAACTAGAGGAAGCCCATGCACAGCAACAAAAGACCCAACGCAGCCAAAAAAAATAAAAAATAAAACAAATTAATTAATTAATGCTAAAATTATAAAAAAAATAAAATAAATGACGTGCCACAGAAAATTATAAAGAAAGTCTTTATCTACCTTGTTCTGCTACCAGGGCCTTGAGCTCTCCCAACAAATACTTGATAGTTCTAACTTTTTCAGCACTCTGGTTCACATTTTTTGCATTCTGCACATCCTTTATTCTTGTATCTTGCACAGGTATGTTTAAATCCTTTCTTTCACTTCTGACCTCTCCAATTTGTTCTTTAACATATTTTTCTTCATTAGTAGCCAAGAAATCTGGCTGTAATAGGGTGGGGCTGCAGCAAGTCTGACTGTCTGGATGAGAACGCAACAGTTTCGTGTATGTTTGGAAACCCTTTAGTAGGTCTGGTTCCTTAGGAACTCTTTGTTGTGGCAGAATTCCATTAGCAAGACCCAGCTGCTGCAATGTTGGAGTAGCTGGTTTGTCAGTTTGGGGCAGGCTACAGGGAACTCCAAGACTAGTACTGAAGGAATTCCTTAGAACATCATCAGTACAGTTCACAGGACTTGTTCTACCCTGTGATGCAAACTGGTTGTCACCATCAGTCTGAACTTCCTAAAGAAAGAAAAAAACAAGTTAAGGCTTCAAAAATGTGAGCACTGACTTGTAGGCATTAACTATAATAAACTCAAACGAAAAATGTTAGAAGATGACATTTGCAGGATGGAGTTATAGATTACCAGTAAATAAACTGAATTTCCCCTCAGCACAATATTCTAGCTTTTTAAAGCTTAATTAGTTCACTCTGCAATATGGGAACATTATAAAGCCATGACTAAAATAGATCGTTTACAAATATCACACATGGTTTAAAGGCATCAAAAATTAGTCTGCTTTGGGACTAAAACAAAATTCCACTTTGGGAAATTACAATGTAAGAAAATAAGGTGAAAAAGCTTTTGCACAAATATATTTAGAGAAATGTCATAGCGGTAAAAACTTCCTTAGGGCTTCCCTGGTGGCGCAGTGGTTAAGAATCTGCCTGCCAGTGAAGGGGTCATGGTTCGATCCCTGGTCCGGGAAGATCCCACATGCCGTGGAGCAACTAAGCCCTTGGGCCACAACTACTGAGCCTGTGCTCTAGAGCCCACAAGCCACAACTACTGAAGCCCGCATGCCTAGAGCCCGTGCTCTGCAACGAGAAGCCACCGCAATGAGAAGCCCGCGCACCGCAACGAAGAGTAGCCCCCACTCACTCGCCACAACTAGAGAAAGCCTGTGCGCAGCAAAGAAGACCCAACACAGCCAAAAAAAAATTAAATAAATAAATTAATTAAAAAAAAACAAAAAACTTCCTTAAATGTCTAACCATAGGTGAGTAGTTACACAGACCATGGTATATCCACTACATAGAGTATTAACAACTTATTAAAAATTTACAAAAGGTACATTACAATAAAATGTTAAGCGAAAAAAAGCAGTATATAAAACTGTATAAAATTTAATTATGATGATATTTTTAAAAGAAAACTAACTTAACAAATTAAAACCAGAAAACAAAACCTACACAGAGAATTAAATAACTGGAACATGCTCTATCAACGTGTTAACAGCAATTATGCCTGGGTGGTAGGTATGGGTGATTTCTTTTTTCTAGTAATCTCTCTCCCTTTTCCCCTTCACCATTGTCCTTAATTAACAGGTAAAACTTTTCTAATAAAAAATAACTTGAAAAAATAATTGGTCTTTACATCCTAGGGCATTAAGATACAATCAGCAAATTCAATTTTCTCTCAAGATGACAATTTCTAAAAGCAAATTACTACTTATATAGTATATAAACTGTACTCACAGAATGAACCATTGGAGGGCAGGGTGGTTGCTGAGGTAACTGGACTGGGGTAGAGGCGGATAAGCTATAATTAGAATATGGAGATGCCTGAGATTCTAACAGGGAAAAGGGAAAAAAAAGTCATTCACATCTCAGACTGCTTATACAAATACCAGGCAACTTAATTAGAGCTTATAATCATGCTTTTTAAAACGTCATTCATACTAACCAGAACCAGACACAGTGTGGCAAGGTGCAGTAGGAATTCCTTTAGGGTTGTTCTTTGAAGCCAAGTTATTCATCAGTGACATTTGAGTCTGCACATGCTCACAGAGGGCTTGGTATATTATGGGTGAATACATTCTATAATGATCTTGTAGTGACCAATTTTCTGGTATATCTGATGAGTCTCTTTCACTTCCAGCAGAAGCATCATTAGGAATCTGTTTCTTATTGTCTGAAGATACTAATGTGGAAGAAGGGAAAAAAGTTCTTAAAATACGATTCTTCAAAAACCTTTACCATAAGATATTAGGGAAAAAAGGACTCTCAGAAGTAGCTCAGTTTATCACATACTTTACAGAACAGCTTTACTGCTATCACCCCTAAAGAAAATCACCTCAAATGATTTTTTTAAAGTAAGTAATGAATTAGGTTCTCCAGTCAAAAATCATCTACACTATGTCTTTAAAATCTTTATTAAACACTACTAATAAAATCTCTCCAATTATAAAGACCTCTCTTAGGGGGGTTATTTCTCTCTAAAATCCAGTAAAACTCTTGCACCTTGCTCCTTGTCCAGTTCATGCTCTTGAGAGGGGGAATGCAATAGGAAAGACAGATACCTTGTACAATTCTGATGCTTTGACAATAATAATAATAATAAAAATAATAATAATGATAAATAAATCAGAGCTTTTAGAGTGAGAATAAAAGTAGATTTAATCTACACATTGGGCTCTCAGACAAGACCTTAACCTGACATATAAAGTCTCCAAAGCTTAACCACGACATACTTTTCCAACCATCTTCCCATCACCCTCAACTAAGAAATTTTTCATTCCAGTCAGGCCATTTTAGACACCTAAAACAAGCTTTTCTCACTTTCCCAAAACATTACACATGATGAACCATTCTTTCCAATTCAATTCTACCTACTCACCAAAGCTCATCTGAAGGCTTCTCTCTCCCACGAAGCCTTCTCCAGTCATTCTAGTCTAGTGACTGCTCTTCACCATCCCAGAGCACGTATTGTCTATACAAATCATATATCACTTGCATATTGTACTATATTGCTTATCTTTCATTCTCTTGTCTACCTGACTGAACTATAAGCTTCTTTAGGCAGGACTGTATCTTATACTTCATTACTTTCTCCCACAGAGTCTTGTATTAATCTATGTACAAAGCAGTACAAAGTAGAAACCTGGTATTAATAAACTAATACATGAAAAACAACAGTTTTCTACATAGCACTACTCTATAGATCACTATCAAAATCTATTTCTTTGTCTAATAAGATCCCCTTCCCAAAGACTATTAATAGAAATGAGAGTGTTCTTGGTAGATCATAGGTTATCAGAGTACAAAGTAAGTTTAGAAAAATATACAGCTTTTGGCAAAAGCTTACCAAAGCTAAATATATATTCTATGACATAGCAATTACACTTCTGGGTATATACCTAACAGAAATGAGTGTTTATGTCTACTAAAACAGAGGTCCCCACCCTTTTTGGCACCAGGGACCGGTTTCGTGGAAGACAATTTTTCCACGGACCAGGGGGCGGGGGGGGGATGGTTCAGGCTGTAATGCAAGCAATGGGGAGCCATGGGGAGCGGCAGATGAAGCTTCGCTGGCTCGCCTGCGGCTCACCTCCTGCTGTGCAGCCCGGTTCCTAACAGGCCACGGGCGGGGGAGTTGGGGACCCCTGTACTAAAAGATGTGTATGAGACTGTTCACAACAGCTTTATATGCAGTAGCCAAAAACTGAAAACACCCAAATAGCCATGAATAGTAGAAATGGATGAATTGTGGTATAGTCATCTGAAACTATACAGCAATGGAAAAGAACAAATTACTGATATACTCAAACTACCTATATGAAATTAACAGATATGATGTTGTGTGAGAGTCAGACACAAGACTACATAGTGTACAACCTTATTTACATGAAGTTCAAAGATAATAGAACTATCCAATGGAGACAGAAGTCAGAAAAGTGGTTACTCAAGGATGAGGAGATAGGTGGTAGTGAGAATACTGAGGGGTAGGAGCCTGGTAGGGTACTGAAAATATTCTATATTTTCATCTGGGTGGTGACTATATGGGTGTACCCCATATGCAAAAATTTATTGAGATTTATGCACTTGCTTTATGAAAGTTACTCCTTAATTATTTAAAAAGTGAAAACAGTTAAATTTTTTTAAATGGTATGGAATTCCCCAAATACATATACAATTTATTGAAAATAAAAACATTGCTAAAAGCATAAAACTTACAAGTAAAAGCAAAAAGTTAAAGGCAGATGAAATATTATAACCAATAAAGATAGAAAAATACTACTAAATTAATATTTGACTATGAAAATGGTTGGAGATATTGGATGCTTCCATTTTGACTTGGGCTATACTCTTCCTTTTGAGATAATCTATTGCTGTGAACATATTTCCTTGGCCTGAATATGAGCTCTAACAGTTACTAGCTGAATAACTTCTGGCAAATTATTCAACCTCTCTTGGCCTCCTCTTCCTCATCAGAAAAATGATGATAAGAACATTACCTATTTCATAAGATTGTTGTGAAAAGTAAATAAATAGCACATGTAAAGTATCAAGGTCTAGCACATAGTGAGAACTCAATAAATGTTATATCTATTACCAAATGGCTACAAAGTCTTAATACGGACAAATAAATATTTCATATTCACAAATCTTCCCAACTGCTAACAATAAAATATCTCTAACCATGTCCCCTCTGAGGTGACATGCAGTAACAATTATTCTTCACTCTCTGAATATATGAGCTACAACAAATTGGTTAATAAACATTTCTGTAAAAAAAAATTATTTCTTAGTGGAAATACAATTTTATAATAAATCACATGGAAAAGTATCCTCCTAAAATAGTTTAACTTTGAAATCTAAAATGATGAAGGGTGAGATCACAGGCAGCCCACGGCCATCCAGCACATTGCTCTTCCTTTCCTCCTGATTCCTAGGTCTCTCTTCTGCTCCTGGCCTTTCCTCCTGATTCCTAGGTCTCTCTTCTCCTGGGTTTCTTTTGGTCCCATAAGATAAGAATTGTCTGGTTTAAGGAATTCTCAGATTTTACACTCATAGTTCCCAAGCATTGGCACTCATTCACTTTTCAAGGGATGGTTTTCACAATCTCTGATAAAGCTGAGCTACAATATTATGCCTTTGCCAGCAGATGGCACCATCCAACATAAATTAATAAACCTCAAACACTTCTTAAAATTCAAAGCTTTAGAATGAACATGACTTACTTTGCTCCTTTATTAACTCACTCTATGTGAAACTCTACTGAGAATGTTGTATATCCGTATTTAAGAGACAAAATCTTAAAGCAAATTATCTAAGACAAGTTAAAAACCATAAATGGATACACAATTTTAAAATTAAAAAAAAAAACAAAACACCACCACCAACAAAATAAGCCTGTTACTACACAAATACAAATGAAGTATATTTTCTTGCTCTTGTTCACTATAACAAAGCACCCTACATAAACATTTTACCAAACAGCTTAGGACAGCAATGCCTAATTGGTGTCAGTTGATAACTATTTATTCAGTCCACAAAACTTTTTCTGTCCTTGAATTTTAGCTGCTGTACAGCACTGTTGCTTGGATGTACAAGCATTGTCTGACAGGTAAGATAATTCCTGCCACCGAAATACAGAACAGACATCTACTGTGGATAAGAGCTGCTGGATGCCTATTATAATGTGAAATACATAAAAGAACACCTGGCCTTGATACGGGCAATCAAAGCTCAAAATATTCTGCCTGTAGCAGTTTACTTCCCCAAGGTAAGGGCAGAAATATATACATGATACTGAAAGTAGGGTCACGTGCCCACAGCATTCAACACAGTCATCAAAATGTAAAAAGTTGCTTATTAAAAAAATGTCTTTTTTTTTTTGGACTTCCCTGGTGGCGCAGTGGTTGAGAATCTGCCTGCCAATGCAGGGGACATGGTTTCGAGCCCTGGTCTGGGAAGATCCCACATGCCGCGGAGCAACTAAGCCCGTGAGCCACAACTACTGAGCCTGCGTGTCTGGAGCCTGTGCTCCGCAACAAGAGAGGCCGCGATAGTGAGAGGCCCGCGCACCGCGATGAAGAGTGGCCCCCGCTCGCCGCAACTAGAGAAAGCCCTCGCACAGAAACGAAGACCCAACACAGCCATAAATAAATAAATAAATAAATAAATTAAAAAAAAAAAAAAAAAAAAAAAAAAAATGTCTTTTTTCTTTGAGTGTCAGGAGCACTCTCAAGTAAGCTCTCAACGCATTTCTGGAACTGCCTTTCTGCCTCCTTCCTCCCAGTATGCAACGGGGTGGGTGAGCGTGACTCCACAGACGCTCAGTGATCAGGCAGGTACCAGACAGAAAGTAAATAAGGAGCCCAAGCCCCAGAAGACAGTTAACACGAAATAGTAAGATAATGTATGCCAAAGTTAAAATGATACATAGATACCAGTTAACATGCTATAATAGATTCCTAAAGTTCTAGTTATGATTATCTCACTTATGGAGAGATGGAAAAGAAAGCAAGTGCTGAGTTTGGTTTTTGTGTATTTTGAGCACTGTGCCAACAGAGCAAAAACCTTGTACTGGTTAACAGCTGCTAACCACAAAAAAGAAAAAAAAGATGATCCTCTCTAGACAGTGCTACAGTTTGGTAAACTAAAAAAGAGTAATTTAAGCAAAGGGAAAGAGGCTTCTGCTTCTGAAGAGTCAACCTTAGGAGTAAGTCAATGAGAACCACTTCTAATACTGCAACTCTGAAGGAGACTGTCCTATGGGATATAGGTCCTTCCTTCTGAGGATGAAGGTGTAGGGGAAATGACAATAAGAATATTATATCCTGATCACAGGCCAGAACTGCTGATCTGACTCTAATCCAAAGAATTTAACACCAGGGACCCACAATGCTAGATCTCTCTCATTTGCTTCCCCAAACCCGTCTCCTACCCGTCTCCACCCTGCTCTGCTCTCTCTGGGATGCTAATCTGTATGGATTACATTGTTAAGAGACATTCCCTCATGGGTCTGTTCCGCTCCTACACGTCTTGCTGGGTCTACCAAAAAAGTAAGGCCTTGACCTAAGCTCTTTACCTGGGCCATTTCTCAGGGTTGTGTTTGTACTGAGCAACTTTGAGGGATAAGGCAATGTTTCCCCCTGAGACAAGTACAGGCTTGCTTGCTGCTTACTACAAAACTAGTGGATTCCCCAAGCTCAGCGGTCTTCAGCTGAAGCTTAAACCTACAGCATGTGCAGCATCCACCTGGGTCCATCCCATCATCCCAGTGGGAAATGGCAGCGAGGGAGAACCAACACAAATATGCTGATGTGCATGAGTAATAAAGTCCTTTGTCTCTGACCCAGTCTCGTGTCTCCTGTCAACATGCATGACACAGTAAGCCTGAATTATTAGTTGTAAGAATGAAAATCAAATCCCAGACCAGATATACAACAGGGTTCCAGTTGGGTCCAATCCAATGGGAGTCTCAGCATTATCAAGGAAAGGAAGAAGCATGAATTCTAAGTATTTATTCCCAACTCCATCTCTATGAGGCCACCTTGGGCTGGCTTTGTCACTGCTCTTCTCAAGGCAGCCTACTCTACACAACAGTATCTCTTGAGTCCCAGTACCCTCTTCCTCACCTCATTCCTTAAGGCCTAAGGATAATAAAAGCTCTGTTCCTGCTGCTAGCACTGGGCTAGCACAATCCCTTGTGGTTTCCGTATACTCTAGTCACACCTTTGTAATGAGTTTCTTTGTAAATAAACCATCTTAGAATTATCTTAATTTGAGTGTAGCCATCTATTTTCTGTTGGAACTCTGATAACAAACAGTTAAGCTGGGATCCAACAAGTTGCCACCACGGCACGATTGCCAGCCATGTACATTCTGAATGAGAGTTCCCTGAGGAAGGGTGCTCTGGACAAAAAATAACCTGCCTTGAGAATAAAAGTAGGAGACTGGAGGAGTAGGTAGATGGCGCTACCACTCCTTTCTTTGTCCACTGGGGCCCCAAAATAGGCTTCTACTTTAAGAGTTAGACCAGGGGTTAGCACACTTTTTCTTAAAAGGCTAGAGAATAAACATATTACGCTTAGCAGGGCCGATTGTCTCTGTCACAACTACTCAACTCTGCCACTGCAGCACAAAAGTAGCCATAGAAAATACATAAATGAGGGACTTCCCTGGTGGTCCATGGTAAAGAATCCACCTTCCAATGCAGGCGAAGCGGGTTCGATCCCTGGTCGGGGAACTAAGATCCCACATGCCGCCAGGCAACTGAACCTGCGCGCCACAACTGCTGAGCTTGAGCACCTCAAGGAGAGAGCCCACGTGCCGCAAACTACAGAGCCCACGCACCCTGGAGCCCGTGCACCACAAACAGAGAGAGAAAACCCGCACACCACAACCAGAGAGAAGCCTGCGCACCACAATGAAGAACCCGCGGGTTGCAACAAAAGATCCCACGTGTCTCAATGAAGATCCAGTGTGCCGCAACTAAGACGTAATGCAGCCAAAAAATAATAATAAATAAATACTTTAAAAAAAAGAAGAAAATACATAAATGAATTAGTATGGCTGTGCTCTGATAAAACTTTATTTACAAAATAAATGACTAAACATTATTTATAAAGCAAAACTGGCTGTAGTATGCTGACCCTGGTTTAGACCAATGTTGTCCAATAGAAATACAATGTAGGTGCTTCCCTGGTGGCGCAGTGGTTGGGGGTCTGCCTGCCGGTGCGGGGGACACGGGTTCGGGCCCTGGTCTGGGAGGATCCCGCGTGCCGCGGAGCGGCTGGGCCCGTGCGCCACGGCTGCTGGGCCTGCGCGTCTGGACCCTGTGCTCCGCAGCGGGGGAGGCCGCGATGGTGGGAGGCCCGCGCGCCGCGGTGGGGGGTGGCCCCCCTTGCCGCGGCTGGAGAGGGCCCTCGCGCAGGGGCGAGGACCCAACACAGCCAAAAATAAATAAAAAAATAAAATTAAAAAAAAAAAAAATACAATGTAAACCATATATGCAATTTTAAATTTTCCAGTAGCAATATTAAAAAAATTTTAAATGGGTAAAATTAATTTTCATGTTTTATTCAAATCAATATAGCCAAAATATTAACATTTCAATATGTAACTAACATTAAACATTAAGATATTTTATTTTTTGCATTAAATATTCTAAGCATACTGTATATTTTACTATAAAGCACATCTCAATCTGGATGGTAAATTTTCAACAGAAATCCTTGATCTGTATTAGATTTAATAAAATTTACAGTTGAAAAAAGTAGATTCATGTACCCAAGTTATTCCAAACATACTTAAAAGTTTTCTAATAACTGGATCAAGTACCAGTTTTCAAATTAAAATTAAATTTAATTAAAATTAAATAACATTTACAATTCAGCTCCTTGGTTGTACTGGCCATACTTGGAATGTTCAATGGCCACATTTGGCTACAGACTGCCATTTAAGCAGAGCAGGTCAAGACAATACGAGGCTAAATGCGACTGGCCTCCAAGATAGGTTAGTAAGTTGTTTTCTCTGCCTTAGTTCTCTGACTCAGGACCACCTGCAACATCAACCTCTAGTCCTATGAATGTTCTGCCCTCGTTTTCTCAGCCTCTTTGCCTGGATCCTGATCTCTTAATACCCAGGGCTATTGCTGTAGATAATTTTCTAGACTTCACTCCTTGCCTAAGCTGAATCTAAGCGTGCACTGCTGTGTTAACATTTTTGGCCCACCTGAACTGTGGAACTAGCTGGTTCCATTCTTGACCATCTGAATTCCCATTGTGGACTTTTATTTTTTCTTTTCAAATAAATTTATTTATTTTATTTATTTATTTTTGGCTGTGTTGGGTCTTCGTTGCTGCATGCGGGCTTTCTCTAGTTGCGATGAGTGAGGGCTACTCTTAGTTGCGGTGCGCGCGCTTCTCGTTGTGGTGGCTTCTCTTGTTTCGGAGCACGGGCTCTAGGCGCACGGGCTTCAGTAGTTGTGGCTCGCAGGCTCTAGAGCACAGGCTCAGTAGTTGTGGCACACAGGCCTAGTTGCTCCATGGCATGTGGGATCTTCCTGGACCAGGGATCGAACCCTTAACCACTGCGCCACCATGGAAGCCCCATTGTGGACTTTTTCACCTCCATTTTGGGCTATCTTGCTCTATAGGCCTCTATGGAACAACATAATCAAAACTTGACTATTCTAAACTGCTTGCTGAATTATTACACTTAATTAAGTCAGCAAGGTTAACTGTGAGGGTATAAAACATCCTTGGCCACAGTCACCATCAATCAGTGGCAGGCCTTCTTTCCTTACATATCTTATCCAACTTGGAATTTTACCTTCCTATTACCATGTCTTCTAACTGTGCAGCTCAAAAATTGAGCTATTGAACCTCCTTAAAATATATATATATACATAAAGTATTTTTAAAACAATAAATATACACATGAAACCCAACAAATTTGTGAATATCTATGAAAACAAGGGGCAGGGAGAACAAAGATAACTCTATATACCTCCCAAATGTCAAAGTGAGTTTGAACCTTTTCTCCTACAAACCTAGCCACTTTTTTTTCCACTTTTCTTCTTGGGAAAGTAACTACTCAGTGATTAGAAGCTGAATAGAGGGGGAAAAAAGCACAAGGACACACACACACCTGAATAATCAATGTTATTAAAATGAATCCAACTGCATAATCCCAATAATTTATCAAAACCCCCGGAATTAAGTATTATATTTAAATAAATAAGAGAAAAAAATACTTACAAATTTCCTTCCAGACTACTGAAGGTACAGTACGTTTTTCATGTCCTTTCTTTTTAGATCCATATCGTTTGCTTTCTACAGGTCTGGGGTTATATCTATTTTCTGAATATGCTATTTCTGAACCTACTAATAATTAAAACAAAAATTCATTAGCATTAAGAGAACTACTTAATTGAGAAAAGGTGATCAGCAAAGAAGCATTTAAAAAGTAAAACCTGAATCTTCATTTCTCAAAATGTCCCGCAGCAAAGAAGCACACCCATCAAGCCCTTGTACAGTTTCAGTCTGCAAGGAGAAAGTCATTTAGAAATTTGTACACAAAATTTTAATGCAGGAAAAAAAAATTCTGTAATTTAAAAATTTCCTTATTTAGAAGCAATTTATTATTGGTAGAAAACTTGTTTTAAAGCAAAAAGTCTTCATTCTTCATTAGAGCAATTAATACTTTACCTTTGAATTTTTATTCCCACTTCTTAGCTTTTACCTGAAAACTAATTAAAATAGCATATATTGTATCTATTCAGTTTAATCTTACCTGACTTTCTGAATCAGAATGAGTGGGATAGCCAGAATCTGCATTAAAACGGGATATCTTTCTCAAATGGGTCCTAGAAAACAAGTTTGTTAATATCTTTACATATGACACAAAAAGTTTTTTTCCCAAAATATATTATAAATAGACATTCTCTTTCCAGCGAAGGTTGGATAAGAAAGTTTGTCCAACCATGTAAAAGATGGATTTATGCAGGACTTTATGAAGATCGTAAAGACTAAAATGATCAACATGGGTAAGATATGAAAGGTTCCTCCCCAGACTTTTGTGAAGGTAGAGACCCATCTAGTTCTATGGGGTAGGAAAAATTTAGTCTAGCCCAAACACTTGAAAATCTCTTGAGATTTCCTGAAGTTGTAAACTTCTTTACGTACTTACCCTTTCTTTCCATTTGTTAATTTAGCAGGTCCAGTGTGCTTTCCTGAAGATAATACCTATGACATAATGCATTATATTGTAGTATATATACAAATATTTTTTCTATTACATTCTCAGCATGCTGTTTGGACAAAACCTGAAATGTTATTCATTGTTTCCGTTCCCTTTTTTACTGTGGTAAAACATACATAAAATAAAATGTACCATTTAGGCCATTTTAAAGTATACAGTTCTGTGGCATTACGTACATTCACATTGCTGAGCAACCATCACCACCATCCATCTCCAGAACTTTTTCATCTTCCCAAACTGAAATTCTGTACCCATTAATCATTAACGTCTCATCCCCTCCGCCCCTAAGCTCCTGGTAACCACCCTTCTATTTTCTGTTGCTATTAATTGGCTATTCTGGGAAGTTCATATAAATGTAATCATACACTATTTGTCCTTTTGTGACTGGCTTATTTTGCTTAGCACAATATCTTCATGTTGTAACATGTACAAAATTTCCTTCCTTATTAAGGCTGAATAATACTCCATTTTATATATGTACCGTGCTATTAATTTTTAATAAAACCCACAATTACAATTGAACTCTTATAAATAATTTGTTCTATATAGAGTGTCAAGCAAGCAACACATACATTTGTGTCTTAAGTCTATTTAAGCTGAAAAAGAAGTTGAGATATTATTTTAATCAGAAGTATCTATTATAGTAAGTTTGGACTATACTCAACCGCTGAACATGTTCTACATTCCCCAGTTCTTCAAAACATACAAGTTAATTCAAGATACAGGGCAGAGTCCATAACTCTGATTCTATTTATCCACGTTCTTTAGAATGCCTGACAAGACGAGCACATGAAAACTCTACCATTCCTCTTTATCTATATCTCATTCTCTCAATCTTTCTTTTTAAACTCATATGTTGTTTTTTAAATTTTTGATTTAAAAAATACCTTAGGTGGGCTACCTTTTGTGTAGAATAAAGAAAAAAATTTGCTTCTACATGCATCCAATACCTTGAGAGTTACAAAAGAAACAGTTAATTGTAGTTGCCTCCGGGGAGGGAAACAGAATCTGGGAGACAGAGCAAGAAGGGAAACTTTCCATGGTATACCTTTTTATATCTTAAAAACTTTATATCATATAATCTCTATTCAAAATATAACTTTTAAAAGACACAATTAAATTCCCTACTCACTCCCTCATTTTAGCCTTCAGGTGTAGTCACTGTTGGCAGTTACACTTAGGATTTTTCTTGACATGTTTACATATTTCATCCCAAGACAGCTTTGAGCACTAACTATTAAACTTTCTGGAGTTATACAATATTCTATTATTTGCTTGAATATGTACACTCTCCTTCTAAGAATGCTACTGAAAATACATTTTTTTAAATTGGGTTGATAAAAAGTTTTACTTCTCCTTAAGATAACTTAGAATATGATGGAGTCATAAAGCCAGCAGTGAGAACCAACATTGGCGGAAGTAAGATCCCATGTAACATAGCTCCACTGGCCCCTGCATGACCCCCTCAGGGTCTTTCCTTTCACAATATCTATGTCGGTGTCCTGGCCAGGACCACAATAAAAAGCCAAACCATTGTGCTGCTAGGTCTAAAAACAACTACCACAATAATTATCTTTCAAAATTAAAATTAGTATACTATCTGAGACAAATAATGGCATAATGCCATAATTGTAAGATTATATACAGCATTTCTCCAAAAAACACACACATCACACACATTAGGTTATATTACAGAAAACCAGGTAAAGAAAATTAACCAAAATAAAGCACCCTGTAACAGTATCATACTGGCACATTTCCTTCAAATTTATTTTGTATTCTTTATTTTGAAATAATAGTACAAATAATTGCATACATGTCACCAAGATTCCCCAACTGTTGACATTTTACTACATCTGCCATGTTCTCTCTCAAAAAAAATGTATATAATTACTTTTTGTCTGAACCATTTCAGATTAAGTTACAGACACGATACCACTTTATATTTAAATATTTATTCCTGGGACTTCCCTGCTGGAGCAGTGGTTGGGAAGCCGCCTGCCAATGCAGGGGACACAGGTTCGATCCCTGGTCCGGGAGGATCCCACATGCCGGGGAGCAACTAAGCCCTTGTGCCACAACTACTGAAGCCCACGTGCCTAGAGCCCGTGCTCCACAACAAGAGAAGTCACCACAATGAGAAGCCCGCGTGCTGCAGTGAAGAGTAGCCCCTGCTCGCTGCAACTAGAGAAAGCCCGTGCGCAGCAACGAAGACCCAACGCAGCCAAACATAAATAAATAAAATAAATTTATAAAAAAATATTTATTCCTAAATATTTCCTAAGGACAAGGTCACTCTCTCATATAACCAAAGTATAATTATCAAAATCAGGGAATTAACACTGAAACCATACTATAATCTAACCTACAGATCTTATTCACATCTTGCCAATTATCCCAACACTGTACTTTATAGAAAAAAAAATGCTGGCCCCCATCCAATCGAGGATCATATGTTGCATTTTAAGTTGTCCTCTTTAGCCTCCTTTAATCTGGAACAGATCCTCGGGTTGTCATTCATTGTCTTTTACAGCCTTGACATATTCAAAGAGTATGAGCAGTTACTTTGGTAGAATGTCCCTCTGGACATTTAGACTTGTCTGCTTTCCCATGATTAGTTTCAGGTTGTGCTTTTTTGGCAGGAATACCACAAAAGGGATGTTGTATCCTTCTCAATACAATATGAGCAGGCATGTGAGGTCAGTTTGTCCCATTACTGGTGATGTTAAGTTTGATTAAAGATGGTGCCTATCAGAGTTTTCACTACAAGGTTACTGTTTTTACCTTTGTAAATATTAAGCATTTTGTGGGGAGATACTTTGAAATTACACAGACATCCTATTAATCAAACTTTCATCCAGTAGCATCCATTGAGGATTCTTGCCTGAATCATTTGTCAAATGGTGATTTTTCTAACTTACATCATTCCTTCTACATTTATTAGTTGGCATTCAACCTTAGTGAAGTACTTCTTCATTTGTTCGTATGGACTTACTGATTCCTATTTTACTTAACGGGTTGTGATGCATTATCATCATTATTTATACTAACGCTCAAATTGTCCCAGATTCTGTCAGTAGGAGTGTTTTCAAACCGGCTCCTGTATCTTTTTAACATGTCCCCATTATTTTTTGAGCTATTGCTTACAATAACCTGCTCCAGGTTTTTTTTTTCATTGTGGTAACATGAAATCTACCCTCTTACCAAACTTTTAAGTGCACAACATAGTATTGTTAACTATAGTATGATGATTATAGCAGATCTCTAGAACTTACTCATCGTGCATAATTAAAAGTTTATACTCATTGAATAGCAACTCTCCATTTCCTCCTCCCTCCAGCCCCTGGCAACTACCATGCTACTCTCTGCTTCTATGAGTTTGACTATTTTTAGATACCTTATATAAGTGGAATGATGCAATATTTGCCCTGTGACTGGCTTATTTCACTTAGCATAGTATCCTCAAGGTTCATTCATGTTGCATATAGCAGGATTTCCTTTCTTTTTTTAAGGCTGAATAACATGCCATTGTGTATCCACTAATCCATCAATGGACATTTAGGTTGTTACCACATCTTGGCTATTGTGAATAATGTTACATGAACACAGGAGTGCAAATATCTCTTCAAGATCCTGTTTTTAATTCTTTTGGATAAATATCCAAAGGGGGACTACTGTATCACATGATCGTTCTATTTTTAATTTTTGAGGAAACTTCACATTGTTTTTCATAGCAGCTGCACCCTTTTACGTTCCCATCAACAAGTGTACAAAGATTCAAATTTCTCCACATCCTCACCAACACTTGTTATTTTCTGGATTGTTTTTTGCTGTTGTTGTTTTGTGCTTTTTTAAATAATAGTTATCCTAACAGGTGTGAGGTGATATCTCATTGTGGTTTTGATTTGCATTTCCTTGATTAGTGATGTTGACCATCTTTTCATATACCTGTTGGCCATTTGTACGTCTTCTTTGGAGAAATGCCTATTCAAGTCCTTAGCCCATTTTTCAATCAGGTTATTTGGTTTTTTGCTGTTGAGTTGTAGGAGTTCCTTATATATTTTGTTTATGAACCCCTTATCAGACATATGGTTTACAAATTCTTCTCCCATTCCATAAGTTGCCTTTTCACTCTGTTGTTTCCATTTTATTTTTATATATCTAAGTCTCAGCCCTAGAGTTGACCATTTCTCCCAAAAGTCATGGTTCCTTTTAGTGGACAACAGTATTTAAAAACCAAGATCTAGGCAATAGCTGTGGTATTTGCTACTGGGGCTTCATATGGATTATTTATTTAGTCATCATGACTAGACAGTTGCAATTTTGAGTCTTGTGTTTTTACTTTTAAGTCTTTTTCCATATTAACATAGTCTTCAAATTTTTTAATGGTTGTATAGTATTTCCTTGAGTGGAAGTAATATAATGTGCCCTTGGTTTGCTTCATATTTTTCACAGTCAAAAAACAAACCTGAAATAAATGTTTTCATATACTGAAAATAGCCTTTCACATTCAAGATTAAAAGCTTAATTATTTGGTAACAGGTTATTAGTTGTTTAAAGGACCTAGATACAAACTGCAAAACCACTTTCCAAAACAAGTGCCCCAAATGGCAATGCATGACAGAATCAGTTTGCTTTATCTCACATTTACTCCCGCTAAGTATTATCATTAAACTTTCTACTTTGCTATTTGAGAAAATCGTAAATATTTCTTAGGAGTCATATCTCCTACCAACCAAGTGCAAGATAAAATTATATTTGTGGAATAATTTAGTGTACTAAAGCCTTACATTTCCACTTAATCCACACCCTGTGAGTTGTTATTACTTCTGTGAGATGGGAACCTAAATTTCAGAAAGGTGGCTTGTTCAAAGTCATATATCTAACTAAGAGATGTTTAAAAGAGTAATGTTTAAAAGAATGGACTCTGCCACCAGCTATGTGGGTCTCAATCTTGTCTCCACTGCTAACCAGTTGTGTAACTGTAGGGAAGTTATCTGAAGTCTCCATCCCTCAATTTCCTTATCAATAAAATGAGGAGTATTATCTACTTCCTAAGACTATTGTGAAGATTAAATGAGAAATTATATGTAATATCTGTAGTAGTGCTACCCAAATGTTAGCTGCTATTATTATCATTGAGATGGTAATAAACTGTTTTTAAGGGGGCTAAATTGTGTTGCACAATTTATGCCAAGTGTGAAACAGATGTTTTACCAGGTTCTCTCATTTAATCTCCCCAATTCTTTGAGGCAGAATTTTACACCTATGTTATAGATAAGGAAAAGGAGGCTCCGAGAAATAAAAAGTACTTTGCTTACTATCACTATGACAGTAGTGGCAGAATTGGAATTTGAATCCGAAGGTGACTGTGACTACAAAAACCATGTTTTTCCCCCTTGCTGACTGCACGTATTCTGCGCTCATTCAGTATAAAAGAAAGATCTATAAGGGTGGGGCTGTTCTGGAAGTACTCATGCAGAAAATCTGGAGCCAGGTTTTGAAAAAAAATGTAAAATTCACGTTAATGGGGAAGACAGCATTAACAGTGAGTTGATAAATGAAGGAAGACCAAAGGGGTGCGTGTGTGGATATACTTTAGGAGGAGTAAGATCACTCTTAAGTAGAGGGTCTGAGTGGGGACTGACTGATTCCTATTGGTTGAGTGATTACCTGAAAATACAGAGATAAACTGTTTAGTAGCGGAGGAAGCCAAGCAATGTCTCTAGGCTGAAAAATGGCTTGATAAGGGTTAGCAAGGGCACAAAAGGGGCGCTGAGGGGCACCCAAACGATGGAAATGTGAGAGTGTTAGACAAGACTTCTGTAAGAGGTCCTTGAGCTGAGGGACAAGAGACGGAAAGTGGAGATTTCTGGCAGACAAGGGCATTCTAGGCAGAACAAACAGCAAAGGCACAGAGGCCTGAGAGAACACGGGCGCCCAGGGCACTGGAGAACACACAGGTGAAGAGCTCTGGGTATTACTGGAATGGGGGTGGAGGCTGGTAAGGAATGCACGGGCCCGATCGAAAAATGGCTGTGTGGACGGGCCAAAGAACTGAGATTTTATCTTGGAAAAAAACCAGAAATTAGTGTTCCAGAGCTGGATTCTAAGCAGAAAAGAGAATCGATGAGGGGCGTGCATTTGAGGAGGGGTAAGGCTAAATGCAGGGACACTAACTGGGAGAGTTGTGTCGTTTTTTTAAACTAGGAGTAAAATACCAGCAACTGTGACGGAAGATCCAGCTAGAACCTGTAGTTGATGCAACAACGTCCTGAGGCTCCGAGAGGTCAAATCACCCACCCGGCGGCGGAGGCTGGACACGAACCCAGGACCCACACCAAAGCCAGCGCTCAGGTGGACCCCAACGATTACAACAAAATATACATCTAAGGGCAGAGCGGCTGTGTTAGGGTGTTACGATTAGGTCCCCACCCCACCTCCGCCTCGTCTCCTCTCCCAGCATTTATTTTTAGTGCGGCAGCACTGTCTCGGTTTTTACTTTTTGTCCCAGGGAGCTCTGCACGTCTCCCGGCCCGAGGACTCCCTCCGTCCCTCTCCACCCTCACAGTGGACTCCTCAGGTCCGCAGACCTCACCTGGCCCGGTCGAGATCCGGACCTGACCATCTCTCGCAGCTTCAGAAAAGCCCAAATGGAGTGAAGCAGAGCCGCACTGTAAAAGGAATTAACCGCCGCGGACTCCCGATCCCCCTTAGCCCGCCCCCCGAGCTTCCGCTTCCGGGAAAGAGCCCGCCGAACGCCGCGCCTCATTGTCTCCGGCGCGCAGCCAAACCTTCTCCCCTACCCGCAGCCCGGCGCCCTGCGCTTGCGCAATAGGCCCCTCCCGGCCCAGGCTCCTCACACTCCGGCGGAGGGCGAGAGACGCCCACAGAACTCCGGCGAGCTCGGCGTGGCCAGGTGCGCGGCGAGGAGGGGCGAGGAGGGGCGAGGAGGGGCGGGGAGGGGCGAGGAGGGGCGGGGAGGGGCGGGCAGGGGGCGGGGGCGGGGCCGGGAGGGGTCGGGGCGGGGCGGGGCGGGGTCGGGGGCGGGGCAAGGCCGCGCCGGGAAGGGCCGGGCAAGAAGCTGGAGCGCTGGGCTGAGCGGGATTTCGGATCACCTGGGAGACCTGAGTTCTCCGTCCTGCGTCCCTGCAGCGAGGATTTCCATGGAGGAGCGCTGCCCTGCATCAGCTGGGAGAAGTGGCGAAGGGGACCCGCCGGGACCAGAGGAAGGGACTGCGGTAGAGGGCGAACAGGTTTCTGAAGGAATTGCTCTGGCTCTGGGTTTTGACTGTATTTTTAGTAGGTGTTTAGTATACCATTTTGAATGTATTTGTTCTTGATAATCAATAAAAATCAATCCTCGGTCTCGTTATCTCTGCGTAATTCTGATGGCAGTTTCAAATTTTTCATTTTGTGGCCCTCGATCTCAGAACGGCGCTCATTAGTTGCGATTTTGGTTTTACTTCCAAGCATAGTTGTTTACTCTTCAGTGGAGGTAATCACTATTAATAAAGAATAACAATATTCTTACCATTGACATGCTGCACGAATTTTAATGTGAATGTCTTTTTGTTTTTTTAAGGCATTTAGTTTTGGGTTAATGTTTTAAATCAAGTTGGGGAGAAATTAAAAACCCAATTGATTTCATTTTTTTTAAAGGAAAAAATCTACGTTTTGAAAGTCTTAATTAGAATTAAAATAACCCAGAAACTGAAATCTGTCCACCAATATATTGCACACTCATACTGAGTGACTTGGGGAAACTAGGTATTTAATAAATTTAGCTTTGAATTAGATTAAATTGTGAAAACCTCTCCCTTCTTCATCCCTCTCCTATAAGTGTTTAACATATTCACCTGAGGTTTCAGATGTTTTTCTTAGTTGACTTGACTTGTCAAAACTTATTCTGATTTTTCTTAATTACTACATGCTTATTTTAAGAAAGCATGTATTAATTAATACATGCTTATAGATAAGAAATAAAAATCACCCATGATCCCACAACCCAGGGAACACCACTCTTAACATTGGTGCATTCCTTTCTAGACTTTTTCCAACTGTGTACAGACAGTCCACACTTATGATGGTCCGACTAAGGATTTTTTGACTTTATGATGATATGAAAGCAATATGCATTCAGTAGAAACTGTACTTTGAATTTTGGATTTTGATCTTTTCCCAGGCTAGCGATATGAGGTAAAATACCCTCTCATGATGCTGGGCAGTGCAGGGAGCCTCAGCTCCCGGTCAGCCACGCAGTGAGGAGGGCAAACGATGGATACTCTACAGTGTACTGTGTCTGAGCATGTTTAATGTAGGCTAGGCTGAGCTATGATGTTCAGTAGGTTAGGTGTATTAAATGCATCTTTGATTTTTGATATTTTCTTTTTTTAAATAGATCTTTACTGGAGTATAATTGCTTCACAATACTGTGTTAGTTTCTGTTGTACAATAAAGTGAATCAGCCATATGCATACATGTATCCCCATATCCCCTCCCTCTTGAGCCTCCCACCCACCCTCCCTATCCCTCCCCTCTAGGTCCTCGCAAAGCACCGAGCTGATCTCCCTGTGCTATGCTGCTGCTTCCCACTAGCTATAACTATTTTACATTTGGTAGTGTGTATATGTCCATGCCGCTCTCACTTCGCCCCAGCTTCCCCCCCCCCCGGCGCGCCCCCCCACCCCCAGCCCCAGCCCCACCCCACCCCCACCCCCACCCCCACCCCCACCGTGTCCTCAAGTCCATTCTCTATGTCTACATCTTTATTCCTGCCCTGCCACTAGGTTCATCAGTGCCATTTTTTTTTTTTTTTAGATTCCATATATATGCGTTAGCATACAGTATTTGCTTTTCTCTTTCTGATGTACTTCACAACAGTGCACAAGGGCTCCAATTTCTCCACATCCTCACCAACACTTATTTTCTGATATTTATTTTTTTATTTTTTAAATTTATTTATTTTATTTATTTATTTTTGGCTGCGTTCGGTCTTTGTTGCTGTGCGCGGGCTTTCTCTAGTTGCGGCAAGCGGGGACTACTCTTCGTTGCGGTGCGCGGGCTTCTCATTGCAGTGGCTTCTCTTGTTGTGGAGCACGGGCTCTAGGCACGTGGGCTTCAGTAGTTGTGGCACACAGGCTCAGTAGTTGTGGCACACGGGCTCTAGAGCGCAGGCTCAGTAGTTGTGGCGCACGGGCTTAGTTGTGCCGCGGCATGTGGGATCTTCCTGGACCAGGGCTCGAACCTGTGTCCCCTGCATTGACAGGTGGATTCTTAACCACTGCGCCACCAGGGAAGCCCTATTTTTTTGTTTCTTTAATAGTAGCCATCCTAACTGGTGTGAGGTGGTATCTCGTAATTTTGATTTGCATTTCCCTAATGATTAGTGATGTTGAGCATCTTTTCATGTCCTTATTGGCCATTTCCATATCTTCTTTGGAGAAATGTCTATTCAAATCCTTTGCCCTTTTAAAAATTGGGTTGTTTGTATTTTTGTTGTTGATTTTTAGGAGTTCTCTACATATCTGGGTATTAATCTGTTGCCATATATATGATTTGCAAATATTTTCTCCCATTCTGTGAGTTGCCTTTTTACTCTGTTGATATTGTCTTTTGAAAAATGAAGTTTTTTTATTTTCATGAAGTTTCCAATTTGTCCCTTTTTTTCTTTTGTTACCTATGTCTTTGGTGTCACATCCAAGAAATTATTGGCATATCTAATGTCATGAAGATTTGCCCTATGTTTTCTTCTAAGATTTCTATACTTCTAAGTCTTACATTTAGATCTTTGATCCATTTTTAGTTAATTCTCATATATGATGTTAGGTAAGGGTCCAACTTCATTCTTTTGCATGTGGATATCCAGTTTTCCCAGCATCATTTGTTGAAAAGACTGTCCTTTCCCCATTGAATGGTCCTGGCACCCTTCAAAAATTATTTGGCCATGTATGTAAGGGTTTATTTCTGGGCTCTCTATCTATTCCATTGGTTTATTTATCTGCCTTTATGCCAGTACCAAACTGTTTTTATTATGGTAGCCTTGTGGTAAGTTTGAAATCAGGAAATGTAACTCCTCCAGCTTTGCTCTTCTCTTTCAAGATTGTTTTGGCTATTCAGGGTACCTTGAGATTCCATATGAATTTCAGGATGAGTTTTTCCATCTCTGGCACTGGGGTTGTGATAGGGATTGGAATTGTGAATTACTTTGAGTAATAGTGACATCTTAAAATATTTTTCAATCCATGAACATGGGATGTGCTGCATTTATTTATGTCAATTTCTTTCATCATTGTTTTGAAGTTTTCATTGTATAAGTCTTTCGCTTCCTTGGTTAAGTTAATTCCTAAGTATTTTATTCTTTTTAAGGCTATTATACATGGAATTATAATATGTATAATATTATACATAGTGGAAATTTCCATATTGTACATACATGGAAATTTCTTAATTTTCTTTTCAGATTGTTCATTGTTGTACAGGAATGTTACTAATTTTTGTGTGTTGACTTTGTATCCTGCTACTTTGTTGAATTCATTTATTAGTTCTAACAGTTTTTGTGTGTGTGTTGAATCTTTAAGATTTTCCCTGGGCATGCATGGTCACGTTCTAATTTTCCCTGTATAGCAACAATAGTTGCTTTTGAATATCCCAGTCTTTAATGTCTGACTCTCAAAAGAGGAAAAAGAGAAAAATGAAAGGAGGAAGAAAGGGTGCCAGCCCTTTAAATCCCATGAGTCACTTCAACCAGAGGGGGAGGGGATTACAACAATGAAGGGATGTGCAACAACAGTGGCCACCCACCTCTTTGTCTGCACCTCTGTGATCAGAAACATCAATCAGTGATCAGAGCACAGATATGCAGTATTTGGAGGACTGGAAGAGTTTTGCCCACCCTGGCTCCCACAAACTGTGTGCAAGGATGGCATCACTCAGAATTGCGTTTCAGCTTTAGGTCTTGTTTAGTCAATAGGAGTCACCTGGCAGAAGATAGGAGGGAAAGAGGAGAGAGATTGGAGAATTCCTCCCCTCTTAGCACCATTCTGGCTGATGCCTTGGCTCTCTGAGACTGCAACTCAGAGAAGCCACTGGGCTCCAGGTCTCTCCAGGCTCCAATAAAACATTTGCTCCCCTTGTCCCTTCAGGGTGATAATGTTTTGCTACTCTCTGGGTGTCTGAACACTCCTTGTTGGTTTCCTCATCCACAACTCTGTCATTAGAAGTCTAGCTGAGAGTGTTTTCTGTTTCCTACCATGATCAGACTCATAGAAAGCCACCATATTGTCCAGAGGAAATACGTTAGTTGCTAGAATAGAGGGTGGTGTGTAGGAAGATGTGAGAGAACAGATGTGAGAGAAGCATAGGAGGTAAAATGAACAGGACTTAGTGATAAATTTGGGAAGTAAGGCAAAGGGGAGGTGTTTACATTGGCCTTGGTTTCTAGGTTTTGCATCTGGATGGGTAGTGGGAGAGATGATACTTAGGAGGGAAGTTTATGAACTCATTTCCCCCCAACATTTTATTATGAAAAAAATTACAAACTAGGAACTCTCATTTTGGGGCATGTAGATTAGAAGTGCCTTGGAGTCATACAAGTAATAATATCAAGTAGGCTACTGGTTATTTGAGTCTGGAGCTTGGTGGAGAGATCTGGGCTACAGAAACACATTTCTCAGTCATCTGTGGTAACTGAAGCCATAGGCTTCTGAGTTTGCTCTCTGGTTACTTTCTCAAGAAAGCCTTTCCTTCCACCCCACTCCTGCAACCTAGTTCGTGTGCCCCTATACTATGCTGTTACAGCATCACTTTTCACTTATGTGATTAGTTATTTAATGTCTGTCTTCCCAAGTAGAATTTAATATCTATGAAAGCAGGAAACTTATTCAGTGTAGCATCCCTAATACCTAGCATAATGCCTTGCACAGAGTAGGAATTTTTAAATTGTTGAGTAAATAAATGAACCAACCAGCGCTTGGGACTGCTTTGTTGCACTGGGGCTGCCAGCCACTTGAATGCTCCAAGACTCAGGATTATTCAGGACTCAGCCCTTTGAGCCTGATAGCGAAGTTTTGTATCATGGCTAACAACTCAGCTTGGTCTAGGCAGTATTTTGTAATTTAGTACGTTGGACCAGTGGCTTTATCCAGTCAGCTCGCCTCTAAAGTATGAAAGTCTTTGTTCATGTTTAACCATGTTCCAGTTTATAGGAAAACACCAAAGTTGCAAAGTATATAAAAATCTAAACTAAAAACACAGTTAAGTTGTGTAGCTAGGAGACAAGATTCACAAAAGCTGTGGGCTGAATAATAAATTACATCTTAGGAACACGAGCTCAGTTCTGCTTGGAAAGATCTGAGACTGCCCTACTGCTTTTCCTCAAGCCATATGCTGACGTCTGGAATTATTTCTAACACAAGGGTTCTTAATCTTTTGAAATCCTATACAATTTTGAGAATTTGCTAAAAGCTTTATAGTTTTTCCTCAGAAAAATGCTAATGTGCACATTTATGAAACATACTGATGTATACAGTTTTATCAGAGGCATTCAGGAGCCTCTCCAAGAATTTCAGGTTAAGAATCCTATTCTTACATAATTCAAAACCAGCTTTCCACACTTGAGTGTCCAGCGCCTTCTGTTGCAGGGCCCTCGTGATCTTGGAAGCTGTTGGTTAACAAGGGAGAAGGAGGTGCCAGATTGAATAGCATCAAGGAGAGAGAGGGCATGGAGCACAGAGAAAATGGAATTGAGCCATAATCTTTGCACTTCTAACAGAAGCTTTAAAAGTATCTGCAGTCTTCACTTTAATCAAAATAGCTTAATTTAGGAAAGAAAGAGCCCACTTCTTTTTCTTAAAAAAAATCTTGGTTTTATTGCTTCCTGAGTGTTGTTCTTTTTAAAGGAGAAATACAAACCATATGTTACAGGGGTCTCAGTTTGACAGCTTAACTGAGGTCATGCTAGGATTCAGATATTTCTGGTCATGATAGGAAGGCCAGTGGGATGGGTCTGACGCAGCAAGGATCAAGAGAGCCCCTTTGGAATGATCTCATCTAGGGAAGTTACACAAAGTAGCTGGTTTGGGACAATGTGTCAGGTTTGAAGGTCAAGTGTGATTTTACTACAGCACAGTGTCAGTCACTTATTGCCCTGCAGCCCCTATGGACTTGTCCCTTACCGAAGGAGAGAAACAGTAGTGATTAAAATGCTAAAAATTATTAAAATCTCTGTAAGGCATTGTGCAGAGGTTGCTGGCACCCATCCATATGCTTTCAAAGGTTGCTTATTGTGTACAAATGTGACTTCCTACCTAAGAGCTTTTTTTCTGGAGCAAAAGGAGCAAGCTCAGGCCATGAGCTGGGCAAGCTGTTAATGTCAGAAAGTTAATGGCCCTGGAAGAAGCCCTCAGTCAATGACAGATGGGAACAGGGTGAGGAAGCAGCCCTTAGCCAGTGATGGAGAAATTCCTCACCCCTCAGGTTGGGGTTAACTCTGAGGTGTGTTCTGCACTGTCTCCCAGAGTCCTCCAGCAGGATTGGGCTCCAGGGATAACTGGCTTGATAACACACCTCTATTTGCTTTCTTCCGTTCATCATCTTACTTTCCCTGCTCCCTTTCCACTGTTCCTGGGATTGCCTCCCAAATAAACTGCATGCACTTAAATCCTTGTCTCAGAGGCTGTTTCTGGGGGGAAACTCCATACTAACATAGGCAGTGTGCATACAGGGCAACACAAGTTTGGAATCAGACAGACCTGGATTCAAATTCCTTCTTACCAGCGACAATGAATAGCTTAATTTCTCTAAGACTGTTTTTTCATCTATAAAATGGGGATAATTGTACTGACTTCGTAAGGTCAGGTCATAAAGAAGAATTTGAGAATGTATGTAAAGTGTTGTCCACAGTGACTTGCATATAGTAAGTGCTTAATAAATGTTGGCTATTATCATTACCACAGTATTCTTAGTATTGTTAACACAGCATAGCGCAGGTAGAGGGAAAAGTTTTACACCCTTGGGGTGACTGCTGAAGCAGGTTGATTTGGGAGACGTGCTGGGACCTGATGAGCATCTGTGGCTTAGCAATATCAGTGGCTTAAAGGAAGCATTGCCACAGTGAGCCAGAGCAGGAGAGGAGGAAAACGGCGGACACCAAGTGGTGGCTTTGAAGACAAGCAATGGGCAGTGCCCCACTGGTATTGCCAATCGCGCTTAGTCTCAACCGATGGTTATAGTATCATCAATGATTTCATGTCTGTGTTCAGGATTCACTCTGATGGCTGGGGTTTCATTAGCTTCACTCTTCAGGGATTATGCTCAGGGCTACTGAGGTTTAGTTTCTAATTTCAAGCTGTTTTTCTCAAAGGTACAAAGGATCTTTTAACTTTTATTATTTTATGAACTTGTTGTCTTAGGGTCTTTCACATTGGGGCAGTTCCCTCTGCTTCTATTCACTCCTCATTCCCAGGCCAGATCATATTTAAATTCTTTGACTGCAGTGAAAGAGAAACAGAGAGACTGAGGCGGGTTAAAGGATTTCACTCATTCTCTAAACCCGGTTAATTACAGCGCAGGGTTTCACCTGCAGTGCTTCAGCCTTTCAAACAGCCAAAGGTCCCAGAGTGGATGCAACTGATGGGCCCCTTCGGCTGACGGCAAACCGCAGGGAGGAGTAGTTGTTCCCCGCCCCCTGCAGGTACAGCCAGATGACTGTGGGGGTAGACTTCGTTTCAGCCCTTTTTACGGTTTCACTCTAGGTTAAAATCAAGGGCCTGTGGTGACATCCCATCACAATCTTCTTTTACTTGTTTAGACACTAGTAGACAAAAATGTCCCCAATTCAGTAGAGAGATGCATATATATGAAAAAAGCAACCTAACCATGATTTTTATACAAAAAACAACTCTAAAGAGGGGATAGTACTACAGATAGGAGGGACCGGGCAACCTGGGCACACCTGGCCTTAAGAACAATAACCACACAGCCTGTGGTTCTCATTGCTTCCTGGGAGAAAGAAAAATCTTCTGGTGACCTTGTCAGAAGGTCTTAAGCTCATGCAGGGGATTTTCCTGAGAGGGTCTCATTGCATCTGGATATGGTGTCAGACACCTTAATATGGACACTTCAATAATCATCTCTGAAATGCTTTTTTAGTATCTCTCAGGGCTACTTACATTAAAGTGATTTAAGTTCATGTCTTATCTTCGCGTTAGACTGTGAGCTCCTAGAAGGCAGAACTCACATATGATTTATTTGTATAGGCCCAGAAGCCAGCATAGTTCCTGGCTAGGGTTGCTAGGTGTAGCAAAAGAATAAAACAGAAATTACTAAAAAATTATTGTTTATCCAAAATTCAAATTTAACTGGGTGTTCTGTATTTTATCTGGCAATCCTATCCCTGGCATACAGCTAACCTCAATAAATATTGGTGAGTGAGTGAATGAATGAATGAATGACCATCAAAGCAACAAATGAAGAAATAAACGGGTAAAAACATGGATTGACCATGTAAAAGCTACTCATGTAAATTATGCCTAACAATTATAAAACATCAAAACTGTGTCTAGATAACATTCTACCTTTGAAAATCTGACAGCGTGGCTTTCACTTGCGATGCATTTTCTATCAGTGCTTCATCAGCCACTTTACTCAGTGTCCCTGTGGGAAGAATACTAATCTTCTGTTAATGGACGTGTTTTGTTCCAACAGTTTTACATCATAATTCCACACATTTCTGATTTCATATGTTTGCTTAATTGTTTATTAGTGTGTACCAGTTTCACAAGAAAATTGACATTGGATGGTGTATGGGGTTCAGTCATTCTGAAGCACAGTCATCTCTGTATCTTCCTTTAAAATTGCCAAAACTGTGCTTTTACTCCAGCCGAACCCAGGGGTTTTGGGTAAAGTCACTCACCTTGATTAAACCATCAGGACCAATACTGTTTGGGAAAAAATATATATTTGGGGGTTAGCTCATTTAACAATTAATCTTAAGAAAGACAATATATAAACAACTCTCTCACCCCAAATTAATTCTGCTGTGGCTCCTGCCCTCATCACCCTCTTTTTCTCCAACCTCTTGACTGCCTGTTCCTCCTCCTCCCCTCCTACCCCACTGGTCAAACCTGAAAGGGAGCCAGAGTCACCTAGTGTGCTTGCTGAGACACAGCCACCGGGCCCCGCCCCCAGAGTTTCTTTCTTTTTTTTTTTTTAACATCTTTATTGGTGTATAATTGCTTTACAATGGTGTGTTAGTTTCTGCTTTATAACAAAGTGAATCAGTTACACATATACATATGTCCCCATATCTCTTCCCTCTTGCGTCTCCCTCCCTCCCACCCTCCCTATCCCACCCCTCTAGGTGGTCACAAAGCACCTAGCTGATCTCCCTGTGCTATGTGGCTACTTCCCACTAGCTATCTATTTTACGTTTGGTAGTGTATATATGTCCATGCCACTCTATCACTTTGTCACAGCTTACCCTTCCCCCTCCCCATATCCTCAAGTCCATGCTCTAGTAGGTCTGTGTCTTTATTCCCATCTTACCCCTAGATTCTTCATGACCTTTTTTTTTTTTTCTTAGATTCCATATATATGTGTTAGCATATGGTATTTGTTTTTCACTTTCTGACTTACTTCACTCGTATGACAGACTGTAGGCCCATCCACCTCACTACAAATAACTCAATTTCGTTTCTTTTTATGGTTTCTGATTTGATGGACTCAGGGTGCAGCCTGAGAAATCCCATTTCTAACACGTTCCCAGGTACTGCTGCTGCTGGTCTGGGTAGGACTCTAAGAATCACTGTTCTATACCATTCTTTCTCTTTTGTTTCTCCTTCTCTTTCTGATCCCTATTTATTGTTCTTCACAATATTCCTCTGTTCCCAGAGCAGTATAATACAGTAACCTCACTATATCTTGGCCTGCTAGATTTGTTTTCCGCATACTCTTTCCCCTCCAATTGGTAAATGTCTACTTACACTTCGTGTTCAATGTAGTTGAGCATTCGACTGACGTGTGATGCAGAGATCTCCCCATCCACTTCAGCGATATACGTGTAGAGAAACTGGAAGGTGCTGAAAGGGATCCGGGGAGGGCCACCATCGTGGTCAGATGATAACACTTCACACACTATCTTGAGAGTTCTGGCAATGGTCTGTAAAGCCATAAGGTTAAATGAGGAGAAGGTCGCTATTCCAAACTAAATTCCTAAGATCAGTTTAGATAACGACAAAGAAAACAAAAACCTTGCTCTCATAAAATAAAGTGGGGATGATGTAATATTCTGGAAAGCTTGAATTTTTTACACCCAAATGTCATTTAACTCAATCCCAAAATATTGAGTATCTACTGGGTGCCTTTCTTTTTCCTTTCCTTTCTTGGTTAGAGGGATATTTTCAAGGAATTAAGTTTATAAGCTGTTGAATGCTTTAAGACATTTATTACTTTAATTAGAATAATCTCACTAAAGGAGGGGAATTTGCTTTTGTAATCTACAAAATTAGAATGATTTCTTCTTACTGCCCTGCAGTCTTCTCTCTAAAGGGCTGAAGTGATTAGTCTAGCTTGTGTACTCCAGTGAGACACTTGGAGCAATGCCACAGGAGGGGAGCAGACCACTTTCATTTCCTCTCTCCTGCCCTTGGGAGTTCTCTCCTGGAGGCCATCGTGAAGCACTGTGTGAGGCAGTGTGCCAGGCACTTCCACAAAGGAAGGTGGGAGGGTGGGCACACAGGAGGCTGGCAAGAGGTCGTCAGAGAGGATGGGAGGCCATGTGCATGACTTGAGGTCAGCATGACAGTGATTTTGGGTAGATTTGTGAGCATGTGTGCACTGAACTTCCCAATTTCCATCTATAGCTCATCCTCTCTGCTTCTAAAAAAACCCCTACTGCCCTATTGCCTTTGTTCTGTAGTCCTCTTCCTACAGCCTCATCCAAATTGGGGTGCTGTTATGGGCTGAGTTATGTCCACGCAAAATTCATATGTTGAAGCCCTAACCCCTAGAACCTCAGAATGTGACTGTATTTGGAGATAGGGCCCCTAAAGAGCTAATTAAGTTAAAATGAAGTCATCAGAGTGGGTTCTAATCCAATAGGTCTGGTGCCCTTATAAGAAGAGATTAGGATGCAGAGAGAGAGAATGGGAGAGAGAGAGAGACCGACCAGACATATGCATGCAGAGAGGGACAACCACGTGAAGAAAGGGAGACGATAGCCATTTACAAGCCAATGAGACATCTTGATCTCAGACTTCCAGCCTCCAAAACAGTGAGAAAACAAATTGCTGTTGTTTAAGCCACCCAGTCTGTGGTACTTTGTTACGGTAGCCTTAGCACACTAATAAAGGTGCTTTCTACCCCGAACATCTTTTATTGATTATTCAGATAACTCAAATTCTATTGCCCTTATACGATTTTCAAATATTTTCAAATATTTAATAAACAGATGAATGGATAAGAACTCTCTAGACTGGAGCTTTTTGGTAAACTTAAATAAATCGAAAGTAAACAGAGATCTGCATTCTGTTGCACAAGAATTTTTGGTCAGATGGGGATCCACTCCATAGAGATAGCCTGTAAGCATCTTACAAGCCTCATTTTCAAACTCAGAGGTGAAAGGCTCAGAAAGTGAATTATTTGCTAACAAAACATGCCCTTCCTTCCAGTGAACACAATTACACGATCTCTTCTTGTATATGATTGGTAGGTATTCTAGAGGAAGGAGTGGTGAAGGGGAAGAGGAACACAGGTCTGCATACTGTAGCATTTTGAATCACATGCAGATTCGGGAAGTAAATGCACCTGCTTCCTAAAATTCCTGCCATTAGATTCTTCTATAAGGAGGGGACTGGATTTTCTACATGGCCCAGAGATCATGGCTGGCTGGTGAGCTGGCAAAGCAAGGAGGGAATTTCTGGGCTTGCCTCCAAGAATGTAGGGATTAGCAAGAGTGCCACCCTCCTCCAGATGGTGACACCCTGACCACCCTTACATTTAAGTTCCCAGCAATAGTCCAACATGAACCAAGTGGGCAAAATGAGATGGGCCCTGGATCCATAGGGCACCCTTTATTTACAGACTAGACTTTCATGCTGACTTCACCTCTCGGTGTTCTTTGACATAGGGATGATGGGGAGCAAAGTCAGACACCTGAGTGCCTCTCAGAATTGGCGGGGTCCACTGTTATCCAGAGCCAGGCCTGATGGTGTCTCAGTGGAAGCAGAAAAGGTGGAATTGAACCACAGGATGTTAGAGATCAAAGGACCTCACGGAACATCTAGGCCAACCTCCCCGTTTTAGCAGGGAGGTAGACAGAATTCACCTCATGGTTTCCTCTGCCCAGTTTGGGTGGCAGCCATATCAAAGTAAACCTTACAGCTGCAGAGGGAGGGTTGGAATCTGATTTTCCGAAGTCACTCTTGGTTACTGTGAGGTATGTGGACAAGGAGAGGACTCAGACACCTCCAAGGTGGTGAGGGGCTGTGACATAGAGCACCAAAGGCAGGGAGCAGTTGAGGGCAACCCAGAAGAGACTTAAAGAGGCCCTGAGCACCAGGGAGAACGGAGGTGAGCTGGCTGGGGGACCGTCGTGCTGTGAGAGAGACCAAAGACTTCAGCTGCACAGCTAGTGACCACACAGATGAGTATTTCCATGGAGACAAGAGATGCCAGAGAGGACCAAGGGACGTAGGAACCCTCCTCTTGGCTGCTCTGTGATCCCAGCATCACCACTTTCCTTGAACAACTGCCACCTTGAAGAGAGGAGCAGTGAGGAAAAATCTGAGAGACTGAGCAATTTACCTTAAAGCTGTTTTCAGTTATTGCAGCAGATGAAAATTCCTGGGTTGGGTTGCATCTACTTATTTTCTTCCTCCACCCTTCACGGGTAGGGTAGATGGGGAAGAGCAGGATTAACGACAGAGAAAGTATTGGTACATTTCCCCCCTCCTTGGACATCTCTGCATATGGTGTGAGTAAACTTGTGACCCCGTGAGAATTTCATAAAACGTGCCCATTTTTTATTTCTCCTCTGTGATTTTCCCCAATCCTTGGGGCTATTTCCACAGAAGTGTGATAGTGCTGACTGGCAACTTATCTGCCTCTGCTGCTGCGAGTAGTTTATTCGTTGCATAAGGGTGCTAGAAAGTGCAGCGAAGAAGGAAAAAAAACCCCACGAATGGCCTCTCCTCTCTAAAGAAATAATTATGCTGAAAGTTCAGCAGCATCCACAGGAAAAGTTGGACTACAGTATTTCTAGTAACTTTTCTCACAAACAAAAGTGTCTAATGTGCATACCCAGGATATTCGAGAAGAAAGAACAAGATTGTATTTAAATATACTGAATGATTCAAACTACCTTTTTCATACCATTTAGTTTTGGCAGAGGCAATACTTTTCTCATTAAGTTTTAAACTTGTATGTATTTCAGGGATTTAAAAAAAATCATTTTGGGGGCTTCCCTGGTGGCGCAGTGGTTAAGAATCTGCCTGCCAACACAGGGGACACGGGTTCGAGCCCTGGTCTGGGAAGATCCCACATGCCGCGGAGCAGCTGGGCCCGTGAGCCACAATTACTGAGCCTGCGCGTCTGGAGCCTGTGCTCCGCAACAAGAGAGGCCGCGATAGTGAGAGGCCCGCGCACTGCGATGAAGAGTGGCCCCCACTTGCCACAACTAGAGAAAACCCTCGCACAGAAACGAAGACCCAACACAGCCATAAATAAATAAATAAATAAAATTTTAAAAAAAAAATCTTCTTGTTTTGCTAAAAAAAAAAAAAATCATTTTTCTGACTCATTTTCATTTAAGTTATTATAATAGTGTTTAACAAGAGTGAGTCCACATATAAGATGATACCTAAAGCTTTTAAGTATGTATATGAACTGGTTTCTTTAAAACAGGAAAACGGCTTTTGCCATTGTAAATCAAGTCAAATTTGGAAAAGGCATGAATTTGTATGAGCATCCTGCATCCATGGGGATGTCAGGACTATGAGTCTGGAAATAGCCTCATCTCTCCTTTCCTGCTCTCTTCTCTCTGATTTTTCTATCCAATTATGCTTATCAAATAGTAGTTTTCGATAAGGCTGCACCTCTTCTTAAAAATCTGTATTGGTATATCTTCTAGGTGTCTGAAACCCAAGTATAAGCCAATCTTCTACAGCTGGCTCTTGGTTATCTTTAGGAATATGAATGGAGGGAGTGGAGTGGTAATGGAAATAAACCTAAGTGCAATGACTGAAATTCATAAATAATCCAAAACCTGCATGTTAGTCAACCTCTCCCCAGAGCCTAATGACAGCTTTCCCCTCTCTCCTCCTAATCCCTGCTTCTGGCTGATGAGCAGAGAAATGACCTTAATTTAGAGAGGAGAAGGAGTAGACAAGAAGGGGTACACTCTCATGAACCCTGGAGAGTTCACTGTGTGTACTTACCAACCCTCCCCCCGCCAGGTCCTGAAAGATTTTCCCTTAAGGAACAAAAACCATTAAAGCTAACTTACAACTCCAAGAGAGCTGCAAGAAAGGGCTAGAAACTTCAGCCACTCAATCTCCTCTGTGAAGCGGCCCACATTCATCACACTATTAAACAGGTCGGGTGGGAGATTCAGCACCTTCCACATCTGGGCCAGCTCATCTGCATGGACGATCAGTCTGCCAGCAACCTGTGGGGCCGGGGACAGACACAAGACAGGGAATGAGGGACAGGACAAGAGAAGGCCCTGAGAAACCTACCCGGGGCAAGGCCCCGGTTCTCCTAGCACACAGCAAGGGGTGGGGGAAGGTGTCGGGGGTCAACAGAGACTCTGTTTGGCAGTTCTCTTTGTAAGGGTAGAGAAATATTCAGCCTAGGGAAGAACGTTCTGAGATATAATCATTCAAACTTCAGGTATCAGAGTTATGGGGAAAACATACATGTATATTACACTTTAATTTTTTTCTAGTGCTTTTATTATCTGCTGTTTCATCCCTAGGTTGTCCCTGTAAGGCAGATAAAGCAGCCTGAAAATGAAACCAAGGGGCAGAGAACTTGTCTGAGACCACTAATTAGTGGTGAAACTAGAACGAGATGTTAAATCTCTTGCTTCTAGACTCCGCTGAGTTCTTTGCACTAGACCCTGAATGCATCGCTCACGCTTTCCTGGGAATAACATGGGGTCTGTGGTCTGGATGCCTAATGTTGCTTGGTCCCAGGAATCTTGGATCTCTGCCATGTCTACTGCACAAGGTGCTTGGTGGTCAAGAGGGAAGGGCGCAAATGGCCAGTTGTTGGCCAACAATGCAATAATGGTGCAGATGCCCCAGTGAAGTGCTACTACACCTTCCCTGGTCCTCTGATTCCAGTGAAATGCTAAGCCTCTGGGACCAAGGCAGTTGGCTAAGTCAGTCCTGAATCACCCCAAACCTCTTGGTCCTGGATCCTAAAGTGAGGTATGGTAGTGCTAAGCCATTTTTCTTGGGAGTTGGCCAAACTGCAAGCTTTCTCAAGACAGACCGTCCTCATCCATTCACAGGACAGCTCCCAGGACGATATGGCTGTGGAGAGAGCCTAAAAGCTAGGCTATGTCTGCACCTGGGGTAACTGGGGAACTATAATATGCCCCTCCCCAACTGTGATTGGCATCGTATCTGGGCTTGATCAATAAGGGAGACACTGGCAAGGCATGTGGACCTGCACTTTCTGGAGAGAAGGAATTCACATTGCATTGAGCCCCTGGACATTCTGCCAGCTTCAGGACGACGTGGGATGACCCAACTGACAACTCAGCTTACAGCCTATTTCACCATGATTCCTATTTCCCCACAGCAAGATTTACTCTCAGTGCATGGTTTAGTGAATTTTAAGACAATGCTGAGTGGTCAGGTGACTTTTGTCTGTACGCACCCAACCTCGACATCGTCCCTACATTCCCCCTCCATGCTGCCCGTTTGGCCCTTACCCGAGAATGCAGGATCTTTAACAGGTCCGGTGTAAGCTCAGCCCAGTTAGACAAAGTCACTCGCTCAGACCGCTCTCTCACTGGAGGAATCTCTCCACGGGACATAGCCCCAAAATAACTACAAGAAAAAAAAGTTGGGGGGCTAGGGGGAGCAGCCTCTACCTCAGTGGTCTCTGGATGCTTTGGGAATCCCCTCTCCCTTTTCTTTGAGGGAAAGGATGGAGGAAAGAACATTTATTAAGTGGCTTCTATATGCCAGACACTGTTTTTAGTTCATTTATGTACAGGACAAGCCTGAATATGTTACTTTACACTTAAGGTATAGAGATGGCTTAGGGAATAAAAAGATTTGTTCTTCTCTAAGGATGAGGAGTACCAAAAGTTTGGTATGGAATTCCCTGAAGCATATTAGGTCTGGGTATTTTTTTCAGTCATTCCCTCCTAAGTGTTTCATATACATGTGTGCACGTGCACACACAGAGACACACACATACATACACACATACAGGCATATATATTGTGATAGATAATATATTGATATATGTATTGTATATGTACATATGCATGTCTATTTTATGTGTATATATATTAAAGGAGAGAGAAAATTGTTATTTTAAATCCCCCACTCTTTTTTATGAAGGAAGAATCCTAGTACCTGGAGGACCTTTTTCTTTCAAATATAAAAGTCTTTATGCTTGGTACGATGGCTATCTACATACTTAAAGTTGGTATTAGGTAGTAGTAGGGGTATGTAATCTTGGAAAGAGAAGTTGGAAGAAAATTAAAATGACTTGCATAAGAAAGGGGAGGAGATGGGGTGCTCTGGTGGGTGAGCCTGGAAGGGTTTCCAACTGGAGGAAGTGAGGCTTGGGGCTCCATCGGGGAGGGGAGAGAAGTTTGGCAGGTCACTAATGGAGGCTCAGGTGAGAAGACAAGCGAAAAAAGGGTTTGAGATGAACTCACATGGGGTGTGTGCTGTAAAATCCTCCTCTATCTTCCTTCAGAAATTTCAGTAACATCTGCCTGCCCATCAGTGCTTTGTGGAATGGACTTTGTTTTGGTGCAGTGTGGAAAAACACTGAGCCCTGTTTTGGGATTGATCTATGATGGGAAGAGGCTGCCTGCAGCAGAGAATGGACATGAGCAGTTGATACTTGGGGCACCGATGCCATATGGAAGGGCCTGTCTTCATCAGAAGCCTTGTTATTGACTACCCCTGCATCACAGCCTCTGCCCCCTCTCTTATTAATTTTATTTTATTAATTTCTCCAGATCCAGGTAATATAAAAAGAATACAGAGGGAATTTTATAAAAGCCATACAATGATGGGGCAAACCACTCTCTGTCTCTAAGCCACCGCACAATGCAGAGCAACGGCTTCCAGTACCAAAACACCTTCCAGGAACCCCTTGGAGGTCACCAGCAGGGAGAGCAGAAGAAACACTTTCAGGCGACCTCTACCAATGGGCATGAGCAGTCTCCGCAGACAGGTCAGTGGTCGGGTGGGTGTGGCTCAGCAGCAATGTCTTTGGACCTTGTAGCAGAGTTGGTTAGAGAACGTGGAAATGAAGCTGTAGTCATGGATTTCATCCTCTATGGGTTATTTAGCTTCGTCTGCAGTGAGCAGTTCCATGGTTCTTCAAATTTGTGTGGTCACACTTACCCACCACAAGACAAATTAGTTTATGTCCTGCTGATGTCTGGTAGATGGTTTCTTCACGGACAACATATATGCAGGGAAACTTCTGCTTGTGGTGAATTAAGTAGACATTTCATCTTGGAAATACTTTGTGGAGTTTTACCTCTAAAATGCTGCAGGTTTGTAAGTTACATAAAACCGTCTGACAAGTGCTTTCCGTGTCTGAATACATGGAGAGTTTTCTTAGATCATGTTCTCCTTTTTCATTGTAGTTAAACTACAAACTGATCCTTCATAGATATCTAAGACATTTATAGCACATGATACAATATGGGAGCAAGCAGGCTACAAGAGTGGAATGTTTTCTCCCATAAATGTCAGGGACAATACCAAGAAATGTCATTTTTCTTGCTATAAAAGCAGTGCAAGAACAATAAAATGGGGTTTTAAACTATTGTATAGTATAAAACAAAGTCTGTCTGAGTGTGCCAAAAGAAATTAGTCTTCTGACGCTCAAGTTCAATCTTAGAGGTAATATATAAAATTTAGAATAGAAAACTAAACGCAGTTCATTACTAGGCAAAGCAACCCCATTTGTGTCTGTTTTTATGAGCACCACGGGCTTATTTTCCTTCCATTTGTAAAAGCTTCATCCTAGCCCAGCCCAGGAGCAGGAGCGCACTGGCGGAGGCTCTGTGAGGCTCCTCTTAGCTTACGTCGTGAGCCTTCTCAAAGGCGTCCGCACCTTCTTCTCACCACCTGCCCACTGCACCTCCTCAACCTCATGCTGCGGACCTTCTCCCCTCCCCCACCCCACCAGCTCCGCTCTGCAGCCTCTTACTCCTCACTCCCCTCTCCCACTGAAGCCCTACTAAGGAGGTCATCACCCAGCAGTAAAAATTGCCTGAAAATGGTCCCCGGGAGGTCTAGTCAGCTCCTAACTCCTGCCCCAAGCCTCAGTTCCCCAGGTTCAAGCAGGCACTTTTGTCTGAGAAGCAATTTCGTAGCTGGGAGGCTTTGTGTGTGAAGCTGTTTCAGCCTCAGCCAGCAGGTATCGCGTAAGCTCCTTCCATTGAGCAGCCTCTGGAGGTGTCTCCTGAAGGAGGACACCTGTGGTTGAGGCACGCTGTTTGCAGCCAAGCCGGTGCTCCTCCTGCCCCCATCACTCTTGCCTCGCTTCTCCAGAATGCAACGTGTACTGTGTGGACATCCTTATGCTGAAGGAACATATTAGTTCAAAGACACAGTCAAGAAAATAACAATTTCCCCAAAGACAAGATACAAAGTGTCTGGCTGGGGCGCAAGAATGAGTTTTAACAGCAGTAGAGGAAGGTGTCCCATTCAAGGAGTAAACTCAGGAGCGAAGCCACTTGGACTGATCCCACACAATCCTCCACCTGGGCTCATCACATCGCTCCCCCACAGGTGCACTGCTGCCATCTAGTGGTTAAATCTGAGGATGAGGCCCCTGGTTTACACCAGGGAAAGGCAGGCTAAGCTCCGCGGGATTCTGAACCCTTCTTTCCACTGGGACGGGGGTGGGGGAGGGGTGGAGGTGGAGGGCAGACACAGGGTGGAGTGTGCGTGTGTGATGTGATGTGGTAATCTGACTCTTGCTGATTGCCCTAGGACACTTTGCCTATAGCCCTGGCGTCCTATTGCTCAGTCTCATTCCCTTGGGGGAGGGCCTCCATCCTCACCCGGTTTGCTGTGTTTACGTGTGGATTTTAAAGCACCGAAGCAATGCAAGAACTGAACATCCCAAAGATTATGCCGATCAGTCCCGACTCCCAGGCTGCAGCCATGACAACCTCCTCAGTTTTCCAAGACCTTCCCTCCTCCACCCCCTACTTCCACCTCCAATGGGAACCAGGGGCTGGAGGTGAGAAAGGAGTACGTACTCGGCGGCCCACTGGATGAGATCTTGCGGCTGTGTCCGAATGGCGGCTTTGGTAAATTGCTTCAGCAATTCCGGCAGCTCCGGGGGGATGCATATTTGCTTATGTGTCTGAGGCATTGATTGGTTGACCTATTGTCGGGGTTGGGGGGGGGGGAGGAATAAACAAAATGAGAATCTTTGAATCATAAAATGACAGGAATCTTGGACAGGAGGTCATCCAGCCTCTGTTAGACACTCTCAGTATTGGGGAGTTCACTACCCCCACAAGACAGATCTCCAAGGTTAGAAAGTGTTTCACTAATCCCTGCTTTTTGTTGTTGTAATTCCTTCATTTACATCAAAAACACAGAATACTATTTGTTCATTAAAAAGTAGAGATTAACAAGAGGTAGGCAAAATTATCCCTGATGATATCCCAAAATACTGGCTGTCTCCTTCCAGAATTTTTTCAATGTAAATATATATTTGTATATATAAAAATGGGGACATACAAAACAGCTTATTTACTCAACATCTTATCATGACCATCTTCCATATCATACAACTCTTATTGGCCCAATAAGCATCGTAGCAAAATTTACTCTGTGAATCTTCTATTACTTGACATTGGGTTACGTATTTCCAAATAAAAATAATCATTAAACAGCCATTTGATGAACATCTCTCTGCACATTTGCAGGTACTTATCCACTTTAATTGTAAAAGAGAAACTTGTATATTTCACTCAAAAAGTTCTAGGATAAATTGAAACAAAACATGAAAATCCATAGATGGTATGCAACACTATACACAAATAAACGGCAGATGAAAAGTCTTTGCTTTTAGTAGAGAAAGAGAGACTAGATGTTCTGAAAAGCCCTGTCTCTTCAAAACACCTGGATACGAGACAAATCCGAGCAAACATACCTTTCAAATTGCCTTGCTGAGCTTGCAAGAAAGTGAGGGAAATCCTCATGTGCCAAATAAGTGAGTAAAGCAGAAACCAGAGTGGAAAGCAAATGAAGAAATTAGGGCTGACTTGGGGGCAAATGTAGACACCAGGAACTTGAAGCTTTGACATAAATGGCCAGGCAAGGACTGAAGAAGTAAATAGCTGAACGGAAGACTCTCTTATCCCCCCAAATCTGAAACCCTCCAAGGCTCACACACTCTCAGTGTGAAAGGGTGGGACTGAAAATATCTGCCTAATGGCAGGGGGGAAGAGGCACAGAAATCTTTCTCTCTTGCTGCTACTTTTTGGGGGAGAAATAGTCTTCCACGAATTTGTAGCCACAATCTAGGTCTAAGTTTTAAATTTATACCACCAGCCTGGTTGGGAAATCCCAAGACAAGAAACCAAAGTGGCCTCAGGTTGGTGGTACTCCATTATCTTTTACTTTATGTTCTTTTATTTAGAGGAAGAAGAGTATAAAGATATTAATTTTAAACTTTGTAAAAAGTCAAGTGCGCATGGCAAAATTTCAAGGGTAATTACTATAAAAGTAATATAACCACCAAATCAGTAGAAAGGAGAAGAAGAATTAAAAGCACTAACAACACAAAACAAATTGACTGATCCAAAAGAAGGCAAGAAAGAAGGGGCTGGGGGAAGCATAGGAAAGGTGGATAAACAACATGATAGAGGAGAACCCATATATGTCAGTAATCACAATAAAAAGGAAAGGTCTTAAATGTGCCAGTTAAAATATAGAAATTATCAGACTGGATTTTTAAAATATCCAGCTGTAGGCACATCTGAAAAGACACAAGGACCAGAAAGACTGAAGGTAAAAGGATATATGGATAAATAGGCAAATAATAACGAAAAGAAAGTTGATGTAGATGTGTTAATACCATACAAAAGAGACTTTGAGGCAAAATGCATTGTTAGGAATAAAGAGGGTCACTACATAATATAAAAGCTTCAATTCATTGGGAAGATAGCACAGTTCTCAATGAGTGTGCTACAGACATCACCATTGGTGAATCTCACGATGCTGGGTGGAAAAAGCCGTATATTGTTTAGGGTCACAAATATAAAAAGAATAGTATTACAAGAAATTTAATTATAAAGAAATATAAGAAAGAGCAAGGGATAAACACAAATTCAGAATGGCATTATCCTCGGTAGGGGAGGGAGAGGGATATCATCAGGGAGACACAACAGGAGTTCCAACACTATTAGTAATGTTCTGTTTCAAGCTGGATGGTAGTTTCCTACATGCTTGTTTCATTATTATTCTGCCTAAATTTACATTATGCATTTTATTCGTATGTATGAAATATTTCATAATTTAAAGAGTTACTGCTACAAGTTGATTGTTTCTGATAACTTTTCATTTTATCTAACAAAGGACAGTGACTTATTTTGCTCATATTGTCTGATATATATATGTGGTAAAATATACACACATAAAATTGACCACTTTAACCATTTTTAAGTGTACAGTTCAGTGGCATTAGATACATTCGTTGTTGTGCAACCGTCACCACCACCCATCTTCACAACTTTTTCATCTTCCCAAACTGAAACTGTACCCATTAAACAATAACTCCCATTCCCCTCCCCGCAGCCTGGCAACCACCATTCTACCTCCTGTCTCTATGAATCTGACTACTCTAGGGACCTCATATAAGTGGAATCAGACAATATTTATCCTTTTGTGTCTGGCTTATTTCACTTAGTATAATGTCTTTAAGGTTCGTCCATGTTGTAGCATGTGTCAGAATTTCTTTCCTTTTTAAGGCTGAATAATATTCTATTGTTTGTATAGACCACATTTTGTTCATACATTCATCTTTTGATGACTTGTTGATGAGTTGTTTCCACCTTTTGGCTATTGTGAATAATGCTGCCATGAACAGTACCTGCTCCAGTCCCTGCTTTCAATTCTTTTGAGTATATACTCAGAAGTGGGATTGCTGGATCAGATAGTAATTCTAATTTTAATTTTTTGAGGAACCACCATACTGTCTTCCACATTGCCTGCATCATTTTACTGTCTGCATATATTTTGACAGGAACTTTTAAGTTGTTGTGCAATTGTTTGCCTGCATCATTTTACTGTCTGCATATATTTTGACAGGACCTTTAAAGTTGTTGTGCAATTGTTTGATTTCTATTCTGAAGGCTCAGTGGCCTCATGTCAATAGAAAGATGGTCCAACTCTAATTAAATAGACCTCCATGACAACAATAGTAATGATAACCCTTTGTTGGTATAGAGCAAATATAAGAAAGCCTTTACTTCACCTTACTGCCTCTTCTAACAACTGTTCTGTGATCTCTCTTCATTTTGGGGCAAAGACTGTCTAGTAAGTTTTTCGTACCTAGTCTTTTTTCTCAATGCTCAATCCTTGTTTAACCTCTTGCAACTTTTTCTGCTCTCACCATTCCATTGGTCCCTTAAAGTCATCAATTACACCTATTAACTTCTTATCTGTGCTAGATGAGATAATTCTGTGCTAAGTATTCCGTATACATTTTTTCCACTTAATCCACAACATATCCATATGAGGTAGGTGTATTATCACCATTTTACAGATGACGATGAAACTAAGAAAGACGATAAAACCTTTGAAATGACACGTAACTAATAAGTAACAGGCAGGATTTGAACATACAGTCTGAGGCTGGAGATGGCCAGTTAAACATGACTGTCATTCCTTTCTTGAGGCTTTCTCTGTTTTTGATGGCATACACTATTCTTGTTTTTATATTTTCCTCAGCACCCCTCCTCTGTCTCCATAGCTCTTCTTCCCCCTTCCCCCTGCTAAGCAAGACTTAGTAATCTTCCCAAAGCTCAGTCTCTAGCATTCTGTCATTCTTGGAGAGCGCACACCTACCACGAAACAGTATTGATGACACTTGTTGGTCCGTCCCGGACCTCTGACCTGTGCTACATTTCACACTCCTTACTGCTTCCAGGACATCTCCACTAAAACTCATTCTCCATCTCCCAACTAAGTCCTCTCTCCAGATTTGTTTCAGAACATGATACCACCATTTCCTCAGTCATTTGGCCTCTATTCTCTTTAATCTGTTGACTCTGTCACTGAACCCCATTGATGTTTCCTTGGAAATGTGTCTCCAAACTCATCCCTTCCTCTCTTTTTCCACTTCTTTTAGTCTGGTTCGGCCCCTCGCCTCCTTATGGGCAACCCTGTCTCGGGTCATTCTCTGGTCTATTCTGGCCGGTGTGTCCAGATCTATCTTCTACTGTTGTTAATAGGTGAGAGAGCCCGGCTCACAAAATGATAATCATATCCTGACTTTCAAGGTTCTCCATGATTTATACATGTAATTTTATACTATAATTTTTTACTAGTATTTACGAACACAAATTTCTAACACATAGTCTACTCTGGCCACTTTCCAAGAATTTATATATTCAAAGCTTAACACTTTCTCATCCATTGTTAGCAGTACCCTATCCTCAGTATGTTGCTAATTCTGGCTGGCTTACTTGAGGTGCCCTCCCTTTTCCTTTCCATCTGTTAAAAACCTGCACACCCCGGCCAAGGTTCATCTTGAGTCCATACTATGCCATAAGCCTTCCTACAAAACTTGAGTATCATCAAATATTATTTGTAGTACACATTTTACCATTTCATCCTGTTCTGCCTTTATAGATCTCTAAAGCTGAGCTTCCCACAAGTGGTCATGGCACAATGGGTTACAGGTGTGCCATGAGAGACTCATGGCTGTAAACTTTTCATAGTGATAACATAATTTAAAACCATTTTATAACCATTCACAAATGTATAACAGTTGAAATTATATTTGGATACAAATTTTGCTCAGTCAGTAAACTTCCAGATTTCAGTAATTATTGTTTTTGCCCTTAAGGTTTTATGCAGAGCACCTGCCAGCAGAGATGCTTATATAGAATTTCCCCCTTTAACCACCATGTTAAAACCATCTCTGTAAGTCTGATTATTGTTTTAATTGCAATGTATTTATTGTCAGTGAAATCTTTTGCATAAGTGTTTCAAATACTTAGTTCTTCCTTTGATTTAATTTGCTCTTATTTTTAAAATTATTTTCTCCCCAAAAAGAAGGCATGTTTTCATCATCATCATCATTTGTCTCTGATAAAACATAATTGATTTTATTTTTTTAAATTGTGGCTTTGATTTATAGGTTTATTTATCCTTGGCTTTTGATGTAAAATATCCAAAATCTGATTCTGAATGGAATTTTATAATGACATTATTTGTTTATAGAAATAAAAAAAGTTTGCTTCTAAAAGCAAATAATAGTGGAAAATAATTTAATTGGTTCAGTAAAGGGACTGTAGGCCTTTAATATTCTTATAAAAATATTTTTCAAAATATTTTAACTATACTTGAGTATAAGTAATATTTATATTTTGTGGAAAATTTAGCATTTTAATTATTAAATTAAATGGTAATATTTCTAAAAATTCCCCTTATCAAATGCTTAATTTTTCAAAAGTTTTGTGATTTATTTAAAAATATTCTTAAGAGAATGGACAATCTTATTTGTTATAGTAAAAAGTCTGTAGTCTCCTTAAGTATTTTAAATATACGATTTATTTTCCCACTATAAAGGATAATTTTAAATTAAATATTAAAGTCTAATTATAGTTTCATACTTTTTTAGAGTTTCACAGACATATACATGTAGTCCAAAATATAAATTTAAATCACTTATTAGACAAAATAGTGAGGATTATTTCAAATTTGGATTTGTTTGCTCTGATAATTTTTTTCTTTACCCAAATATCTGCCTAAATATCTCATTTTCATGGAAAAGTTATCAAATGAAAAAAATGGTGCCGGGTAAATTATGCCAGAGCCTTAATAGAAAATATCTATATTATACAGATAGTCTTTTGAGAGATTAATTCTTAAAATTTTTGATCTCAGCACCCCTTACATTCCTAAAAGTTATTGCGGACCCTAAAGATCTTTTGTTAATGTGGGTTATATCTTGCAATATTTATCATTTTAGAAATTCAAAAATATTTATTTTAAAATAAAAATAACTCCTTTACATGTTAACATAAGTAACATTTTTATGAAAAATAACTATAGTTTCCAGAAATAAACAAACAAACAAAAATCCTTAATGAGAAGCATGGCATTGTTTTACATTTTCTGAAAATCTTTTAATGTCTGGCTTAATAGAAGACACTTAGATTCTCATATCTGCTTTGCATTCAATCCGTTTGATTGAATTCAATCACACATCATATAGCTTCTGGAAAACTCCACTGTACACTCTTAAGAAGGAGAGTGAGGAGGACATACAATGTCAGTATTATTACAAAAATAGTTTTACCTTCATGGATTCCTACCCGCTAAAGTGTCAAGGATCCTCAGAAGTCCCTGAAACCACACTTTGAAAACCACTGTTCAGTGGGACTGTTTACAGCAGTGTTTACAACTACAACAGTACTTTACATCAGATTGGGTTCAGGAAGAACTAAAGCCAATATGTCTCCCACAATTACAGAATCACTCATTTTAACAGCCTGCCTAAGAAATGACCATGTTTGGAACCAAATGAAGCAAAGGAAATATAAAAATGGAATAATACTATTAGAAGATGCATTGATGACAGTCTCTACAAGACCAAATCAAAGTGTTTCCCTGAAGGGTGATGAATCTACAGATGTAACAATGTTCAGTTAATAGCACTAGTTAGAATCCCTGGAGAGGAAAGCTTGGAAGAATATTGATTTGCCAGAGAGTACCAAAACAAACTACTCAGGTATTTGGAGTAGGAACTAAACACTTTAAAACAAATAAGATTTTCTGGATTATGCAAGCAAAACGGTTTCTGTACTGGTGGGAAAGCTGTGATGGCAGGGAGGTGGGAAGGCTTTATGTCATATCTGTTCATGTTCTGAACACCTGAGATGCAAGACATTGTTTTGTTCACATTGAGCTCTTGTCTGTACATTTGCCTATAGATGTGGATTCCATATTAAAGGATATTGCTAATAAAATCCAGGCTGCTATGGTTCTGTCTGTTTTTAGCTTTATGTGAAGAAACAGTCTGCTGTCTCCTACTAAGTCACCTATCAAAGGAAAAGCTTTCCCTCCCCCACCCTGGAGGTTAGGAGCTAAAAGAGGAATTGAAAAATGTCAATGATCCTTATTGCAGAATTGTTGAGAGTTTCTTGTCTTCAGAAAATTGGCTTACTTGACATTTTCGAGGACCAGAATGAATTTAATCAAAATCACAATGAATGTGTGAAAATATAATAAAATGTACCAACAATGCTCATAGATTCAAAGGAAACGTGAGGTTAGAAGTAGTTCGGGGGGAGTTTAATATTTCTAACTTCAACTCTAAAGAAGACTGGTAGCAAAACATCTGTTAGGTGTCACGTTACTTGGAAATACGTGATATAAAAATTTTAAGTGTGGGCTTCCCTGGTGGCGCAGTGGTTGAGAGTCTGCCTGCCAATGCAGGGAACACGGGTTCGAGCCCTGGTCTGGGAAGATCCCGCATGCCGCGGAGCAACTGGGCCCGTGAGCCACAACTGCTGAGCCTGCGCGTCTGGAGCCTGTGCCCCACAACGGGAGGGGCCACGATAGTGAAAGGCCCGCGCACCGCGATGAAGAGTGGCCCCCGCTCGCCACAACTAGAGAAAGCCCTCGCACAGAAACGAAGACCCAACACAGCCAAAAATAAATAAATAAATAAATAAATTTATTTTTTAAAAAAAGAAATTTAAGTGCATTAGAAATCCATTCACATTAACCTAAGAATTTCAAAGACAGAAGAAATCAAATTATTCAGATTCTGGTTAATAGTGAGAAAGGAGTTCCTGTTAATTGGAGAAAAACCAATTAATACCATTTTAACATTTGCTAAGACCCATCTGCGAGGCAAGCTTTCTCACTGATGGTGACTATCAGAATTTGAAGAAAACATCATTAAAAATTTTTGGTCAGGAACTGCATGTAGTTATTTCAACACAAAACTTGATATAAAGCAAAATCATGATGTGAGCTTTATTTCTCTCTAAAAGGTTAAAAATTTTTTTATTTGGAAGTTTTATTCAAAGTAAACATTTAGTATCTTCACTCTCACTCTAACTTTTTATCGCCATTATATTCAAACTACGTTGAATTTTTCATAAGCTCCATATAGACCTCCCAAAACCCTACAGTGTACCCCAGTGTGCTTTATAAAGATTTCTGTGTGCCTTGACGTTGAAAAAGGTTAGGAAGCTCTGGTGTAAAGTCCAGTTTCAAGCGCTCCAGTTGAAAAACTTTTAAGTTTTGTTGTTTCAATGTTTTAAGATTATGTGTTATAGAAGAGATTCTGTTGATTATTGAAATCAAGTTCCGGTAAAAGCTGAGATTTATATAATTTATATATATCTAACTTATAAATCTAATTTATATAATTTTAAAACAATAATTAGAAAGTAAACTGTAAAACCACTGGTTGTTAAGGGAGCAATTAGCTTCTAAGTTAAATTACTCAACTAAAGTATTGATTAGAAGCCAGCAAGAAAGTTTGAGACAAATTAGCAAAGTGGACAAACTTCTTTCAATTGCAGAGAAATAGAGTTCCCAGAATGTCACAAAGGCCGAAGACATCTGGTACTTTCTAAAGAAAGTAGGAGCCAAGGGGAAGAAAGAGCAACATCTAACGCAGGCAGCAACTCCCTTACCGAGGCAGCAGGATAAGGCAGTGTAACTTTGCATTAGTTTATGAATAGGAGCTGGGATTCCCTCAGGAGAATTGAAGTTGCTTTCTGAGGCTGGTAGAGGGAGGGGGTCTTTAAGATTTCTGACACCTATAAAACACCAAATCATGAACAAATTTTAAGATGGTTATGTGATTCTAAGATTGAAATAAGCTGAGTGAGTTTGAAAGAACCAGAAAAGTAATAAAGAAGATGTGGCACACAGATACACAATGGAATATTACTCAGCCATAAAAAGGAACAAAATTGAGTTATTTGTAATGAGGTGGAAGGACCTAGAGTCTGTCATACGGAGTGAAGTAAGTCAGAAAGAGAAAAACAAATACCGTATGCTAACGCACATACATGGAATCTAAAAAACCGGTACTGATGAACTTAGTGGCAGGGCAGGAATAAAGATGCAGACGTAGAGAATGGACTTGAGGGGGGAGGGATAGCTGGGGGAAGAGAACACAGAGGGGGAAGGGGGAGCTGGGACAAAGTGAGAGAGTGGCATGGACATATATACACTACCAAATGTAAAATGGATGGTTAGTGGGAAGCTGCTGCATAGCACAGGGAGATCAGCTCGATGCTTTGTGATGACCTAGAGGGGTGGGATAGGGAGGGTGGGAGGGAGACACAAGAGGGAAGGAATATGGGGATATATGTATACATATAGCTGATTCACTTTGTTGTACAGCAGAAACTAACACAACATTGTAAAACAATTATACTCCAATAAAGATATATATATATTAAAAAAAAAGAACCAGAAAAGCAGGCTTATATCAAGTCAGGCTTAATCTAATTGGCAATCACATTTGGACCCAGGCTGTTCTTTAGGCCTCACTCTATTTTTATTTTGTAAAACGATAACATCACAAAAGTCATCTTTGCAATATCACTCAGCGCAGCACACTCCAGCCTTGCATCAACTCTACTCTCTAGCTCCTTCACGCCTGCTTCTGCATTGATCTTTGCCATCCCCCCAAAACACATTTCTACTTCTTATTTAATCTCCAGGGAATGACTTTCCCCTCAAGCCCTACCTGAGTGAGATCAAGGATGTCAGGATGAAGTCACACTGCCATCCTCTGCCACCAGTCCATCTCTTCGACCTCATAGTCTTTCCTCTGCTGCTTGAGCTCTTAGTTCTTGCCTTGTCCAAGACCTGAGGAACCAGCATTTGACCCTCTATGTTCTCCTCCGGGCACTGTCTGGCCTTCTCTTTAAAAACGTTTTTTTTTTACTTTACTATCTGTCCCAATGGTCTAATCCTCTTTTTCACTGTCAGACTTCCCAAGTGCACTAAGGACTGACTCTCTTTCCTCTCCACATGATCCCTCCTCCTTTAACCTCCTATAAAGCTTCCATCTTGATTATTATTCTGAAACTGCTTTCATAAATGTAAATATCACCAGTCTCCCTGACTGCTAAATCTAGTGAGTTTCCCCGCAACACTTCTTCTTGGCTTCTGTATTGCATTTGAGAAATCGATCCCTCGCTGATGAAACACCTCACTCCATTGGATGATGGTTGTACAGAGTCTTGCTTGCCCCAACTCTCTGCTGTTCCTTGTTTATTTCTGTTGCTCACCTTTGTCTCCACCACTACTTTTTAGAAGTATTGCCTAAGGCTCAGTCCCTGGATGTTTGTGTTTTCTAAGCTATACTTTTTTTTTTCTCAAATTGTTTGTTTTTAAGAATTTTGATAAATGCTCCATGTGTACCAGAAAAGAATGTTTACTCTGCAGTTGTTGGGTGTAATGTTCTATATATGTTAAGAGGTTTAATCATGTAGTTCAGATCTTCTATATCCTTATTGATTTTTTTGTCTGCTTATTCTATCAGTAACTGAGAGAAGTGTTTTTAAAATCTCCATCTATAAGGTGGTTTTGTCTATTTCTTCTTTTAGTTCTGTCAATTTTTGCTTGATAAATTTTCGATCTCTGTTATTAGCTGCATAAATATTAAGGATTTAAAAATTTTTTCCTCTTGAATTTAACCTTTATCATTATGAAATGCCTCACTTTATTCGTCTTAAAGTCAACTTTGTCTGCCAGTTTTCTTTTAATTTTTGCAAGATTAAAATTTTTCCAAACTTTTCCCTTGATGTTTTGGTATCATTTTGTTCAAAGTGTGTATTTTGTAAACAGCTAAAAAAAATACACTCTGAGCATTTTGTCTATTAATTGCCTCCTTTCTTTTAAAGGGCATATTCGCTGAGTATAGAATTTCTAGGTTAGCAACTTTTCCTTTCAGCACTTTATGTAATCCCATTGTCTTTTGGTCTCCATTGTTAAAAATAAGCCAGTTCACCTTGGAAGGGCTCAGCACCCTCCTGGAATTTTTTTTTTTTAATTTATTTTAATTTATTTATTTTTGGCTGTGTTGGGTCTTCGTTTCTGTGTGAGGGCTTTCTCTTGTTGCGGCGAGCGGGGGCCACTCTTCATCGCGGTGCGCGGGCCTCTCACTGTCGCGGCCTCTCTTGTTGCGGAGCACAGGCTCCAGACGCGCAGGCTCAGTAGTTGTGGCTCACGGGCCTAGTTGCTCCGCGGCATGTGGGATCTTCCCAGACCAGGGCTCGATCCCGTGTCCCCTGCATTAGCAGGCAGATTCTCAACCACTGCGCCACCAGGGAAGCCCACCCTCCTGGGATTTGAATTGATCAGTACTCATTGCTTCTAAAGCTCTCTGATGTATTTACAATACTTTAAAAAATAATTTTTCTAGATTTTTAAATTTGTTGCAGTGGGTGGCTTGAGCTGCTGCAACCTACTATATTCTAACTGGAAGTAGAGGCCTTTTTTGTGCCTTTAACCAGAGCTCTATGCTGATGACTCCCAAATCTGCAGTTGTAAACTCTCAACCATGCTACAGTCATATCCACCATGTACCTACTGTAGAATTCCCCTTTTCCATAAAAGCATCCAAAACAAACTTCTTTTACTCTCTCAATTGCATTAGTCTGATACATCATGGCCATTTTTATTCATCCTTCTCTTTCATTCATTCTTTCATTTAGTCCCAGTGGACTTAAAAAAAAAAAAATCTGTCTGGAAAATAAAAAGGAACATCTTTCCCAAAAAAGGAAGGGACTCAATTTGACTTACAATATAGTTCAGTATCTTCAATTTACAAGTGAGAGAATTGATGTACAAAGAGGTGAAGCGATTGGCACAAGCTAACCGTTTCTGTTGGAGCTGAATCAAGAACGTAGGTCTCCTTCATTGCTCTTCCCACACTATACCATACTGCTTCTCTCAGAATAAGGCAATTACACATCATGGATCTTCTCTAGGGCAATCCTACTTTCAAACATTATGTTTGACTCTCTCCATAAATTACTGAAATACCCTGGATATTCCCATTTGCATCATGAAAAGTACATTTTTAGCACCCTGAAGTGGAACAAAAATTATTTGTCAGAGTATGTTGTAATTTTTTGTCCTGAAAATATGATTATTGTCTCGTTAGCCATATTCCATACAGTTCCAAAGAATGCAAGGGTGCCCAGCATTAAGAGAGGCTTGAAAGTCAATGCACATTCCTTATCTCATTTAATCCTTATATCGATCTATAGGTAGGTTCTAATATTATAATCATTTTCCAATGCCAGGAAGTAGAGGTTTAGTTTTCCCAGATAAAATGTCTTAACCACTCATGTTATCACATCACTTTCTAAAACCTTTAGTGGATCTTCATTTCTTTTCTCATCAAAATGATGCCCTGTCTGACTTTCAAGCTCTCCATGATTTGTCTTATTCATATTAGCTTGCCTCTCCAACTTTATTTCACAGAAGTCTGGATCTTTTTCTACCCTGGGCCAACCCCTGGATCAAGCCAACCCAGCATTTGGATGCCAACAGCAATATTGCTAAGAGCAGTCCTACCTGACCTTGTCCTTTTTTTTTTTTTGAGTAGTGGTTTTTGGCTCTGTTATTAGCAAATTTCTCCAAATTGCTTATATATCATGCTAGTACCACTTCTTGAAAGTTATGAGTTCCACATGTTTATTATTTAACAAGTGAACAGTTACCTCTTTCGAAGTTCTTAACTTAGGCATGTTCATATTTCAAAGATTTCCCCCATGTTCATATCATGGTCCACAAGCCCAGGGATACCATTTACAGACTGCTACATTAACTGTGCTCCCTAATCACAGTCATGGAGCCTATGGAACCCACAAGAGAAGCCCCTTCCTCCAGGAACACACCCCCTGACTTTGGGACCTGGCATACAAACCTGGAGCCACCTTAACCTTGTCTTTCATGTAAATGAAAGTCTCCATTTCTTCAGAGTGAAGAGGCAGAATATTCCCCTACATCATTTCATCCATTTACTTGTTTTCCTTATTTCTGATTTCATCATAACATTCCTATGATATGGGACTCAAAGTACATAAGGGCTATGAGGGGTGAATGCACCATAGTTTTCAACAAAAGATCAGGGCTATGTTTCTCTCCATTCTTTTTTTTTTTTTTTTTATCTGGCTGTGTTGGGTCTTCGTTGCTGCGCACAGGCTTTCTCTAGTTACTGCGAGCGGGGGCTACTCTTCGTTGCGGTGCACAGGCTTCTCTTTGCAGTGGCTTCTTTTGTTGTGGAGCATGGGCTCTAGGCATGCAGGCTTCAGTAGTTGTGGCACACGGGCTCAGTAGTTGTGGCTCACGGGCTCTAGAGCACAGGTTCAGTAGTTGTGGCGCACGGGCTTAGTTGCTCCGCGGCATGTGGGATCTTCCCAGACTAGGGATCGAACCCATGTCACCTGCATTGGCAGGCAGATTCTTAACCACTGTGCCACCAAGGAAGTCCCTCCACTACCATTCTTGATGATGTTTAACATTGCACTTGGCTTGTCTGACACAAAACACAGATTCCATAGGGCGGATCAAACTCTAGTGAGGAAGCACTCTTGACCATGAAACAGGAGACCAGGACTCTGGTCCTGGGTCTATCTTTGACTTAATTATGTGATCCTGGGCAAACAATCCAATAAAACCTTATGTGTCAGCAATAGCACTGAACAAATACTGGGATACAGAAATAAATTAGTCACACACCCTGACCTCAGAGAGCCCATAGGCCAGTGGAAGAGACTAACAGGAAAATCAGTGATTACAATAGGGTATGGTAAGTACTAGATATAGGAGAACAGAAACTCCTGGATGAGGCATCTAACTCATCTGAAGACTGGAGAAGGTGGTCAGAAAATACTTCCAAAATAGTGATGATATTTGAACAGAGACTTGGGGAAGCCTGGTTTGTTCATTGCTGTTATTCCCAGCCCCAGAACAGTGCCAGGTACAGAGTAGGTATCTGATCAGAGCAAGGAGGGAATTCTTTGTGGCTAGGACTACTTAGACAAAGGGGTGGAAGTGTCAGAGAACATGGAGAATTCAGGGACTTATGAGTAATTATGGAGGGCTAGAGTGGATAAAGGGGGAGTGGCTGTGCCTAAGGCTGGAAATATAGCCCAACACCAGAATATAAAAGGCCTGGTTTGCCATGGTAAGGCTTTTGAACTTTATCTTAAAGGCAATAGGGAGCCACTAGAGGATTTAAGCACTTAGAGTCACTCGATTTTGGTGTTCACTTGATGCTCCAGTTATCAATTGATTTCCTCTCTGCTCCACATTCACCCTGCATTGCCTCCTCAGCAAAAACAGAACTAGGCGTTTTAGTTTTCCTTTGCCAGCTGGCATTATGTTAAGCTTTGTCAGTAGAGGGCGCTAGAGGGATACTGGAGGAGGAAGGGGCTTCTCTTGTGGGTTCCACATGCTCTTCCTGTTAGGCTCCAGGACCGTGCAGTTTCCCCAGTGCTGGGATCCTGCAGTGCACAGCTTCTGGAGCACCTGCAGTATGTAATCTCTTACGTGCCCAATGGCTGCAGTGCACAGCAGTCAGCAGTGCCCAGTGGCTAGCTGCTTCCCCTGACACCTCTCTTGGGAAGCCTTGCAGCAGAGTACAGCCAGTGTACTTTCACCTTTTCATGAATGGCTTCTTTGGCATCCCAGACAGTGGATTTCTGGCTGCCTGGCACCTCAGCAACTTCTCTGCCATCTAATGAGTTGTGGTTACACCCTCTGTGACACACTCTTGGGAGGTCATCTCTTTCTTGGATGATCTATCTCATGGGTAGTGATTGCTTCGTATATCTGTGATTCCTGTATAATTTGGATCTTTATGTCTTGCTAACCAATCTTCCATTACTCCAATCGATTATAGTTAAAAATTAGTTATATTGAACTGTCTTTGTTAAATTGTTGTATGATTTCTTTCTCTTTGCTGGACTCGGAAACACACATTGACTGAAAGCTGTGGAGATGCGCTGAAGAGAGTGGAGTGAAGCTTTACGCAGGGAGCCTGGTTAGGAGAATATGGCAGCACTTTTGGTGACAACTCTGGAGAGCATCATTGCCTTGAAAAGCAATTGCAATGGGGAGGGATAGGAGAGACAGGGGCTACAGGACTTGGTAACCACTGGGGGAGATGGATGAGAAGAGAGAAGAGTTTAGGGTGACTCCCTACTTTTCAAGCTTTGATGACTGGGTAGATGGTGGCACCACAGTAGAAATGGCAAACACAGGTCAAATTCCCCTCCCGTGTCCCCATGGATCTCTCAGGACTTCCATGCACTTTTGAGCCACAGAGACTTAGGATCATAGACTCCTTAAGTTGGAAGGGCAATGAATCCCAATGTTTTCTTTTTGGCAATATGGACCATTTGTTCACATCTGATAAAAGAAGTGGGGAAAGGTCAATTCTATCTTAACATTCCATGATTCCAATGCTTTGTGAAGTTCTTTTCTGTTCTTAAAACTCTCATTATGGTAGGCCTTCCTCAATTGTCCATCTGTTCTAGCCCTGCCCCCCCAAATCTTAAAATTCAACAGATTTCCTCTTATGCCTCCTAATGTGGAAAGGCAAGCCAACACGTACGTGCTGAGTGCTGAAGAATATAGGTCTTATCCAACATGAAATATAGATTTGTTTCTGCAATTTCTTATTTGGTTTTATTGGTGTGGGCTAAACAGGGCCTCAACTTTATAAACGAAAGCCCACAGTTACCTGAATGAAAGGCTCCAGACACCAGAACCTCCAAGGGAGTTTCTACGAATGGCTCTTAGAACCAAGGACCAGGCAACTGTATGTACTTGCTTGGGTTTGGAATAGGAGATGGTGTGTTTTGGACACATGGTTACCCTTGCCTGGATGCACTCCTCACCTTTCCATAGGTTCTTTGGGTCTCAGATCAGCTTTCCCTGACCTCTCTGACTGTCAATTCCCTTATACCCTCTCAGAGCATCACTTAGTCACCTCTCCTTGGCAGCACTTAGCTCAGCTCTAGTTTTACATTATTTGTGTGATTTTTTGATGAACACCTGCCTCTCCCAATAGACTGTAAACTTGAGGGCAGGGACAGTCACTTTCTGCTCACAATAGAATCCCCAGTGCCTAGCCTGGTGCCTAGAATACAGTCAGTACTCAATATATATGAGGAAAATGAATGAATGACAGCGGTTTAGGAAGTACTAGTCATGTCCTTTGGCTCTCATGGCAATCCCGCCGTAGGTATTCTTATATCCATGTTAGAGATGAAAAAGCAGAGGTTTGTCTAGTCAATGGGAGGATCTGATCCCAGATTCTGTTGTGTTTCCAAATCACTGCCCCCCGTGTAAGAAATCATAAAATGGCAGCTCTGGGTATAAAATATACATGTACTTTGGGTAGAGAGCAGTAATCATCCATGGTTAGGTTCTCTTAAAGATCACATTCCCCTCCTCTTGCTTTGTGAACAAGAGGGGTTCAGAATCCAGGTGGGCCCATCGGGCAGGACTCTTCCCTCCGACCCGGGCGGCCGTCGGGGCGCTCAGGGTGCTCCCCTCCCTCCACTTCCCCTCGGGGTGGTTACCTGAGGCTCGCTCCCAAACTGGCTATCCGGCACCGGCACCGGCACCGGGCGACACCTCGCGCCCGGCCTCAGGCGGGAGGTGTGGGGAGAGATCCAGCGCCTCGCACCTTCGTCGGGCGCAAAGCAGCAGAATCTGGGCGGGGAAGGGCGGCACCGGCCTCAGCCTCCAGGCGCAGGAGAGGTGGGGCAGGACCCGGCTTTGTTAGCTCTTCGCCTTCGCCTGGTAACGCGGACGCCGGCTGCGCTGCCTGGCAACCGCTGCCGCGGGGGCGCGGGCGCGACCTCACGGAGCCGCCCCCGCTCCCCACCCCGCGGCTCCGCCCCTCCCATCTCGCTCAGCCCCCTCTGCCACAGCCTCCCGCTGAGTCTGGGTTCCCGAAGTTCCGCCCGGGGCGGGGCTGGGAAACTGAGAACTGCTTCGGATTTTTTTTTGGTGGCAGAAGGACCAGGCGGCCTAGCGGTTTAGGGATGAGACTGGGGGCGTTGAGAAACCTGGGGGAATGTGTAGCAATTTACAGTGCGCTTTTGTACATTAGAGAGCGGAAGTGGAGGAGTTTTCATTGATCTTTTGGCTTGCGGAAAGTGAGCACGTGAGGGGAAGCCCTGGGGAACAATTGTCACAAGCGCTTCTTGCAGTGCCCCCCCCCTTTTTTTAACATACTAACTCGCTCAGTCCTTACAATCACCCCATGAAGCAAGTACCCTTATTATCTTCATTTTTACAGGTGAGAAAACAGCACAGAGCACTAAGTAACTTGCCCAAGATCACAGCAAGTGATAGGGTTAGGATTTGAACCCACATTTCATGGTTCCAGACTTCTCACTTTTAACATCTATAATGCTAAGAAAGGGGAATGGAGCTAGTGTGGATAGGAACAGAGCTCAAGATGCCAGAGGCAACAGGGAAAGAAGGAAAATAGTCACGTGCAGAACAGCATCGAAATCTCACAGTAACTCTGGAGGTAGGCATCAATATTTACCTTCATTTTAGAAATAAGAGACAGGCTTAAAAGGTTGAGTAACTTGCCTGTGGTCAGACAGCTGGCAGTGAGGCCAATTTTGACAAGACCTTTGCCAAAGTCTTCTGATTTCAAGATTTTTCTTTCTTAAGCTCCCAAGGAGGCAAGAAAAGCCCCCTCTTTCTCTGCTATAACCCTTGTCATTTCATACCCATTTTTTTAAAAAACATCTTTATTGAAGTATAATTGCTTTACAATGGTGTGTTAGTTTCTGCTTTATAACAAAGTGAATCAGTTATACATATACATATGTTCCCATATCTCTTCCCTCTTGCATCTCCCTCCCTCCCACCCTCCCCATCCCACCCCCTCTAGGTGGTCACAAAACACCGAGCTGATCTCCCTGTGCTATGCGGCTGCTTCCCACTAGCTATCTATTTTACATTTGGTAGTGTATATATGTCCATGACACTCTCTCACCCTGTCACATCTCACCCCTCCCCCTCTCCATATCCTCAAGTCCATTCTCTAGTAGGTCTGTGTCTTTATTCCCATCTTGCCACTAGGTTCTTCATGGCCTTTTTTTTTTTTTTCCCTTAGATTCCATATATATGTGTTAGCATACTGTATTTCTTTTTCTCTTTCTGACTTACTTCACTCTGTATGACAGACTCTAACTCCATCCACCTCATTACAAATACCTCCATTTCATTTCTTTTTATGGCTGAGTAATATTCCATTGTATATATGTGCCACATCTTCTTTATCCATTCATCCGATGATGGACACTTAGGTTGCTTCCATGTCCTGGCTATTGTAAATAGAGCTGCAATGAACATTTTGGTACATGACTGTTTTTGAACTATGGTTTTCTCAGGGTATATGCCCAGTAGTGGGATTGCTGGGTCGTATGGTAGTTCTATTTGTAGTTTTTTAAGGAACCTCCATACTGTTCTCCATAGTGGCTGTATCAATTTACATTCCCACCAACAGTGCAAGAGTGTTCCCTTTCCTCCACACCCTCTCCAGCATTTATTGTTTCTAGATTTTTTGATGATGGCCATTCTGACCGGTGTGAGATGATACCTCATTGTAGTTTTGATTTGCATTTCTCTAATGATTAATGATGTTGAGCATTCTTTCATGTGTCTGTTGGCAATCTGTATATCTTCTTTGGAGAAATGTCTATTTAGGTCTTCTGCCCATTTTTGGATTGGGTTGTTCGTTTTTTTGTTATTGAGCTGCATGAGCTGCTTGTAAATCTTGGAGATTAATCCTTTGTCAGTTGCTTCATTTGCAAATATTTTCTCCCATTCTGAGGTTGTCTTTTGGTCTTGTTTATGGTTTCCTTTGATATGCAAAAGCTTTTAAGTTTCATTAGGTCCCATTTGTTTATTTGTGTTTTTATTTCCATTTCTCTAGGAGCTGGGTCAAAAAGAATCTTGCTGTGATTTATGTCATAGAGTGTTCTGCCTATGTTTTCCTCTAAGAGTTTGATAGTGTCTGGCCTTACACTTAGGTCTTTAATCCATTTTGAGTTTATTTTTGTGTATGGTGTCAGGGAGTGTTCTAATTTCCATACCCATTTTTAAGGTGCCCATTGCGTCATCCACTCTTTCAGTCCAACAGTAGTGTGCGCTGTTCTAAATCAGTGAGTTAGTTCATCCAGGACCTTCAAAGGTTTCTGTAGTTGTGAGATGAAAGCTGTTGTCTCTCCTTAAAGTAATCTCAAGTGTCTGTGAGCAAGTGGGGGAGCTGGGTTTTTGGTTTATGTATGCAGAGGGCTTTCAGAGCTTGCTGTCATCTATGTGTAAAGGGTCCAGTCTGTTGGCATTTGTCAGAGTCTTGCAGGTCCTTGCACACGTGGAGAATTCTGGATGACTTGAGGATGGCCACTTGTCCACAGGCAAGTAGGGGATAAAAGAAACAGAATCACTGGCCATCACCCACCTTCCTGAGCCCTCTGTTGAGGGGCCACCAGCTGTTGGTATAGGCATCTGCTGGGCAGTGTGTGCCTTAGGATTGGACGGGGAGGCTGGAGGTTTGAGGGCTCCAGGTGTATCTTCCAGGAGAAAAAGAATGCTGTGGCCACTAGGGTCTGTTCTGTGTGTGTACAAGGGAAGAAGGTGTGCTGGGCCCTTCCTGCTTTCATGCAGGGTAAATGATACAGAGAAGAAAGAATAATAATGATCTTCATGCAGAAGAAGGGGAGTTTTAGGCAAAGCTAGAGATGGAAGATGAAAAATGGAATTTTAGTGTGGGAGGTTAGGTGTAAGAAAGTAATTTCATGTTACTGTCTGACCGAAGTGGTGTGACAGTCTGCAGGAGACCAGGTTGAAGTTCTGTCAGTCAATAAATACAACAGAATGTAGTGAAGAGAATATAACTTTACAAGGAATTCACAGTCATAAAATTCAGGAAAGTTGCTTTCTTCTACGAGAGAGGCAGGGGGCATGGAAGAGAGAAGAGCACATGGATAGATGTGATTGGTGGTGGTTTAGCTCTTGGTGTGGGTGGTGGGTTTGTGGGTGTCTATTATGTTTCACAACTTACATACACTTTAAAAAAATATGTTTCAGATATTAGTCCATAAGATCTTTTAAAGTAAACTCATCAAATAAGTCACACTATTTTTTGTCTGTTTTCTTGTGTAATTGAGTATTGACTATATCTGTTTTCATCATTTCATTTTCCCCTTATTCTCATCAACATATAAATATTCTGCAGTTTCTCCCATCATATTCTCCTCCAGCTTTGCCCCGTTTCTCTGCTCCCCTTATTGCAAAGTTCTTTAAATTTATTTATTTATTTTTGGCTGTGTTGGGTCTTCGTTGCTGCGCGCGGGCTTTCTCTAGTTGCAGCGAGTGGGGGTTACTCTTCGTTGTGGTGCGCGGGCTTCTCGTTGTGGTGGCTTCTCTTGTTACGGAGCACGGTCTCTAAGTGCATGGGCTTCAGTAGTTGTGGCATGCGGGCTCAGTAGTTGTCGCTCGTGGGCTCAGTAGTTGTGGCTCACGGGCTCTAGAGCACAGGCTCAGTAGTTGTGGCACACGGGCTTAGTTGCTCCGTGGCATGTGGGATCTTCCCAGACCAGGGCTCGAACCTGCATCCCCTGCATTGGCAGGCGGATTCTTAACCACTGCGCCACCAGGGAAGCCCAGCAAAGTTCTTTAAAAGAGTTGTCTGTACTTGCTGCCTCTAATTTTTGTCCTCTCAGTCTCTCTTGAGTCCACTTGAATCAGGCTTTCATCCTCATTACTCCACTGAAGCTACTCTTGTCAAGATCTCAGACAACATGATGTTAAATCAAAGGTTGTCTCTTAGCCTCGTCAGCAGCATTTGACCCTGTTGATCACTCTCTCATCCTTGAAACTCTTTTCTTGGTTTTAGGACATGACACACTCTTGGTTTTTCTCCTTCCTCATTAGCTCTTCCTTCTCAGTGTATTTTGCTGGTTGCTGTAGAATGAATGTTGTGTCCTCCCAAATTCATATGTTAAAGCACTAAACCCCAGTATGATGGTATTTGGAGGCAGGACCTTTGGGAAGTGATTAGGTTTAGGTGAGGTCATGAGGGTGGAGCCCCATGACTGGATTAGTGTCCTTTTAAGAAGAGGGAGGGACCTTATCTCTGCCATGTGAGGGCACAGCAAGAAGGTTGCAGTCTGTAAGCCTTGAATTGGGCTCTCACAGGGACTGAATCTGCCAGAACTTTGATCTTGGACTTCCCAGCCTCCAGAACTGTGAGAAATAAACTTCTGTTTTTTAGGCCACCCAGTCTATGGTATATTGTCATAGCAGCCTGCTATTCTGCATCCAGTTCCAATGTGTGCAGTTTTTCCCCCACACAACAAGCAATTCTCTGGCACCAGCTAGGTGTCCTACAATTCCACTCAATTCTGACACTATCTACCCGGAGAGAGCATCAGATTCCACAGGTAAGGTCTCAGTCCCACAAGACTGCCCTCCACTTCAGATCCTAGTCTCAAATCCAGGTTGTCACCTGTGCTTCTGACCGACTGGCTATAAATCACAGGTCCCACAACCCCCTCCTTGGGTTCAATTAATTTGCTAGAGCAGCTCATAGAACTCATGAAACCAGTTTACTCACTAGATCAGGATTATTATAAAGGATACAAATCAACAGTCAGATGAGAGATACATAGGGTGAGGTCCAGAATAAAGGAGCTTCTGTCCCTTTGCAGCTTGAGGCCCTGCTCTGTGGCACGTGGATGCGTTCTGGTTCATCAACCTGGAAGCTCTCTGAACTCTGTCCTTTTGGGGTTTTATGAAGGCTTTATTACATAGGCATGTTTGATAAAATTATTACCCACCATTGGTGATTGAATTCAACCTCCAGCCCCTTTCCCCTCCCCAGGGGAGTGGTACTGAAATTTCCAACCCTCTAATGACATGTTTAGTTCTTCTGGCAATCAGCCCCCATCCTTAGTGACATCCAAAAGTCACTTTATTAACATAACAAAAGTCACCTTTGTGGTTCTCATCACTTAGGAAATTCCAAGCCTTTTTGGAACCCTTGGAATTTCCGAGGGTTCCAGAAACAACAAAGACCAAATATGTATTTATTATAAATCGCGGTATCACACAACCCAAACTGACTAAGACACTGGTCCTTCCTCCCCTCCCTGATACCTTAATGTGGGAGTGTCCCAGGATTTACCCTTGGACTTGCCCATCAGCACTCACCCCCTTTTTTTATCTCATCCAATCTCATGTTTTCGATTCCAAATTTATATCTCCAACTCTAATCCTTTCCTACACTCCACACCCGCATATCCAGCTGTCTACTTGATAGCGCCACTAAGAGGCTTCTGGAACTTAATGCGCCCCGCACTGCACTCCTGATACTCCTTTCCAAACCAGTTCCCCTAGTCTTCCCCATATCAGCAAATGCAACTCCATCCTTCCAGTTGCTCAGGCTAAAAACCTTGGCATTATCCCTGGCTGCTTTTTCTCTCACACCTTACATCCAATCTGAGCAAATACTGTTGGCTCTACCTTCAAAAGATATCCAGAATCTGAGTGCTTCTCACTTCCTCTAACACCAACACACTGGTTTGAGTAAACCTCGTCTCACACCTGGACCACTGTAGTGCCTTCCTAACTCAATTCTCTGTTTCTGCCCTTGCCACTCTATAGTCTATTTTCAGCTCAGCTGCCAGAGCGATTCTTTGAAAACCTGACTGGTCTCGTCACTCTTCCATTCAGAGTCCTCAGTGACTCCCACCTCACTTTGTCAAAAGACAAAGTGATCTGCAAGGCCTTAAATTCTCTGGACCCATCATTTTCTCCTCCCTCATTTCCCTCCAGCGGCACTGGGTGTCTTGCTCTTCCTTAGCAAGGCCAGGCCCTCTCCTGCCCCAGGACCTTTGCACTTGTATTTCCTTTGCCTGGAATGTGATTTGCTCAGATAACCACATGGTTCACTCCGCAGCTCCTTTGGGTCTATTTCAAATGTCACCTTTTGGGGGAGACTTCGTGGACCCCCCCCCTATTTAAAATTGAATACCAGCCTCCTACTTTACTATCACTACATGCTATGTATTTTTAAAGATTTGTTTTATCAATTTACCTATATTCTCTCACTGCAGTACATGGGTTTTTGTTTTATTCATGTGTGTTTCTGGGGCCTTGAACAGGACTGCACACATAATGGGCACCATAAATATTTGTTTACTGAATAATGTTCTCCTTTTTTTCCTCTTCTTCCACTTTTCTTCCTCCTCCTTCCTACTTCCAAGAGGCCCTCCTGAAAAGTGATACTTCAGTGTCCATTCAGCCTTTTTAGCTCAGTGTCTTAGGGGCTAAAGTTGTATTTGGTCAAGTAAGGAAAAGTGTGGCATGAGGTTAAGACTCCTGACCGTCCTTGTGTCATCAACATCTTAGCTCAGAAAGTAAGTTCTGCCTCTCCTGTGTGGCTTATGTCATGGTTCACATTCCTAGATCTTCAGTTTAAGTTTGCCGTTTCCAGGAAATGAGATGTGACCCCATCCTACAGGCTGCTTGGGTCACGGTGAGGCTGGGACCGGACCGAGGAGTACTGATGGTCGCACCCCAGTCTGGTCTCCGCTTAGGCCCCATGTACTCCTGGGGCTCAGTTGTGTGGTGTGGTTGTCAGTCTCCTTGTGGAGAAAGTACCCCCTGTGGACATAATTTCTCTCCATAAAGGCATTCGTTTTATTTTGTATGACAAATTATCACAAACAACATAAATTTACGATCTCAGTGTCCTCGGGGCAGGAACCCAGGAAAAGGCTAGCTGGGTCCTCTGCTAAGGGTCTCATCAGGCTACAATTCAGGTGTCAGCTGCATCTGGTATGAGGCTTGGGGCCCATGCTCACTGGTAGTCAGCAGAATTCAGTTTCTTGTGGCTGTAGGACTGAAGTCCCTGTGTTCTTCCTGGCTGTTGGCCGGGGATCCCTCTCCACCCCTAGAAGCCAACTTCAGGCCCCGGCTATGTGGCCCTCACAGCATTTCACAGCATGGCTGTTGGCTTTCCTCCAGTCCGCAGAGAGCATCTGCTTGTCTGTATTAAAGACTCACCTGATCAGGTCAGGCCCATCCAAGATAATCTCCCTTTTGATCAACTCAAAGTCAACTAATTGAGGACCTGATTACATCTGAAAATTCCCTTTTGCCATTTTGCATGACGTTACTCACGGAGTGGTATCCCATTGTATTTACAGGTCCCACCCACACTCAAAGGGATGAGACTATACAGAGCACATACACCAGGGGCCCACAATCTTGGGGGACATCTGAGAGTTCTGCCTACCACAAAATGAATCTTCGTGAGGGAAAAAAGCAAGAAGATCCATCATCTTTCTTCAGAGAGAACCGTAGAGACAGAGAAGCACAGATACCCCTTGTGTTTCTGGATCCCATGATCCTCCCGCTTATATCTGTGCGTAACTTTTTCTTCAGAACTCTGGAGGAGTAATACCTCCTATTACCACTCACTTATGGAGAACAAACTGTTTATTCCACTTAAGTGAAAATGTCTACATAGTCAAAGTCTACTTCTTTACAGATTTGAGTGATTAAAAAAAAAAAGAGGACCATTAACCACTGGGGAGGTGGGACCAACAAGGCTCCTCCTTCCTTGACTTCCCTCCCTCCTGTGGCTTCTGTGGGGGGCTTTGAGTCTCCTCAGTACCACCCCCAGCCTACGTGGCACCTTTGTATACATTAGAAAAAGGTGGTCTCTCCTTTTTAGGCAGGCATAGTCCCTGGGACAAAGGAACTGATGAGTGGTGCAGGAGCTGCACTTCAGCCCATTTCCCCCTCAGAAAACTGCCTGGTTTTCTTGTCTCTGGAACCTTTTGTTTCCATCCCACATGCTTCTTCTAAATAGGAACACCATTCCTCCCCACGCCCCCCCTCCTCCCCTGAAAGAAAAGAAAAAAGAAAACCTTAGTCCTTGGCTTTCTCTACTTTTCCTTCTCTCCATAGGAGGATAGAAGTCTGTCTCTGTGCGGATGACTCAGATTTACACCTCTAGTCCCAATCTCCCTTCTCAACTCAGTGCCTTGTCTAAACATCCTTGGCTTCCTTCAAATAAGTTCACAACAGACATATCATTTTTGCCTAAGACAATCCTCAGCCCTTCCTTGCTCTGTCAGTGGAGACATCATCCTCCCTGCTGTCCAATCTGCAAACCTGAAAGTTACCCTCGACCACTCCCCCCTCTCCTCACACAGCCTGCCTGCTCCTCTTTTTAAGGGTCTGTGTCATTTGTCCTTCTCTTGTCCATCTTACTGTTCCACATTGTTCTAAGCCTTTAGAATCTCCTGTCTGCCCTGTGTTTCAACAGATTTCTGATTATAGTCTCGTTTCCTTTCTTTTCCCAGTGGTTCTCAGTTGGGGACAATTTTGCATCCCCTTAGAGGACAATTGGCAATGTCTGAAGACACTTTTTGTTATTCCAACTGGGGGTGGGGTGCTATTGAGGCCAAGGATGCTGCTAAGCATCCTACAATGCACGAAGTATTATCCACCACAAACGTCTGTTCCTCCAAGCTTCCTGAACATTACAGCCCGCCTCTTCTTAAGAAAATGCACTTTGCACACATTCCTTGGCTGAAAGATAAATTATTTCCCATTTCTTATATACGCATGTCTTCCTTTGCCCAAGGTGCCCTCCCCCTTCCATTTTTACGCCAAGAAATCTCCCCTTTCTCTGAAAGCCCATAGTAAGGTGTCCAGACTGTGTGCTGGGCTAGTCTCCATTTGTCCCCCTGTGTCCACTCTCCACTCTTGTCTCTCCTGATCTGTGCCCCATGGCTGCATCTCCCGGCTCCCTTGCCCTCCAGCTTCTGGCTGGGCCTGTGGGAGGCATCAGCAGGTGACCAGAGGTTGGGGATTTACTACGCAAGCCCCATCTTGAGCTTCTGGCCTCAGCTCCTGTGGAGCACCCCCTCTTCAGGCAGCAGCACTCAGTGGGACTCCATGACCTCGTTCCTTGCTCTGCCCCTTCAGGCCAAGAGTGGTACCAGCATCCCACTGCTGCTAGACCTGTTTGCCACTGTGATCAGGTGGCTAATTCTGCCCACACCCCAGTCAGTGTTTTCTTAAACTCTCCGTTAAATCCTTTGAGTGTGCCATCTGCTTCCTGCTGGATCCTCAATGACACGTCAGTCACTTGAGGATTCGTCTTTCTCTTGGCTCCTATGCAGAACTTAGAGTCAGGACTGTTCCCGTGTCATTCGGCGTGTACGCCCCACACTGCTGTGATCCATTTACATCTGGTATTTCTCATGTTTCCCAAACACATTGCAAACCCCTGTGGCTTGAGCTATTGAGCATATCGTGTACACTCTCTTGGCAAAGTGCCATGCTCTATAAATGTTTACCAATGAAAATTACAATAGAATGTATTGAAAAATCACCTCATTTTATAAACAAAGCATTTGGAATTTAAATTACTTATTTTCTTTTGTACCACAGGTATTTTGGTGATTTGAACTTAGTAACTTTTCCTTGATGTTTTAAAAATGACTGAGGCTTGGGCTTGGGACTTGAGGTTGCCTGCTCAGCTGCTCTGTTTTGCTTACTTCCTGGTAGCTGATGGCAGTCCGTGTATTTGTGGCTGCTGAATAAGGGACTCCAAGTAAAACTGGGGGTTTTTGCCCTGGCTTCCTCTCTTGAAACCAATATTCTCTCCCTTGAAAAGTCTTTGCTGCATTATTCTATCGCTGGTCTGCAAAGACCAAATGTTCCACTGGTTCCCTCAGTCTAAAACTCGTGCTGCATTGTGCCCAAAAATGTGCTTGGTAAATGCCTGTTTGTCCCACAATTCAATTCGAGGTTTTATTTAAATATTAATGATGCAAAAATTGGTGTAAGTGCCTCCTTAGGGAATCTTGGGAAACTACAGGGATGTAATCAAATGGTTTGCAAATTATACTTATTTCTCTATAACTCTAATTTGAAAAGAAGGACAAGAGTTATTAAAGGGGGTGTTCACATTTTACAGAAACCTTATCCTAAGGAATAAGGGATAATCATTCTTAAGAAAAGGGGGAAATGCCAAGTTATTTCCTAGAGTTATGGCTTCTTGTCCTTCCTGTGTTATAATGGTTGTTTGTGTGGGCAATTAAAAGACCTATTTCTTCTGCTGTCTGTGAAATATGTCTCCATCTGCCTAATTCTACTGTGGAGGTCTCAGTCTCACCTCACGGTTCTGGTTATTTGTCATGCCAAATATCCACACCCAAGTTCTGTTTCCTTTGTACCAGAAAGATAAAGAAGAGGAATGGTAGGCATTCTGGTCCATAATCCACCTTGGTGATTTCATAATGGGGCCCGGAAAAAATGAAGCTGACGTAGGCTGAGTGGGACCACATTATGACTTTCATGGATCTTGGGCACATTTGCTTTTGTGGGCCCCTTCCACCATTAAAAATATCAAAACTTATATTTTACAACTGTGTTGGCACATGGCAAATACATTAATATAATATATTAAAACATTTTTATGGACCCCTGAAAGTATTTTGGTCCCTAGGCACTGTGTCTCCTGTGCATAATGAATTAGTCAGCTCTGTAAGTGAGCAATGGGAAAAGAAAGTAGCTTGACTCCTTTTTTCAGGGTCTAAAGATACCTGGGTTCCAACCTGTTCTCAATGATGCCTACGTCGGGAGGTTATGATCATAAATAAGGTGAATGAATGCTCTTCCTCTGAGAGGCTTCTGGGGGGCGGGCTCTGGAGGCTTGGGCAGCTGTGGACCATGAAGCTCAGCCACCTCCCAGATCCAGGCTGCTAATCTCTTTACCTTGTCCCATATACCTTCTCTGTATGATAGTGATGGTGTTACAGTCTCTACTCTGAGAGGGTCCAGGGTGATTTTCCCATTAGATGGAGAGCCTGAAGCATGGTGAGATGAGCCTGGGTGGCTTGCTGTTCTGCAGCTGGTTCAGATTCTAATGCCTTGCTGCTTTCTTGGCAGCACAGAGAAGAAACAATTACAATAATTATTTTCTGGCTATAAAGGTGATATTGGTTTATTATGAAATTTGGAAGAAAAAAAGTTAAGAGCAGATTTTTTAAAAAAACTCCTTTAATCCTAACTCCTAGAGCCAGCCACTGCCTACTGCCTCATGACATTGTATAAATGGCTGAACCCTACCACCGGTGGGACAGGACTGGTCCAGCTCCCAGGAGCCGCCCCAGCAGTGCTGGTTGTTGTTGCTGTTTCCGCCTGATATCACCCTCAACTATAAAATGGCTGGATTTCACCAAATCCTCCCACCCTCCGAGGCTTATAAACTACAGTGTTACGTGAAAAAGGCAGATTGCAAAATGTATATACAGTATGATCTCAATTGCATAGAAACATGCATGAAAATTGAGGAAGGCAATAGACAATTATGTCAATAGTGGTATTAGTCCATGGACGCTCCAGTGTGGGTGAGGGACAGCTTTTTGGGAGGATGGTAGCTTTTCAGCACCACATAAACCCTCCTCCACAGGCAATTCCTATGCATAGGAAATTTCCTATGCAATTTCCAGGCAGTTTCCTATGAATAAGATTCTGCTGTTTATACTCTTAGAAGAGGCGAAGGGGACAGTGATCCTTCCATGCATAAACCCCACGCCTTTGGAGGCAGCTGTCCTCCCTCATCTCCTTTCTCCTGTGCCCAACCATGAAGCAGCAGTTTCTGCAGTCTCCTCTTTGTATTGGAGGCTGGCAGTGGGTTTTCCTAGCTATCCTCTTGGGAACATGATTCTATTCTCTACATAAAAGCAAGGATACAATTAAAGCTCTGCGTCAGAGAGCAATCAAGGGAACTAACAACTGCACATTACTGAGAAGAGGGTGCCATTGAACCAGGGCAGTTTCTGCAGCACTCTTCCTACTGTTACCACAAGTGCAGAAGAGCAGCTTCTGGTGCCTCTGTAGACCCTCAGAAGCAGAGCCTTCCCAGCAGGCAGGAATCTGGCTCATCTCAGAGAGATGGGAATCTGCAGACAAAACATTTGGTTTTCTTCAGTGGCCTGGTCCAGTATCTACAGTGTTTCCTTTAGTTCTGACCTAAATCCTGCCTGTTAAGGTTTCATCCCATATCTGTTTTCCTTTATGAAGACAGAAACATTGGCTCGTGCATCCCCATCTGATAACCCTCCAAAGCTCGATGCTGGGTTTCTTCTGACGTGTGTATGTCAAGCCCGGAAAATTAGAATAATGCCAGGTTAAGAAACTGAGTCTAAATGGTACATTCAATAATTTAATTCAACAAATATTTGTTTGAGCATCTACTATGTGCCAAGCAGGAAAGAAATAGACAAGGGGACACAGACTGAACCAGAAGTTACTAGCGTGTGCTACTTTAGATGCTGTGTTCAGAGACCCCAAATCCTCTCTGTTTTTAAAGTGAGCTTTGAAGGCACATAGCTTGGGTTGAATTCACTTACTCTTTCTGTGACCTAGGCCAAACTGCTCACCTACCTGAGTCTGTGTTTTTTTACCCCCAACTGAAGATAATTTCAGTACCTATTTCAGAGGTTGTAGAATAAATGAAATCATTTAAGCAAAGTACAGTTCCTAATAGTGGAAGCTGCTCTGTAAATGTTGCTCCTTCATTCAGGTTTTATAATGATTTGGGAACATCAGCAATATTGGGTGTAATATGAAATTGGTTTTTACTTTTAAAATGTGAATTTTAGTGTGTATTGTTCACTTTGTCGATCAGCTATAATTCCAAATTGGCTTCCTACAAACTCAGTTATGACCTATTATTAATATGCCAACATTCATTCACCCAACCAGTATTTCTTAAGTATCTTTTATAGTGTAGTCAATGTATGCTAGGGGAGTAAAAAACACCTTTAATGTAAGCTGGTGCTAACATGATCAGGAAGTGAAATCTGCTAGGAAGAAAATCCTCTATGGAAGGAATATCCAGGACAGCGGAAGATGGGCTCAGAGAAGCACAGATGCAGCAGAGGCACTTCTCCAGTGCTGGCAGCAACACTCCTAACAAATGCCTGCCTACAGAAGAATCCTGGGAGCCTGGACTTGCCACTCATTCTTGAATTGCATTTATTCTGGGAACCAAGCAGAGTGCTGTGTCAATCTGCTAAGAAGGAGGCAGAGTTATAAATAGGATATGTGCTGAAATAGGAAATAAGATGAAAGATGGCATTTGGGGCTTTCACGGCTCCCCCCCTCCCTTAAGTAGAGGGAGGAAAGCCATCCATCTTGATGGGGGCAAGAAATTCAGGGGCCATCATTCCAAGAGAAGTGGAAGGGAGAGAGGAAATGGGAAGTAAGACAGTGGTGAAAAGTGGAGAGGTGGGAAGAAGTGAGTGAGACGTGAACAGAAGGGTGTGAAGGTAAGCTGCTCCCTGCACCACACCCCCCCAGGCAGGTGAGATGAAATCAAAAGGAAAAACCTTGTGCTAGGACAAAGTGTGGAGACTTACCCAACTGGAGAGAAACTTGAAATAGCAGGATAGTAATCACACATGGCCAGAAACAGGGATTGGGTAGGAAAAGAATTAAAAAGCTTAAGCCATAAAAACGGGATTAGGTGGGAAGGCTGACACAGTCATGAGATAAAAGACCAGACTTGGTCAGTAGCATTCCCAGGTAGCGCCATTTACCCTTTCGCCCAAAGCAGACCTTGACCCTCAGCCCTCAAGGTGAATATTTTCAAAGGCATTAGTGAATCAGTAATGGGGTGTCCTCCCATCAGGGGTGGGCAGTGGTGTTCTAGCTGTGGTTGAAGGAGGCTTAGTGGAAAAAAGTCTTGGAGTTGGAGTTGGGTTCTCGACTCAGTGTTGCCATCAACTGGACATATGACCTCAAACAAGTCACCTGACCTCTGTGAGCTAGGTTTGGATATAGACTCTGCCATGAACTGCGGTTGATCTTGATCTACTTACTCCTCTCTGTAGACCTCCTTTTCTTTATCCATACAGTGGTGCATATTAGACTATGTCTTAAAAGCTGCTGCCAGGGGTAAAATTCTATATTTTAATACTGGGATGAATGCTGACGGTAGATCAGGGGGCCCCAGTAGTGTTAGCCCATACAAGAGAGTTTTTAGCAATTACCCACCCAGGATAAGGTGGGAAGAAGACCTAGAGAGAACATAAAATGGGGGCTCCTAAAGGAGGCCTTGGGGGAAACAACATAACAGCACTCGGCCAAGGAGATGAAATGGACCTAGCTATCTTGCAGATAGAAGGTATGGAACTGCAGGTATGGATCTGCTTCATTTCCCCAATGTGATCTCTTTCTGAGGCCAAAACAAAGATTTGGGCAAGTCGTAGGTCAGAGGACATCAAAGTGCATCAATGCTGAGAAGTGTTCCCTGAAGTAGTATTGCCCAAGCTCAGGAATCAGGAGCAGCCATGTGGTATATACAGGAACACGCTGCATTCGTTCACCTTACACATTACATTATCAATTCACCTTGATGCAGTCATGTGTCCTCTCATTGGTCCCTGAACTTTACTAAGGTTGTTTCATTGACCAGAGGTCCCTATCAAGATGATCTCTAAGCTACCTGTAGAGATTCTGTTGCTTCCTGCTCATCTCTCCCCATCGCCCCAAAGGAGCTAGTATGCAAAAGCTCAACCCTGTTCAACAGATAACTTTGAATCTTAAATCAGTCTTTATTCCCTTGTCTAGGGAATCCTTAAATAGGTCAAACCTTATAAATTTCCGACAATATGTATGAATCCAGGTACTGGGTCACTGGGTCACTGTCTGGGGGGTGTCAGCCTTGAATATTGGAAGTCCTGGTCTAGGAGACAAGCGATTCACTATTATATCAAGGATTGTAAATAGTATGCTCCATATCTAAGGATAAATTTGAGTCTTGGTCAGAAACCTTGGTGGGAAACCAAGGCCATTACCAATAGGCAGAGTGTCCCCTCTACTACAGGTGTTTTGTCAGTGACAAAGTGTGATGTTTTGGCAAACCGATTGACTACTATAAACTCTTAGATGGAGGCAAACCCTTCATAAGGATAGGTCAGTGGCAAGGTCAGACTAAGTACTGCTTAGGGTTAGAGCTTTATTTGAGTTAGGGCTGTGCTCCTCTGCCTGGCGACCTGGGCAGGCAGCATCAGCACCACCTGGGAGGGAGCTTGTCAAAAAGCAGAGTTTCAGGTCCCATGCCACACCTACTGGATCAAAACTGCATTTGACAAGATTCCCAGCTGTTTTGTATGCTCATTAGAGGTTAAGAAGCACTGGGCCGGTGCTTTGTGACCACCTAGAGGGGTGGGATAGGAAAGGTGGGGGGGAGATGCAAGAGGGAGGGGCTATGGGGATATATGTATATGCATAGCTGATTCACTTTGTTATACAGCAGAAACTAACACACCATTGTAAAGCAATTATACTCCAATAAAGATGTTAAAAAAAAGGGGGGGGGGCTTCCCTGGAGGCGCAGTGGTTAAGAATCTGCCTGCCAATGCAGGGGACACGGGTTCGAGCCCTGGTCTGGGAAGATCCCACATGCCGCGGAGCAGCTGGGCCCGTGAGCCACAGTTACTGAGCCTGCGCGTCTGGAGCCTGTGCTCCGCAACAAGAGAGGCCGCGACAGTGAGAGGCCCGCGCACCGCGATGAAGAGTGGCCCCCGCTTGCCGCAACTAGAGAAAGCCCTTGCACAGAAACGAAGACCCAACACAGCAAAAATAAATAAATAAATAAATAAAAATAAATTTATTAAAAAAAAAAAAAAGCACTGCGTTAGGGAGCTCCTTTAAAAAAGAATGTAAACGTCTCTTCTAGAAGGTTACCATAGGTCAGTCATTTACAATGTAATGAGAATGGTTTAACCAGATTACTTCACATTTATCCCTTAGCTAAAATAAGCCAGAATGGGAATTTTGTTTGAAAAGGAGGGAGAAATCATCAAACTCCCAATCCCTGACCCCTACTCTAACCTCAGCTCTTATCACAGGAATCTGGCATATAGTAGGACTCAACACACTTTTGTTTTGTTTTTGTTATTTAGCTGAATAATTGACTTAAAATAACAAAGGACATGTGGTTTTGTGCTTATCATGATTTTCCATATGCCCAGGTGTGGCAGGCAGAATAGTGGATCCCAAAATGTCAACATGGAACTTGTGAATCCCTGAAACCTGTGAATGTGTTAACTTACATGGTATTGGGGAATTAGACGATTTTAGATTATGGAGATATTTCTGGATTATCCAGGTGGACTCAGTGTAATCACAAAGGTCCTGAAAAGTGGAAAAGGGAGGCAGAAGAGAAGGTCAGAGTCAGAGAAGGATATGTAAGAAAAATTAGACCTGCCTTTACTGGCTTTGAAGGTGGAGGAAGAGGGCCATGAGTCAAGGAATGTGGGTGATTCCTACATGCTGGAAAAGGCGAGGAAATGGATTTCCCTTAGAGCCTCCAGAAAGGAACACAGCCCTGATGACATTTTGATTTTTGCCCAGTGAGACAGACCTGTGTTGGACTTGTTACCTGCAGAACTGTACAACAATAATTTGTGTTGTTTTAAGCCACTAAAATTGTGGAACTTTGTTACAGCAGCAATAGGAAACTAATACACCACACCAGGGAACAGTTAGTTCTTTCATTTTGAATGTGAAAGGCAAAATTTATCTATCTATCTATCTACCTACCTACCTATCTATCAATCATCTGTCTACCTATCATCTATCCATCTATCTCTAATTTTTTTCTTTTTTGTATCCTTTGGGATTCAGGTGCACATGCTTGAGTTAATCCCATTCTCAGTTCATGGAATATCATCATCTATCCATGGAATGATCCTCTTTCTTTTTAAGAAAAAATATTTAATTTTAATGTTTTTTCCCTTCACCCACCATTCCCAGTCTTCCTGCCCTCCTCCTCCCATAGGCATCCACTCTAATATATTTAATACAGTCCTTCCAATCCATCTGACAGATGTTTATTTAGATATATGAGCACCCTTACAAAAATACACAAGGCTGTTTTATGTGGGTGTGTAATACATAAATGGAATTGGCTATAAATCTCATTCTGTTTTTACTTTTTTCCTCTCACCTCTGTTCTTTTTTTTTTCTTAAAGTATTTATTTATTTATTTATGGCTGTGTTGGGTGGGTCTTCGTTTCTGTGCGAGGGCTTTCTCTAGTTGTGGCAAGTGGGGGCCACTCTTCATCGCGGTGCGCGGGCCTCTCACTATCGCGGCCTCTCTTGTTGCGGAGCACAGGCTCCAGTCGCGCAGGCTCAGTAGTTGTGGCTCACGGGCCTAGTTGCTCCGCGGCATGTGGGATCTTCCCAGACCAGGGCCGAACCCGTGTGCCCTGCATTGGCAGGCAGATTCTCAACCACTGCGCCACCAGGGAAGCCCCTCACCTCTGTTCTTGAGATCAATCCAGATTGCTGTATGAATGTCTAGTTCATTACTCTGCTGTATGCATATACCAAGTTTTACTTGCATGTGCCTTAGAGATGGACATCTAGTTGGCCCCCAACACTGAGGTAATGAACCTCCTTAGGCACATCTCCTGTGTTCCCCAGGAAGAATTTCTCTGGGGGTATACCTAGTAGTGGGCTTGGTAGATTTTAAAGTACTCAATTCTCCTTCAGAATGGCTGCACCAGCTATGGATGAGGGTTCGATTTCCCTACCTCCTTGCCAATGCTTAATAATAGCTGACTCAAAAAGCACATATATTTACGGGCAACAAGTAGATGTGAAAGGAAGTATAGGTGATTTAGTGGAAATCATGCTGTGAATGCAGAATGGTTGGGAATAAATTAGAAAATAATTCTTGGAGGAAGAGAGTCTTACAAGAAGTGATGAATGTGGCTGGGAAGAGGAAAGCCTTCTAGGCAGGAAGGATGTGTGCAGGGCTCACAGGGGCTCGGACTGATCACTGTTGAGTGGTCCTTATTGGCAGAGGTGATCTCTCCTCCTCTGACTATAGTTATCTGGCACTCAGTCCAGCCTGTTTCCAACCTCCCATCACCCTCCCATCCAAAGAAAGAGATCTTCTCTGAATTTCCCTGGAGATATGAGGGGCTCTCAGCTTCCAACTCCCCCTCTTCCTTAACTCTCTCTGACACTTTGAAAATTTATACAATTTGATGCATTTTGACAGATGCATACCCCTGGGAAACCACCATCACAATCAATCCACAGGAGATTTCCAGCATCCCCCAAAAGTTTCCTTAGACATGTTTGCAGCCCATCTTTCCCTCTGCCCCTAGCCCCATGGAACCACTGATCTCCTTTCTGTCACTATAGGGAAGTTGGCATTTTCCAGAATTCTGCATGAATAGAATTTTACAGTATATACTCTTTTGTGTCTGGCTTTTTTCATCCAGCATAATTTTTCAAAATGCATTTATTAAATGTCTATTTTGTGCCAATGGCTAAGTATACATTAGCTTATTTTTTAAAAATATTTATTTATTTATTTATTTGGTTGTGCCGGGTCTTAGTTGTGGCAGGCGGTCTCCTTAGTTGTGGCTCACCAACTCCTTAGTTGTGGCATGTGAACTCTTAGTTGCTGCATGCATGTGGGATCTAGTTTCCTGACCAGAGATCGAACCCTGGCCCCCTGCATCAGGAGCTCGGAGTCTTAACCACTGTGTCACCAGGGAAGTCCCTCATCCAGCATAATTATTTTGAGATTCATCCATCCTATTGGCATATCAATAATTTATACTTTTTTATTGCTGAGTAGTATTCCATTGTATGAGTACATGACATTTTATCTGTTTCCTTGTTGAGAGACATTTAAGTTGCATTCTGTTTGGGGCTATTACGATTAAAGCTGCTATGAATATTCATGTACAAACTTTCATGTTTACTTTAATTCTCTTGGATAAATAGGAGTTCAATGACTGGATTAAATGACAGGTAAATGCTTAACATTTTAAAAAATTGCCACATTCTTTTTCAAAGTGGTTGTACCATTTTACATTCCCAACAGTATTATAGGAGAATTCCAGTTTGTCCACATCCTTGTCAGCAGTTGATATGGTCAGTCTTTTAAATTTTTTGCTATTCTAATGGGTGTGAAATGATATACAATTATGATTTTAATTAGCACACAACTAATGATGTGGAGCATTTTTCATGTGTTTATTGGCCATTCACATATCTTCTTTCACGAAGTGTTGCTTCACATTTTTTGCCCATTTAAAAACTGCATTTTTTGGTATTTTTATTATTGAGTTGTAAGAGTTCTTTATATGTTCTGGATATAAATCCTTTGCCAGATATGTATATTGCAAATATTTTCTCCCATTTTGTGGCATAACTTTTTCATTTTTTAAACAATGTATTTCAAAGAGCAACATTTTAAAATTTTGATTAGGTCCAATATATTAACTTTTTTGTTTTATCTTTTGCATACACTAAGAAATCTTTTCGTACCCCAAAGTTGCAAAGATTTTCTCCTATGTTTTCTTTTAGAATGGTTTAAGATTTTATAGCATTTGTGCATAATCTTAACTTCCTTCTCTATTCTCTGATATCCTTGGGTCGTGGGTCTTTCCTGGAAAGGTCAGTAGCATCTCTTTTTTTCTGTAATGGGAATAAATCTTAAGACCTAGCTGGAGTCCTTTGATTATATCATCAGCCATATGGGTTCGTGGCCACACAAACATATAGAAGAAAATTTAGAAATTTCACTGAGTGGTTCTCTGCTACTTAGGACTGTAATGTAGAATATGACTAGTTGTCCCATCTGGAGCCTAAATGAATTTCATATCCCTCTGAAGAAAAGTGGGCAGGAGTGCCAAGAACTGGTTTGGCTAAAGGAAGAAGGAAGGTGTTTTTGCTCAGGCCTCTGGAAAGACAAGGGAGATCAGAAGAAAGCAAGGTGTCTATCCTGGATATTTATGATGAACCAAGTTCTTGAGACTCAAGCAGAAACTGAAAAACATGATTTCACAACTGATGCTGTGAGGCAGAGGAATACAAACACAGGTGCTATCTTGGCACCCAGGGGAAAAGTGCCCTACAGAGGTGGTCTTCTCCACCTGACATAGACCCAGCATGGCTTTAACCAGGGAAGACTCTGGGAAGTGTAGGGCATCTTTGGCACCATGGGAGTTTGCAGATCTGGGAGCTCCGAGAGCCACCAGCCTTGGCACAGATGTTAGTGTGGTCACAGAAAAAAAGAAGTGGGGACAGAGATGAAAAACAAGAGAGAGGTTCTTGAGTGCATGAGAGACTCCCCTGGGGAACTCTCCAAACTTCAGGAGTAGTAGGTTATTGCCAATAACAAGACAGGAAAGGCGAGCTGGGTAAGCTTTAGGGACAGTTACAATGGAAACGACTGGCCCAAGTGAGTGCTATGGATTACTTATGGCCATTAAGAAGAAGGTTGGGGAAGGTCAGGCATGGTGTGTTTTCTGCCTGTTGCAGCCATGAAAAAGTCAAGGGCTAAAAAGGCCAAGAGTTATCTGAACTGCCTTCCCTAGGAAGGTCATGCATTCAGGATTTGACTCATTGATGATTAACCTTAGTGTTGATCTGTAGATGTTGGTTTCTCTAAGAGGGCTAAGAAGGTTTGATGATAATTTAAAAAATATTCTGGTAAAAAGTGTCGTCTCACAAATTATTTGGAAGCTGCAAAGGCAAAAATATACTTTGTAATCCAAATATATGAAAGTTACCACTTTAACCAGACAATCAAACTTAGCATCACTACTAGTGGAACAACCTGAAATTGTATACCTCCTGCTGGGATACACTATGAAGTACACAGCATCATCTGTAACATATTCTCACCCAAAGTGAATCTAATCAAACTTTCAGGCCAGCACTGTCCAACAGAAGTGTAATGTGAACCACAGGTAATTTTAAATTTTCTAGTAGCCACCAATGGGCAACAAAAGAAAAAATAAATTGGACTACAGCCAAATTAAAAACTTGTATGCATCAAAGGATACAATTAGCAGAGTGAAAAGGAAACCATGGGATTGGAGAAAATATTTGCAAATCATATATCTGATAAGGGATTGATATCCAGAATATATGAAGAACTTCCACTCAACAACAACAAAAATAACAACTAGATTAAATATGGACAAAAGACTTGAAAAAATATTTCTCCAAAGAAAATATACAGCTGGTCTATAAGCACACGAAAATATGCTTAACATCACTGACCATTAGGGAAATGCATATCAAAACCGCAGTGAGATCACACCGATTAGAATGGCTATTATTTAAAACAATGGAAAATAACAAGTGTTGGTGAGGATGTGGAGAAATTGGAACCATTGCTGATGGGAATGTAAAATGGTGCAGCCTCTGTAGAAAACAGTATAGTAATTCCACAAAAAATTAAACATAGAATTACCATATGATCCAGAAATCTCACTTCTGGGTATATACCCAAAAGAATTGAAAGCAGGGACTCGAACACATATTTGTGCACCCAATATTCATAGCAGCATTACTTAATATAGTCAAAAGGTGGAAGCAACTCAAGTGGACATCAATGGATGAATGGATAAACAAAATGTGGTATATACGTTAAATGGAATATTATTCAGCCTTAAAAAGGAAGGAAATTCTTACATATGCTACAGCATGGACGAACCTTGAAGACCTTATGCTAAGTGAAATAAGCCAGACACAAAAGGACAATATTGTATGATTCCACTTATCTGCGTAACCTAGAGTAGTCAAATTGCATAGAGACAGAGAACAGAATGGTGGTTGCCAGGAGCTAGTGGAAGGAGGAATGAATTGTTGCCTAATGGAAGAGTTTCAGTTTGGGAAGATGAAAAAGTTCTGGAGATGGATGCACAACAATGTGAAGGTACTTAATGCCACTGAATTGTATACTTAAAAATGGTTAAAATGGTAACTGTGATGTTATGACTTACTTCCAAATGGTTCAAAACAAGAAAAAATAAAAACACCCCAAACATACACATGCAAACATACCATACATATAGATAAAGCAAATGTGGCAAAACATTAACAGTTGGTGAATTAGGAGGCCAGGACACCTTAGGAAATGCCCAAATCCTTTTCCCAAACAAGGGACATAGTCTTCTCTCTCTTCTCCATGAAGTTCCTAAGGATAATATATGCACAGGGAGCAATGACGAAGGAGCTTGCATTTGAAAGCTCTGTTAGGTGGCCTAGAGCACAAGGCAGAGGCCAGAGGCTTACCTATGCTGCTCCTTCTCCTAAGTACAAACCCAAGTTTGGGGACCTTCATGGGCCAAGATGCCAAAAAGATGAATGCACTGCAGCAGGCATGGGAGAAGAAAACTCTGAGCCAGATGCCCTCTTCAGCAATGCAAAGGGAATAGGAAGAAAGGAGGGTGGCAGAGAGGGGCCCACCATCTTTTCTAAGCCACTCCCACTCAGTGTGCTAAGATCTCTCCATCACACTGGCATGACCTCTTCTTGAGGTACAGAGGTGAGGGGCATGGGGAGAAGTAAAGATGGCTTGAGTTCCTTCTCTTCCCAGGGATAAAGGGTAGATGGATGGAGGTTCTTAGTCAATATCTGAAAGCCACTCTTCCACTCTTGTATCTCTAGCATCATGAATGGTGTATAGGCCATTGTCTTTAGAGGAGCTGTGAAAAGAAGTTCCAGCTTGGAGAGGTCAGAATCAGGCAAAGCAGTATTGTTGCTGCCTCCCTTGAAAGCTGTATCCAGGAATGAAGATGTCAACCAGGAGAGGAGGCACTTTGAGTTAAAATGCTTAGGAACTTGGAGAGAAAATTATAAGCACCGATGACTACTTTTATTAAGGGCCAAAGAATCATTTGATGTAATGTTAGTAAAAGAAGCACAACTTATGTGGAGGAATCTCTACCCTGGCCCTTCCTAAAATGCTGCCTTTCCTTCTCTTTAACTTATTCTCCATAACCTGACAAAATAGAGGTTCAAACCATAGGTATAATCAGGTTTTATAATTTGGAACACTGTGGAGACAAAGTAACTGAGTTCCCTTTGGTATAAATTACGGACATTGCTCCAAATTTAGCCACATCTGTAAATGTTATATAATAGGAATGAACTCAAGGAAAGAGGAAGGGTAGCAGGTAAGATTTGGGGAAAAGGGAACAGAAAGTAATAATCCCTTGAAACAGAACAGGGAACCTCTGACTTTCAACTTAACTGGTTGTTGAATGATGGTCTTAAGTTGAACAACCATAAATTGAGTCAATTACAATTTTGCTTGCAGCTTCTCCTAAACTCTGGTCTTTTGCCAACTTCTTGAAACACTCAAACATCCTTGGCTTACAGTGAAAACTTCTTCCTTTGCTGCCGCACTGTAACTTTTCTTATATGTTTAGAAAAAAGAGATGCCTTCAGCTGAAATAGTTGCTGGTTTCAGAGGCCCATTGACTTGCCTCATCTGATCAGTCATTAGCCCATCCTATGTTCCTATTACTGCTATCACAATGACCTAGCATCAGGTGTGGGAGTGAGGCAGTCATATAAACAGATATTTTAAGTACAGATTCTGCCCCCCTGGATTCCCATGCACAGCTCTGGTGGAACGTAGCTTCTCCTCACCTTCAGCTGTTGAGAATCACTGCTTGTAATGAGCAATATTAGTGATGTGGAGCCAGAAAAAAGTCCAATAGCCACTGTCTCAGGGGGAAGAGGAGAGGTGGTCGCCTGTGTCCTTGGCTCAGTTATCTTCTTGGCCTGGGACTATAGACTCAAGGTCACGTTTTGCCCACCCTGCACCTCAAAAATACCTGGAACAGCTGCTCAGGAAGTAAGGGTACATTTAACTTTCTTCAAACTTGGTTTTCCCATCTGAAAATACGAAGCAAGTATGAGACACGGTGAGGCAGACCCATATCTCTCAGGTTTTATCATTTTCAGTGGGCTCCAGTCATCTTCCAACTGCACGTATCTACAAGTTGGTGCTTGAAGACTTTATCTGGAACCCTCGAAGGTTACTATGCCCAAGATACATGGCGGCTCAGAAGTTCTGGAAATTTAACTGCCCTGCACTGCTCCCCCCCCCCCCAACCAGAGCATCCTTCAACCAACGAATGATGGGAGATGATGTGTGAATATCCCAGCAACCTCATCCCGTGGGTGGGATAATTCTGAAGTGTGTGTTTTACACTGTTGCCCTGTAAGCTTAAGCTATTGCTGTCTACTTAAGCTATAGTTGGCTTAATAATTCACTTTTTATTAGCTGTCTTCCCCTTCCTGACTCACTTCCTCACTCTCTTGCTGGTATTTCCTTGGATTAACTCCCAAACAAACTACTTGCTCTCAAATCCTTGTTTCAAGGTTGGCTTCTGAAGGACAGCAAATGAAGACGATTCTCTAGTGTTAAGTTAGCATCATTAAACACATATTGCAGAAGAGCCGCTAAATGAGACAGGCACCCCCTCCTCTTCTTGTTCCTCTGTTTTTGTCTGAGGCAGTGGGGACTGAACCCAGAGATCTGTGGGGTGTGCTGTATATACTCTCCCCTGTGAAGAACCTGGTATTGTAACAACATGTTCACAGGCGTTGGGGGTCTCCTCATTGCGATGTGAGTGTCTGACGAAGGAACACGGGTCACAGTGGAATGAATGAGAGTGGATCCGATTCTGTGCTGACGGTGAGTGAGAGGAACTGTGGATATTGAGAATGGCACCCCCTACACTGTGTTCCCTGGTGTTCTGGGAGATGCTTAATAAATGGAAACCCCAAAATAAAGTTCCTATGGTCAAATGTTTGGGAATTGTTGGATCAAGCAGAGACTATTTTATGGTAGGACTTCTCAGGGCCTTTAAGACAAAGTACATTGTGATCCCCTGAGGGAGGGATCACATGTATGGTGTTTTCCAAATCTCTCTGGCCACAGACTTTTGGAGGAACCATCTGTCAATACCCCACTGAAGACAGTTTGGGAAGTGATGGTAGAGAGACATGTATTTTCCCTCTCTCAGGTCTTTCAATGATGAGTGTTTTGAAATGAGTTCTGGTCTCCACCCGAGTGACTGAAATGTCTTTTCCCTTTTCTCTTGCCTGTGAAGCTGGCATTGGAAAGGGGCTGTTCCTCCTTATTATATTTAAGGTACCATAATCATTATAAGACCCAGCAATTGCTTGGCCTTTGCAGTCTCCAGACTGCTTTCCCGCACATTAATCCTTATAACAATCCCAAACGTGGGTCATATACATCCTTATTTAATAGGTGAGGAAACTAAAGTTCAGAGGTTTCTCCAGGATCACTTGGTAGGACATCATTGCAAGAAGACTGCGACTTGAAGCAAGCAACACAAGTGAGGGACTCTCATTTTCTCTACATTGTCTGAATTTTGAGTCAAGATTCAACTAATATAGCAGACTTTTCTAAGACTTTGGGGTTTGAAAAGCTCATGGGACCAGGCCAAGAAAGAGAAAGAGGAAAACACATCAATTCTCAGAGCATGATATATGGGATTATTCCAGGTGGTCTGTGGGCTGGTTCCATTGCAGCCCAGAAGGTATTGGGTAGGCTGTGAGATGTTACGGAAAAATACGAACAAACTTCTTGGCCAGTCCAATAGATGCCATCCTGGTTAAGATAAGGGCTTTCAAAACAAACTCTGGGTTTGAATGTTTGCTCTATCATTTACCAGCTGTGTGACTTGGGGTGAGTTACTTAAACAATCTGAACCTCATTCCCTCATCTGTGAAACAGAGAAAATAACATTTCTCATGGGGCTACTGTGAGGATGAAATTAACTAATGTACTTAAAGCTCTTCACCTGGGAGGTACCTGGCATGTAGCAGGAATGATAAAGTGAACTATTATTAGTAGCATAGTATCCATAACGTTTATATTTTGGCATGAATTAATATTTTAACCAAAACTAGACATCATTTATGTTATTACCTTACTGGAAACAGTGCTGTTTTCTAACAACTTCTGGCAGTAGGTTTTGTTTTTTTTTAAATTATTGTTGTTTGGTTTTGGTTTTATTTTGTGTAAAAATAGGACTAAATGTGCTAGGTCTTTGCAATCTTTTTCTCTCCAACTAAATAGCCTGTCAACACTCCTTAACACTCCACCTCACCCCCTGAAAAAAGGAAAAAGAGAAATTGAGAACGCATGGAACCACAGCTCGGAAACCTGAGCATTTCCCATTTCAGCTTTCCTTGGAATAATTTGATGAAAAGGCTGTGGTGTGGTTTTAAATGGCATTGGGATGCCCATCTTCTTTCCCTACCCCTAAGCTCCTGAACATGATTTATATTTCCCTATTTTAAGCTAGTGCAGATTTATGAGACTTTAAACACCATAGTTGAAGTTATTGGAGGTTTAAAGGGATTAAGCAGGTCCAGCAGCACCTGGGGCTGTATAGGTGGTCGAAAAGATTTATCAGCATTTCCTTGTTAAAACCCACTTTTCAAGGATTCTCATAGCCTGGGTCTGAATCTATTTATTTGGGCAGAGGAGTGAATTTTTAGGATTTCTCTCGGAGTGAAAAGAAAGTCCATCCCTCTATTCCTTCCTGCTTTGTTTTTCGGGCTGGGCCTCTGCCCTTCACCTCTTCATCTTTCACGTCTAGCTTGCTCTGTCTTTTCTGGGGTTTCCCTTCTCTCTGGTCCTGTCTTCTCTTAAGCGCTTGAACTCTTGGGATCCCTGTATGTTCATGTATTCACAAGCTCAGCTCTGACCCACGAACCTAACAGCAGTTGGAGGGAGCTGACATTCCAGGGCAGGGCTGTGGTGGGTGATAGGTGGCTGTGGGGTGGGAATGCCTCATGCCATGGGGGTGACAGATCCCTGTGTTTACACCAGAGGGTGCAATGACTCCATGGCTGAGAGAGGCTGGCTGGAGGCTGGAGTTTCCAAATAAAATGCCCATTCAAGGCAAAGCAGGCAAAATTCCCAGGCAGTTGGGTTTTGGAGAAGCCGTATTGAGCGACACTGAAAATAGGTTCAGGGCACAAAGTGGTCACACACTCTTGATCATATTCTACCAATGCTGGGAAGAGCCAGCATTCTTCTCATTGCCAGTAATTATTTTCATCAGCCTCTGCTTCTTACCTCTCAGGTTTCCTCCAAGTCCTAGCTCTGCCTGCCCTGTCAAATCAGTGTGGGTGCTGGAAACATGAACTCATTTTAATATCAGCCTGAACCAGACATCACTGGGAAGGAAATCAGAGAAGCTATTTCAAAGTCAAGTAAAAATAACTTTTGTTGAGTACATACTCTCTGATTCCACTTACATGAAACCCTAGAAAAGACAAATCTAATCTATAGTGATAGAAAGAAGATTGGTGGTTGCCTGAGGCCAAAGGAGGGGAAGACTGACAGAGATGGGGCACAAGAGCACTTTTGTGACGCTGGAAACGTGCTTTGCCTCAAGTACGGTGATGGTAGCACAGGTGTAGAACATTGTAAAAACTCATTAAAATGTGGAATTAAAATGGGTGTAAATTATTCCTTGATTTTTAAAAATGTATCTGCTGTGCATCCACACTCCTTGTCCCCTCTCTTAGCACAGACAATGCAAAGCTGAGACTAAATCTTAGAATGCGCCCCCATCCGTGGATGGTTGTTCAACCAGCCAAAGCTGTGTGTCCATACAGGGCCTGGGGTTAATCCAAAGCAGTAGACAAACACCTCATCAATTACAACTCACTTTGGAATGCTCTCTGTGCCTTTATGTTCCCTGAGTACAACCTGACTGACAGGGGCAGGGGGGAGCAGGCAGCCAAGAATATGTGGTAGGGGAAGCCAGATTAAACGATTACCAGGGAGAGACAGCAAAAGAGTGAATGACCATGCAGATAATAAAGAATTGTTTACTTTGTAACATGAGCTGTGCATTGTATGAAAGTGTAAAGGGGTTGGTGAGTTGGAGCAGATGCTCATTAGAAATCAAACCAACCACACCGAATGGTCTTGGCATCTAGATAACAGAAGGTCTTCACCAACTCGATCTTTTCCACATCTGTAATTAAATTTGGGGTATTGCTTAAGTCAGGCACAGTGCCCTATTCATTCTGATATCCAAATATCCATTTTAAAGTTGGCCAGGCTTACCCAGAGAATGATGTAACTAGATCAAGGATGGAGTGAAGATTTAGGACACTGGATTTTTGTCCCTGCTGTGTGACCTTCTAAAAAAATCACTTTATTTGTTCACTTATTCATTTATTCAATAAAATTATTGAGTACCTGCTACAAATCAGGCCATTGGCAAGACCCTGGGGATACATGGCTCTAGGTTTTTCTTGCCTCATTTGTAAAAGCTGTTCTGGGGTCCCTGCAACATCCTACCACTGTACCGATGGAAGGCGTGGGTAGTGGTGTGGTCAGGCTCGGAGACCCACAATGCTGTGCCTCAGTGATAAAGCTGCCCAGGAGGAACAACAAAGAGAGAACTCCCTAACTTCTCTGGTCTGTATCTTTCCAAAGGGAAATTCTAGGCCAATTAAAGCATCTTTGCCATAAAAATTTCCATGGAAACAAAATTAAGCACTTTAGTTTTGTTTGTTGAAAAAAATATTCTTAAAACCCTTTAAGGTGGTTTTTAAATTAATTCCTTATTGCTTCAAAGCACAAACTCACATATAGTTATAAATTAAGTTAACATTTGATCTAGTGCAGGGCAATAGACCAACACTTTTTTTTTTTTTAAACATCTTTATTGAAGTATAATTGCTTTACAATGGTGTGTTACTTTCTGCTTTATAACAAAGTGAATCAGTTATACATATACATATGTTCCCAAATCTCTTCCCTCTTGCATCTCCCTCCCTCCCACCCTCCCTATCCCACCCCTCTAGGTGGTCACAAAGCACCGAGCTGATCTCCCTGTGCTATGCGGCTGCTTCCCACTAGCTATCTATTTTACATTTGGTAGTGTATATATGTCCATGACACTCTCTCACCTTGTCACATCTCACCCCTCCCCCTCCCCATATCCTCAAGTCCATTCTCTAGTAGGTCTGTGTCTTTATTCCCATCTTGCCACTAGGTTCTTCATGACCTTTTTTTTTTCCCTTAGATTCCATATATATGTGTTAGCATACTGTATTTCTTTTTCTCTTTCTGACTTACTTCACTCTGTATGACAGACTCTAACTCCATCCACCTCATTACAAATACCTCCATTTCATTTCTTTTTATGGCTGAGTAATATTCCATTGTATATATGTGCCACATCTTCTTTATCCATTCATCTGGACACTTAGGTTGCTTCCATGTCCTGGCTATTGTAAATAGAGCTGCAATGAATATTTTGGTACATGACTCTTTCTGAATTATGGTTTTCTCAGGGTATATGCCCAGTAGTGGGATTGCTGGGTCGTATGGTAGTTCTATCTTTAGTTTTTTAAGGAACCTCCATACTGTTCTCCATAGTGGCTGTATCAATTTACATTCCCACCAACAGTGCAAGAGTGTTCCCTTTTCTCCACACCCTCTCCAGCATTTATTGTTTCTAGATTTTTTGATGATGGCCATTCTGACCGGTGTGAGATGATACCTCATTGTAGTTTTGATTTGCATTTCTCTAATGATTAATGATGTTGAGCATTCTTTCATGTGTCTGTTGGCAATCTGTATATCTTCTTTGGTGAAATGTCTATTTAGGTCTTCTGCCCATTTTTGGATTGGGTTGTTCGTTTTTTTGTTATTGAGCTGCATGAGCTGCTTGTAAATCTTGGAGATTAATCCTTTGTCAGTTGCTTCATTTGCAAATATTTTCTCCCATTCTGAGGGTTGTCTTTTGGTCTTGTTTATGGTTTCCTTTGCTGTGCAAAAGCTTTTAAGTTTCATTAGGTCCCATTTGTTTATTTGTGTTTTTATTTCCATTTCTCTAGGAGCTGGGTCAAAAAGGATCTTGCTGTGATTTATGTCATAGAGTGTTCTGCCTATGTTTTCCTCTGAGAGTTTGATAGTGTCTGGCCTTACACTTAGGTCTTTAATCCATTTTGAGTTTATTTTTGTGTATGGTGTTAGGGAGTGTTCTAATTTCATACTTTTACATGTACCTGTCCAATTTTCCCAGTACCACTTATTGAAGAGGCTGTCTTTTCTCCACTGTATATGCTTGCCTCCTTTATCAAAGATAAGGTGACCATATGTGCGTGGGCTTATCTCTGGGCTTTCTATCCTGTTCCATTGATCTATATTTCTGTTTTAGACCAACACTTTTGTCCAGCCGCTCTCCCTGATTTGGAGTGTTCCCTGTCCCACCCGCCCTCTCCCCAAGCAAAATTGAGAAATAAACAGATCCAAAATTGCTTCTCTTTTCAAAGATCTTCTCACACTTATCTTTAAGTGTACAAGATCTGTTCCCTTTCAGAGCATCAAACCACCTCTCAGAAAGGTCTGAGAGAGTGGGATTCAAATTATGCTCTGTCCATTTATAATATGTGACCCAGGGAAAGTTCCCTAATCTTTCTGTGCCTCGGTTTCTTCATCTGGAAGTGGGAATAACAAAATCTACTTTGAGTTATTGTGCAGTTTAAATAAGATAATGGATATAAAAAATACCTAGCATGGTGTCTAGCCAATTGTAGAAAACTAATTGGTGGTTACTAAAGCCTAACAGAAATGAAGTCTGGAGATAGAAGAGAAAAAGTCCACCACAGAGTAAGAAGTAATCCACTGATTCTGGGAATGGAGGAACCAAGACCTTAAGCCTCTGTTGCGTTGATAGCTACTGTGGGGCATAGGACATTCAGATTATTAAACTCAGAAGAGCATATTACAGTTGTCCCTAGGTATTTATGGGAGATTGGTTCCAGGACCCTCACAGACACCAAAATGTGGGGATGCTCAAGTCCTTTATATAAAATGGCATAGTATTTACATTTATCCTATGCACATCCTCCTTTATACTTTAAACCATCTCTAGATTATTTCTAATACAGTGTAAATATGATATAAATAGTTGTAAATACAATGTAACTGTGATGTAAGTTGTTGCCAGCATGTGGCAAACTCAAGTTGCTTTTTGGAATTTTTTCTATTTTTGATCTGCCGTTGGTTGAATTCACGGATGCGGAACCCGCCGATAAAGAGGGTCTGCTGTATAAAGAGATATTTCCTTGCAATGTGGCTGAAGCGTTTTTAAAAAGCTATTTACTTACTTTACTTAGAATATTGATTCACACCTTATCATAGGGGTGACCCTTCCTGTTGTTTATGAGATACTACACTATGCCTCCTTTTGTGCCATGTAGGCTCTTTTTTTTTTAACTTCTTTAAATTTTTTTTTAATAGACTTTGTCCTTGAATTTCCTGTAGATACAGGGGGCTGACTGTATCTACCTGGGAGAAGGGTTGACATTCTGAGAGGGAAAATAAGTCATCATATGCCCTTGACCCAAGAGTGAGAGAGTTTTTCTCTTTAATCCAGTGTCCCGCTGTAGGAGGAATGCATATGGATCAATGATGGAGAAAAAGCCATATCCCCACTAAGCTGCAATGGCTACATCAGCAGATGCTGATGTACCGACGGAAGCAGATGCTGATGTACTGACGGTAACAGTCAGATTACCTCCATACTCCCCCAGGGAAGGTTGACATCTCCTGGCCCTTTCCAAAGAAGGCACTGTTCCACCCAACAGGTCAAAATCTGTGTCACAAAGAGGGCTGAGAACCTGAAGATAGAGTCTGCCTGCTGATCCAAGAACAACAGATGACTGGCCCAGGCTGTGATTAAAGTTGGTTGGAATTCACAGCCGGCAGAACAATGACCACATTCATGAACTGAACTTCTGCTTACTCTCCTATTCCAGATCCTTCATCTCTCCTCCACACGGACAGCCAGCTGTGCTGAGAGATTTGTGGTGTTAGCACCTGGAAGTGTTGGATGGACTTGATTCCTGTGTAATAAAATCTAACTTGAATGACTTGAAAATATAGTTAAAGGCTGTAAACCTATTTGTAATTACTAGGATCCCCCCAATAAAAGCCCACTAGATTGTAGAGCTCCATATGGGCAGTGACCACATTTGTCTTTTTTACTGCTTTATATCCATGATCGAGAACAGAGCTTCTTGGGTAACCAACCATCTTGGTTTGCCTGGGACTCTCTGGTTTTAGCACTAAACGTCCTGCATCTCAAAAACCCCTCAGTCACAGGCAAAATGGGATGATTGGTCACTTTAGGCTTGGCACATAGTAGGTGCTCAAAAAAATTTGTCAAACAAAGGAAATAAATAAGCAGTAGAAGTGTAAAAGTTGGATTAACTGCTGTAGATAGGGGTCTACCTTCAGCAGATACTGTTTTGAGGTTGAGTTTGGTGAAATCAGCATACTATTTTGATAGTATATAGGCCCAGTCTTGGGCTTTAAATACCATCTCATTTCTGTCCCTTCTTTGACTTTAGTTTATACATCTGGTCCATTAGTCAGCAATAGGCTGTACAGTTTCAAAACTGTCAAAATGTGGTCAAAACATGACCAGGATTTCTAAAGTCTATTTTCCATTTGGTAACTTTTCCCCCTATATACATAGAGGCCAGGTGTTTTAATATGATCCGTAATATATACTTGGGAAGGGAGGAGCGTGTCTCCTATCAAAGTAATTCAACAATCCTTCATTGAGTGACTGATCTGGGCAAGGTGCTGGGTGCTGCCGGGCATTCAAAATGAGTGAAGAAGATCTTTGCCCTTAGTAGCTCTCAATCTGGGAGTGGCGTGGTATGTGTGAATAAACATTCGTAATTATTTATGACATGAAGCATGCTTGATATATGCATGCTACTTTAATGATTTTAATTGTGCCCTATGTGACCACGGGAGAGAAGGAGATTAATCTTGAGACGTTATGGAATGCCTTCTTAAGGAGGTGGGATTTAAGGTGGGTTTTGAAGGAAGCGTAGGTCTTCAAAAACTGGCTATGGAATGGGGAGAGTGACTTTCCAGGTAGAAGGAAGGGTATTAGTTACGTTAGGCTACTCATTACCTAAACCTGCCTATAGACCCTTAACTAAATGACAGCATGTTATTCTCACTTAATGAGAAGTCCAAGGCTGATGCAGTAGCTCCAAGTTGTCCTCAGGGTCTCAGGCTTCTTCTCTCCTTAGGCTTCCCATCCTTAGCCTGTGGCTTTGCTGTGTCATGCTCCCAAGATGGCTGTTCTATCTCGAGCCTCCTGTTTGTGGACCAGGCAGGAAAAAGAAGAAAGAAAGGAAGGAAGGAAAGGAGAATGGAGAAAGGAGAGAGGCATGTGGGAGGGAAAGGGAGGGCCTGTATAAGGAGGCCAAACACTTTCCCCAACTCCCTAGCAGACTTTCTCTGAGTCATGTCTCATGACAAGAAATAGGTTACATGGCCACCCCTAGCTGCAAAGGAGTTGGGGGAAGGTGAACATTTTAGCTGGACACACTGCCCTCCTGCATAACATTGCAGTTGTCTTAGTAAGGAGAATGGATTTTGGGTAGGTAACCAGCAGTGTTTTTACCTTTGAACAGGAGCCTAGAAATGGGGACAGCGCAAGGATTGCTGGATAATTGAGAGGATGAAGAGTAGAACCTTGTGCCTGGAGTCATGAATGTGTGTGTGTGTGAGTGTGCAGGACAAGATAGAGTGGGATGGCTTCATGGAATTTGGGGAGGAGTAATCTGAAGAAGATAAGACTGGAAAAATATGAGCCAAAATGCAGGAGACATGTGGCTTTCACCTGGCTCTTTAATTTCTTTGCAGAATCTCCAGAACAGCCTAGATGACTCTGTTTCACATTTCATGGGGTAGAATTCACCCTTTACTCCCAGCCTTTTTCCTCCTCAGTCTCATGTTATCAAGCACCTTGGATAGAGATATAAAAAATACACTTTCAAACATGTACTCTCATGTTAATATCAGAAGAAGATAATGGAAACATTTAAACTATTTTCTTTCCCTAATTTCCCCTGTTATCCATATTTCAGTTTTATATTATTATTATTCATGTATTGATCAATTGCTTTAATTCCCAAATCGTATTAATCTTATCACCATGAAACAACTGTGATTTTAGTAATGTACAAAATGTGATTTTAGCATTGCTAAAATACTAATCAGGAAAAATGTATATACAGAAACATAATGCTCCTCAGAAATATACATATATATTTATGTATATAAGTTTCTGATTAGTATTTAGCACATGCGGCTAAAATTATATTTCACACACACATACATATATATACACATATATATTTTCCATCTATAGCTATCTTTCTGAGAGTCAGATTTGTTCTTCAGCTTTGAGATTTCTCTTGTATCTTGGTGCAGTCTTGCTTTGGTCACTCTCTAAGCTACAGCTCTGAATAATTTTCCTATTGCTTGGCTCTCGCCTTGGTTTCTTTCAGGATAATGGTTTCTGAAGATAACTTTATGCATAAAGAATAGTTGACGAACCGGGGAGAGCTTACTAGCGTTAGAGGAAGTTATGACATTATTACTTAAAAAAAGCCAGCAAACCTTTTTTTGTAAAGGCCAGATAGTAAATATTTTTGACTTTGCAGACCACAGGTCTCTGTCACAACTACTCAGCTCTGCTGTTGTAGCACAAAAGCAGCCATAGACAGTAAGTAAAAGAATGGCATGATGGACATATATACACTATCAAATGTAAAATAGATAGCTAGTGGGAAGCAGCCACATAGCACAGGGAGATCAGCTCGGTGCTTTGTGACCACCTAGAGGGGTGGGATAGGGAGGGTGGGAGGGAGACACAAGAGGGAAGAGATATGGGGATATATGTATATGTATAGCTGATTTGCTTTGTTATAAAGCAGAAACTAACACACCATTGTAAAGCAATTATACTCCAATAAAGATGTTAAAAAAAGAAAAAGAATGGCATGGCTGCATTCCAATAAAACTTTATTTACAAAACCTCTGCTATAAGTGAACAGCAGGAACACATTCTCTCCCTTTCTCTACATCTTTTTCCACCTCTCTCGTGCCCTCTCTCCTATTTTGTTGTGTTCTTATCATCATCTTTCTTCCACCTTTGTCTTTATTCCTTTTCCATCCTGACCTTTCTGTTTCTTGCTTTCTTTTTCATATCTTGATTCCTTTCTTGTCACTTGCTGTGAGACATATCTCCTAGGGATGCTTGGCAGGTCCTATCCTCTGAGATGGAATCAGAGAGGAGACTTAACTCTTCCCCGAGTCCACTTAGTGACACAGAGAGGCTCCTGGGCTGACTGGATTATGTGTCTCTTCACTTCTTAAGCACATGTAACTCTTCTTGGGTAGCTTCAGATATGCTTTGGTTTATTAGCTGTGGAATTTCTTCTGGCTTCCTTTGGACCTGAATCTCTGAACTGTCTAAGGGGGTCTTTCTCTCAAAATGTCAGTGGAAACTGAGGTATACTTGAATGCTCTTTTGTCTTTTTGAGTTACCCCCTCTCTTCAGGATAGGCAAGGCTGACAGGAACATGGGTGTGGAGTCTATGAGGGCAACTTCCTCAGGGTCTGGAGGAAATCCATATCTTTACCTGTTGCAGATTTCCTCATGCAGGCAGGCTTTTTGGCCACCACATGCTTTCCCCAAAGACAGGATGAGAAGGAATGGGCTCCAATTGCAGCAGGAAGGATCAAGAGTAGAGGTCAGGAAGAACTTTGGTTCTGTCACAACTGTATATCAAGCAAGGTGAAGACTGGGGGATGTTTTGGCATTCCCTTGGAAGTGTTAAAAGAACAGGACAGATTACTTCCTATGCTCACTCTAAACAGAAAATGGTGTGACAAAGGAAACAGCTTTGTGTTAGAAATTTCCTGTGTAGTATGGACGGAGGGCTGGGAATCAAGATTTGAGGCCCAAATACCTTCCACCAGCTTCCTCTATGCAGACCAACCCTCAGGATGCCGGCTGATCCCTGCAACAGGGAAGGCCACCCGCCTTTCCGGTTTCTGCAATGATGCTCATAGTTTTCCAGCTTCAGAACTTTTTATCCCTCTCTTCTTCTCTCAGCTGTGTCCTTCAACTCTGCACAGCTAACTCCGTTTTGAAAAACAAAATGAAATAAATATTTGGACACTTGACCATCCGGTCTAGCTACTGTCTTATATTCTTTTTTCACTGCCCAAACATCACGAACAGATGTTTCAGCTTTGGTCCTCCCATTCTCTCTTCACACACTGGCCCCGGTTCTGTCTACAGTCGGTTCCACCCTCTGCTTTGCTCCCTCACCACATACTCTCTCCTGCAATCGGGTTCCAGCCTCCTCTTTCTCTCGCAAAAATGCTTTGAAACCTACCACTTACCCAAATCCTGTCTCCACATCCCAGTCTTCGTTGCCCCTCACTTATCTGTGGCATCTGCCGTTTTTGACCCCAGTCTGGCTCCTGACACCCTCTTGTCTTTCGTCTCCAAGGCCAACATGTTCCTATGACTTGTCTGTCTTGCTGGTCTATCTTTTTTTTCAGGCATTGGCTTTACTTCCCCCCCACCTTACCTGGGGAAGCCAGCTGACAAGCTATTGTGGAAATTCAAGATTACAGAGCTAAGGAACTTCCCTGGTGGCGCAGTGGTTAAGAATCCACCTGCTAATGCAGGGGACACGGGTTCGAGCCCTGGTCCAGGAAGATGCCACATGCCGCGGAGCAATTAAGCCTGAGCGCCACAAACGCTTTCTAGAGCCCGTGAACCACAACTACTGAGCCCGCGTGCCTGGAGCCCGTGCTCCGCAACAAGACAAGCCACTGCAATGAGAAGTCCGCGCACCGCAGTGAAGAGTAGCCCCTGCTCGCCGCAACTAGAGAAAGCCCGCGCACAGCAACAAAGACCCAACGCAGCCAAAAATAAATAAGTAAATAAATTTATTCTTTTAAAAAAGATTACAGAGCTGAAGGCTGGGCTAGGATGGCATTGGAAGGAAAAGGGGGCAACGGGTGACATTTCAAAGGAAAACTTTGGCTTAATGGTGGCATGGATGCTGGAAGTAGAAGAGGTGGAGGAGCCTAGCAAGTGTCCCACGATTCTAGTCTGTGGGAACGGAATAATGAAGTCAGGAGAGACAGGAAGAGGTGCTGGTTCTAAGGCAAATTTTATTTGAGTGGAAAGCAGGACATACAAGTGGATAATACGTCTAAAGATGAAAGCTAATAGAAATGGATAGAAAACCATTTATCCCATTTGCTCTTGCTGCTTCAGCCAGCTCCTAGCTCCTAAATCAATATTTCCAGCTCCTAACCCTCCCAGGTTCTGTGCTTACAGTTCTAACTGCTGATTGGACATTACCACCCGATGCCCATCATCACTTCAGATAGTCAGGTAGGAGGAAATGTGTTACAGGGAAGCAGCATGGAAAACTGGTCTAGGAGGCATGAATTCTAGGGTCTGCTATGTGACTTTGGACAAGTCATTTCATTCTCTAGTTTTCTTAGTGATGAAATGAGGGGTTAGATTAAGCAAATCACTTTCCTACTAAATCATGTATCCTACTAAATCACTTTCCCATTTTTCTATAGATTGGTTTCTCCTCTAGATTTTTTTCTTCTGTTAGTCATGCCACCATTCTCTGCTACCTAGTGCCCAGCGGTGTCTTGAATTCCAGTTCACCACCTCTTCCTCTTTTCTGCCCAGATCTGCTCCACTCCACATATAAGCCATCAACACATGCTACTGCTTTTCCTTCTTGGTGACTTTCACAGCTTTCCGTTTCCTTCCCACAGCCACACCGTCGTTGAGGTGCTTACCGACTTGCTCCTTGATTATTTCTATGAATTCTGAACTGTTCTTGAGACAGGCTGGGACCTGGGGCCTGGGACCCTTTGCTGCACTGCTGTAGTGCTTGCACCTGGACACATGTCTCCTCCAGCAACAGATACAAAGAAACTATAAGGGAATAAAATTAACTGCCTACATGTGCAGTTGGGGCAAATTATGAACAATAAGATACAAAAAGGCCAAAACCCACCTGCTACTTCTGAGGTGCCAGGAACAGAAGCAGGGTAGCACGCATGCTCCCTGCACACAGCACCACCAAGCGGCAGGGCAGACCACCTAAGCCACCCCTCCGACCAAACCCATCAATCTGCCCCTACCCTCACCCCATAACCAGCTCGCCTCTGCCTCAGGGAACGAGCAAGGGCACCTGTTACTTGTTCTTGTTCCCTCGTGCTGCAACATGAGTCCCAATAAAAGCCTTGCCTGAACTCCTCTTCTGGCCTGTTATCAATTTCTATTGATTAAGGAGTCCAAGAACCCAGATCAGTAACACTCTGAAGGCTTCTGGGCACAATACACTTCATCAGTCTTCCATCTAGTCTTCTGTATCATCCTGTCCCCTTCCTCCTTAAATCTTCAAAGAGGGGTGGAGAGAAGGGGATGTCTGTCAAATTACTTGAGAGTTTTTTCTAAATACTTGGCCCTGAACATCTCTCCTCCTTCCTCCACCCTGAATTCTTATGCACCGTGTGGAAAAATTTCCCCAGGTCGTGATTCTCTCTCTCTCTTTCCTCATTGTAAAGAATACATATTATGAAAATTTAAATATATATATATATTATAGTCCATAAAAATCCCATATAATCCCCTCAAGATAACTACTATATCCTTGTATATAGTAGTTATAGCTTTACCCTGTTCTTTTAAAAAATTGTTTTTTTTAAAAAATAGCTTTATTGAGGTATAATTGACCAGTTTTGACCAGTTTTGACATAAGCACACACCCATGAAACCATCACCACAATCAAGGACATATCCATCATCTCCAGAAGTTTCTTTGTTCCTCTTCATAATCCTACCCTCTTGCTCCTGCCCTCCCAGTCTCCTGTTCTGGTCATCTCCACCCACAGATCCACTTTTCTATAAGTATAGATTACTTTGCATTTCCTATAATTTTCTATAGATAGAATAATTTATTATGGACTCTTCTGGTCTGACTTTTATTCATTCAGCATAATTATTTTATCCATGTATTGTTGGTATATCAATAATTCATTCATTTTTATTACTCAGTAGTATTCTGTATTATGAATATATTGCAATTTGTTTATCTCATCACTTGATGAATTTTGTGATTGCATCCTGTTTTTGGCTATTATAAATATAAAGCTGCTATGAACATGTGTGTACAAGTCTTTGCATTGATGTATGCTTTTATTTCTCTTGGGTAAATACCAAGAATGACTGGGCCATAACATAGGGGCATGTTTATGTAAGAAACTGCCAGACCCAGTAATCCCACTACTGGGCATATACCCAGAGAAAACCATAAATCAAAAAGACACATGTACATCAATGTTCATGGCAGCACTATGTACAATAGCCAGGTCATGGAAGCAACCTAAATGCCCATCAACAGACAAATGGATAAAGAAGATGTGATACATATATACAATGGAATATTACTCAGCCATTAAAAGGAATGAAATTTGGTCATTTGTAGAGATGTGGATGGACCTAGAGAGTGTCATACAGAGTGAAGTAAGTCAGAAAGAGAAAAACAAATATCATATATTAATGCATATACGTGGAATCAAGAAAAATGGTACAGATGAACTGGTTTGCAAGGCAGAAATAGAGACACAGATGTAGAGAACAAACGTATGGACACCAAGGGGGGAAAGTGAGGGTGGCAGGGGTGTGGTGGGATGAATTGGGAGATTGGGATTGACATATATACACTAATAGGCATAAAATAGGTAACTAATAAGAACCTGCTCTATAAAAAAATGAAATAAATTTCAAAAAAACAAAAAAAACACACCAAAAAAACCAAACCAAAAAAAACTGCCAAACTCTTTTCTAAAGTGGTTGTATCATTTAATAATCTCACCAGAAGTGTATGAGAGTTCCAGTTATTCCACATCTTCACCAACACTTGATATGAATGTCTTTTTATTTTAGATATTCATATAGATTGTAGTGTCTCATTGTGATTTTAATTTCCCTAATGACTAATGATGTTGAGCATCTTCTCAGGTGCTTATTTGCCATCCATATATCTGCTAAGGTGAGTGTCTATTCAAATCTTTTGCCCAATTTTTCAAAATTGGGTTGTTTGTTTTCTTCTTTTGAGTTTGAGAATTCTTTATATATTCTGGGTATAGCCCTTCATCAGATATGTAACTCTCAAATATTTCTCCCGATGGCTTATCTTTTCATTTTCTTAACAATGTCTTTTGAAGAGTAGAACCTCTTAGTTTTGATGAAGTCAAGTTTATCATTTTTTTCCTTTTAAGGATTATGCTTTTGGTGTCATAGCTAAGAAATCTTTGCCTACCAAAATCACAAAGATTTTCTTCAATGTCTGCTAGAAATTTTATAGTTTTAGGTACACATTTAGGTCTATGATCCATTTTGTACCTAGTGTAAAATACTGATCCAAATTATCTTTTTTTTTAATGTGGATATTGTGATAGAATAATGCATTTCCCCAATGATGTCTACCTCCCAGTCCTCAGAACCTGTGGTTATGTTAGGTTACACAGCAAACTACAAGGGAATTAAGGTTTCAGATGGAATTAAGGTTGCTAATCAGATGACCTTAAAATAGGGAGATTATCCTAGATTATTCTGAGTGGCCCCACTATAATCACAAGGGCCCTTAAAAGTGGAGAACCAGAGAGATGGCAGTGTGAGAGGCTCATAGGTGGTTTTGAAGATGGAGGAAGGAGGACAAAAGCCAAAAAATACAGGTGGCTTCTGGAAGCTGGAAAAAACAAGGAAACAGATTCTCTCCCAGAGCCTCCAGAAAGAATGCAGTCCCACTAATACCTTGATTTTAGCACAGTGAGACCCATTTTGGACTTTTGACTTCCAGAACTGTAAGATAATAAAATTTGGGATGTTATAAGCCACTGAGTTTGTGGCAATATTTGTTATAGCAGCCACAGAGAACTAATATAGATTTTCAGTTTTTCAAGCACCATGTGTAAAGGCTCTCCGTTTTACACTGATTTCCCTCTGATCTTTGTTGCAAAGCAATTGACAATACATGTGTGGGTCTGTTTCTGTACTCCATTCTATTCCGTTGATCTATTTGTCTATCTTTACACCAACACCACATTGTCTTGATTACTGTAACTTTATAATAATTCTTGAAATTGGGTAGTGTAAGTCCTTCAACTTTTTTCCTCTTTTTCTTAGTTGTTTTGGCTTTCTAGTTTCTTTGCATTGAATCAGTTTGTCAATATCTACACAAAAACCTTCTGGAATCTTGATTGGGATTGCATCAAATCTGCTGATCAATTTGGAGAAAATTGATGTCTTAAGCATTTTGAGTCTTCTGATCATGACACAGTATAACTCTCCATTTACTTGAGTCTTCTTTAATTTCTTTCAGAATATATTATAGTTTACACTGCAAGGGTCTTGCATATCTTTTATCAGATTTAGCCTTCATATGTCATATTTTTCCAAGCTAATATAAATAGTGATGCTTTTAAACTTCCATTTACAATCTTCATTGCTAGTGTATAAAAATACAATTTATTTTTAAATATTGGTCTTACATCCTGAAATCTTGCTAAACACATTATTAGTTCTAGTGACATTTTGATGGATTTTCTAAATAGGCAATCATGTCTATTAATAAAGATAGTTTTACCTCTTCCTCTTCAATTTGGATGCCTTTAATTTCTTTTTCTTACCTTATTGTACTGGCTAGAATATCCAGTACAATGTTGAATAGGAGTGAGAGTGGATATTTTTGCTTTGTTCTGATCTTAGGAGGAAGCATTTAGTTTTTTGCTATTCAGTATAATGTTACTGTAGGTTTTTTGTAGATGCCATTTATTAAGTTGAGGAAGTTCTTTCAATTCCTAGTTTGCTGAGAGTTTTGATCAGAAATAGATGTTGTATGTTGTCACATGCTTTTCCTGTATCTATTGAAATGATCATATGGTTTTTCTTTTTAAATATGGTATATGAATTTTCTAGGGCTACCATAACAAAGCACCACAAATTGGGTGGTTTAAAAGAACAGAAATTTATTCTGTTCCAGTTCTGGAGACCAGAAGTCTGAAATCAAGGTGTCAGCAGGGCTATGGTCCCTCTGAGACTCTGGGTGGAATCCTTCCTTGCCTCTTCCTAGCTTCTGGTGGTGGCCATCAATTCTTGGTGTTCCTTGGCTTGCAGCTGCATCATTCCAATCTCTGCCTCTATTGTAACATGGTGTTTTCTCTGTGTCTCTGTCTTCACATGGAGTTTTTCTCTTCTTATAAGGACACCAATCATGTTGGATTAGTGCCCACCTTAATGACCTCATCCAAAGTTGATTACACTTACAAAGATTTATTTCAAAATAAGGTCACATTCACAGGTACCTCAGATTAGGACTTCAACATATCTTTTTGGGGGACACAACTCAATCCATAACATATGGTAAATTACATTGATAGATTTTCAAATGTTAAATCCATCTTGCCTCCTTCATATAAACCCACCCACTTGGTCATGTTGTATTATCCTTTTTACATATGATTGGATTTGATTTGCTAAAATTTTATTAAGAATTTTGCATCTATGTTCATGAAGGATAGCGGTCTGTAGTTTTGTTTTGTTTTTTTCTCTTACATGGTCTTTGTTTAGTTTTGGCATCACAGTAATGCTGGCTTCATAGAAATAGTTGGGAAATAGTCTCTCTTCTTCACTTTTTCTGGAAGAGTGTACGGAATTGGTATTGTTTCTTCCTTAAATGTTTCATAGAGTTCACCACTGAAGCCATATGGGTCTTGAGTTTTCTTTGTGGGAAGCTTTTAAGCTACAAATTTAATTTCTTTAATTGATATATGGCTATTTAAGTTATCTATTTCTTCTTGAGTGAGCTTTAGTAGTTTGTGTCTTCCAAAGAATTTGTCCATTTTAAGTTGTCAAATTTGTTGGCATAAAATTGTTCATTAATATTTCCTTATTATTCTTTTTACCTATCTATAATCTATAGCGATGTCACTTCTCTTATTTCTGCTAATAATACTAATTTGAGTCTTCTCTCTGTTTCCTTATTGCAGTCTGGCTAGAGGTTTGTCAATTTTATCTATTTTCTCAAAGAACTCACTTTTAGTTTCACTGATTTTTCTCCTTTGTTTTTCTGTTATATATTTCATTTCTTTATGCTCGAATCTTCTAAACTTTCTATTCTTCTGCTTTGGATTTCATTTGCTCTTAAGGTAGAACAGGAGATCATTGATTTGGGACTTAACAAAATAGGTATTTTGGTACTACAAATTTCCCTCTATGTACTGTTTTAGCTCTATTTTATAGATTTTTATATGATGTTTTTTCATCTTTATTTGGTTAAAAATTCTTTCTGATATCTCCATTGAGTTCTTAGTTGATCATGGGTTATTTTTTTAGTTTTCAAATATTTGGGGGATTTTTTCATATATTTGTTATTAATTTCTAGTTTAATTCGTTGTGCTCAGAGAACATTGTATGATTTTTTTAAAAAAACAACTGAGGTATAATTTTCATATCACTTTGCATGATTTAATCCTCTTACATTTATCAACACTTGTTTTATGGCTTAGCATATAGTTTATCTTATGCAGCTGATAGCCGTGCACTTGAAAAAAATGTATATTTGTTGTTATTGAGTGGCATTTTCTGTATATGTCAGTTAAGTTGGTTGATAGCATTGTTCAAGTCTCCCATATCCTTACTGGTGATCTGTTTCCTTATCAATTATTGAGTGAGACAGATGTTAAAATCTCTGACCATACTTTTGAATTTGTCTATTTCTCCTTGTTTTGTCCTATCAGTTTTGCTTCATATATTTTGAAACTCTCCCAGATGCAAAAAATTTTAGGATTGTTATGTGCAGTTGATGAATTGAAATGTCCCTCTTTATCTCTAGTAACAGTTTTTGCTCTGAAATCTTTGTCTGATATTAATATAGCTATGAACATTTAAAATCTTAATAGAAATTGCTTAATAGAAACATTTAAAATCTTAATAGAAATTTCCTCTCAAAAAAATCTGTGTCATTACATAAGGTTTTCCCCCATTCCGGTCCACATCTTTTGAAAATTTAATATGAACCTTTCTCTAAACATGTTATGTTTCTTCTGAATTTGGGATAAGCTAATGCTCTTGCCAGGCCTCTGGTTCTCTATCTGCATAATGGTGCCAGTTAATAGCAGCTCTGCCATCATGTGCATGTGTGGGAGTGCAGGCCAGGGTTTCAGCTCAGGGTAAAGGGGAAGGCAAAATTTAGAAAAGACAAATGAGAAGTACTTTCATTGTCAGGGAAGGTGGTAAGAAAGGGAGCATCTGGCTACTTTAAGGCAGTTCAGGCTATTAGGACCAGATGAATTAGATCTCATGGCAATGAACTTGTGATGTCAGAGTCTCTATTAATTTTTAAGAAACAGGGTCTGATACATGTAGCCAAGATTGGAGACAGGCAACTGTACTTGTTTTTTTCAATGGGTGAAAAAAAATTGTGACATTCAGTAAAGAAAGTAAGGAGTACAGGGAACCAGAAAGCGTTCACTAAAAACATATTTAATTAATGCTGTTTCCTGTTAGAGTTAGCAGGTTAATAGATCTGGAAAGGTTCCAGGTGCTTTGACCTGGAGAGAGATGGAACCAAGTAGGTGGTCAGCGAAGATAGATCCAGGAGAATCTGGCTGGTGGGTAGCAGGCCATCAGTTTTACACTAGGACCTGGTTTTCCTGTGAGGTGTGTTTTAACACACTAGGTCAGGCCACAGCCTCTCCATCTGGCTGGATGAGGCAGCAGCAACAGCCCCCAACACACCACATTAAGTACTCACGTTTAAAGAGCCTCTGTTTTGTAAGCTTCGCAGTCACTAGGACTATAAACAGAATACTGGCTAATTATTGTTTAATTATTGCTTAAAAAACCAATTGGCACAATGCAATCACTGCATTAATTACCCCATACAGCATCTGCTTTCTTTTTTGAGGTCTTCCCCATTCCTCCCCAGCCCCACACCCCACTTTAATTGAAATTCAGCTTGCTGTAACACCTCCTTTCTCCTGGCCAACTGGATCTTTCCATTCACAAGAGGGAGAAGAACAAAACAGAGAAGGCCCGGGGGATTAGGGAGTTTTGACAGCTGTCCAAGAGGAGCGCTGAGATACGGGCCAAGTACCGAGGCAGGACAGAGACAAATGAGAGACAGAAGAGAGTCACAGAGGGAAAGATAGGGACACATCGCAATAGGAATGAACTGGACAAAGAGTCACAGCGACAGGCAGAGATGTTTAAAGGGGCGCTGAAAAGGGGAAAAAGGAAGAGAAAAGCTAGAAAAGAAAGGAACTAAGGAGAGTTGGTGAGGAAATGCGAAAGGCTCAGGAGGTGAAGGAGACTGGAGAGAGCCTGTCGGGAAGGAGAGGGGAAAAGTCCAGCCTCTAGGGACGGATCAGCCCAGCTTGGGGGACACGCAGCTTGGGGGGGCGGGCCCTCACACACCTGGGAAAGGGGTGGGGTGGAGGAGGCGGCCGCCGGGCCCGGAGCCCGGACCGCGCGAGGGGCGAGGCTGAGCGCGCAGGGCTGGGGCGCCAGAGCCCCCACGGCGAGCCCGGCGTGCGCCCGGTGGCCCGGGACTCGCCCGGCGGCCCCGCCCCCTCCCCGGCCGCCTCCTTCGCCGGCGCTTTTCCTGCGGGGCTCAGGAAGCCGGCCTAGCACAGCAGCGAACAATAGCTCGGAGCCCGGGCTTGGCTCCCGGAGAGGCCGGCGTGGGGAGGCGGGAGAGGGAGGCGTCCGCGCCGCCGGGGGGCCGCGGCGAGCCCCCGGCCCGGGCCGGAGCTTTAGTTGAGCTCGGCGCTGCCCGGGTCATTGTTGGCTGGGACGGAGGAGCGGGAGCCGGGGGAGGAGTTGCGAGGCGGCGGCGGCGGCGGCGGCGGCGGAGGGAGCCAGAGGGGGAGCCAGAGAGCGAGCGAGGGAGGGAGGCTGAGAGCGAGCGGGCGGTCGAGCGAGGGAGGGAGGAGGTAGAGAGACAGGGAGGGTGGGAGGGAGGAGGAAAAATAAAGAGGAGAGCCTAGCAGGGCTGAACAATAGAGACAGGCAGACGGGCGAGGAGGAGAGCCAGCTGCCGCTGCTGAGGGAGAGCAGGCGCCCAGGCAGCTCGTACCCCGGCCCCGGCCAGACCGCAGGCGGCCAGCGCCCCCGGGGAAGGGGGACCATGGGGGAGCCGGCGGCAGGCGCCCCCAGCCCTCCGCGCGCCTCTGCCTGAGGGAGCCTCGGCGTCCTCTGCCCTAGCCCTGCCGACCCGGCCGGCTGCCCGCCCTTGAAGTCCGGTGTCCTCCGGGTCTGCGGCCGCGGCCGCTGCGCCCCGCGCCCTCCGCCCACAGGGCGCCGAGCAGCCCTCGGCCCCAGGCTTCGCCGGCCCCCGGCTGCCCGCGGACGCTCTCCCCCAGTCATGAACCCCCCGGAGGGGGCAGCGGAGGAAGGAGGAGCCGCCGACTCGGACGTGGACGCCTTTTTCCGGACAGGTAAGCTGGGCAGGGCGCGGGGGGTTGGGGAGGGGGGCTGCTGCCCTGGATGCGGCGTCTTGGACAAGTTTGGGGAAGGAGGGCTGTTGCTGGCGTGTGCGTGTTGGGGGGCAGTCCCCCTCGTCGCCGGGGCTGGAGTGGCAGAGATTCTTGTTGTTATGGCAATGCGGGTTGCATTTTGGGGAGGGGTGGGGGCTGGGAGCTCGGCGCCCCTCGGCGTTCACCCCACTTGCGGGAGTCTGTTGGGGAGGCGAGAGGCGGTCCCCTCGGGCCGCCTTCTCCCGGAGCGCGGGGATGGGGCGATGTTGGATCACTTTGCAGTGCGCCGCTCCCGCTACCGGCGTCCCCCGCCCCTCCCTCGGCTCCCCCCTCCCCCCAGCGCCTGTCAGCCCGGCTCCCGCCGCCCTGGGCCGGCACCCCTTCTCCGGCCGGCGGCCCCCGGCCCCGATGTGCAAAGAGGGACAGTGGGGACCGGGATTCGCGCAGGCTGCAGACTGACAGTCGGGAGCGGGGCGGACCGAGGACTGTAGTGCCTGGTGCGTGTGGGGAGCCAGCGTCTCAGACTTGAGAGGCAGACCCGGCAGGGAGGGCGGTGGGCGCCTGGGACCTCCTCCTTGTCCTCCTCTTCTCCAGTTCTGGGAACGGAGGAGCTTTTCATAAGAATCACTCATTCCTGGAAGTGTGAGTTAGCGTCCCCCTCACACACACCCACTGAATCTTTGCTTGCCTGTGGTATGTAGAGCACCGCCCCCCCCCCCCCCAGATCTGCCTTAACGGCTGTTTTCGGCCCCTGCCACCTCCCAGCCCCCAGGTCTATAGATCCTCATGTTCCTTGGCTACACAGCCCCTTTCCCAGAGCAGAACCGACCACCCTCATCTGCCACCACCTGTGGCCCTGTTTCTCTGATGACCAGGGTTTCTCCATCTCCTCTTTACCTGTGGCTTCCACCAACTCTTTAGGTAGAGCTCCCCATCTTCCATGTCTGGAACCATGTGGTCTGGAATCTTTTTCCCAAAGAGTCCAGTAAGTTATGGGGACCCTGGGCATCTCCCCTCTTTCTGTAAATTGGATTGGAGGACGTGAACTGATGGGGTCAAAGAGCAGGTTGGCTTTGAAGATTCTCTGTGCACGCATCTGTTTCCTAACCTCATTGCCTTGCCCTGGAGGTCATCTGAGGGAAGGCGTGGGGTGCTTTGTTGGGGAGACTTGTGGCTTTAGAAGTCAAGACTTGGTCAGCCCATATGTTCATTTTCTAGTTGGTCTGAAGAGGAAAGAGCTGGAGGATAGGAGCTGATGCCAGGACCTGGAGAAAGCAGAGGGAGCCCCTGTTATCCTATCCTGCTTCTCAGGGCTCAGCCTTGCCTCCCTCCTTCCTTTTCCCCAGATGTGGATTCTAATATACACCTTCCCCATCCCCCCCTTTCTCTCTCTCTCACATACTCTCTCTCTCTCTCTCACACACACACACACACACACACACACACACTCACTCACTCACTCACACAGCCCAGGAACCAAAGCATGAATTCTAAAGAGGTGCCTGACCTGATAACCTTAGTTTATTACCTAGGGGAGAGGTTCTGGGGGCTAAGTGATACCTGGAAACATTCACCAGGACGTCTTCATTGACACCCCTACCATCCACCCTTTGCCTCCCATCTGGCACAAAACTCTGCCTTTTCTTAGCTCTGGGGAAAACTCTTGAAGTGTGAGCTTTCCCACCTTCCCTTTCTGGACCCACTTTTATCTTTTGGCATCCACTCCTCCTTCCCCTTTTCTACCATCCAAACACTAGATCCTATCTATTCTCTGTCCCAGGCCCTTGGAGCAGATCTCAGTTTCTGGAGGCTTGCTAATTTCTGACAAATGAATTCACACAGTGTTAATGGTGTTAATGGCCTATAATGGTCCAATGTGTTACTTCTCCCAGGGCCTTTCAAAACACAACATGGGGCTTACATTGTCTAGCCCTGGCTCAAATCACAGAGTAAATAGCAGACTGGGTCCCTCTCCTGTGGAATCCTGTTGGGGATATTCTTCCTCCTCAGGCAGCCTTGTTGAGGGGGGCCTAGGTCTGAGGTGCACTTTGAATCAGTGAAGGGTGAAATCTTCAACGCATAAGGCTGGAAATGACTGACGACCTGTAACAAGTTGGAAGAGGGGGTGCAGACTGTTTGTGGTAGGGTCTAGGACCACCACCCACCCTGAGTGGTCCTCTGTGCTCTGCTTCCTGATCTTATCCCCTTCCAGTCTCTAGCCTGGGCTTTTGCTGGGGATTCTTAAACCTGGAAAAGGCCATATTTCTTAACCGTCTCCCTTCTGAGTCCCCATCTTTATGGAACATAGCACCACACCTGGTAGGCTGGACAGATTATAAATTTATTTAGTTGAACAACTGAAAAAGCTTCAAACACATTTTCAAAGTCCCTAGTGCCAGGGTTACCCCCTACTTTCTGGTGGATAATTTTGCATACACAAAGACCAGACTGGCAATTGCTTTGTCAAAACCCTGGTATACTGTGCCTTTCATTAGGCATGTTTCGAATAACTCTGTCATTTTGGTTCTTTACTTGTCCTCTTCTGATTATTTTGGTATTTCAGTTCTTTTGACATTCCCCAAATCCTACATCCATACATGTACACGGACAGAAAGAAACACACATGCACTCCCCCTGCCCCCACCATTATTCTTATAGACTGGTGTATTCTGTGTCGTCTTTCTGGGAATTCTCTGATCCAAGCCTGGGAGAGTGTGTCACAATAATTTTATTGATCATGGTTATGAGGCAGAGGAGGGGAAATATGGGAACTCAGAACTGGGAATAGAAATCAATTGGAATAGAAAACCAACAAGGACTTTTCAGCTTCTACTAGGACCCTTCTGCTGTCCAGGGTGCTATGGGATACAAAAGAAATATTGGTTTCTACCCTCCAAGAGCTTTTAAAAGAAGATTGACAATTACTGCTCAATTAGAGATTAATTACTTGCTGAACATTATGGTGCTATAAGATAAAAAGTTGGCAGAACTACAGAGGAGTGGAACTGAGGGTAGCCCTTGAAGGGGAGATGGAGGGTGGGAAGAGAATCATGGGCAAAAGCTCAGGGAGGTTGAGGCATTGACATTGAGGATCCTGGGAAGACTGAGTAGAAGGTGTAGGGTAGGGAGGAATGGGAAACAGGGTTGGGTAAGTAGGGCAAGGCCAGATAGGGAGAATCTTGGGAGCCCAAGAGAGGAGATTGGATTTGATTCAGGACTGATAGGGAGTCACTTTAGGCTCCTGAGCAAGGGCATGTCCTGAAGAAAGTGGTATTTGGAAAGGTTAATCTGGGGGTCATATGATAGTTTAAGTGGAAAGAGAGAGAAAGGATCCAAATGCAAAAGTGATCTGGAACTGAGGGAGAGGGGCTTGGTCTGGGTTGGTGGCAGAAAGGATGGGGACTCAGGGACCACTCTGAGAGACATTGTCAAAGGCAGAAATGTGGGTATTTGTTGACAAACTAGTTGTAGGGGGGAAAGAAAATTAAGCCCTCTAGAAAATGGGAGTAGCTGGGTTAAAACCATAGAGGACCAACAGTGTGCTGACTGAAGCACTCTGGTTGAGGACAGGAGCTGGTTTTGCAGGGCAGATAATGCTGTTAGCTTTGAATGTGGAAAATTAGAGGTGATTGAGGAGCATCCAGGTGGAGTTGGTTTGTGGGAGATATGGGACTCCAGACAGGAGCACAGGTGGGAGGTTAGGGCTGGCATTGTGGCCTTGGAAGCCTCCTGAATCAAGGCTCGCTGCAGCTGAAGCTTTGTGAATGCATCAGCCCTCAGAGGGAGGGGGTGGAGGGAAGAGGAGAGGGCTAAAGTTAGAATTTGGGGGAGAAACCCTTGTTTAGGAAGTGGCAGCAAAGGAGACTTGATCCTGGAGACCCCAGGGAGTCAGCGTGGGTTCTGATGTGATGACAGGCTGCAGACAGGTTGAATAAGAGGAGTGCTGGGTAAGTGTCACTGGATGTGATAAAAAGAAAGCCACTATGAGCTCTTGGGAGCACAGTATTAGAAGAGGCATTCAGAGTAGGGATTTGGGGTGGTGGGTAGGAATCAATTACTTGCAGAGTTTACCAGTGAAAGGAAAAAGAGTTTGGGTGCTAGTCAGATGGCATGTTAGTACCAAGAAAAGGGGTTTTCATTTTTTGGTCGGAGAGTCAGAACAGGTTTGGATGTGGAAGGGAGAGAGATTGTGGGCAGGAAGAACTGAAGATGCTTGGTTGATTTTTGAGTTAGATACTTGAAGAGGTGAGACAAGAGGAGGTTCCCTAGTGAAAGTAAAATCTTGACTTTGGTGAGCAGAGGAGAAACCTCCGTCTATAAGACTCAAAGGAAGAAAATTCAGAGGATAAATTTAATGAGATTGATGTGGAAATATCTTTTTTCTGTTGAGCTTTGGTCTTGTGAGTCCAGACATTTTTAACTGGACTGTTTGCTGTTACTTGGACCTTGGTCAGCCTCAAACTCAACTCTGTCTTTCCAAGTCCCTAAACTAGCTTCTCCTCTTGTCTTCCTTAATCCTGTAAGTGGCACCTTCCCTTTCCTAGTCATGATATTTAGCACCTTGCTATTGTCTCTGAGGAACCTCACTCTTCTAACAAACTCTATTATCTTTCACAGTGAGCCCATGCTGTTCACCCTCAGGGCCTCTGCCCTAGGCCAGGAGACCCATTATGGTGCTCATGGACTCACTAGCCTTTATTCTTGGCCCTTGGAATCTGCTCTCTCACCCCCACTCCGATTGGCATCTGCAGGCAGATTGCATTTCCTAAAGGAGATTGAACTACTTTCGTCACACCTGGTTTATGAACCTACAGTGACTTTCTAGTGCCTTCAGGGTCAAGTCTGTCCTTCACATCTCAGAGCCAGCCTGCTCTTCTCACTGTCCAAGGGCACTTTGACTCATGTTCCCTTTGAATCATCCACCCCTTCACCCCTACTCTACAAATGCAACTTATTCTTCAAGACTTTAACACCACATTCTTCTGGAAGCTTTCATAGCTCACAAGACCAACTCTCTCCTCTGAATTCCTTAAACACTCACTTGTCTATACTCATTGTCTCACTTCATCAGAGGTATTGTATTGTTTTTATCCTTTTCATACAATGAAGTGATTTGTTCTTTAAAAGATCTTTTAAAAAGCTTGTGATTCACCAAAATCAAACCAAAACAAACTGTCTCCCCCCTGTATAGATAAAGCAAACACAGCAAAATATAAGCAGTTGCTGAATTTAGGTGGTGATATATTGGTATTCAGTGTACAACTCTTTAGACTTTTCTCTCAGATAAAAACCGCATCCCACCTAGACAGAGAACTGGACATTGTCAGGTCCAGATCTGACTTGGAATAACAACCTATGTTGGTGTGCAGTTTTTTGAGTAAATATCACCACCCTGTCTGGGCATTGCCAGGCACCTAAAAGGGGTAGAGTCTTTTACCTCCTGAGCTCTCTTGCAGCAAAGGAAAACATCTCTTTTTGATGTTGCGTTTGATGCTCCAGAATGTAAACATGACACTTAATTCAATATTTACCATTCCTTCTTGATTCTCCTCCACTTACACCCATCATGATTTGGGCTTTTGGTCACGCCATTTCCCAAGAACTTTTGATGGAGTATTGAGAGGACTTTGTTGTTCTGAAGAGGGAAGGCTATTTCTACATTAATATATTTTAGAACATATCAACAACATTTAGGTACACCTCCATAATATTTGGGGGGCTTTGCTTTATCCTTGTGCCACCAATCATCAATAACTCAATTATTGGCACATTCTGTCCAATTGTATTTGATAATCCCTTGGGGATGGAAGAGATGTTGGAATAAACTGAAGCTACAGAAAGAAATTAGGTGAGAAGTGACAAAAAATATTCCTGACTGTCGGTGTCAATAAAACACTAGAACAGGTGAACTAGAGGTCCTTTTTAGACGTTGGAGAATGAACACTTTTACTTTTCCAAGTTCTTTCTGGTTCTGGAACTTGGTAGTTTACTTCTGGAGTTGGGCAGTATGGTATAGTCTAGTGGTTCTCAACGGGAGGCAGTTTTGTCCTCCAAGAAACATTTGGCAATGTCTGGAGACATTTTTGGGGGTTGTCAACTCAGGGAGGGGGTTGTACTGGCATCTAGTGGGTAGAGGTCTAGGGTGCTGCTAAACATCTTATAATGCACAGGACACGAATTCTTCAGCCTCCAAATGTCAGTGGTGCTGAGGCTGAGAAACCCTGGTTATAGCCAGAAGACCATGGGCTTTGGATCAGATAGGCTCAACACTAACCAGGGGCAGAATCTTGGGTAAATTATGTAATCTATGTCATCCTCAGTCTTCTGCAAAATGGGACCAAGGATGCTTGTTTCACAGGTTGAGAGGATTAAATAGGAAAAACATGTGTAAAAAGCATCTAGTGGTTTCTGACCCACATTAGGAACACAAGAAATACTAGCTGTTCCTGTTGTTTTTATTATTAAGTGAATGTGATGGCACAGAGGCTGAGGGAATCTCCAGAAGGGGTACTGTGCAGGGTTTTTGACACGGGGTGGGAGGGGTGCTGGAGAGGTGTCATGATGGTGTGCAGGAGCCTGGGTGGAATCAGAAGGCTAGGGTCTGGGCCTCAGCTCTTTTTCATTCATTAATTTAATCATTTGACAAATATTTATCGAGTTCCTAGTGCAGCCATGTACTGTGCTCTGGGAGTGTATAAAATCATTGCAAGAAAGAATATAGAGCAGGAAGAAAAATGAATATAATTACAATACCCCCCTCAGGGAGCACTTGAATTTAAGGGGTGGGAAAGGGAGAAAAAGCCTGTGAAAGAGGCCAAAAAGGTCAGGCAAGAGAGCAGGAGGTGAACCCTCCCCTTTGCTCTCTACTTATCTGCATGACTTGGGCAAGTGAGTAACATCTGTGTAAGATGAGGGTAATGCGCCCCGCCACCCAGTTTCCTTATAGGGCTGTTGAGAGACTCAAATAAGATACCGTGTGTGAAAGGTCTTTATAAGTTGTACAATTCTTTTTTTTTTTTTTTTTTTTTTAAACATCTTTATTGAAGTATAATTGCTTTAAGTTGTACAATTCTATCCAAATATGTGTAGATAGTTCCTTCCAAATCAAACATTCTATTACTCTAAGTACCACCTCTGACAAGTATTATCTTATTTAATCTGACCTTCATGGGACATTTTTCAATCCTTCTCAATTTGGTTTCCCAAGGGGACTGGATGGGGCACCCTCCTTACAACAAATCAGCACTCCTGTTCTCTCCTCCTCCACAAAAGTATATAAATGCCAGTTCCCCAGACCCTGGCCCACATGGCCCCATGCCATCTGGAGGAGCCCAGCGAGAATGGGGTTCTTGCTTCCACTGAGCCTCAGGTGGGTGCAATGAATCAGTCCCTTCCCGCTCCTTCTCTGTCTGCGTGCAGTTCAGACTCCTCCTGCCACGCCTTTGAGTGTGAATGACTGGCAGCAAAATAACTAGGAAATGATTGACAGCCACAGGGCTGTTGGATCAATAGAGCTGCTTGAAATCGTGTCTGCTGAGGAGTGAGGGAACAGAAAGAATTAGCTGGGAGAACAGAGGAATTAATACAGGGAAGTAAAGAAGAAACTGTCGGAGAATTACCTTCGTCTCTTCCCCTTCTGTCCCTTGGCATTTTTAGAAGGGAGCTGGTTATTAGCTAGAAAACACAGATATGAGGGATAAACAAGGAGAGTGAAAAGTGACAAATGAACTGTGTTCTCAAGGAAGTAGCTACTTCTCGAGCTGAGACCTGAAGGATGGGTAGGATTTGGATGGGGAAGACAGAAGGTATTGGAACAGTGTTAGAAAAAGGCACGACCATCCATGGCATATTTGGGGGCAGTAAGTGGTCCAGTTTGTGTGACTTAGAGGATTCAGGTGGAGGATCAATGGGAGATAAAAATCAGAAGGGAGTAGGGACCAAGTTGATTGACTGCTTCATTTATTAAACATTTATTGGACTCCTAGATAATCAAGGGCTTTGAATGGCAGACCAAGGAGTTTGGTCTTTCTGCAGTTACCTTTCAGGAGCCACTAAAAGTTTCTGAATGGGGGTGGTGACATGATGAGGAAGATAAATCTGGCAGCCCTGCAGAGGGTCAGTTGGAATGGGGGAGGAACTGCTAGCCAGGGTTGGATTGGGAGACCACTGTGATAGGTTAGGAGGGCCTGAACTTGAGATGGCACAGTGGAAATGGGGAGGAGGGGATGGATATGAGGGAGCTCGTGGATGTAGCGTCTATAGGACTTGGTAACTTGGATGTAGAGGTGTTAAGAAAGAGTCAGGACTCAAAGATTACTCCAACTCTTAGAGCTGGGTGACTGAGGAGGATGGAAGTACCCTAAATGAAAATTAGGAGTTAAGGAAGAAGAGGAGCAGCTGTGGGGAGGCAGGAGGAGAGGCAGGATTTGGGAATTTACTTTGGGACATGTTGCTTTTCAGGTGTCAGTGAAATAGCTTAGGGAGGTGTTGATTCAGTAGGCAGATAGCAGAGGGAGTCTGGAGCTTTGGAGGGAGGCCAGAGACTGAAATATAGATTTGGGAGATATCCGTAAGAAGTTGTGTCTGGAGCTATCAGAATAGATGAGATAATAAATGAAAAACATATAGAGACTTAAGGGCAGAGGGCCAAGGACAGAGCTGTAGACTCAAGTGAAGGGCTGGAGGAGCACCAGGAGAGAGCAGGGCTTGGAAACAGTCCGGTCATCAATAGGGTCTAATGCTGCAGAGAGGTTGAGGGAGAGGGGGACGGAGCAAACCCTGTGGGTTCTGGAAACTGGGAGATCACTGGTAACCTTTGAAATAACAGTTTCACTTGTGTATGGGAGGTGGAATTCAAATTTCAAGGGAAATGGGGAGTGAGTGGATGGGGAGGAAGTGGTGGGAGTGCATATAGATGATTCTTTGGAAAGGTTTGGCTGTGAAGGGAAGGTTAAAAATAATAAGGTAGTTGGAGATGGGTAGCAGAGTTGAGGGGAGGATTTTTTTAGGTAGGGAAGATCTGTGAATACCTACGGGTGGGGAAGAGGGAGAAGGCAGGCTTGGGGAAGGGAATGAATATTTAGAAAAGAGGAGCAGTTGAAGGAAGAAGATCCTGGATGAGCCTGTAAGGGTGGATCTCAAGGTAGCTGGGGGGTGAGCCTTGGCCAGAGGAGGAGACTGGGGGAAGGCGGACTTCAGTAAAGTAGTAGGCTGGCCAGCAGTTCTGCTGAGGGCACAACGTGCTTGGTCAACAGCCCCAGCACAGAGAGCATCAGCTGGCTTGGAGACTCAGGGGCTTGTGGTCCTGTGCTTGGGGCGGATAGTTCAAGCTGAAGGCAGCTGTGAAATGGGTGAGCTGGGTTGGTGTGGCTCTAGAAGGCCCCTTGGACAGAGAAGCTAGAAAGCAAGGCTGGGAGGTCCCAAAATAGCAATCCTTTTAGAAGTGCTAGTGGCTTCCTTTTGCAGGCTGAGGTGGGATTTGCTTCAGGCTGTAGAGGGGTCTGCAGAATCACTTCCTACAGAGTGTGAGTCAGAGAGGCAAGTTGGGGGGTGGGGTGGAGGGTGAGTGAGGACAGGACAGAAGGAGGAGGGCTCAGACAAGAATGTGTAGGGGCAGCCTTCTGAGGAGGGGGTCATGCCTGGCCATCGGGCACTGTCTCTGTGAGGGATGGACCTGTTCTTGAATTTTCGGTTTCCTTAATGCCTCTAGAGGTTCTAGAAGAAAGAGGAAGCAGACCAGGGGTCATGGAGGAGCCTTTTTCCCATTTTTCTCCATGAAGAGTAACCCTTCACACCAGAGGAAAGATGCCAATGAGCACACCCATTCCTTTGGCCCCAAAGTACTCCCTTCAGCTCTCATTTTAGGGGCAAACCCAAGAACTGTCATCAAGTGAGGCATCTTATATGGCCCTCTAGGGGATGGAAGTAGGAATCCAGGGGCTCCTGTTACCAAAAGGTGGGCTGTGGGCGACTGGGTTTATATTTCCTAGAGCAGGAGGAGGTGGGAGTTTCCTTAGGTATGGCTCAGTTTCAGAATCATAGAGTCTTAGAACAGGAACTTACTAGCTGTGTGACCTTGTGCAAGGTACAGCCTCTCTGAGCTTCAGTTTCCTCATGAGTAAAATGGGTAAAAAAAAAATCTTACCTATCAGAATCACTTGATTTGGTAGTTATAGATTGTGATAGTTATATTCATACTGTAAATAGTAATAGAAATGGGATGATATTACTAGTAATAGAATATGACTATATATAATACTACTAGTAAAACTATATTGTATATATTATATATATGATCATATTACTAGTTAGATTTTCCAAATCATGAAAATTATGTTTCAGTAGCTTGCTTCCTCCTCTCCACTCCCCTCCCCTGCGATACCCTCCCCATCTTTCCTCCCTCCCTTCCTCCTTCCCTTGCTTCCTTCCTTCTTTCCTCCCTTCCTCCCTTCCTTGTGCATAGTTAGGTAGGGATGTGATTTTTAAGCTTGCAGTTACAGTTATTCCAGGGTATGGCAGACAGGGTCTGGGAATGTGCCTACACCCCTTGCCTTTTACACTCTTACCCTGCAGCCTGGGGACAATGGACATCTATGGGGAATGGGGGTGGGGAAACACAGTGTTCAGTTGGCAGCTGGACAGTGGGCCTAGAGGGAGACCCAGGAGACTGGCAGATGGTTAATTGGATGTGACAAAAGGGGACTGGGGGAGGGGTCTGGGGCTCCTGGGGGATTCCTGTCTCTGACTTCTTATTCTCCTGGAAAGGAGATTGTGGGGAGAGGGAGGAGTATCTCTAGGAGCAGTTAGGGGAAAAGATTGGCAGGACTCCATGTTGGGTCTGTGGCCATGGAAGGACAGAGTGCCATTGGGAGTGATGTCACAGCTTTAATTTGTAGGGTGGGTGCAAGATGTTGTCTCTTCTCTGTATCCCAGTCCACTGGCACATAACAGGCTCAAATACTTGGATATAAATAGAATGCTTAACCAACTATTGGAACAGTATAATTTTCTAGTCATTCTTCATGGTCCTAGCCATTGAGTTTTGACAGCTAAATATCATGATTACTTTTGATGAGAACTGGACAAAGACTGATCAATTTCAGCGAACACTAGATTTAAGTGAGTGGATCTCTTCATTCATGCTTGTATTCATTCATTCAAGTATCAGACACCAGCTGTGAACCTAATAAGTGCCAGGCACTGGGGCTACACCAGCAAGTTAGAAATCATCCTTCCCACATGGAGAGTAACAGTCTGGTGGGGTTGTCTGACACACAAACAAAGGATTGCATGCTGTACATTGAGAACGTAATGAAAGATCAACAACCGCACCTGCATGCGTGTGGCGAGGATTCACTGAAGAGGGGATGCTTATGCTGAAATAGATGAGGAGGTGGTGAAAACGAAAATAGACCACTGTTGAAGAGGTTTGGTAATAAAAGTAAGGAGACTAATACGATGGTAGTTGAAGGGGTATTTTGGGAGTACTGGTACTCTTCTGTTTCTTGATGATAGGTGAGATCTGTTTGTGCACTTTCAGTGAGTTGTAGACTTATGTGCAATTTTATGCATGCAAATTATACTTCAATAAAATTTTTTTAAAGGTTATCAGGTCCAGTGAAGTTTTGTTTTGTTTTGTTTTTTAAAGAGAGAGAAAAATCTTTGAGTGTTTGAAAAAATCATGGGAGGAGGTAGTGGTAGACACTGAAGGTGATAGAAGGTGGTATGTGTGGGGGTGGGGTACCAGAATGGGCACCAGCTTCTTCAAAAGTCAGCAAAGGATGAGAATTCCCAGGCGAAGAGGTTATCTCTGGGATGGAGGGGTACTTCTTCCTCTGTGGCTATGGGAAAAGACCAGGTGGTTTTCAGGTCACGTGTACAGGTCAGATGGTAGAGCCCTTATTAAGCTCATTAAGAAAACTGACCTCAGTCTTTTCTGGGATTGGGAACCAAGGTCATCTGAAGGACTGAGGGGTGCTGAGATCCTGCGAAGAGAGGAGACGAATTGGATCCATTCTCTGGAGAATGAGTGAGAATTGCATTAAAGAATGATCTGTCTAGTTGAGTTCAGAGTGAGCTAGGTGTTCAGACTTCTGCATCTTGCTCAGCCCTGGAGCCTCTGGAGTAGAGGTGAAAACAGAGGATTCTTGAGTCCTTATTTGGTGACTTGGATGAGAGGTCCAAGGTGGAGGTGAGGTGTGCACCAGACTTGTTTGGACACTAGTCTCTTACCAGAACTTTACTCAACATTGATGACTCCAAGACATTTTGGAAGCCCTACCTTGGAAAATGGTCACGTCTGGTTTCCCCAAGTAGGCTGTACCTTTTGCTTTGGAATTGTCTGTCTTCTTCTCAACACTCAATTTAGTGCCTTGCAGGTACTTGCTTGATTAGTATTTGTTGCCTTGACATTTTTTTTTTTAGAGAGCTATTTATTGGTGTGTAGGTCATTGGGAGTTTTATAATTAAACATTATGCTAAGGAAATGAATCTTTTTTTTTTTTTTTGTGGACAGGCAGTTCTACCTTAAACAAAAAGACCTATGAAATCAATATTTACTGTGAAATATAGCGAAAAACTCTTGTTTATTCTGGATTAATTAGAGGGGATCCCTTTTATTGCTTGTTTACAAATATTCCATAGGCACTGGAAAACTAAAGAAGCACCCTTCTTTTGCAAAAATCCACATAGGGAAGTTCAAACATTCAAATGGACCAACTAATCAATATTGACTGAGTGTCTGCAATGTGCCCAGTATTATGCCAGATACTAAGGGGGCTGCTAAAGGTGGGTAACAAATGGTCCTTGTTCCTGAAGAGTTTATGGTCTTGTTGGGTTAGGGGGAGACTGGTATAGGAAAAAATGGCTAATTGGAAGTCAATCAGAAAGGGAATTTCACTCATTCATTGATTCATTTAATATGTGTTTATTGTCTATAAGCTAAAAGATAATTTAAGTAAGTGGTAAATAAGGTTTCATTTAGAGAGATTTGATTTTCTTATACATCATAGAACATTTATTTAGACATTTAGACTTTTTCCTAAATGAAACCATTTTCCCCAATTAATTTAAATGTATGTTATATTAGTATACACGTATCTATTGAGCAACTGAGCCATTCATAAGCCAGTAACCTTTACATGGGGTAACGTAAGAAGACAGAGGATTTGTTGGTTGTCTGGAGGGGTAAAGGCATTGACACTTACTGTTGTAAGAAATAGTTACACAAAATGGAAGTACAGGATCTGTGGTTAAAAGTGAATGCTCTTTCTCCCTCCTTTTCCCTGATGTTAAGATAAATTCAATGGACGTATGTACTTGTTACATATACAAATATGTGTTTATACAAATGCATAGCTTTCTTTCATATTTTAACAAAAAAGAGAATGATGCTATACCTGTTATTCTGCAATTTGTTTTTATCACTTTATAATCATGGACATTTTTCCATGTCAGTGCATATGGTCTACCTCATTTGTTTGAAGAGTTGTGTTACATTCTGTTGTGTGGATGTGCCACATTTTATTTAACCATTCTTCTAATGATGGACATTTATAAACCAGCTTTTCTGAGGACCAGTGTTTGTTCTGGGACATTATTTGGTCCAAAGAGTAGCAAGAATGGTCACCCATTATTTGATCGTTTTCAAAGGTGACTGTGAAACAGTCATAGGATCAAGATGTTTCTTCTGTTTTATCCTCAGGAGGGAGGGAGAACAGCCAGTCCTGTTCTCTGGAAGCTAATTTTCTGTGCAATGTTTACAGACGCTTTTATTAATGACATTTAAATAAATGGTAGAGGCCATTCTTGGCTTTTTTTTGCTGTATGCCTTTAAGTGACTTAGGAGCCAGATTTGCAGTCACAATTAGACAAAAAAAGCCACATGTGTTTTGTGGGTTTGAGTGAAAGTTAATTCCAATACCACAGGTATGGAAGTGCTTTAGGTTGTGTGTGCAAAAGCCATAGTCTGTGTTTGGCTAGAAGAATTCAACGATGTGATTTGGGAGACCTCGGTTTCCAATTCTGCCCACCACTAATTATCTCTGTGACTTGGCTAAGCCAGTTAAAATGTCTGTTTTTACAGATGGGACCTGTCTTTCCTCATCTGAAGAAAGAGGTAAACATACTTGCCCTGCCATACATCACAGGAGTAGTATGAGATAAAGTGAGATAATAGAAGGAAAATGCTTTGGACAAATAAAATTGCTGACTCAATGAAAAGGGTTTTTGTTTGCTGCCTTTCTCTGGGGTCTCCCTTAGTTTTGAGTGTGGTTGAAAGCTGAGCTAGGGTACTCGGATGGGAGTGACAGCCGTACTGCGTTTGAGGCTGTACATTTTTTCATGTCTGGTAGGAAATTGGTAGCACTAGAGATGGAGTGAAACGTTTCATGATATGTTCCATTTGCTTTTGGAAAAGCGACGTGTGTGAGAGTGGAAGAGTGGTTCATCTAACTGCCCAGAATGGCTGTGGGTTTCTCTCTGATGGGTGACACTGCAGCTCAGTTGCACACTCTTTATCACCCAGACATGCAAAGAAAATGCAGCTTTAAAAATTTTCTAATGTGGAGCTAATCTCCCTCCACCCCAACTTGGCTAGTTTATAGTATGTCATGTGTGTTTTTTTTTTTTCTCCCCCCTGATTGGTCTTTTTGGATGACTGTTTCTTTCAGGTAAATTTCTCATTCACTGCAATTTTCTTCTGTGTTCCCACTTCTCTGGGTCTGGGTGTGTAGAGGTGCACCTGTGAACTTGTGGTGATAGTGGCGGGGGCAGGGGGAGAGGGGTGCTTGGAGCCATGGCATGATGGTTGGATTCCCCTGATCTTTGCTTCATGGGGGCTGGTCTGGTCTGATCTGATCCCTGTACTGGTGTCTTGCCTTCTGGGGTATTGTGCTGATACCCAGCACTAACATTCATGTCTTGACTATTTGCCTATGGGGTCAAAGTACCTGCGCATGGCAGCCTCCTAGTCCTGACCCCAGGCCTCTGCCTAGTCAGTGGCTCTCTAAGCATCTCTGAGTACCACCATCAGGGGATGAAGAAATATATAGATCCCCAGCTTACTCAGTGCCAACTATGAAAAGACAGAACCTCTATGCCTGGCTTGCCTAACTAGATACCCACTTGGCCAGTGCTGTGTTTTCATCCCGTCACCTCCACACCGTGTGGATCAGGATATGGGACTGAATGGCAGCTGTTGACCTAGAGGCCTGCAGCCTCCTCAGGAGTGGCCTTAGGGTTCTCAGGTGCCTTCACACCTATTGTAGATGTTATATTCTAAAGCTGCCCCCTTCACCCCAAACCCTCGTTGGGCCTTGAGGTGGTAGATAGGAGGAAGCTGGGACCCTGGTGTCCCATCTCCTAGACTGGATTTTTGCCACATTCTCCTGATGCTTGAGGGAGAGGGCTTCTTCTCCTTCTCTTGTAGCAAGGATCTCCCTAATGTGGCATCTTGAGTACTCTTTACCTTTGGTTTAGAATGATCTCTGTGGTCAAGTACACCCATTTTGGAGCTTGATGTGTTGATTCCCCCACCTCAAGAATGTGTTGAGAATTCAAGCTGCACACTAAAAAAATTCCTATCCAGGATGTCAACAGCTGAACGTGGATGCTTTCTCTTTGCCTGCTACTAAAACTATCCTGATCTTCCCTGAGGCAAGTAGATGCTTCTGACAGAGTAAGGGGGAGGTTAAATGTATGTAAGGACACGCAAGAGAGAAAAATACATTGTATTTTTAAACAGTGTTACCCTAGTTAAAACAATAATTTTGGGGAAAAAAGGTTTAGAAATGGGGCTTCTAAGACTGCCTTCATTGGGATTCTGTCTACATACATGTATGCGTTTACGTGCATGTAAGCATGCGAGAGCGCGGCATTGTTGATTCTTCCAGCAAGCATTTGGTGAGCACTTCTTACATCCCATGCACTGTGGTCCAGAGGGGAACATGGCGCAGTCTCTGTCTTCAAGGAGCTCCCAGCTTTAGGAGGGCGATGGGTGGTGATGGATTACTTACAGAGCTGCACTGCTGACGCCTGCGTTTCTGTCTGGTGAATATGACTAATGTTTGAGTTAGGGGCCTCTAATGGGTCTGGGTTCCCTCTTACCTTGCTAGGATCTGCTTTCCGAGTCTCTTCAGCCTCCTAAAATGACCAGTTCTAGTCAGTTTTGCTTTTTCCAAATAAAGCTAATTCCTTTAACATCAGCCTAGGTTTTCACGAACATGTATTCTATAGAAAGGATGTGTTAAATAAGATCAATTGAAATAGATAATAAAAAAATAGAAAAATGAAGTCCAGCTTAGGGCTATTGCTCTGCTGCTTTTGTGGTGGAGCTGTTTATTTGCTGTTATTTTTAACCAAAATTCTTCCACTTCTTTTTTTTTTTTTTTTAAAATAAATTTATTTATTTATTTTTGGCTGCGTTGTGTCTTCGTTGCTGCACGCGGGCTTTCTCTAGTTGCGGTGAACGGGGGCTGCTCTTCATTGCGGTGTGCGGGCTTCTCATCGCGGTGGCTTCTCTTGTTGCGGAACATGGGCTCTAGGCGCACGGGCTTCAGTAGTTGTGGCATGCGGGCTCAGTAGTTGTGGCGCACGGGCTTAGTTGCTCCACGGCATGTGGGATCTTCCCGGACCACGGCTCGAACCCGTGTCCCCTGCATTGGCAGGTGGATTCTTAACCACTGCGCCACCAGGGAAGTCCTCTTCCACTTCTTTTTTTTTTTTTTCTTTTTTTAATGATATTCTTGTCTGCTTACATTCTCTTTATGTATGTATGTATGTATGTATGGCTGTGTTGGGTCTTCGTTTCTGTGCGAGGGCTTTCTCTAGTTGTGGCAAGCGGGGGCCGCTCTTCATCGCGGTGCGGGGGCCGCTCTTCATCGCGGTGCGCGGGCCTCTCACTATCGCGGCCTCTCGTTGCCGAGCACAGGCTCCAGACGCGCAGGCTCAGTAGTTGTGGCTCACGGGCCGAGTTGCTCCGCGGCATGTGGGATCTTCCCAGACCAGGGCTCGAACCCGCGTCCCCTGCATTGGCAGGCAGATTCTCAACCACTGCGCCACCAGGGAAGCCCTCTTCCACTTCTTTTACACAGGAAGACTTCTGTGTTTTACATACTGTTCTCAGTCTAGGGCTCTGGGACTCAAGTAGCCCTAGTAGCTACGAGCAGTGTTTCTCATTTGATCAGGGAAAATGAGAACTCTGCTCCCTGTGAAGGTGGCAGAAACTGGGAGACTGGCAAACCAGGCGGGCCAGGAAAGTACAGAAAAAAACCAAAGAAGCAGGCAAATGATGGTGCCAGCTGGTTGGGTTCAAGTGGAAAGAGCGGGGCGCTGGGCATCAGGAGCACAGTTTTCTGATTGATGAGGTTGGTAAACCCCTTTCCCTCTCTTAGACAATGAGGGAGGTGAGCTAGGTAGTCTCAAATGTATCTTCCATCTTCAACGTTCTGAGCTAACTGGACAACAGTAAAGCCAGCAGGGATAGAAAGCCCATGGTAAGTGGTCTCAGGACCTTTATGCTGTGGTTGGTTCTCTGAAGACTTTCCATTCTTCTGAGGCCTTTGGTCTGAGCAGCTGTAGTCAGCTTGGTCAGACCCCTGGTGCCAGAGCTCATAGGTGACCCCACATCCTTGCTTGGTGATCAAGGGCTCTAATTCCCTTGAGGAGAATCATCCTGATGGTCAGCAGTAGCGTCAAACTATTTTGGCCCTTAGAACCTTTTGAAAGAAGGGCCAGGTTTCTGGGACTTCTGGGTCTGTGTTGAAAAGCCTACACTTCTCAGCCTGTTCCTTTGGACCCCAAGTCTGTCATTAGGGATGTGTCTAAACACCCTAGAGAATGCCCTCACCAGGTTTCCATCAGAGCTGCTCTACCAGTTCTCTCAAGGCATGAGGACTAATTTAATGATCTTCCTGCCAGCTCATGTTCTTGACCTTTTCTTCTTTTGAGTCACCTAGAGAAGATGGTGAAAGCAATCCAAAATCTTCATTTCCTAGGGCATGTGCAAACCCAGCCCAACCACATCATCTCAAGAGGAGGCACTGGGTAATTGAACTGCTGTCTTGGCTTTCTTCTACATTTCCTTCTACCCAGAACTCCATCTCCTTTCCCTCACATTCTTTACACCTTCAGAGAACTCATATTTTGATAGAGGGAAACAAATTAGTTTTTTTTAAAGTACATCGAAACATTCCAAGTATATAATATGACTACACTAGTAGAATCCAGGGACATAAACAGGGGAGTGGTGAAGCCTATTTTGGCAGGTGTGGTGGTGGTCATAGAGTAGGAGATGCTTGAATGGCATTTGGAAGATGCGCTCATTATCCAGAGTGACAGGGTCGGGAGGAAATTCCTGGCAAAGGGAGAAGGGTGGGCAAAGGCAGAGGGTTGTGTGAGATTATGGGGGATTAGAGGTTGTGGGTGCTTTCACCAAGCCTGGCACCACAGGGATCACATTGGAATCATAGGAATATTTCACAACCTACTCTAGCTTTCTACTTTAAAGGGGTTTAGCACTGCTCTATTCTTCAACCTCTTAAAACATTTTGAATACAAAACATAAACAGAGTGATGGAAGCCTGGACAATTATATACCCAGACGTCTTTTCCCATGAGGATGGTGAATGTGCATGCCTATGTGCATATATGTGCAATGTGCATGTGTGTGGTGTTGCTCATGCTTTGGATACAAATGTGTGTGCTTCTTCCGTCATACTGGGTTCTTGACACAGTATCATTTTTCAGCATTAAAATTCCCGTCACCTCCCAGAAGTGCTCCTTTTAGGATCCATTTCTGCTTGGCTTGGTGTGCACAAACATTCCAGTGGGATTGATTGCTTGTGTCAAATTAATTCTTTTTCCTTCCCAGGGAGAGTGTCTGACATGTGCAAAATGGGGAAATCCCTAGGCCTCTAGCCAAATGTAAGCTCAGAAAGACGAGTAAAGTCAGGTTTGGGTCAAGAATTGGTCTAGGGAACCCACAGAGCCTGCACCTGGATACTTAAGCTACCCTTCCCAGCATGTTTTGTGACTGTTCCTAGGCAACAGGAAAACTTGGGACTGGGTAGAGATGGCTGCATACAAGAGGCTTGGGTCTTTTCAGCATTAGCTGTGGTACCATTTCCTCTTCTATGCCCCATCTTCCTATTACTGCTTTATTTAAAAGGTTGCAGAAGCCTCTGGAAACAAATGGAGAACATGCTATCATTCTCCACCCAACTGTGCTGAAGCATCAGAGAGCTCTGGGATAGTTTTCTTTTCCGCCTCAGCCCTGATGCTTCCCTGCAGGCTTTGGTGGATCCTCATAATGTACCTCTCAGCCCTTTCATAACAGGTAGCCCCTAGATTCATGGTGCCCAGACAGCCAGCCTTACCACATTGTGCCTGAGTCCAGACACCAGACCAGGGACCTTCAGACTATCTTTCCCACAGTTGGAACCATTGATTTACTGACCTGTGAACAGCAGGGTGGTTTAGACTGTACTGTCCACCGATGAACTAATTAGTATCTTGGCAGTAGGAGCTTTGTGAGTGTGTGATAAAGTCTCCCTAAGAATGGTTGTGTATTCTTTTCCTATAACCTGAAATTCTGGATGTCCTGATTAGCACTTAGTAACTTTAAGATAAACTTTGTGGGTTATGATTATCAGTAGGTCTAGCCAAAGTTTCTCTAGGAGTTTATTGTCTATAGTCTTGTTGAATGTAGCTCTTTAATTAGCGGGATTATGGCAAATATCTTAGCTCATTTAGTTAACCATTAACCTCAGGACCTCTGGAACTTTAAAAAGAAGCCTGGTGAATTCCTCATGCCAAAGAGTAAAAATGCTAGATTTCCATATTATCTGGTGTTACAATTACTTTTTGGGGAGGGAGGTGGGATTTGAATTCTATTCGCCAAAAACTTTTACATAAATTGATAACAGAAATGATTTTTAGCATTTCCCAACAGACATTTCCCATAGTGCATCACTTCTAGCAGAGGCACACTTCAGGCTTGGTTATACAACTTAGTGCTCTGTAATTCTCATAGAATCTGATTGTAATGTCTGATTTTTGAGCTGGGACAACTGGGCTGCTGGAGGGAGTGCAGGGCTCACAGAAGTCTGCTGACTGTTAGCCAGAATGCTTCCTCTGCCCTGCTCCTGATGCCACCCAGTGTGTGTCTTGAATCCAAGAGGAGATCACCTAACGTCTTCCCTCTGGTCTGGCCCAGTTGCTAAGCTCTTACAGCCATTCAGTTGTTCTACCGAGTTTTTTAGAAGATTTATTTGATTTGTTATGCATAGAGGTAATTCTCTGACTGAGACTTTTTTCAGAACACCCTAATTATTCCATCTAGCACCACAGTAGGTATTGAATAAGCATGTTTGTGATTTCCCCTTAGGTTTTAGTTTTCCTCATGACAGAGACCAAGGCACATCCCCTAGGTCCTCTGTGAGAGACCCATGGCCAAGTGTGCAATCATGTGCTACCTTAGGTTTCCCAGGCCCTAGGGCCATAGAACTGTAGGTTTGGCAGGATCTGACGGCAGGGGTGGCATCATCAAATCCAACTCTAAATCTCTCTAAAGTAGAGCAGAAGGCCAATCCTTTTAGGGCTCTGTCAAGCACTCTGGTGGGTGTCGCTTTTTTCCATGCCAAGACTTTTCAGTTCTTCTGCGTTTAAATGGTTCTGCATCCAGGTACACACTTTATTCATTCCTTCCAGTTCCCTCAATATATGTACTCCTGAGGCTTTGTTCTGTGGGACTTTTCCATTTCTGGGCTGTTGGATTCAGTTTGATTTCCCCATACATCAGCTTAAATGGGAGAGCCTGTGAATTCCTGGAGAGCCTTTGTGGAGGTTAAGAATAAAGGAAGCAATTTATCTCTTCAAGTGTCAGGACTTTTAACCCTATGTTTTTCATCCTCGACTTCAGGGTGGTTTAATCTTCTGCAGCCCCTTGCCTTGCATGTCATGTGTATTCTGTGGTTGAGGCTGCACTTACCAGGCACTGCTCAGTCCTTGAAATGAAATTTATATATGATGATCTTTTTTGGGGGGTGCCGGAGGACTTCCCCAAAAGTGTGATCAGTGGAAGTCGGCCCAGCTTTGGATGTCAGTAGAGACCTTCACAGGTCTTCTGGCTGGCATGTGGCACAGTTATGGCTGCAGTGTGGTACAGAGGGGCATGTCCCTGTCTGGGGTTGGGAGAGCTGTGTGCTGCTTTTAGCTCTGTGCTGGCCTCCTCTGTGATCTTGGGCAGGACACTCACCTCCCTGGACCTGAGTTTCTTCACTGGAGACTGAAGGTGCTGAAATGGGTGATTGTCATTTTGAAAGTCTACAAGGTCTCTTTGAGAATGTTCTTTAGGGAAGGGTGGTCCTCTGCCTATCTCAGCTCTGACAGTCCTATAAAGATTGCCTTGGGGGGTGGGGGGGGTGGGGAGGAAATCCCTGTTTTCACACGTGACACACAGAATTCAGAATAAATTGTCATTGGCTGATATCTGTCCCAAGCCATTAGAAATTCAGCAATGACAAACTCCCAGTTTTGCCAGTCTCTGAGTGAGCTGTACAGGATAAATTCTGAGCCAGTTATAGTATCCTTAGTTCATACTTTTATGGGACCTGCCAAATATTTATAGGCTTCCCAAGAAAGTGCAGTCAACAATTTTGGGGTGCCATAATCTATATATAACAACTACTCTTAAACATGATTTGTTTCGTCTCCTGGTCTGTAGAGAGGATTTTTGAAAGGAGAAAAGTTTTGTTTGAATTTTCTCAGAGCCTTCAACTTCTTTAAATTGGATATTTGGCAAATATTCTTCCCCAGAGAGATCTGTCTTGGCTGGCCCTGCCAAATCTTTTCCCTCCCTAGTAGAGGGAGTTTTAACTTCCACTGATTTATCCTTTATCACAATTGGCTTGGTGAAGAGCTGGTGGGGAGGGTCATCCTCAGAGTGCTTCTTCCCCTGGAGATTAAGCCTCCAGGACCATATCCTGTTCTTTTTCTTGGAGCTGCCCCTATTGCACTCCCTCTCCTGCCACTCTGTCTTCAGATAGGAGTATTATTCTGGAAGCTGGGCTGAGGATGAGAAACTGGGATTGAGGAAACACAAGTAAGATTTAAAGGTCAAGAAATTCTCAAAGTTTATAGAATGACCAAGAGAGGGTGGCCAGGTCAGAGTGCACCCCCAAGCCAGATTCAGGACATCAAGGGGCTGGGACAAGGAAGGTAGATAACGGCCAAGAAGGTGAAATGGAGTAAGGTCAGTCAAGGAGAGTAGTGAAAGATCCACTCAGCATCCAGGGCACCTGCAGAAGCTGAAGGGGCAGCAGGAGAGAGGCAAACGGATGTGAGCTCTCGCTGCAGCAGTCCTTATTGATTGAGGACTCTTCTTGCTTTGGCCCTGACCCCTGGATGTGCAGGCACCAGCTCTCAAGCAGGAGGAGCCCACTGAGAGCACCTGGCGGGGACGTAGTTCTTGGTGTCATCAGCTGCTGTCCCCATACCTCTTTCTGCATCAGGTCAGCACATGAGTTTCTCCTGTGTGTGCTGCTCACGGATGTCCTCTCCATTTAGTGAGCCTGCTGGCATCCAGGCTTATTCCCTAAGCCTGGTGTTACGTGGTTCAAACCATCTGACAATATTAAGAAAGTGAGATGCTGGGCATCCAAATTCCCCACAGAACCTTATCTTTTAGCCCTAGGGGGTCTTCATATATGTAAATTCCTCCTTCAGTTCATGGTAACAGAGCTACCTGTATGTCTTCCTCTGTCTCTTCGGCTGATGCCACATCTTTGTGTTCCTGAGGCCTTGGGTGGGGTTAACTCATTTTGATAGGTGGGCCGGATGCTCTTTCCGGCAACAAATAAAACATGTTGTGACCTGAAGAGGCCCATTTATCTTCAAACTTTTATTCTGTCAACATGGAAGGTCCTGATTGCTTTTTGATCCAAACTCTTCTCCCAGTTATCTTTTTTCTTCCCTCTCAAGCTTGAATATTTTGAAGTTACCCTTCTCCCTGTGGTGCCAGAGAGCCTCAGCCTTATCTGTGGCCTGGCTCAGCACTGCAGGCTTCATAGCCTTGACTTGCAATTGGGTTTTTCTGTGATTTCTAACTAGAATTGATCCAATCCAATTAAATCAATGAGCTTCCCTCTGGTCTCTGTCTTTTCGTCCCTCACCTTTGGATTTAACATCTCCTTCAACCTTTTCCACATTGGACCATCCATCCTCCAGGCTGAAGATGAAAGGATCTAGATTTATTATGTTGGTTTTTTTAACATTCAGGTTAAAGTTTGAACTTTGGGCATAGCTTCTTTAAATGTAATGTGAGAAATGTCCCTGTGTCAGTTGTTGGTTTATACCTGGTTGAGTGTAACTCTGGTTCCACTGAGTATGTGCTCCTCATAATCCTCTCCTTCCAGAGACTCTCATTATATAAAAGAAAGTGGTTGTGTAGTGCAGAGGTTCCTGAACTTTCTCAGTTCATGCTTCTTTAACATCTCACTAATTTTTCCGTGGTATTCTTAGGCCAAACAAGGACTTCGTAGATCTGTTCATTAAATATTTAGGTCCAAAAAACTTAATAAGTACTTATGTCCTAACAATGTAGTAGCCATTTGAAGAAGTAATACACATAAATTGAAAGAAAAGTATTTTTATTTCATTCTTAAATAACTATGGTTACTTACTACTGAGATAGATGCCCTTGTTGGGCACCGCACAACTTCTCAGAACTTGGAATCAGTTTGAATATTACTTTCATTTCCCGTTCTATATTTATTTTTGTGCTGTGCTTGCTTTTTTCATAGCAACTGCCCCAAATCTAGTTTTGCAAAGATATGATGTCATCGAAAGGAATGAAGTGTGATTTAATGCTGTAATCAGCATTAAAGAACTACTAAAATCTTGTGCTGGTAGCTCATGTGGTGTCTGACAGATGTCAAGCATTGATGTATTTCCCTCAAAAATTTAAATATCCCATGGAACCCCTATGAATTTGCTGTGGTGCTCCAGGGTATATTGGACATACAGTTTGGGAACCGTGGGAATAGTGGCATAAATGTTGGGAAATCTTTTCTGGGGGTGATTTTAATCCTTTTATCTCCTCAGCCTAGTTGCCATTCTCTAGGTTGTCAGACATCTTCTCCTGAGAATTCCTTTGCTTCCAGGTGGGCTTGATTCTCAAGGGACTTTTCTTTTCCACTCTTTATTAGCTTTACTGACCATTCTTGAGGCCAATCGGTACTTATCAGGGATTCCTGTCACGAGAAAGGGCTAGGTATTACCCCCTCATCGTGAGATGAGGGGGAGGTGAAAATAGCACCAAGTAGGGGAGTTGGGATGGGGCTGGAGGCTGATAGTCAGGACCAGCTACATAATTTGCAGGACCCAATGCAAAATGAAAATTCGAGGCTTCTTGTTCAAAAACAGGGCAAAAGTGCTATTACAGTTGTTAAAATATAAAGCCTTTCCTTTTTCCCACAGTCTCTCTCTTGACCTGTCATGGTGTTTCAAATTTGCTATTTAATGATGTGCTCCCTTAGCGCAGGATACTCAGGGGGCCAGTGTAGACTCTTACAGGTGCCTGGCCCCCTCCCTCCTTGTGATTCGGTGCATGTGGCCTTTGGACTCCTGGGATCCCCCCTTCTACGAGCTGCAAGACTGACCCTTGGCCAGGGGCAGAGAAGTTGAGTCAGGCATCTCCCCTTCCCATGGGCCCACTGCTTCAACCCAGAGTAGATGGGCAACTACCAAGGATACTGCAAGCACTGGGGCATGCTAGCTACCTGGATTGCAGGTGGGAGAGTTGCTTGCTCCTGCTGAGTTGCCCTCTGAGCATGCTGTGGTGCAGAGAGCCCAGGGGAGGGATGGCTGCCATGCTCTGCATTGAGACGTTGTGGGGTGTATGTGCCTGACCTTGACCCCCTCCCCCAGCCATATTTGTGTCCAGGCCTCTGCTAGGGGACAGGGTTGGGGAGGCCAGACAAGACCCGGAGCCCCAGAGGGTAGGGGAATGGGGGCCTGAGAACCCACCCCTGGAAGGTGGCTGGAGGTAGACGGTGTGTAAGCCTGGGCCCCAATCCCCTGGTGCATGCTCCCTTTTCCCATCAGCCTTCCCTTACAAAACACATACTCAAAGATGATATTATTAAGAATTTTGAGACATTGACCACAGAGCATTAAACCCCAAACACAGGGCCTTCTCAGTGTGAGACCCTGTGTGACTATGTACCCCCGAAGCTGGCCCTGCTGATGGAGGATTCCTAAGTGGGTAACAAGTACCCAGACGTAGCCACTGATGATGCTTGCCCCTGTCACAAGCCACATGCCTGCACTTGAGAGGCCCCAAGATGGACGGGAAAGACTGAGCCAGGAACTTTTGTGTGGGTCTCTTTCTCCAGAGGAGGCCTCTAAGCCTTGGGGAGGCAGGTACAGTAGAGAGTTCTACTTTGTGACTGATCAAGCTAAATTCCTCAGTGGCTGAGGAATTCACTCAACTGTGGTTCATTGGCTGTGCTCACAGTTCCAGTTTGTATTGAATGCTCACCATGTGTTAAGCATCATGCTAAGCGGTATACTGTCCTTTCTTTCCTACTTTCCTTAGGAACTCATTGAATGTTCTTAATGACCCCATTTTACAGATGAGGAAACTGGGCTCAAATGACTTGCTCAATATCCTGTGGTATGTAAGTGATGGAGCCAAGTTTTGAGGTCCGACAGTGTGGTGCTAGAGGCCACCTCTGAGTCAGGAGGGCATTCTCCTTCTGGGTGTCATCCAGTTTTGTTCATAGTAATGGTGCCCAAGTGCATCTTTATTTCCTGGTTCCAAACAAAACCTTTTGTTTGCTTCTACATGTATTTCTAGACAAGGACATTTATTTATTTATTTTTTAATAAATGTATTTTATTTATTTATTTTTGGCTGCATTGGGTCTTCGTTGCTGCGCGCAGGCGGCGAGCAGGGGCTACTCTTCGTTGCGGTGCGCGGGCTTCTCATTGCAGTGGCTTCTCTTGTTGCGGAACACAGGCTCTAGGCATGCAGGCTTCAGTAGTTGTGGCACATGGGCTCAGTAGTTGTGGCTTGCAGGCTCAATAGTTGGGGCTTGCGAGCTCTAGAGCGCAGGCTTAGTAGTTGTGGCGCACGGGCTTAGTTGCTCTGCGGCATGTGGGATCTTCCTGGACCAGGGCTCAAACCTGTGTCCCCTGCATTGGCAGGCGGATTCTTAACCACTGCGCCACCAGGGAAGCCAAGGACATTTATTTTTAATTTGAAAGTTTTCTTCAAAATGAAATAATCTCCTGATTTTCTAAATATGTTTTCAAGAAAAGTACATAGCTACATCTTTTTAAATCCTTTTTTAAAATTTCGTAATCTCATCACACTTTTCAACATGGAAGTTTCAGTAACAGGGCTGAACTTGGAGGCTTGTTAGTCCCCCTTTGTTCTGAGCTCCACCCCTGCTGGCTGTCAACAGGCGATTAGTGGCCTGAATCCTGAGGCAGTGATGTAGTAAGTCCGTTCACTTCACACAGTACGGCTGACCGAGGAAATCGGAGGTATTCGGCTTTCTGTGGCACAAGTGCTCACTGTAAAGAAATAGACCATTTACTTAGAACAACAGGAGGGCAGTTACCTTACTTTCTAAGACCTGCTACTCAAAGGGTGGATCCTGAACCAGCAGCATCAACATCACCCGGGGCTGGAAATGCAGGATCTCAGGCCCCCCAGACTTGCTGAATCAGATTCTGCACATTAAAAAGAGCCTCATGTAATTCATTTGCACATTAAACTTTGGGAAGTACCATTTTAAGCTTTTGTGTGTGTGTATGTGTGTGTGTGTGTGTGTGTGTATGGGCGTACTTATTTTGTTTACTTCTATGGAGAAAAGGCATTCTTTGTCACTTATGTTAAACACTCTGCCTTAGACTTGTGTGGCCTTGGCTAGGTAATTAACATCCTCTGAGCTTCAGTTTTCCCTTGTTAAATGAAGGGGTGAGACCAGATAATTTCTGCAGTGTATCCCGGTTCTATGGTTTTAGTAGAAATCCCTAAGCAACAGAGCTTTGTAACAGTTTATTGCTTCTATTTAAAGCCACCTTTGGGCATTTACACATTTTTAGTCCTGTCATCTTTATCCTGTACCCAACTGCTAAGACCCAGTTTTTCCCAGAATGTGACTTATGACTGTTTGTATCAGAATCACTTAGAATCAGAATCTGCATTGTTAAAAGTCAGATTCCTGGCCTCCAGCGCAGACTTCCTGAAGTGGAATCTCTGGGAGTGGATCCTAGAAATCCACATCTTTAAATTCTGCTTTCCATTGTAGGTGTTAACACTTCCCTGCTACTTTCCAAGTATAAAAGTCTCTACCGGTTCTCTAATTATTTCTCTTGTTTTTTTTGACATCATACACTTCCTTGGTGCCTTAGAAAAATGGAGGCACAATGGAAGAAAGGAGGACATTGGGAAAGGGAGCTAATTTGGAGAGGGATGACATTTAATGTGAGGTGACAGCAGGTGATTAAAATGCAGTTGTCTAGAACACATTGGAGGCTGTGGGGTGAAAGTGTATGGGAGAGAGGAGGGTTGAGCTTTGCATTTGGGAGTGCCTGAGGTAGGACTGGGATGCTGAAGGATGTAAAGGAGACAGACTGCCATGCATTTAAGTGTGAGGAGGTGTTTCTGCACAAGGCAGTGGAGCCTTCCCAGGAGTGGGAGTCCCTGGGCTGTGTAAGGAGAGAGCTCACGGGTGACTTCAGGACAGCTCAGATTTAGAGGGTGGGAGGGATTGCGGAGTCCATAAGACATCCAAGGAGAGTTGGAGAGGCAGAAGGAGAGCTAGGACAGCTCGATGGGAGGACTTCAGGAATAAAGAGTGTGGAAGTGGTCACCAAACACTGAAGGCCGCTCATCTGTCTCCAGAAGGACTCATGCATTTGGAATGAGGGTTTAGTGTCTTTAAAGGTGTCATGGCGGCCAGATTATATGTGATTTAAGAGGGCAATGGGAAGAGAAGCAGAGGAGGGGAGGGCAATGGAGACTGTGTTGGGATGATGGCACTTTTGTAGAGGGGTGAGCCACTGGAACACTTTGATAGAGGGCTTGTCCAGGGTACAGAGGCGGTGGCATCACCTCCTCAGTGGGGGTGGGTATTTGCCCTTGGTGCTTACACGGTAGTGCCTGTGAAATTGCTAGCTCGGGAAGGAAGTGACGTGGGTGCAATGGGGAAAGATGGTTGGTAAAGACACAAATATTCTTGGCCAGTTGACAAACATTGGGAGCAGCAAACTGGAGGCAAACAGATGTCAGTATTTAGAACAAGATGTTTGGACATTTTGGAAGCAAGAAAGCCCTTCTCTCTGCTCATTTCCAGGAGGAATTGGTAATTTTCTTCCTTGCTTAAACTTTGTTAGCTACTTAACATAATTCAAACACTGTAGCTATATTTGGCAGGTGGTCAACTTCTCCAGGGAGATAGGATCATGGACACCATCAGGTCAATTCAACAAGCGTTTCTTTTTTTTTTTTTTTTTTTAATTTGTCTATGTTAATATTTTTTTTTTTAAACATCTTTATTGAAGTATAATTGCTTTACAATGGTGTGCTAGCTTCTGCTTTACAACAAAGTGAATCAGTTACACATATACATATGTTGCCATATCTCTTCCCTCTTGCATCTCCCTCCCTCCCACCCTCCCTATCCCACCCCTCTAGGTGGTCACAAAGCACCGAGCTGATCTCCCTGTGCTATGCGGCTGCTTCCCACTAGTTATCTATTTTACATTTGGTAGTGTATATATGTCCATGACACTCTCTCACCCTGTCACATCTCACCCCTCCCCCTCCCCATATCCTCAAGTCCATTCTCTAGTAGGTCTGTGTCTTTATTCCCATCTTGCCACTAGGTTCTTCATGACCTCTTTTTTTTTTTTTTTTTTTTTTTCCCTTAGATTCCATATATATGTGTTAGCATACTGTATTTGTTTTTCTCTTTCTGACTTACTTCACTCTGTATGACAGACTCTAACTCCATCCACCTCATTACAAACACCTCCATTTCATTTCTTTTTATGGCTGAGTAATATTCCATTGTATATATGTGCCACATCTTCTTTATCCATTCATCCGATGATGGACACCTAGGTTGCTTCCATGTCCTGGCTATTGTAAACAGAGCTGCAATGAATATTTTGGTACATGACTCTTTCTGAATTATGGTTTTCTCAGGGTATATGCCCAGTAGTGGGATTGCTGGGTCATATGGTAGTTCTATTTTTAGTTTTTTAAGGAACCTCCATACTGTTCTCCATAGTGGCTGTATCAATTTACATTCCCACCAACAGTGCAAGAGTGTTCCCTTTTCTCCACACCCTCTCCAGCATTTATTGTTTCTAGATTTTTTGATGATGGCCATTCTGACCGGTGTGAGATGATACCTCATTGTAGTTTTGATTTGCATTTCTCTAATGATTAATGATGTTGAGCATTCTTTCATGTGTCTGTTGGCAATCTGTATCTCTTCTTTGGAGAAATGTCTATTTAGGTCTTCTGCCCATTTTTGGATTGGGTTGTTTGTTTTTTTGTTATTGAGCTGCATGAGCTGCTTGTAAATCTTGGAGATTAATCCTTTGTCCGTTGCTTCATTTGCAAATAACAAGCGTTTCTTGAGGGTGTGCCATATGTAAAGCACTGACTTTGGTGTAGCAAGGATCGAAAAAGGCCAGGCCAAACCTTCAGGAGTCATGGTATAAAAGGATTGATGTACAAAACACTAATAAGGGGCAGGCTTACTTCTCTATAGACACAGACTCAGGTTTTCGGGATGTGTGGTGTTTTCCAGCCACTGATTATCAGGTGAGCTACTGAGAAGCAACGGGGGATTTTTTTTTTTTTTTTAAGTAAAGAAAAATAAAGAAAAACACTAGTACTGTTAGCAATACACAGAAGGTGGTTTTGGGAGAAGTTCTAGAATTCAGTACATTTTGAGCAACACTTGTTAAATGACTGATATATGACAGGCCTTGTGTTAAGGACTGAGGGTACAGAGATAAATAAGACATGGTTTTAGCCTCAGGAGCTTGAAGTCTAGCAGGGGAGACAACCAAGGAAACAGATAATTATAGCTCATCATGTTACATCCTGCAGCTGGGTCATCACAGGATGCTAAGGAGGCATAGATGAGGATGTCAAACTCAGGAGGTGATTTTGATTAAGCTTTAAAGAACAAGAAGGAGTTTAAACTGCTGAGAGATGGTAAGAGACTTTTTAAAAAAAATCAGTGAATGAAAAATGCTGTGATTCCTCTGGCACCCCTTTATTTATTTTTGGCCGTGTTGGGTCTTCGTTGCTGCTCATGGGCTTTCTCTAGTTGCGGCGAGCGGGGGCTACTCTTCGTTGCGGTGCACGGGCTTCTCATTGCTGTGGCTTCTCTTGTTGCGGAGCACAGGCTGTAGGCGTGCGGGCTTCAGTTGTTGCAGCACGCGGCCTCAGTAGTTGCGGCATGTGGGCCTTAAAGCGTGCGGGCTTCAGTAGTTGTGGCACGCGGGCTCAGTAGCTGTGGCTCGCGGGCTCTAGAGCGCAGGCTCAGCAGTTGTGGCGCACGGGCTTAGTTGCTCCCTGGCACGTGGGATCTTCCCAGACCAGGGATCAAACCCGTGCCCCCTGCATTGGCAGATGGATTCTTAACCACTGCGCCATCAGGGAAGTCCCTCTGGGGGCCCTTTAGAGGTAGGACCTATGGTTTTGGTGTTTAGAGGTATGTTAGGGACTTCAGCTCCTGAATAGTAGAGAGGGAAGACTTAGCTGATGCCCTCTTCTCTGAGCTCTTCTTCTTTCACTTCTCTCCTCATCATCTTTCCTTCATCAAAGAGGTCAGAAGCAGGATAAAAGGCAACAGTGATGGTGACCTGTTCTCCTGTCAACCCCCGCCACACACGCTGCCCACCCGGGGTGGGAGAAGATCTGAGACTTTTTGAGAGGGCGCCCAAAGATAACATCTGATTAGGAGCTGATTAGCTGGGCCCTGAGGAAAAGAACGGGTGTGTGTATGAGGACTGCTTTTGGTTGGTGTCTGGACTCTCAGAAGTGGCCCTCTGTTCCTGGAGTGACCCAGCCTTGCCTTTCCTTTCCGCCTCCCACCACTTGAGCTGCACACACATTGTTTTCAGAACAAGAGTGACAGAGGCAAAGACCTGGAACAAAATTTGCCCATTTCCTCCCTCTTGGCAAGAATACTCACCCCAGAGAGACCCCCATCCATCTTTTCAGGAACCTCCCCACCTTAACCCTTTTCTCTGAGTTGTTCACAATGACATAAGCAGTGCTGTGTCTTGTGCGTGCTCTCTGTTGTGGCTCTTACAGGTCTCAGCTGCAGTGAAGCCATAGCTAAATTGGGGAGGTTCGTCTTTCCCACCAGGAAAGGCTGGTTTGCACTCGATTTATATACAAACTGAGTGGTAGGAGAATTAGAGTAAGAGAGAAGAGTTTTCATTTTAAAAGACTATTTAAGGAGGAAAAGCACAGCAAGGAGCAGATAGCACAGTGGTGGTGGGGTTGGGTGCAGCATATGAACAAAAATTGGAATAATTCAGATGAGATCCGACTGGCCCTGTGTGAGGACAACGTGCAAACTCATAAAGAGTTCTATATTTTGTGGGGACAGTTGGGGAAATTTGAATATAGACTGGTTATTAGATAATATTAAGGAATTACTGTTAATTTTGTTACGTGTGATTAGCAGTGTTGTGGATAAGAAAATGCCTTCATATTTAAGAGGTGCATGCTGCATTTATGGGTGAAATGTTATGATGTCTGCAATTCACTTCAAAATAGTTCTGTAAAGATTATGAGGCAAATATGGCAACAAGTTAGTAATTGTTAAGTTTAGGTGTGCGTGTGTGGGGACTAGTTATACTATTCTTTCTACTCTTCGGGATGATTAAAACATTTCATAACAAAACATTAAAAGAAAAAAAGAGTAAAGGCTCTGGAGCCAGATTTCATGGGCCTGAATCGTGGCATGTGGCTTCAACTCTGTGCCATTTCTCTTCCCTAAAATGGGGTAGGATGACAAAGGTAGCTGCTGTATAGGGTTGTATGAAGACTGAATTGTATAACACACAACATGCTTAGATCGGTGTCTGGTACACAAGTACTCAATAACTGCTTTCTTATCATTATTACTATTATTATTAAAAAGAAACCGTCTCAAGAAGTAGAGATGTTAAACTTAGACTGGGACTGAGAGAGAACATAATTTCTCCAGAGGCCAAAGGAAATCCCACCATTTGTGACAACATGAATGGACCTTGAAGGCATTATGCTAAGTGAAATAAGTCAGCTAGAGAAAGGCAAATACTGCGTGGTATCACTTATATGTGGAATCTTTAAAAAAAAAAAAAAAGTTAAACTCATAGAAACAGAGAGTAGAAAAGTGGTTTCCAGGGGTTGGGGGATGGAGGAAATAGGGAGAGGTGGGTAAAAGGATACAAACTTTCAGCTATACAATGAATAAGGTCTGAGGATCTAATGAACATCGTGGCGACTATAGTTAACAATACTGTATTGTGTAATTGAAATTTGCTAAGAGAGTAGAACTTCTGTGCTCTCATAAAAAAAAGAGATAAATATGTGAGGTGATGGATGCATTTACTATATGGAGGAATCCTTTCACAATGTATACATGTAACAAATCACCATGATGTACACTTTAAATATCTTACAATTTTATATGTTAATTATACCTCAGTATAGCTGAAATTAAAAAAAAAAATTCTCTAGAGGCCAGACAAAAGCATTCAACTTGGGTCGCCTTCCAGTTTGTGGTGAGTCCGGGGGCAGAGGCAGAGCTGGGTTTGATGGGGATCCGGCATCCTCGATGACACCCTTTTCTCTGGCAGGGTGGACTGGGTGTTATCAGGGAGAGGCTTATAAGTAGGAAGACATTGATGTGTGGGGCAATAAGCCCGTCTCCAGGGAGAGAGGTTGAGTCACCAGGTTGGGTGGAAGATCTCATTGGACAGTGACGTGAATGGAATGTTGTGCTACTCATCCCTGCACAGAACTGACGTTCTTTTAGTCATTGTGATATGTTTTTCAAGCGGAACAGGAAATTTTGCAGGTAGGCATGAAGAGGGCTACAGAGAAAAGAGGCAACTCAGCTTCTGTATGGGAATTCAGCTGCACCAGAGAAAGTCTGGAATGTGCATTGCATAGTGCAGAGATTTTCAGAGTGAATCAGTCATTCAAAGATGGGACTAGAGAGAAAATGGGTTCATTAGGAACGCGAGTCAGGGATCCAGCAGGAAACAGATGGCCCAGCCATGTTGGATCATCTGAGGAAGGTTTAGTGAAGGGGCTCTTTACGTAAGTGTGGGCAGAGACTAGTAATGAGGAGTTAGTTCCTCTAGACCTAACGGAATGAGGAAGGAGTTGTACCAGAACTTAGGGATAGAGAGTTTGTATTGAGGGCTATCTGAAAGGGAGCTGGAACTTTAGGTCAAGGGACACAGCCAGCCCATCAGGACCCCAGGGGAGGTTGAGGAGAGGCAGGGGATATCCCAGCCTCACTCTCCTTGCTTCTCTTGATCTTCTGCTAGCGCTTTCCAATGGCTGAACTCAGCAGGATGCCAGAGGGCAAGAGAGCCTTGATGCAGCACACGCAGGTCAGCCTCCCAGGGCCCAGAGCCGGCTAGAGGAGGACAGAGGCTGACCTAGAAAAGGGTGCAGAGTGGGGGAGGGTGGATCTGGACATTTTCATCTGGCCCACTAGGAGAATATGAGGCTTTTAGGAGAAAACTTTTTTTTCCAGCCTCACTCTTAGTTACTTCCCCATTGCTAGTATGCAGAGGAGCCAGGTGATCTCTTTTACTCTACTACATAAGCACCAGGCACTTTATGCAAACACCGGTTTCTAAGGATGCGCTATTAGCTGTGGTGTACAGGCTGGAAGCAGACTTTAAATCCCCAAATGGGAGCTCCAGAAGGGATATTAGAGATAATTTAGCCTAACTGCCTCATTCTGACAAGTAAGAAAACTGAGTTTCTGAGAGGCAAAGTGATTTGTCCACAACTTCTTAGTGGCAGAGCCCAAAAGAGGACACTCATATCCTGGCTCTCAGTGAAATGATCTTTCCTCCAGGACCTAATTCTACTCTGACCTCAGACATGAAATTGGCACCTTTCCTCTCTTTCTGCATTCCTTGACCTTGACTCTTCAAGGTCACCACCCCAACAGGCCCTCTTGTGATAGGAAATTACCTTGATGCGATGGGGGCCTCTAAGTGTATTTTACACATAGTCGGCACGCTGTCCTGAGGTCATAGAACTGAAAACTCGCAGCCAAAGAGATGGGTTGGGTTTATGCATTGGGATAGGGTACGAGTGGGTGGAAAGACCACATCCCTGGCTTCTGTGTTATACAGAGTCAGAGGTCCTGTCTGTCTCTCTGCCAGGTCAGCCTTGCCCGCTGATGATGTGTTATGGAAACCAGAATTGAGAGGTGAATGAGAGGGCACAATAGGCAGAAGGTGCCTGTGACCAACACATACTTTTTTTTTGGAGAAACACTGGGGCAGTAAGCCTGGCCAGAACAGTTCTGATAACAGCTCTGGGTCTCGTGTGGGCAGAGGACTCATGGGGCCTGAATGGGTGTCACACAAGAGCAGTTGGTGTCTGGCATGAATGTTAGGTGTCTACTTGGTCCTTTCCTTCCTTCCTAACTTTTCTTCAACACGTGCATGCTTTTATTTTATCTATGTCTAACATGCCTCATGAGCTACTTGCTTCCTTATTCCCTGTGCTTAGTTTTATCTGTCTTCATCTATCTTCATTTGGTTTGTTTCTTTTGTTTTCTGTAGAGAAGAATTGAACATTCTTAAATAACAGAGCAAACACAAATTACACCCTCCATAGATTTAGGGTTAATGTTTATATTTTGTACCTCAGTTTCTAGGCTTTGGAGATAAAAAAAAACATCTGAGGTCATGTCTTTAATTTCCAAAGATAAAAAGAGCAAAAGGGCCCTCAAGTGACTTTGTCTCCACTGAAATTACCCCTATGTGCCCAGCCTCATGGATCTCAGAATTGGATCGTTATCTCCAACTAATTATGACACATGAAGACACAGACAAGAGGCTCCTCCCATGGTCTCCTCATCACCCACCTGTCTCCTCGTGTCCTGCATGTATCTTCTCTGGACCTGTGCTGTTAGCTCAACTGGTTGGCAGTGGCCTTGAGGAAGCTAGCCCATGGGTCTAATCCTGATAGGACCCAGCTAGTGTTGCACGGAGAAAAACATGGCTTCCCCTTTAGAAGCGGTGCCTCCTTTAACCCTGGGCCACTATTCTGACAATCCCTTCACCAAGGGGGCAGGATGACAAAGTTTGGATAGCTCAACCAGATCCCAGTTCTAGGATCAACTAGAAGTCAGGGAAGGGGCATGGTCTTCCTTCAGGAAGGAAACCACCCATCTCCATCTGTGGAACTCAAGGGCACTTGCATGGGCCTTTGTCAGCCTCCACCTAGTGTAACCTGCCTTTCCACAGGTAGCAGCCTAATGACATCATGCCAGGTCGCAACTCTGAAGTATCGAGATCACTTTGTGAAATTAGGATGAAAACCAGAAAGGTTAGTTGGCTCAGTGACACCAATGACAGCCCCAAACTACACTTATATTCTGAATTCCTGGGAGGCTCTTTTGCTGAGTGTGCTACAGAGTGAGATTTAACCCTTAGAGTCCATCCAGTACTTCTCCCTTGTTCCTACCGAACATAACTCAACATTTGTGTTTAGCCCAGAGACACAAATATGAGGCAGCCTAGAGTAAACCCCCTTCCCTGGCTACCTCCATTACAAACTAACAGTTCATTTTGCATTTGAACATCAGGAACCCCACCCCCTGCCCTGTCATGTCTGGAGATGATAGAGAAGCTGGTGGATTTTATGTATTTATTGATTTAGACCTTCCCCCCACCCCCAGAAGTTGAATAATGCTTATTGACAGAAGCATTTGGGACGTGTCATTTTTACAAAAGGTAGGAAACATCATGGCGCTTGGAGGAATTGGTAAGGGGTGAAGAGGAGCTTTCTCTGACTTGTGGTCTGAGGAAGGGACAACGTGGCATTTTCCACTTGATGTATGAGGAAACAATGTGATTTATGATGTGGAAAGGGCCTCAGCCCCAAGCAGTGCCTGTGTTGAGACTGGAGACTGATAGATATCCAAAATCTTGTAATAAACCATAATGGAAAAGAATACAAAAAAATAAATAAATAAAATAACCTTTGTGGTTCCCATTTTAAAGATAAGGAAATGGAGACTCAAAGAAGCTAGGAACTTTCTTAAATTCACATAGCTATTAAGTGCAGAGCTAGGATTTGAACCAAGAAATAGTCTATATGTCTACTTCCATAGTCTGTGTTCATTCTGTTGCACTGCACTGGGGGAAAGTAAATTCAAGGAGACCTAGGAGGAGGAGGAGAAAGAAATAGAGGGGAGAAAGTTAAAAAGACTCGCTAAGAGACTGGGGATCTCCCAGAGCTGAGTCTACATGTGTGTCCCTAGTTTTAGTGTGCAGCCCAGGGACAGCACTGGAGAGAAGTACACAGTATCTGCTGCTCCTCCTTTACTTGTAGAAAAGAAACAGGGCATGCTTAAGGAAAGGTAGGCAGTTTGATCAGCAGGTATGTAGGATGAAAATAGGAAATCCAACTAGAGGTATACTTGTGGTAAAGTGAGGGATTCCTTCATTGTGCATGGGGAGCCATTGAGTGTTTTTGAGTGAGGGAATGACATCATAGAGCTGCTTTTCTTTAAGAAAATAATAATAATAATAACAGTAATAATGATAATTTTTACCAGTGTTTAGAGTGGATTACAGTGTGAAGTAGGGTAAGTGTTATAAAGGGGTAGATACCACATGCAGTTGGAGCTCAGAGGGGAGGGAGGTGAGCTTTACCAGGAGGAGTTAGGGAATGGTTTGTAGGAAAAGTGACATTTGGCTTAGGCCTGGAAGGATGGATTTGGAGAGTCTGTGATGGGGGTGCCAAGGTATCCCTGGAGGAGAGACTGGAGAGCTTCTCTTGTCAGGCTGCTGTGCAAATGAGCTAGATCAGCAGCCATGCATTTAGATACCACCTTGCTTGAAAAAGGAGTTACAGCAGCTTATAAAAAATATGCACTACAACAGGATAAAGTAAGGAGGTGATGAAATAAGGGCAGAGAGAAAATTAAGGTAAGAAAAGTGAAAGGAAGGTCGCATTGAGGTTAGCACAGTTAGCTGGACCTGTCCCCTATTTTCTGGGGTCATGCTCTCCAAAGCTCACAGACAGACTACTTTAAAAGACAGAGCATGTGTGGAGCAAAGGTGGAGACTGTGAAGAGGCAGTGGCAACACACACTTCGGCCCTGTGGGCAGCACCAAGGATAGCTGGACAAGCCTTTGTGCAGAGCCGAGGTGAAGGCTGCTTCAGTGATGGGGTGGTCAGAGCCCGGTGGAGCCCAGATGAGAGTGGGTCATAGAGTGTGTAGGAAGAGAGAAATCTGAGCAGCCGACTCTATCGGCACGCCTGTGTGCACATACGTGTGTGTGTGAGACCTCAGTGTCTTGGTGATTGCTGAAAAACTTGGAATCCTCAAGGTCTCTGCTCTGAGCACCAAGCTCCATGCTCTATGGTAAGAGATCCAGGAAGCAGCCAGGTAATAGTTTCCAGGTTCTTGGAGAACCTGCTGTAGGCTCTGTCTTTACTTGCTTGAGAACACACCATACTCGGGCTAGACTCCAAGACTCTGCTCCTGCTGGAACCTTTGCTTGAAGGTCCTTTCCATCCTAGCTATGGTCGGTCTATTCATAGTCTATCAATTTTGTGAGGCTCCAGCATTGTTCCACTCCAGGTGGGGAAGAAGTCTTCTGTGACGTCACTCTGTTCCCATCTCTGATCTCCTTGAACACATTCCAGGACCTGTCATCACAAACCTCCTTTCACTATTGCTATTGCACGTGCCAGGTGTTTTCTCCCCAGCTTGACAGATGTTAAGTTCCTGGAGGACAGCTGGGAACTTTTTGAAAGTCTTAGTGCCTATCCCAGTGTTGTTTATACAGTAAAAGCTAAATAAATACAAGCTTGACATTCTGTTCCTCTGGTATCTTGCCTTGTGTGTCACCTTCAGTGGGTCTGTGCAGTGCAGTGCAGGATAGTGAATAAAGCCCTCGACCCAGTCAAGAGGTCTTGGTTCTAGGATTGATCTATCATTGACTTGGATATTGATCTATCATTGACTTGGATCTGTCCCTTGTCCTTTCAAGGTCTCAGTTTTCCCTCCTGTAAAATGAGAGGGTTGCACTGAATGATTGCTGCAGTCCCTTCTACATATACTCTGGACTCAGGAAGGTAGCATTTCCATGTGAAGGATAACCAGGAAGGGGAGGGAGGCATCCTTGTGCCTGGTTGGATGCTGTGGGGGCATGGTGTTCCCACCTGTTTAGGTGTGCTGGGATGCTTGGTGCTCTGAGCCAGTCAGGTGTTAATTGGTGGTGACTTCTCTAATGGTGGTGTCTTTGCAGGTGCCAAGTTAGCCAGAAGTCCCCCATCAGAAGAACAGTCATTGATTAGGCACCTTTCAGATGTCCTCTCTAGACCTCCCCAAACTCTGAAATGTAGTATTTCCTCCTGTACTTTGAGAGAACAGACTCAGAGAGGTTAAGTGATTTGCCAGAAATTGTCAAAACCAGGATCTCGCCCAAGGCTGCCTCGCTTCAAACATGGGCTCTTTTCATCAACATTGCCTTGTAGCTCAGTTAAACCCAGAAGAAGAGAGCAGGCGACGTCCATGCCACAACCACACAGGAAGGCGAGCAGCCCCCAACTGGCAAGGCGTCTCCTCTGTTAGAATGTCCCTCAGACACATCAGTCCTTGAGCCAGACGGATCCCTGAAAGACCTCTTGAAGATCTTCCCTAGCCTACGAAGTCAGTGATTTGTAGAATAAGACATATTCCTGTCCCAGGCTCCAAGTTTCTTTCTTCTGAGAACTAAAGCTGATGTTCTTCCACGGGCTATTAAGACACCAGGGAAGGAAAAGAGGATGTTGGCCAGGATAAATGTGGTGGAAGGCGAGCTGTTTCTTTCTAAGTAGTGGGTATCAATTTTCTAAATACAACCCAAGGACATGTTATACTTCTTTCTGCAAGTCCTTATAAAGACAACAGAGACAGCAGCTCAGTATACCCTCTTCCTGGTCTTGTTCTGTTCCGGTCTGCTCCCTGAATCTGCTCTCTCTCACCAGTGCTTGAAAAGTGGTCTCTTCCTGTTAATGAAAATAAGTGTCTGCAGCTTCACTTAACAGGTCAATCAATGCCATTGATGAGGTGCCTACTGCTAATGAATTCTTGTTCTACTCGCTAAAGAATAAAATAGATGAGGATCCTGGCCTGGGGGAGTTTTGGCCCATAGAGGTTTCATAGAGGTAACAACAAAGTCTCCCAGGAACTTGGAAATAATAGAAATGAAGCTGCCTTTGAGGGTTAAATTAGGTCCATCCATCCATCCTACATGGATGTGATCCATCATCTGCAGCTGTGGACCAGGAGATATTCTGCAAATGTGTGAAGGAAGAGAAAACACTTCATCAGTATGAGCTGGGAATAATCTCAGGGATGCCCTGCTGAAATGTGACTGTAATTTAGTAATCCAAAGCCTAATTAATTGCACCTAGGGCAGCCTGGGGAAAGACTGTGTACAGAAGTTGCTGGTCAGCTGAGGCACTTCTGAAAGGCAAGTTATTATAGAGACAGAAGCTGGTAGTGCACATTCAGGCTCTGACCACAGACAAGGGATCTTTGGTTCTCTGGCAAGTCTAGCTCTAATGTTGGGGTATATACACCAGCCCACTGTGGTATGCTGTCCTTGGGCCATGAATTATCCTGCAGACTCCTCTAGCCTTGCCTTTATTGATACATGCTCACTAAGCAATTTTTGGATGATGGTTTGGTTTCCCCAGTCCATCAGCCTCCACAGACCATGCTGACCCGAGCACTCCAGGTCCTGTCACAGTTGTATTTTGTTGTTGTTTTTGGCACCCAGTAAATACTGCACAAGAAGATAGTAAAGGGTCAGCTGAGCACTGAGGGGCTGTAGACAGAGGCAGCTAGAATCAGTTGCCTCTTGAAAAGCAGCCTTTTAAAAGCTACAGTTAGATTGGGGAGAAAATCGAGAAAGGAGCTGATCTGTTACATCTAGAGGAAAGGAGACATTGTTAGTACCAGCTAAATTTTGTTGAGTGTTTACTATGCACCAGCTACTGTACCAAGCCCTTTATAAGCATGACCTCAGTTGATCCCCAGAACTGCCCTTTGAAGTAGGTAAACATTATACCATCCATATGACAAATGAGGATGTTGAGCTCCGATCTTACTCAACTAGTGATCAGTAGAGCTAGGATATGAACCTGTGCGTATAGCCACTATGTTACATTAGAACAAGTTTTAGCAGGTGACACAACATAGAACTTTTTTGTTTCTGAGTTTTCCAACAAAGGACTGACCTCAAGCCCAGAATGCTAGAGTAAGTTTTAAGCTCCCATGATGCTAGGGGATAACTGTGGGGAGGAGTTGTTTTGCCCGTAGTTTTGAAGGAATGAATGGACTTGGATAAGCAGAGATGGATGCTGAGAAAGTGGTGCACAGCCTATTAGCATGTGGCAGTCACTCATGTAGGGAGCAGTGGGAGAAGCAGCATAGGCAGATGAGATGGTCACAGGGAACAGTGGGGCCAGTAGGAGATGCTGAACTCACTCAGGTTTGCATTTCTCTGGTTAGCTCCCTGCTATATGCCCGACATAAGATGCAATAACAAAAATTAATTCAAAGGAATAGGTAAATCCAGTTACACTCTTGTTTGTTTTAGAATTTTTAGTTCATAGCATCAGAATGGCTCTTCTATGGATGTCTGCCTTGGGTTTATAAATGTGAAGTTCTGTGTATTGAATGGGCACTGCAGGTAAGGGAAGAAGGGCCAGCCCATGGTCAACCTGACTGGTCAGGGTTTAACCAAATATGGTGGACAATCTCCCTGTTAGTCTAGCCAGAAGCATTTTCTGTGAGTTAAGTCTGGATTTGTTCCTATTTTCCAGGCATATGTAGGTTCTGGAGCCCACGTTCGTAAGGTCCAGGGAATGGAGCCCAGAATTCATCTTATCAAGAGAGAGGAGACGAAGGAACTGTTACAGGGCAGATAGAGCCCATCACACTGAAACTCAGTCACCTCCCTCACATCAGCTCTTAGAATCTGAAAAGACCTTCCTATCGTTTCTCTGGATCAGCAGTTCTTTTTCTTGCCTGGGAGAGTGTAGACCTGTGGAGTAGCTCACCACTAACTCCTTCCAACAGATTATTTATAAGAATGTTATATAAGACCAGTTCTACTGTTCATGCCTGAAGAACGCCACTTTTTTATTTCTTAATTTGAAGACGTGTCAATTTTTTTTTACTTGTTTCTCGTCTCTAAGTCAGCTTACTGAAAAAGTGTTTTTCCTGTTGCATCATTATTCAATTAAAAAAACTTTTTTACTATAATCCCTTGCTAATAATTTCTTGGAAATTTATGTAAGTTACATCCACATATTCTCTTTAATTCACATTCATATTTATTCTTTCAAAGATTCTTATATGCATGCTTTGCTGTTATAAGAACTGTCCTGTCTTTTCCTCTGGTAGGTCATGCTTGCTTACACACTTAGTAGTCCTTTTCTTCACATATGTTTTGCTGACTTTCCTGGTTTGAAAATGAGAATTCTCCCTGGATCTTTTCTTATGAATGGAGGCTACGTGAGTACTCTGGCATTTCTAGGGCACAAGTGACTTTGTAATAAGAGGTTACACATTTTGGCTAGCAGCTCTACAATTTCACCCTTGAATTCCTTCAGGACTGCCAGGTGGATGCCATATGGTCCTGGTGATTTATTTACATCTCGTTTGTCAGTCAGGTTCCTGAGCACTTAACTGCAGTTTCAACCCTGACTTCCCTCCTGTCAATGGAGGAGGGCAAGTTGGGAAGGGCTTTCTTTCTCGAGGATACTTCTTGTACCAGGAGCATCATCACTGCTCCCCCTGATTCTCCATCTCATTGTGTCCCTTTGGTGGAACAAAATAACCTCTGTGATTGACCTTGACATTGGCATTCCTCAGTTTTATTTTTGGCTTAAGTTCCTGGGTTGTTTTGTGTTTATGTGCCATTTCTTCTTCCGGGGCCTCTTTGAAATTTCTCCCTAGTCACGCAGGGATGCTTTCCTTTTTGAGCGTCTGCTGTTGTGGTCCCTGACCTCACCCTATCTATCCTGGGAATTCTATACTATATTTTAAAATAGCCTTCAGGTTTCTGTGGACTTGTGACTTTATAAACTCTTCTCTTCACTCTCCCCTTACCAATGTGTGTGCATCTCTCTCTGACATTTGGCATTAGGGTTTAAGGTACCACTTGAGAAAGGACTTGGAGGCAGGAGCAGGACGAGCTGGGCAAGGGAGGTACTGTGCATTCTACCGAGAGGCCCTTTGGTGATGCACATGGGCAGCTGATCATGCTGTCCAGGTCAGGGCAAGCCCCAGTTCCTGAGACTTGTTCTCTGAGTCAGGATTTGTGCCTAGGATGTGCCAAGGCTGCCAGCCTTGTGAATATACCCTCCTCCCTGCAGCATGGATTCTGTGCAGGCTTCCCTTCCACACCCCGGCTCCCAAAGAGCCAGAGAAGTGATTGACTGGAGCATTCTGGCCTGGCTTGCTTCCTGTGATGAGGCCAGGATCTGTGCAGGACAGGCTAACAGAGAGTGGGCTAAAGTGGCAGTAGGAGAAACTGATTTTGGAAACGGGGGAGAATTTCCAAGGAGCTCAAGTGGGAGGCTCAAGGAGAAGGTGGAACCCCTTTGGAGATATTGAGAATATCTGTCTGTGTGAGCCGAGAGGCAGACCCAGCTGAAGCGAGGGCAGTGCGGGAAAGGACCTCGTGAAGCTTCTAGGCTGAAGCTGCTGCTGGTCAGGATCACTTCTCTGATTCAGCAGCAAGTGCCTGACCAGGGTTGTTGAGCTAATTGTTAAATTAGAGAGGCTGGGGAAGCAAATTGCTTCATGATGGGCTTTCTCTGACTGTGTCCAAGGCTGATGTCATCCGTGAGTTCCTCCTTGATGGGGTGGGGCTGTGGGGATGGTGGGCAAGCCTGACATGGGTTTTAATAAACCCTCATCAGCTGCAGCAAGCCCCTGCCTCTCTGAGAGGCCCGCGTCTGCCACTGTGGGGAGTTCACTGCCAGCTTCTCTGTGCTTTTGTTTACTGTCCCCAATTCCTGAGCCTCACAATGATGATATTTTAGATCATCATCTTAGGGGTCATGAACTCAGGTGCCCAAAGGAGCCAGACCATTAACCTGAAATATCAAAATGGGCCAAGTGTAGATGGTGAGTGGAGAGTATCAGGGAGCAGTAGAGAGTGGTGGGGACGGTGGCAGACTGGAGAGTGGTGCCTCATCTCGGGGGGCTGCAGCTACTCAGCCCCAGCTGATGGGTGCCACATGGGAATGTGAGCTCCTTGTTGCCATATCGTCTTGTTTCAGAGAGGATTCAGATAGGTATTTTCTTTGTGCAGTAGCCTGATTTTTAAGTGTTGAAACTAATTCAATTAAAAGACACTGGGTTGGTCAAACAAAGTCCATTAGCAGGATGAGTTTGGCCTGTGGGCCTCCAGTGTGCAACTTCTGACTTTGGTCCAAACTGCTTGTCTTACAGATGAGGAAACAGATCCAGAGAGGTTAAGCCTTTGGCCCAAGGTTACGGGGAGTCAGGGTTACTGCCTGGAGCTTATAACTCTGTCTAGCACTCTTCTGCTTCTTGGTGCTGATTTGGGACCAGGTATTCTCTGTGCTGGGGCAGGCTAGCTGGAGGAGAGTAGACCTGGGTGGACATGATTGATGCCTTGTGCTACATTATTGCTTTTGTGAGTTGCTAGGGCTCAGATGCTCCAAGTGGGTGGGATGGTTAGGGGAATTCAGGGTGCTTTTGCAGGTAGCAGCAGTGCATAGTGAGATGTGGGGGTGAGGATTTAGGCTGCTCCCGTTTTGGAGCTCCACCCATGCCTGTGCTCATTCCTATCCTTTCCCACAGGCACCACAAACTCATGCACACATGCAGAGGCACTACAGAAGCAGGATATGCCACTTCCGAATCCCTGCCCTTTGTCACTCAAGTGTACACCTTGGGATCATCCTAGACTGTCCCCACTCTTGCCCTGGATTCTTCAGCTTGGAACCACCTTTCCAGTCTTGCTGCTGCTCTCCCAGTTCAGGAGTTTCACGATACAACATTGGGACCATTGCAGTAGGCTTCAAGCCTGACTGCTCCCAACCCATGCTCCATTACTGTCTGATAAATCTTCCCAAGCACAAACTTTGACTGTGGCATATTCCTACTCAAAGTGGCTCTGCATTGCCCACTGGATAAAGTAACAGTTCCTTAACTTGGCATCTCAGGCTCCAAAGCCCTATGGTATTGCAGCAACAGTCATCAGTCTGGCCTAGGTGTAGATCCCAGCTCTGCCACTTACCAGCTGTGCCAACTTAGGCAGTTTTCTTGACTCCTCTGAGCCTGTTTCCTTTCTGTAACAGGAGGATTTTACACAGAATTGTTTCAAGAAATAAATGAAATCATGAGTATAAAGCACTTAGCTTGACACACACTGATTCTTTAATTGAAGGTATTATTCAAGGGCCTCCAGGCTTTGGTACCAGTATTACCTGTCCCACAGCCTTAGCTCCAGCTACTTTGAACTACTTGGTGATCCCACTGCCTTGGCCATTTTCTCATTCTCTGTTATCCATCCTTTTTTGGTTTTGCTGTGTCTACTTTGTAGCATAGGTATTTGTGTACTTGTCTTGATTTCCTTCCCCCATTGCATGCGCTTTGAGGGCAGAGCCTGGGTTTGACACATCTTGTACCACACTGGCACAAAAGATGCTCAGGAGAAGTTTGTGGAATGGATGAATATTATCCTCAATGGAATGGATGAATATTATCCTCAGTTGGGCTCCACATTAAGTAGTTAATTGATAATATGTGTATTTATGATAGTTTCATGAATATTTATAGTCCTACTGTGTTCAGAGGATTCAGTTGTAAAAGAAACAGATACAGTCTAGGTCTTCATGAATCTTGCGGTGTAACCAGGAAATGGGCCGGTACAGAGGCCACTGAAGTGAGTGTGGTAAGGACAGTGGCCTGGCAGGGGCAGGGCTGTGACCAAGGCAGGTGGTACAGGGTACTGTTGGTGCACATAGCAGGGGCAACCAACACAGTCCTAGCTAGCCTACTGAGAGCATCCTGGAAGAAGAGGTGTTTCACCTGAGACCAGAAGGATGAGTAAGACCTTGACTCAGGTACATGGTTTATTGTGAAGAAACTGCTTTAAATCTCAGTTTAAGAAAACCTTGCTTTGTTTTCATTCACTCACAAGCTCTTACAGAAATGCTTTCTGAGAACCAGGTTTTCTGAAATGATCTGTAACCAAGGCAATGTTATAGTTTTAGGTTGCTAGGGGCTGGGACAAGGGTTGTTGATTGTATTCAAATTTTAAGCAACACCCAAGCTGACAGCTGTGGCTAGAGAAGCAAAGTTTCTCCTTTCTTTAAGAGCTGGGTGGGAGATTATTCTCTTCTAATTTGGAAAAGATAATCATATACTTTCATGCTGTCAGGGTATGGAGATTCAGTTACTCAGTCTATTCTGTTTTTGTTGCTTGCTTGTTTTGTGGCTCCAGCTGTGTGGATACAGGGGCAGGAAAGCTAGAAGCAGGAAATGTCTGGGGTGTTTCTCTGACCCTCCTATTAGGTCTTCTGCTTGGGTCTGGAAGAAAGACTGTAGTAGCAGACGTGCTCTGCAGCTGCGGAGGAAGCAGAGGAGATTTTTGCATTAGGAGGAGACGCAGGGATCTGGAACTGTGTGCAAGTCAGGAAACTTGACACCAGGGAGAGGAGGCCACAGAAGAAGATAAGGTTCTCTTTGTAGACCCTGTACAAAGGAAATGTACAAGAGGACAGCAAGTGATTAAGAATCATTGTGATGGAATAATCAGAAAAATTATGAATTATACTTACATGTTCCTTTGAAATAGGCTACTTTTGGACTTGATGTTTGTATCTGTTCTTTTAAAAATTTTATTTTAAAAAATATAAAATTGTGCTAATTTCTTTTTCACCACAGCTAACGTTTAGGATCCGGAGTCCAAAGCATCTACTGCCACCTGGTGGCAGAGTACATCACCTGTGGGATTTGAAGTTGATGGGGGTACACATTGATTGAAAATTGATTCTGCAGCCAAAATATGGAATCATAAAATATTAAAGTTGTTAGAGATCTTAAAGATCACATAGTTTTGCTTCTAATTAAATCCAATATCTTTTCATATAGAAGCTCTTACCTGAATGCCTCTAGTAACAGGGAGCTCATGATCTTGCCTGACAGACTATTCTGTTGTCATTCGTTCTATCAGAATGTTTCTTCTTTTTATTTATTTTTAATAGGAAGAATTACTTGTTTTTATTTACCCTGGTTTTACCCCTGGAAAAACCCAATATAAGTTTTCTGTGTCATCTGCATTATGACCCTTCAAATATTTGAAGCAGCCTATCTCCCCATGATTCTGTTTTGAGGTTAAACAATTGTGGTTCCTTCAGTCTTTATTCTGAAGTCATGCTTTTCAGACTCCCCATAGGCATTTCTTTCCCCTAGTTGCTTTCTACTTTGCCAGTGTCCCTGCCTAATTGTGCTGCCAGGCTTCGATCCAACACAGTGCTACAGACTTGATCAGCTAAGTGATCCCTGGTACTTGCAGGCTACCTGGACGCCAGACTTCAGATGCACTCTGTGTGGTATGAATTAGCTTTTTGTAGTCTTTACACAATGCTGACACCTCTTAGGTTTGTGGTAATGGAAACCCCAAGAATTTGTGTCCTTCCCCCTATTTTTGAACTTTTTTTTAAAAGCGAAGAGCAAGACTTTAAAGCGAACGCTTAATCACACAGTTTAACACAATACATTCTGAATTTCAGATGTTACGGGTAAAGTGAAAGCCCTTTTTGACTTCATAGCAATTAATTTCTCCCTGGAGGTAGATCGTGGTAGCAGATGTTAGGGACCTTCCAGACCTTTCCATGCATTTGCTTATATGTATATCTATCTATATATCTCTCTCTATATATATCTGTAGAAATTTGTAAATATCTCTGTGTGTGTATGTCTGAGGTTAACATATCAGGCTTTTCATATCATTTTGCAACTTTTTTTTTTCATGCAATGACATGTCTTGAAACTCTTCTGGATAGTATTTCTCACTGTGGATATTCCCTAGTTGTCTTAGCAATTCTTCTGTTGTTTCTGTTTCTTTTACTTTTATTTTTTATTTTTTTACCATTATAAACAGTGCTGCAGTGAATGTTCGTGAACAAGCAGGCACATACACAAGTATTTCTCTAAGGTAGATACAAAGGACTGGAATTGCTGAGTGAGTGATAGATACATTTTTTATTTTAAAATGTAGATCTCAGGCATAAAGCTTGCCTTTGTTAATTTTGACCTGGTGTTCAAATCTGCTAAGATAAATTTACATATTGATTTTGGTCATCTCTTACAGTATTAAGCTCACTATACCAGTTTTGTATCATCTGTCCATACTATAAGCATATCTTTCATCTTGTCATCTTAGGAACTATTTTTTTTTTTTTTTTCAGTCAAACACAACAGTCAAGGGAAGAGCTTTGTGGCTACCACCAGAGACCTGCATCCCACCTAAAGCTCACTGTATTGTCCTAATAAACACTCTTTGGGTCCTGCAGTTTATCTACAGCAATTCCATCCAACTGTACTCTTATCCTGTTCATTTTTCACTATCTTATCTACAAGAATATTGTGGAGGACATTTGCCAAAGGTTTAGCAGAGATCCAGACGCACACTACATGATGTTCTCCTGCCCACCCACCCTTGTGTGCCTGTCACGGAGGGAAATGAGGATGATATACATTGCCCAAGATGAGTGTCATTTAAGGTATATGTGGGTAACACTTTAATGAGCAATGTTTTTATGTACCTCCATGGAAAGTGTTCATTCCAACTCAAAGATATTAGGAAAAAATAAGCTATCTGTTTTCAAATTACCCTTCTTACCTATATGTTCCCAAACCAGTTGGTCTCCCAGGGAGACTGTGTCTGGTGACAGAGACACAGCAGCCTTAGTGATAAGCTCAGTACCTAGGGTTATATTTCCAGTGTTATTCAGGCTAATTTACGGTATACAGAGATATAGTCACGTGGACACACCCACAGGTGTAGGTACATGGACACACGCATTGACACACAGCCATGGGCACCTGTTTTCTCAATCTAGTTCTCGTGGTAAAAAGACATTTTCTGAGTTACAGGCCTTATTAGCTTACTCTGCCTTATCCGTAAGAAGAATGGAAATCATGAGACAGATAATTTCCAACTCACTTTTATCTGGCTTTGAAATTTGTATTTATGACGTGCCACAGATGACCCTCAAAACGATAAGGATGGTGGGACCAGAGTCCTGGAGTGGGTAATGAAGGGTCAAGGCATTGCAACTCTGAAAGTCCTCGGGACAGATGTGCAGTCACATGGTTTCAACTGCATAGGGTGGTGGTCCCTGGAGTCCCCCGTTCCCCAGCCTGGGATTTGGGAGCTCTATTGCCCTTCTGGAGGTGGCCAGGCTTGGACTTTTCATTAAGGAAAAGAACCTCTGTTGCCTCATTTTTAGGGCATCTAGTATGGAAAACATAACCTCAAGTATCTATGATGTAATCTCTGAGGAAAAAGTTGCTTCGGCTTTTTCTTACTATAAGTAGAAATTCTGTTTCCTTTTTTTCCTTCAGTGAGCCTGAGCTATCAAAGGCTTCTGGTAAAGTTACAGGCAAGTAGATCTCCAAAATCCCACAGCTGGCCTTATTTGCGGGGTGGGATGGTGGTGGTGTCAGTTCTGCTTCAGAAGAGAAAAATAGGAAGGAACAACAAATACTCCTTTAACTCCTGATGTTTCTTTTTTCTTTTCCCTTAAGCTAATAAACAAAACAAACATAAAAACATAGTGAGAATGCAGAAGGGAAGAAATGATACAAAATGAGTGAGCTGTTCCCCGTTTGCATCTGCAATGTTCCTTTACCCTGGACAAGGCACTGTGCTAGGCGCTAGGTGCCAATGGCAGGCAGGAGTGGGGTGGGATACAAAAATGCACTAACTATGGTCTTTGTCTGTAGGCGTTTACAGTCTGGTGAAGACAAGTCTGCAGACAGCATGGATGCAATGAACTGACCAGTGTTTCTCTAGGAAGAGTTCGATTGATAGTACTTGGGTAAATAAACCACCCTCATAAAGAAGAATTCACCTTTTGTTTTTTACAGGTCTTGCAAAGCTACATTTATTCTTCAAATACAGGGAAAATAAACAGAATCTTAGGTTCAGGGCTTCTGTTGCTTGCTTCAAGTTAAACAGACCCACTCTGGGCAAACCTGTATTTCCCTCCAAGAGCCACCCCTTCTCTCTGGGACCTGGTGACCTCCTGCCTTGGGCAGGGCTACACCTATCCCCTATTTTCTCTTGAGTTACTGCTAGAAGGCAGAAGCTCTGCTTTTCAAACTGTGAATTCTTGGGGAGCCTCCTGGGTGTTCTCCTTCATATATTTCCAGGTATAGTCCAGGATATGACATAGAGTAGACCCCTGTTAAATGCTTGTTGAACAAATGAAAGCTTCCCTTTATCTATTCCTCATTCATTCATTCACTGAACACACGTTTATTGATTGCCTTCTCTGTGCGAGGCACTAGGGATACAGCAATGAATGGGACCTGGCTGAGGAGACATATAGACAATTGGAATATAATCTGATGTATAATGGATTCAATATGATACCGAGAAAGAACAGGGTATGATAGGTACATATGCAGGGAGACCCAGCCCAGCTGGATGGGGCAGGGAAGGCCTTCTAGAGACTTAGAGAATTAGCACAGATAGCTTAGATAATGACAGGTAGGAAACAATGTTCCAAAGCATGGGAAGGGTACATGCAGTGGACCAAAAGGAAGAGCTAGTTGAGCATGGAGAGTGAAGGCTGGACAGTTAATAATAATCATAATCATAAGCACATATATAGTACTCACTGTGTGCCAGGTACTACTTTAAGCCCTTTGTATTTGTTAACTTATTTAAATACTATTAGTATCACTCTCATTCTACAGAAAAGAAAACAGAGGCACAGGAGGTGAAGTAACTTGAACAGTCTCACACAACTAGTCAGTAGTAGAACTGGCGTGTGAAGTCTTGGTGGTGATACAGCATTTAAGCCTGGGCGGGGGTGGGCACTGATCCCCAGTGGGAATCCTGGCACGCTGCTGGGTGTGCATGGGCCCCAGTGGTAGCAGTCCACTTGGAGAAGGTCTAGTACAGACTGTCAGGGCCTCTGGTGTATCCTAATTGTCACGTCTGCCTTCACCAGGCAGGCGATGAGACTCTCCCTTGCCGCTGTAGATGGTTCGTTGTGTCTTGTCCTCTGTGAGCAGACTGCAGAGCAGAGTGTCCCCAGCCTCCTGGGGAGAATGGACTTGGGACAACAAAGAACAGTTACACTTTGGGTGACCAGATTGCAGCCTCCACTCTGGACTGCCATCCCTAAATGGGGAAGAGAAGAAGGAGAAATGGTTTAAAGACCTCTACCACCCAAACTGGCCACCCTTTCCCGGTGCTAGGCCACTTGTGTGTGATTGTCAGGGCTACAGGTGGTGAGGAATGGGTGAGGAAGAAGAACGTTTTAACCGATTGCCCCTGGGCCCCTAGAGAACGGGCCTGAAAAGGGGCAGAGGTATTGGTTCTGCCTTCTCTCTTCCCGTTTTGGAAATGAGTGACCCACCCCAAGGCATCAGTGCCCTCACAGGCCTTGGGCAGCCCCTCCCCATGGCAGGTAATGACCCTTCCTCTGAACCCCCTCAGGCAGACCCTGCTCAGAGGGGCGTCCTTGCAGCCTCCTCACAGCCTGCTGCCACTCGCTCCGGAAAAGCACAGGAACTGCATGTTGGTGTTTGGAAAAATTAATGCTTTCAAGATGGGCTCCGCACAGCCTTAGCATGTCTGTCTCTCTCTCACCAGCTGAAAGAAAAGAAACATTCTTAGACAATTACTTCCCAAGGGAGCCCAAGGGCTGGCTTTGTTTATTGAGTGTTTTTAGTTACAACACGTGAAGTTCTGAGAATTTTTTGGCTTTGGGTTTTTTCTGGTTTTGGTTGCGGGGATAGGGAAGATGAGTGAATTCCCAATGAACAGGGCACGTGGATGGTTCACAGTTGTGAAAGCTGTGTTCTTACGTGGGCACAACTGCGTGTCCTTGGGTTAAGGAACTTGGTAAGACCTGACAGATGGAACCCAGGCTCTGGGCCTGCACTGTACCCAGATGTTCAGAGCCTTCCATCTGAAGCTTTTTGGGGCACAACTCCACCTGTTAGTGGATCCTTCCCCTTCCTCAGGCTCTCCTCGCCTTCACGCTGTCTTCTGATGGACACAGCACTTATGACACAGCCATGGTGAGCTGTCACCCTCCTTCACCCTCAGTGCCCCCCTTCAGTCTCCACCTGCCAAAGTAACAACACTCCCAGTAGAGACGGTGGATTTGAGTATCAGTGTTAGTGAGTCAGAGTCCACTGTTCCAGGGCAGGGATGGCAGACTTGCCAGCCCACGTGCTACGGCTCTTCCAGCCTCCTCTTGGCAGCCGTCACTAATTGACGGTCGTGCCACTCTTTCCACATCCGTCCTGCCTGTGGCCTCAGGGTTGTTCCTCCCCCCTCCCCCCACATAGTCTCAAAGATATTTATTGATACAAAGGGGAAGATAGATAGTAACTTGATTTAACACAAAGCTCTGGACAATCACTGCCCCTGGTTAGAGCTGGAACTTGAGATGAAACACAGTCGCCATCTCTGACCAAAGTCCCACAAGATGCCTAAGTAGCTGGCAAGTGAATAGGCTGAGAAGAGTTGGGTTGTACTGAGTGCTCGTTGAGGTCACGAAGCACCCATCCGATCCCTGTGGTAAGCAAGGAGTGGAGCAAAGTGCGGGAGGAACTGCCTCTGCCAGCCAGTGGATGGGTGCATGAGTCCAGGGACTTGCTTATGATGGCCTGTGGGTTCTTTGGGGACCATCTCACATTCCAGACCCTGTGAGTGGGAAGTGGAGAAGGAACTTGCTGTTCTGGCCCTCAGGGACCTCTCAGCTTTCAGAAAAGGTCTGAGCTCCTACTTCAATCAGCCTGCAATGGTTTGAAAATTACCAAAGTAACAAATGCTTATGATAAAAAATTATAACAACATAAAATTTTATAAAATACTATTCTCTAACCACCTACCCCTATCTCCTAGGGATAACCACTGTTAACAGTTTGGTGTTATGTCCTATCAGAACTCCTTTTCTATGCACGTTGAAATATGTATTCATAGTGTGTATGTGTATATTTATATTCCATATCTATTCTCACCAAAAAATGGAATAATACAAATTATTTCAAATTATCTTGCAAATTGTATTCTCCTACCCAACAATATATCATGGACATCCTTAAATGTCACTATGTGTAAAATTGCTTGTCCTTTATAATGGTTTCGAAGTATAATGTAGATTGTATCATAATTTATTTTACTAGTTCCTTATTGTTGGATTTTTAGGTTATCTCCAGTTTTTTTGCTGTTTTTTACAGAATACACTGAAACGTTTGTGTAAGTGCAGTAGGTGAGATTTTATAAGTAGAATTGCTGGATTGAAGGCTATGCACTTTAGAAATGTTGATAGGTATTGCCAAATTGATTTCTAAAAATGTTACGTCAATATACTCTCCTGCTGGGTTATGTATATATATTTTCCAATATGATAGGTAAAATATGCATGCTGTTATGCTTTAATTTGCATTTCCCTGATCATTAGTAGAGGTTGGCATCTTTTTACTTTTTATCAATCATTTGTGTTTCTTCTTCTGTGAATTACCTGTTCTTATTAACTCATTTTTATACGGGGTTGTTTAGCTTTTTCTTACTGGTTTTTAGGAGCTCTTTGTAAATTCGAGGTATTAATCCTTTATGTGATGTTTTGTTGCAGTGTAGCAAATATTTGTCTCCTAGATTATCTTTTAACATTGTTCATGTTTTTGCAATTTTATACATTCCTTTTTTTTCCTCTGAGGACTTAAAAAAATCCATGAATATAATACATTACCATTGTTCAAAAATTAATACAATATCAAATACGACCTTACGCCTATCTACCCAGTCCCCTCCTTCCATAGGTAACTATCAGTGTTGTTTTCTTGTAAATCCTTCCAGTGTTTCTTTTTTAAAATATAGGCAAATCTGAATCCATCCTTATTTTGCCACCTTCTTATCACGACTGAGTGAATACTAACTTTATTGTTCTGTGCCTTGCATTTTAACCCAACAGTATGCTTGGAAGATCTTTTCATATCTATTTGCAGAAAACATTATTTTTAACAGCTGCATAATATTCCATTATGTGGGTATACCATACACAGCTCAGTAGGTTTCAGACTTTTTTGTTTATGTATGCCCTAAAAGCATATTGAGAACTATATACTCCCCTCACACATCTAAGTTGACATTACACATTTTTTTTTTACCATAAGTTTAAATGGTTGCAAATAAAATATTTTCTAGCGTGTTGTGTATCGTATACAGGCTTTAAATATATTTTCTTACAAATCTTGGAGCTGGAAATTTAATGAATTGGAAAAGGCAGCTCTCATTGTCAAAGAAAGCAGCCAAATCAGACATATTTACTTCCTGTCAGAGAAAATCTGACTTCTTTTTAAATTTCAAGCAAGCATGTTAATTAGACACCCCTGTGACAACACTGTCTTCAGAATTCAAGTTCCGAGATAGATAGATAGATAGATAGATAGATAGACAGATAGATATGGTCCTGAGACTAGACATGCTTCTGTCTTCTAGATGAAATGAAGTACAGTCCTTTTCAATACTTCCTTGTGATCTCATTCAGTCTTGTGGCTTTAACGTCTCTCCATTTACCAATGACTCCCTGTTTCATTTATCTTTACTCTGTGACAAACCACCCCCGGTTGTAGTGGCTTACAGCAACAATTTACCATTTCTTATGATCGTGAAGGTTGAACAGGCAGTTAGTTCTGTTTCATGTGGTGTCTGCTGGGATGGCTGGAAGCTACAAAGTGGCCTCACTTACGTGGATGGCAGTTGGTGTGGGTGGGGCTGGGACTAGCTGGGCTTCTCAGTATGGGTCCTTGGTTCTCCTTAATGTGGTCTTTCCATGTTGCTTGGGCTTCTCACATCATGGCAGCTAGACTCAAAGAACAGTTTTATTTATTCTTGACTGCATCATCTTAAAATGTCCTTTAAAAAGTTAAGTACAGTGCAAGGGTCAAAATTCAAAATGTGTAAAAAAAAATATCCAGTGAAAAGTATTCCTTTTCAGTGCTGTTGTCCATCCCCTGTTCTGCTTAGGTGACTTGTATATCCCTCCAGAGATTTAAAAAAATGCATATACAAGCCAGTATGTTGAGCTTTGTGTCTTGCTTAGGAAAACCTTCCCACCCTAAGACTGTAAAAGTTTTTCTTCTTGGAGTTTTACAGTTGGCTTTTTTACATGGATGTCTTTAACTAGGCTTTCTTGTGTGCATGCTTCGAGGCCAGGACTGATGGACTTTTTTTTAAAAAAATTAATTAATTAATTAATTATTTTTTGGCTGCGTTGGGTCTTCAGTGCTGCGTGCGGGCTTTCTCTAGTTGTGGCAAGTGGGGGCTACTCTTCATTGCGGTGTGCGAGCTTCTCATTTCTCATTGCGGTGGCTTCTCTTGTTGCTGAGCACGGGCTCTAGGCACGCGGGCTTCAGTAGTTGCGGCACACGGGCTCAGTAGTTGTGGCTTGTGGGCCCTAGAGTGCAGGCTCAGTAGTTGTGGCGCATGGGCTTAGTTGCTCCGCGGCATGTGGGATCTTCCCAGACCAGGGATCGAACTTGTGTGCCCTGCATTGGCAGGTGGATTCTTAATCACTGCACCACCAGGGAAGGGAAGTCCCAGGATTGATGGACTTTTAGGGAAGCCAAATCATTGGCGTTTACTACCTGGAAACTCCATCAGGGAACTCCGTAAAGTTTTCCATCTCCTCAGTACTGAGGGTCATCCACATGGTTCATGTGGGCATAGTCAAAGGATTTCTCATAATTGAATCTCTGTTGGAACTTTGCAGCCTGTGTTAGGGCAGAGGGAGGAAGCCAGATGAGCTAGGGCAGTTGGGCAAGTAAGATATAGGAATCTGTCCCCACCTGAAGGGCAGGTAGAGAGCCGGGGGATTTGGAGTCATGACTTGTCCCTAACTCAGGACTTCACAAGGGCCACTTGGCTTACAGCTGTCCTCAGTGGCAAAGCTGACGTTGTTTTTTTTTTTATTCTTTTTGTTGCAGTGGTAAATTGGAGTGTTTCCTTAATCTCTCTTTCAGATTTTTCATCATTAGTGTATACGAATGCAAGAGATTTCTGTGCATTAATTTTGTATCCTGCAACTTTACCAAATTCATTGATTAGCCCTAGTAGTTTTCTGGTGGCATCTTTAGGATTCTCTGTGTATAGTATCATGTCATCTGCAAACAGTGACAGTTTGACTTCTTCTTTTCCAATTTGGATTCCTTTTATTTCTTTTTCTTCTCTGATTGCCGTGGCTAGGACTTCCAAAACTATGTTGAATAATAGTGGTGAGAGTGGACATCCTTGTCTCGTTCCTGATCTTAGAGGAAATGCTTTCAGTTTTTCACCATTGAGAATGATGTTTGCTGTGGGTTTGTCATATATGGCCTTTATTATGTTGAGGCAGGTTCCCTGTATGCCCACTTTCTGGAGAGTTTTTTTCATAAATGGGTGTTGAATTTTGTCAAAAGCTTTTTCTGAATCTATTGAGATGATCATATGGTTTTTATTCTTCAGTTTGTTAATATGGTTTATTGCATTGATTGATTTACGTATATTGAAGAATCCTTGCATCCCTGGGATAAATCCCACTTGATCATGGTGTATGATCCTTTTAATGTGTTGTTAGATTCTGTTTGCTAGTATTTTGTTGAGGATTTTTGCATGTATATTCATCAGTGATATTGGTCTGTAATTTTCTTTTTTTGTAGTATCTTCGTCTGGTTTTGGTATCAGGGTGATGGTGACCTCATAGAATGAGTTTGGGAGTGTTCCTTCCTCTGCAATTTTTTGGAAGAGTTTGAGAAGGGTGGATGTTAGCTCTTGTCTAAATGTTTGATAGAATTCACCTGTGAAGCCATCTGGTCCTGGACTTTTGTTTGTTGGAAGATTTTTAATCACAGTTTCAATTTCATTACTTGTGATTGGTCTGTTCATATTTTCTATTTCTTCCTGGTTCAGTCTTGGAAGGTTATACCTTTCTAAGAATTTGTCCATTTCTTCCAGGTTGTCCATTTTATTGGCATAGTGTTGCTTGTAGTAGTCTCTTAGGATGCTTTGTATTTCTGCGGTGTCTGTTGTAACTTTTCCTTTTTCATTTCTAATTTTATTGATTTCAGTCCTCTCCCTCTTTTTCTTGATGAGTCTGGCTAATGGTTGATCAATTTTGTTTATCTTCTCAAAGAACCAGCTTTTAGTTTTATTGATCTTGGCTATTGTTTTCTTTGTTTCTATTTCATTTATTTCTGCTCTGATCTTTATGATTTCTTTCCTTCTGCTAACTTTGGGTTTTGTTTGTTCTTCTTTCTCTAGTTCCTTTAGGTGTAAGGTTAGATTGTTTATTTGAGATTGTTCTTGTTTCTTGAGGTAGGCTTGTATAGCTATAAACTTCCCTCTTAGAACTGCTTTTGCTGCATCCCATAGGTTTTCGATTGTCGTGTTTTCATTGCCATTTGTCTCTAGGTATTTTTTGATTTCCTCTTTGATTTCTTCAGTGATCTCTTGGTTATTTACTAACGTATTGTTTAGCCTCCACGTGTTTGTGTTTTTTACCTTGTAATTCATTTCTAATCTCATAGCGTTGTGGTCAGAAAAGAGGCTTGATATGATTTCAGTTTTCTTAAATTTACTGAGGCTTGATTTGTGACCCAAGATGTGATCTATCCTGGAGAATGTTCCGTGTGCACTTGAGAAGAAAGTGTAATCTGCTGTTTCTGGATGGAGTGTCCTATAAATATCAATTAAATCTATCTGCTCTATTGTGTCATTTAAAGCTTGTGTTTCCTTATTAATTTTCTGTTTGGATGATCTGTCCATTGGTGTAAGTGAGGTGTTAAAGTCCCCCACTATTATTGTGTTACTGTCGATTTCCTCTTTTATAGCTGTTAGCAGTTGCCTTATGTATTGAGGTGCTCCTATGTTGGGTGCATATATATTTATAATTGTTATATCTTCTTCTTGGATTGATCCCTTGATCATTATGTAGTGTCCTTCCTTGTCTCTTGCAACATTCTTTATTTTAAAGTCTATTTTATCTGATATGAGTATTGCTACTCCAGCTTTCTTTTGATTTCCATTTGCATGGAATATCTTTTTCCATCCCCTCACTTTCAGTCTGTATGTGTCCCTAAGTCTGAAGTGGGTCTCTTGTAGACAGCATATAGATGGGTCTTGTTTTTGTATCCATTCAGTGAGCCTGTGTCTTTTGGTTGGAGCATTTAATCCATTCACGTTTAAGGTAATTATCGATATGTATGTTCCTATGACCATTTTCTTAATTGTTTTGGGTTTGTTTTTGTAGGTCCTTTTCTTCTCTTATGTTTCCCACTTAGAGAAGTTCCTTTAGCATTTGTTGTACAGCTGGTTTGGTGGTGCTGAATTCTCTTAGCTTTTGCCTGTCTGTGAAGCTTTTGATTTCTCCATCGAATCCAAATGAGATCCTTGCTGGGTAGAGTAATCTTGGTTGTAGGTCCTTCCCTTTCATCACTTTAAGTATATCATGCGACTCCCTTCTGGCTTGTGGAGTTTCTGCTGAGAAATCAGCTGTTAACCTTATGGGAGTTCCCTTGTATGTTATTTGTCATTTTTCCCTTGCTGCTTTCAATAATTTTTCTTTGTCTTTAATTTTTGCCAATTTGATTACTATGTGTCTCAGCGTGTTTCTCCTTGGGTTTATCCTGTATGGGACTCTCTGCGCTTCCTGGACCTGGGTGGGTATTTCCTTTCCCATGTTAGGGAAGTTTTCGACTATAATCTCTTCAAATATTTTCTCGGGTCCTTTCTCTCTCTCTTCTCCTTCTGGGACCCCTATAATGCGAATGTTGTTGCGTTTAATGTTGTCCCAGAGGTCTCTTAGGCTGTCTTCATTTCTCTTCATTCTTTTTTCTTTATTCTGTTCCGCAGCAGTGAATTCCACCATTCTGTCTTCCAGGTCACTTATCCGTTCTTCTGCCTCAGTTATTCTGCTATTGATTCCTTCTAGTGTATTTTTCATTTCAGTTATTGTATAGTTCATCTCTGTTTGTTTGTTCTTTAATTCTTCTAGGTCTTTGTTAAACATTTCTTGCATCTTCTCGATCTTTGCCTCCATTCTTTTTCCGAGGTCCTGGATCATCTTCACCATCATTATTCTGAATTCTTTTTCTGGAAGGTTGCCTATCTCCACTTCATTTAGTTGTTTTTCTGGGGTTTTATCTTGTTCCTTCATCTGGTACATAGCCCTCTGCCTTTTCATCTTGTCTATCTTTCTGTGAATGTGGTTTTTGTTCCACAGGCTGCAGGATTGTAGTTCTTCTTGCTTCTGCTGTCTGACCTCTCTGTTTTTTTTTTTTTTACTGGCTTATCTGTCCACTTAGATCCCATGGATTGAGAATTTAAACCTGGCATGAGCTTGTTTTCTATCGTAGGAGAGTGCACTAACTTTATGAAGCACCTGCTGTGTTAGGTAAGGTACAGTGCTTAGTGTTTTATATGTTATTTTGTTTTTGCCTCATGCAGGTTGTTCCGATTTGGTAAGGTCAGCCTTATCTTCATCCAAAAGATGAAGGAACTGAGATTTAGGGAAGTTAAGTCATTTGCCTCAAGTTAGTTAGCTAGAAAAAGTTTTGGGATTTGAACCTAGTTAGTCTCATTCAGCTCAGGCTCTTTCCCAACACCTAGAAGGCTTCAGATTAACTGGATAAACAGATCATAAAGAGATTAGTTATAGAATTTATGGGAATCAGTTATTTTTAAGAACCATAAGCAGAATTCATTTGCCAAAAAGTAAAGTGATCATGGCAATTGATTCTTTTCTTTTTAAAAATAAGAGTCAAGGAAGAGAGAATTCAAATTGGCTAGTGTGCAGCTACTCTGGTGCATGTGTGTGAGAGTGGGTGCCAGGGCATTCAGGTGAGTCACATATTCTGTTTGCCTTATGGAACACACACAAATTATACATTTTCTAAAAAATAAAAAAACGCAACAGTTATGGAAAAAAAAAGTTTCGTTCTAGATATATGCTAGTCAAAATTTAGTATTTCTTTGATGGTACAGTGGACTCTTTTTGATCCTGTTGAACTTCACGTTCATTATTATCAACTGCAGTCATCGTAGTCTGGTGCCTGATTTTCCTGGGCAGATGTGCTGAGGTGGGCTGTTTGGAAAAGCTGTCGGAGGAGATGGAGAAGGCGTGGGATGAAGAGAGAAGGGAAGGAATTCTCCACAGTAGGGCTCCCCACAGGCTGAGTGAGGCATGAGGTTTCAGCTGTGGTGACTGACAACTTAAGTTTTCCTGATTCTAAGTTGGTGCACTGTGGGAATTGAGAGATGGGAGGAACAGTTAAGAGAAACCAAACCTCAGGGGAGTGAACGGCCCCCAGACTTGAGGGCCCTTAGGTCACTGAGTCACACCGCCTCCTTTGATGGGTGAAGAAGCTGCTGTTAGTAGAGGCAAGAGGGAAACGCCCCTCACTGGCTGTGAGGGAAACCGAGGAGGCAATAATGAGCTCTCTGGATTGCTGGGCCTCTTGGGTCAGGTTCTGAGTTGTCGGCTCTAACTGTTTATTGTTTTTTTTTTTTTCTTCAAGAAGAACTACTTTAAATTTAGGTATTTGGAGAGGGCAGCCCACCATGTTCTGGGTAGGAAGTGGGAGATCAGGGGAGCGAGCGAGGAAGGCAGAAGAGGCAACAGGTCCCTTGAGTTGCCTTCATCAGGTCACCTGACAGGCAAATGCCCATGGAGCTTAAGGAAGAGAGTCATGGACCCTCCTTCTTGCCCCCAACATACCCCACCCCCACTGCTTATCTGAGGCCAGGACTTCTGCTCCCCTTCCTTTTTTTTTTAATGGTTGAATAAATTTACTTGTCATTCCAGATCATAATTTGCACAAATTAAGCTCTTTGACTTAAGAATATATATATATATATATGCAAAAATGCTCAAAATAAAATGTTAACTTAGCACTCCTGGTGATGGTATAAATATGCCATACTATTTTTTTTTCCATTTCCCTTTTTAAAAAAAATTGATGTATAGTTGACATACAATACTATATTAGTTTCAGGTGTACAACATAATGATTTGTATATATTGTTAAATGATCACCACAGTAAGTCTGCTTAACATCTGTCACCATACATAGTTACAGATTTTTTTTCCTTAGATGAGAACTTTTAACATCTATTCTCTTAGCAACTTTCAAATGTACAATACAATGTTATTAACTGTAGTCACCATGCTGTACATTACATCCTCAGGACTTATGTATTTTATAACTGGAAGTTTGTAACTTTTGACCCACTTCACCCACCCTCCACTGCCCACCTGTGGCAACCACTGATCTGTTCTCTGTATCTATGAGCCTGGTTTTGTTTTTGTTCTTTGTTTTCTTTCCTTTGACCTAAGACAATATTTTTGCCAAAATGTAAATATTCCCTGAGGGTCTGAATATTAAGCTCTCATCATGAAAACCTTACAGGGGATGAGATTATCACAATACTTTTCACAGGCCCAGGATGGGTGAGCTTTGAAAAGGCATAACAAGAGGGGAAGGCTCTAGCTCTTGGGGCCCAGGCTGGGGGTGTTGGGTGGCGTGCTGTGGTTGGAGACTCAGGGCAACATGGGGGTTCTGGCGATTGGTGGGGGAGGAATAAATGCTCAGGGGAGGGGTCGGAGAGGGACTGCATTTCCCCTACTTAGCAATTTGGTTTAGAGCCCGGTGTGGTGATGGGTCGTGTGGCATCTCCAGGCTACCCCCGCCAAGGGAAAGTTAAAGATCCCAGTGGAGGTCAGAGGTGAACAAGGATGAAAGCAACACAAAAGTAGGACAAGGCAGGCTAATTAGCTTCCGCCTTCCTTTCCTGCCGCCCGGCCTGATATTTGAGGTGACATTTAAAGCCACTGTACAGATGAATGCTTTCTGGAGCCTGTGGAGAGTTGAGCCTGATTCTCAGCCTCCTGGCTGGCAGCTCCTCATCCTCTCCGTCTGGGGCCCTCTCTTGGGCCTTGAGGGCAGGCGGGACCTCCCTTTCCTTTCCAGGAGACTCTTCTAATTCTGGACTCAGAATCCTCCTCCCTACTGGACTCTGAGGATGTGTGGGAAATGAGGTGCACTCTAGAATTCAACCAAAATAGTTCAGTGAAGTAAGAGAGGAGAGCAGGGACAGAAGCAGATAGATCACCGTTTCAGACTCATCTGGGGAACTTGTTAAAAATGCAGGCCTTGGAGAGTGAGGCCTAGTTATCTGCATGGATAACCAACCCGCTAAGGTTATTCTGCTGCCCATTAAACTTTGAGAACCTCTGAGATAGAAGATGAACGAGGTTAGCTGGAAAAGGCCTCTTGGGAGAAGTGGACTTGAATTTCAGTGTGACAGGTGATACCTGTCTTAGGTGCTGGCCTCAGGTGTGGACCTAGGGAGCCTGTTCACCTGGGGACACCAGGCTTTCACAGGAGAGACTGGCCGGTGTCCATCCCATCCATGGGTGGCGTCACTGAGACTATGTTGCCACAGGGCTGCACTTCACCACTTGGGTGCTAATCGCCAAGGGGCAGACGTGGTGTGGGAGGTGGCTGAGGCTGGTGTCTGCTGGAGTGTGTGATACATGTTGCAACTGAAGCACAGCTTGTAGGGCAAAATGGCAGCCTGGTGGAGCCCACTTCATGGGCGGGGCAGCGAGGGGCAGGGATAGTCTTCCCTCTGCTATGCAGACTAGCAACTGTACCGCCTCCCTTGTGGCCTTCGCTGGTCAGGTAGCCCTGTGTGTCCGAGAAGCTGGCCAGTGCCTCTGCGGGAACAATGGCCATTGCCCCGGGAGATGAGTGGGAAAGATTTGGGGCATGAATGCTTCTCTCCTCCCTCTGTGCTGCTTGCCTTCTGCTCCATACACTTGTGCTGGCTTTATCTGATCGGGAACACAGTGTTTCCACATTGGGGCGGGCGGAGAGAGGGAGAAAGAACAGTGCCAAGTAAGAAGAAGGAACAGCGAAGAGAAGGGAACACATCTATGTTGTGACACCGAGTAACTGGTGATCATCCAGATGGGCATCAGCCCTCTGGAATGGACGGGCTGTTGCTGGCCTGGAGATGCTCCTTGTTCCTGAGAACAGGTCCCTGTAGCCAGCCAGGTGGGTTGGAGGAACCATGCCAACGGGAATGACCGTGCTTGCTTTGACCATGATGAAAGAAGGAGCTGCTGCAGGAGTATTGTTTCAGACAAAATGACAACAACAAAAACCTAATAAAGCCCCCTCCTGGCCGATGTCCCGTCCATTCTAATTGCACTCCAGCTACATGGCAACTCTGACAGTCTCTTGGAACATTTTATTCAACTTCTGGAGGGGCTGGATTGAAAGCATGGCTTACGAGGCTCTGTGGGAGTTCGAGAAATGAGCATTGGTGGGCTGGGGAGCTCCCAGGAGCCCAGCTCGATGGGTTGAAGCCAATCTTTAGTAAAATTGCTGGGTGAATGGGTTCATCCTGGCCCCGACCCCACAGGTGATGCTTATGTTCTTAGGTTCACAGTTTGTGGGGGAAGTTCTTGCATCCGTGTTGTTCTTTAACATCTTTATTCTCTTTCTTTGAAAATGAGGCTGTGTGGAATGTTTGGCACTTGATTACTAGAAGGAGGGGAACAGGGCCAGCTTCCTTCTCCAGGCCCAAGAATGGGATGTGGAATAGTAGAATTAGCCCCATCAGAGTTCACACGGCATCCACACAGTCACTAGGACTTTCTGCCTCACAGACAGATGCTCTTTCCAAAGCCCATCTCTGTCTAGGTCTCCTCATGGTGGGAGCCATGTGTGCATCCCTCACATCTCAGATTTTTCCCAGGTTGGGTTAGACAGAACCATTTTTGGCATTTTTATTTGGAGATGCTCTCCCTTGGCAGCCACAAGCCAGAGCCAAAGAAAAAGATGAAAGGCTGTCACTCAGTAAGAGGCCACACGCAGGCCCTCTACTGAGCCTGTGCTGGTGGCATGTCAGCACTGCCCTGGGGGTCCTGCCCTACTGTGAGGGCCTCCACCTCTCTATGAAAGACATCACAGTTCCCCAGGGAACAATCCAGAGCCCCAGAAACTCTCTTTGGGAGGAGACAGATGGCACACGTTTCTTCCTCAGCCCAGCCACCTTCTAGGTATTTGACCATAAGCAAGTGATTTAACCTCTTGGAACATGGGTTTTCCCTTCTGTAGACTGGGGAACGTGAGTCCCATCCTACAGACCTTGCAGGGTGGTTCAGGGGACCAAGGGAGATGATGGATGTGAAAGTACTGTGTGAGCTAAAAAGTACTGGCCACACCTGAATGATGGAGCTTGTTATTCATGAAGGAAGGGGGAAGCTGAGGGTCAGTGCACTTCTCTCTGGAGAGAGAGGAGGAGGGGTGTGCATTCTTGTGTTAACTACCCACTGGAGTCTTGTCCATTTAAGGTAATAGTAAAATAATACTACCAGAGCCTGCGAGGTAGCTTCTGGGAAGTGGTGTGTGCTCAGTCCCAATGCCGCCCTTCCAGAAGGAGCCATGGTGCAGCGGTGGTGCAGGGGCAGGGCCAGGCTGGTGGAGACTGTGGCTCTGCTGGCTTTCTCCCTCCCCCGCCTAGCTCCTGCCCCAGGACATGCCTCCTCCTCAGTCTGAATTCTCTCAGAATCTGCAGCCTGTGTCATCTTGGAAGCCTAAGCTCCCAGGAGGAGCTGATGCTGAGGAGGCCTGCTCCTGCCAGCTGCCTGTTGGAGACCAGGAAGCCTGGGGTGCCAGCGTTTCCATTAGGACAGTGAGAAGGCATTGCTGGCATGGCCTGGGCTGAAACAAAAGCAGTGATGAATATGCACGTGGCTGCCGGGTAGTTTTTAGGCTCGGAGTCCAGAGCTGTTCCAGACCTGGGGTTCCCTCAGATTTCACTTGTTTGAGCAGGACTTCTGGTCACCTGGGGACACAGGCTCACCGTGTGGGTGGCCAGCACCCTGTAAAATGGGTTCCCAGCAAGGCAAGGCCAGGGTGCCCTGTCATCCTTCTACAGGCCTTATGTGGTGCCCGGGAACTGAGGCCCTTGCAGTCCACTCCTCTTCCTGACTTAAAAATGAAACCGTGTGGGGTGCACGTGCCATTTGCCTCTTCACTCATTCAGTTAGTAAATACTCAAGCACTTGCAAAGTTCAAGATGCTTCAGGGGATGTAACGAAGATCACAGAGCAGATCCCGTCTTCATGGAGTTTGTGGTCAAGTAAGGGAGCAGTCCTATACAAAGGAGGGAGTGAAATGCAGCGTAGAGGGGGAGAAAGACGAGGGAAGGCTACCTGATTCTGTGGAAAAATAGGAGGATTTGGCCACGATGAAGTGGGGGAGTAGGGTGGCCATGCTATGGGCAGGAAGAACAGGAGCAAATGCACAGAGGTAGGAAAGCATGGGATGTAAGGAGGTGTGGGAGCTGAGAATCTGGTTAGAGGAAGAGGGCTTGGAGGGGAAGGGGGAACGAGCGCTTGAGCACCGCCATTCACCAAGTGCTGGACCAGAAATGTTAGGTCCTTCCTATCCTGGGAGCCTCACAATAGCTTGATGACGCAAATGCTGTTCTCTCTAGTTTTCAGAGGAGGTGGCTGGGGTTGAAGTAACTTGATCAAGGCTAGGCAACTATTCAGTGGTAGCAGGATTTGACTCCATGACCATGTGACTCCAGAGCCCATGCTGTCCCCATGACAGCAGAGGGTCCACGAAGGGAGATAGGGTCTGTGGCCTTTTTCTGGTCACATGGGTCCTGCACCCTTGGGCAGGAGGTGCCTGTGGTTCCCGAGGAACAAGGCAGCGAGGCTCTGGCTCTTCTGGTCTGGCCTCGGAGTCCAGGGTGGTTGAGCTCCTGGCTTCCCACCCCTGTCCTGTTAGGGAAGCCACTGGCCTCTGGCATGGGAGGCAGGGGAAGCCAGGATGGCAGGAGATCCTGGAATGACGTTCAAGATACGGCCTTGACTGTGGGTTTTCATTCCCAAGACCACCTCTCTGCTCCCTTCTTTGTGAAAGTGCTCCCTGGCCGCCCTCCCCCGCACCTCTGATCTCCCTTTGGACCCATGCAGGCTCAGTCTGCACAAGGCGGCAGTGTTCCGCACTTGTTCCTTTGTTGCTGTGAAACAGGCTCCCGGCACAGTCAGCCTCTGTGTGGGAGGACTGGTGGCTGTCTTCGCAGGCAGGCATTTGCTTTGAGCAGGCTGCGCGCGAGCCCAGCGTCAAGTAATTCCGGCCTCCTCGAGTCGGCGGTGGTGGGATGAGGCAGTGCTGAGGGGACTGGCCGTGAAGGATGAGTTCAGGGGGGGATGACGGACCGCTTCTGGGACCAGTGGTATCTTTGGTATCTCCGCTTGCTCCGGCTACTGGATCGAGGTATTCCTGGGGGGGAAAGAGACAGAGTGAATATGTGTGTGTGTGTGTGTGTAAGAGAGAGGGAGATATGCACACACAGAGAGATTTCTGACAGAGAGAGAGACAGAAACAGACACACACACACACAGAATAATGCAGTGGAGAAGGGAGCAGAAAGCAAGGAGAGAGAAGAGAGAATGAAACAGCCGAGTAGCCAACCCATGGAAAGTAAAAAAAAGGCTGTTCTTCTGGGGACATTTTTTACCCAGCCGGGAATTGGGAGCCCAGGGCCATTTGGGGAGCATGTGTGTATCCGGATCTCATTTCTTGTTGGGTTGATCATCAAGCTGTGTACTGTAGTCAAAGACAAGTTAAGCCCTGTCTTTTAGGGTTCTAGATGGAACCCTGAGCAGTGCAGCAAGGAGAATGGTCCCTGAGCAAGAAGCTGGGGGCAGACAGATGCAGGCTCACATCTCAGCTCTGCCACCACCAGCTCTGTGACCTTAGGCTGATTTGTGTGACCTATCTAAGCTTGTTTCCCCACCTGTAAAATGGGTGTGGTGAGACCTATCTGCTGGGGTTGTTGTGGAATTCTTAGCTAATTCATACCTGTAAAACACGTAACATAATATCTGGTGCATAGTAGGTGCTTTGTAAGTGTTCATTTCCTCATTACAATGCCCCCTCAGCATCATGGAGCTGTAGCACCTGTCCGGAGGGCAGCTGCCTTTGTGTTTATCTGTAGATAGAGCCAGTACAGAATTTGCAGTTAGTGGAAAGGGAAGGGAAAGTCCGTTTTATTCCTCAGGTTAATCTGACCTTAATACATTTTATCATCGAATATTCATGTGATTTAAATCTCCTGGTAATGTGATGCAAATCTAGACATTCTGGTGTAAGGAAAACCCACTGTTAACTTGGTTGAGTAATTGATTCTTTTCTTTCTTTCTTTTTTTTTTTTTTTTTTACAATGTTGAGTGTTATTTTTAAAAGCTTTGGCTCCTTTAAGAGGTTTTCGCAGGAATGATATCAAATCCCTGATGGAAAAGGTGGCCCAGGGGAAGCTCTGCTGCACAGCCCAAGGTGTACTCATCTTCACCTTGAATAGTCATAGGTGTGCCAGGAGGTCAATACCAGGTGGAAGCAGAGAGCTACACATAGCAGGTGAACCAGCGCTGTTATCAGGGAGAAATCAAAGATGGAGGAAGCCAAACCAGCACATTTGAAAAGCAGTCTCTCACAAGCACTGAGAACAGGCCAGTGGGAGCCCAGACTTGAGATGAGATGAGAGTGTTAGGAAGAGAGCCAGAACTTGTTACAGGTGGAGATCATAGACCAAGGGAAGGAGAAGGAGACCATGTGTGAATCCCCCTTATCTGTGTGACCTTAGGCAAGTTACTTAACCTTTCTGTGCCTCCTTCATTGTAAAAGGTAATGATAATGACAGCAGTAGCACCAACTCAGAGGGTTGCTGTACGGAAAAACTGTAAGTGAAATACTTATCCCAGTGCCTGGAATGAAGAAAATGCCCCTTAAATGTTAATTTTCTTTACCAAGACAGTTAATTCTCACCGTCTGACAGACATATTAGGAAAGACAGGAACATGTGGTATCTAATAACCAGGAGTTGAGAAAAGTCCAATTAAGAGTTGTTAGAGGCTTAGAGACAATTTATACTTACATAAATTAAAACAAGATTCAAACCAACATATGATGCTAATTGTAAAAAGAAACTAGATGTTAATGTATAAGCTACATTAATAATAATTTGGTTTTATTTTTTAGAAAATGCTTGAATCCATGAGTTGCAAACTTAGGTTCAAGTTTTGGCTTCATTACTTTCTCGGTGCCCTTGAATAAACGATTTACCCTCAAACTGACCCTCAGTTTGTTAATCTGAAAAATGGGAATGTTAATAATAATACCTATATTATAGAATTTGGGGGAAATTTATTGTGTTAGTGCATGTAAGAATGTCAGGCATTCTTAGAAATGTCAGGTTAATGAATTTATGGCTTGATTGATTAACCTCTCCCCTAGGATAGCAAACGTTGGTTGCCAGAATGGTGCGTTCTTCCATGCATATTTCTCCACCATGTATGGCTGTATTTGGAAAGTTTATGGTCTTTCATAAACAGTGTTTCTAGGGTTTTCTTTAATGTGAGGCTTTAGACTAGCAGCTTCTGACTGTGTAGGGCCCCTTATTTCCAGGCTTTGGGGGGTTGGGCGTTGATTTATGTTGCCCAGTTCTGGTTAATGGGTATTACACATGTACACGTGTGATGCCCACAGCCACGTTCAAGCAGAATTTTAGGATACAGCAACTTCTGTCTAGTAACTAACGTTAGCTAAGTTTGTGTAGACAGCGGCATGCTTTAATGTGGTGTGCTAAACTGAGCTAGCTCATGGGAAATGCTCAGTAAATATTTGTTGAATGAATGGATGAATGATGAACCCGTCCTTCTGCGCAGTGAACAAAATTCTCCTGGATTTGTCTTTAGTGTAACAGAATTTAGTTCCCTTCGTCTTTTTTAGGATTTTATGTCATTTCACCCTTATCATTGTCATGCCTCGTGTCATTTTGAAAGTAACAGACCTCAAGAAAGTGAGGAGGAAATAAGCAATGAGAAGTGGGAAATGATAAGTGTAGCCCAGGAAATTGAAATAATCAACAAGCTGTGTGCCAGCCTGAGTCATTCTCTTGGCTGTGACTGGGGGATAAATGATCTGTGATTTGACACACCTAGGAAAAGGGAGGAAACATTGGAACACATCATGGAGTGGAAATAAACTTTACGAAGAAATGGCAGTGCATGCTTGGTGTTTGCAGATGAATCTTTTGTCTCCCCCATCATTGTTCATTAAGGATAAGGATTTAAGAAAATAAAAGGGGTTGTTTTCTAGGACTTTACTTAACTATATGTGAGGATTTATACGATAATGAACTGCCAGGTTGCTCAGACATGATTATTTTGGTGATTTCTTTCATTAATAGCAGATGCTGTTTTTACAGTGTTTGTTACTGGGCATTTGTCAACTCTGCTGATTGTGTTCTGTGCTTTCAGATGGTGACTGAGGAGGCGGTTCCTATGGTGGGGACTGTCCATCAAAAGAAAGGTGCTCATACAGATCTGAAACATGAGTGTGTGTATAAGAGAAGAGAAGTCACATTGCCTTTTGTTGTTGAGTTTTGGTGTATCCATGGGGACCAGACAAGTGAGGTGGGGGTTTACATTTCCTTGTTTACATCTAAGTTTTTTTTTTTTTTGGTCGTGAAAGGGGAAGAGTGAAAAGACTGATGCTCTTTATTCATAGAGCATTGGGCAGTGTTTCCCAATGTGTGGGAACGACCACCACCGGTAGCGCATGAAATGATTTCAGGCAGTTTACAGGTATCGCTGGACATTTTCTTGCTGGTCACTGCCTGGCACTGTCTGGAGGACACCCTGTTTTGTCCAGCATCTGCTTCTGCTGTGCTGTCCACCCCCTGCCCACACCCTATCCAGTGCAGGCCCTCCTTAGCCCCACCCATCCCTCAGATCTCCCCTCATTCCCACCTGTAGTCTCCCTTTTACCTTCTCACCAGCCCTACCTGGGCCTCACACTCTGCCCTGCCTTCATCTCTGGCCCCAGATGTCTGCCTCCTCCATCGCCCCTGGTCCCTCAGTCCTCTCTGTCCCTAGAGTTCCTTTAAAGGCACAGCCCCATGCCACCTGTAACCCCATTCCATGACATTCTCTGTTATTCCCTAACCCATCACCAAGACTTCATTCCTTCTCACCGCTATGCCTAGGCCAACTTGGCCTCATGGATCCTGGGTCTCTCCCTGGGCCCGCCCATCCCTGATTTCTAACTCTGAGTGCTTTTTCCTCTCGGGAGCCACTGTCTTTTCTTCTTTTGCTCCTGCCTTTTTATGTTACCTTGCCATTACCCCCAGTCTACTAGTTTCTTTTAAAAACAAATTTAAGTAAAAGATGGAATTGATTTAAAATGATATCAAGGAAATAACTGTAAGAGTTATGGGGATATGGTGAGATGGTGGTAGAAGTACAAAAATGACTGGTGTGTGGAAAACTTAAGTGATATGTTGAATTTACATTATTGGCTTTAATTTCTTCTTGGTGCTTCGTCTACATTCCTGTATCTACCACAAAGTGTTTTGGATTCTGGGCCAGAAACCAACTGGTTCTCATCCCTGGACATATACTAGAATCATCTGGGAGCTCTTAGAAAGCATGATACCCAGCTTCTCCCTTCCCACCCCCCAACCCAACCCCCCAGCCAACTAAATTAGCGTCCTTGGAAAGGGGGCTGGACATTGGCATTTTTAAGGAGCTCTGCAGGTGATTCTAATGACAGCCACAGTTGAGAACTGCTCATTGTCATGCTTTCATATGGAGGCCAGAGAGTAAAGGCAAAAATGACTCTTCAGCAAAATAACAAAACAAATGAGAAAAGCAGTCACTAAATGAGAGTAGTAAACGTAGGCGTAAACATAGGAATGTACTAAGGAACAACATTTAAAAGAATGCAATCCTTTGGATATAATTCATGCAGGTTTCTTCAGAAATTTCAGCTCTAACCATTTTCTATCACTACCTAACTAAATCTTTTTTTTTAATTTTTAAATTTTTTTGTTTTTAATTTTTATTTTATATTGGAGTATAGTTGATTAACAATGTTGTGTTAGTTTCAGGTGTACAGCAGGGTGATTCAGTTATACATACACATGTATCTATTCTTTTTCAAATTCTTTTCCCATTTTGGTTATTACAGAGGACTGAGCAGAGTTCCCTGTGCTATACAGTAGGTCCTTGTTGGTTATCTGTTTTACATATATCAGTGCGTACATGTCAGTCCAAAACTCCCAGTCTATCCCTCCCACCCACCCTTCCCCCGCCCCGGTAACCATAAGTTCATTCTCTAAGTCTATGCATCTGTTTCTGTTTTGTAAATAAGTTCGTTTGTATCATTCTTTTTTAGATTCCGCATATAAGCAATATCATACGATATTTGTCTTTCTAAATCTTGACTTTCCTTCATATTCCTGGGAAAAAAAATTTACCTGTGCCCCAGGATGTTGTCTGGTCTCAGCCTGCCTTGGGTTTGCCACTCTCCGTTCTGGCTGCCTAGGGTTCTGGATTTTGGGATGGTGGTTTGTCACTGCAGATGTCAACAACCTTTCATTACTTGCTTAGAGTAACTTCAGTAGGTGGGCACTGCCCATACTCAGCTATAATTAGAGAAAGAAAAATCTCTTTCTCCCTTCTGGGTAGATGGGCAGTGAGGACCGTAACTTTCCTCAGGCCTCCATGGTGTTGGGCTCTTCTTCGGCTGGGAATTTACTTGTCTTTCTCACTAAAGCGCCTTCTCCCTGCGTGGCCATTCTCTGTTGCCTCAGTCTTCAAATCTACCAAACGTTCTATCCAAGCATTGGCTCTGCCCAGGTGCAGTGCCCAGGCAGCTGGCCCTCATGGCCGTGGCTCTCAGAGCACCCTGATCTGTGGTCTTGTCCTTCCTGTGCCTGCAGCCCACTTGCTGGCCCCTGGTTTCCCATCACTGACGGATGCCCTGTCTTTGGCTTGCTTGCTGCTCATTTATCTGCCCAGCACTGGCCACTGGCTGGCTCAGAGTTGGTGTCTTTGCTTAGGCTGTTCCTAGGCTGCCTTGGACTCTGGATACCCACCTTGGTTTGGCTTGTCCTCTTCTTGTTACCTGTTGCATATATGTGCCCAGCATGATATGTAGCTTCTTTGTGCCAACCTTTATGACTTGTTCCTCCCTTTCTGTGGTTGGCGGGGAAAAGAAAAGCACAGCGTGTGTATGAAAAATACATAGACTGGTTCTCCTGTGCTGGGAATTTTCTAATAAGAGGAGGTTTGGTTGTAATCACCTTCCCACTTGAGCTGAATATTCATACAATACATAAAGAAGTTACTTTAACTTAGCTTTTACGTCACAAATAGATATCTCTTATTCAGTTGGCGTCTGGCACAAAACCACTTCCCTAAAGGGACCTGGCCTTTTGTTCGATAAGCACTTTGAATACAGCACCCCTTGAAACACCATCTCAGGACAATTCCCCATTGCCCCACACTAGAACCTCCCCAGCAACATGCCTATTTTCCTGTGCTTCTACTTGAAATGCCTGAAGCTTCCCCTTCTTACAGTTAATCCACATCCTTCCCCTTCCAAACCACATAGCCCCTATGTCCTCCAGAAAAAGCTCCCACAATTAATCATACCTGGTTCTGTTCAAAGACACGTGGGCACTTAGGTACCAGGCCAGTGTTCTGCGATTCATGATGTGCTCCTGTGGGTGGTAAAAGGACACACCTCATGGGGGTGGTTGTGAGCCTTGAAGAAGTTAATATGTGTGGCTGGTGCCTGGTATGAATAAGTGCCTCAGTAAAAGCATGCTCTCCTCCCAGATTTCGGTTGCTTTTAGGAGCTTAGTTGCTTCTGGGGGGTCCTTCTCTTTCATTGTGAGTAGAGCTTCTCTGAGGGCAGGTCCTTGTCTCCCTATCCCTTTGTATTCTCATCCAGACACCTAGTTCAAGGTTGTATCCTATTAGGAAACTGCATAAATAGGGCTAACAGAGTATCTGAACTCCCCAGGGAACTCAGAGACGGTGCTGATTATCCTGGAATTGTTAAGGGGGGTTGGGGGGAGAGAACTGTAATGATTTGACAGTTCCAATATCTTATCCCCCCTTGGTCCTCACTTTGTCTCTTTGAGAGAAGTTACTTTAGTTCTCATTTGACAGGTAGGAAACCAGCTTGTAGAGGTTAAAGAATTTGCTATAGTCACAGAGTTACTAAGAGAAGAATCGAGATCCAGGACCCCTGACTCTCATCTGGGATGAGTTCTCTCCTCTACCTGTTTTTGTACCGGTGGGTGGACCCCCATCTTTCTCTCTCTCTGGCACATGTGTTAAACTGGGGTGTCTGCCCACCTTCCCTGTCAGCAGAGAGTAGAGTGTATCACTGGGATGCGATGTCTGTGGTGTGAGATCACTAGACAAGATATATCTAGGCCAAGTCCTGGGGGAAGGACACCGATAGCTGTGCTGTGAGGTCCCGGTGTGGTGTTTCTACCCAATGAGGAGGAGGTGACTGTGAGGTGAGAACAGTAAAACAGCACTTCCTGGGTGTGGCATGGCCTCCCAGCGCCTGTTCTTCTGTTGTGACATTTTCAGTGATGGCTCAGAGCTGAGGGGCAGTGGGGGTAGCTGTGTGTCTGGATGGTCAGAAAGCCACCTGTGGGTTCCCAGTGTAGGTGATGGGTTTGTTCTTCACCTTGTGGATGGAGGTGGTATGTCACCAAAGTAATTGTCAAAACAATAAATAGTAGTATTATTATTAGTGGCAGTAGTAATACTGTCTACTAAGGGCTCCAGGTATAGCAAGGAGTGTTTAGGGGTAGGAAGTAGGATTCCTGCCCTCAGGGAACTTACAGTTCAAACTCCTGAAAGATCAAGAACCAGCGGTAACTTCTCTGAGTCTCTGTTGGCCTTTCTGGATTACTTATAAGAAGGATCCCTTCTAGCTGTAATGTTCCATGGTTCTATATAGACAATGCCTGTAATGCCTGCAAAATAATACACCTACAACACCTATAATATATCTGTGTGATTTCACAAGGTGTTTCATGTTGAATTGCTAAATGAGTGCTATGCATTCACAAGGGGGAGAAATAGTTGGGTCTGTCTGAAGGAAAGAGGAAATGTTCACTCCTTCAACAAGTATCTTCTGAGGACCTACTATAGGCTGTGATGTATTCAAGGGCCTAGGAATACAATGCTGAAGATGACGGCATTCTTGTCTTCATGAAGCTTTAGGGTTTAGCAGGGAAAATAGACACTAAGAAATAACACAGTAAATAATACAATGGCAGGTAGATTAAAAAGGAGAGAACTGACTTAAGCTTTAGTAGTACTTAATGATGAGGATGGAAGACAGAGAGTACAGACTGCCAGGAACATCTGTGTGGTAAGAGTTAAATTTGGAAAGATAGGTTGGGGTCACCTTGTGAAGATTCTTGCTTGCATATCAGGTTAAAGGCAAATAATGGCAGAGCAGTAACATTTAATTGTTTAAAAATGTATTGAACAATTTCCATGTACCCGGCAGTAGACCAGGTGCTGAGAATGCAAAGAAGTATAACATGGCATAACAAAATGCCCACCTCCTTCATGCAACTGAAGTATGTCTATGTTTCTAGAGAGTTAGGGTAGGAGATGCATGGTTTTGAGTCATCTGCCCCCAGAATGATAGTGAAATTGATATTAGCTCAGGAAAGAGTATAGAGGAAAATGTAGATTGGTGTAGATTGGTTTTGGAAAGTGTGGACTTGGGGAGACAGCATCAAAGGGGTGAGAAGAGTATTCCTAAGGATAGGAGGAAGCCAGTATACAAGAAATTCCTGGGAGTAGAGGAGAAGGGACAGTTAGGGGTCCCCATCTGCAGGGAGATGGGCAATGTGAGGAGTTTGGTGACTACTCACAGCATTGTTTTGGCAGCCATTATGAGGAGAAACCAGATTGTGGTGGGAGGAGGTGGTGACGATGAGGCAGCAGCAAGCACATATTGTTTGAGAAATATGTCAGAAAATGCAAGGTAAAAATAGAATGGTGGTTGATGGGACAGTAGGGTCAAGTGATAGTTTTGTTGAAGAAGGGAGGCTTGAATGTGTTTGAGGCTGGGAGAGGGTGCCAGTGACAGAGAGAAGTTTGAAAATGATGAACAGAAATGGATCTATTAATCCATTCAAGAAATACTCATTGAGCATCGACGGTGCTCCAGACACCGTGCTATTTGCTGGGGATACAGCATGAATAAGGCATGAAATCTTCATGAAGTTTACATTCTAATGAGTGAGGCAGACAATACATGAGTCAAGCAACAGTTGAATTTAGAAGAAGAGCTTGTGATAAATGCTGTAAAGTGTGGCAATGACCTGGAGGAGGTAGGAGTGGGTTGCCTAAAGAGTGCAGATGGAAGTGGAAGACTGGAGGAGGGAGAATGCTTCCTCTGCTGGGAGAGAGGAAGAAGGGGGTGCTTAGAAAGCTATTTTTAAGTAGGAAAAAGGAAATGAGGAAATGCAGTTCAGATGGCCTTGATATTCTTAGCAAAAGAGGAGGCAATGTCATGGGCTGAGACTGGAGAGGTGGGTAGTTCAAGACTTTGGATAGGTTCTTACCTGCTTCATTCAAGCCTCCAACAGTGCTGTGTGTAGGGGGTGTTATTCTCATTGCATAGGTGAGGTAGCTGAGGGGACTCAGAGGGACCTACAACTAGAAAATATAGGGGCAAGGAGTAGGTCTGTCACCTGGTTACTCAGCCGTTGGATAGCTCAGAGGGGACTGCTAATGAGTGGAGCCTGTCAGTGCCATCAAGAAATCAGTCCCTGCTCCCTCCTCTTATACAAAATCCTATACTGTGCCCTGGGGGAGATCGTTGGAGAGGAAATGACACCTGTGCAAGGTCTGTGTTAAAAATTGATAAATCAAGTCATCAGCATGTACTTACTATTATAAAGCGCGCTGTCTTTGTGAGTATTTGGATTTTTAAGGATTTGGATAGAGCAAGGGAAAAGGGCATTCGGGGTAAGAGAAAATGCAATGCAAACGCTCTAGTGATTCAGACAAAAGGTGTAATCAGAGAAGGCTGGGGCTTTATCAGATAAAAAGTGAATTTACTGGTTCAAGAGATGGTATTGGGTCAAATAAGATCAGTGGTGAGTAGGAAAAGGTTTTTATTTCTCATTCTCTTTGCCTCCATAATTTTACCCCGAGCAAAAGAAAAAAGAGACAGAGTTGGAAGAGACCTCTCATTTAAGAGATGAGGAAACTGAGCCCAAAGAGATGATTTCGCTTTCTAAAGTCATACCGTTAGTTGTTGGCTGAGCCTGCATTTGAAGCAAGGACACAAAAACTCCTAGTTGAGGCCTCTTTTCATTATATTCCCTGTGGTTTCAACTCAATTCTGCCCCTTTTAACATGCTTAGCAGCCCCGATAGAGTCATTGTATGTGGAAGAATGGGCAGACTGGAGAATTCATGGGTTTGAGGGGTGTCTAGTTTGGATTAGGCTTTTTAAGGCTGTAGGGAAAATTTCTAAGAAGCCCCAAAAGCAGAATTGTATTTCTTTCTCTATCCTCCCTTGTTATTATCATGAAAAATAAGCTGAGTGGAGTTGGAAGTGGCACCTCCTGGCTCTCCCTGTCTATTGCAGAATCACGCTCTAAAGAACTCAGCCCTGAGCAAAAGCAGAGGAGTGTCTTCCTTATAAACCCAGGCTAGGAGGAAGAACTGGTGTAGGGCTTTTAATCTACATTCATGCCAAATGAAATCTGTTAGATGGGATAATGAGCTCCATATTTTATAGACTATTTTAAGCTTGTCTCAAAATAAAGTACAGGGCTAGGGGTGGAGGAAGGACGTAAGTCTTGGAGGAAAAAATGCCATGGCTTACTCATCAGTGTTTTCATTTTAATGATCCCAACCCCAGTACAAGTCCCTCAGTGACACTGTAATGGAAACCACATTTTTTTTTCCTTCTGGAAGTTTCAGGATGAACACCGCCAAATGCTTCAAGGCCTAATTAAGGTTACAAACTCCTATCCCCAGTAATACACAGACCTTTCACCCCAGGGGGCTCAGCTAGAGACAATGTGGTTGGAAAGCAGTTGAAATTATAGAGACACTTCTTCCGCCAATCTCTGGCTCACCACAGCTTCTTTTCTGTGCCTTCCCCCCGTCCCTCCTCCCTCCCCTTCCTCTTAACCGCTGCCTCATCCCTGGGAAGGACTAAACCAACACGTAAGTAAATAAGAACCCCAGTGTTGACTCTTTCCCTGCCACAGGAGAGAATCTCAGGCAAATGCTGCTGTATCTGCAGGAGGCTGGACAGGGCTGGCAGAGGCAGGACACATGTGGCAGCCAAGGGAGCCTGCCAATAGTGTAGGGTACTGGGAGGGGGGTGGTGCATGTGTCATCAGTAGGTATGGGAGGAGGTGGGGAATATTCTGCACATTACAGGCTGGAAAATCCACCTCATAGGAAGGTCTTGAGGACCCAAGAGAACAAGGTGGCCCCTTCTCCTGTGTTTAGACATGATGAGTTGAGAGCTCTCTCAGTTTGCATCTCCTTTGCCTTGGCAAGCTTTCTGAATCTACATAGATCAAAGTTAAGAAACTTGGCATGGCCAACTCGATTATGTGGGCTTATTTTTTTCCCCCTCTTAACCACATCTTGAACACCTGGAATACATAAGATAGTGGGAAACTTTAGTGTGTGTATACAAACTCTCTCTCTGGCCAATTTCAATCCCACCTTATCCATGTAGGAAAGGCTCTGGAACAAGGAACAAAGGAAGGACTAGGATGTGTGCCCTCTGGCTGCTTTGGTCCCATACTCTGCCCTTGACAGTGGTGATTCTGGGATAGAGCATGATGAGACCCAACTAGGTACTTTGCTTGTCTCTTTATAGATCATATCACAGCTCCATTTCTCTTCTCACTACCCCCATCACCAAAGGGCAAATAGTCATTTTCATAATATTACCTTCAGAAGATGTACTAATGTGAGCACATTCTCCATTCATCTAACATGTATTAAATACCTCTCTGAGCCTCAGCTTCCTCATTGGAAGAACTAGGGTCATATCTATCTGTGGTCATCATAAGAGCCATTCACTAAATATTTCCAGCTCTACACCTTCCAGGCACACGATAAAATTGCACTTCCCTACACCTTTGGTCGTGTGACTTGCTTTGGCCAATGAAATGTGAGCGGAGTCAGATGTTTCATTTCCATATGGAAGCTTTAAAAGTAAAATACTATTTACTTTATTCTTCCAGTGTTTCATCAATTATAGGAGCTGTGTTGGGTTTTAAAGGCTCCATCAGCCTGGGACCGTGAGTGACTATGAGCATAGTCCTCTGCTGAACCATTTTGAAGATGTAGTATGAGCAAGAAATAATTATTTTTTTCTGTAAAGCTACTGAGATTTTGAGGTGGTTTGTATCCATAGTCTACCAAGCCTGTATTGACTGACATGTACTACCTTTTAAGACTTTGTGGGGAATTACACAAAATTGAAATCTATATGTTGTGCATGCCACATAGTAGGCATTCAGTAAATGTGGATACTTTATTCTCACTATGAATATCATTTAGGATGCATTTGGCTGCAGGTAACTGAAACTAAACTCAAAATGACTTAAAGAATAAATAATTCTCCTCCTTTCTTCCTACTTCTTTTCGTGCTTCTTAACAAGAAGTTCAGAAGTTGGGCCATTAAATCAGAGGCTCAGTATAACCAGATTCTCTCTTATTTAGTCTGCTTGGGTTCATTAGATTTATGACATCTACAGGTTGTTGCAATTCAACAGTTTTGGAAAATTCTCAGCCATTATCTTTGTTCTTTCCCTTCTCTCCTTTTGGGATACCAATTGATTAAAATGAAAATTTCTTGAATTTGAATCCATTTTGAAAGTGATTGAAGTTGAAATTTCTCACTGTATGTTCTATATTTCTTATCATTCTATATTTTTCACAATTTTATCTCTCCATGATGCATCCTAGTTCCCTCTGATTTCTCTTCCAGTTTATTTTTTTCTTTATTTAAAAAAAATTCTTTTTATTGAAATATAGTTGATTTACAACGTTGTGTTAGTTTCAGGTACACAGCAAGGTGATTATATATATAATCATATATATATGATTCTTTTTTTTTTGGCTGTGCCATGCGGCATACAGGACCTTAGTTCCCCAACCAGGAATTGAACCCATGCCCCCTGCAGTGGAAGCATGGAGTCTTAACCACTAGACCACCAGGGAAGTCCCTAGATTGTTTTCCATTATAGGTATTACAAGATTTGCGTATAGTTCCCTGTGCTATACAGTAAATCCTTGTTGGTTATCTACTCCATATATACCGTGGAGTAGAGTATATTTTAATCCCAAACTCCTAATTTATCCCTCCCCCCCTTCCCCTTTGGTAACCATATGTTTGTTTCCTACATCTGTGATCTATGTCTGTTTTGTAAATAAGTTCATTTGTATCATTTTTTTTTAGATTCCACATATAATCAATGTCATATGGTATTTGTCTATCTTCTAGTTTATTAATTCTCTATTCAGCTGTGTCTAATCTGCAATTAAATTTGTTCATTGACATTTTAAAAAATTTCTATTGGCGTATAGTTGATTTACAATGTTATGTTAGTTTCAGGTGTACAGCAAAGTAAATCAGTTATACATATACATATATCCACTCTTTTTTTTTAAGATTCTTTTCCCATGTAGGCCATTACAGAGTATTGAGTGGAGTTCCCTGTGCTATACAGCAGGTTATTATTAGTTATCTATTTTATATATAGGAGTGTGTATATGTCAGTCCCAATCTCCCAATTTATCCCTTCCCCTACTCATCCCCTGGTAACCATAGTTTGTTTTCTACATCCATGACTCTACTTCTGTTTTATAAATAAGTTCATTTGTACCCCCTTTATTTTTTTAGATTCCACATATAAGCAATATCATATGATATTTGTCTTTCTGTGTCTGACTTATTTCACTCAATATGACAATCTCTAGGTCCATCCATGTTGCGTTCATTGACTTCTTAATTTCAGGTATTATATTTTTCAGTGCTAAAATCTCTACTTAATTCTTTTTCAAATCACTTTAAAAAAGTTTTCAGTTTAATAAAAAATCTTTTAAGCTTGTCTTTTATTTCTTTGAACACAGTAGGTATATTTGCTTTATAGTCTCTATTTTATAATTCCAGTATCTGAAGTCTTTGTGGGTCTGTTTCTGTAGTCTGCTGTTTCTGATGGGTCTTGCTCATAGTGTCTTTTTCCTTGTGTTATCTTTGATTATTTCATGGTCATTATTTTTGAAAAAGGTTTCATGAGAGTAATTTGACGCCTAGAATGGTAACTTTCTCCTGCAATGATCATTTTCTTTTGCCGGACTCCTAGGGATACTACTAGTCCAGTTCCACCTGAACCCAAGTTGAATGCTTGAGGTTCCTTGGACCCAGACCACAGGCAGCTGTGTTTCAAGTTTTCATGAGAGCTGGCTTGTTTCTGGACTTCCTTTACCTTGAAGGTGAAGCCCTCCCTCTGGGAGAAAGCCCAGCTTGGTGTGGGGTATTATTTAGCAGAGTTCCTTCATTGGGCTGGCCCTGAACTTTGATTTCTGCTCCCCTTGCCTGTCCTGGCTGTGAAAAGCACAGCTTAGTTTTGCCACTGTTTCTTACAGATTGCCAGATGCTCTCAAGGCAAAAGTTGCTTTGTGTTTTGAGCCAACTTCTTTGGATTCTCACCTTCTTCAAGGTTTTGGCCTAGCTACTTAGCTCTTTAATGCTTTTAAGAAGATTAAGAAAAAACCCCACAAACTTTCTTCACTGGGAGGGTTGGTTCTAATTGCCCAACCAGCCGTTACAAGAAATGAAGGTCCCAGGACCCTATTTCTCTGCACCCTTCCATTCCTTATAGTCCCAAGATGGCTGTCACAACTTCGTATGTCTCATGGAGGACTCACAGCAACTGAAAGAGCCTGTTTTTCATGCATGTATTCCTAAACAAGCCACCGGAAAGGGGATGCAATTTCCATGATTGGTGTAACAGAATTAACATTTACCCTGTGGGGCTGAAAGTGTCTCTGCTTCCCTGAAGCACACAGATACTTGATTCTTGAACAAAATCTAGGTCCTATAAGCCAGGAAGAAGGGGGTAAGTGGCTACTGGGCAGAAAACCAACTATATCTGTCATACTCTGTGCTCAGCTAGAGTTAAGGATTAAGAAGTGTAGCCATGTTTCTTGCCCTACCTGGGGACCTATGTGCTCTGAATGATGCAGAAAAATGTAAAGCCAAACCCTAATGGAAAGGATTCAGAAGTGTCGAGGGCATGCTCCTTGAAAACTCACTTTGTAACCTAAACAACTATAAAAATTTGAGATAGCCTGCTATCAAAATGTAATAATTTTATTTAATCAAAATATTCAAAAACAAAATTCTGTAGTAGAAAGAATGGCCTCATTGGAAATTTATTCACAAAATTTAATCACACTACAAATTACCTTTATAAATGCATATTGCATGAAAACTAATGCATGTCATATGGCCCCACTGGATGAGCTGGGTCTGTCCAGGTGTTTCTGGCAGAAATGGGATGCAGCTTGCAGAAGAAGGCTCATGTTAAGGTTTAAGAATCGTCACAGACCTCGGGAACATGGAGATCACTTCCCCAGCAGGGCTGGAGGGCTGTCCTTGCTCTAATACGCCTGCCCTCGTTACCTAGGAGCAGAGTTGGAGGGCACAGAGTGAGGTCTGAGGGCACCAAAGACAGCCTTTCCTGCAGGCTGCTTACTCCCTGCCTTTGAGAAACCAGATGGACTCCATATCCTCTCTTTGGGACAAGAGGACCCATAAAGAGGGACATTTACCCCCCTGCCCTGTCTGTCCCCTCCATAGTTTCCATTTGAGGAGAGGAGGTCCAATTCCTGACAATGCCTCCTGCAGGTTCAGGATCCATCTCCCTCCCTCTCTTTTCCGTATCCCATGTCTATGGCTTGACCTCATCTTAGAAGTTCCCCTTATCAGTACATTACTTGCCACAGGTTGCTAGCTCTTGGAAGTCCCTCAAAGAAGGTGTGCCAAACAGGTTGAACGTGTATATATTTTTGGTCATGGGCAGATGAGTACAGCTGGGTTTTGGGCTGGTGGCTTCAAGTGGGGGGAAGGTGAATCAAAAGTAGGTTCTGTCCCCTTTTATCACCTCCATGCTATTTCATCCTTAAACTCTACCAGTTAAAGCTATTGATTTGCATGACCAGACTCCTTTAAAAACTAAAGAAAAACCTAAAGCTTAATAAAGTTTGGAAGTACCAAGCCCAGTGGCCAGGCTTAGTTTGCTGATGGACTTGCCTTTAAGGGAGTATGCTGAATGGCTCAGTGTGAACCATAAATGGTTCAACTCTACCACTCACTACTGCATAGTATTGGGTATTTCACTTGGCCTCTCTAGGCCTTGGTTTCCTTATTTATAAGATGCTGACAGTATCAATATTTACCTCATAGGGTTATTGTATGGATGAAGTGATGTTACACATGTTAAAAGCTCGATAAATGTTAGCTGTTAATTCTTAACCCGCATTGCCTAAAATTTAACTTTTGGATGAGAAGAGGATGGTGGAATGGTCAGGATGGGATCTGGGGCCTAGCAACTTAGGTGGGCAGGTTTTGAAGAGGTGAGGGAGACCACGTGCTGTGAGTGCTGAGTACCCGGGCTCTGAGGGAGGGCAGTGGAGAGTTGGGTATGGGGAAGGAATCAAAGACCAACCTCCACTTGCCTTGAAATTTGGCCTGAGGCCCTGGGGGAAAACTTCTGCCTCAGGCTGCCCTGTGCGGCTGCCCTGTGCACCTTGTTGTGACTGGGATGTGTTTCCTGTGGGCATGGAGTCTTCCATCAGTTGCTCCTTTGAAGACCCAGCCTCCTTACCTTGAGGCTACCTGCCAGGTGGCCAAGCTGGGCTGCCTCTGAGGGACAGCTTCCTTGTTGTCTCCTGCGGGCTCAGCCTTCAGCCCATGGTACTTCCTGTCGCACTGGAGTTCCTTCTCCATTAAGTAGATTCAGGGCTTGCACGACCCAGCCCAGAATAATGGACACACTAATTGGCAGGCATAGAAAGCCTCAGCATTGATAAATCTTCAGGCCCTGGGCAGTATCTGCTGAAATCCAATCTCATCCACCACTTCTGGAGAGAAGGACCTGTGCGTAGTGGTGAATGCCTGTCGGAGGAAGAGAGGAAGGGGCTGAGGCAGCGGGGTCCTCGGAGGTGCGGGGTGGGTTGAGTGGGCCCTGGGCAGAGGCATTGAAAGAAGGAGGAAGGCAGAGGAAGGGTTTCCCGACTTTAAATAGGAAGGGTGGTTGCAGTCAGCTCTTCTCCTTCAGCACTGCGCACAGGGGGATGAGGCCTGAGGCAGCAGATTGGGGGAGAACTTATATCAGAGGCAAAGGAGTGTAGCTTAGCATACACTGTGGCCACCGTGAGCACTTGGACACGTCCTGGCCACTTCATCAGAGAGGCAAGCAGCCCAGTGGTCCCTGTTGGTATGGTGGGTTTGAATGGGAGGAAGGGGAAGATGAGGTTTTGGAAAGACCGCGCTCTCTTTCCCAGATGTCTGTCTCTAGCTACCCCGTGGGCTGACGTATGAGCCCTGAGGGGAGGGGTGCTGCACAGAAGTGGGAGGAGCTGCTCTCAGGAGGGCTCTTTGTGACGTGTGGTGACAGATGATGCTCATCTCATTGACAGAGTGGGTAAGGGACTAAGCTTCCAGTGGGGTTAGATCCAGGGGCAGGGGGGACTCCAGGGAACTCAGGCCATTTGGCACTTAAGTGTTGGGGATTGGAGAGCCCTGGAGCCGGCACCCTGGGTCAGATGCTGGAGTCCTCACAGAGGTCACCTCAGGCATCCTCCAGCAGCAGTGGGCAGCGAGAGCAGGAGAGGAAGACACAGCAGTTGTGGCCGGTGGGACTCCTGGGGAGCCCAGGGGGGATGTGAGCGGGGCTCCTGGACACAGTGGGATGAGACTCTTCAGGGGCTGAGGTACCGCATGAGAAAGGAAATCAGGCCAAAGCCAGTGGACCTTGAATTGCCTCAGTCAACAGGGACTTCTTTTCTGCTGAGGACTAGAAAACTCAAGTCACAGAACAAATATCTTGGCACTGAGGGACTCCTTAAATTGACAAATACTTATTAAATATCCGCAAAGGTACTATTATGAGAGTGAACAAGGCAGGTGGTCTTTGTCTTCATGGAAATTACAGTGAAGAGAAAGGATTATTTATTTAGAAAGTGCCATGGGAGCAGAGAAGAGGGAGAGAAGAATTCCAGCTGTGGGCTTGGCCTTGAAGGATGTGTAGAAGCTGGACTTGTGGAGGTGGAGGAGGGCAAGAGAGGAAAGGTGCAGAGCGGGAAGGTTCACAGTTTGGGAGAGAGTCTTCATGTGGAATTGAGTGTGTATGCAGGGGATTTGGGATAATGAGAGAGAAAGCTGGAAAGGCTGCTTTATGTTCCACACTGTGGAGATTTAGGATTTTATTCAGTAGTTTATGGGCAGCTATTGGGAGATTTTGAGCAAGAAAAGTAACTTGATCACTGGGGTCACTTAGTGGTAGCACTGGTGATAGGCAGGCTTCAGGCCATGATTGCTTCAATATGTTCTCTTCCTGGCTTTCTCACAGGGGAGCAGTGGTCATTTTATTTTTACCAACACCTCTGTTTTGGGCGTGCGTCAGATTAGCGGCTCTTTGCCTCCAGTTGGAAGAGAGCTTCTGTTCAAAGTGCCATGTGGGTGGAGTCCTTCCGCCACTGTCTGAGCCCTGCTGCCCCTCCTGGGTGTTGACCTTGGCTGTAGAGGGTGTGTCCCTTGATTTAATGCTGTTTGCTTCCCCTACTTTTTCAGCTCCTTCCTGGTGCTCCTGAATGAGCCAGGTTCCTGTAGAATGAGCCAGGTTCCTGTAAGAAGGCGGAGCAAGGGGCAGCCTGTGGCTTGGATGTTAGCTAAGGGCAGCAACTAATAAATGAACAGTCAGTCATCTTGGGAATGTAGATTTTTGCTTCAGCCAGATTTACTTCCATTTTATCATAAATATAAGCAGCTTCATAAATTTAAATTGGTTTCTAGAAACAGACCCTGGTTCCAGGAACATTTCTCGGTATGGAAGACAGGATTGTCAACAAAGATGGGGATGCATTTTTAAAGATAAGATCTATTTACCAGGACATGGTCTACAAAGAAGCAAATTTGGTGGCTTAAAACTTCTCTTCTATATCCAAATGAAGGGGATGGTGCAGATTTATTTTCCAGTGACACTGATGTTTTAAAATATCCTTATGGTGCTGTTGGCATAGTTGGCCCCAACACTATATTCGTGAGGGGAAGGCTGTGGCTTAGTTATCTGTTAGATAATTTCTCTCTAGTCATGGTTGGAGACTACATCTTCCATTCCAGCTGGTAGTCTCTCAGTAGCTTTTTCTTAGTCATGCGAGGGCCAGCAAAAATAGTATAGACAGATAAAAAAAATCTAGACCTTCTACTGGAAAAGAGCCCAGATAATATGGCCTGTTGATAATGGTTGTGTTGTAACTTAGTGTTTTGGAACATTGATTAAGTACTTCCTAATGTGCCAGGAACTGTCCTAGGTGCTTATCTCAAACCTCACAATAGTATTGTCCCTATTTTACAGATGAGGAAACTGAAGCTCAAAGAAGTTATGTGACTTGCCCAAGTCATTCAGCTTATATAATGATGAGTCAGGATTCTAACCTAGGTTTTCTTATTCTAAACCTCATGTTCTTTCCACTTGTCCATCTGGAAACTGATGAGAATACCTGTACCCTAGGTGCCTGGGGGCAGAGTTAGATGTTGGATCGTTCAGTGACATCTTGGGGTCTCCTCTGGCCACCAAGGTATATTTGGCTATGACCTTAGGCCTCTTCTTGCTTTGAAGGAGCATTACATCTCTCCCATTTGGTTAACATCTGCCCTTGCCAAGTGGACCCCTGGAGACCTCTCTTGCTCTCTCTTCCAGCCCCCAGCCGAATTAGGGAAGTGACAGATGGAAGATCAAGTGGCAGATGGAAGATCAGATTTCATACATTGCAGGCTTCATTCTGATCTGCAGCAGCTCTGAGGGAGAGGAGGGGGCTCTGGCTGGTGTGTGGACAAGTGTATGCTGTTGACCTGCTGCCCTGAGCTGGGGGTCTCTACTGGGAATTTCTTTTATGGAAAAGAAAAATAGTGGTGTTTTTCCCTTGAGCATGTGGGGAAAGAGAATCAGAAAATTATTTGATATTTAAATAACTAAAACATTCATTAAGAGTTATCTCTGGGGAAGGCAGAATTGGTATCATTTGAAAGGTGCTAGGAAAGTACTCCCAGCTCAAAACCTCTTTGACCCTGGCAGTGCCTTGGCGCCCAGAATGGTTCATTCATTCTTTTGGGCTAATATCACTCAGCTAGTCGTTTTATGAGTGGGAAAATAATACACCCTGGTGTTAATTTAAGATTCCTTGGCTCCGGAAGAAGTAGAAGAACATGAAGCCTGTGTGTATGTGTGGGTGGAGTGGGGTGGGTGGTGTCTAGAGGGGATGGAATGACTCAGACATGGTGGGAGATATTCTGGGATGGCCTCTTAGAAAAGTACGTAACATGATGTGGTAACCAAGAGGATTGTTCTTTCAGGAGCTGTGGATTGGGGCATTCACCAGGTTACTGCACATCGGTTTTTAGTTCCTCAGATAATGGAATTAGCTCTAGTAATACAGGTACAAAGCCATTATTAACCTATAAGCCTTTATAATTACTTTTCAGAAGTCCTTTTTGCTTTGGCGTAGTAAATCTCTCTCACAGTGCCAAGGACCTAAAAATTTTAGAAATGACATTTAATTAATGCAACAGGTAAAATCCCTTTAGGTTTCAGGCTGCCTTGGAAATCTGCTCATTCTCCCTCCTCCCCCTGGGCTCACCCTTCTCTCTGTACTGTCCAGGAAGCCTCCCTGAGGGCAAGGGCAGGCCAGGAGGGAGGCAGAGGCAGAGGACTGTGCCTTCCCTGAGGGTGACTGCCGCACTTTCTGAGCCCAAGAGGAGACACTTCCATGTGTACCAGGAGCCAGATTTCGGGAGGCTGAGTGGTGAACTCTCAGCTGGGATCAGGACAGAGGGACCACAGATGGCAGACGGCTCTGGCTTCCACTTGATGGGGACTGCTCTTGGGGCCAAGGACGTGGGAGTGGCTTAGACTATGTTCCCTATGATGGAAACAGGGAATGCTTTTCTTGGTATCAAAGGAAGCTTTAGCAACTGAGCGAGGATTATGCTATTTCTGTGGGAGAGAGAGTATCTTGAGGAGATTGTGAAGATATGTGTAAATGTGAACAGCTGAAAAGTGCAACACACACATACATACACAGCAACCCTCTGCCCCTGACATACATCCTGGATATTACTAAGAGTTCCATACATCTGTATATGGGAGTAATGGAAACATTCACTTAGGCAACATGTAAACAAGTTAGACAGTGAGACCTAAATAGTCATTGAGCTGTAATGAAAGTAAACATTTCATTTCTCATATTTTTATGATAACTATGTCTTATTTGAGTATTTATTATCTACCAGGTTTGTCCTAAACACTGGAAATATATCTTCTTATTTAATTGTCACAACCCCGGGAGGGAGCTATAATTCTTTATAGTTTATGAGGCACCTCTATCATCTCACTTGATTCTTCCAACAATACATATTTCCCCATTATACCACCAGAAGTAGACATTGGAACTTGAACTCAGAGGTCTTATACCACCAGAAGTAGACATTGGAACTTGAACTCAGAGGTCTTTATTGCAATTCCAGTCTCCTTTTTACCATATCATAATGCCCAGCACACCCCTCACCCCTATTTTATGGAGAGTTTCTTGGGATTCTGTGTCTGGGAGAGGTATCTGAGCCAGGGGAGCTTTAAGAATATATGTAGGGTTGAGAGATACAAGGTAAGAGGGAGCAGGGAATGGAGATTGACTGGCAGGGCTCTAGGGCGTGTGCCAGAGACAGTGAAAGCATGGCACAGGCTCCCCCCTAGGAGGGAGCTGGAAAGGAAAAACTCCCACTTTGGAGGAGAACGAGGCTCTTCCCAGCATCTTCACATCTGTGAGGGGACTGATGATACGAAGACTCACTGATGAATGGGCAGAAGTTTCCAGACCCAAGAAGATATTAAAATAAATATTTAATTGGAACAAATTATGCTGTGAATCATTAAGACAAACATAAATCTCATGAATAAGGTTTCTCTTATTTCTCTGAATCTCAATGAAATATTTATTGAGGAAAATGAAGTCAGCTCCCTGCTTTGCATGACTAAATGCCATTGCTGGTTTCCAAGAGCAGCTTCAGCATCCATGCCGGATCACAAGGATGGGGAAGGAGGCGGGAATACTTCCAGGTTTGACACACCATTAGGAGGGATCAGACTGTTCAGATCTGGGAAGGCTGAAGCAAAGTCTGGCATTGTCTGTGATAGCAAGGGGAATGTAATTTTTGGTCATTTAATGTTGATTTTGAAGGTCCTGGGGTACTTTCTAATTTTGGGAATGGGGAGGATGGGCTTCTGTGTAAGTGGGTTGAATTTTCAGATGGTAAATCCTGAGATGTCCTATGAGGATGTCCAGAACTTAGAACTTTAATGCCCCTGTAGGTGACACACAGGCATCCTATGTCATTCCCAGGCTGGGTGTGCTCTGCCAGTGCTAATGATGTACTCATTGGTGGTCTAGATGATAGGACTCACAGATGCCCATGGGAGTTGGGAGGGCACCATCAGTTCACCTGATCTCACCTAGTGTAACAAAGGGTATTGGACCATCTCCCCACAGAGGTCAGCTCTATCCACTGACTTCTTTAGCTGAGGCATCCCTTAAGGGTTATCAGAGCAGGGCTAGATATTCCAGAGCATGGATTTCAAGAGACAAAAGTAAAAGACAGCAAGCATAGGTACATACCCAGGGTCTCTGGCCTCCATGGACTGGTTTTGGCTGCAGCTGTACCCCTGACAGGGTAGGTGGCTCTGACCCCTGGGTTCGTGGTCTTTTGGCAGGCAGATCCTGTGTAGGTCACATGATGGATGTTTCCATGGGTGGTCTTGTTGTCTAAAATCAGGCTTGCTGCTCCAATTTCATTCTAGTTTTCTTCTTGCAATGCACAGGTGGCTTATGTCAGTCCTCATGGATGAATGATGACTTTATTCCTCTCTCACAAACACAGTGCTCTGGTTTGGGAGACAGCTTAGGCAGTATGTTGGGGGATTGTAAGTCACTTAGGACTGATTATATTGTTTTCCTTGGCCTTAGGCTTCCCGTTTTCTAAATCTAGGGTATGATTAACAGGATTGGCATGGAAGAGGAACCCCCAATGCACGCAGAATTACTGAATTCAACTAAGTATGCATTCAGAATGAGCCACCTACCCAGCCCTAGGTTGGATGCTCTAGAAGATACAGAAATGTTAACAGAGAAATTCTTGTCCTTGGAGAAGTTTACAAGCTAGATAGGAAAATTAAACATATTTATTTATTTATTTCACAAAATTAGCTAACTATTCATTCAACGTATATTTACTTAGTACCTTCTCTTCTTTAAATTTTTTTTTTATTAATTTTTATCGGAGTATGGTTGCTTTACAATGTTGTGTTAACCTCCACTGGACAACAAAGTGAATCATCCATACACATACAGATATCCCCTCCCTTTTGGACTTCCCTCCCATTTAGGTTACCATAGTGCATTAGGTAGAGTTCCCTGTGCTATACAGTATGTTCCCATCAGTTGTCTATTTTATACATAGTATCAATAATGTATATGTGTCAATCCCAGTCTCACAATTCCTCCCTCCCCACTCCTTCCCCCCTTGGTATCCATACGTTTGTTCTCTACCTCTATTTCTCTATTTCTGCTTTGCAAATAAGATCATCTATACCATTTTTCTAGATTCCACATATATGTGTTGTTATATGATATTTGCTTTTCTCTTTCTGACATACTTCACTCTGTATGACACTCTCTAGGTCCATCCACATCTCTACAAATGACCCAAGTTCATTCCTTTTTATGGCTGAGTAATATTCCATTGTATATATGTACCACATCTTCTTTATCCATTCCTCTTTCGATGGACATTTAGGTTGCTTCCATGTCCTGGCTGTTGTAAATAGTGCTGCTATGAACATTGGGGTGCATGTGTTTTTTTGAATTGTGGTTTTCTCTGAGTGTATGCCCAGTAGTGGGATTGTTGGGTCATATAGTAGTTATATTTTTAGTTTTTTAAGGAATCTCCATACTGTTTTCCACAGTGGCTGTATCAATTTACATTCCCACCAGCAGTGTATGAGCATTCCCTTTTCTCCACACCCTCTCCAGCATTTACTGTTTGTAGATTTTTTGATGATGGTCATTCTGACCGGTGTGAGGTGATATCTCATTGTAGTTTTGATCTACATTTCTCTACTAATTAGTGATGTTGAGCATCTTTTCATGTGTTTGTTGGCCATCTGTATGTCTTCTTCGGAGAAATGTCTATATAGGTCTTCCGCCCACTTTTTGATTGGGTTGTTTGTTTTTTTGATATTGAGCTGTATGAGCTGCTTGTATATTTTGGAGATTAATCCTTTGTCAGTTGCTTCATTTGCAAATATTTTCTCCCATTCAGAGTGTTGTCTTTTCATCTTGTTTATAGTCTCCTTTGCTGTGCAAAAGCTTTTAAGTTTAATTACGCCCCACTTGTTTATTTTTGTTTTAATTTTCATTACTCTAGGAGGTGGGTCAAAAAAGATGTTGCTGTGATTTATGTCAAAGAGTGTTCTGCCTATGTTTTCCTCTAAGAGTTTTATAGTGTCTGGTCTTACATTTAGGTCTTTAATCCATTTTGAGTTTATTTTTGTGTATGGTGTTAGGGAGTGTTCTAATTTCATTCTTTTACATGTAGCTGTCCAGTTTTCCCAGCACCACTTATTGAAGAGGCTGTCTTTTCTCCATTGTATATTTTTGCCTCCTTTGTCATAGATTAGGTGACCATAGGTGCGTGGTTTTATTTCTGGGCTTTCTGTCCTGTTCCATTGATCTGTATTTCTGTTTTTGTGCCAGTACCATACTGTCTTGATTACTGTAGCTTTGTAGTATAATCTGAAGTCAGGGAGCCTGATTCCTCCAGCTCCATTTTTCTTTCTCAAGATTGCTTTGGCTATTTGGGGTCTTTTGTGTTTCCATACAAATTGTAAGATTTTTTGTTCTAGTCCTGTGAAAAATGCCATTGGTAATTTGATAGGGATTGCATTGAATCTGTAGATTGCTTTTGGTAGTAGAGTCATTTTAACAATATTGATTCTTCTAATCCAAGAACATGGTATATCTCTCCATCTGTTTATGTCATCTTTGATTTCTTTCATCAGCATTTTATAGTTTTCTGAGTACAGGTCTTGTGCCTCCTTAGGTAGATTTATTCCTGGGTATTTTATTCTTTTTGTTGCAATGGTAAATGGGATTGGTTCCTTAATTTCTCTTTCTGCCCTTTCGTTGTTAGTGTATAGGAATGCAAGAGATTTCTGTGTATTTTTGTATCCTGCAACTTTACCAAATTCATTGCTTAGCTCTAGTAGCTTTCTGGTGGCATCTTTAGGATTTTCTATGTATAGTATCATGTCACCTGCAAACAGTGACAGATGGTTTTACTTCTTCTTTTCCAATTTGGATTCCTTTTATTTCTTTTTCTTCTCTGATTGCTGTGGCTAGGACGTCCAAAACTATGTTGAATAATAGTGGTGAGAGTGGACACCCTTGTCTTGTTCCTGATCTTAGAGGAAATGCTTTCAATTTTTCACCATTGAGGATTATGTTTGCTGTAGCACCTTCTCTTACCGTACTGCAGAAGAAATCAGAAGTGCTTTTACCTTCACACTGCTTAAAAAGACGTGTTCATAATTATATTGTAAAGTGGAGAGTAATATGAGTTTTGGGAAAATGCTCTCTGTGAAAGACTGTATTTGATGCAGGGGGTATAAACGCTGCTTCTATTAATAGATCAGAGGATGGAGCCATCAGACTGAGATTTTAACTGTTTATATTGTTCTACCCCCAGAACAACCTAGCACAGTGCCTGGTACACATAAATGCTCAATAAATAAACGTTGAATGAATGAATGATTTTTTTCTAGGCTGGAGAGATCACAGAAAGCCTCATGGAAGAAGTCCAGCTTGAGTTAGATATTTATAACATGATAGAACTTGGGTAGCACTGGGGAGGGCATCTCAAATTTTTCAGGGGATATCACTGCCACCTCTACAGCACTCTGATACTGATTTCTTTCGTGTTTATAAAATATTGTCCAAGTCACTTATGAGCACTCAGCCATTTCTTATCTCCTTTATCAGACCATTAGGGAAGGGTTGACTCTGGGGCCTGTGGTACCTGGTTGTACAATAAAGTGCAAGAAAGTGATTTATTTCTACCTGAAGCATTTTTATAGTTTGGGGATGACTTTGGAGCCCTGTTGAAAGAGGCCATGGATTGGAATTCTCCATAAGGCCATTAATTATTGAATTTGCTTTGTTGTAAAACAAAGCATCTGCTTATTGGTGTCAGCTGAGCGAGTTAGTATCACTCTAAGTGCTTCTAATCACAGGCGGACCTGTTAGCAGACACTCAGGGAAGAAGACAGGACACTGTCCGTGCACTGCTGCAGGGAAGATGGGCGATTAGTGGCTTCAGGTGTCACATAGCATGCTTCTCCCTTTGGTCTCCTGGATACTTTCTGTTGGGCAATCAGAGATTTTAGTTATGACTCTATAAAAGAGTCCCAGTGAGAGAATTCTGGGCTCTTAACTTGCCAAATGGTGAGGTGAGTGGTGCCAGGGAATTTGGCTGCAGTGGTTGTGACGATAGTTCTGCAGGTGGTGCTGCTAAAGAGGAGATAAAATTCCTGGGTATCAGGGGGATGATTTGTCTCCTGGGTGGTGGGGCTAGATGTACCTGCGTGGCCTGCAGTGCTGGAGGAGTCTCGGTGCCAGCCTGCTGCTGCCATCATGTCCTTCAGCAGGCTCTGAGGCCTGGATCTGCTCTCCTGTCTCCTGTCTGGGGACGCACAAGGCCAGGCTACAGGATCCTTCTTGGTAGGCATCTTCATAATGATGTGCATGGCTTCTGAATGTACATGGTAAAGCTAGGGAGAGGGTCCATGTTAGCACTGTAGGGACAAGGTGGGCATTCAGTGACATTTCAACCAAATCTGTGCTGAGCCTGCAGAGTGGGTACGACCCTAGTTCAGACTCTGAAGTATAAGGAAGAGACATGGTCTCTGCATCACCCCCAACAGAAACAGGCTGCTTTACAATTTCCAAAAAGCTTTCACATAGGTTATTTCATTTGAAATCCTTATCATCCTTTTCCAGATGAGACTGTAGCTCAACAGGTGAAGAGATTTGCCTAAGGTCACCCAGCTAGCAAGGAGAAGCCATGCCTTGAATCCAGCACCTCAGATAGCATATCTCTTATTTTGTTCTGTTATTTCACATTGTCAGTTCCAAATCATGAGAACAAAAAATATGCGTGACTCAAAATGCTACTACTACTGTGAAGAGGGAGGTACAAGGTTAGAGATGGTGTGGTGAGTAAGCAAGAGTTCCAGGAGCATGTGACCTTGAGCTATCAGGCAAAGGACAGGAAGCTATGGTTATGGTGGGCAGAGGGTTGCGTGTGGTGTTCCTGGCACTGCTGAAAGATATCATTATTCAGGCCCACTCTTCTTTATTCTGGGCATGCCAGGGAGGCTGGGGGGGAGTCAAGGACACCGAGGGCCTGAATAATTGAAATCAGAGGAAACACAAACTCTCTTTTTAACTTACAGCATAATCCCCTTTTCCTAGAAATGCTTTCAACACACTGCCCACAAACAGCAAAATGCCTTGGAATGAATTTCTTCCACTCCTTGTCCTTGATTCCCCTGTGAACAGGAAAATACTTGAGAGGACGGAAGAGAAGATGTCAAGAATGTGGATAACCCACAATTAGGCCATCAGCCCCTCTGGTTGATTAGGCCTGGGCTGTGCCAATCAGGTGTTTCCACTTGAGCCCTGGCCGCTCCATGAGTTAGAGGCTCCATCTTGGTTTGGAGGAAAAGGAGTTGACTACCAGCTCGTGCCAAAAACTCAGCAGCTCACCTACTAACACTCCCTTCCTCCACTAGGGTGCCTTTTAGGGACATCTCTTCTGCCTTCATGGTTTACCTTGATGTTCACTATAGAAAAGTCGAATAAAAGAGGATCATGGTTTTGGGAATTCCTGGCCAAGAATAAGGAGAGACTTCCTTGCTTTTGCCAGGCCTCAAATGAATGATTGCGTTCTCTCTCTGTCTCTCTCTTTTTAAAATAAGTCACAAGCGAAAATTTCTGAACTTGGAAAGACAGACGTCAGAAAGATTTTGCAGCCAGTTCTCTCCTTTTTTTTTTTTTTTGGACAAAATTATGTTTACAAATAATCCAGTGTTACCCAAACTGTTTCCTCAGCCACTAATGGTGAGGTTTCTCTCCTTCAACCATTGAACTCTTTCAAAAGTCTGAGCAGATATTTGAGAACACTTTCCTGCTCCCCACCACTCTCCATCTTAGGAGAGGCGGACAGCAGAAGTTGGTCTCAGGACACCACCTGGCCACTCCTCTCCTTTGTGGTGATTTATCTCCCTGTTTTAAACTCAAGATAGTAGACAGGAATGACATCCAATCACAACTTTCCCTTTCTAATTCGAGGGCACAACACAAGGATGCGTGCTTGCAAGAATTTCTTAAGGTGTAACACAGAATGTAAAGGCTATTCCCTTGCTGTAACTTAGGTAAATTTTCTTGTGGAAATGGAATGGCCCCAGCCCTGTTGTACCATGCTCTCCAAGTGATAGTTTCATCAGGTCCATATGTTCACAGTTGAAGGAAGTGTTGTCACATGGCAAATGGCCAAGAAAGCTCCTGACCCATTCCCACAGGATTGTCCAAGAGTGCCTGGCACATTCTACCCCTCAATTATTCCCATCAATTGTGAACAGATGGGCACAATACTCTTTAGGTCATAGTAAAGTGACTTGTAATTGGCCATTATCCAAGCAAAATGAAAGAAGGTACTGTTGTCTGTCTGGCTCAGCTACAATATAAGATTCATAAAATAATGACCCCTGGTTTGATAATGACAAGAGTCCAAGGCTGCTAGGATAGGCGCTTTCGTGGCGGCACTCAGAGACCACCATTCACAGGTTTCAAATTGCTTACAGATTTGTGGGCTAGACTTGCCTTGTTGTTGGCTTCCTTTAATTTCCAACTCTGTGGGCTCTCCATATTGCATCAACTTAAATATCTGATAAGATTTTCCCATTTCAATTTGATCTAGGTTAGGATTATCTACCAATTTGGGAAGGCATCAATTTACTTTGAATAGTTTGTTCTGAGAATAGATTACAATGGGCCCTAAAGTGTCCCTGACACAATTATACAGGGTGATTTTTCTAATCCTCCCCCCTTTAGTAAGGTTTCTGGGTCCTATACTCCAATGCGTACTGTAGCAACTAGACTAATTTGCTAATTCCATGTTATCTCCTTCCCAGTCTGACTTCAAACTCTCCTCTTCCAGGAAGTCTGCTCTGTTTGACTCTATCCACTTTTGAGCTCAGAGTTCTAGATTCATAGAATCTTAGTTATGAATGAGACCTTAGAGTCCATTGAATCTAACTTCCACTTGAGGCAGAAATTACCTCTGGATGATGTCTGAGTAGTGATGATCCATAGCTTCACTGACAAGGCTCTCATGGCTCCACATGACAACTCCTTTCAGTGTTGGACAGAGCTAACTGGTAGTCAACTATTTTATGTGATTGAAATCTGACTTTGTCTAATTTAGGCACGATCCGAGTTCAGCCCTCTAGAGTAATATGGAGCTATATAATTTCATTTTTACTTGAAATCCTTCAGATAATTGAGGACAGCAGTTATTATTCCCACACAGTCTGTTTGGCAATGCTTTGGACTTTTTGGTTGATCTGTGTGTCTCCTACATTTGGTTTTCTTTCTCTTATGCTGCATTTACTTTATTACTCTTATTCCACAGTCTTACAGGCTAAACCTCTCCGTAATTTTGTGTCCCTTCAGAATTTATGCCTTTGATGTGTACAATATGTTTTAAATTACTGAATTATTTCCTTCATTCATGTGTTCCCTCAATTAACATTTATTCAGTCCGTTTGTGCAGGTCTGTGGTAAGTGCTAGGAAGACAGCAATGAATAAGGCCAGCTCCCTGCTCTCAAGAAGCACTTACTGATGTGCACACTCTGACTTTTCTCAAGCTGTTCATTGTACCTGTAGTCAAACTTATCAGTGGAATCAGATCAGTCAATGATCAGAGAAAACAGAAGCCTGGAATGTTGAGACATAGATGCTACCAACTAATGTTATGTTTGTTTAACTGATGGCTGTTACTTTTTGTATATTAAAAGACATTTGTCCCTGAATAAGATGTGTGTCCTACAGAGATTATTTAGACAGCAAACACTGATGAGGACAGAAGCCTGAGGGGAAATAAACTTTGCGGCTGAGAATGGAAGTCTCAGCCCCATCCCTTTTGCTGATTGGCTTTTCAAAAGTGGTAGTTATACTTTTGCCTCAGCCAGAGGGGAGGTGTTCCCTCTGAGTTGATGGTACAGGGAAGCAGGAAAACCACATGAAAATTTAAACCAAGTGACAAGAAGCAGATGGTCCCTCAAGATTGAATAAGACTACAGATTCCTGAAAAAAAAAACAAACAAACATGAATTAGGCCCCAAAAAGATATCTGGAGAAGAAGTGAGCTTGATGGAGGGGAGCATAGTGATCTGAGAACTGTGTCTTCATGTGGGTGGCTCTGGTGTGGTGTGTGAGGTATTCCCCCTGCCCCTACTAGATGCTATTTCCACCCTCTTCACCTGGTCCTGAAGGGTTCTGGGGTTTAGAGTCACCTCATGCGTCTGACCCTCCTGTGCCTGTTCCCTGTCCGCTCCCCCATCCCCAGTGCTAGCTGCCTGGTCGACTTGGTTACATCTCTGCACAGGGACAGAAGCAGCTTTCCAGTGCAGAAGAACCATGGAGTTGTTCTCAGTCATTTGCGTTTGATGTCTAGAGAGCCAAGTCAGAAACTATGAATTGAGAAATTGAAGGCTGTAGAATGCTGATGAGCAAAATTGTACACAGCCTCATCCACTTGCTTATCTGAGGATGTTTCTAAGAAAGTCCCTAAAATTTTCAGTCACTGTTTTTGGACAGCTTTTGTTTGAGTGAAGAAGCCAGGCTATACCCAGGAGCAGTAGCCGAATCATATCTGAGCATCTTAAGGGTGTGATGGTGTGGAAAGCTTGCCCTTTCTATTAACAGACTCTAAGGATCCCATGTTTCTTCCTGCTCTTGTCCTGTGCTCTGTTAGAGGGCAGAGCACTTCCCACCATTGCTCCACTGCTCTGCCTTTTCTTACCTGTGTTAAGGACCAGCTCAAGGCCCTTCCATTCTTTGCCTGCATGTGCCATTTCACAGTGACTCCTCTCTAGACTCAGCCCTGCATTTGGTGTTCACCATAGGTATGTTCTTTAAGGTTGGTATGTTCTATAAGGTCGGGGAATATGTCTTGTCATGGGCATATATTCCCTGGTGATGAGGTATGGGCGATGACACCTAGAGAGTAGCTGGGGAGATGGAAGGTGGTGGTGGGAAGAGGTCAGGGGAGGAAGGTATAAGGTAGAACTTGACCTTGTTCTAAGTGAAGACTGTAGGTTACAGTCATCACCTTCTATCATCCATTTACTCTATCACCCATTGTAGAACATTTGGTCCATGCCAAAAGATCCTTGATATTTGGTCCTGTCCAAAACCATTTGGCATGGACCAAATATACTCATGGATGTTTTAGATAGGACCAAATTCCAAGGATCTTTTGGCATGGACAAAATGTCTTATGGACCAAGTGCCTTATGGACATTTTGGATAGGACCAAATGCCTGCTAGCCCCATCACCATGGCCCTTTGGGCAGGCCTGTTCTCCCCTCTTCCATTATCATTCTCTTAAGACTTGCTTTCCTCTCCAAGGCCAAGGCCATCATTGATGTTTGTTTTAGCCTCATTTCATCTGTGAAAGAGTTTGGGTGGGTAAAGTGAGAAGAGGAAGGCAGATGACAGCATTCCACATGATTTACCCTAGGGCTCTGCCCCCTCAAGGGAAACATTGATTTTCTTTGTCGCTTCTAGAGTGTCTAGGTCAGTAACATAAAATATGTGCTTTATAAATGTGTGTTGATTGTTTGATAACTGAGTAACATTTGCCAAGCCACATAAAAACAAATGAAATGAGTAATAACTCACTTACCTATTTATGGGGCAACCTTCACTGTTCTGGACATAGAAATAGCCTTACAGAAGCAAAGAAGCCCAGGCACAATGAGACTAGAACTTACTGACTTATGATTATGTATAAATTAAAGTTCCTGATTGGCCCATCTTCAGTATTTCCTAGGAGAGCTATTAGAAGAAGGTGTATGGTCTGCTGATACTTTAATGATGTCTACCCAATAAGGAGGAGACAGTGAAGTTCCTAGATATTTAACATAGGGGCAGACATCTCTCTGCACATCTCAGTATGGTCTGCAAGGGTTAGGTGGTTAACTCTGTTCAAGAAGTAAAATTGGTAGAATTAAAAAGAACAACTGCTTAAAGACTAAAATCAGTTACGTGGAAACCTAACTGGGGTACCTTGTTTCCCAATGATACTTTAAAAAGGAGTCTTTACCAATAACATGAAGTGTTGGTGAGGATGTGGAGCTACTGGAACTCTCTTTGCTGATGGATGCAAACACTTTGAAAAAATTTTGGTAGTGTCTATTATGTATACCCCTATGATGCTCCAGTTCTGCTCCTGGATATTCCCAGCTGACATGAGGGTTTATCTTCATCAAAACATGTACAAGAATGTTCATATTAGCTTTATTAATAACAGCCCCAAACTGGAAACAATCAAAGTGTTTCTATCAACAGTAGAATGGGTAAATACATTGTTGTATAATATATTGATGCAACAGAATGTTATGCAGCAATGAGAAGAATCACACTATTGGCTTAGGAACAGCATAGAGGAATCTTACAAACAGAATGTTGAGTAAAAGAAGCCAGGTATAAAAGAATAAATATTATATTCTCTTATATATATGAAGGTCAAGGACAAGCAAAACCTATTGTATGGGGTAGAGGTCAGAACAGTGGTTATTCTTGATTGGAAGGGGGATGAGGGAACCTGCTGGGTAGCTATACATGCTCTAAGTCTTGGTCTGGATGGTTACATCAGTGTATAAATATGCAAAAATTTACCTAGCTCTTCCCTTAAGATTTGTACACTTTAATAAAAAAAGCAAAAAAATTAAAAACGAGAGAAAAATAAAAAGGAGGTAAGACTGAAGTATAATTCTCAGTAGTTTGCCCCCAGGCCCCTGTATCTTCTCTTTGCCTGCAGGTTAACCAACAATGTCCTTATGGCTCTTGCCTTTGAAACTTCTTGTAAATTTTAGCTTCTCACTCCTCCTCCCAACTTGCTGTGGAAAGAGCTTGGCTCTGGGAGTCAGGAGTCCTTTGCTGGTCTCTCAGCCCCACTTGCCAGCTGCTACTGATGGGTAATCATCAGAAAAGTCTATGAAATAGGTGTCTCAGCCCCTTCTCTACCTTTAACCCGTGGGGTTTGGTGAACAGAATGTTAGGTACAAGATGTCAAAGAATTTTGGAAAAAAATCAAAAGGACCACCCAAATACCAAGAATATTGTTGTACTTGAACTTGATTAAATTGATAACAGCTACTGATTTGAATCAGATAAGGTGCTGCTATCAAAGACCATGCTCTGATTTCAAATAATTGGGCAGTGATTTATGAATCATTTTGGTGCTTGACCTAGTGCCGTCAGCACACATAAGAGTGACTCATGTGTAAGGAAACACAGTAATCACAGAAACAGCCACTGCCAAGAGACCTGCAGTGTCCTGGCGACACACTGTTACGTATCAGGGGTTTAGGATGATGGTTCTTTTCAAGGGGAAGCCCTTGGACCAATGTGACCTAGTGAACAGGGCTCTGCTTAGACCATCCAGCTCTTCTTGTGGCTCTTCTGCCCAGTGGCTGTAATATGAAGCAATCACTTCACTTCCCCAGGCCTTAGTTTTCTCGTCTGTAAAGTGGGGGGCTAGATGATGTCTCAGGTCCCTCTCAGCTCTAACTTCCTATGTCTTCCCCATACAGCCAGTTCTTACTTATTTCTGGATGTCTATTATATGGTCAATTTTAAAGCCTGAACTGGCTTCCTCTTTTCATGTGGTTGTTTTCTAACCTTCCTAGTCTTTGTATTCAGGAAATGCAAATTAATTTTTAAACAAGTAGATTCTTTGCAACTTTGCTGTGAAAAATCATGTCGTCTCCTAACAAACAATGCCCATGATTCTGGATTATCAACTGTCCATCATTTTGGTTGCCCAGTATCTTTTTCCACAATCAGTGCCGATGACTGTGTACCACCCGATGACACACCCTTTCCCTGACCCTCCAGCTGCCCTCTACCTGTTGGAGCCCCAGCCTGGCATGCCTTGGTGGACAGAGCTGTGCATTGCTAATGCTCTGTTTTTGGCCACACTTTCCTAAGGATTGTGAGGACCACTCAATTAGTGCTTCCAGAGCCCAGGGTCTGGCACCCCAGCCAGCGAGAACGCCGGGGTGAGGAGGAGAAACGCAGGGAAATCCAGCCAGCCCTGGCGATGTGAGCACCGAGGCACAGCATGATACACTTGCGGGCTTCTTGCCCGGCCTGAGCTTTTTAAGGCTGAATGAAAATGCAGAGCCAAGGAGAAAATATCTCATTCTCCTCTGGCCAGCCTGGGCTGAGGTCTTATTTTGCACGTGGCAGGACTTGGGGAGGGAGGAGGAGGGGTGATGGGGCCAGGAGAGGGTGACTTTGTGGTATCTGGGAAGGAATCCGGCCCTAGTATTACCACTCAGAGAACTGGGGAAAAGCTGTGTGGCTCCTGTATTTTTCCTGTTCCTCCAGGACTGTTTCTGCAGCGTTTTTTGTTCCTGTCTCATGTTCCAGATTCTTCTGTAGGGGCTCTGTGGGTCAGGGACAGGAAACTGGGCCAGCCTTTGGCTTCTGAAGACACTGTTTCTCCCTGGCAGCCCCTGGCTCTTTGGAGGATAGGCCTGGTTCCTGCTTCTGGGTGTCTGGCCCCTTTTCTCTGCAGTCAGATCCCTCCTTGTTTCCGGGTCCCCCTCCTACTTCCTTACTTGGGCAGGGGGGTTTGGTTTCTAGGCCCCTTGTAGATGATGGCATGACTGATGCTTTATTGACCACTGCCATCTGAGGGGGTACTCCCTTCAAAGCAAGCCCCCCTGAGATGAACCGAGGCCAGGGGCACCACCTGTGTTCAGACTCTGTGAGGTCTGCATTCTGGAGACTGTTTCCCAGTCTGGTGGTGCAGGGTTTTTGTTGTTGTTTGTTTTAAACTATTCTTTAAGGTTGACAAAACTTTATTCTTTGAATGCTAATTTGATTTTTGGAAATAGCCCAGCTTCATTTGAGGAAGTCTAGGGAAGAGGAAACCAAATCTGGGCAAGCTGAGTGATCACGCTTTTAGTTACAGAAAAAAAAAAAGCAAGGTTTGCCTACGAAGTAATGACGCAATTTGCTTGTTTTTTTTGTTTTTTTGTTTTTTAAATGACAGTGAAGGCTGTTCTCAAGAGGAGACCAAAGATGTTTTTAGCATCTGCTGGGATAAGCATAGAGCGCAAGGGGGCAGCTACAAAGACAGCCCCCATGTCTCTGCTCTATTTGGGAGCATGCGGTTGCCTGTGGGCCTGCAGGTCAGCAGCATTGTGGGAGGCCCAGGGCACCCTCTGTGACAGCAGGGCTACTCCTGTGCCTGGTAGGGAGGGAGGGGGAAGGAGCTTGGTGCTTTGGTCAAATCCCCAGTAGGCCTGCATTCAGATGTTGCTGAGGAGGGAGATGGAGTAATGAAAGCTTCTACATCAGGGGGTCTGCCTGATGCAGAGAGAGCTCCCCCGGAGCCAGAGGACCTGCCTGGAGCCACAGGCAAAAGTTTGAGAGGGGGCAGGGGTAGGACCATGTACGTTTCCCTAGTATAACTCAAGACGCCTTGGTTGAGTTGTTTTAGAGAGCTGTCCTTTGAAGGAGTTGGGGGTGTCAGAACTGGGGTTTGGGCTGTGAGCAGCCCTCTGGGGACAGTCTGGTTCCCAAGAACCCAGGCCGTTTTTCAGGACAGTGACTGAAGACTCCGGGAATGTCAATATGGCTGCTGAAGAGGGCTCTTGTCCAAAGCTGTGGCTAGCCAGGAGGTCTCTCCTTGGTGGGGCGGGGTCCTTGATGATGAACTGATGTGGGGAGTACTAAACACATCAGTCCAGCTGCTGAGCTCAGAGTCAACAAAGGGCCTGGTCTGGGTAAGGGAGGGATTGATGCCGACTTAGCATCTACTCTATACCGGGTATTTACGTACATCATCTCATGTAGGGTGGCCGTTGCAATCCCCATTTTGTAGATGAGAAAACAGAGGCACAGACGGTGAAGCCACTTGCCCTCATCTCCTTACTGCCTTCTCCCTTCTCAGTTGCCTGCACACGTATTCAATCTTTGCACTCAGCACATTGCATTACGATTATTTACCCATTCCTAGAGATTCTAATGGAATTGCTCTGGGCTGGCGCCGGGCTTTGGTGTTATTTTAAAAGCTCCCCTGCTGATTTTAATGCACAGCCAGGGCTGATAACTGCTGGTCTAGACTGTAGGTTTTTCATTTTTGTGTATTCCTAGGGCCTAAATCAGTGGTCCTCAAATTTGAATGTGCATCAGAATCACTTGGAGAGTTTGTTAGAACACAGGTTGCTGGAGTTTCTGATCCAGCAGGTCTGGGGTGGTCCCAAGAAGTTGCATTTCTAACCAGTTCCCAGATGCTACTGATGCTGCTGGTGTGAGGACCATACTCAGAGAGCCCCTGATCCCTTAGTGCAAGAGTAGCCCATCAGTAGATGCCGATTGACTTGGGCACATCATCAAATTTTCCAAGGGTTTGAACCCTGTACTGCCTGGTAGCAAAGCCCACCGTCTTATCATGACCCTAGGCTGACTCTTGGGGAGCCTGGGGGGATGTGTGGCGTGGGCCTGATGTCTACTTACCCCCTGGGAGGAGGGTAGAGTTTGTTGGTCTTTATAGTCTACTCACAGGGAGAGACAATACCAGTTTCCTGCCAGGAAACCCAGTGGCTGTTGGAGGCCCAGAATTCTGGGTAGAGGTTCAAGTCAGCTAAGAGATCCTGGGATTCCAACCTAGGCCACAGACTCCTGGTGCTGGGTGTGACCTGGAAAAGATGGTCGTGGATGTGCATGTCCCAGGGTGTTTGTGACAAAGCTGGGGACGCTGCTTTAAAGTTACACCTAGTTTGTGCTCCACAGGAAATTCAGGGGCCTCTAGTGAGGGAAACATGGCTCAGTGGGGGTCAGAGGTGGGGAAGTGAGGTCCTGAGCCATCCTAGATGAGTAGGGACGGGCTTGGTGGGGTGGAGTAGCTGTGAGAGTTTGGGCAGCTGGAAAGGATGTTTCAGGCCAGGCAGGAATGGTGTGTTGAGGAGAGGAGGAAGAGAGCTGTGCTGGGAAGTATAGCAGAGGATGTGAGGCGCTTCCACTCTCTTGGAGGACATACTCGGACACCTGGAGACTTGAGTCGCCTGGTTTTGTTGAACAATGAAGAATTTTTTTTTTTATTATAAATTTATATTTATTTAATTTATTTTTGGCTGCGTTGGGTCTTCATTGCTGTGCGTGGGCTTTCTCTAGTTGAGGCGAGCAGGGGCTACTCTTCGTTGTGGTGCGCGGGCTTCAGATTGCAGTGGCTTCTCTTGTTGTGGAGCACGGGCTCTAGGCGTGCGGGCTTCAGTAGTTGTGGCTCACGGGCTCTAGAGCGCAGGCTCAGTAGTTGTGGTGCAAGGGCTTAGTTGCTCCACGGCATGTGGGATCTTCCCGGACCAGGGCTCGAACCCGTGTCCCCTGCCTTGGCAGGCGGATTCTTAATCACTGTGCCACCAGGGAAGTCCAACAATGAATAATTTTTTAAAAATCTACCCTAAAACAAATATTCACCTAAGTGCCTACTACGTGCACAGCACTGTTCTAGATGCTGTGTGGGGCTTTCAAGACAATACTGATAAAACAGAGTGTGATGTGTCAAATGTTTGGTGCAAGCGGCAGGTCTTCAGGAGTGGGGAGAAGAGTCCTATGGACTGTGTGGCTGGGGAGGGCTTTGGGGAGGTGAGTGTGCTGGTCCTGGCAGGATGAGTGAGTGTGAGATATGCAGTGATACTGGTGTGAGCAGGGGTGGGGGTGTAGCTCCCAATGTGTGAATAGCCCAGTCTGGGCGCAGTGGGTGCATGTGGGGAGCGACAGTGAGGATGTGGAGGAAGAGGGGAGATGAACGCAGGACACCTCGTCCTGGATTGTTGTCCCCTCTCTCCCTCAAAGCATGAGAGCTGTGGTCTCTGGGGACTGCCTGAGGACCCCTGCCTCCCGGCACTGGGGCTGCTGGTACTGACTGCTGCTTAAAAAAGTTTCTCCAAGGAGTCCTTACAGGTAAAATTTCATACTATTTTTACCTTTTCCAGAAATATTAGAGGTTGGAAGGAGGAGAGGAAAGCCCTCCTCTTTTAGAGATGTTAAGATTGAGATCCGGAAAGGGAAAGGGCTAAAACAATGATGTTCTGGGGTGGGTTGGATACAGGAGATGGCTGAGCTAGCCCTCTGAATGGAATGGTATCTGCTGAGGCACAGTCTTCCCTGAATAGCACTGGGGCCTGGATACTTAATCCTAAGTATCTTCTGTGCAGTCTGTGTCTTTGAAGGTCTAGGGAGAAAGTATGGAGAACAAAGGAGATCAGAACAGCCCTAGCCAGAGCATAAGGCCCCAGACATCTCCCAGTGGCCCCTGCAGGCTGGTATCTCAAGCACCTGTCCTGGGTGCTATGGCCTGGTACTGTGGTTTTGGGAGTCCTGTCCCACAATTCATGCCACTCCATCTTCCGGCAGCCTCCTCTCTGTCCCCATCCCACCGCTGGGCCCAGTGGGAGCTGAGCATTTAATCAGAACTGCAAAATCCTGTCTCCCTACTGGATGGCTCATTAGGCAGCATCTTAGCTGGTCTTCGGAGGGACCCGCTCTTTTCCATTCCATTCCCCCTGTCAAAACCATTAATGGCTCCCTCAACTCTGAAATCAGCCAGACCTGCCTAAAGGAGGGGGAAGGGGAAGACATCTGAGCTTTACTCAACCAGTGGTATCACCCACGAATATTTATACCAAGGAGGAGTGTTCTGTTGCCTTGGCAACTTCTTGCATGGGTTCTGGTGCTCAGAATATCTGACAAATTTCAATGTTTCACACTCAATGAGCAGAGATGGAGGAGTGGATCAAAGGGTAACTCTCAGTAATCAGGGCCAGGGCCAAAGATGACAGGGGGACTAAGACGGGATGTAAGAAATGGCTGAGCTCACAAAGGATTCACTCCAGTCCTTCCCTCTCCTGCCTTCTCTCCTTCCGCCTTTCCTTATGTATTCATATTTCCCCTCCCATGAAGTTCCAGGGCCTCTTGGTTTTCCTTGTGTACCTCTGAGTTACCAGCATGAACTGGGGGCACCCGTAAGGGCAGAGTTCTGCTGGAGCTAAAGGGAAGTGGTGGGTACAGAGGGAGGAAGAGTCAAGGATGATGTGTGACTCTCGGTCACGGCTGTGGTCCTCAGAGAGCTCGGCGCTTGTTGAGGGAGAGCGTGGTCTTCCCCTCCACGGCACTTCTGCTGAGAGGAGATGAAACACATTGGTGTGAGAGAGCCCAGAGGCTGGGAGTGTGGTGTTCTCGGATATTGTTCATCTATGTGTGTATCATGGGACATATAATATAGATGAGAGGCGACAGAAAGACTGCATCACAAAGAAAATTGGTGCAGCTCAGGCAAGGGCGGGGGTCAGGGAGGATGCTGGAGGCCAGCAGTGGGGTTGGGGGGTGGTGCGCTGGGGAAGCCGGCCTGGAGGAGAAAAGCTCCTTTGTGGCCAAGAAGAGCTCTCCTCTCAGGGTTCCATCCCTGGAACCTTTTTCTATGGAGATGCAGCCCTCTGTGAGAACGTCTCCTTGGATACCGGAGACCAAAGTAATGAGGAGGCAAAGGGCCCTGGGGTTGACAGCACACCCTTTAAGTTGTTCTCTGGAGAAAACATGCTGAACGGGCGCTTGTGGGTCAGAGTCAGGGCATGTATGTCGAGTAAGGGAAGCTCCCTCAGAAACACAGCAAAGTGCCGTGCCTTCTGTGGCTCACTTCCTAGGGCATCATCCTCTCGAGCCACACTTTGGCCAGCATCTGAATGCAATGACTTCCTTTGTTACGTCTGCAATTTATTATGCGCCGGCTGTGTGCTCAGCCCCATTCAGGAGAGACTCTGCAGAGCTACTCTTTCCTGCTCTGCGGAGAAGTGCAGGAAGGGGTCCCTCTGCCTTGTTAGAGATGGGGTGGTGCAGAGGAGAAAGGCAGAGCCTTGGGGCAGATGAGATGGAATGTGAGAGTGGTCACACCAGGGCGCCTGGGGTGCCTTCACACGGGGGTTTCAAGGAAGGCGTGGGCATTGGCCTTCAATCTGCTGAGGAGTGAGGTAGAACCCTGGGGTTCGGATGTTAGGCCATCACGGGTCATCGTTGAAGGATCAATTTCAGGAGAGTGATGGGGCACAAGGAAAACCTAGCTGGGCAACAAAGGAGAATTTCTGCATCACCTGGGAGTGCTTTCTGGCTCCAATCTCAGCCTCCCCTGGTGCACCTTGATCCCTTTGATTTTGCCTCTGTGGGAGGCGGAGATAGGTTTTCTATGGTGCTTTGGTGCTATGGTGCGATGCCCTTTGGAGAGCTACAGCCCCCCTGACTCTCATATTGTATCCTGAAGGTCCCACATTGTCACATGGTGATTTCAGTTGGCAGGGTTATCTCTACTGTGACCCTTCTTGTTCAGCGATCAGCGCTGCTTCCTGGTGAAGCTGTGAAACTTGCTCTGCTATGTCCTTTTGCCCTCTGGTCTCTAACTCACTTCAGCGGCCTCCCCAAATAGGACCAGTGATCTCAACTCCAAAATGCCCCCCGCCTTTTCTCCAAAGCATCAAAACCCTTGATACACACCCCACCTCCTGCAGCTGATAAATTAATGCACGTTTTGTTATTTATGATTGGTAACAGCTCAATGGATTATTCCTCATGGGAGAATTTATTATTTAAAAGAAGTATGTAAGGCTAAAGAAATAAATCTCTAATGGTAGAATTTCATATGCCCCTAACAGTCAGGTGGAGGTGATATTTTGGGGCCCTTGGGCTGCATTTATATTGATAGAAGAGCAGTTACAGCCTCTCTCTGTTCTGTATCTGTCAGACCTTATCATGAGGATGGAATTCAGTTCAAGGTGCCCCAAATCCAGCTTCAGGGGAAACATAATCAACATTTGACAGGTGGAAGGGGAAACTGACTGATTTTTTGTGCTATCCCAGAGAGTATAACTAGGCCTTCTGAGTAGCTATTAACGAAAAAAACTGTTTCAACGAGAACTGATCAGTAACGAAAGGCCTGCTCTGGGGTGGGGTTGGAGGGAACTAACATTTAACTGACACCATCTATATGCCCTACACTATGCCTGGCACTTGGTGCTTGTCTTTTTTACTCTTCAAAGAGGTTGGGTAACTTGCCCACACTCACTCAGATGGAGAAACTGTGATTCTTACCCAGATCTTTCTGACTCCAAAATCTTATCCCTTGCCTCCACACCAAGATGGTGAGGTCCCCTATGATTCCCTGTCCCTGGCAGAGGCTGATGATCCCTCACTAGAGCACAGAAGGGATTACTGCTTAGAGAGGGAAGTGGACTCCATTCTTCTGGGCTTGACCCTGATTAAGAGCCTCACTTGCTCTATTGATGGGAATAATTATGAGTTGGCTCAGGGATTTGTTTCCACTCTCCTGTGATTTCTCTTATCAGGACGTACAGTTCCTAACCCACAGATCAGCTGTCCTGCCTTCCCTGTGGGCCTAAGGAACAGGGGAGGACTCATCTCACCCTGGACGATGGGTGAACCCACCTCCCCTCTTCCAGCCTAAAGTTTCCTTTTCCTGAGTTTATGAGTCACCATTTTGGATATCCTAAAGGAACCTTAGAATGTCTAAAATGGAACTAATCAACCTCATCACCATCCTCCCCCAAAGTTTTATTTTTTGCTAGGCTTCTCTAGTTCTCAACATGGCCCTATCATTCTCTTGGTTTGAAGTTTGGGTTTACCTCGATTCCTGCCTTCTCCTGCTCCCCATTCACCAGGACTTTTCCGTTCATCTTGAAACACCCAGGAAATTAGTCCTTCCTTGCCATCCCCAGGGCCACCCCCTCGTTCAGACCCCCCCTCATCCCACCCTGGCTCTCTGAGTGCTGCTGGTTGCTTTTACCTAAACTCCTCTTTAGCCTGTCTTTCCCCTGCTCAAGCGTGGTCAGTGGTTTCTCACAGCCTTCTGGTTAAGGATCCTCTCTCTATCAGCCAAGGCCCTCTAGTCTCGCCCAACACAGCTGTTTCCCACCAGCTCTCTCTTCTAAGCAGACAGAGCATACTTTCTGCATTTTTCTGCCCTGGATGAGATTTTTCCTGTTCCAGATGTCCTTACCTCTCTCCCCCTCTCCCCACCGTTCCCCCTGGAATCCTCTAAGGCTCACATCCACTCCCCCTTCCTCCGCAGATCTCCTGTGGTCGCCGAAATAGGAAGCAGCAGTCCCCCCACTTACACTTTACTATGATTTATTTTTGTACACCTTCTTTGGCACTTTCTGTAGCATTTCACTAATTGTCAGTTTTCACATTTTATCTCCTTGGTTGCACATTAACTCAGGGTAAGGACGGTTTTGCGCACCGTTTTCTTTTCTGTAGCGTTTAGCACAGTGCAGGGTGTGGGTGAGGGGCTGCCCGGTTCTCACTCTTTCTGCTCATCACACCCTCCTTCCCCTCACAACCCCGGGAATCTTCCCTTGTTAGTCCTGGGGGTTTTCAAGCTGTCGGTGTCTTTGTGCATGCTGCTTCCCCAGACCTCCTCATACCCCCGTTCCTATCCATGTCCTACCATCTTAGAGAAGCAGTGGGAGCCAGTGGCAAGTACACAGGCTGTGGAGCCAGGTGGATCTGGGTTTGAATCCTGGATCTGCTACTTACTAGCTGTGTGGCTTTGAGCAAGTTACTCAGCCTCCCTGAGGCTTGGCTTTTTCAACTCTGAAAACCCTTCATCCCTAGGTAAAAGTAAATAATAGGCCCTCAATAAACATCAGCCTCCCTCCCCCACTCCATCTTAAAATCTTCCCTCTTCCATGTAGCCCCCTCCCGAGTGTTCTGTTTCATACTCAGCTGTGCTCCCACTGAAATCCTGTAGTGTTTATAATGGCAAAGACTCAGGCATGTCAGAACTGGAAGGATTGCTTAGTCCAAGTCTCATTTTAAAGATCAGGAGACTGAGGCTCAGAGACCTCGAGCAACTAGCCGCAGGCTGCGCGGAGCCCATGGCGGCAGAGCCGGGTCCAGCACTCAGAGCCAGGACCCAGCAGTGTCTGTCAGCACGGTGCTGGCCTCTGCCCATCCAACGCAGTCTGTGCCCTCCCTCAGCCCTGGGGCCGCCTCCACCCCCGCAGCATCCTGCGCTGTGCAGAACGCACACGCGGGAGGTGCTTAATAAATACCTGTTGATGGACTGTTTCTATGCGTGTGTATCTCAGTGCCGCGGTGGACTGTATGTTCCCCCAGGCATGAAACATGCCAGCCTTTATGCTATTCTTTGTCCCTTTTGGTGTTCAGTACAGACCTGGTTATAATAACTGAAGGTTAATTTCAGGCCCAAGAGCAAGAGTGTTTTTTTGCAGCCGGGCAGGAGGTCCTCTCTGTGGTTCCCAGGGCTGTCCCCACAGTATTCTGACTGCCTCTGGTGAGTATGATTCTGTGCAGTGTCCATTTGTGAGCGGCTCCCAGGGGAGGGGGGAGGGGCCCCCTCCCACTCCTCCGGCTTCCCCCCCACCCGCCCTGGCTCCCGGCTCCTCCCCCACCCACGCCCGGTGTGGTGCTGCTGCTCTGCCTGCTCTGGGTAAGAATAAATCATCATGGTTGCATAGCAACGAGTTTGGTTTCCTTAACTCCTCCTTCTCCTCCTCCTCCCTCAAAAGTGCCTCAGCTCTAAATTTATGGTAGTGTGTCAGGAGATGCTGTTACCCCACAAATGCCTCTGAACCCCAGCCTGTTCCTCCGATAGCTGCTAGCTTTACGAGGACAGAGCTGACTGCTTTGTTCACCCCTGCGTCTAGTACAGTTCTTGGCACATAGTAGGTGCTCAGGAATTATCTACTGGATGGTACATGAACAGATCATTTTCTCAGAATCCCTACAGTTGCGAGGTGCTTCTGGGACTCAGAAATGTTATTATGGACTCTGGGGTGGTCAATGATTCACCTGTCTTGGCTGGGCGCCTCCCTCCTTCCTTTCTCCAGCCACCTAAGAAGCTGGTGTAGCAAGAAGCTGGTGTAACAAGAGAAGGCACATATCTCTTCATATGTTACTGGCATGTAGATGGCAAATATGTTTTCCTCTCTTTTCTGGAAGCTGATGGTTCAGTCAACCCACATGGTTTATGGATCCCAGTGGGAGGAACCAGTCTAATGGGGCTTCATGATTCTTGCCTTGGGAAGCCCCTTTAGGGCTGAGGGCAGATTATTCTTTTTGGTGACAGGAGTGTGAGACTTACTTTCACAGGAGGATGATCCTCTGTGAGCTTTGAAGTCACGAAGTACTAGGTTTGAATCCCAGCTCTGCCAGTTGCAAGCTGTGTGACCCTCGGTGGGTCTCTTAACGTAGCTCATGGATTAGAAGAATTGTATGAGAAAACCCACAAATAGAGTCTAGCAGAGTGCCAGGAAACAGGGGTGCCCAAATAGTGCAAGTTTCCTTTTCCCCTTTTAGTGGGGAGACAGAAGCATACCAGAAAATGCCCGTTACTAGTGATGGAATGCCATCAATATGCAAGTGGGCAGGGAAGGGGAGACCCAGGGGATGTCTGCTCTGGGGGGCCAGCGGAAGGTCTCTCCTTGGACCTAATGTATTTCCTTTTTTTTTCTTCCTGGTTTAAAACACAGCCACCCTGTGTTCATCTCCTTCCAAACATCCCCACGTAGCAACCCAAACTGCCTCTGTGTAGGTATGTAGGCGTCAAGGAGGACTGGGAGGTTCGGGGTCCAGAGGGAGAGTGAAAGTTCAGCGGCTCCTCTGGGGTCACGGAAAGAGGTTTGAAGAAGAGGCTGGAGAGGGGCTGCTGTTCAGGTGAAAAGAGCAGCGGCCCCAGCAGCTAAGGGGGCAGCCAGAGGTCAGAAGCCAGGGCCACTGCAGGCACGTGTTCTCAGGAGAGAACCTGGAGCTCAGCGAAGCTCTTCCCTGCCCCTTGGATGGGGTTGCAGACACTGCCTGGTCCGTGTGTCGCCTGTGCCTGCCCACAGTGGGCTGCCAGTATCTCATCACCCCCTCTAGGCCCACACATTGCGTCACTTCCTCCTCCTCCTTGCCCCGTTCACCTCTCACACTGCCCGCTGCCTGCCTTCAGCAGCACAGCAGCGTCTGTTTACTTGACTTTTAAAAACCAGCCACTTGGTACTAAGCATTCTCAGACCTCTGTCCTCTGGGGTCTGGAGTCTGAGATAGCATCGTGGTCCCATGGACCACCAGAAAAACAATCAGGGAACAACCATTAGATAAACACAAAATAGATGAGATGACATGTTCCCATCCTGTGTGGGTGAGGCCAGTGCTCTTTGTGGGGGCCTTGTGGGTATGTATTCTAGAAAGTCCTGGAGTCTCCTGCTTGACAAAGGTGAGGATGAGCCAAGTTAGTGCTTTTTTAGGGCCAGTAATCCCTGGGAGAAACAAGCCCTCCTCCTACCAGGAAGAGGATGGATGGGGGATGTTTCTGGCTGGAGTTTAAGGCTGGACCTCGGGAGAAGATGCATGCTAGAGGTGAGGGGTCTGAGGAGACAGGAGTCAAGACCGTCTCCATATTTGCCACAGAGTCATTCCCACCCATTGAGTGAGTCATTCATCCACTCAAGAAACATGTAAGGCACATCTGCTAAGTCCCAGTGTGGGTGGGAGGGTATTCCAGATCAGTGGTTTTTCATCGTAACTGCACATTGGAATTACCGATGGAACCTGAAAAATAATGACGCTCACGTTTCATCGCAGAACAATTACATTAAAAAAAAGTCTCTGGGTCTGGGAGGCAGGCATGAGTATTTTTTTTTGAAAGTTCCCCAGGTGATTCCGCTGCGCAGCCAGGGTAGAAAAGCACTGGTCTAAATGGCCTGAGGCTCATTCCTGTAACAGCGCTCATTGCCCCTTTCTGTCTTCTGAGGGACATGATGAAGATGTGACTTGCAGTCACAGATGTAGCCGGTGCTCCATGGCCAGTTCGCATAAACATTTATTGAGCAGCCATCATGGGCCCAGCCGTAGAGAGAATAACAGTATACCCTGGAGGTGTATTAATATGCGCACTCCATTTCCTTGAATGTTTATCTGGTGAGCCAGAGCCAGCTTTTCTGATGAATGGGATTTTCTGTGATTTGTCCTGTCTTGTCCCTCAGTAGAAGAGAAACAGTGACTATATCTAGTGCATTTCAGTTAAATGGAGATGAAGCAGGTGGTGAAAAAGACAAACACAAATAGATGGAAGGCAGGTAAATAGGGAGGGATGCTACAGGGACAAAATGTGTTCATTAGGCAGGTTTTCACAAATGCACTATCAAGTGGTCTAAATCGTGAAAAAGTAGAAGGAAATAATATACCTGTTTAATATTTGGATTATCAGCAAGGATTTGAGCCCCTATGAGGCACCTGTCATATGCTAGGCACAGTAGACGTGACCCTGGCACTCAAAGAACATGCAGTCTTGGGAATTAAAATTAATATAAAAAATAGAGATTTTTAATTACTCATTTGTGTTTTATGACTGTAATATTATTAGGAACTTGGAGGAAAAGGTACAAAAGAGGCAGTACTCAAAGTGTAGTCCGTGGTCCAGCTCTGCCAATTGTTTGTTATTAGTCAGTAATGAGAAGTACAGAAATTGAAAGGAAGCATTTAGATACTTTTATAGCAATTTGCCAGAGTGTTTTTGTCTGTTGAATCTAAAAATTAAAAAAAAAACAACTGGGCCTTATATTTGTTTTAAAATTGCCTTTCTCAAGTAATTCATTTTCATTGTATTTTACCAAAGTACCAGTCTATAACAGATTGGATTAAAAAATGAAAAAAACAAACTAAACTGGTCCTTTACCGCAGATGGTTTGAGAAGCTCTGATTAGAGTAGCTGGAAATCTGAGACGCCATGGCATGCTGAGAGGTACCAGTAAGTGGGGGAAAGACAGATGCTCTGTTTGAAGTTGAAAGGGGAGTAAGAGTGTGTCCTTACTTATACAGGAGGCTCTAAGACCATGAGCATTTACTGAGTTTTTAGTAGATACTGGAGCTTTATATGTGCTTTGTATGAATTATTTCATTGACTCCTCTCACAACCCTATGTGATAACAGTGCTTTTCTCCATCCCTGTTTTGTGGAGTCTAGAAGAGGGCAAATCATGTGCTCAGGCCACCACAGCTGGTGAGTGATGGACCTGCATTTTAAAGCCAGGTGTGTTGGACTCTGGAGCCTGATGGCTCATGACCCCCCACCCCAAGTCCACATAGTCCCTCCAGGTGACAAGGAGCACAGGTCACAGACTCTGGCCATCCAGTTGTTCCAGAATAGTAATGAGGAGAAGGCCCTATAGATTCAGAACACAGAGCTCAGCATTGCCCTTCCAGAAGGGTGCCCTACCTCCTAGGGAGGGGCAGGGTGTGGATATTGATTGGACAGTTCTGCTCTCTTCTCCTCGGTGCTCATTTCCAGAAGTATTTCAGTAGATGGACCCACCCTGGTTCAGGCCTATTTTTAGAATCTGAACTGTCCTGTCAGCAGCTTTTGCCAGTGTCATCTCATCTATCCATTTATTTTTAAACTTTTAATTTTGAAATAATTATAGCTTCATAGGAAGTTGCAAAGAAACATACAGGGAGGTCCTTGCACCCTTCACCCAGCATCCCCCACTGTTAACATCTAACACAACTACAGTACAATATCAAAACCACATTGGTAATCAACATTGGTATAATCCACAGACCACCCATCTACTTTTTGTCTATTAATTTTTTAAAAGAGACTTATGTTTTAAGAGTCTTAGGTTCACAGAAAAATGGAGATGAAGATACAGAGATTTCCCACTTACACCCTGTCATCCCCACATGCCTACCCTCCCCCATTGTCTGCATCCCCCACCAGAGTGGTATATTTGTGACAATTGATGAACCCACATCAACATGTCATAATCATCCAAAGTCCATAGTTGACATTAAGGTTCACTCTTGGTGTTGTATATTCTATGGGTTAAGACAAAAGTATAATGTTATGTGTCTACCATTATAGTAGCATACAAAGTAGTTTCACTGCCTTAATCCCATGTGCTCTGCCTCCCTCCCCCTAACCCCTGGCATCCACTGATCTTTTTACTGTCTCCATAGTTTTGCCAGAATGTCATATAGTTGGAATCATACAGTATACAGCCTTTTCAGATTGACTTCTTTCACTTAGTAATAGGCATTTAAAGTTCCTCCATGTCTTTTCATGGCTTGATAGCTCATTTCCTTTTAGCTCTGAATAATATTCCATTGTCTGGATGCACCACAGTTTATCCATTCATCTATTAAAGGACAACTTGGTTGCTTCCAAGTTTTGGTAATTAAGAATAAAGCTTCTATAAACATCTTTATGCAGGTTTTTGTGTGGACATAAGTTTTCAACTCCTTTGGGTAAGTACCCAACTTTAAGATGCTTCTCTTAAAGCATCTTAAAGTTGATGCTTTAAGAGAAGCATCAACAAGCCACAGTGTACCTGGAGGAGGGAGAGGGTGGGTGGTCTGGAAGCCAGGTCATATCCAGATTGTTCATAGGGACTCGTGTAAGAATCTTGTGTGTAGATACCATGCGTTATTTAGCTCTCCTGTCTTAGCACCTAAAGCAATATGAGGCACGTAGTTGACCCTCAACAAATGTTATTTGAATTGTCTTTGATTCAGAGCAGAAAATGTGTGTATAAACCTAATGGCTGCCTTCCATATTGCTGGGCCTCCAATGTGGAGGACAGGTGAGATTTATCTATGCCCCCCATTGCTCTTGAAGGCAGAGCTAGGATTAGTGAATGGGAGAAGAATATAAGGGGAAACATGCCAGCTAGATTTATGGAAGAACTTGACCAAGAAGGGGAGCAATGCAGCAGAGAAGTTTGTGTTTGTAGTTGATTCGCCTACACTGGAGGTATTTAGCCAGTAGCAGATCATCAGGGATGACTGGAAATGATTCCTGCATTTTTTTGATATTGGACCAAATGGCTTTAATGGAAGTCTTTCCAGTTCCTTGTTTCTAAGATTCTAAGAGCGTGCAGTCATGGACAGAAATAGGACAGTTGGATAGGCAGACCAGTTTATGGGTAGAGGGTATTCATGGGGTTTGAGGTGACAGCAAAACATTCTAATGGAAGAACACCTGTAGATTTTGATTTTTTTTTTTTTTTAAAGGAAAGTCATAGGCAGCCAAATATAAGACCCTTTCTTTCAGCTTCTTTGGGTAACCTGTGGAATTTGCCCAGGACAACATCTGGAGTTAACTGGGAAATCAGATACTCATCTTTCTTTCAGGCAGCATTTGGCAACATCAGTTCCAGAGAAAATTGTGGGAGCTGGATTCTGACTACGGCTGACATGTTTTTGTCATGTTAATCATTTATTGAAATTAAGGAGACGATTATTGCAGTTTCTCTTCCAGGCAATGAAGCAGGCACTGAGTTAATCAGATTACTTCCAGGTGAAAAAGGAAAAAAAAATAGTTCAAGGTGCTTAAATTAGGCCATCTGAGAAGGTTATTACATACTCATATATGAGTATCCTGTAAGGTATGAATTTAAACGATTTATGTTTTTATTTCATTTTAGCTGCCAAGAAAGACACAAACTTGTCATATCATATGTTTTAAAAGCTCACAAAAAGAAAACTAATCTTATTTTCATCTATTTATTTTTTAAAGTAGGGAGCAGGGAAAGGAACTTTACATATATTATTTCATCAATTTTCACAATGATTCTGATGGGTAGGTATTATTGCTATTTTATGGCCAAGGAAACTGAAGCTCAGAGCAAAGTAACTTGTTCACTAGATGTGTCTTCACAAAGTAGAGTTGGGATTCAAAGCCAGGTCTGTTGGACTCCAAAGCCAGTGCTCTTTATGCTTGAGTACTGGGGACATGTCATCTCTAGCAGAATCAACCTTACCATGTTTGTGAATGGATTTCAGAGCTATATGGTGTATATTTCAAAGCCACAAGTGTCAGTTCCATCTGCAGGAAAGCCTGCATGGATGGAACGTGTTTCCATTGTTGCTGATGACCTTTGTGCAGTGGAGTTGCACTGAGGCATTCAGACCATTGCTAACACTCAACAGCTAGTTGCCCCAGTCTTGACTCCTTCCTGTGCCTCTCCCCGCTCCTCTGAATGCCTCCAGGATGCATGATCCTGAAGATGTGAACACTGTTCATGGGCTGGGACACGGTTTCCAGCTTGCCTGCTGCCCCATGTCTAACAGTCCTAGCCTAATTTTTTTCAGGTCTTGGGATTATGTTCTTATTCTCACAAGCAGGCTTGGAGAGAAGCCAGGAGACCTCATGGTAGAGGAGACAGAGCACTGTGCCTGAGTGTGCCTTGTCCTTGCTGTGTGACTTTCCGGTCCTGTGGCTTTAAGAACTACCTTAGCTGGCTGAGCCTCAGTTCTTTCATCAGCAAAAAGGGGGTAGTAATAACCTTTTTCTTAGTGTGAGCATAAGACTCAGGTGATAGTAGTATCTGGGCAACTTTGTAAACCATAGGCATTGTACAAATGTAGGTCTGGTGGATGGAAGAGAATGATCCTGTACCCTGGAAAAGCTTTTCTCCAGAAGGGGCAGAAGCCAGCACATGGAAAACATGAGCTCTTTCTGGCCAGCCAGGCTCTGTTTCACTAGAGCAGCTTTGGTCTCTGTGGCCCCCTCTTTTTCCTGAACACTGTGGCTGTTTTTCTTGGCTTGGATTATTGAAGTAATTGCTCCCAATCTTCCCTTTCCAATGAGCATGAGGCTGTTAGACCTGAACAATGGTCGCTGGCTGAAGCCTTCCAAAGATTCTGATTGGGTAGATTGTGTTCTACTCCGCTTAATTTGCTTGCTGGCTGTGTAAATAATAGGGCGGTTACTCTTCATTAGAGGGTGTTAGCCAAGAAAGATTGTATTTTTAAAAACTCATATACTAACATGGGAAAAAAAGTAAAAGTAAACCAAGCAAAATTTAACAATTTTGATGTCCTAAAAGCTTCCAGTGAAGACTAAAAAGCCTCTAACGTGTGTTTGCTCAATAAATAAGATGGTGGCTTCCAATTTTTTCTGAAAGTGGGGCCTATATTTTAAATAAATAAAAAATCAAATTTTCATTTGAGAACAGAATAATCTGAGCAATTAGAAGCTGTCAATTTTGCTGTCATTTAGTAGAATAGGTCTGGATTGGCGAGGCGGAATTTATGCCCGCCCCCCCACCCACACATGGACTTTATGCCTTCAGTTTATTTTGTGTTTATATATCCTCATTGTAAACTTTTTTTTTTTTAACCAAAATATAACATACATCTGGCAAAGTACACAAATCCTAAGTGTACAGCTCAGTGAATTTTTACCCAGTGAGCATACCTGAGAAACCAGCATACAGATTAAGAACCAGAACGTTACCAGCACCCCAGAACACTGGCCCCCAAGGGTCCCCTTCCCTTCACTAGTCTCTCCTCTCAAGGACAATATCTAGGGTGACTTCCAGCACCATAGATTAGTTTGCCTGTTTTGACACTACATAAATGGTATCTTAAAGTATGTTCTATTTTGTATGTGTCCTCTTTTGTTCAGCATTATATGTGAGAGATTAATCCATGCTGTGTGTAGCAACTGTATGTCATTTTCATTGTGACGTAATATTCTACAAATACTACAATTTGTTTATTTTACTGTATAAGGAATATGGGTTGTTTCCAGTTTGGAGCTATTATGAATAAAGCTGCTGTGAGCACTTTTGTATAAGTCTGTTGATGAATGTATGTTCCCAGTACTGTGGAGTACATACCTGGGAGAGTAATTACTGAGCTCTAGAGGATGCGTATGTTTAGCTGTAGTAAGTACTGCCAAACATCAATAGTTTCCTAAAGTAGTTATAACAATTCACATCTCCACCAGGAGGTAGGAGACTTCCGGTCACTCCACATCTTTGCTAATACTTGGTGTTATTTGTCTTTTCCATTTTAGCCCTTCTGGTAGGTATATAGTAGTGCCACATTGTGGGTTTGCTTTTTGTTTTTTGCTTTTGTATTTCTCTGATGATGAATGAGGTCAAGAACCTTTGCATATGTTTATTGGCCATTTGGATGCCCTTTTTTGTAAAGTGAATCTTCAGTTGTTTTGCTTAGTCTTTGCTATTGAATGGATATGCTTTTTTCTTATTGAGTTGTAGGAGTTCTTTATATATTCTGGATATGAGTCCTTTGTGGAATATATGCATTGTGAATATCTTCTTCCAGTCTATAGCTTGGCTGTTCATGCTCTTTATGATGTATTTGGATGAAATACATTATTCATTTTAATGTAGTACAAGTTGTTTTTTGTTTTTTGTTTTTTTAATCAGTCATCAATTTTATACACATCACTGTATACATGTCAATCCCAATCGCCCAATTCAGCACACCACCATCCCCACCCCACCGCGGTTTTCCCCCCTTGGTGTAGTACAAGTTTTAATCTACCAAGTTTTTTTCTTTTACAGTTAGCGCTTTTTGTGTCCTATTTAAGAAATCTTTGTCTACCCTAAATTTTTTTTTTACTGAAAGCTGTATTGTTTTACTTTTCACATTTAGATCTATTTGGAAGTGCTTTTTGTGTATAGTGAGGGAAAGAGTCTTTTTTTTCTTCTTCCTGTTTTGCCATCCAATTGACTCAGTCTTTTGTTAAAAAGAGTATTCTTTCCCTTCAGCACTGTAGTGTCACTTTTGTCATGAATCAAGTGATACATATATGTCTGTGGATCTGTTTCCATGCATTACAATTTGGAAGTGCCACCAAGTAATTGGTACTACTTTGAGTTTGATTTTATTGGATAAGTGGCTAGTGAGATCCTTGGCACAGGTATGATGGCTAAGAGAGGCCAGGGCAAGATCAGAGGTCCAGGAAGTTCCCAGATATAAAACCCATTGACTCCCAGACTGTATTTAGGTATACTTCTCCAAATAAAATAACTCTAATAGAATCATAGTGTGTATTAGTTAACTGTCCTCTCCATTAGAAGATAGATATACCATAAGAAATGGAATTGATAGGAACACAGTACTTAGTTTCAAGTTAAATACAATTTCTCACAAGATTCAACTGACAATGATCGTTTCTTTATCTAATGCCACTTCTCCTCATAATAAGGGAGTGCTTTCTCTCAAAATAGGCTTAGCTGGTGCTTATTCTTGGGGTTTATCACATCTGCCTGATTGTCGTGCTCAGGCATTAGATACCCAGAGCCTCTAATTGCTTGCTTATTTTAATGACTCTGTGGAGGGCCTTTTGTTTGTGTCCAGCTACCTCTAGCAGCCTGAAATCTTTCAAGTTTTCTAAGATCCTGAAGCAGCTGGGTCTGCGGTGCTGCTGAGGGGTGTTTCTCCTCAGGTGGGTGAGCATCCCTTTTTTAAGGGCCCAACCCAACTCAAACTATGGAGGATATGGGTCGCTGTCAGATCCCCAACACATCCAGATAATACAGCTCCTTTCCATCAGTGACACCCAGCGTGGTCGATGAAGTGCAGTTCTCCTTCCTAGGGGACTTGGACCTTGTCCAAGCACATTTAAGCTTAGAGAATTATCCCTCACTCCTGTTCCCCTGTCCTGGGTGACTTAGAAGTCTGAGCTGCCATGAATGGGAAACATTGTTCAGCAAACAATGGAGCAATAGCTTCTTTGTAAGTTTCCATTTGGTCAAGGAATACAGTTGAGAATCTTCTATATACCATCACTCAAAATCTGTTCCCAGCCCTGAGGGCTTGGATGACTTCTGACTGTGTTAAATGATAGATTCTGTTTAAACTTGGGGCCTGACAAAAACCTTGCTAATGCTTGACCGTTTGACCACAACTCTTGCCCATTGCTGTTCCCTGCCATGGCTGGACTTAGCTGAGTATTTGGTGATAAGTGTCACTTGTCTGTCCCTGTATTGTACCCCCCTTTGTACCTTCATTGTGACGAGCTCATCTATGGCCTGTTAACCAGGATGACTCCAACTCCAACCTGATGTCAGGTTTTGCATTGTAACATCCAAACTGGGCACCTGCTAAAGCCCTAGTTGTCCTACCCAAGTTCTTAAGTATCTTGAGATGCTACTCTACTGCCCCAGGGTCTGCCATGGAGCTGGGGAGAGAGCAGTGCCCTTGCTGAGAGAGAATTAATCTTTTTCGCATAATGCCATACACATGTTGGGATTCTGGGTTCCCCTGTGCCTAATGGCAAAAGGTATAACAGTGACATGGAGTTAGGACTGTGGTATAATGTCCCCATAATTGTCATGTCTTATTTCAGTCAACAAAGTGTCCTGGTCACCACAAGTCTTTGCCACCCCAGATGTTGCATAGCTTTAATCTCATCTACTTGTTTTCTCTGTGTGTACACAGAATGGCTAGAGGTTTTATTTTAGGCTCTTTAACTTCTGTTCTTTTAAAATGGGAATTTAAGAAAGACTCTTCTGTTTTGTTTGTTAAACTTTTTTACTAATCTTTGCACATTTAAAAACCATTGTGTATAACTGAATAATAGACTTTCAGAACCCAGAGATATTAGATATCATTACTCCAATCTTCTCATGACTAAATAATATTGTGAGATTTCTCTCCCTGGAGGTATTTTTAAATGTCTTTTACAATCACAGGAAGTCAGAGCTGGAAGAGAACTGAGAATTGTGTGAGGCCAGCAATCTCATTCTACAGATGAGGAACCTGAGACTCTGAAGAGGCAATGGCTGGATCACACAGATAGTGGTGTGATGAGATCCTGAGTCTCCAGACCCTCCAATCTGGGGGTCTTTGCTTGTGTAAACAAGGCTGCTTCCCACTTCCAATTTTGCTTCATAATCGTTACCCAAAGACAGCTAGGAATCTCTCATAGCATTTGTCAATGTGCTTGTCGTGAAACATTACTCCATGCCAGGATTTAAGTTAACATAGAACTAAGCCAAAATGTACCTTGGGCAAGAGCCATGAATCCCAATGCGAGTGGGCCGGGATAAGTAGTTATATTAATAAAACCTTTCCCATCAAAAGTGTGAGTCAGATTCAATATATGAATACCATCGAGAAGTTACACACAGAGGGAGTTTAATTTTAGTCCAAACAGATCACCCATTTGCATCTCCCTTCAGAAATAAAGGGGGTGGAAGTTATGTCTTTCAAGTTAGATTGATTGATGAAAAAGGGAAAACAATCTGGAGGAGGGTCCTTTCCCTGTGGACTGCTATCCTGTGTACCACCTAGCGGAGCTTGAACTTCCAGGCCAGTGGAGGTGGACGTGGAGAGTGTGCCTTTTCTCTCCTTTGCCTTAGCTGCACTCAGGAAATTCCACATCTCCCCCTTTCCCCTGTGCTCCTGCCCCAGGCTCTTTCCTGAGACCTACTGCTCCTGGCTGGTTTACAGCCAGGCGAGGGCGCTGTGGCTGTGAGGCCTGTAGGAGCTTCCTGAGGTGGTGCACCAAACTCTTCTTAAGGAGAAAGCCACCCTCCTGCTCCTTTGAGCCCCCTTCTGCTCGCTTTCCTCCAGGAAGACCTAAGGCAAGAAAGGAGGCTCAGGGATGTGCCTTGAGGACTTCAGAGATTATTCTGCCTCCCACTCTCTGGGCTTGCTCCTGCTGCATCCATGTTACCTCCACCCTGCCCTCTGCTCCTTACGGTCCCAAGCAGGGGAATCTGGGGGCCAGTGAGGAGGATAGAGAAGGTGGAGGTGTATTACAGCCTCCCCTGGGCTTTGCGTCTGGTGACTGGAGGGACCCTGCTGGAGCCTTATGGGAGAGACAGCCCACCCTTCCTGGGGAGCTCTTAGTCTCATGGGGAGATGAGAATCACCTGTCTGGTGGCCTCCCATGCAAAGCAGTACCCTGAGCTGGGGGTCGCTTCGTTACCTCCTGGATGCCAGCACCAGTACTGGGGAAATGCAGTGGTGGGAAGAAGCTGAATCTGAACTGAGACCATGATTCTGCCCTCTCTGGACAGGCTGTTGTCCATAAGAGGCATTCGTGTGTTGATTTGCAAAGTACTGCTGAGCTCCTCTTTGGGGATTTTTGTCTGAAGGGTATCTCCATTCCTGGAATTCATTGAAAGCTCTCCATGATGTGCCCTCTGCAACTCATCACGTTAATGGGAAGGGAGGGCTGGAGGGCAGCCAGGATGCCCCACCCCCAGCCACGTCGGGATGGCTGTATTGACTGCAGAGTCTGACGGAAGGTTGCGGCCACGGGTGGGGATTCACGGATAGCAGAGGAATAAAGCTCTGGCCCTAGAGCCTGTCTTCTTAACTGGGCTCCCAGCCAGTGTTTCCTCGCCAGCTCCCTACTCCCCCCAGTCTGTCATGCACACCCAACTAGATCTGGCTTCCCTGAACACCACTTAGTCAAACCCCCCAGTTGCTTAGAAAACCTTAATGAGTCCTCTTGGCCTGGACTCAAAGCCCTACAGGATCAGGTGCACATCCACAAACAGTTGCCTTTACAACCTTATCACTGATGAAGGCTACCCTTTGCAGTGGAGCCATCATCTAGTCAGATGGGGTCTGCTCACAGCCCCCTGAAAATTCTAGGCTTGTTTGTATCTTCTTGCCTTTTCCCAGATTGTCCCCATGTCTTCTGCTCCTCCACTGCTCATGCCCACTTCCTCCTTCAGTACCTCGGTCTTTGCCTTGCTTTGCTCATCTCTCCATGCAATTGTCCATTTCTCTATTGTACACTAAGTCCCCTGAGGGCAGGAACCCTGTAAGCTCCAGTGCAATGCTGAATGTGAGTTGAACGCACGCTATTTCTTGGGTGAATGAGGAGAGATGGAGACTCGAAATGATGAACCCTCTGTGGGCAACTTAGTATTATTTCCTTCTTGACCTGGTGTTCATGCACCCATTTAAAGTGAGGTCTGGAGATGTTGAATGGGGTAGGGAGAATGGAGGCTGATGCCTCAGGAATGGTTCCAACAAGGCAATGGTCAAGTGTAGGATTGAAATAGAGAAGGTGCTGGAGGCAAAAACAAACAAACAAAGAAAACAAGAAACTGGATTTAACATACCTTAGAGCTGGACGGTGGGTATACTGGGTTGAATAAGTGTTCTCTGAGAATTCAGATCTACCCACAAACCTCGGAATGTGACCTTATTTGGAAATAGGACCTTTGCAGATGTAATTAGTTAAGGTAAGAAGGGGTTGTACTGGATTAGGGTGAGCCCTAAATCCTATGATTGGTGTCCTTGTAAGAAGAGCAGAGGATTCATGGAGAAGAAGGCCATGTGAAGGGGGAGGCAGAGGTGAGTGATGGAGCTGTATGCCCAGAAATGACAAGGATTCCCGGGGTCTATTATAAGCCTGGAAGAGCCAAGGATGGTGTCTTCCCTAGAGCCTTCAGGCGTTGCCACCTTGATTTTGGACTTTTGGGCTAAACTGTGAGAGAACAAATTTCTGTTGTTTTAAGCCATCCAGTTTGTGGTAATTTGTTGTGGCAGCCCTAGGAAAGGAATACAGTGGGGTTCAACGTGCACTTGGGGTGTATGTATCACAAATTCAGGGGATCAAATGCTTGGGTGTCAGTGTGTGTGCAGTACCGTGACCAATGTTGTGATTCTGTCTGTGGTAAGAAGTCTGCACTTATCATTCGTGATGTGATTTTGCCCAGAACTACATAGGGGCAAATTCACACTTGGAAGCTCCTGGTCACCTGAATGGAGGTGGCCTGTGAAGCACTTGGGGCATCTTGAGCTTGATGGGAAGTCGTGGGCAGAGCCACCCCTACAAGGCACAGGAAAGAGAAATCACACCAGGCAGGATCTCTTGGGCACTCCTATTTTTATGAAGAAGAAATCTGGCTAAAACGATCATCAGGAATAGAGACCTTCTCTATTCCTGCGCACTGGGAAGAGGACAGAGAGAAGGGTGATGGGGAGTGTGTTACGGTGATTTTGTGAAGAAGTGAATGGGGTGTGGGTTTATCTTGATGCAAGTGAAAAAGGAAAGGAAGAAAAAAAAAGTGCTCAACGACCAAGTTGGCATTTGCAGTGAGTGCTGTGTAGGAGAGCTGCCTTTTTTTCTGGGCCACCAGGCAGCTCTGGCTTTCTGTCCAAAGCAGTGAGAATCCCACAAAGCAGAGGGTGGGACAAGGGACAGGTCTGCCCTTGGAGGGTGTCCTTAGGCACCAGTGCAGAGCCTTCTCACATCCCCCTTCTCAGTGTTAGAGGTGGTGAGGTGTCATGAGATGTGCACTGGAAGCCTAGCCCGGTTCCACCCATTGTCACGGTTCTGTTGGGGTGAGTCTGTCCCCCTCTCAGAGCCTTGGTCTTCTTCCTTTTACAGGAGGCAAGTGAGGTTGGTGTGGGCATTGAGGAAGAACTTTGTGAAGTTCTTAAATGCTAGATAATATTGTATCTTAGAGTCCTCCCCAGGACTGAACAGGATGGTAGGTGGAGGCCTCATCCTTTGGGGTTCTGGGGTGGCTCATAGACTGTGTGAAAAGTAGTGCAGGTTTCGGTTGGGGAAGATGAAGAAGTTCTGGAGGTGGACGGGGGTGACGGCTGCACAACAATGTGAATGTTCTTAATGCCACTGAAGTGTACACTTAAAAATGGTTAAAATGCTAAATTTTATGTTATGTATCTTTTACCACGAAGAAAAATCACAAACACTTTCCCCCAAAAAACAAAAGAGTACAGATACTGGACAAAGCTGATAGTCAAGTAAATTTGACACTCTGGGTGTTAACAGGGTGACTATTGCACTTTGTGGTGAATGCTCACTATTTACAATCATTGTGAGGAATTAACCCTGTTTACTGGGACTCAATTTATACAATATATTATTATTTCTTTTGGAAGGCCCTAGAAGCTCCCTTGGGAGGGGGTAAATCAGACCTCAGTAATTGAAATTGAAATGAACTGTAAACCGTGCTTAATAGCAGATGATCTGAGATCACCTCGCTGGTTCTACCTCTGCCCTCAAGGTTATGCTCCCTCCTCAACTCTACTCTTTCCTCTTTCTTCCTTCCTTTTGGTTCACAGTTTACTCTTTATCCCAGGAGGTCAGTGGGGACATGGGTTTGCATCGACAGAACACAAGTATGTGAGTGTCATGTGGCCTCATGCACTTCATCAAAAATGTCCTGTACTGTCACGGACCCTGGTCCTCTGGCCCAGAGTTTGCTCCTAGAAGTGAGAGCTGTTTGCACATATCCCAGAGCATTTCATTCTCCAGGACTGTGGGCATCTGCATCAAAACCTCACAGCATCACCTCCCAGTTTTCTCCTTTCTCTAGCTGCTTCTGAAGATCAGAACCGCAGGCACTGCCTGGTGGCCTCTGTTTCTGAGGAGTCCCCTACAGGCTGAAGGCCCAGAAAATAACCCAGAAAGGGGCTGAAAGATGGATGTCTTTTGGATTGAGAAATTGTTTCATTTTAGCATGAAATCAAATGTTTCAAGTTTTGTGTTCATATATTAGGACCTGTCTCGTGCCTACTCCACATCATCTCTGATAATGATGCAGAGCCCTGTTTAATGCAGAGCTGCCTATGGTGCCTGATGATCTGAGTCATGCACAGAGCCAGATATGGCTCTCAGGGGTGATGGCTGCATGAGTTCCTGCCTTCAGGGCAGACAGCCAGTCTACTAAGAGTGGGTTGGGGCAGGAAAAATCAGTGCCTTTTTTGTGGGCTTCTTGTTGTTGGATTTTGCTCCACAGGTTGGAGGGCAAGTCCCAGTCCTCCTAACTAGGCCTTTAGAGTCTGGGTGGTGTGGATGCTCGCTGCAGGCTTGGAGGCTAGAAAGCAAGGACCTCCCTGCCTCATATGGTCAGGAGAGGCAGGAGTAAAGCCGGTGTGAAGGTGCAGGAGTTGGAAGGAAGTTGGAAATCAGCTCCTTGAGGCCCTTCACTCTGAGATTCACAAAGGAAAAAGAGATGTCTCCTCACTGCAAGGTAAGAGTTTAAATTTATCTAAACCGAATATCACAGTCTGTTTTAGCTGCAGTGGCATATTTCCATAATGTATGTAAATTATATTTGAATTCTTGTGAAGCTATGCTCGGAGGCGAAGTCAAACACCCAATCTTACTACTGAGGTGGGGCCTTCAGAGCTGGAATACTGCTTAGTGCCCTCTGAAGAGGCTGTTATCAGAATTTATATGCTGGAGAAAATTGTCTAGGAACAAGAGAGGCACTAACTACAGTTTTGTCCTTTTTCTCCTTAGCAAAATGGAACCTCCTTCCTGCACATGAAGCCCTTCCTCACTGCAGGTTATTCCAAAGGAGAGGAAGAAACATGACCTCCACATACCATCCAAGGAAATAAGCATGTTTAAAGGAGATGAGTGCACCTTCATGTGTGGGACGTGTCTGCTGCTTAAACAGTTCTTCGTGAGTGAAAGAAGGTGCATGAAAGAGAGAACGCCGGCCCCTCCTCCTAGCACTCAGATCCCCATTCCTGCTGCTGCCGTGTGTGAAGCCACAGCATCCTCACCAGGGCCATACAGGGAACAAATGCAAACCACCCAGAGTCCCTTTGCTGTATTCAAAACACATCATAAATAAGGCGATGTTTGAAGATGAGAAGGATTTAAAGAAAAAAAAAGGAGCGCTAAGTTCTCCTGGCCTGTTGATTTGAGTGCCTGAAAGTGGACCTTGGCTAGAGCCCCAGGTTCGGAAGACATTCTTAGCAAACCTCTTTAGAGTGAGGATGTGAACACATGGGCAAGGGAAGCATCCATGGAGAGCAAGCAGCTCCTGCAGTGGAAGATTGGTCACTTGCACAGAGGGAGGAACCATGGATTCCATCATATGACACTTGAACCATCTTTTGTGTTTCCAGAATCATTAAAAATAGATGGGAACCTCCATGTATGAAGTAGATGAAGTCTTCCAGAGTAGAGTGGTAAAGTATTTGTTTTGACAAATCACCTTGCAAGTGACGTGAAAGCAGTTTGGAGAAAATGTCCTCATCTCATGCTGCATCAGAGTGTGCATCCCGTAGCCTAAATCTGTTGATGACACTAAAAAAATTTTTTTATTGGTGTTCTTTATAGATCTTTATAAGCTGGATGTACTCCAGAAGATAGGTAGGAGAGAAAAATAGATTCTAAGACACGTAGAAAAATAGGTTCAAGAATTGAGGCTTCATAATAGGTAAAAGGAAATGATCCAAAGGTAAAAGAAGCAATGTATAAATATTACAACAGGACACTGAATTTTAGGATCTTTACTCAGGGATTGAAAAAAATTGGATAAGTTTGTAAAAGACACTGAGAAGCTGTAGAAAAAAACTGGATAACGTAGAGGATTGATGTCCTTTTGGGAGTTTAAGAAAAAAAATAAGTTATTCAAGAAAGTAATATCTGAGGATCTTAAAGGACTATAAAATGTAATTTCACAGCTTAGAAAGATAACTTGGTTCTGGGAACTCTTATCTCTATTCTGGACAGTGGTAATGTTCTGGGTCTAATCTTGGAAGATCCTGAGACAATTTCAGAGGATTTCCGGCTTGAAGAACACAAACTGATGACTGTCCCGATGAGCTTGGTCCCTTTAACATCACAAGTGGCCACCCCTAGGCTGGGTGGCCCTTGACCATGGTCCTTGACCATGGTCCTCATATTTTTCACCTACAGGTTTGCTCTGGGCCAACTTCCAAGCCTGTGCTCCTCCTTCCAAGTTTCCCTGCACGCAGTCTTCTTCTGGGCCACTTGGCTGATTTTTTAATACCTGAGGATTTGCTCCCATCTCTGCATGACCAGGCCTGGGCCAAGCCACAATTTCTGTTGATTCAGTTGCAACATCTGCTTCTACTGGGGATGGTCACAGCTTTCATAGCTTACACATGGTCTAGCTTGAACCCAGTCTCTTCTGTGGTCATTCTGAGCAGCAAGAAGCACTGTCTTTTGGATTCACTGCAGAACTCACACACCAAAATAAACAAAGTCAGTTTCCATAGCTATCGCTGCATCCAGATTGGACAGTGACCTTGGCTGAGCCACCCCTTACTTCTGTTTCAGATAAACTCATCTGGCAATTAAAATCTCGGTGCACTTCCTCCAACTTGTCCAGATGAGAGTAAAGTGAAAGACTTCATCAAGAAATGGAGAAGAACCACATGGCTGGCCACTGCTGCTTGAATCTTGGATCTTGAACCCAAAGATGACAGTAAAAATGCAGGTGGCACTGCTGCTACATTTGCCTGGCACATAAAACATGCAGCATATTTTAGCCTTCAGTGTTGGATTGGTATCTCCAAATATAGGCTCAAAAAATCCTCAGGTGTTTGATTCTAACATAGAGCCAGGGATTCTGTCCTGCAGCACAGGGAAAGGACCCAGTCTTCTGTGTCTCTTGCTTCAAATTCTTCCATCTTCTGGAGGCTGGAGAAAGATGTGGGTCTACATCTTGAAATATGTGCTTTGAACAAGAATTACTAACCTGTAGAAAACCTGTCTTACTTTGAACAAATTCTGTTTACAGAAGCCTATCGAAATATCAAAATAAAGCATCAGAAGGTCATAAACTAAGGAGATAACCTGAAAAATAAAGTTCTATGTGCCCAAAACTGCTTTTGATTAGTTTGGATTTTTATTTTCTATCCTTTTCCTCTTTTATATTTCTCTTCTAAAATTAAGTGCCCTTTCATGATCTACTTAATATTGTAAAAAAATGCCAAGTCCAGAAATTAGGATGGCTTTTCTTATTTAGTAATAAGCAGCAGTGTGGTGTGGTGCGGAGAGCTTGGGTTCCAGTTCTGTCTTTGCTGCTAACCCTGGCCAACCTGGGTCTTGTCATGGCACCTCTTTGATCCTCTCTTTTTATATCTGTAAAATAAAGAGGCTCTGAGGGGTATCCTTCTGGCTCTAAAGTCCTTCAACTCTGTATTGCTGATGGTTTCTCCTGTTTAGATGTTTCTAGATTTCTCATAAACTGTCCTAAGAGCCAGAGTTCAGGAGGGATGGAAACTTGTGACTCCATTTGCAACAATGTTCAAAACTTTCAAATGCAAATGTAGGTAATTAATTTGTCATCATTGCCTGAATATATTATACTTTAAAAATACTGTATTCTAAAATATAATCTTTAGAAAAACAAACCTGTTATGGAAAATAAATAATTGTTACTGCTTATCTCAAACCCTTCAGGACCCCTCAGTCATCACCTGCAGTGGTGGTTTTTCAACCCTGGCCATGCATTAGCATCACCCAGAGAGCTTTTAAATGTACTGGTGCCTGCCTTCCACCTCAGAAGTTCTGATGGAATTGGTCTGGTGCGGGGCCAGGTACCAGTATTTTTAAGAGCCAAGTTAAGGACTAGGGTCCTGCAAAATCAGTTCCTGAGGCTGGTGTATAAGGCCTCCCATGGGTGTACCTACTTGCCCTCCACGCGGACTACCTGTCTCCCCTCCAACGTGCCATCATGTTCCACACGTATTGTTTCACATTTCCACACCTTTGCAGCTGTCATTATTGCCTGGAATGCCATTACCCTAAGAAGCCTAGTCTTTTTTTTTTGACTCCCTCCTTGCAGTGAAGATTTCTTCATTAGCATAGTTCCTATAATACTTTGTAATGGCCTGCTTTGCAGTCATCTTCCTGTATTGTAAATATTGTATCCATAATGTAAGTATTTCTATTCATAAATCTGATCATATCTCTCTCATGCTTAAACCCCCCCAGTGCCTTCCCGTGTGCTAGGAATACCATCCATACCTCTTAGTGTGGCCTGTCAGGCGCTACATAATCTGAACCTGCCTCTTTCTCAGACCCCTTCTCCTACCATGCTGCAGCCAGTCTTCTGTTCCCAAAACCTGCCAAGCTTGTTCTCATCTCAGGGCCTTTGCACATGTTCTTCCCTCTCTCTGGGGCATCTTCCCTCTCCTGGGGCATCATTTACCTCTTTCCCAACAATCAGGCCTTAGCTCAAATGTCACTTCCTTAAAGCGGCCTTTCCTGGCCACCAGAGCTAAAATAGCACATCCCCTACTCCACCTGTCATGCTCTAGTCCTACTGCTTTTATGTTCTTTTAGGACTTACACTATCTGAAATGATAGTTTTATTTTGTATGCAGATTATTGAAAGCCTTCCATTAAATGTAAGTTCTATGAAGATAAGAACTTCTCTGTCTAGTAGGGGCTCAATAAATATTGAACGGTTGGATGTTATAAGATAATGTGATGGCCAGCGTAGTGACTGGAAAGAAGGTATTCAATACGTGTTGATGAGTGAACGGTATGGCTTACAACGGTATGACTGGAGATCTCTAAATAATACTAATAAACATTACACTGTCATACATATTCATTCTTCTTAATTTCTAGTTTAAAAAACAGGGAAAAATATTTTTCTTGCGGCTTTGGTTGTATGAGGTCTTCTGCCCACGTTCAGCAGGCGTTCAGTGAGAATTGTTCCACACGTAGTTGTATTTTTGATGTATTTGCTGGAGGAGGCGAGCTCCATATCCTTCTATTCTGCCATCTTGATCTGGCTCCCCCCAGATATTTTTCTTATTACAAGAAAATTAGATTCTGTCTCTCCATAACTTCAAAATCTTCATTTCTAGGACCTACACCAGTGGGCACTCCCTCTCACCAGGGATCCACCCAGCAAACAACAAAGGGAAAGATGTTCTTCTGGGAACCAGTTTGGCTAGAAGCCCCCAATTTAAACTGGGACCACTGAGCTAATATGAGAGGAAAAGGTGGTTTTTTGCACATGTAAATTCGGAGGTTTCCAAATAGGTGACCGACGAGTGAAGATGGAGGTGGGCAGGAACAAGAGAGGACCGCAGGGCTCTGCATTGAGAGTCTGGGACCAGCACTCCCGTAGCTCTTTCCCCACGGTTTACCCCCAACCTATGGGCCTCTGTGGAATCCTTGAGGAGGAGATTCAAGGTGACAGATGTAACTTCTCCTCCCCAGCTTGGCTCTCGCCCTGGGATACCTACAGGTGGAGAATAATTGGGAAAGTTGTCAGAAACTTTGGGAGCAAGTATGGAACAACAGTGGACTCCCTAAAGAACACGGATCTGTCAGGTATAATCTGAGGAGAAAGGGGTAACCAGTCTGTTTTCCCATCTATAAAATGACGGGGCTGGGCTCGATGGTCTTTCGTGGCTCCTGTGTCCAACCTGCTCAGTCTGTAAACATTTGTAAGCATTTTGTTATTGAAGTGATCAACATCAAAACTGTAGGCAAAAGGTAATCCAGTTAGCTTTTTCATCACATGATTCTTTCAGCACATACGCCAGGTATCCTCTGTGTCAAATTCCATGACACCCTTTGGTCTGTGGGATGATAGCAAACTGAGACAGTAAACTACCATTGCAGTGAGGTCTGGTTGGGATGCTATTGTCTTATACAGTAGCCACTAGCACATGTGGCTCTCAAAATTAAAATTTTTTTACAATTAAAATAAAATAAAAAATTTCAGCTCCTCAGTTGAGTAATTAGCTACATTTCAAGTGATCAGTAGCCATATGTGCCTGGTGAGGACAGTATTGCACAGAACAGATATGTGTGTGTGTCCGTCATCACAGAAAGTTCTATTGGACGGTGCTGGTTTAGAGGGCACCCCTGCTAAGGATGAGAGATGCCTCGTTGGAGAGCACCTGAGACCCCGTCCACCTCTAAGGCTGAGTGATTCTGTGGCTTTGTATGGGGAGGATCAGATTCCTGCTGTTCCTCTGCTGAAAGTCTTTTGGTCTCCAGAGGTGTTGAGGCTGGTGGAGAGGGACAAAACAACTGCAAGGAGTTCCTGTCTGCCTGAGGACATTGTCATTCACCTCAAGGATTGCAGCAAGATTAAGAGATGATGAGATGATACTGGAAAGCCCTTAGAAAAGTTGAAGAGTCGCCTGAGTATAAGGCATGATGATTGTTAAGTGAGCACATTAGACACAGGGCAACTTGGTCCCGGCCCCTCCTTGACTTCCATCCCTCCAAACCAATCAAAGTGAAGTTGGAGTTGAAGCAGTGGGATTTGGTTGCCACTGGCAACTGACTCTCTACCTTGTCTATGCCCTGGGAACCTGGGTTAGAGAGAATGTGGGACAGTTCAGGGAAGAGCATGGAGAGCTGGCTTCTGCTTGGGAGAGTTGTTTGCCTCGGCTTTAAGGGAGCTCCCAGAGTGGTGGTGAGAATCCTAAGGTGCACCTGGATCAGGGACTCAGCCAGGTTTGAAAACCAGAGGACGCTCCCTGGGGAGAAGCTTAGTGGTGCCACCATCTTTCCCAGGTGAAGAGTGAGCTCATAGAAAAGGTGACTTTGTCTACCCTCTCTGCATGTCCCTCTGCTTCTTCTCATGTCTTTTCATCATGGTCTAAACTCCTGTCATGACAATACAGTATATTAAATATTGTATAAAAAAATGCATCATTTTTGATGACTGTGGTAACTACATTCACATGCCCTCTAGTTTGGGTTAGGTCTCAGTGGGCCTCTGATGGAGGAGGACTCTGGGAGTGATTTGGAAGACAACCCCATCTGTCACCATTGTCAACCCTACCACCAAACGTGGCACTGTGCTGGAAGCTATAGGAAACAAGTGACTGAGACACAAACTCTGTCCTAGGTAGGCAAACACCCAAACATAGGCAGGTATATTCAGAATACATACTAAGAGAGTGCAACTCTAAATGTTGACTCTTGGGTGGAAAGTCATGGACCTTGATTCACATCCTATCTATGGACTGTGTTATCTTAGGCTCCATTAGCCTCAGTTTACTCATGTGTAAAATGGAAATAATAATGTCTTACTCAGAGGGATGTTGTAGGAATGAAAGATGAACACATGTGTAGATGACCAAAGAGAAGGCTTGGCACAGTGAGTCACTTAACAAATTATTTCCATTCTCTTATGAGGAGTCAGTGCTGCGATTTGGATGGGAACGATGGAGCAGCCATAGGGAGTCCATGCTTGGAGACTGGGTACCACTCCATTTCACTAAGCATGTGGGCTCTCTGGGCTGTCTAAATGACAGGGCAGGGGTAGGGGTGTGTGTGGGTTACTGTCAGGGAGGCCTTTCCACAGGATAAGGGCTCACAGGTATGAAGGAGCCTATTTCTCTTCAATCCTGAGCCAGTGGTTGACATTTTAGCAGCTGTAGCTTCTGCCCAGCTGTAGGCTCTGGTTGGGCAGGGGTTGATACTTGTGGACAATCTACAACTACCCTGCAGTAGAATCCCAGGGATTGGTGGAGGGGCAGTATGTTTACTTTTAGTGGGATGAGAGGAGGATCTCCATAGTTCCCTGGTGCCTCACTTTCAGTGAAAAGCTGCTCCAGTCAATGGTATTGATTAGTCTCTGATGGAGATGTAGTTCTCTTAGTTCAGCTTCCCATTTTACTGTAAAATATCAGCGTATATTTGTGTGAGAAAGACAGGAAGGAGTTATGACAAACAGTGGACTGACTTTCCTGTCCATAGGGGAGCAGGTAGAGGAAGAGTTGGGAGTGAGTCTCTCTGGGACTCTCAGTTGGCCTGGATGTGGGAGTGGTGCCTTGCTGGGATGGGTCCAAGGAAATTAGGATTAGAGTTTTGTCCACTCATGAAACTAGATATGGAGGTGAGAACAGTCCTAACGTGGGACCAGTGTTCTGAGTACAAGAGGCGAATGCCCATTGTTGAGTATGAGGTGTAAGGAGAGAGGAGGCTGGCTTGGATAAAATGCAACCCAGAGCATTTCAGAGTTCCCTTCTCAGAAAATACCTTGGCAAAGTCTTGGGTAGCTGCATGATTGCTGTGTAGATGTAGTTGGGATGTGCAGGAAAAAGCAAGAACAAACAATGACACACAGATGTAGTCCATCACTCTGGTCCTTTCCAACCACATCAAGCTTCAAGACATGCCTTTATCCCAAGGAACCCTTACCTCCTCCCTGGCATCTCACAAACTGTTCTCTGTGATGGAAGATGTTGAACTCTTAGGAAGGAACTGTACATTTAGTCAACATCCATTGTGTGCCAGACACAATACTGGGCACTTTGTTATGTCATTTTACTTTTCATAACATCCCCATGATCTATGCACGTAAACTCCCAGTTTTACAGATTAAGAAACAGAGACTCAGAGGTGTGAAGTATCCTGCCCAGGACCACACAGCTGCTGAATAAGTGTTAGTGCTGGGATTAGATTTCCAGATCTCACTTTAGCATCAGATCATGGAGAGCCCCTAATGTCAGGTTAAAAGTTTGGAATTCTTCAGAAGGCAACAGAGAGTTGTTGTCTGTGACCAACAGCTTGATAAGTGAGAGAAGACATTTTCCTCTTGAGTATACATGGAGGAGTTGTACATCAATAAAAGCAGTCTCTACACCTCTCCCATTTTTATGAGCCCTTGTGAAACCCTTGGGTTCGGCTCTTCTTTATGCAGTCAAAACTGTATGTGCTGTCTGGCTCCAGTCTTGGGGTTTCTTGGAGCCTGCAGAGTCTCAGGCCATGAGCCATGTCAGCTGCCTTGCCTGCAATATACTTTACAGTCTTCCTCAGTTCCCACATGCTTTATGCTCTCAGAAGTGATGGATGTGTGCACTGGAGTAATGTACTGTGAGGTGATTTGGGAAATTGGACTCCAAATCACTTTTCTCCATGTTGCCCATTCATTCAGACTTCTGCCCACCACAGGCACATGGTCTGGTGCGTAGCTCAGCTGTGTACCTCACATTTCCCTTTGTGTTGCTACTGTTTGGGGGCTTGGGTTTCTGACATCTGTAATACCGTGAGTTGATTGAGGGGCACAGTCCTCAACTCACACATTTTTGAATATCCTATGTCTGCCAGTACAGCGCTGGACTTGTAGGATACACTGCATAAATATACACAGAATGAAAGGGTTTATCAGCAAGAACCTTCTGAGAGAAGTCCAGTGCAGGGGTTGCTTAGAATCAAAGGAGATTCCTCACTGGATAGGTGGGTGGGTATTGCTGAGAAGTGAGGGAAGTGTTTTCAGAGGCAAAGGGAAGGTGTATCAGTTACCTATTGCTGTGTAACAAAATACCCAAACCTTAGTGGCTTAAAACAATTGTTGATTTGCTTATAGTTCTATGGGTCAGCCATTTGGGTCAGGATCAGCTGGGAAGTTCTTCTGCTGGTCTCAGCTGGGGTCACTCATGTAGCTGGAGTCATTTGACAGTTTGACTGGGGCTGGATGGTCTAAGATGGCTTCACTCTCACATCTGGCGGTTGGTGCTGGTTATCAGCAGGTGTCTCTGTTCATCTTGTGGCCTCTCATCCACCAGAAGACAGTTCTGAGTTTCCTTACATGATGGCAGAAGTGTTCCAAGAAGATGAAAGCAGAAGTTACAAGACCTCTTGAAGTCGAGGCCTAGAAGGCACACAGTATCTCTTCTACTATATTCTGGTTAAACCAAGTCTCAGACTAGCCTAGATTTGGGCGGTAAGCAGATAGATGCCACCTCTTGATAGAGAGACAGTCACATGGCAAAGGAGCATGCACACATGGATGGGAGAACTTGATATGGCCAGCCTTGTAAACAATCTACCACAGAAGGACTTCTGTATTTCTGATTCTCCCTGAAGTTTGAACTACATGTTCCCTGAGGAATTCCTGCCTGTGGAGGAAATTAGAATTTGGATTCTCAGGCAGATGGTTTAATAGCTGTGAGCAGTTGCCATCAGGGTCCCTGAATAAAATCATCTTTCTGGGGGTTCTGGGAAAGGTTCTGATGGGTGTCCTAAGCATCCTCTCCCCCAATCTTGCACTACCCGCGTATGTTTTTGGACACTTAGTAAGGAGAGCAGCTTGGTGGAGTGGAAAAGCATGGGTTGGGGAGTTGAACAGACTTGGGTTCAGCCAGCTCAGCTTTAGCACTGACTGGCTGTGTGGCTCTGAGTAGATTATTTGACTTTTCTGAATCTTATTTTCCTCATGCATAATATGGCTGTATCTATTTTGTGTGATTGATGCGAGGTGTCATTCATTCAGTAGATGATGATATTCCAGGAATCATTAGATTCCATTCTAAGGGCAGAACGAGCTCGAGTGCCTCGTTCAGAGCTCCTGAATCAGGTTGGTCCCACCCCCACCCCGTGCCCCTTCACGTTACCTCAGCATACCGGCCAATAGGTCATGAGTTTCCACAGATCTTTCTGTTCTATTCTGTCTTGATTGCTGTGAGCAGGGAAGGTCAGAATGTGTCCACTTAGCTAATCCTGGTCCCCTGCAGAAAGGCCAGAGGAGGAAGTTTAAGAAAAACAGCCAGAAAGTCTGCTCCAGACAAGAAATTCTGCTTGAGTACCGAATGGAACGGCCAGAAATGATGCACAGAGAATCAGGTCACTGCTTACTTAGGATAGTAGAGTGGGATTTGGATGCAGAAGACCTGGACTCTGGGCTTTCTAGATCTGAGGTTTTGGTTAAGACTTTTAGCCTAGCTCTCCTTATCTGGAGAATGGGGATCTGAATTTGTTTTGCAAGTTTTTTGAGACTAGGAGAAAAAAATTTGCCAAGAGCCTAGCAGAATTCCTAGAACATAGTAGGTACACAGTAAGTCATAGCTTTGTGATTATTCTCGACTCTCGCAACACTGTGCATCACTGTTGCCTGCATGCTGGGGCTGTGCCATCCACAGGAAGTGATGATTCCACACTTTAAATGACCTACCTCCTGGGATATGATAGCTGCATTTCAAAAAAGTTGTGTCACGTGAATTTTTATAAATTGAATTCTATTTCTTTATTGACTGATCTGATCATAAAGTCAGTAAAAGCTTTTATTGGAAAGCAGATATAATAGGAATGAGCAGAGCTGCCGCCATTGGCTTCCACCCTCATTACCATTCTAGCCAGGAAATTGGGCTTCGTGAGATTAAGGAAATAACTTGCCCGAGTTCACACAATTAGTAAGTGACAGAGCTGGGGAATCAGGCTGTCTGATCCAGATGGAAGAAAATAAAGGAAAAATGCACAGCAAGTAGACCAGAAGGAAATGTAATTTAAAAAATAGAGTTAATATATCGGGGGAGAGGGGTTGAGACATTAGGTCATTTTACTTCCTATGTCTGTTTCATTTTTCAAATTTTCTATAATGAACATGTATTGCTTTTATAATAGCTAAAATAAATTTGATAAAGAGAAAAAGTAAATTTGAAGAGGGAAAAGTTGGGAGGGCAGAGCCGAAGTGGTGGCCTATGTTTAGATCATGGACATGCGTGTCCCAGACTGGATGAAAGGGCATGTAGTGGGCAAAGGGCAGACACAGTTGGGAGTAGACACTAACCCTCTGTTAGCCTTTGAGGATGGAATAGCTTGTGGAAGTGGTGCTTAGGTTGATTTGAAGATTGGGGGGGTGGCGGGGGAGATGAGGGGAATGTAGGGTCAACAAACATGCAGGCACTGAAGCTTCCTCCACCTCCTTTGTCTTTGCCTTGGCCTCCGGGCCAGTGATAACTGGGAGAAGGGGAGTAGGAGGGAAAGGATCAAGGTTTCCTGTTATTTTTAGTGGCCATGTCTCAGGGCCAACTGGGGAGGCCAGGGCAAGGCCTTAGAAGTGCCCAGCTAGGCAGAGATGAAGGTTCTCCAGGAACTTTGGGAAAAAATATATAAAGCTTGTCGTTCATACTGTGAAGTGCAAAATGCCTCACCATTCATCATTGCCAAGGAGTTCCTGATGTTCCAGCAGACTTTCTGCAGCAGCGAGGTGGGAACTTTACAGCATTTGTCCCTTTTCGGCACAAGGCTTACTTGCTTATGTCACTGCCAATCTCCCCCTCAGGTTTGGGTTGTCTCTCCTGGGCCCCTCTACCAGTAACTCCCATGTCAGCCTCCTTTCTTGGAGCCAGCTTGGCCCCTCCTGCCCTCCTAGGATGTCAGGCCGTTGGGCAAAGTGCCCAGAAGTCCGAAATCACAGCTGTGTCCCTGGAGAAGGGCATAAGTGCAGGGTTCCCGTTGGGTCCCCACGCATGTGGCTTGGTGCTGGGTCTCTGCCAGTTCCCCTCCCCCTGCAGAGCAGGCCTGACCTGACCAGGTCCTGGTCAACAGAGCATAGCCAGAGGAGAGCTTTCCCGTAAGAGGGAGGGAGGGGCAGCCTGCAGGTGTGCTAGAAGTTTCCAGAGGTGTGCTCTGGGGACAGAGTCTTGAGTGTGAATGCAGGACTTTGTTGCTGAGGTCTGTTACAAAGCTTAGGCTCTTGGCTTCTGCTCCCTGGTCGCATGAAGAGGGGGTGGGGTGAACCACACCAGGACCCCCGTCTCACCTGATGACTTGGAGCTTTATGGTACCTCTAGCAAATGCAGGCCTGTATGTTTCCTAGGCATTCTCCACCCCTACTCATGTTTGCTGGCTTCTGCCTCAGACAAAAGGGAAAGAGATAGACCTTACCTTTTATATGTTACTAAGTGACAGTAACTCTCTAGAGGTTGGATGCACCTGCTTGTTTGAGGAATATGTCAGCATCTAGCTGTCAGCTTGTCTGCTTAGCCCTCACCAGGTGCCTTTAAAGAAAGGTACAAACCCTGCTATTCTCATTACAGGGGTAGGTGTGGAATGGCAGATAGTGGGACTTCGCACCAGGGTCTAGGGAGGGATAGGAAGGCTATGGGGTCAGGATCTAGAGGTGGACATTGGCCCAGGAGGGTCCTGTGTATGTGACCTCAGCTGCAAGTAGAGGAGTTTGTGGCCTGGAGCCTGGAGAGTCTTGGCTTCCCTTGTTGGTCAGAGCTCTTCTTCCTTTCTTGATTTCAGCACTTATAATCCTTGGTATGGAAGATGTTTGGAGGATGGCTTGGATCTTGCGAGCTGGTCACCATCTTCAGAACTGAGAAAACAATGGCAGGGTTTAATCCGCAGAGGGGTTTCCTTTTCTGCCTGATCAGTCTGTGTGGGGACCTTGTGTTGTCCTCCCTAGAGAAGGGGGGCAGCTGGCAGGACCTCATGACCCTGGGCCAGCCTGACTTCTGTTGTCATGAAAGCTAATGTGGCGGGTGAGACAATCGGTGGGGCCCTGCATGTGCAGCCAGAGGGGGCTTCAGTTCTATGCTTCCACGTGCCCTGTGTTGGGTATGGTGATGCACGTGGAATAACAACATACCAAGTTCTCTGTCCTCAAGATGCTTACAGAATATTAGGCACGTAAGACACACACACCTGGAAGCACTGAGTGCCCAGCACGGTGTGTGCCCTGCTGAGCACCCAGGCCTGCTCTCTGGACCACCATGGATGTGGCCACCTTGCTCATATCTTTTAGATTTCAGGCTCTCTTCTCTAACTCTCTGCTCTGTATGAACTCTATGGAGTCCTGGCTCCAGCCCAAGTTCAGCCATCAACGCTATCACCTTGTCTTTAAGTTGCTTCTCCAATCTGGCCTCAGTTTCTTCAGATGTAAAAAAAGGTCCAATTCTGGATTATTCATACCACTGCTCTCTCTTCTTTTCAAGGGAATTTGGGAGGTGACTGTGTTTGCTAACTTTATGTCAGTTTTCTCCTTGCCTCAAGCCAAAAAGGGATCCTTGGGCCTTGGCTAAAAGGAATTATGGAGCGTTGGTGTTAGTAGGGACCTTGGAGACCATCTGATTCAAACTCCTACCTGATGGGCATCCATAATATTCAGAAAGCAAAGGAGACGGCAGATTGATTTCCTGTCAGATTCCCGGGGCAGAGAGGCCCATTGGGTCCCAAGGGCTCAGAGCACTTAGTAAAGATCACCTAACCTTCCCTGGGAAGAGGCGGAAGCTGTCTCTCTACTGTTAGAGGTGGACAGATGCCTGGGTGGGCACCATTGTGGGGCAGGTGTGCTAATGGCTTCCTCCGTTCTCCCCTGCCTTTCCACGGGACCTGGGAGTGCAGATGGAGACCTTTGTGGGTCCCCTTCCTAGGGGAAGGCCAGCCACTGCCTGTGCACTCAGGACAAGGCCATTGCTTGGCAAGCATGGACTCAGGCAAAGCCCTCTGTTTTCTCTTGCAGGATTTCAAACACAATGAATATCCTGGCAACCTTGACCACAACCTGTGGTCTAGTAAAAATATCAGGCATGGCAGTTAACTAGGAGCAGTATTAGGGAGGGGAGGGTCATAAGGAGTCAGTGAGAAGGTGCTTGTGAAATGCTGATGAGCAGTAGGGGTGAAGTATGCTGGAGGTCATTGTATTTTAGTGGCCAGTAGCCCAGAATTTTCTTCTTATCCTCCAACAGTTTCCTCTCAGTTTTCTAAGGCCCGTATCTTGGAGAGCAGTCCCAATCTAATCAGTGTGTCTGTGTCATAGGTGGACTTTTCCATAGCCACTCATTCCAAGCCATTCATTCCTAAAGTGGATTTGGACCACTTGCATCTGCACCACCTGGGGGACTCTTTGCAAAGGCAGGACCTGGGCTCCCCACAGACATGCAGATCCAAGCAGTGGCGTCCAAGAGTTTGCTTGAGATAAAAGCTGAGCACAGTTTCTATATCCCTTTTGTCGGGTCCACAGCATACCTCTTTATTAAAAGGGTGATGTTTAAACAACACTAAGCAAGCAAGTATTGATAAAAGGAAGATAATTCTTTCAGAGCAAATATTTTTAAAGGAACGAATGCCTGGGATACATAGCTATATCTTCCTCATTAAGCCATAGCTTCCCCTCCCTCAATTTTCCCCTAATTGTAATCATATCCACACACTTTGATCAGGACGATGCTGAGTTTACGCCTGGGGTAACTGGTGCTTAGCCGTTCTTGGTTTCATAGCTGTGACTCTTCTCAGCTGCTCACCTTGCCTTGGCTCTGCTCTGCTGGGGCTGCTGTTTCTCACCTGCCCAGGGAGGCTGTGGTGGCTTTGGGAAGGCGTGCCCTGGTTTCCTCCTTCCAGTGCTCCCGAGCAGTCCAGACCCAGCCCTCCAGCTGCTGCTTTAAAGGCCACAGAGTTTTCCATGATTTGGGAAACAAACTCTCTGGTTCCGAGACTTCCTCTGCCACTTTCCTCTTGTGCTTTAGCATTTCCTTGCCCCAACTTTCATCAAGAAAAGTAGGGCAATCCACCCCCTCCTTTTTCTTCACCTAGATAAAGTTTAGATGTTTCCACATTGGCTGTTAGGAGCCCAGGAACGCCTAGATAAAGAAGGGAGTGGGTAGGTGCTCCAGGAAGTGACCAGAAGGTCCTTGCCGGCTCTTCAAAAAGACCCAAATTGGAATCTTGGCCCCAACACTTATGAGCTGTGTGACCTTCAGCAGGTCATATAAACTCTCTAAGAACCAATCTCCTCATCTGAAAAATGGCCGGAGAACATGCCCTAACTCACGGGGCAGAGGTGAGAATTCAGTACAGTAACAGGAGAAAGCTCCGGCTCAGTGCCCCTCACATATGAGTTACTCAGAAAATATCATCGACCTTCCACTCCCCTCCCCTGGTCCTCCTTCCCACAGAGCTCACTCCACTCCCTGGTCTCCTTCCTCTCAGCTCTGCTTGGCCCCCTTGCCCGAATTTACACATTCCCCTGTCTCTCACCTCACTTCCTAAATGAACAACACCATTCACACACTACATACAAGTGTCTGTGACCCCAACTTACAAGTGGGCTATGTCTCAAAAATCATTGATAGGTCAGGTGTCAGAACTAGTCTTGTACTTTTCTAAAAAAACACATTTATGCGTAATGGTTAAACATTCTCAGGCTAAATGCAAAATAACTCACCACATATCATACCTTTGCAATTAAGAAAACAAGTAGAGAACAACGTTGTTTTAATAGTACGCATAGCAAAAGCCTCAGCAAAGGGGAGTCCTATTTTATTTTTTCTGGAAAGGTGCTTATGATCAAAAGTAGGTTAAGTTAAATTAGATGATGATGAGATGGGCGGTTGAAGCTTTTGTAGAGGCTCTGATGTTCATTTGGGTGGTGCTTTCAAGGGCTTTAGAGTCGCTGGCTTTGGTTATTAGCTCTAATTTACTTCAAAATGCATGGTTCTGCCTTTTTCCTGATATAGGTGTAAATCCCTGGCACTGATCTTGCACTTGTTAGCCATCATTAGGATTATTTTTGGCTCAAAATCAAACAAAGCAGGGAGGAGAAAGTAGAGGAAGGAAAAGAGAAGGAAATCTTTTCCTGAGGTAGTTTGGAAAGAATCAGAAATAAAGAAGAGAGACAGGCCTAGGATGATACGTATGTGCTGTGAAAATACAGTTTGTAGTGGAAAGTGACTCCTCTTAGGGATATAGGAGAACAACATCTTTTCTCTGATGGGGAAGAAAGGAGGCAGTAGAAAAGGGAAACCAAGTCAGGTGGGAGAGTGAGTGCCCTCAAGTATTTTAGGAGCAGGGTACAGTGGCCTTGTGGCCGATCAGGGATGAGAATCTTGTTACCAACCTAAGTTTGGATGTTTCCACATTGGCTGTTAGGAGCCCAGGAGCGCCTTTATAGTGATTGCATCCTTTTGCAGTAGGAAATATCAATCTGGTGAAAATTATATACAAGATAAAATTATCCTAAGGGAATTAAACACAAATGTGGTTATTGGAAGATATATTAATTGGTCAGAAGTCAAAACAATAGAGTGGCAAATATCTGGGGGCTAGAGAGAGGACTTAAGTAGTGTATTAGTTATCTGTGTAACAAATTAAAACTTAATGGCTTAAAATAACACACATTTATCATCTCACAGTTCCTGTGGGTCAGGGGCCCAGACACGACTTACTAGGTCCTCTGCCTCATGGCCTCTCATGAGGCTGCGATCAAGGTGTCATCAAGGTACCCGTTAAACAGTAACTCCCATTGTTTCCTCCCCAGCCCCTGGCAACCACCTTTCCACTTTCTTTCTCTATGATTTTGCTTAGTCTAGGTATCTAAAAAAAGTGGAATCATAGAGTATTTGTTTTTTTGTGACTAACTTATTTCACTTAGCATAATGTCCTCAAGTTTCATCTGTGTTGTAGCATGTGTCAGAATTTCCTTTCTTTTTAGGGCCAAATAATAGGCTAGTATGTATGTACCACATTTTATTTATTCATTCGTCTGTCAGTGGACACTTGGGTTGCTTCCACATTTTAGCTACTGTGAGTAAGGCTGCTATGAGCATGGGGGTACCAATATCTCTTCGAGACCCTGCTTTCAGTTCTTTTGGGTATTATACCAAGGAGTGGAATTGCTGCACCATATGGTAATTCTATTTTTAATTTTTTGAGGAATTGCCATACTATTTACCACAGCAGCTGCACCATTTTACCTTCTCACCAACAGTGCACAAGGGTTCCAATCTCTCCACATCCTTGCCAACATTTGTTATTTTCTGTTTTTGTTTTGTTTTATAGTAGCCATCCTAATGAGCGTGAGGTGGAATCTCTTTGTAGTTTTGATTTGCGTTTCCGTAATGATGGTGATGTTGAACATCTTTTCGTGGATTATTGGCCTTTCGTATATCTTCTAAGTGTCTTCTTCATGTGTGATTGCCTTTTATGGTAGGCTCTGGAGGGAGAGGCCGTGTCTCATCCATCACTGAATCCACACAGTGCCCAACCCGAGCCTGTTGCAAGTAAGCGCCCAATTGTTTACTGAATGAAATGCTGAGATTTCCGATAACTTCCCCCAGCTTATATCTCCATTAGGCAGGGGCTGAGACTAATAAACTTGCTCCTTTTTCCGAGGAATAAAAACCCTCTCACTGTCCCCTTAGAGAATCTCTTTCTCCAGCTCAACCTAGTCCACGTTTCAACCATTAAAGTGACACATTCCTTTGACGTAAGATGTTTCCCTGGCCATGTCTTATCAGTGCTCCATGCCTGAGGGCATCAGATTCCTCCTCAGTGGCAGTTTTGACGGCGGTGACTGTGGTGAGTGTGGGGGTAGTTTTTCTTCTGGGAGGGGCCATGGCAGAAGAGGGGAATGATGCCGGCAGGCATGCTAGAGGTGTACTATATCAATGGATCTTGATGACTTGGCCGTGCTCTCCGGAGCTCACCTTGGTGGGGTCGGGGATAGCTTCCTAAAAGGCACAGCAAGTGGGACAGGCATGGAGCACGTGGAGTACGCTGTCTTTAATGCATGTGGAATGGAAGCTCTGTATTACTCTCTTCTCTCCTCCCCATAAAGAAGTAAATGTCTTATGTTTATAGATACCCAAGTAACCCTCCTGTTAAGTGGTGCCCTCAAGAGCATAGTGAGAGGGAGGCAGGCCTTCCACGTCAGATCTGCTGAATTTAGTATCTAAATAGAGGCTTCGGTGGCACCCTGGTCACCCAACCAGACACAGGGAATGTGTGGGGCAGGAGAGGCGAGGATCTTTAGCAGCTGTTCAGACTCCACTTCATTAGCAAATGTTCCCAGGCCTCCAGTATGAAGGGGTGTCTTCCCCCGGCTTCTGTTCCCCTGAAGATTTGGGTGTTGAGGGATGGGGGCCGAGGGAGGGAGGCATGGAGAATTGACCATGAATGGCGGAGTAATAAGCCAGGAGGAACCCAGTGGTTGCTGAAGACGTCTTTAGCAAGGCTTATGGGGGATAGATGGATAGATGAACTGTAAATGGATTAATCAGAGCCCCAAGGTGGAGTGAAAGAAAGGGAACGGGCCAAATAACTCTACATTGTGGGGGTAGATCTGTATGGTTAGTGATTTATTAGCGAGTTACAAGTGGGGGCAGTTCTTCACATTTATATTTGAAGGGAGAAGAACTAAATGAGTTTGTTGAAGGGCAGTTGGGATGTTGGAGCAGAGGAATATTGGAGAAGACTCTCCAATATATGCATTTTCACCTGGTTCCTGTTCCCAATAGGGTAAATAAACTGGGGGTTTTGAACCCTGACTGCAAATGGAACCTCCTAAGAAAGCATTAAAAAAAAAACCCACGCCCAGGCCCCATTTCAGAGAAATTAATGAGGATCTCTGGCCTGGAGCCCTGGCATCATATTTTCAGGTGCAGCCAGGATTGAGCCCACAGTGTTTAAAACAACTTTTAGCATACCTAAGAATCACCTGGGCACTTGCTTCAAATGCAGATTCTAGGACCCCACCTCCAGAGACTCTGACTCAGTAGGTCTGTGGTGGAGCAGGAATTTGCAGGTTTTACAAGGTCTCTAGATAAATTGATTCTACAGTATAGACAAGGGATTGGAGGATGTGGACCTTCAGGACAGTAAGAAAACAGTCCTGAGGGGTCAGGGTGTTGGAAGAGAAAAACTCTGTAGGGAAAACATTTCTGAAAAGATTTTCCTTCATAGCAAAAGCTGCCTTAGTTAGTATCATTATCCCTTCAGCATGGCTGGTTCTGACAGAAATTGGTGTCTAGTGCTCGAATTAGTCCCTTAATTATATTTACCTTCAGCTTCTTTTGTCTTGTGCCGGCACAGGCGGTGGGTTTGCCATCAAGGGTTTGGCATAAGGAAGTACTTTGGACAGGAGGAACAGGAGGCCGGAGCAGGTGTTTCAGAGGTGGGGTGAGCGTTCACTCTAGTACCTAGTGGCCCAAAACTCCAACCCGAAGGGCGTGAGATGTTACCTATTTGCAAGCTAACAAGTTAGCCTGGGTCAGAGACAAAGGACTTAATTACTCATGGCAAAACCAGTAGCATGAGCTTTAGCACATTTGTGTTGGTACCCCTCACCTCCACGTCCCACAGCGGCCATGCAGAGGGGCCCCAGCGGATGCTGTGTATGCACAGCTGAGGAACCACCACCCTAGGAAACCCCAGCCTTTTAAAGGGGCTACAAGCAAATCTGCCCAGCCTTTGTCCCAGAGGGAGACATTATCTTTATTACACTGGTCAGCAAACAAATCTGCTCTCTGCCTCAGAGGGAAAAGGTGGTCTGGAACAAAAGTTATCAGGGCCTTTGCTCATAAGACGGGAAGAAATGCAGGACACCATGGAGAATCGTCTAACACCTGACACTCAGGTCTTCCAGCGAGCAGGTGTTGCACTGAGACTATCCTGGTCTTTCTCACTATATGTCACATGCTCCAGGCAAGACTGAGCACACAGGTTCACTTTGGGATGGAGGATGGAGTGGAGAGTGTCCTGAGACAGTACTCTCAGTACCCATAAGGGTTCAAGTCTGAAAGTGTTGATGTTGTATGTGATGTCAGCTCATACCCTTGGAGCATGCAAGGGATTCCAGGAGTTTTGAAAGAGGCACAGGAAGCAGGGAGTAGAAGTGCTTCTCCCTGTGACCACCCAGTTCTTGGCTCTGGAAAAGTTTTACACACAAGAGTGTATAAAAAGAAACATACAAGGGAAACACAGTGCTTTATAGTTCATAAGTACTTTTCCAAACTACCTTATTTTAGTCCACAATTATTTTCCCCAATTTCTGTGCATGGGCATTGAGAAAATGTAGGAAATGAGACTAGAACCTGGTCAGGTCCTACTTACTCTAGGAAGCAACTTTTGAACAGAGTTGGAAGGTGATGAAGGGATGGGATGGAGAAGAGAAGGGATGGGAGGAGCAGAGGGCATTTGGAGAGACAAAGCTTTTGTGTGCAAGCCCAGAAGCTGAAAAAAACCAGGGAGCTTGGGGTGGTTGGCCTTGCCCAATTCTCCTCTGAACCTTTCCAGGACCTCTGGCTTTGTCCCCAGCGTTTATATGTCTGAATGCTGTCATTTCTCTTCAAGACCCTACGTGTCCCCCTTCCCACCATCACCAACACTGACATTCATCTGGGGGCAGGTTACTTGGAGCACAGTCCCACTTGAGAGGCTGGAGGTGGACCAGATCACTTCTGAAGACTCTCAAATCTCCGGCAAGCTGTTCCTTTTATTTATTGATGACCCCAAGACACAATGGCCTGAAACAAAAACCATTTTATTATGCTCATGATTTTGTGGGTCAAGAATTCAGGCAGAGCACAGTGGGGGTGGCTTATCTCTACTCCATAATGCTTGGGGCCTCAGGGGTGGTTCTGATAGTTAGAAGTGGTTGGGACCGGTGCACTAGGGCTATATGTTTGGGCCTTCCATTTTGCCTGTAGTGAGATTTTTCTCTCACCATCTTTTGCTTCCCCAACACACACACACATTGTGTCTGCTGAGGCTGGGATGTCTAGGATGGCTCTTCATACCACGTCTGATGCCAAGGGGAACAGCTGGGCTGGCCAGCCATTTTTCTCTCTTCATGTGGTCTCTCCACATGGCTAGCTGGGTCTTCCTCGTAGCATGGGGGTCTCAGAGTAGTCAGGTTTCCTACGTCATGGTTGGCTTTCTCAGTGTGAGTGTTTCAGGTGCCCTGGGCAGATGCTTCAAGGCCTCAGAAGTCCTAGGATGTCCCTTCGATTGCATTCTATTGGTCAAACAAGTCACTAAGGCCATCCCAGATTCAAAGGATGGGGGATTGGACTCTGCCTTTTTTTTTTTTTTTAACATCTTTATCAGAGTATAATTGCTTTACAACGTTGTGTTAGTTTCTGCTGTATAACAAAGTGAATCAGCTATATGTATACATATATCTCCATATCCCCTCCCTCTTGCCTCTCTCCCACCCTCCCTATCCCACCCCTCTAGGTGGTCGCAAAGCACCAAGCTGATCTCCCTGTGCTATGCGGCTGTTTCCCACTAGCTATCGATTTTACATTTGGTAGTGTATATATGTCCATGCCACTCTCTCACTTCGTCCCAGCTTCCCCTTCCCCCTCCCCGTGTCCTCAAGTCCATTCTCTACGTCTGTGTCTTTATTCCTGTCCTACCCCTAGGTCATCAGAACCATTTTTTTTTTTTAAGATTCCATATATATGTGTTAGCATATGGTATTTGTTTTTCTCTTTGTCTTACTTCACTCTGTATGAGAGACTCTAGGTCCATCCACCTCACTACAATGGCCATCATCAAAAAATCTACAAACAATAAATGCTGGAGAAGGTGTGGAGAAAAGGGACCCCTCTTGCACTGTTGGTGGGAATGGACTCTGCCTTTTAATGGGAGGACTAGCAAACAATTTGTTGCCATCTTTAATCTACCACACTAGGTCTGGGCAGATCAAATCCATATCTTCAGGCAGGGGCCTGGGAACCTGTGTGTTTAACAAATGACCCCAGGGAACTCTTGCTATCAGGAAAGTTTGGGAAATACTGCTATTGAGAGCTGGCTGTTAAAATAGAATTTGTGTTTGCCTTGAACTAATTGTATGTGTATAAAACTTAGGTTCTGCTGAAGATTGTCAACATATGCACTTTTATTCTTTATTGACCTGACCTAGAAGTCATTTGATATTTGATCTAATTTTACCCCCTTCATGGTGGTCCTGAGACAGTATGCCTTCAGATTCCCCCTCCCCCAACTTCTCCTGCCCTGTCCTGTTTTGCAGGACGCCAACCCCTGCAGACTGCATTTCCCAGGCTCCATGACATCTGGCTCCTAGCTGAGTTTGGTCAATGGAAGGCACTGGCAGGAGACTGAAGTGTGGAGAAAAAAAGAGGAGATAGGAGTATCCCTCCCCTCCCTCTCTGATGACTACATTTTCTGGGTGAAGGAAATTAGGCTCACCTTTCCTGGTTCCCGTTTCCATGGGTGACCCTGGCTCCTGGTAATCTCTGCGTTTCCCCTCCATCCTATTTGGTTTCTTAGCTCTTCTGTCGTTTGGATAACCAGTTTCCTGCATTGAATTCCCTCCATTTTTAATTCCTAGAGTGATTTTTATCTGTTTGGGCTCTGAATGAAATTATTTTTTTTTATATGCTGTTATAAATTAATCTTTAAGATATTTTATTAAGTGAAAAAAGTAAGATTAAAAAACCCCCTGTATATAATATACTACCTTATAATTGAAAAAGGAGGGATAAGAATGCATATATATATATATATATATACATGTATATATATCCATACATATATATTTACATATAATAAAGATACATATTTATAATAATCCCAAACCTAACAAAAATCACTCAAGTGGGAAAGAAGAAAGAGAATGGAGAAGATAGAGAAGGTAGACTTCTCTGAATGTACTTTGCTTTGTAGCTGCAATTTAGAAACCAACTGAGTGTTTTATCAAATTATAAAACAAAATTAAATTTAATAAGCAATTCCTAAAAAGAAAAAAGAAAACCAAAATGAATGAGTGAACCCAACCAGGTATCAAATTGATGGCATAGCCACACTGAGGAGAATGATTTCAAATGGCTTTAAACTCTGATTTGTCTATACATCCCTAGAGAATGATACCCTAAAAACAAAACAACAAAACTCTGAATGAAATATTTTTAAGATATTTTTTCCTAATGTAACCCTTCTTCACCACCAAGCTCACTCCTACTAACTCCTCTACAAATAGAATCCAATTTGACTTTCATTCTGGAATTTCTTTAATGTGCAATTTCTAGCATTTCCAAAAGAGAGACAGAAAACTAAATGGAAAAATAGCAATCTTTAATAGTCCTACCAGCCAGAGATAACCCCTCTTTAACCTTTGGTATATTTCCTTCCAGTCTTTATTTTCCTTTTTTCTTTAATATAGTTTCTCCAGTATTTTTATGCACTTTATACATAGTTGAGCTCACACAGTATATCTATTTTTGCATCCTATCTCTTTTAGCTTGACATTTTATCATAAGCATTTTCCCATTTCTTTAGAATTCTTCATAAGCACCACTTTTAACTTGTGAAAAGAGCCAAAAAGGTAGAACTAGGGAGAATTCTGACTTTTGAAATTCTGTACTCCAGAAAGAGGGTGCCAACCGGAGTTTGCATCTGCATCTCTCAAGCTCATTGTTCACTAGTGCCTGCAGTGCCCATGGCATAGTGGGAAAAGTGAGAGAAAATGATCCAGGAGCAGGGACTGGTTCGGAAGCCAAGAGGTCACATATGAAGCAATTAGAAATAGGAGAGTAAAAAAAAAATCCGATGCTAGGTAGAGTACTTCAGACTATGAGTGTAATAAAAGAGCAGAGGAAGGAGGGATCAATATGAGCTGGACTGGTCCCCCAAAGTCTCTTCCAGTGATGCCATTGGAAGAGTGAGTCACATGGGCATGGTTCAGGTAGGTCTGGAGGAGAGGGAAGGAGCTCCAGGGCAAGGAGGGTACAGATTAAGGGCTTTGGAGTCAGGCAGACCTGGCTCTAGTCCTGGCTCCGTCATCTCTACTAGCTGTGTGATGATAGGCAAATTAGGCACCTCTTAGGCCCTAGTTTCTTGGTGGTCTTGATGCTACTATCTGCTTCTTGGAATGAAATGCAGTATTCAGAAGAGTTACATCCTTATTTCTTCCCACTAGGATGAACACTTGCCTCCAGGTGATCATGGTAGCAAGTAATCTTCATGTAAGCACTTGCCGCTGGTTGTCACCTGTCGTTCAAAATGTATCTCCGTGTTACTAGAAGCATAAATGGTCTGCCCTACAAGAGCAGGAGAAGTTAGTATCTGAGTTGAGTTGTGAGATGTATCTCCTGGTGCAGCTGAACCCAAGGGGCACTGAGCCTTCCCCCAGTGCTCCTTGTATACCAGGTGGCTCTGTAAGGCCAGGGCCTCTGGGTCAGTGTGGCTTTTCAGATTTCAGCCTGGCCCTGTTCTCTTTCTGGGTAGGCCCTTATCTATAGCTTCACGGGAAGAGGGTTGTATATTGGGGAAAGTGTGTTTTCTAAGGACATGTGTTTGAGGACCCTGAGCTGGCAGACCTGAATGTCAGGAAGAGAAGGAAGTGATGGTAAGGGGGTAGGTGGAAGGTTGGGGGAATGACAAGCATGAGAACATGTGTATGTAGTTGTTGCAAATATTGCAGACTGGGGTAAATGTCTGTGGACCCCAAATACCTTTAGATTCTGTTTGCAAAGTTGACTTGTTATTACTACTAGAAGGGATGTGGGAAGAAGTAGTGAGAAGGTTAAAACTTAGGGAGAAACCGCATCCACACATTCAGAAGTTGTGAAAGAACTTTTCCTGTAGCCCCACGTTAATTACCTTTTCTCCTGGAGCTTAGCCAAGCTGCTGAGGGCTTGCTTATCAGACCTCACAGGGCCTCGTTCTCACCCCCAGAGTCCCTCACCTTCCTCAAGACCTCCTGTGTGACATGGTCCTTGGGATGCTGCCTGCTATAAACTGATAGGCTGTCCATTCCCCGGTTGTAAGGATCAAACTGATGGTGCATGTTGAAGTGCTTTATCAGTGATGGAGAGGAGGCTCCTGGGGAGTGAGCCCTGACCTTCTAAGAGCCCTAACAGAGTATGTTGCCATTTCCAGAACCTCTTCCTGAGGCTCCCTGTGTGGGCAGGGTGGGAGGATGGAAGAAGTCTTTTTCTTCTCCTCCCCAAGGGTCTTATAGAGCCACCTGTCTTATCCAACCTACCCTGAAAGGAGGTCTTAAAATACAGAGCCTCAGTGAATCACTGCCCTTGGATGCTTATTCCTGGGCACAGAATTAGCTCCACAAGAGCCCCTCTCTTTGCCTTCACTCTCAGCTACCTCTTGACTCCATTGTTTGGATAACAATGAGGAGCCGAGTTTAGCAGCGAGCATGGGATGCTTTGTCCACACTTCTGCACAAAAGGACAGCTGCTGAAACCTGAAAAGGCCTGCCTACCTGCCAGAAACCTAATTTCAGACAGTCACATCAAACTCACCTGCACTCAGTGCACTCCTATAATTGTTTTGGTTCTCGACAAAATTGCTCTTTTGCCTTGGGAAGAGGCAGAGCTCCCCAGAGCCCAGAGGGAGGGAACTGGGGACCTTTCTTTCATTTGCCAGCTTTGTCCTCAGGGCATGAAACTCTTTCTCCAACTGTCCACTCTGAATACTGGGAATAAATGGGAAAGGGGGTGGAGTGTTTTCCATGACTCCACTGGTTTTAGCCAAGACCCCTCAGTGATGTCTGCACAACGTACGTAGTTCTCTCCCAATCTGTGTGGCCTGAGCGAGCATCCCTGATTTACTCATTTAATTCCTGGCCCAGAGGAGGTTGTGCATCTCAGACTGGGACAGGCTGCAAGTGGGGTCCTGCTCAGGGTCAGTGCTCAGGTGAAGGTTTTTTTAGAGGCCAGTTGGGTGTGTGAAGTGCTCTGAGGAAAGGTGAGGTGCTCCTCCCATGAGAGGTGTTGCTGTGGTTATCGTTGGTCATGCTGATAATAATGAGGCTCCTGTTGCCTGTGTCTGAGATTGGAGAGATCTAAATCCCAGTTCACGGACCGAGGACAAGAGAGAAGAAGGGCAGTGTGGGGGGACGGGGGCAGCACTGACAGCCAGGAATCTTCTGTAAGCTCACATCAAAGAAAGTCCTCAGCAGCACACTCCCTTAGAGCTTTTTCTGGCTGTATTGAAGCTGGCCTTTCTTTTCTTCATTTCTGAGGGCAAAAGTGCTTTCCTGTTCTCCTTGGCTATTCATTTCTGAATCTTTATCTCATTCTCTTAATCATTTAAATACATACATATTGAAACTAACACAACATTGTAAATCAACTATACTTCAATTTTTAAAAATACATGTGTATGTAAAACATATATATAAACATAACTATATAAATGTATGAATAACAAAAATAAAGCATGCATGCTTTATAATCTGTTTCTTAAAACCCCAATTTGTTTGTAAACATCTTTCAATATCATATTTCTACAAATTATTTTTAATGGCTCAGTAGTATCCTATATTATGAATACATCTTGATAATGACAACACAACTGCTAGCTAACATTTATGGAATGATTTCTTGCTATATAGTGATCTAGGAATATATCAAGCACTCTGCTAAATAATAATACCAGGAGGCAGTTACTATAATTATGCCCATTTACAGGTGAGGAAATAGAGACTTAAGGAATTTAAGTAATTTTCAAAAGGTCACACACAGTTCTTGAGTAGAGCATTCTGATTTCAGACCCCACACACCTAATAATTATACTGATACCATGATTTATTTAACTGCATTCTTATTGAACATTTAGGATTATTTTAACTTAAAAATTATAAACCCTTGTTTAGTCTTTGCATCCATCCATAATGATGTTGACTAGATTTGATTTATATCATTCTAGTATACCCGAAGAACATGGTATCCTGCAGACTTATAACAGGTTAAGCTTTTTATTTGCATTCTGTGTTATAATTTTTTATTTGGTTTCCTGAACATCCATGATGCTGGGGGGAAGGGGCCCACCTTCCTCAGGTGCTTTAATCAAGACCAGCCCTCTTGCTTACCAAGCCCTTGCCTCTGGCCGCTAAAAGCAGCCCTGGGTGCTGGTTATAAACAGACACCCAGAGTGCGGTCTTCTCCTGTCCCCTCGTTTGCTCCCAAACCACTTTCACTTGATCTTGTCTCCTGGATTCCAGACTCTGCCAAACCATACCTTGACTTAGTCCCGACCCCTGTCCCTCCCAAGCTGTGGCACTCTTCCAGCTATGGGTGACATCTTTCCTGGGTGTTCTTTGCTGGGCTTACTCTCCAGCCTAGCCTCAGCATCTTGCTTGGCCAGCATGTGAAGATAGTCCATTCTAAAGGCCATTTCCAGCCTCCAGCCCTCCAGCAGGTACCTGACAGGGTAGGGCTCATCCTCTGCTCTGACCCTGAGCCCCTGCAGTGTTTGTTGTTCATAGGAAGGAATTTATCTTTTTTTCTTGCTATACAGTTTATCTGGGAATGTTCCTTCCCCTCTGCCAGCTAGTTTTCTTCATTGCATCTTCAAAGATGCTCCCTAGCATGTGCCCCGACCCGTCTTCAGCTGCTTTCCACTATTTCCTACTGGAGTGCTCCCTACCCCTCTCTTCTGGCTCACACTCAGTGACTCAGGTGACAGTTCCATGAGCTGTCCAAACAACAATGCCACATTTATATAGAGCCAGAGAAATGGATGCATAACCATGAAGCATTACTTCTCTTTTTAGCTAGATTTCTGATTGTGGAATTAAAGGCTTTGTGCAGCATGTAGACAGGGGTAGATTTTGGGTGGCCAGGGGAGCTTTCCTTGGCTTACTCCTAAAGCTAACCTAGGCTTGGGAACTGTCTAGAGTGTGAAGCACACAAGAGCAGGCATGGGTCCCAGACAAGCCTGGGTTTGATTCCACACTCCATAACCCACTATGCATGTGTGCGACCACAGTCGATTCCTTAACTTCTTTAAGCCTGATTTCCTCATCTGAAAGGGGAGAATACCTGCTTCACAAGTTTATTGTGAAGATTAGATTTCCAGAAAATGTATGTCAAGTCCTTTGGCTTCCCACAGCTTGTCACGCAGTAAGCGCTCAGTGTTTTTTTTCATTAAAAGCTTCTGAGTGGGAGGGATCAAAGAGACAATTTGTGTTCTCACTGTTCCAAAAGCTTCCCTGTGGGAAGGACAAGCTGAGAGTGGCCTGGCTGGGCCACTCGGGGCTTCTCTCAGGGAGCGCAACAGCTCTAAAACAAAAGTTGTGACTGACCTTGGACCAGGAGTGCTTATTCTGGGTCTGTGAGTGGGATTTTTCAGAAGTCTATCCAGCTCCTAAAATTGCATGGAAATTTTGTGGTTGTATGCATACGTGCATTTGTGGCTGGGACGAAAGTCTGTGGCTTTCATCAGATTCTCAAAGGGGTCCTTGACTCCAGAGAGGCTAGGAACCGCTGCTTTACAGGCACCTTTGGCTTCTGCGTCCTCTTCCTCCATCAACAGTGGCTGTGGGCTGCAGTGCGCAGGGCCTGGGAATGGACCTCGGGGCCTCAGGTAGACTCAGGGAGTCCGTGGAAGTGTGATGGATCAGGTAGGAGAGTCAGGGGCAAGGTGCCAGGGGTCAGGGCAAGGCAGTAGAATGGACTTAAGGAAGCTAAGAAAATGCCTGAGAGGCCAGAGGCAGGGGGACTTTGAAGTCGAGTCCAGGCTGCCTGTGTCGCTGCGGCACTGATTCCCTGAATGGGGGGGCCCAGATGGTGTCTGGCATTCACTCTTGCTGCTTCCCATTTCCCTTCTTCCCATTTCCCTTCGCCTCTGCTTTCCTTGCACCAAGAGTCCTGCCTGTTAGAAGTTCAGAGCTCATTTATCTCTCCTTCTTACACCCCCTCACCCACCTCAGAAATGCAGAAACATCACCCCCAATGCTGTAGATTTCAGCCTCCTTGGGTCTTGCATCCTAAGAGATTTGTGCTAAATGGCTCAAATTCCACCCTCCCTGGGATCTGTGGAGTCCTAATTGGGCACCCACCAGAGTGACCAGCTGTTTTCTGTTTCCGCTCCGGAGAGGGCAAAAAGAAATGTACAGACACTGTAGTAAGAAGAATTGATGTTTTGCATTATTTATTTGAATATCTTTTATTAAGAACTTACCATGTGCCAGGCATCATGCTAGATGATGGGGATGCAATATCGAATTAGACACAGTCCTTTTTTCTTAAGGAGTGAAGGGTCTTGTGTGGGAGTCAGAACAGTGGCCAGGCAATTACCATGCAGGGATAAAAGTGTTCTGCTGGAGCAGTACGTGGTCAGCCTGAGCAAAGCCGAGCCTGCGCAGCAACCTGCAGCAGGGGACTCCACGGTCTGTCCCTGCAGTTTGAGGGGGGTGGAGTGAGTGCTATGGAGCGGGTGACCACTGGAAGGCATCTTCTATTCTTGGATTTGGTTTTTTAGAACCTCTTTTGGGTGAGCTTCGGGAGAGCGAGATGCACGTTCTATTGGCAAGAGTGAGAGGTTCCTCATCTTTTTCAACCTTTTATGGTATTTGCCGGATTCCCCATGGCCTATCTTCTCCTTTTGCATTAATCTCAATTTTAAATAGGGAAAGGATCATCATAAACGGGAAAGGTGGTGGATTGCAGCAGTAGCAGAAACAGGCATGCAGTGTAAGAGTGACCAATGGTATAAAGACAAAAGCACTGATTTGAGACTAGACATCTGGGTTCAGAATCTGATCCTGCCGCTTATAAGCCATGGGACCTTTGGCATTAGCCTCTCCTTCTTTATCTATAAAAGTGGGTTATGTTACCTGTGCCGTAGGGAATTGTAGTGAGGAATACATGAGAGAATGCATGTAAACGTGACTCAGTATGTTCAATGGGAGGGGGCACATTTGGGAGCCTGAGAGGCTTTTCTGAGACTGGGGTAAATTTTTTCACAGCGCTTCACATTTGAGAGAGTAGACAATCAAGAGGCACCCTACATCATCCCTCTTGGGAGGGTGTGAGTGTCCTTTTGATTTGCGAATCTGTATGTATGGCGTAGATCCTGCAGGCTGGTGTACTTAACATCCATTCCAAAGATCTTCTCCCTTTTCTTCCTTTATTATAAAGGGTGGAGAGTGAAATACTTACATTTCCAGCTTCCCTTGCCATTAAGGAAGACCATGTGACACGATTCTATCGATATGTAGGTACAAGTCAATGGGAAGGCTTTCTCTTCTCAAGTAAAGATAAAAACACCCAAAGAGAAAGCTCTTTGCTTTTTACCCTTCTTCCTTCCTGGAATGGGGCCAAGATGCCAGGAGGTCTTGCAGCCATCTTGTGACCAAGAGACAAAAGCCGTGTGCAAAGGTGGTGGATCAAGAAGATAGCCACCATTGAAGCAGCTCCAGATTGCCAGCCCCAGACTTCTTGTTGCTTGAGATATATAAGCACTTTACTTTTTTAAGCCATTATAGTAGGGCTTTCTGTTACTCTCAGCCAAACACAATCCTAACCAATGCAGGATTGTGAGGTCTGGGAAGTCCCAGCTGAACTGGGGCTCAGAGGGTGGTGGAGACATTGTGTGGTACAGGCCATCCTTCATAGCAGGAAGAACAATGGCTTTCCTTGACTCCCGCAGGCTGAGCTCCTGGTCACTCCAGGTCTTGGCACTCCCCATGGAAGACTGGAGTCTTGTGTGCTTTCATTTTTAACACACATTACCAGTTTTCAGAACTTTTCTCTTCCTGGAGAAGAATCCTTAGGGAATAACAAGGATTTAAAATGCTATCCTCATCAAAAAAGTATTTACAAAGTCCTGGTGTAGGCTCTGTTGGGGTCCGTATAGGTTGGTGGGTGTGATTTCTGTTCTTCCAAAGCTCCTGGTGGGAAGGGAGAAGTGTAGAGCTGCCCTTGGGAACTCCAGATCTGATGGAGGACATCGAACATAAACAAGTGATAGACTTGGGAATATTTACTTTTGGAGAATGTTTAACTTTTAAGGACATGTAAATTAATTTGGTATGAATTAAATCCATAAATGCAGCCAAGGGAGTTACTCCAATGATGTGGTTCCCATCTTGGGAAGAAGTGGTTTTTACCTGGGCTATCTCCTTGTCTGCAGTTAGACTTGGGCCTTGGAGCTGTGACCAGGAGCTGATGGAAATGAGGATCATCCAATCAGCAAGCTAGGGCCACGTGGGAGTTTCCTGTCACATTATCACTCTCGCCCCCTCCCCGTCTCCTACGTCCCTTCACTTGCAGAGAAGGGGGATTGGGGGAGTGGAGAAAACATGATGTGTTCAGAGCTAGCTCACACTGGAAGTGTGAAATCCCATATGTTTGGTGTACTTCATTTACATGGAAGTGATTTAGAAAATCTCTCTGGGTTGATAACTGGCAGTCATTCCACCCTACTCCTTTAAGGAGGGTTTGGGTAACCTAATTTTTTTGAACCCTCCCTCCTTCTCCTGGTCTCTTTCCTTCACTTTTTTTCAGGCTGCATTTTCACAGACTCCTCCACCCTTCCCCTCTTCCCAAGCCTGCCTTCTCCAAAGCATGGCCATTGTTTGTCTCTCCTGTGATGATCTCTCACAACAGATACAACTGGGGGTCCTTCCCTCCTAATTTTACTTTCTCACCTTTTCTTCAAGACACGCCTCTTTTCCTCTCTGGTGGGGAACAAAGTGCCCTTCCCTTAATTCCTGAGACTCTTCCGGAGTCTCTGGCGCTCTCGCGCTGCTGTGGTCCTCCATGGCTGTCCTGCTGCTCCTGGCTGGCCCTGGCTTGTTCCCAGTGTGTTGTGCCAGCTGGCAGGCTCCACTCTCAGCTTAGCTTGTTTCCTGTACTCCCTGACATGTCCTGGTGGCGGCTCGAGTCCCATTAATGTTTTATGTGCTGCCCCCAGGAGCCTTGGTTGCAGCTCAGGGGAAGTTTCCCATCCTCCCTCCTCCTTACTGCAGAGCTCTGGGGCTGGAGAGATCATTTTGTTTCCCAGAAACTTGGTGTCATCTGTCATCAGGTCTCCAATTAGTGGAAGCTCAGTGCAGCAGTTTGGGAGTGCCAACCATCTCCCTGACCCAGGAGGGAGGGAAAGCTCCCGGGGACGGCAACAGACTGGCTCGTTATCCCTGAGCTGTCTGAAGCTTCGCATTAACCCATTCTCCTGGACTCTTCATTAGAACTTTCTGGCCAGGACAGGTTCTTTTTGATTGTGCCCATTTGTCAGGATTCAAAATTAAGACCAAAAGAAGCAGAAGGCTTGTTCAAGGTCACGTAGCGAGTTGAGGACAGAGCCAAGTGAAAGCCACTCTCTTGATTTTTGACCGGGTGCAGTGATGAGCCTTCTCTGTCATCCTCAGAAGATACTGTGAGCCCGCTGTAGGCTGCTGCAGGAGAAGGAGGTTGGAGCCAACGAGGCAGCAGCTTCTGTAGCTTTCTGTGCTTTGGCATGGGATAATGTTCCCAAAGCAGGGTCAAAAAGAGAAAATAATAATAGAGCAGTAACTAACAATGACGTCCTCTGTGCCAGGAACTGTGGTACGTGCTTTCCGTTCTCCAACTGCCTAGCAGTTTTGGCGTGACTCTCCCCATTTCACAGATGAGGATTCTGAGGGTGATTGTCAATCACCCTCCAAACATAGCTAATAAGTGGCAATTAGTCTTCCTCCCTTATATTCAGAGTCCTGCTAGATCTGGGTGTAACCTCTCCAAAAACTGTAATCCCCTTCAGACCCTCTGCCCTAAGTGTTTTTTCCCTCCCTGGCTGTACATGGGTTGGTTGGTCAACCTTACTTAGGTTTCTTCTTAGGATCCTTTAATAATTATTATTGTTTTGATGTTATGCTTTTATGAGTCTTTCAGTTCAGTTCTGGCAAACACACAGTTTCTTACACTCACTGAATCTAAATCTAGACACCAGCATCTATATTTAAAAATTTTTTTCAGCCAAATTTGATGATAAGCCAGGTTTGGAAACAACTGCTCTAGGCCACAAATAAAAGCACCAATTTCTTTATTTTTCACATGGGGATTATTTTCCACAGGGGGAGTGCTTACTTAAGAAGAAAAAAGTGAATGCAGGCTGACTGCCCCTAAACCACTCTATAAGCTTCTATCCTCCTTTCCCCAAATATTGTGTATGCACATGCTCGTCTAATTAAGATGCACTTTGATTACAGAAGGTAAACCGTGTGCAGCTGATCAAAGGAAACATTCCAGTCATTTATCTTTGGCTTTGGAAAGCATCATGTGATTTTTATCTTTTGCTTTGGATTATCTGTGCATTAATGTGCTAATTACAGGTTTTGGGGTTAAAAATTTTTTTTAAAAATAATCCCTGTTTCAGAAGTGACCTCAAGAGGCTTGTAATGCCTCCCTCACCCCTTAGTTCAAAACTAAATCTCTGAGATCTTTCTTTCCATAGCATTTCTCCACATTGCCCCAGAATTTAGCTGCCTCCCCTCCTAAACTGGTGTTGTTCTTCCTAATTGTTTCTTACCAGTTTGTTAGGAGAGCTCTTATGGGACTGTCAGAAGCTTGAGCCAGGTTGAGGGACCCATACTTCTTCCTCATTCCTTTGTGTCTTTGTAATATTTGCCTTTACTTTTGTTAAGTTTTTGTGTGCAAAGTCTGCTGTAAGGCACTTTTTCCTTCTACTCCTTATTCCTGAAATCTCAACAGAACAACAGTGTTGCCTTGCCGTATTGGTCCAAATAGAAAGGTGTAGTTAGTGATGGTAAATGTTTCCAAGGAGGAATGAAAACCCTGAGGATAGCATTTGTAGCATTTGCTGATTTCCATTGTGTAAATACTCCTATCTGTGGCAGATTTCAAGCTACCAACCTGTTTCATGACGAGCTGAGGAAAATGCTGACAAATACTGTCGGCTCTTGAGAGCCAGAGCAGCAGGGTCCAGCACAGCACCAGGTGTATTTAGCTGTTTAAGGAAGCACTCTCGTCAATTATAGGTTTTACATAAATGAAAATCATTCTTACAGTTCTAGTTACCAGTTGTGTGAACTTGGCCAAATCGTTTGACTTCTGTGAGTTTCAGTTTCCACACCTGTGAAATAAGGCAATGACATCTATCTTGGGAAAGAATATGAGAGGATTTAATGAGGTAATTACTATAATCATAATATACATATATAATATTATATATTACAATTATTATATATGGATATGGCATATGTTAGGTGTGAAGCAAATGATTATTCCCATCTGTGGCAGGATGGAGACACAAAGTTGAGAACAGAGGAAGATTTGAACTTTGCATCTAAATGGAAACACGTGCTGGTGGTTGACCATGCAGCTGGAGCTAGGCTGGGTGAGAGACAAGACCAAGGATTTAGATTTGGGAATCAGAATGATAATAGTGCTTTGTGTTAATATTGATCTCTGAAATGTACCTGGTACTTTCACATGTGTTTGTCAGAGGCGTGGGAATGGATCAGCTCTTTCAGGGAGGAGGATGGAGAGCCCAGCTAACTACTAAGTCCTAAGTAGTTCTGAGTCCTCCCAAATTTCCTCCTTTTCTATGTTAGTTGTTCTCCTTCTCTTTGAAGTTCTCCCACAGTTTTGGTACCCACATCACTGCCATATCCTTCTTGCTTTTGAAAGAGACCTGTCCACCCTTTACACATTAACACTAGACAGAAGATTTTGGAATGCAGAGAGAAAGTAATTTCTTCAGTCTGCACAGTTTACCATCATGATATTTCACCCAAAATTATGTCAGCAATGTCAACAGTGTTCTCTGCTAATGGGTCGGCATAGGTTGACTACTGTAATAATCTGCAAATATCAGGGGTAACGTAATAGAAGCTTATTTCTTGCTCATGTCACGGTCTACTCCAGATGTTCCACTTCTATTCAGTGACTCTGCCATACCTTGGAGTCCTCTAATGGAACCTCTGCATCCAGCCTTCAGAAGAGGGCAGAGAGAGTGTGAAGGACACACGTGTGGGACGATTTCAGGGGCCAGTCCTGGAAGTGGCATATAACACTTCTGCCCACATTTCATTCGCTAGAGCTCAGTCATGTGACTGCTCTGAACTGCAAGAGCAGCTGGGAAATAAACGAGTTGTGTCCTTCAGAAGAAGAGGGAGTGGGCTTGGAGAGCAACCAGCCAGTCTCTGGCCCATCCGTATGCGGCTTGGTGGAAACAGTTGCCACCATGGATGTCGGACAACCCAAGTCACCACAGGAGACTTCTTATGCTTAGCCTCTAGGGTTTTCTGGGTAGCATAGCACATTCCCACAGTCAGACACAGATTTCCTCTAAGTTGGATTTACAGTTGCTGGATTTACTGTATTTTGCGAGTTCCTGAACTTCTCAGGACTGGAGAGTTTTGCTGACTGTACCATCTGGTTTCAAGTTAATACTTGAAGTTGGTAATAATATTTGCTGTTGTGTTTATAGTTACCATGTCATTAACAGTCAATGGGGTGGGGAGGTTCATGGGAATTCTCATTTTAATTTAGCCAATTGTTGTTGACTGAAATGCTTCAGACAGTCTTTTATGGGTTGTTTTAGTCACTTGCTTACATGAAGAAAACTGCCTTCCCACTTCAGATCAAGACTGGCATTGGCCCTTTTGAAAGGGTTGGCAGAATGTCTGGCTGAGTGCTCAGGGACTGCTGGGCTCGCCTGGAAGAGGCAAACAGTCAGCAGTGAAATACATGGGAGCCAGTGGAGCATCGCAAAAGAAAGTTTCCTTCAGGCCAGCATCACCATCCACCATCCACGGTGGGGGAGGGAGATTAGGGCAATCCTGAGAGCGGGTGTCACCAGAGACTACCCTCAGGGTCAGGGTAGTCTGTGGTCCTACACTGCAGGGTCATCCGTCCATTCCTGGCAGGCCCGCAGACACTGACTTGGGGGCACAGGGACTAAGACACTTCCCTCCAGCCTGCTGCAGGAGAGGGGCATGGCAAAGGATGAGCAAGGTCCTAACCGGTCAGGTGGGTTTTCAGAGCACAGTGCTAGCTGCAGGGGACTAACTACAGTGCTCAGCAGGAAACTGAGGCAGAAGCTCAGCAGTCTGGCTGTCCTCTCACTCTATAGAAACTCAGGCACTGGAGGCCCATCCCAGACACATCAAACTGTGTGTCTGGGGCCGCCCCAAACATGGCTACATCGCAACCCTAAAGGGATTGACGCTCCAGATGTGCCTTGACCAGGGTACTTGGGAACTAGATGAGATAGATCCATATGGCATGAGGGTTTGTACACAGGCTTTGGAATGGAATAGACCTGAGTTCAAATCCTGATTTCATCCTTTCCTAGCCCTGTAACTTTGGGTAAATTATTTGATCTCTCTAATCTTTAGTTTTCACCCATAAAATGTGGAAATAATATATATATATTCCATAGGGTAGTTGTGAGACTTAAACAACATCAGGTATGAAAGACACTTAGGGCATCCACCCCTAGGTAGTAGCCTTTAATCAATGGTAGCAAACATTTACTGCAAAGTCCCACAAAAGCAGCAAGAACAAAATAGCAGCCAGGCAGGGCTTGCAAAGGCAAGAGCTGAAATTTGGGCTCTTGTGATGCTTGATTTACAAAGCCTGTGTTCTGTGAGGTATGCTATCACTCAGGGGGGTGGAGGTGCCTTGGTTATGCCTGCTGGTTTCACCAGCTGGGATTTCCACAGAGTGGCTAACTGTGGGGCTGGGCCCGTGCCTTCCCCCCAGTTAGGTGCCTTTAAAATGGAAAGTAGGACTGTTAAGTCAGCCCACATCCTGGCTACTCAGCTTCTTTGGCACTTTCCACTTCCCAGCTTGAGGGTCCGCCCTAGCTTCCTGGCAGACTGCGACATAATTATCACACATTGTCTTCTCACATGTATGTAACTAGAAGCACAAAGATCCCTGAAAAGGTAGGAAGGGACTTTTCCTGTACTGGCACTCAACTCCCAGTGGTTGGAAAGTTGAACATAAATTGCTTTGAACTTGAGCTTCAGGTGGCTGTGAAGTCTTGAGGGCTGCCCACTCCTTGGAAAGGGGTTAGCTTTCACTTTAAGATGAGCAGCATGAATTATGAAAGGAAAAGGACTTCTTCAAGGAGCTTGATGTTTAAAGGCCTTATATAAAAATTTAAAGGGAGGGCAGGTAACTGGATTAAAGCCAGCAGGAGACAAGCTTGGGATCAGTAAAGAGAGAGGAGGGTTTTGGTTTTCTTCTTGGAAAAGTTGGTTTATCTTAAAGGGAGATGGGGAAGGCAAGGGTCAAGCCTGTCATCCTGCTTCTGCTGTTTCCGGCCAAGAGGATGTAATTCAGATTGGAAAATGCAAAATAGATTATCCATATAAGAACTGATGGCAAGAAAGGTGAGGGCATAGTAAAAGCACCAAGCTATTGCAACAGTCATAGCCAAAATAACTGCCATCGATTGTCCGTCTACTATGTGCCATCAGGACTTTGTAGACATTGTCTCTCTATGAGATTGGTGTTACTAGCCTCATTTTACATATGAATCCACAAAGCACAGAGAAATTAAGCCTGCTGGGTTTCTAGAGCTAGAAGGATTAGAACCCAGGCTCTCCTGCTCTGTCCACCTCCCCACACTGCTTTGAGAATGCTCTGTATCTCAGTCCTGAAGGAATTCAGTGGAAAGAGCTTGCCTATGTGATCACAGGGAAAATCACTAAGAAATCAATGTATAAAAATGGGAAATGCCTAGGATGTGAAAATATGGGAATTGGCAGATTCAAGCAACTATAGACTGGTAAGCTTGATCTTATTACTTGGCAAAATTCTAGAATCCTAGCTTTTGCACTAACTGGCTGTGTAACCTTGCACAAATGACATAATCCCTCTGGGCTTTAGTTTCTTTGTCTATAAAGTATATGCTTGTGACACATTATCTTTAAGGTCCCTTCTAGTTGTAAGTATTTCACCATAATAAGTTCCTTTTATGTATTCTGACAGTTTCAGTGTTTCAGCCCTATCTCCATCAGACACCTCATTTTCACTTTGCATCAAATGCTCCAGCCTTGTTCAAAGGGTAAAAGGTTAAGAAGATGGAGTTTGGAGTGAAATAGTTATCGGTTCAAATCTCACCTCTTCTTATGGACTAGTTAGGTGACCTTAAGCAAATCATGTAAACCCTCTGTACCTCAGTTCTCTCCTCTGTAAAATGCTGATCTTTCATACCTTTCTATCTCATAGGGTTATTTTAAGGTTAAATGAAATAATATCTAAAACACTTAGCTCATTGCCTAGAATATAACAAGTACCCAGTAAATACTAGTTCCCATATTTCATTGATTCTGAGATTCCCTTTTCCCCTCACATTTTGCCATCTCTGAAATCAGGATGTGACAGATGAATGGATAAAGAAGATGTGGCACATATATACAATGGAATATTACTTAGCCATAAAAAGAAACGAAGTTGAGTTATTTGTAGTGAGGTGGATGGACCTAGAGTCTGTCATACAGAGTGAAGTAAGTCAGAAAGAGAAAAACAAATACCGTATGCTAACACATATATATGGAATCTAAAAAAAAAAAAGGTTCTGACGAACCTAGGGGCAGGACAGGAATAAAGACGCAGACGTAGAGAATGGACTTGAGGACACGGGGAGGGGGAAGAGTAAGCTGGGATGAAGTGAGAGAGTGGCAGGGACATATATACACTACCAAGTGTAAAATAGATATAGCTAGTGGGAAGTAGCCACATAACACCGGGAGATCAGCTCGGTGCTTTGTGACCACCTAGAGGGGTGGGATAGGGAGGATGGGAGGGAGATGCAAGAGGGAGGAGATATGGGGATATAAGTATATGTATAGCTGATTCACTTTGTTATAAGGCAGAAACTAACACACCATTGTAAAGCAATTATACTCCAATAAAGATGTTAAAAGAAAATTGAAATAGCAAAGCAAATTATTATACAATATTGTGTGAACTAAAAAAAATATACTCATAGCCTATAGAAAAGAAATCAAAGTTCATTGAGTATCTTATGAGCTCTAAACATTAATTTTATCAATCACCTTGACTGAGCTGGTAGAACTCAGAGTAATTCTTTTCCTTTTCTCATGTACAGTTGGAACTTCAGGTGTTGAAAATATGCACGGGTAAATCAACTCTACTTCAATTTAAAATAAAAGAAAATAAATATCCAGGGGGCCTGGTCTTTCCCCAACCTCTATAGGCAGCTAATCTCTCTTTCTTTCGGTCTCATTTTAACAAATGAACCTTTATATTAAAAAGGATTTCTTTATTGGAGGCTGTACATCCAGAAATTTCTAAAACATTTTTTTTAATTGGCAAAAATGTTCTTAATCAGGTTTTTACTCAAGATTTTGAATAGAGCAGAACCAGTCAAGCCTGTTTGCACAGGGGCTTTCTCCTTGACAGAATGTTCACCAGTCTTTTGAGGGACTTCTCACCATGTGATGTGTTGGACTGTGGGCTTACAAAGCCATCGGACAGGCTGAGTTCTCACTGTAGCATAGCAGCCTGATTTCCAGTATGACCAATCAGCTTTTCATTGGCTTGATGAAGGGCTTGATTGGACACTACAAAGTAAGCAGACACACAGGGTTTCAAATTGCCTCTTGAAAACGAGAGGTTAGTGAAGACTTTTTTCCCACTAGGGAACCTGAGGATTTCCCTTCTCCTTTAGGCTTCTTGGCCTCCTGCACAGCTACTGCCCAAAGTGGCTGAGGCTCAAAGGCATCTGTGTGAGGCTTGGCAATTAGTAACTGAAAGTTTTGGTACCCATGGGAAAATTTGATCAAGTTTCAAAAATTAATAATCATACTTTTTGAAAAAATAGGTGAGGAGACAGAAGCTACTTGTTTTTTCCCTAGGCTCCTGTGCTTAGACCAAGGAAGGCCATCTCTGTGGCTCCCTTGCATGGCCAATCTGTGTTTCATGGACTTGGGGTCCTTGCTGACTGAGCCTCTTGTTGGTTGTATCATCGGCTATTCTTTCAGTCATTCAGTCATTGGTTGTGGGATATGGAGAACATTCCCAGTACATTCCAAGGGAGCACTTGACACAGACCCTACCCTCAGGAAAATTTTTTGTAGGATATCCATCCGTCTAAATGATTTGCACTGTCACTAGAACTTTTCTGCAATGATGGAAATGTTCTCTGTCTGTGTTCTTCAATATGACAGCCATTAGCTGCTTCAAATGTGACTGGGGAAATGAATTGTTAATTTTGTTTAATTAATTGAAATTTAAATAGCCTCATGTAGCTGATGGCTACTGTGTTGGATAGTAAAGCTCTAAATTATCATCTACGCATCCTTGCATTTTAATGTGAACGCATCTTTAGGGGGGGCACACTTCAGGCCATGTGGTATGGAGCAGAGAATGCCGGACTAAGATTGGCTTTCTAGACTCATCGTGTGACCTTGAGTGCCTTCCCCTCACTGGATCTCAGTTTCCCTTCCTATAAATGAAGGACTAGCAACCTGTAAGGGCTTTCTAGCTCTGACATTCCACTTGTTCTGCTTGGTTCTGGCCCCCGATGGGTGCTCTAGGAAGGGGCATGTTTTGTCACAGCCCAGTGCTCTGAGAAGGAAGGTTGTTGTCTCTGTTAAACCCACTGGCAGGGACTGTTTGCAGAGCCACTGGGCATGTTTAGGAGTTCTTTTCTGGATGAGGGTCGTGGGAGAGGGAGCTGAGAGTAAGTGATGCTTTACTCTGGGAGGCTGGTGAAGATGTGGAGGGTGGAGGCCCTGGCCCCGTTCCTGGGATGGTGACCCATCTCTTTATGCATTCTAGAGGTTGCGAGGATACATTCAGTTGTCAGAAGAGAAAGGGGTTGGAAGAGGTGGCAGGACTCTACTGGGACTGGCATTTCATGGAGAACTGAGACTGTCTCCCAGGTTTCACTCATCTGCTTGTCCTAGTGGGTACGCTGAGACAATTACGCATGTAGGAATTCAAGGATGTGCCTTTGGTTACTTTAACACGGTCCTCACCCCACATGGGGAGCCATGTTCCCTGTGTTCCCCAAATGTGAATGGGCACATAGCCACACAATTGCCCAGCATCTAGTCCCTGAAGACTAGTGCCTGCCTCGAGTTCAGGGTTACAGTCAGCACAGTTATGTCCTCACCCCTGAGACACTAGAGCACAGCAGGTAGATGGGAAGAGCCAGGCTTTCTCTGATCATGGTTGCCAAACAGGGGGCTACCTCTTTCCTGAGGTTGGTGGTAATGGTGACAGTGGTGGGAGGGCTTTAGCTAGAACCTAAAAGCACAGGCATGCTTCAAGACCAGAAAGGCGTAAAATCTATAATTGCTTCCACAAAAGTTTACAATACAAGCATGATAACTAATACCTTGCTTTTGTATAGGGCTTTCCAGTTTGGCAACTGCTTTACCTTAAATATATTTAATTCTTACGGAGGTAGTATTGAAATATCCACTTGAGGAAATTGAAGGCAGAGAGGGTGAGGAACCTCCTCAAAGTTGCGAAGTTTTTTTGGTTTGGTTTTTGTTTTTTTTTTTTTTTTGAGGAAGTGGGGCACACCATGCGGCATGTGGGATCTTAGTTCCCCGACCAGGGATCAAACCTGTGCTCCCTGCATTGGGAGCACGGGGTCTTAACCACTGGACTGCCAGGGAAGTCCCCAAAGTTGCTAAGTTGATATGAGTTGAACCCTGATTATCTAACTCCAAGTCTGTTGTTCTTTCTGCCGCCCCTTGGGGCCTAGGAGCTCTGTGAGTGGCACAGTCAAGAAGTGCTTGGAGAGGACATGTCATAAAGAGGTCCTCATCATGTAGCAGATGAAGATGCCAACAGACAACTAGCAAGAATAGAAAGCACAATAAGACGTCAGGCTGCGGGTGATGGATTCATTCTCACCAGCGAGCTGTTGGAGGGAAGCTGCTGGCTGCCTTCCCCCAAGCCTGTGGGTCCTTACCTTTTATCTGTGATCCTACCATGGGACGGGGCAGGAACCTTAGTCCAACTCTAGGGGAGTGGCAGTGTGACACGAGTTGGGAGAACTCCCAGTGAGGAGGCTGCCTGCTTTCCTCTTCTGTGGTATTTCTGCTGACTGAAAAGCATGGGACCACTTCTGGGCATTAGAAATCTCATAACTCTCATGCCTGTTCTGGGAAGGCTTCCTGGAGGAAGGGGGACTGACAGCACAGGTCAGACCCTTTCTAGGGCCCTGCTTCTTTTTGGGGGGATTAACCCCAAAGAGCTAGTTACACAACATGCAAATAAATTAAAAGAGAGACCTAGATGAAGAGCATGGAGATTAAGAGATCAACGAGGCAGAGGACTGTAAAATCCAGACAAGAGGAAGCAGAGGTGGTTTATTACAAATTTGAATTTTGGATGGTTCTTCATATGGTCTTCACATAATTATACAGATTTAAAATTTTAATACATATTCATTGAAGAAATTTTAAAAACTATAGAATAGTATAAAGAAGAAAATAAAATATCTTAATAATCCCCACAACCTAGAAATATATTATATCCATATTTGGGATCATACCAAATTGATATTTCTGAAGGTAAAAAAAAAAACCAGTTGAGCCTCAGCAATTTCATAAGATTCAGCCTAATGTTTGTATAGTACAGGTATCATTAGTATCCTATTTTTTACTTTACATATTGTGAGCATTCTTCCATGAAATTATAAATTACTCAAAAATAAAAATTTTAATGGCCGATTGGTGTTTCATTTAGAGCTATCTCAAGTTTATCTAACTAATCCCCTTCTGTTGGACATTTAGGCTGTTTGCAGTTTGGGACCACAATAAAAAGTGCTGCTTGAAACCCCTTCTCCTCAAATATTTGCCGTCATTTTTCCTTAGTTCCTTAGATGGGCATCCAGAAGGGGAACTGAATTACTAGGTCATTGATTATGTATATTATTATTCATGATTCATATTACCAAATTGCCCTCTGGAAAGGTTGCTGTCATTTTAAGTGCGCTGGCAGGGATGTGGGCAGAGAGGGCTAGCCCTGAACTCTTGCCAGCATTGAGGATTGTTGCCTTTTCAAAGTCTTTGCAAATTTAAAGGATTTTAAAACATCTCATTATTTAGTTTGCACTTCCTTGATTACTAATTAGGTTGACTACTTTTTCTTGTTTATTGCCATTTCTTCTTTTTTTTGAAATGTATGTTTATATTCTTTGCCTGTTTTTCAGATAGGGAGTAGTATTAATCCTTTGTCAGATTTGTTGTAAATATGTTTCCAGATTGTCATTTACATTCTAAATTTTGCTTGTACTCTCATGTATAGTTTAAAAATTTCCATAGACAGAATAATAATTATTTTCCTTTCTTATTTCTTCAGTGTTTTCATGTCTAGCTCTTTCTCATTCAGGGATCAGTTAAATACTCACCCATATTTTTTCTTACAGTGTTTTTTTTTGTATGCCATTTTTAAGATTTGGTTTTCTACTCTAAAATTTATTTTGATGTATAGTGTGAAGCTATGAAGATTAACTTGATTTTTCTTTTCCAACTAGTCTATTTTTCCAGTGCCATTTATTGAATAATTCATCTTTTCCCCATTTCTTTAGATTCTTCCCTTATCATATATTAGGTTCTTAAATATGTCAGATCTATATTAGGTCTGTTAATCAGGCTCCATTCATTTGTATGTTAATTCTTGTGTCTGTGCCACCTTTAATAATTGTACTTTAAAATATATATTTTTTAATATCTAGTAGGGCAAACCCAACCCATTATTCATCTTTTTTCCAAAACATGTTTAATTATTTTTATCCATGTATCCCTCCAAATGAAAGTCTAGTTGAAAATCCCTTTGGCACATAATAGGTACTTAGAGATTCATTCAACTGATATAATATTTAGCTTTTTAATCCAAAACCATGTGGATTTTATTTGAATTTTATTTTACTTGAATCTTCTTTAATGTCTTGCCTTCCTGAGATAAACCCTATTTACATATATGGAAAATCTTTAAATGGCATTTAATGAAAAATTAAATTTCTTTTTATAGCTTATTTGGACTTCATTTCTTTTAGTCGTAAGACAACTTTATCTGTGATGAATGGTAGCCACTTTTATTTGCCATTGAATTACATCATAGAGTGAACAGCTGCATAACACAGTTATCCTAAACTTTAAATAAGTTTGCAGATAGTGTCATAACCACAACCTAATTATTAAATGTTTTAAGTGCATGGATATTATATAAGGATCCTGTATATGAAAGATTAATATACAAAGAAGGGAATTTGCTCTATCTTAATTATTTCAAGAACAAATAAGAAAAATTGGACAGTGAAAAACATTAGAGAAACATTAACAACATTAGTCATAATCCCATTTTCCAAAGATAATCGCTGTCTACTGTATGTCTATGGTTTTTATACACACACACACACCAGTGTATATACAATGGGGATAAAGTTGTACATGCTATTTTATAATCTGGCTTTCTCACTTAACAATATACCATGACATTTCCCATGGCATTAATTATTCTTGTACAGTGTCATGTTTAATGGCTGCATAGAGTGGATAGACCATGGTTAATTTTACCAATCCCTTGTGGTTGAACATTTAGGTTTCGTGTGAGTTTTCAATAGTATGAAGCCATAATGAATGTCATTACTCCCTACTTTAACATTATTCTAGTCCTTAGCATATAAGCTGTGTTCTGAGTACATGTGCATATTCTTCCGTGGAAAAGGCAGCCTCACGGCTCCCTGGTTGTGGCAAGGTCTCCTCTTCTTCAAGGAGCTGGAAAAGAGCAAAGAGGACCAGGTTTCCCAGCCTCCTAGAGGTATTCTGCTCATTACTGGAGAAAATTGTAAGTATTGGAGAATTAATGAGAAAAGACTTTCAGAGAGCCTGGAGCCATTTATTCTATGTAGCAAGTGGATTAAGGGTCCGATTCACTGGGGTTTGTATTCGCCACACCTCCAGCCTCCACACCTAGCTCTGTGACCTCTCTAGCCCTTTCTCCACTGTCAGTGGCCTGACAGCTCAAGGCCAACCAAGGAAAAGACCCACAGGGCATGGACTCCCTTCAGGCCTCTTGTTTCTCCCTGCAAGCTGCTGGGGCTCCTCATGGGGCTCTGAAGATTCTGCCCACAGGTAGATGTTAGGGCTACCTCATCTCAGATGGTGGCCTTGCTGTTGGGATGCGTTTTCAGTAGGGGTCCTTCTCAGAAATGCCATCTGGACCAGTACACCTTTGCCTGGAACCCAGAGCAGTGGGGAGAGGAGCTGGGGAAGATGGGATGAGGCTGGCCAGCTACAGGCTTCAGCACATAGAGATTAGTATGGGAGGGGTGCCGGGGACCATAGCGCTCTGGACACAGGAGGAGGGGCAAGCACTCAACCAGCAGCTGCTCTCCTGCTGGAGACAGAGGCTTTCTTTTGCATCTGGAGAACCTGGCTGTGGGAGCAGGAGTGGTTAGAGTACTGTCAAACAGCCCAGATTGGGTAGGGGAGAGAAAGAAACAATGAAAATTCAGAGTAACTGCAAGAGGAGTGTGAGCAACATGGCTTACAGGTATGTAGTGGGAAGGTGGAGAGGCAGTTATTAGCTGCCATTTTCTGAATTTACTCCATTCACTTACTCGTTCACTCATTCATTTATTTATTCACATAATCAACACTTTTATTGAGCATCTACTATGTATTAGGCCCCATGCTGGGGCTGCCAAGATAAACAAGAAAGAGGGAAGGAGTGTTATGTTGACATAGCGTCAGCTATGTGTCTGGTACCTTCAAATAGATTTTCTCCTTTAATCATCACTATAGCCTGTGAAGTAGGTATTTTTACCTCTGATGAGGAAACAGACTCAGAGAGGTTAAGTAAACTGTCCAAGGGCACACAGTTAATAAGTGCTGGAGCTGGGAGTCAGACTTAGTTCTGTCTGAATCCAGAGCCTGTGTTTTGCTTAGGGCTGTGAGCTGCCTCTTGGGATGTTCCTGCCCTGGGAAAGCTCACCATTTGGTGCAAGATGGCTTGATGAGAGAATAGTGGCCAGGCTTGCTCTGCTGTGGCTGCCTGACTAGGAACACCTGAGAGCCTGCTTCTGCAATGATCCAGCTCCAAGGGATCTTGTTAAATAAGTTTGCAGACCCCCTCTGCTGGCTCTAATCTTGACCATAACCCCTCATGGTCTAGGAGGGATCTTGGGTCAAGTTGTCATCACTCTGCTAGCTGGGGTTAGAGGCCAGAGAAATCTTCAGTTAGGAAGGCTCCCAGGAAAGGCACTGCCTAGGTATTTATAAAACTCATTTCAGGGACTTCCCTGGCAGTCCAGTGGTTAAGACTCCGTGCTTCCATTGCAGGGGGCACGGGTGTGATCCCTGGTTGGGGAACTAAGATCCCGCGTGCTGCACAGCGTGGCCAAAAACAAACGAACAAAAACCCAAAAAACTCATTTTGTGTTTAACCTCACTCCTTCTGGCCCTCTGTAACGAGAGAAAACCACCTCTGTTATAAGATAAATAAGTACTAGGGAAGTAAGGTACAACATGATAAAGATAACAACTGCTGTATGTTATACATGAAAAATGTTAGGAAAGTAAATCCTAAGAGATCTCATCACAAGAAAAATAATTTTTAAAATTTCTTTAATTTATATCTATATGAGATGAGGGATGCTTACTGAACTTATTGTGGTAATCATTTCATGATGTATGTAAGTCAAATCATAATGTTGTACACCTTAAACTTATACAGTGCTGGATGTCAATTATATCTCAATAAAACTGGAAGAAAAAAAAAAAAAACCACCTCTGAAGCTTATCCTTAGAGCATAGGATCTGGTGCATAGCCTTTACCTCCCACCATCTGCCTCAGATTCCTCTTATCCAAGCTAAGGGGTCTAAGTCATTTCTCTTCTCTAGTTGCTTTCTCTTCCAGCCCAACCACCCTATTGGGTCTCAGCTAAACCATGAGTGTTAGTGGGCCATGAGTGAGGCAGATGATGGGTGATAGGATTTAGTGGTTAGAACTCAAAGCAGACTGTAGGGTCTCATTTTGACTTTGCTTTAGACCAGTGGTTCTCTACCATTTAGGGAGCTATTGACCCTTTCGAAAATCTCATGAAAACTGGAATTACACAATTTTCTTCTCAGAAGAATGGGCACATATGGGTTTATATGCAATAACTTGAATGCAGTTTCATGAGGTTCAAGGCCTTCCCCACCGCACACATTTTTGAGGGAAGCCTAGAAAGCCTGTTTCGGTTTACCAAGTGCTCCTGGAATGTGTGCCTTAGTATGTCCTCTGGTGAGCAGAGTTGAAGGTTACCTAGGCAACCCTTTGCAGACAACCCCTCCCCCTGCCCCAGCTCCTTGTTTTCCATATTCTGGAGAATTCTAGCTTCATGAGATATTCGGATTACCTTGGTTTCCTATTTAACACTTGACATGGTTTGCTTCTTTCTAAAGAAATATCAGGCATCATGAGTCAGATTCTTCCTGATCCTGGTCATTTCCTAGCTTAAGCTGGCTCCTCATTATGCTAGGTCTGTAAGGGAAGCTTTGTTGCTTATCTCTGGCAAACACTAACTCATCTCTCTGTTACTGTGGAGAGGGTCTGGGTTGTAGGGGGAAGCCATCATGTCTTAGCTATTCTTCTCTGTTCCCTGAAACCTACCAGAGAAACCTCAGGACTCACTACTGTCCTGTCCAGTCCAGGACCTTGCTGAGGTTCCCATAACCCAATGCCTCTTCTCTAGCTACTGCTCCTTCACTTTCCAGACACTTTCTTAGACCTTGAGTTTTATTAGCCCTTTGGGATATTCTGAATATTTGTCCCTTGTATGTGTTGGGTTGGCCAGAAAGTTCGTTCGGTAAGTGAATATGTTGTTCAATAAAGTTCTTTGTGAAAATGAAAAATGTGTCTTTCATTTTTACTTAAAAACTGAATGAACTTTTTGGCCAACCCAATACTTCTATCATTGTGTTTCTTACCTGATATTAAAATTACATGTTGATGTGTCTGATTCTCCCTCTAAATTAAAAGTCCCTTAAGGTCAGGAACTCTACATTTTTTATCATTATACCCATAGTGACTGGGACTTTACTTGGTACATATAGATGCTCAATTAATATTTATTGAACTGAATTGGGTAGTGTTTAGATACCCAAGGTAATAACTTAAGGAGAGATTTAAAAATTCCCTAAAACTCTAGGAATCTTTCCATGGCCAACCCATCTATGTCAGTTTATCCAGAAACCTAAACATAGTATTGGTGGACATAAGGAGTTCATGCTGTCTCATTTCCATGGAAGGTGTGTGTGTGTGTGTGATGTGATGTGATGTGCACAGACCTTTCTTTCTTGGTTACAGCAATTATTTGAAAACAATACCAGAACAAGTCTTTTAATTCTCTCCAGTAAACTCTCCATGTCTGTGTCCTTCAATACTTTTTCGTATTTGTTTATCTCTCTGATATATCTTAACGTCTCTTTTATCTCTCTTTCGCATTTGGTTCACATATCCTAAGACAGGCTGGACAGCAGTCACTCTGAGTAGCAACTACACAACTAGCTCAGGACCAAGGACAGCAGCACGCACGTCCTTGAAGTGGGAGAAGGGGCTTTAGTTTGCTAAAGTTTGTTCAGGGTGTGGCCCTTCTCACCTGTCAGGCTGCACTTGCAATTCTGCAAACCTGGTTGTTACTTTGGTCCTAGTTGTTCTATGTCTGTGGTGGACCTGTGTCCAATCTGTCCCTCTGGCATTGCTTCCACTGATGGGCATGGTAGTGAGACCAGGGCAGGAATGGCACAGCTGTGGAATCAGAAGGCCTGGAGGTGGGAACAGGGAGAAACTCTGGGCTGGGGTGGGAGAGACTGCTCCAGGAGCTGCCCATGAGGGTCTCCTGCTCTGAGCTCTGCAGTCAGCCATTGCTGCTTTACTGTGACCCACACCTGAATTTCAGGCCATGGGGGTGGGTGGGGGGAGAGGAAAGAGGCCTTGGGGATGTGCTGGGCCATTTCATGTTTGGATGCCTGCCTGAGTGCCTTCCATAATGACAGAGGCCAAAGCTGGCTTTTCATATCAACAATTTCATTTTTAACTAAAGTCGTAATGTCCTGATTAAATCAAAATTAAAATTAAAACGCTATTGATGTGCACACTGGGGAAGAGGGAAAGAGACTGAGAGTGAGGGTCCCAAGGAGTGAAACTTTTAAATGTCTGAACTTCCACAGCACACACCTCCTGCCTCTGAGTACCTCTGTAACTCTCTCTAAACATATTACAAAAGCAAATATACTGCTAATGTTCAACAGCTGATTTATATTCAGCACTGACTGATTCATCACTGGCAAATGTTCTGTATTACTTTGAGGACCCATCCAAGAGTAATGCTCAGTGAAAGAAAAAAGACAATAAATCTACCACCCTCACCACCATCTGTGAGGCATGAGTACTTTAAATAACCTATCAGTTAGCAAAGACTCTGTTAAAAAAAAAAAAAAAGATGAGCAGGTATAGTCACTTCTGAAGTGGCCATTTTCTTGTGTCCAGAGGACATTGAGTGATGGCAACTTTTCTGGGACGGGAGAGCGAGTGAACCTGTGTATTGCAGCTGAGGTCTCAGCTCAAGCTAATATTAAAGCTTGTGAAGAATAAACAAATGGTTTGCTCATTAGCTGGGCTTAGAGAGGTGTTACCCACATGTTTAAAGTGCTAATTATTAGTGATCTTTAATGGAGCTAATTTAGCAGTGTTAAGTGTTACACATTTCTGCTCTTCAGAAGTAGCCCATTAGCTAGGCCTTTATATCTAATATTGACTTTAGGAAGTTAATATTGAAACAGGCCACAATTAAGAGTTCACGTGAAGCGTGAGAGAGAGAAAGATGGAGGTGGGGTAAAAAAAGGCACAGAGAGGGACCAGGAAAGGAAGAGACACAGCTGCTATTAATCACCTTTTGTGTGGAAGACACTGTGGATGAATAAGATTCGGTTCCTGGGCTGCTCATTAAGCACCAGCTGTGTGCCAGCCCCTGCCCTCAAGAGCTTAGAGTCTAGAGAGGGATCCAGATGCAGGAGTGGAGATGGCATGGCAGTGAGGTGCCTGCCATGTGATGCACAGAGAAGGGAAGCCAGGCCCGCCCGGGGTTGGGAAGGAGTTAGGGAAGGCACCCTGGAGAAGCGACACAGCTCACTATGGAGCAGGGCAGAAAGTGCTCATTGTGAGGGGTGACGTTCAAATGCATGTCAGAGTTCAGAGAAGGTAGACATTGTGTCCCCATTGTGTAAAGACGGCTCAATCTGGCCATCATCACAAGTCCCTGGCTACTGCCTCACATTGCATAAGGCCTTGTCAGTTTGTTTGGAAAAGCTTAGGACTTAGCAGTTGCTGAAAGAAGCCTTTGTGTTTTTTTTCCTTCTCCCCTTTTGCGCTGAAATCAGGTGAGCTGAGGTTCGTGAACGTCCTTCTCTCAGAAGTCCCATGGCCTGGTGCCGGGGTCGGGGAGAGCCTGACCACTGCTCTGTGGCTGCTGCTCAAGGGGAAGGAGGGTGCTGCCAGCTGGTCTGACATTTGCAGGTGTCAGTGGGGTGATAGATCCCCAGCTGGGGAGAGGCAGTGGATCCCCACGCTGTGTGGTGCGTCTATTGCTGACACTAAGCTGCCCAGTCTCTTTCTCGGCCAGATGTATTCCTTCCGCTGAGCTCTGCACACGCTTCCTGCCTCAGTGGCAGGTGTTTTAAGGAGAGCTCCAAGGAACATATTTATAGTCCCCGGAGGAGTTTCCCACAGGATGTTGCCTCAATAGCTCGTTAGCGTGTCTGTAAAGAGGAGACAAGACAATCACCTCCATCTGTGTGTGTGTGTGTGTGTGTGTGTGTGTGTGTGTGTCTTTCTCTCCAGCTCTTTGTCTCTCACTCTTACCCTTTCCCCTCTCATTCTTGCCACCTCTCTCTCCTCTTGGGTTAATATAGGAAAGGGGGAAGGAGAGAAGGGACAGTGAGGGGAATAAAGATCATTGCCACTTTGCACCGATAGGTTCCCTCTCAGCCCAGCTGCACTGACAGCATCTTCTCCCAAGGGCTTTGCCCATCTAGTCCCTACAGAGAAGGGGCCATGTCCTCAAGTCTCTTCCCTTTATGAATAGTTCCACATTGCATCTTCAGGGTCTTCCACAAACTCTCAGCCTGCTTACTGGCCTGGCAGGCTCCCAGGAGGTACCTAGCAGACAAGCATTCCTCCTGCTTCTCTTAGAACCTAGGGAGAAGATATAAAGAGGCCAAGTTCCAGTGCCCCCTGCCCCCCAGTCCACCACCCACCTCAGCAGGGGCTGTGTGTCCCATTCTCCCCGTCTCCTTCAAGATAGAACAGAATGTGCCGTGGAGGTTGGAGTCAGCGCCTGCTGGGTCCAGCTCTGTTCTGGAACCACAGCCTTCCTTTGGGACCAGCCAGATTCCACCAGCTCTGGCCCTTGCTGCGGCACAGTCCAGCTCTCTGAGCTCCTGCAGGCGCTTGCGGACACATCTTTGCCAGGGCCTTCTCGGGAGCCCACCCTACTGAGATTGTTCAAGTTCAGAATGAGATCACGGAGCCCACCCACCACCCCCATGCCCTCCTCTCCGTGGCTGCATAACCCTGCTTTTCTGTTCAGCCTGTTCTCTGTCTCTAGCACACAGCTTGCTTGCCCCTTCCTCTCTGCCTTGGCACATACTGCCTCTCACCAGAGCACTGTTCCATGGCCCTTCCCTTATTCAAAACCTAGTTCAAAGATCACCTCTTGGGGGAGCCACCCTGATGAACTGCCTCCAACTCACCACTCTTACTCTCTGTCTTCTTAGGACCTGTGCGTGCTCAGTTTCAGTGCAGTGTTTCTTTATCCTCTTTTGCTTGACAGGCACTGTGCTAGGTGCTGGGGTAGAACACCGAGTAAGACATGGTCCCCACCCTTGGGGTGTCAGGATCGGTTAATGGGGAACAGAATGAAAACGTAGAAATGCCTTTCAGGAGTGACAGAGTACAAGGTACAGTCAGGGACAGCTCAACTTGATGGGGAGGTCAGGGAAACTGCCCAGAGGAAGTGATGGATTAGAGAAAGATTTAAGAGGTAGAATCAACAGAGCCAAGTGACTGAATCGATATTTGCAATATAGGAGTGGAGGTGGGGTGGAGTCTAGGATATGCCTCCCAGGTTTCTGTTTGGGTAACTCAGTGGTTGAGGGCACCAGTAATCAGGGTAGAGGGGGTGCAGGACAGCCATGTTGGAGGCAGGATGGGAGGGTCTTTACCAGAATCTGAGGCTCTTAAGCTTTGTTGTTGTTTTTTCTTTTTAAGGGAACTTTATTATTTTTATTTATTTATTTTTGGCTGTGTTGGGTCTTCGTTGCTGCGCGGGCTTTCTCTAGTTGCGGAGAGCGAGGGCTACTCTTCATTGTGGTGAGCAGGCTTCTCATTGCGGTGGCTTCTCTTGCTGTGGAGCACGGGCTCTAGGTGTGCGGGCTTCAGTAGTTGTGGCTCGCGGGCTCTAGAGCACAGGCTCAGTAGCTGTGGCACGTGGGCTCTAGAGTGCAGGCTCAGTAGTTGTGGCGCACGGGCTTAGTTGCTCCACGGCATGTGGGATCTTCCTGGACCAGGGCTCGAACCCGTGTCCCTGCATTGGCAGGCGGATTCTTAACCACTGTGCCACCAGGGAAGCCCCTAAGTTGTTTTTTTATAGAGTGTCTGGTAGCTTCCTGGTGTCAGGGGAAATGGGCATTAGGTATTTTATTAGGCAGGAAACTCTCAGAGGGCAAAAATTGGGTTTCCCCTCTAAAGGAGCAAATTGCCTGAGATAAGCACTGTGGTCTCCTTAGATGTGGAGCTCCCTAGGGTGGGGGAACCTCTCCTTCCTCTGTTTCTCATCCAGTGTTGCCCAGTGTTCAAGGCTTTGCACCTGTGGGTGGGAGTGCAGGTGCGATGAACAGGCATAAGCCGCCTGGCTGCTCTGTCCTCCAGGGCCATCTCAGAGATGGCATCTTGGCCTGTAAATATGATCAGTGACATTGTTTATGGTACTGAGAGCAGTTAGAGAAGGCGGAGGGCTCTGAGGGTTGGGGTAGCGAGGAAGATCTGTTGTGAAATTAAAATATTTGATTCATGAGAGAGTGGTTTTAAGTTACCAAAATTCTGAGCAGTTTGGACAAGTGTTATTCATAAATATTCCTACTGCCAAAAAACAAGACATGGTCCAGTCTCAATGCCCTGGAGGGGGATAGCCCCCCTGGATAGCCTTTTTATTCCAGAGCTGGATTTGAGTTCTGGGTCACAGAGTAATGGCTGAATCTCTGGAATCCTGGGCAGGGGGGAGGGGTCTTCCCATGGTGGGAGTGGGAGGGGTCATGAGCAGCAGCAGTAGGTCAGATTCTAGAGGTTCTGCTTAGACTGGGCTAAAGGATGCTTCTGTCTATCTGTGCCTCTGAAGCAACTCTGGAATAGAAAGACATACTTTAGAGTATATCACTTCCCTAAACATAATGCATATTCATCACCTGGGTTTCTTGTTAAAATACAAGCTCTGATCTTGTAGGTCTGGGGTGGGGCCTGGGATTCTACATTTCTAGCAAGATGGTAGATGATGCTTGTTACTCTAAGTAGGAAGGATTTAGGACTCACCATTAGGAAGCCTTTCCTTTGGGCTCCCTGGCATTCTGTACACTTGATGTCTTACCTCTAATAATACCTCATTGTCCTGTCTGCATACCTATCTACCTCTGCCTGGAAGACCCCTGGAGAGCAGCGTCCATTTCTTATTTGTCAAAGTATCACCACAGCCTAACATAAGGCCTAGCACATAATAGGTGTTCAATAGAGAATTGATAAAAGAATGACCCTGGGAATAGGAAACTGTCCAAATAATGCCAAAACCAAGGTTCTGCCTAATGAGCTCTTGGAATTCTCAGCTATAAGCCAGATCTCTTTTGTACAGCAGATCAGTCAGTGTTTCAGTGCCACCGTGATCAAGGCTCCCATGCTGGACACCACAGGGATGGCGTGGAAAGAGGAGGCAGAGACCTGAGCATTGGGAAATTTGCTGTCTCAGTGGCAAAACAGGGTTAGGGCCCATTTGATGCAACATTAGCATACTTACACAATAACTTCTAACTAAGTGCAAATTAAGGGGGTGTGACTGAGAACCAAAAGGAAACAAAGAGCAATCCATGGGTACCCTGGCAGCTTGCACCTCCAAATGCTCAACACTTACTTGTTTCTTCACTTGTTGAAATCATGATTGCATCCTAAAGGAGGTTAGCATAGACAAGGCACCCAGCTGCCCTGGGAGACTCACTGCCATCCCAGAGCCACAAAACCACAGACAGGGCCTGTGACCCAAGGGCTGGTCCTGCTCTTGCCATGTGGGGCCACACAGAGGCTGGGAGCCAGAGGGAGGATGATTGGCATCTTCCAGCAATGGAGCAGTGACTAGGAAAATGTGAAGAGGAACAGGCAGCAGCGATGTGAGCATAACCCATTTGGAGTGAGGAGGAGGTAAGAGTGGGGCTTGGAGAAGACCCATGCTGGAGATCATGGGGAGATGACGGTGGTAATTTTTACTTCCCTAATAGACGCAGAGCATTTCAACTTTGCTAATTAACAGAACAGCAGGCTTGTAAATCTGACAGCAGCAGGACATGAATGGGGTGGGATTAACACTGAATGGGGGAAGTGTGCCTTTGTCCTTAAGATAAAGCACAGCATTCATGTTGGGCCAGGCCCATTAGGGAGCCCTCTGGTTCTTTCTTTTCCTGCAGTAACCCCAAGGGCACAGGGACCTTTATTTCTTCTCAGGCTTTCTTTAGAGGTAGCAAGGGGCCTAGGGTTTATAGTCTAATAGTGCTATCAAATGTACCTTGTATCAGAGAGAGTAATTGCAGTTCATGTCTTCCTCCTTCAAGGTGTGTATGCCCCCCGAAGTTCTCCCGTCACTAGTCTCACATTTTGGTAACTTGGTCTGTCCGCAAAATGGGGTGATGTGCCCTGAACATTCCAATCCCTAAACTGATTCCTGGGAAAGAATGGGCTGTGAGGCCAGGGAAGAGTTGTTTTATCTTCCCAAATTGCACTGAATCTTGCCAGGGAATTGGTTCCCAGTACTTTCTTTCAAAGCATATTGATCTGATAACCTGAAGGTCTTAAAGGCCAATAAATATGAAGAAAAGGTTTAAAAAGTCTCAGAATACTAGAGCTGAGTGGTACTCTGGAGATCATCTACTCAGATCACCAGCACTTGGTGTGACAGATGAGGCCACTGACCTTGTGCAAGTCACTTTAGGAAGGGTTAACATTTCATTCATGTATTTTTTCTTTCATCAAATATTTATTGAATATTTACTATGAGTCTGCCCAGACATGTACCTGGGAGTGAAAATATGTTGCTATTTCATTGGTCCTGTTTGAGTTAGCGTTCAGTGAAGTTCCTCTTTCTTATAGATTCTGACAGCTGGTTTCACAAGGATGGTGGGGGAATTGACACATAGAATCTTTAGCCAGTGCAAATAGGTTTTCTATGCAAGGTCACCAACTTCTGAGCTGCCGGGCTAATTAGTTTAGCTCTACTTGGCTTTACATAATATATACATTATTGAAAAGTTATTTGTAATTCAGTTTTTTGGCAAATGAGAAACTAATTCAAACCACTAAGGCAACTTTTATTTGAAGAAACCCTGGAGCAAATCCTTTTATAATGTGAAAAATCTTGTCGTTGCTGTTGGAAATGATTATCCCCTAGTTAAGGATTTTGTAAATCTGGACACTTTAGGTTTTCTTATGGTGGGCACACAACCTGGGAGATAGCTCAGCTGTGGTCTGAACGGGATGAGGGAAGACTCTGGCCTGAGAAGAGGAAGCCCCGCTGGGAATCTTAGACCAGCCCAACCCAAGATAGTGATATTTACTTGGGCCAACAATTGCAAGCTGCCTGGACAAGCTGCTCCCCTTCTCTCAGGTCTTGGAGTCTGGAGGGGAGAACGGAGAGGTGGGGTATGCAGGATGAAATTCCAAATTCCCTCTCTCTCTCTCCACAGGTGGGAGTGGGGAGGGGGCAGGATGGGGAACCTTTTGCTTCTTTTAGAGCAAATTTCAAACTCTTCCTTAATATCTGGGGACTGTGTGGAATTAGAGCCGTCTTGTATACTTTAACATGGTAGGGGAAGAGAGGAAGAACAGTGGAAAAAAACAGGACAGGAGTTTAGGAGAGAAGAGGATTATGTGGATTCTTATCATACAGTAAAATCTCATTACTTTCGGTCTTGCTATTTTCGAACTTGTAAATAATCTAGATGAAGACAGGACTGAAGTTTAACTTTTCTTATTAAAATTTTTTTCTCTAGAAATTTATAGTGTATGTAGTGACGTAAAGGAGAGTGTTTTAAAACTGATGTATAGAAAGACATAGTCCACATATGAAAATAAACTATTTTCATGCAGAAGCATCATTCTACTCAAGCAATTCATGTATTAAAGATGTTCCTTATCTAGTTGGTAAAGCCTGATAGGACTCTTCCTTGCCCAGGAAGCTGAAACTTCTTATTGCATCATGGTGAAAATTTACCTATGTATCTGGTTGTAATTTCTACAATAATTTATATGGATCCTAATTAGTTTCTACTAGTGAGGTTTAATTGCTTTCCTGTGTTGGAAGATAAAGTCAGAGCATAAAGATCTGTAGAAACTAAGAAAGTGCAAAACCATGCTTATAGTTAGAACTTCCTTTTTTATGGTGTTATTTTTTTTCCTCTATTGCCCACAGTCTTCTCAAAGTGAGCCTTGCAGCTGGTTAATTCAGTATCAGCTACTCTGGGCCAGCTTGTAAAGAGAAGCAACGGATGAAAAAAAGCCTCACTGTCTTCATTTAGTGAAAAACGAAGAAGAAGAAATAGGTGAAAGGGTCAGAGGCCCTTTGGAAATTTGTTTGGGGTTAGGGTATGACCTCTGACTGTGGAAACTGGCGTTCTGGGGATACTTCTCTTCTCCTCTTTGGTTGAGTGTGCAACTGTCTCATTTCCCTTCCCTAGGCCAGTGATCTTAGTCCCAGGTTGTTGCCAGAATTCCTAACAATTTTGGATCCTTGAAATAGTCAATTTTTAGGGATTGAGGCACCCTGAGTGGGACCATCCTGTCCAGCACATTTCTCCCCTCTGTAAATTGTCAGGTTGGGACCACAAGAGAGTAAGCCAAGTGGAGAGAGGCACTAGAAGGGGTGTCTGTGGTCTCTGGTTCTCTCTCATTGAGCTGACACAGGGCCGCCACTCTTCCGGGGTCCCTCTGTGCCATGTCCCTAGAGGCGGTACGCGGCAGAGATTCCATCACAGCCTGCAGGGCTCTGAGTGTGGGCTGGCTCTCCCTGAGAGTCCTTGTGGGGTACTCAGGGTAAATGATAGGGGTGCAGTGGGCTGGCCTGGAGTTTTTGTGAGCGTGTGTAAGCTGAGTCCTCCCTTCCCACGCATCGCACACGGGGCTGGGTTGTCCTTTGCCTCCAGAGGCTGCTGTTTCTCCAGGCACATTGTTATTTTCCATTCTGTGTGAGCCCCAGGGCTCTGCCCCCAACCCTCTAACAGGAGCTCAGCTGGACTCCTGAAAGGACTGTCCAACTGAGAAGCGAGATTTAGGCAGAGAAAGAGTTGCTGAAGAAGGGAAGGTGTTTCCTTCCCACGGGATTGACATTGCTCACCAGCTGTCCATTGTGGACTGAGGACGGTGTTACTGAAAGGGCGGGAGAAGAGGTGGGGAGGGGTTTTGTGCTCAACTTTGCTTGTCACTTGGGGATTTTCACTTTTCCCATCTGTAAAATGAAGACTAACAGTTGCTGTGCCACATAGAGGAAAGGCAAAAAGAATTGTTTAGGGCATTGTGGTCCATCTTGATGTTAATTAACCTGTTCAGCAGATATTTACTGAGTGTCTACTGTGTATCAGCCACTGTGCTAGCACTAGAAGTACAAAAATGATTTCTAAAAAGCCCCCATCTTCAAGTTCACAGCAACAGGGCTGTAGTTGTTGCCTCCAGGGCTTGGAGCTTTGTGTGTGTTTTGGGGGGTGACTTGGACTGGTCTCTCCTTGAAAAGGACCTGGAGGGCCATACCCTTGGTCACCCCTATGGCCTGGCATCATGTGGAAGTGTCCTTTCTGTTGTGGAGCCTCTCCTGCTCTTGGGCTGGGCTGTGGGGCCTGAGCAAGGCATTACTTTCTGGCTCATGATGGGGTTGGGAAACTAAGGGTGGAACTGAGGGATTCAGCCATTTGGCCTCTTTCACCCTTATTCTTTCTGTTTTGTTCTCTGACAGGGTCTTTTCGGAATGATGGTTTGAAAGCTTCTGATGTCCTTCCCATCCTAAAGGAAAAAGTGGCCTTCGTGTCTGGTGAGTGTCTATGGAAGCTTCCTTTATAGTGGACCTAGAGAAGGTGTGTGTGTGTGCGCGTGCGTGTGTGCGCAGGCACTCACTTCTTTGTGTGCTAGTGAGAGAGAAGTGGTGGTGGAAGCGATGCTCAGAGCAGCTGCTTCCTCTCTCCAGAGGCAGGCAGAAAGGGAAGGGAGCCCTCTGGTCCCCGCTGGGTGTTCTGGAGGATGTTCACAACAAAGGGTGAGTACCCTCCCCCCATCTTGCACCCACACACATCCACCTCACCCTGCCCCACCCTCCCAGGCTTGTCAGGGCCACAGGAGCTGCTGAGGCCCCTCTGAGAGATGCTCCAGCTGGAGGGGTCTGTCCCCTTCACGCATTCCCACAGGTTTTATTTGGGTTCGTCTCTGACTGGGTGGACAGGAGATTTAAATTTTTTCTTGCTCCTTCTTATCTCTCCTTCCAGCAAAGGGAACTCAAGTGAGTAGTTGTATCTATTTATTTATTTTTCTGAATAGTACTCATTTCTTACTTCTCTCTCCAACCCATCTTATGCACCTGGTCCCTTTAATGTCTAATTCAGGGGTTATCAAACTGTAGCCTGTGTTTTGCTGCAGGCCAGCCACCTGTTTTTGTACGTAAAGTTTTACTGGAACATAGCCATGTGCATTCACTTAGTAGTGTATTAATTAGCTTCCTATTGCTGCTATAACAAGTTGCCACAAAGCTTGGTGGCTTACAGCAACAGAAATGTATTCTCTCACAGTTACGGAGGCCAGAAGTCCAAAATCAGTTTATTGGGCTGAAGTCAAAGTTTCAGCAGGCTGTACTCCTTCAGGAGGCTCTAGGGGAGAATTTGTTTCTTGCCCCTTCCAGCTTCTGGGGGCTGCCAGCATCCCTTGGCTGGTGGCCACATCACTTCCATCTCTGCCTCCATGGTGGTATTGCCTTCTGCTCTTCTGTCTGTGTCAAATCTCCCAATAAGTCACAGTAAGGATACTTGTGACTGTACTTAGGGCCCACTCAGATATTCCAGGATAATCTTCCCATCTTAGGAGCCCTATCTGCAAAAGCTCTTTTTCCAAATAAGGTGACATTTACAGGTTCCAGGGATTAGGACTTGATATGTTTGGGGGTCATTTTTCAGCCTTTTACAAGTATTGTCAATGGCTGCTTTGTTACTGTAACAGCAGAGTTGAGTAGTAGTTGTTCTAGCAGAGACCAGATGGCCACAAGCCTAAAATGTTTACCATGTGGCCCTTTAAGAAAAAGTTTGGTGACCCCTAATGTAATTGAAGCCAAACTATAAGGTGCACCAACATCACTCTGGGTGCCAGTTCTAGGGCATTAATATAGGCCTCCTGGATCAGAATCTCTGGCAGGGGCTGGGGGAATGGCAGTGTGAGAATAGCGAAGGATCATATTTTAAGAAATACACACAGGTGCTTAATACACCTTCGTGGATTGAGCCTTTGTTTCTGGATGATTCTGGTCATCTACAAGGAGTGGCGATTCAATCACAGTGAAAGAGCCAGCACAGTCCCACAGTGCAGGGGTTCACCCTTGCTGGTGGGTGATAGCCAAAATGGAGAGAAGGGAGAGAGAGGAAGGGGGTTTGAGGAAGGAGAAACCAAGTAGCAGGTGTCTCCCACCTGACCAGAGGGAAGAGGCGAGAGGGCAGAGTATGTGATGGTAGTATGTAAGCCTTTGAAAGGTACAAAGTGCATTCCATATTATTATTATTAGTAGTAGTAGTAGTAGTGGTAATAATAATATAGTGTTTTGTTGTTGTTTTTGCTGTTAGAGAGAGTGGCTGGGAAGCTGCCTTTCCTTTCCCCATTTAGTGTTAGTTGCTGGCATATCTTATTAAGTGGTAAGCCCCTGTCACTGAAGATGGTGAAGCTCAGGCTGATCCCTTGGCAGGATCACGTGGCAGCGACTTCAGTATGGGTAGAGGTGGAAGACAACCTCCAAAGCCTTTGTAGTCTTGGATCTGAGTGCTTGCTGAGCATGTGGGAAGACCTTGTGTAGAAGTCCTGGGGCTGCTGGGCAGCACCAGGCCTCTGACTTCTGCTGTTGCCCATCATCTGGGTTCCCAGGACATGGCCCACAGCTCTATAGGGAGCCAGAGCAGATCTTTTCCTTTTATTCTTTAATGCCTCGAGCCTATTTAACCTGGTGTCCTCCCTCTCCCTGGGTGTCCTGCTAATTCTCCCATTCTCTATGCCTGATGCTTCCTCTATCTTCAGTGCATTCCCTGCACCTTCTGCCAGTTTGAGCCTTTCCTCTCCGTCCCAAGTCAGTTACCACTTTGCCTCCTCCAGGAAGCCTTCCTGGCTTTTTTTAAACATCTTTATTGGAGTATAATTGCTTTACAATGGTGTGTTAGTTTCTGCCTTATAACAAAGTGAATCAGCTATACATATACATATATCCCCATATCTCCTCCCTCTTGCATCTCCCTCCCACCCTCCCTATCCCACCCCTCTAGGTGATCACAAAGCACCGAGCTGATCTCCCTGTGCCATGCGGCTGCTTCCCACTAGCTATCTATTTTACATTTGGGAGTGTATATATGTCCATGCCACTCTCTTACTTCATCCCAGCTTACCCTTCCCCCTCCCCATGTCCTCAAGTCCATTCTCTACATCTGCATCTTTATTCCTGTCCTGCCCCTAGGTTCTTCAGAACCTTTTTTTTTTTTTTTTTTTTTTTAGATTCCATATATATGTGTTAGCATACGGTATTTGTTTTCCTCTTTCTGACTTACTTCACTCTGCATGACAGACTCTAGGTCCATCCACCTCACTACAAATAACTCCATTTCAGCCTTCCTGGCTTTAATGTGTACCCTCTGAGCACCATTCTGTTCCACATCAGTTCAGGGCATATGAGTGCAGACAGGGTACATTCTGACATGGGAACCCTTGCTTGATTTTTCGTGGTTTATTTTTTCCCATGTGAATTCCGTCAGAGCCCTGGGGCAGGGCCCAGCCAGCCCTAGAAAAGAGCTTCCCAAGTGTAGGGAGTTGTCCTAATGGAGTACAGAGCAGCAGTGTGCCAGGAAAGCAGTTAGTTAGGCATGAGGCCAGTAGCTGCTTCCCAGAGTAGGACCAAGGGGGCCGGGGGTTGCAGCTCATGCCCATGTGTTGCTGTGGGCCAGGCAGCCCGGGGTAAGTCTTTTTTTTTTTTTTTAATTGAAGTATAGTTGATTTACAATGTTGTGTTTAATTTCTGCTGTACAGCAAAGTGACTCAGTTATATATATATATTCTTTTTCATATTCTTTTCCATTATGGTTTATCACAGGATATTGAATATAGTTCCCTGTGCTATACAGTAGGACCTTGTTGTTTATCCATCCTATATATAATAGTTTACATCTGCTAATCCCAAACTCCCAATCCATCCCTCCCTTACCCCCGCTCCCCCTTGGCAACCACAAGTCTGTTCTCTATGTGGGGTAAGTCTTATTCATCTGCACGTGGTGCCAGGAGCTTTGGGGCTTAGGAAACGTTGTCCTTTTGTGCCTGGGAAGGACGGTGAGGGTGCCAGGGGGATGACTGGCTGCATCTAAAAAAAAGCCCCAAAACAAAAAACAAACCAAAAAAGGCCCTTGTATCCTAAGCTTTTAGAAGACAGAACACAAAAATAAAACAAAATAAAGAAACCCAGAATTAAGTAATGCAGTGTAGTCGTTACATGTCTTTCTGAGCAGAAGCACTGCAGGAAGTGCTGAGCAGAGAAACGAAGTGCTGGTTGAGCTCCCTCCCCTGCTGGTGCCCAGCATGGCCAGGGGAAGGGGAAGTTGCGCTGCCATGGGAACGTGCATTTGGAATAATCCAGGGCAGCCCACCACTGTGTGGGTGTGTGCACGTGTGTGAGACGGGATCTGTGGCTGTGCTCGGGGGCCTCTGTCGTTTCAGCCCTGCCCCATCCTGCTCCGTATTCTCAGCCGTGGGCTCTCCCTTTGCTCTCTCTCTGGCTTCCTTCATGTGCTTCCGCCTCCCACTTGCAACACCCACTGTCCCTTTTATCCAGCCTTCTCGTGCAGGCCCATTTCACCCCTGCTCTCTGTGTGCGCACACACCCTCCTTTTGGCCCGCTCCTGATGTCCCTCTCTGCCGCCTTTTCTCCCATCAACATCAAGCCCATGTTCCCAGAGGAACTCCACACTGCTGTGGTGCGATTTTATACTCTGGACCCGTGTCTCAAAGCATGTTCCATAGAACAACTGTCGCATGAGATGATCCTCAAAAAAAGAAAAAGGGGTCTACTCTCAAATAAGTTTGGGAAATGCTGCCTATTATAGTCCCCCTCTTGGAGATTTGCCATGTTCATTAAAGCACATGTCCTTCAAGCACATGAAAGCGTTTCCCAAGCTACAAATAATGCATTCCCTTAAGAAAACATCATGTGTGTCCATTAGCATCTTGCAGAACTGTAGTTACATGGGCCAAACTTTTGGTATGATTTCCTAGATGTATGTTCTTGTCCTCCCCCCAAAGTACCCTAACCTACTTACTCTAGTTGGAGCCTGCCTCCCCCTGAAAAATGTGCGTGCCATCCTCCCCCACCTCAGTCAGGTTCGCCTTAACCTCCCCTCTTTCAGCCTTGCCTCCTCCCCAGCCCCGTCCTGCCCGGCCTTTGTGGGAGGGGACCAGTGTCGTTTCTTGCCCATCTAACCACCCTCTCCCTCTTTATTCTCTATATTATCATCTTATAGCTCCCAGCACCAAAGCCTCCACTGAGTAGGCAAACAGCAGGTGTTGGTTGAGCAGGGGGATGGCGCTGCTGAAGATCCTGCCACCATCTCTATTGCCTTTTCAAAACTTGGCTCTTTTGTCTCCCACCATCTGGGGTCCACTTCCACAGTGCACACTGGCTTTAGCAAAGGGTTCTCATTCTTCATCTCTGCTTATTGCCCTCTGGAAGTTCAGCACTCATGTCAATTATCAGTCAAATCCTACAGCTTCATGGCTCCTCAGTCTCCTTGGCACCAAAGTCTTCCACCTCCCTACCGTGGCCACACACATCCAAGACCTTGAGCCTTGATATGTCTGTCTGTGGCCTTAGCCTCTCACCTTGGACCATTGCTGGTGTTCCCCTATCAGTTGGGGGAGTATGGATATCAGATAAAACATCTGCTGTTCCCTCTCCCCTGGGAACTTATGAACCAGTAGGCCATTTCCTACCCTCACTGAGCCCTCCCCACTTAGCCCATGCATTAGTTCTATTCTGCCTTCACTCAAGTTAGAGCCTAGCATGGACACCACGGCCAGACCTTTCAACAGAGCTCTCACTGTGCCCTGGTACCCTGCCACCTACTCTTAAACCCACATGGTACCCGGTCCTGCTGTCCATTCTCTAGGGACACTCTCCAACGGTGGTCCATCCTCCTTTCTCCCAGCACCTCAAGGCCACCCTGACCCTCAACACTCTATTTCACCTAGAGAAACAGTGTCCCCCAGGCACCGCTGAGCTCTCCCTCTCCATAACTTATCTTTGTTTCCTCCTCCCTCTTTGAGTTCTATCAGTCTGCCAAAGAGAAAGGGGCAGAACCCCTCCCCTTGTACCTACTCTGAATCCTTGGTCCATCCGTTGTCCCCACTCTTTCCAGTGTAATGATTCTCTTCCTTTATGCCTGTTCCTCCTCTTCTTCCTACAGTCTTGCAAGTTCATCTCCTTTCTGAAAAATACCTGGCTTGATCATGCAGCCCTCTCTGGACTCCTTATCCATTCTTCCTGGAGGGAAGGAATTCCACTTTTCCAGGTCTTCTCCCCCCACCACCCACCTCCCCTGCCATCTGGAACCTTCTGCAGCCAACATTATGAAAGTCCTGTCTCCCAGGGCATAACTTGCTCCGCTCAGGAGGGACAGTGCCAGCAGCCCTCCAAGCCTCTTAGGTAGCCTTTGCCATCAGACCAGCCTTGGCTCCCCATGTTCCCTTAGCTCTACTCTTAAACCATCCACAGAAGGTCAGTGAGAAGGACAACAGCTGCAGTTAAAACCACCCAAGAGGTACAGATGAACCTATTTGCAGGGCAGGAAGACAGACGCAGATGTAGAGAACGGACTTGTGGACACAGTGGGGGAAGGGAAAGGGGAGATGAACTGGGAGATTAGGATTGACATGTATACACTACCATGTGTAAAATAGCTAGCTAGTGGGAACCTGCTGTATAGCACAGGAAGCTCAGCTCGTTCTCTGTGATGACCTAGATGGGTGGGATGGTGGGGGGGGGGGAGGTCCACGAGGGAGGGGATGTATGTATACACATAGCTGATTCACAACATTGTAAAGCAATTATACTCCAAATTTTAAAAAAACAAAGAACACCCAAGAGTGAAAATCCTTCGGGTGAGGTCAAGGCTGGAGGGGAAGGTGGAGAGTGAGGGAGAACCTCCCAGCTTTGAGGGAACTTTCCACTTGATTCCTTCACTTCCTTTCTCTCCTGTGGAAGGCAGTTGGGAGATGGGGATCACTTACAAGGTAGATGAGATGATGTTGGTTATCCATACATGGAACCAGAGCCTGTGGTTTGGAAGGTTTGGAGTTGGGGGCCAGGGTCAAACTCTGTGGTATATCTACACAAATCTGCCCTGGTGGGGGGCTGCAGGGAAGGGACGGTGGTGCTGACATATTTTTTTCTTCAGGGTCAGATCTCTCAGTGGCCCTGCTCTTGTTTGACCCTTTTCTCCTTGCAGCCTCCTTATTTCCTCCTCAGGAGTGTCCTGGAATGGACTGGATTTTGTTTGTCAAGACTCCCCTCTGTCTTGTGCTTTCTGGACCCCACAGTCAGAGGGAAACATTATTCATGAACTCATACTTGGGTGGGGCCCTGGGAGGCTCTGCTTTTCCTTGGAAAAGATCCTTCTTCAGGGAGCTGAGCTTTAAGCCTCTTTTCCAGTATTGGTGGTGGCCATGCCAGCCCTTACTCCCTCTTGCTCTAGATCCCTTTGTGGCCCCTGCTCTGGGGGATGTTGGCTGGCAGCCTGAGATGCGTGCAGGATGGGGCGTCTGTGATCATGACACAGAGTTGTCTTTGTGAAATAGGCAGTGCCTGTAAGGACATACTTACTACACCTTAGCTTCGTCCTCATCTAACCTTCCTGAGAAACTTGGTCCTGCTTCCCAATCATAGCATCCATTAACAAAGAAATTTTTAAATCGTAGAATAAATAGTGAGTAGAAAGTTTGGAAAATAGAGGAAAGAAAAAGCAACCATGTAAAATCCCAGCCTTCTGATAGCAAACAATGATCATCATCTCAGTTACTCCCTCCAGCTTTTTTTAAAGCCTGATATTTAGAAAACATTTGTAATCCTAGTGTGTACCTATGCATTTGCAGCGATTAAGACCTTGAGCATCCTATTCCCAATAAAGATTCATGTGCTCCTCCAGCAGGAGTGATGGGTGGCACCTCAGGCAGGCAGACAGGGGTGGATCCTTGGTTGTGTAGAACACACTTAGGTCTTCTCTATGAATCTAAAAACCTCCCAGCAATGATGTCCCTGCTGGATGCTTTAAGGGCTTCTCACCATGGTATTCAGTTAATCTTGAGCACTCCCTGCTCATAGAGGTCTGCAAAGAGAAGTGAACTGGAGGTTGAATTTCCAAAGACCATAGCACTTTTAATGGCTTGTTTTCTCAGTACGAGCAGTTATCACTTCCTTCATTATCGTCTCACATTCGTGAAGAGTACTTGTCAAAGTGCTTCCCCATGTGCCATCTTATCAGGTCTTGCAGCAACCCTGTAATGTAGTCATCATTATTTTCATCTGCATTTTGCAGATGAGACATCAGAAAAGTCAAAAGACTTGCCCAGGGTCATGCATGTTCCCCACATCCAAACCCCATGCCCTTGCCCTTGCCCTTGCCCTTGCCCTAAGCAGTGACTGGATTTCTCTGGACACCATCTTTCTGCCTGTTTCCAGCGCAGTTTCTAGCTGGTTTTCTTAAACTCCCTTCTCTTCCTCCCTGCAGGGGGCCGTGATAAGCGAGGTGGACCAATCCTGACCTTCCCTGCTCGCAGCAATCATGACAGAATAAGACAGGAAGACCTGCGGAAACTCGTGACCTATCTGGCCAGCGTGCCAAGGTAAGGTGAATGTCCTGCAGGGGAGGGAGGGGGAAGCTGGACTGATGCAAGGGAGTTGGAATGAGCCTCCATCCCTGCCAGGGGCCTGGCTGTTTCTGCCCTTGGAATGGATTCTAATTATTTCTGGAACATCATCACCCATTGTTCACCTCATTCCCATCATTCCCATTGTTACTGCTGGGATTCATATGGATGGAGTGGGAGCTGGATGTGGGAACCATGGGCAGAGGTGAAGGTCCTAGGCTAAGAGGACCGGGACAGGCCCTGGAAGAGGTGACAGTGTGGCCTCGGGAGCAGGAATGGGAAACTGTTCTTTACCTTGGGGAAATGGGAATTCTGGCTGATTCCACTCTGGCTTGTGTAATGGATTTTTTTCTAAAACCTCTGGCTTATGAATATGTTTGTGGCTTTTAGAGTTTGGGGCAAATAACTCCACTTATATCATTCAAGAGGCAGCCTTAAACTCAATCTAAGTCATGCATTTTCAATGGGGGGTAATATTGCCTCCAAGGGGGATGAGAATTCGTTCTTGGGGATGGCAAAAAAAAACTTATTCTTTTATGTATTAAGCGCAGCTATACGCATAGTACATAAACAGATATATACAATATATTCATGGTATTAAAATCTCATTGGGTGGGTGATTAAGGAAAAAAGTATAAAATGTCTCTTTTGGGGCAGGGGATGATTTTTAAAAAGGGTTGAGAAACACTGATTTCTGAGTGTTGCTAGGTGGTGCTGACCTCAGAGGGTGGTGAGGGAGACATGCCAGGGACATGGTGTATATTTTTCAAGAAGGGGTAGGAGAGGCCTTTGCATAGTCAGGGAATCATAGAATGTGAGAGCCGGAAGAGCCCTGAGAAGTAATCCAGGCAAATATGTGTCATGTTGTGCTTAGGAAACAGGGTCCATATGGGATTAGAGTTGCTTCCGGGGGTGGCGCAGCGGCAGAGCTTGGTCAGCACCCTCCTGACTCCTGCCCCAGTGCTCTCCTCATCCTTGCTCGTGGCCAGCGAGAACTCCGTTCTCTGACCCTTAGTGGGCTTGGAGCCTGTCAGGTGTTCGTTGTGGTAAATAAGAAGTGATGCCTGGGGCCTTTAGAACCTTCATCTTGTCTCTGTGCATTTTATAGGGGAATTAGTCAATCACAGAGAGGACGTCTGACTTTGCGGGGAGACCTTGGCTAATTGTTGAACGTGCTGATTAAGTTCTTGAAGCAGGTGTCAAGCGAGGCGAGCACTTCATTTGAAAGAGCTGTGGTGGTGCGGGGGGGCACATGTACAGAGGTTGGTGGATGGTGACGGGCAGGTGGTAAAGGGGATTCAGGAGCCGTCTTCGAATGCTTGGAAGGATGTGGAACAGAATGGCGAGCCCTGAAGAGCTCTGAGCAGAAGGCCGTGGACAAATAGATGTCAGGTGGTGTCGTTCTTTTCTTTATGCTATCCACAGGGAACCTGAAAAAAGACGAAAGGTCCTAAGCTCCAGTGAAAGGGACTTAGGTTATATCCAAAGAAGAACTTCTAAACTTTGAGTGCATGAGACTTGGATGAAGAATAGAATAGAAGAGTTTTTCCCCAGAGGTCTTTATACAGAAGAAATATTCCCATCTGTCTTGGAGGCAAGGAGATGGATTAAGTAACCCATGATGGATGAGGGTAATTTAGCAATTTAGCCATCTAGGGGCTAAGCATTTTTAAAAGCATCTTTCCCAAGTATACTACTAACAGGAATAAAACTAGTCATTTTCTGAAGCGATATATAGGAAAAGTTTTCTTGGGGACCCACGACAGACTCTTAGTTCTTTTAGAGACAGAAGAAATTTGGGATCCTGAAGCCTATGTTTTTCTTTCTGGTAGGTTTATCACATCCCTGCAGCTAATGCACACTCATCTTTTCTTTAGAATAGAAGGTGAAAGAATTGGAAGACCATTTTCTTAATTCTGACTTGTTAAGCAAAGATGGGACAAAACAGATTGGAAGCAATTAAAAAGGCAAAGGTTTCTGCTGAGTGAAGGGGAGCAAAACCCAAGAGGGGCTGGGAGGAAGGATGGTTGTGTGAAATGAATGGGAAGAAATAGTCCCACTATCCTGTGTGAAGGCCAGGTCATGTCTGTACTACTGCATTCAATTCTGCAACATTGAACTCTGCCAACCCCCTTTTAGGAGCTACGTGGACCAGTTAGAGCAGGGGTCCCCAACCACCACTGGTCTGTGGCCTGTTAGGAACCAGGCCACACAGCAGGAGGTGAGTAGCGGGTGAGCGAGCAAAGCTCCATCTGTATTTACAGCCGCTCCCCATTGCTCGCATTACCGCTGAGCGCCACCTCCTGTTAGGATTATGGTGAGTTGTATAATTATTTCATTATATATTACCATGTAATAATAATAGAAATAAAGTGCACAATGAATGTAATGTGCTTGAATCATCCCGAAACCATCCCCCACCCCCTTCCATGGAAAAATTGTCTTCCATGAAACCGGTCCCTGGTGCCAAAAAGGTTGGGCACCACTGAGTTAGCGTGTTGTCAGGAGAGCAGCACACCGAGGGAGCCACAAACTGTGTCTCTTCAGTTGAAGGACTGAAGGATGTTTTCTTGCAGGAGTGAAAATGGAAGAAAAGTGATTCCTGACTTCAGGTATCAGGAGAGCTGCCCCAAAGAGGAGGGAACGGGCATGGTCTCTGTCGAATCAAAGGGTAGACGTTAGAGAGATCAGGACTCTGAAGTGGAGAAGGAATCTGCCCAGGAGCTGTCCAGCAGTAACGCTGCTGCCTCTGGAGAAAGTGAGCTTCCTGTCGCTGGCTACTAGATGACCTTCTGTTAGCGATGCTGTAGGAAGGATTCCTCCAGTGGATTGGAGGCTGGATTAGATCATTTCTAAGAAGCTTTCCTGCCCTGAATTCTTTGTTTCTATGATATTGGGAAAAAATACATCATAAAATCTAGAACCTCAAAACAGTATTACCACCCCACCAACATATACTCTCTTTCTCAGGTTCCCTAAATAATTTAAGGCCTAGAATTTCACTTCAGATCTTGTTTACATCTTAAATCCTAAGAGAACTGCTTTCCTGTCCCCTTGTACTCTGGGTGGGAATTTTGAGGTATCACCCGGGGCTAAGCATCATCCTGGAGTGATGTGTTTGTGACAGTACCAGTTACGCTTTTGGGATCCATCTCAGCCTGAGATGAGTCCTTTCCAACTTCCCTTTCTTGCTCCTGCTGAGTATGAACATCTATCTCCTTGGGCTTCTCCAAGCTTTCTGTTATCTTCTTCTGAGGAATCATGGGATATTAGGGTAGGAAGAGAGGCCTTAAGAGTCTTCTAATTCAACTTTCTGACAACTCCATTCACTCAATTTAACAAATATTTATTGAGTGCCTACCATGAGCCAGGGCATGGATAGGTATCTTGGTGAACTCCTGTGTTATCTTTTCTGTCATCCATCCTACACTTATCTAGATTTTTTGTCCTTCTGCTCTACTATCTGAAAGGAGTGGAAAGGAAATACTCAGAAACAATCAGTTGATGAATGTCCCTAGAAATTGAGAGACAGATAGAAAATCTAGGCTGAGAGTAAACAATTACCCCAGCATAACTCACAGTATGGATAATCTACCCACTGTGATAATTGGGAGTTGACCATATGCTTGGAATAGAAATTTCTAAGTATCTAGTAAAGAAATCCCAGGTGGTTTTATTGCATTGAATTCCTTCTCTTCTTCATCATTGTTATCCTGCTTTGCCATGATCATCTTTCTGCAGCTCCCAAGGGTACCGATTGTTAGCCCCTTGATGTATCAGCCACTTAACTCTGTTCTTAGCAGTGCTGCTGAGATGCTGGCTGAGTGTTCCAGCAAGGAATGCAGGTGTCATACTGGTGGGGAAAGATGACAAGAAATTAAGATGGGGTATTCTGCAATGCCAATCAAACCAAGGTGTCAATATTCACAGCTTATTATTTGATAACATTTGCTCTTGTTCTGCTGATTTCAGCAAGAGATAAATTGGGCTTATAGCCAGCACTATCTTTGTGCAGCATCACCAGAAAATAGAAATAAGCAGAGAGAGCCAGGAAGACAGTTAAAAGATGAGTAGGTAAAAACTGCAAGGATTTCCTCCCATTATATTCAGCATGAGAGAAACCAAGCTATGGAAACTGTCATCACTGAATCCGTCTGTTGTAAGGGCCTGTTGAGTTGTGTCATTGGCATCCTGCCCTTTGCTCTGAGATCATCAATTAAAGGAGGATGCAGGGAGTAGTGATGGAAGGTTCAGAAAATAGAGCCAATGAGGACATTTGCCTAAAGTTTATCCCTTTCCAGATCCCTTTTTAATTTCTTTTTTTGCTTATATATAAAGGGTTTATAATTTCTATTACACTTCCCACATTCTACACAAATTTCTTAGCAATATCAGTAAAGTGTTCCTGTTGTTAGGTGTACATAGTCCAAGCCCTGAAGAGCAAATAGTATTCTACTCTGCTGCTAAGGAACATAACATCACAATAGTAACAACCATTGTCGGTGATCACCTTCCTTGGAGCCATACAGACCCTCACAGCAAAGCGAAGAGAGGCATCTTTGGATAGACAGAAGGCACTGGGGTTCAGATCCCAGCTCTACCACTTCTGAGTCAGGGAACATATGACCACTCCACCTGGGTTATCTGAGAAGAGTTTAACAAAGGCACACTTGACAATGATGCGGGTAGGCAACAGGGAAAGCAGCAAGGTTTGGATTTCCAAGTTATCCCAGAGCTGGCAATAGCAGGGAGGGAAGACATTACGACTTCTAGGCCTGAAGGGGCAAGGTGAGGAGAGGTGCATAGAAGCTGGAGAGGTAGCTGTATGAGAGGGCTGCTTGACAAGAGCTGTGACCTTCAGTAGACAGTTGCCACCAACTCACAGTGATTCCACGATGTGGGGCAAGGGAAGTCGATACTCTTGCTTCACCCCTCCCATTCTCTGACCTCCTGTCATTGTTTGTCATTGATTGAATGCAACCAAAGCCAGGTGACAGGGGGCTCATTGAGGCAGTCCATGTGGGTCAGCCTCCCAGGGCATCGGGTAGAGGGGAGAAGATGGAGAATGGATTCAGAGGGGCAAAAGGAAGATGCTTGACATAGGGTGAGACCTTGGGCATATGACTCAACTTTTCTGAGTCCAGTATTCTAATTTTTAATTTGGGAAAAGAACGACCATCTCACAAGGGTGTTGTGAGGAAACTATGTAGCAATCTCTCATGCCTAGCACCCAGGCAGGTACTAGCGGCAGCAGGTGCGGCCACTGGAGAGGGGTGATTGGCCCCACATGCCCCCGACTAAGCTGTGTCTCACCAGGTGTGGCTCACACCCCCTTTGCTTCCTTCCCACCTTGCCTAGTCCCTGCAGTAGGTTGGGCCGCCCCCTTGGGGGCACAGGAAGGCAGGCAGGAGGGGTTTAAGCCCCCTCCCCCCCTAAGCAGGCTCCAGCCTACCTTGCCCTCACCCTGGAATCCAGTGCAGTGATGAAAATGCAGAGTCACCTTTATCCAAGTGAGGCCCAGGAGGCCTGGGCTCCCGGTTGCAGCCACTTAAGGCGGGCTACAGCCACTCCCTGTCCCTGTCTGCTTCCACTCTAGACCTCGGTTTCCCCTTCCTTCCCCCACTCGGGGCACTAATAACAAGGAGCTAGCCTTGCCCACTCCCACCCTTCTGCTCCTCCCCACCCCCCAAGGTTCTGGTTCCATCTTTCCTCTGTTCACAAACTACCTCTGGACAGTTGTGTTGTTTTTTGTTCAGTGTTTCATTCATTCCTTTTTTTTTTTTTTTTTTCCCAGAAAAGGATATTTTTTTATTCAAGTAACTGCAAATAGGAAACCAGACCAGGGGGCCCAGGCTGGGACAAATAATGGCTACCTCCTCCCTGACAGAACAGGGGGAGAAGGTGGCCCCTACACCCGACGGTCACCACCGGCCCCCCTCCTTACTCTGCTGCAGCATCCTAGGGGCAGGGCCCCACCTTCCCTGGGACTGGGGTAGCCGGTAACCCAGCCTGCTTTGCCCCAGGCCCCTTCCCCTAAGAGCATCTTGGAGGAGGGGAGTGTGGACAGAACAGAAGGCAATGAGGATGAACATTTGGCGCTGGTAGCAGCAGCAATGACGGATGTCTAAGGTGCCTAGCACCCGGACATTCAGTACTTTATAGTCTGTCTCCTAAAGGAACCTAATAATAATAATAACTATAAGTATAAATACATATATGGCAATATTTGCTACGTATGAAGGAAGAGATGTAATGTATCAGTTATAAAGCATAATAATAAATGGAACACCTGAGAGCCCACCCCTAAAATCAGAAGCAGAACCTCACCTCTGCTCTTGAAGCTACCTGTGGCTCTTCCCCACCCTAATCTCACCTACTTCTCCCAGAAGTAACTATTATCCTCAGTTTTGTGTTTATCCTTGTCTGGCTTCTTTTGGTATAGCTTACCACATGTTTGCATAAATGATATATTGTTTAGTTTTGCATGATTTTGAGCTTTATAAAAATGGTATTATACCATGTATAGTTTTCTGTGACTACTGTGCTATGCAACAACATGGATAAATCTTCAAACATAATTTTGAGTTGAAAAAAAACACTTAATGCTTCCAAGCTCTGGAACTGATCTATTAAGTAATACATAAATGCTAGCCATTATTATTATCTTCAAACCTACATTATTGCACTGTTGTGAGTATTCTGTATACATTAACTTAGTTTTCACAGCATTTTGAGATGGGTATTATTTATTCCCATTTTGCATATGAGGAAACTGAGTCTCAAAGAGGTTAGATAACTTGCCAATGGACACACAGCCAGTGTAATTTGGAGCACCAGAGCCTGCGCTTTTATCCACTGAATAGATGAGGAGGCCAGAGTGAAGGAGGCAGTGGTTGATGGAGTGCAGAGGACAGATTTGGAGAGAGAAGGAAGGTAGACCCTGAAGGATAGGATTGGATTGGAGCAGGACAGTAGAAGAGGGTAGTAAGGAGATGAGGGGCAGATGATGTAATCTTGGTGGGCAGTGGCATCCTGTCCATCAAACCTGCTTCCTCCAAGGTTCTCTTTGGATTTTAAGTGTGAAGCTTGCTGCAGGTGGGAAATGCAGGTGGCAGTTGCCTGAAACCTGGGTTTCTGCTGGCCAAGACAGCAGTGGTGACTGTGGATGTGCAGGATAATGGAGGTGGTGGGGGGGGCCTCAGACTTCCTCCCCCAGGTCTTTGTGTTCAGTTTTAGACACACAAATGCTCCTCATTAATGCTCATCTGTGGATGATAGTCAACTATTTTTCAGTAATTAATTACACTAAGGGATGTAGTGGGGGGAAAAAAAGCACTTAAGACCATGGAAACTATTTAAAGAGATAAGTAAAAAGGCTGTCTGTAGTAGGGATGCTGAACATAAAGCCTGGAATGGTGGGAGTGGTCTCTTTTGTATTCTAGGGGGCTCATCCTGTTCTGTTTCCTCGGGTCTTAGATGTTTCTTTCACTCAGCCACCTGCCTAGTTCGATCTTGCATTGCTCTGGCGTCAGAAGCACAATTCTGGCATTACTCAGCAGTCAGCTGATCGGCATTTTGAAGTTAGTTCACTTCCTTGACCATGCCACTGCTGGACTTGGCGGGTCTGTGTCTATGCTGGTGCAGTTCTGAGGCAGAGGGGCCAGCCAGAGGGACTCACGGAAACCCTGTGAAAAGCAACTGTGTGTGTGCGTGCGTGCGTGTGCGTGTGTGTGTGTGTGTGTGTGTGTGTATGTATGTATAGAGTGGGGAGAGCCAGCTGTGATGCTTCACATGCAGAGGCAAGCATTTGTGATTCCCTGGAGAACAATAACCTGGACAATCAGAGGCGGAAACCATGTGGTCATGAAGTAACTATGAGAAGCAGCACTCATTATTCCAGAAATGCTTCCAGTAAACGCCTTTAGGTGATAAATCAAGGACCCAGCACTGGACAAAAGGATTCCTGATGGAGAGGGTGTGTTGTTTTTTCTTCACATGCATCTTCAATGTGACCCTTAGAAGGGACTTTGGACATTGCCACTGACTTGGTGGGAGTGGAACTGTGGACTAATAGAGGAAGAAAGAGTGGCCTTGAGGACAAATATTGATCGTGGAAATTATTCAGGGGGTTCCAGTCCAGGAAGAATGAACCCCTGAACCCTCCCCTGTAGGAGGAGAAATGTGCATGCAGCTGACAAATTGCCTCGCCTGTAAAATAGGCATAGAGATATCACCAGACACAACGGTAGTGAGGATTACTAGAGAACACAGGTAAGGTACCTAGCCTAGGACTCAGCACACAGCACGGGCTGGTGGCAAACAGTGGTTTCTTTCCCTTTCCTTGCTTGGCAGTGGGGACCTTGTTTTGTCACTTGTCCTTTATTGTCTCTAGCACAGCTTTGTCAGAGTCAAGGTTAGGGTGATGGTTAAGGTTAGGATAAGAGCTAGTAGAATAGTAGTAATAGTAATAAGATCAGTATCGCCTAGCAGGCTTGTGATAAATACTGAATGAATGAATATATATGCCTAATAGTGTGATAAAGTCTTGGTCTCTTTTTCAAGGTAGAAAAATATTTCTTTATTATAGAAAATAAATGCAGAAAATAGAAAGAATTTTAAAAAGCCACTTGTAACTCTAACCTCTAGAAATAGGAATAATTAATATATTGACATTTTTCCTTCCTATATTTTTCCTTTGGAGATTTTTAAAAGCAGAATTGAATCATATTGGTTATTTAATTTTGCTTCTTATTTTATTCCACTTAATACTATACCCTAAGAATATTTTCATAACATTAAAAACTTTTTATGCATAATAGTATATCTTGGGATACACCATATTCTAATTAACCCTATCATTAGACATCTAAGTCATTTCCAAAACTTCAGTGCTGTAAATAACTCTCAGTAAACTTCTTTTTTTGTGAACCTTTGTCTACACTTTTTTTTTTTTAGAAATATGTGCTGTGCTAGTTTTTTTTTTTTTTTTTTTAACTTTTGGGTTTATTTATTTATTTATTTATTTATGGCTGTGTTGGGTCTTCGTTTCTGTGCGAGGGCTTTCTCTAGTTGCGGCAAGTGGGGGCCACTCTTCATCGCGGTGCGCGGGCCTCTCACTGTCGTGGCCTCTCTTGTTGCGGGGCACAGGCTCCAAACGCGCAGGCTCAGTAAATTGTGGCTCACGGGCCTAGTTGCTCCGCGGCATGTGGGATCTTCCCAGACCAGGGCTCGAACCCGTGCCCCCTGCATTGGCAGGCAGATTCTCAACCACTGCGCCACCAGGGAAGCCCCTTTGTCTACATTTTAAATGGCTTATTTGGGATAGATTTGTGGCAATCATAGATTTTTTTAAGGCTAGTGATACACATCGCCACATTTCTTTCCAAATTTCCCAATTTATACTTCCAGTATGTCTTGCCATAGAGTTCCAAGTCTTTATATTTCTTCAAATTTAAGTTTATGTGCTCCTTACTGCCCAGAACCCACTGTGCAAACATTGTCATTACCATCATCAAGAACCCTACTTTAGGGCCATATGTTATGCGCCTAAACCTGACCCTGGATTTGAAAGAGTAGAGGAATTGGCCACAGGGCCTGCCCTTTGGGGTCCTCCAGGGTAGGATTCCTTTCACTTGCCTAAACTAATAGGGATGTTAAAGGGGACCATACATTAAAGTTCAGATCTGATAAGAAATCTATAAAGACTTAATTGTGTTTTGCCCTTGGTGAATCTTTAGTTTTGCTTCTGGGTGTATTTCAGCTCCTTGGCTGGTTGTGTAATTAGTTCCTGGCTTGGCGCAAAGTAGTTGTTAATCTCCTCTGCTCTTATCTGAACTGAGGTCCTTATCTGCCTTCCACTGAGAAAGTTGGGTCTCCTTGGAGTTTGTCTCTGGGCAGCAATGTTGAACGAGCCTCTAAAGCTTAGGTGGGGTCATTTACTTTCTTGTTTAGGCTTCTGAAGTCTATGGCTCACCAACAACAGGCTGATTAGGAAGCTGATGTTTTTGGTTCCACTTAGATTAGGTAAACTTCAGCATTGCTGGTGATATAAGTCCCAGTATATTCAGGTCTTTCAGGAATTCTTGCTGGAGAATCAGGATGATTTAAATTTAGTTCAGATTCATTTGGCTGGAATATTGGAAATGAGGGAGCTCCCTGAATATGGATACTGGAGAGACAGCCTGGCACTGGGGAAGAGGATGTGTTTTTCACTTGGTGGGTTCCAGGTTTGGGGTTGTTTCCCCCTCCCCCATTAAGTAATTATTTTCAGCATGTTTTGTATTTCTCTTCACCTGTCATTGGTTAGGTTCTATCATGTGCCCCTCACTGGTGTTTGGGGTTGTGTATGTTTTTTGGCATATATTGGATGCTGACACTTCATGTTATGATACTTTAGTTTTGTTGAGACTGCGTTTATCATGTACGTATACTTCTGGCAATTTAGGTATGCTGCCACCAAGTGGTGGAGTACATTAGCTCAGCTGCCTGGAAGATACAGATGGGTTTTGTCAGAGGCTCCAAATGGTAACATTCTGCTCTCTCCTCACTAGACCTTAGATTTTCTAGGCCTTACTTTTCAAATTTTTATTGAAACATTTAAACTTAAGTAACCACTAAGTGACAATTATTTTTCCTCAACTACAAAATGGGTTTAATATAATCTTTCCTAGACAACTGTAGTAAATATTAAATAACGTTTAATACTTGAGTATGTAATAATTGTCTCACCGAGGAGAAGTATTCCTGTTTCTAAATTGAGCAAGTGTGACAGCCAGTCCTGTTTCTTCCGGAACCCAGACAGGAGCACTTGGTCAGAGCCACCGTGACTCAGCTAGGACAAATGTTTTTCTGAGTCATTTACTGACATCATCCAAGTGTGCATCCTGATGGTCCTACTCCCTCTTTCCCTTTCTCTCAGAGCCTCCCTCCTCTCCCCCCACCCCCTGCCTCATTCTAGGTCAAGCAAGGACCAGCCTTGGTTTTGAGAACTATTCAAAAACCCTAAAACCAAGACATTTTTCTCCCTCTTGTCTCAGACTGTTCCGTGCAGTCCTGAGCTGGAATTTCATCTGTTTCCATTGCTAGCAATTTGTGTGCCAGGTTTTGCGCAGAAACTCCTCTTGGCCTGGTACCCGAGGCAAGGTCTGAACCTCGTGCTGTGACACTCTCCACCCTGATTCCCTGTCCCGGAAGAGACTGTCCTCTCATCTCCAGACTGGAGGCTATTTTCCTTTGCAGGAAACTCAGGCTTCAGAACTTATTTGCTGAAGAGAAATTCCCTGTTTTGGACCCGGAGGAAGGCAAGAACCACTCCTCCCCCTGACCTAGCCCAGACCGGGATGGAGTGCTCCGTTAGGGAGCCTGCAAATCGGTCCAGATTTAATTCTGGGCATAGATGGGACAATTGTTTAGTTCTTACATACACATCAACTTAGAGATAATGGTCAAATAATCCTCTGGTTTTGTCAGGCTGAACTTGCAGACTAATGAGGGGTCCCAGTTCTTGCCCTTGGGAAAGCTTGCAGTCTAGTGGAGGTTCTAGGACCCACTGGAGAAAACGAACTAAACGTTTTCCAGGCAGTTGTTCAATAAGCATAGCAGTTCAGTGGATGTCATCAGAGATAGTTTATTGGATGTATAATCTGAACTGAATTTTAAAAGAAGTAGGTGGATTAGAATCCTGGAGCTTGAGGCAGGACGGGATTGTAGAGGTCAGTCAGGCCAACCCCTTCACTTTAAAAGGGTGGAATGCTGTCCAGAGAGTGTGTTGAGATGCCCAGGGCCACCCAGCTGGCCAGTGCTGTTGCTGGGGCCGGTTGCTGTAACCCCACTCTTCCCCCTAACATGGACAGGACCCGTGGGCCAATAGGTGGTCCCCAGAACAGCATGCGGTGGGGTCAGGGCCTCCCTGGGGTCTTACGTGGAGGGATTGTCCACTCACCCACAAGCTCTCAGGGCCTCTGAGCTAGCTGTGGGTGTGGGCAAAGGCCCGTTGGAGCCCTTCATGTTTAGTTTAAATTCCAAACATGTCCCCCTCCCTTGGGTTTCTCCGTTGGCTCTCCTCGACCTCCCTTGCTGCTCTCAGGTTTGCATCCGTGCCTGAGCCTTCACAGGGTTTTCCACCATGGAAATCACAGGGACCCTCACTGGTGTCAGAAGGCAGGAAGGCTGGCTCTTGGGTGAGATCGCCTGCTCGGCGCAAAGCGGAGCTCCTGCGTTGGCAAAGCCCAGCGGGCCTGGCCCCGAGGGTGCCTGTGAGGGCAGCTGATGGTGTCTGCGTTGGTGGTTTATTAGGGCATGTGTCTGTGTGTGTAGGCAAATAGCAGCGGGCTCTCAAGAACGTGACTGTTACTTAGGGAGGAGGAGGAGAGGCGGTGTGCGCAGGCAGTTTTGACCAAAGATTGTTTCCTGGAGGAAGTGTGCGGTTTATTAATGAGGATTCCACCTGCCCTGCTAGGAAACCGGAGCCCAGCTGAGAAGGGGGAATCCCCGTGAGAGGGTGAGGAGAGGTGGGGATGCAGCGAGAGGAGGAGAAAGAGTGGTGATGGCAACAGGGATTGCAGTGAGCAAGGTGTCCCTGGTACATGGCACACTGTGGCAGCCTCTCCTGGGTCAGCTCTCTTCTCTCTTCTCTGCCTCCTGGCTTTGGAAAAGCTCCCTGTGTTCTATAGCTGGGGTAACTGAGACACTGTGGTTAGACAGGTTACAGTCTTTGGAATGTGGATTCAGTCTTTGGTCTACTACTCACAGATGTATGAGCAGTGATTATAATGACATTTTTTTACAGTTAAAAAGATGACTGGTGTTTCACCTGGCCTGACTATGGGAAAGAAGGGGCAGATGGTGAAGGCCAGAGGAGCATGGCCCTGGGGTTGGTCTGGGGAGGGCAGGGGAAAGGCTGTGTGGAGAGGTTGTGGTTTTTGGTTTCCGTTCATTCTTTCTTTCCCTCGCTGCTTTGGTTTCCGTTTCATTTCTGTTTCATGTTCTGAATGCCCTAGAAGGAAGGGACGGACAGCTCTGTGAAGGAGGGTGGGAAATAGGACAGGAGGCTGAGGTTGGGAAATGGATATGTCAGTTTCCATCTCAGCCCCCTGAACCCTCTGCCACCTGCCCTCTCTGGCCAGCCAACCCCAGACTTCTAGGAGCAATGGTCCTGGTCCTTCTCCTGAGTTTCCAAGCTCCTTTTCCCCTAGCTGAGAGTAGCTCCTTCCAAGTGCCCTGCCCCAGGCCAGTCTGGCTTAGAAAGCAGGTCTCTTCCTTTGGTGAACGGGAGTTGTATTTCAGAATCTGTGAGACTGTAAGGTAATAACCTGGTGGATTAACACACGCCACGGTTTATATGCAGCTGACCAGGCTGGCCCTGATGAGAACCTTCCTTTGGAAGGCTGCATCCTTTTACCTTGGTGCTGCATCAGCCGGCCCATTTCTGGAACTCTCTTTGGGAGCTCCCTTCAGGCTGTGGCATGCTCCTTTGACTATCTGCAGCATGGCAAATCTTTGTTCCTTCAGAGCTTTTTTGGTTCTTGATTTTTAGAAAGTGTTCTGTTTAAAGATGGCATTGAGCCCAAATCAGTATTGGGTGCAGAAGTCCTGCTGTGTTTTTTAGGCCATGGACCTGTTGCTTTACGGCCACACTTGGGATTCAGGAATAATCTTGGGGCCTGAGTCTTTACCACACTCTGTCCAGTGATACAAAAGAGAATCAGCCACATCCTTGCCCCTGGCACAATTGCAATCAGAGTTTTTAAATTTGTTTGTTTAAACAGCTTCATTTGGGTGGAATTAGGCAGCAGACTTTAAAGCAGTGGGAAATGTAAACCTTCCTAACTTGGACTCCATTGTGCGGTCTCCCTGGCACGCTGACTGGGCAAGAGTTGGGTTTGCTTCTGGTAAAGTCGAAGGTGGGGAACAGGCAAGGGGGAGATCCTAGACCTGGAAATGGGCAAGGAAATCTCCAGAACCTTTACTGTAGTGGCACCTAACCATGGCTGTATGTTCACATCACCAGGGAAATTTTAAACAATGCTGAGCCCGAACCCCAGACCAATTAGTCAGAGTCTCCCCACTTTACAGAGAAGGGATTGAGGCTTCAATCTAGGATAAAGGATCAGCTTTGACCTTTGCCCCCCAGCCCCGGTATCACAGGTCAGAGGTACAGAGGCAAAAGATGTGTTGTTAAATGAGTAGAAAAGACACAAATTGTTTGGAATAATCATGACCTGGAAAAGTAGACAGAGAGTGTCTTCCAGTAAAACAAAACAAAACAAAAAACAAGAAACAAAACATACAAAAGCCTCTGGATGGATTAACATGGCTCCTGAAGAGGCTTTGATGGTAGCTGAATGGCCTCATGACCGAAAGCCAGCTGATGGTGGACAGTCATGTGTGAGCCTGCCAAGAGGTACAGGACAGGCACGGGAGCCCTCCCACCCCTCTGAACTCCCCGATTCTCCGTTCCACATCCAGCCAAACAGGAGCCTCCACGTTGTGCAGGATGAGTTTGAGGACTGTCTGCGTGACTGAACTCTCACTCACTCACCACACAACATTCCCTTGAGTGGCTCATTTCTCTATAAGGCACTGCCTCCTCCAGCTTGTTTTTACTGCTTCTGATTATACAAGTAGAAAGCTTAAAGCAGGTGCTAATGTGGCTTAACACTTTACCTCCTGCTGATTTCTTGTTGTTTGAGAAAGTGGGTGTGGTACGGTTTGGGGCAATCAGCAGAGAGCTCCTAAGATGAAGAAGTAGAGAATAGACTTGAGGACAGGGGGAGAGGGAAGGGTAAGCTGGGACGAAGTAAGAGAGTGGCATGGACATATATACACTCCCAAATGTAAAATAGATAGCTAGTGGGAAGCAGCCGCATGGCACAGGGAGATCAACTCGGTGCTTTGTGACCACCTAGAGGGGTGGGATAGGGAGGGTGGAAGGGAGATGCAAGAGGGAGGGGATATGGGGATATATGTATATGTATAGCTGATTCACTTTGTTATACAGCAGAAACTAACACACCATTGTAAAGCAATGATACTCCAATAAAGATGTTAAAAAAAAAAAAAAAAGAATAGCACGAAGGAGCAGAAAACAGGTTAACACAGATCAGTGTGATGGACAAAGTATCGAAACAAAATCTGGACCCTACAGCCATGGACTCTCCATGGCTTGAGAATGGCATGAGAACTCGGGCACAAATGGGTCAGGGCATCGTTTTCTCCTCAGAACTCCAAGGACATTTTTTGTTCCTCAAATTCTGAGTGGAGAATTCAGCTCATAAAATATTTTCAGGGAGACATGGGTACAGTGCAGTTCTAGGGAAAGTGCGAAGTGGGCGACTTCTTGGGGCTACTCTTCCTTCTGCCGTTTTCTGGTTTCTGTTTGCTTGTGGTAAACTGTCTGCACACCGTGGTAAGACTTCTTCATCATCCCCCCAGGTCATCCTGCATTGCTGGGCCTCTTTGCTCCTGGGGGGCCAGAGCTGTGTGTGGCAGGGCCCTGCTGCCCTCGTGCAGCTGGAAGTCCTCCATCTGCCTCGTCCTTGCTGTCCCTCGCTCACTCCTCAGCGACAAGTCCAGCCCTCTACCCCAGTGTTCAGTTTGTCTCCTTCCCTGGACTACTTAGCGAATAGGTCTGATTTGAAAGCTACTTCTGCTCCATCACTGCCCAAGTGCTGGGCCTTCCCGGGCCCCCAACACTAGGATTCTGACACCCTGTACCCCACAACTAGTACCAACTGAGCAGCCCCCAGCAGCACACACTAAGCAGAAACCCTCGTTGCCCCCTCCCCTGGTCTGCCGGCGTGGTGCTCATTGCCGATCGCTGCTCCCACACCTGCCACCAGGATGGATCGATGTTACATTTATTTCAGCAGCTGTTTCAAGTGAGAATCTGCCAGACATTCATAGGTATGGGGTAAATCTCAGATGGCATCACAGGATTTGGGGTAAATGGGGTCAGGCCATCTCTGCTGCTGGAGTGAACAGGATTTCCTCATTCCTGGGGAAGGAGCTTTAGCACTCAAAACAGTACACCCTGAGCCTCCAAACCAGATTATTTGATGTCTCAGTTCCAGAGTTCTTGTGGCTTAATAGAAGACCTGAAATGGGCAGATTGACAACTGGATGTCTGACACAAATGGCCCAAAACATCCACCCAACTGTGTGACTCTGAGCAAATTCCTTCCTCTGGAATTTGCTGCCCTCGGCTCTGAAATGAAGGATTAGCAGGAGTAAGCTTTAAAGTTTCTTCAGGCTCAAGCATTCTGTTTCTCTCTGAGGCAAGGTAGCATGACAGATACTGGAATCAGACTAGATTCAAATATGATTTTACCTTTTTCTGGTGACTTTAGCAAGTTACTCAACCGCTCTTGGCCTCAGTTTCCTTAACTGTAGGGTGGGATGATAAGAGCAGCTACTTGTGAGTTTCATGTGAGGAATAAATAAGATAATGCATATAAAATGCTTAGCAGGCATAGATTCTCATGTGCTCAATAAAATTAGCTTTATCATTAATATATGTTTATGTCCAATTTTAACTTTAAAAAATGGCCACTCCAAGTTTGGCTCTCATTTTCTATTTCTCTCCAGCTTAAGGTTTTGAGCTCCTCAAGATTTAGAGCCAGGTCTGGCTGCTGGTCTCCCGCTTGCTTATGACTTCACTGCCCCACTTCCGTACTGTAATGGAGAATCAGCCCCCATACAGGCTCTTTTCCACCTTAGGACCTTTGCATAGGCTGTTCCCTCTGCCTGCGTTATTCTTTCTACAGCGTTCCCTTAACTAGGTCCTTCTCATAGTTTTGGTCTTTGTTTAAATGTCATCTCCTCATAGTGGCCTGACCACCTGATAAGTTGTTAAGACTTATCACAGTTTGCATTTATTCTTTTCATCTAGCTAATGTCTTGTGTCCATCTCTCCCGCTAGTGCCTAGCACTGGGCCAGCCACAAAGTAAGTGCTCAATAAATATTTGTTAGATGAATAAATTAATGAATTAATGGATAATATATTTATAGAACACCATATTATTTATGTCATATTATTATATGACACCATATTATTTATGAAGCCCCTTCATAACTAGGCTCTCATCATGAAGGCATATAAATCCCTGTAAGGGATACAGAAATTGATCAGCCAGAGCCTGGCTGTAGTTACCCCACACATGACAGCTGCCATGCAGAGTAAGCACAAGGTTATGGCAGTGCATGGGAAGAGCCCTTATCCCAGTGGAATGGGATGGGGCAGGGGTCTATCAGTGAGAGACTCCTTGGAGGAAGAGGCATGTGAGTTGAGCTTTGTGAGTAGAAGTTGTCTAGGCAAAGATGGGGTTGAGGTGGGCAAGCCCACAGGCATAGAGGGATGAGAGGCCATAACACAACATCAGGACTAATAATGATGTTAATAGAGGCGTGGATAATATGCTGTTTGTTTTGGCAAGGGGAAGATCAGGGAGGACCCCAGGGAGAAGGTGGCATTTGAATCTGACCCCTTAGCCAGATGATAATGGGAAGTATCCAGTGTGGTTCACTGATGTGGCCTGGATGGAATCCAGAGAGACGATCTGAGCTTCACTGAGCCAGGAACCTGGGGAGGAGCTGAGGGAGCAGGGAAGTGGTACTTGGATCCCTGAGGCCAGACCTGTAACCCAGGGTGAAGCCCTGGCCTGGGGTTGTCACCAACCGGTACTCTGCCCTGCTGTCCAGGTCCCAGAGCAACCTTTAGCTCGAGACACTGGTACCTTAATCCCTGCTCCCTGAGCTAAGGCCATTGAGTCTTCTAATGTGTCAGACAGGACTGGGAAATAACAACGGCTAAGACAGAGGAGGCAAATCCACAGGCCAACAAGCAGGCAGGTCATGTGAGTATGTGAATGAAGGCACTTGAAAGCTTCCTCCAAAGGCACTTGAAAGTGTTATAAACCACAGTAACAACTGTATCTAATAAAACCACTTTGGGGGACTGGGTTTAACAGTGGGCTGCTAAACTGTGATCTCTGCTAGCATGGTGGGGGGCGCCGCTAGGAGTGCAAAGGGTCAGGGATGACGTGCCTATTCATTGGTTCCTCATTGTCCACCATGGAGGCCCTCCAGACCTGGGACCATCCTCACAGAGTTCTCAGCCCAGTGGGTCAGGAGATGACTCTGGGGCATCAGATGTGGGCAGGACCCACAGGGACCCAGAGAGGCACGCAGAACTTGCCCAGAAGTTTAAATGAGGCTGCCAGGTCAGATGTATGATAAGAAGTAGAGAGGGAAGCTCGGGAAGGCAGATCTCCAGCGGGCATCTGGTTGAGCATAGATAGCTATGTTGGGGAGGGCAGCCACCAGGCCCTTCAGGGAAAGTCTCTCGAGGCTCACAGAGGAGGAGCTCGGTCTTTGCAAAAAGAACCAGAGAAATGCACTGCAAGGCCAGAACTCCCACAAGCCTGGGCTTGCAATAAATGACTCCTTTCAAGAGAGCATGAGGCTATGGAGAGAGAAACCCACTAATATTTTTTTTTTTTAACTTTTTTAAAAAAATTAATTAATTAATTTATTTTTGGCTGTGTTGGGCCTTCATTTCTGTGCGAGGGCTTTCTCTAGTTGCAGCGAGTGGGGGCCACTCTTCATCACGGTGCGCGGGCCTCTCACTATCGTGACCTCTCTTGTTGCGGAGCACAGGCTCCAGATGCGCAGGCTCAGTAATTGTGGCTCACGGGCCCAGTTGCTCTGCGGCATGTGGGATCTTCCCAGACCAGGGCTCGAACCCGCGTCCCCTGCATTGGCAGGCGGACTCTCAACCACTGCACCACCAGGGAAGCCCAACCCACTAATATTTTTGACAGACTTCTGTATAACAAAGCTGTTGGCCCACCCTGCAAGCATTGTTCTGACTGCACAGTTGTGTGCTACCTCCTGTTTATTAATGCCGGTCCTCATCTGATGTAGACAAAGTGTGTATCGTTAAACTCTCACAAACCACACCTATGAGAATCTAGGTATTGTCCTTGGATCACCTAGGGAGACTCTTGGGCCTCATCCCAGACTGATTTTCATCAGAGTATCTGAAAGGGGTTGCTGAAATCATCATTTTAAACAAGGGTCCTAGGTGATGATGAAGTCAGTAAAGTTTGAGAAGCATCGGCATAAAGTGGCACCAATGCTGTTTTGAGGTAACACGGGTTTGCTGAGTGAAAACAGCCCCAGTGACATGTAATGAACAAAAGAGTAAATGGTATAGAACTGAGTATAAGAACTATCTGGTCAATCCTCCAGTCACTCAGTATACATTATGTCCTGGGCCCGAGAGCCCCTGAGAGTCCATGAAACAGTTCACAGTTGGAAGGGACCGTAATTTATCACAAAGGGTGGGAAGCTGGCCAAGGGGGCTCAGGTCTCAAGCCCCAGTTGGGAAACTAGTGGGGCAGGGGGGAAGGTGCAGTGGCTGCCTCTCTCTAAATCAGGGGGCGTGGGAGATGGAGAGGGTCGCTCACCCTCCTTTCCCCTCCTTAGGTGGATTCGAAGGCCTGCTGCTCCAATCCTCACCTTTCTGTGCTCCCATCCTCACCATACACAATGCAAATTCTGCCCCTGAAAATTTAATCTGGGCTAAGAAATATCACTGAAAAGGTAAATAACCCAAAGGGAAAAGGAAGGCTGCCTGTTAGTTATGTTCCAGTGTAAATTGGTTTGCTGCAACTGCTCCCCATGTGAGCACACTGAGTGAGAGGAAGGGAGGTCTGGGGGCATGGAGGCTTGGGGAAGAGGGGGGCTGGGGAGCCTCTTTGGGGCTGGGGGTAGCCAAAGAGCAGGGTGTGGACCCTGGTTGTTTCTGGAGTCAGGGAGACAGGGCCAGGGGAGGGTGTGCACCAAATGCCACCTCTGATGATCTTGACACTTCCTCCCATCATCTCAGAGACCAACCAGGAAGACTGCTTCCCTGCTCCACCAGTTCCTGCCCCAGCACCCACTGACACTGCCCTGACCAACCGGACCAAGGCCTCTTAGCTGCCAAGTGCAATAGTTCTCATCTCAGCTAATGACCTACCTCTCTGCAAAATTTGACGCTGTAGTTCCTCCTTGAAATCCTCTCCTCCCTGATTTATTTTCCACTCCTCTCCCGGTTTTATCTAACTTCTCTGCATTTGTTCCTCAGGCTCATCTCCTTTCTTCTCCCATCTCTTAAAATTGATATGCCCATCAGTTCTATTCTGGACTCAGAAGAAGGTTCTTTTCATCTTACTTGTCTTCATTGGTTGATCTCCCCCACTTCTGTGCATATCTACTGCCACAGTTCATGGATTTATTCATTCAGCAAATGTTATTGAACACCTACTATGTGCCAGGCACAGTATGACTCCCAAGTCAAAATTTACAACTCAGATTCCTCTTTTAATCTCCAGACTATATTTCAAATTGCCTTCAGAATTTCATATATGTATGAAATTCATGTATGTATGACTGTGGCTGTGTTTCTTGAGACAGGGATTCAGGTACAGATGATTTATTAGGGGCATGATATTTAGGAAAGACTCGTAAGGGAGTTGGAGGAGCAGAGAAGAAGGGGCAGGACTGAGCAAGGATGTGGTCTCAGATGAAGTCTAGCTGGAGACTGACTGGGGGAGTGAGAAGTCTCTGGAGCATAAGTCACACTTCAGAGTTACCCTGCCTTGAGGGAAAGGCACCCCTGTATAAGAGAAGCACGGGCCCCCCTGGGGCGGGGGTATAACTGCCCAGGCATCTTTTGGAAAAGTGCACCCATCAGCCAAAGGTAAGTCTCCTGACATGGTCTCAGGCATAAGCTGATTGCTGCAACACTTATGGAGCGGGGGGCTGGGCACAGTGGTCAATAAAGGGGCCCTGGGGGGGGACACCAACTTATGTCTCCTCCAGCAGCTAAGACTCACGTAGTACAGATCCGTGCCCGGCACCACTGTTAAGTGCTTTATGTGTATTAACAAACTTAACCTCTCAAGTAACCCTGTAATGTAGTTACTATTATTCACATTTTACAGCACAGAGGTTAAAAGTAACTTGCCTAAGGTTTCTTGATAGGTAAATGATGGAGCCGGGATTCAGACCGAGGAGGGTTGGCTCTAGATTACATACCCTTAACTACCACTCCTCCTTCCTCGGTGTATTGAGTCTTAGCCTGGCCCAGGCACTGTGGGCACTGGGTAGTGAAATCAGTACAAAACAGCCCTGCCCTCATCGAGGTTGCTTTCCAGTGAGGGAAAATGGACAATAAATGAATAAGTAAAAAACATGACCCAGATGGTAATGAGTGCTAAGGAGACCAATAAATCAGGGAAGGGAGGTAGGGAGTGCTAGGTGACAGCTGCAGCTATAAATCGGGTGGCCCAAGGAAGACTTCACTTAAGAGGCATTTTAGTCCAAAGGAGGAGGTTTCTCTGCTTCTGTTCTCCCGCTCAGTCTGCTTGACCCTGGTTTACTCTCCTTCTGCACAGCTGCAGGGCAGTCTCCCCAAATCACCTGCCCATGTTCCATCCCTGAATGACACCCTTCAGTGGTTCCTGATTGCCCTTAGGATAAATGCACCGCTTCTGCCATCGTACAAGAAGCGTCCTGACTTGAGGCCTGCTTTCACTCCTGCCTCTTCTCTGGAAGCCCTGCTTCTACCGTTGCAATGCCCGGGCAGGGCAGGAGTACAAATGGAAACCCACATACCCTATGTCTAAATATTGAAAATTAATACAGCAAGCTAACGAACTATTAGATAAAATGTGTTCTACCCTACCACCTTGACAAACGTGTCTTCACAGCGACCTAGGAGGCCAGCTTCAGATTCAGATTTGTTGGGCTCCTGAGTTCCATGCTAGAACTTGGCAGTACAGGGAGCTCTGCCTTCGGCTCGTGCTCTGCCTACCTTCTCACGGCCCAGCTCTGTCTCCCACTGCGGGGGTCCTCATGCGTGCACGCGGACACCCGGCTCGCACATCTATGTTTTAGCCACATCCTTACAAATAGCAGCTCTTTGCCACCCCTCAGGCCGAGGTGCTCATACTGGTGGTGTTCCTTACCCTTGAGGAATGGGACTTGGGAGAGAGGCACACGTGGGCCAAGGAAGTAGGTAAAGACCTTTGAGCTGAGACTTTTTTAGGGTTTCAGGTACAAGGAACTTGGTCTAGAAAAGGATGGGGGCAGCATGGTCTCTTTCTGTCAAGTGTCCTCGTTCCCTGGGGGGAGGGTGTGCAAGAGGAGGGTCGGAGCCCAGAATAGGGCTCTCTGAAGCATTCAGACAGCAGTTCCTCATCACGCTCTGCCTCTCGCCCCTGTGCCTGAACCAAAGTGAATTACCTGAACTTTCTGAATATGCCATGCTCTTTTGCTTCTATGATTTTGTGATTGTGCAGACTGCAGAGTGGAGGTCATCCACTTGGGTTCCTTGCCCTAATTTCGCCCATCTCCTATGAGCTCCCTAATCTCGTCCCCTCATCATGACCCTTCACCCCACACCCAGTCACAAAAACACCACACGTAGTGGCAACATGGTGGGTCACATTATATAGTGACCTGAGCTTGGGCTTTTGGAGTCAGTGGTCCTGGTTTTGACTCTGTGCTAGGTACTTACCAGTCATGTGACCTTAGGCAAATTCTGTGCCTCAGTGTCATCATCTTTTACATGGTGATAACCATGCCAAGTTTATCCATCATGAGGATAAAATGAAATAACGTATGTCAAGCGCCCAGCCACCATCCCTGGCGCAATAAGTATGTGATAAAAAGTTCTTTTCCCTCCTCCAGCTATGTTCCTTGTTTCAAACCAAACACAGAAAGCACCTTGGTAGATTAGCTGTTTCCACAGAAAGATGCCAATTAGGTTATCTCTCAGCATTCAGCCCCCGGGCCTCTTTCCCCATCTCCTGAGCTAGTGAGAACTTCCTAGAGAGTATTAGTACCTTATTTCTCTTTTAGTTGTCAGAATTCATTCGTTAATAGAGTGTAAGCTATTCCTGATGACCACATTTAGATGCTGGGATAGTCAAGCTCCAGCTCTCGGTAGCAACAGTGACTCTTTGTTGTTAGGGACAGGGTTCTGTCATGTCAGCACAATTATGGTAACAGCGATGGAGCCTGAGGAGCAGGTAAACAAGGAAGTCGGTCATCTCTAAGGGAAGGGAAGGCCCACAGTCACCGTGCAGTGCCTGGCATAAGTGGGTACGCAACAAATGTGAGTCAGGCTAAACGAAACTAAGCTCAATGAGAAAAGCCGTTAAATCGCGATAGAAAAATAGATAAAAGAAATGATCAGGTAAGTCACAGAAGAAATTCTTATAGGCCAATAAGCTATAGCCAGTAATCAAAGAAATGCAAATTTAAATGTAATGCCATATTCTTGTTGGAAAATTGGCAAAGATTTAAAAAATTCAGTGACTAGTGCTGATGAGGATACAGTAAAGGGGCGGCGGGGGGTACTCTCAGCATTGCTGGTAGATATATAAGCTGATGTGCCCTTCTGTAAAGCAATAATGAGGATGATTAAAAAAGCTGTGGTGTAGGTATTAGATGAACTGTGTGTCATTAAATGTAACTGTTTCAAAGAAATGTTAGACATGAGAAAAAATTCTGTTATAATGAAAGGTAGAACACTATATGGTATGCAAATTACATGTACAAAAAAGACTGGAAGGAAATAGGCCCAAGTATTATAAATCCCTACCATTAGTATCTCTTATACAGATTTTTGAATATTCTAACTTTAATATAATTACCGGGTATTTTCTCATAATGGGAAAGAAATTCTGTAATTTAAGAAAAAGGCACATTGCTTTCAGACAATAAGATAGAGAGAATTATTTATGGAAGACGCTGGCCACTTACTGACTCAGTAAGTGTCAGAGAAGGAGAAGAGGTAACTCCTTTCCTTTGGGATATAGGATTTGTGGAGAAACAAAAGGCTCAGCTTTCCCCCTTTCTGAGTCTAATCCTTTGTGTCAACAAGAAGAAATGGAAAGAGTGTCTCTCCTCACCTGGGGAGTTTCCTGTGTAACTGGGAGGCCCAGTAAGCTGCCTTATGCTTGAGACATTCACACAATCACAGGAGCTGTGGTCTCTTCAAAAGTCTGTGACATTTTCATCACTGGCTGAGATTTGAGAATGAAGCCTGAAACAGGGTTTTGTTTCCTTTTGTAGCCTAAATCCTCCCATTGTGGCCTTACCTCCAGTAGCTATAAGCGATTGGTAGGTGGTGGTGCACGACTGTGGGGCATGCAACATGCACAGGGCTTTAAGCTACTACAGTCTGGGTAATAGGAAATTAAGCCAAACAACCTAAGGAAATGCTACACCAGTATTTATATAAACATGTGAATTAACCAAAGTCTATTTTGAGTTAGAAAATAAATACACAGGTTAAATAAATGAAGGATAGAGGGAAAGCCCTTCTTTCAATTCTTAGGAGTTATAAAGTCCAAGTGTTTAAATAAACTTTGCTACTTAATAAGTTATGTAGCAACATCTTGATTCACTTAGCCCAATCAGTTTCTGGTTTTCAAGTTGGTCACTGTCACTTCATTTGGCCTTGATTTCAAGAGTAGTTTCCCCTGTCTTAACTTCCTGAAATGTGCCTTTTTATACCCTGACTCTTATAATGGAAGTACATGAGACAACGGGACCACATCCACCGTTCTAATCAGTCCCACCCTTGGCCATCTGAGAGTAATCAGCATGGCTCAGCAATCTGAGTTTTTCAAAGTTGACATACAATTTGAACTACAAGTAATACATCTTAAACACAGTGATGTTATCAATACCTTGTGTACCATCTCTAATCAATTGGTAGAATCGGCCTAGACCCCTTTATTGAAAAAGATTCTTTGGCCCAGGTTGGGTTCAGTGGTAAAGCATAGCAGTGGCTGCCATTGATGTGGGCCCGGGGAAGGACAGCGTTCATGCCAAGGACTGTCCATCGCAGATCTAAGGGCAGAAGCATCCCTGACTCTAGAGAGCTTGTATTCAAATGGAGAACATATGATTCATCCCAGGAGCAAGAGAGAGAGACAAGAATTAAAAGAAAATCAAACATAATAGTGAATACCGAAACTGTAAACGTCCCAACAAGTGCAACTGACTACAGGGAAAGCTGAGTTACTTGCTAAGTGCTGGGAGAAGGCAGATGCCCTTGGTCAGATGGGGTTAATCTCGAAAGGTTTTCTGAGGCAGTACATTTTGAGTTGGATTGGAAGGCAGCCAGGAGACCTGGCGTGAAGTTGGAAGGTTGGTCCAGATAAAGAGGAATGCAGGTTTCCAGATGCTTTTTGACTGTGTACTCCAAAGTCTCAGCGTCCCTGAGTGACCATGCCTGACCTCTGACCTCCCCACAGTGAGGACGTGTGCAAACGTGGCTTCACCGTCATCATCGACATGCGGGGCTCCAAGTGGGACCTCATCAAGCCCCTCCTCAAGACGCTGCAGGAAGCCTTTCCAGCCGAGATCCATGTGGCCCTCATCATCAAACCCGACAACTTCTGGCAGAAACAGAAGACCAACTTTGGCAGCTCCAAATTCATCTTCGAGGTGAGGCCGACCTCTCTCTTAGCTCCCGTTTTCCTTCCCCTTCTGCCACCCACCCATTTCTCACCTGCACTTCTCCACCTTCCTACCATCCCCAACATGTCAGGGGCTGGTAATTCAGGATTCCTTGGCCACTGTGGCCTTGCCAGTGAGAGTCTCAGAAGGAATAAGAGGCTCATGAGATTGTCCCAAGGGCACAGAGTCATTAGGCAGTCCTGTTACTACTGGTGAGTGTAAATCAGAGCAATTGTTTCTGGGGGGCAACTTTGTAATTTGGGTCAAACGCCTTAAAAAGAGTTTATATCCACTGATCTCTCAATTCTCCTTCTAGGAAAATATTTTTAATATAAAAATTAAAACAAAAAGGTGAAGAACTAATGATAACTATAAACAAAAAATGTCTACAAGGATATTCATCACAGTGTTTTTTGCAATAATATACACATATGTATACACAAATATTTACATGTATGCATATCTATACATGCACATATGTATAGTTCATATCCTAAATATCCGTTAATTTTGGCAACATTAATACACAAATACTATGAAGCCATTAAAAATCATATTTAGAACAATAGTGTCATTGAAAAATGCACATGATATATTGTTTTTAAAAAGACAAGTTATAGGGCTTCCCTGGTGGCGCAGTGGTTAAGAATCCACCTGCCAATGCGGGGGACACAGGTTCGAACCCTGGTCCGGGAAGATCCCACATGCCGCGGAGCAACTAAGCCCGTGCGCCACAACTACTGAACCCACGTGCCACAACTACTGAAGCCCGTGCGCCTAGAGCCCGTGCTCCGCAACAAGAGAAGCCACCGCAGTGAGAAGGCTGCACACCTCAACGAAGAGTAGCCCCCGCTCGCCGCAACTAGAGAAAGCCCACGCGCAGCAATGAAGACCCAACACAGCCAAAAATAAATAAATAAAATAAATAAATTTTTTTAAAATTTAGGGAAAAAAAAGACGTTATAAAACAGTATGGGCAATATAATCTGAAATTGTTTTTAAGAGTATAGTATATGGAGAGGAAGACTGAGAGATACATGAAAATGGTTAAGTGCTTTATTTGAGGTGGCTGGATTATGTTTTTCTACTTTCTTTTGACAATTTTGTATTACTTTTATACTCAGAGAAAACATGTTTTTTAACTAGATTTTTCTAGAGGCCATATGTGTCCGCTGAGAATTTTTAATGACAACACATTAAATCGATGATTTAGGAACCTTTGTTCCAGCCAAATCCGAGCTGTTCTCCTTTCTCGGAACTCTGGCCCCCATCTGCAAGAGGACGAACCCTGTGTACGTGTGTGTTGGAAAGGCAGAGCTGCTCTTAATCTAGCAGCAACTTCTCGTTCCAGATGTTTGTCCCCAGGGGCCGAGAGCGCCTTTGTGTGGGGTGGTGGCCCCAACAGGTTGTGATTTGAGCACAGCAACCTGACCACCTGAGAGGCAGTTCTCTGTGTAAATAACACGAGAAATTTGACTTGGTGTAAAAACAGTTAACTCTCATGCTCCCCCAGAACCCCTTCCCAATGCTAGGAGTCCTGTAGGGAAATAAATGCTTTGTGTATTTTTGGTTTGTTTATACAGAAGCGGTGACAACAGACCTATAAATTTATTAGCTGAAGCGACTGGAAACAATCTTTCCAAGTCTTGAAACTTTTGCTTCAGCATAGCTGCCCAGTTTTTCCCGTCTCCCTGCACCTCCTTCACCCCAAATTGAGCAAGCTTGTCTTTGCCTACTAAACAAGAAGAGCAGGAGACAGAGGTGGGGGCTTCCAACTCGGAAGAATATTTATGAAGCAGTGTTTTATAAAGAGCAGATGCAGTACTTAGTGCAGACCGAGATGGTAGGTGCTACAGAGATGAGAGTCCAGGCTTGTTCAGTGGCAGATACTTAATGAATAATTAGTGAATAATCACGGGAGACTTCCTGGAAGTGGTAAACTTTGAGCAAAATTCAAAGGGGAAAGGGCTCTAACACAGGGCTTGTCAGGGTTTAATGCACAGAGTCTCCTGGGGATCTTGTTAAATGCAGATTCTGACCCAGAAGGTCTAGGTGGGGCCTGAGATCCTGCATTTCTAACAAGCTCCCAGGTGGTGCCAATGTTGCTGGTTTGAGGGCTGCATTTTGAGTTGCAGGGATCTAGATCAGCAGAGGTTTGTGTCACTGGTTGCACATTAGGAGCTTTTAAAACTACCCATGCCCAAGCTCCAGTCCGGGCTAACTAAATCAGAGTTTCTAGGGGTGGGGCTTGAGCATCAGTGTTATTTTAAACTCCCCAAGGGACTCTGATGAGACACAGGCAGCTCCTTCCTGTGCCTTTGGAAGGAGATAGAAGGAAAAGGGAGAACAGGAGGCGATGCTCAGAGACCAGCAAGACAGAGGGAGACGAACTGCTTTTAAGGGTTCCAGTAAAGATGCAGCCTTCAGATCATCCTGATGAGCTCTCACAGGGACTGAGCACGTGCTCCATGCTGGTGCCCTCGGTGCTTTACACACTGTCAGGTTTAATTCCAGCACAGCCCTAGGAGAAAAGCATTATTATCTCCATTATACAGAGGACGAAACAACGGCTCTGCGAACTTAGTTTGCCCAGTTCACACGATTAGTAAGTGTAGGGCTGGACCCTGAATCCAGATATTTCTCTAGTAGCCTCTCCTTCTCCAGGAGAGAGAATCAAGAAATCCTGTAGGAAAGAAACAATCTTTCTTGGTACGTCGGGGTGGTTGCCTGTGCCGTCATTTGCTGCTCTGTGTCCTGGAGACAAACATTCTCCACTCTGCTCTCCAAGAGCCTGTGGGGCTCAGAGAAAGCCGAGGGCCCAGGCTCCCTGTTCCCCGAGCCCTGTTTGTTCACTGCATCAGAGAAGGGCATCTGCTTGTGGGAAGAGGCAGGAAGATCGCCTCTGAGACCCTTGCAGCCCAAGACTGACCCACACTGCTTAATCCAACCATGAGGATATCCTAGGTTTTAAAGCTATTGAGAACTAGACCCCCTAAAATTAGATTCAGTCTGTTCTTCCAGCTTCTGATTCTAGCCTCCTAAGCCGTGTTGTGGCAGACTTGGGGATGGGAAGGAGGAAGATGAGGGCAGTAGGAACATAAAGGCAGTCTTCCCTTCAATGGCAAATGGTGAGCAGGTGGAGAGGCTCTTGGAACCAGTAAGCCGGTCTTTTGATACTGCTGATCTTAGCTGACCAGGGGGCTGCATGCTCTCCCATTTGCCCTTTCCCAGGCAGGATGTGGTCATTATTATACGGACTTATCTTGGCCTTTCCCCTTGACTTTCTCTCTTCTGCCTGCGGCTGCCCTGGGGTCTTCCCCTGACTTGCCCCAGCATCCCTGAGTCTCCCTCTCTGTGTCTGCCCCTCCCAGACGAGCATGGTGTCCGTGGAGGGCCTCACGAAGCTGGTGGACCCCTCCCAGCTGACAGAGGAGTTCGACGGCTCGCTGGAGTATAACCACGAGGAGTGGATCGAGCTGCGGCTCTCCCTGGAGGAGTTCTTCAACAGCGCCGTGCACCTGCTCTCGCGCCTCGAGGACCTGCAGGAGATGCTGGCCCGGAAGGAGTTCCCCGTGGACGTGGAGGGCTCGCGGCGGCTCATCGACGAGCACACACAGCTCAAGAAGAAGGTGCTCAAGGCCCCCGTGGAGGAGCTGGACCGGGAGGGGCAGCGGCTGCTGCAGTGCATCCGCTGCAGCGACGGCTTCTCGGGGCGCAACTGCATCCCGGGCAGCGCCGACTTCCAGAGCCTGGTGCCCAAGATCACCAGCCTCCTGGACAAGCTGCACTCCACCCGGCAGCACCTGCACCAGATGTGGCACGTGCGCAAGCTCAAACTGGACCAGTGCTTCCAGCTGCGGCTCTTCGAGCAGGATGCTGAAAAGGTAGGAGGGTGCCAGCCAAACCTGAGCAGGGCTGGGGTGGGGGGCATGCATAGCTTTCTAGAGAGAATGACGGAGACTGCTAGTCCAACTTTTTAAAGCTCCTCTTGTGGAGTGTCTATTGTGTGCCAGGTATTATTCTGTGCACCTTGTGTAAATTAACTTATTTTAATCTGTCAAGAGTCCTGTGAAGTAGGTGTATTATCATCATCCCATTTTACAGACGAAGAAACTGCGAGGCTAAATAACTCGGCCAAACTAGGAGGTGCAGCATGGCTGCAGAGTCCACGCTTTTGCACCATTGGACGCTGCCCCTCTCAGGGCGTGCCGTGCGTAGTTCAAGCCGGCTGAGCAACAGAAGTAACAGTGCTGTTACCAGCCACAACAACATGACTTAGCGGTTATTGCCCTGCAGTGTATTTGACTATTGACAAAGCACTTTCGCATACAGAGTCTCATTTAGTCTACGCAGCCCTTTGGTCCTTTGAGGTGGCTGGTGGTGGGTGTTCTTTGATCTTGGGGCCACAATGGCAGACTTGACACAGGAATCCAGCTGTCTTCCATTTGAAGTCCGGGGCTCTCTTCCTGCCATACCACTTCTTTCTGGAGGTTTTCCCTCAGCTGCTGCACACTTTGTCAAGCAAGATATTTTTCCAGCAGTGAATTTTCAAAGCTTTCCCCTTATCAGGGAGATATGAGAAAGTGAAAAAGGAAAACACCATGCAGTGCCTCTTTGCTGAGAATGCAAAAGTATCTCCTCTAGATGCTCTCCAAGCTAAAGAAGAGAGTTTACTGTTACATGCACTTTAAGAAGAGTGAAAGGGGCTCTCCTACCAGTTTTCTGAGAATAACACATTTAAATGCACAATACCACTCGTAGGAATACCATGACTCTCAGTAACCTGTGAGTTTTACAGACAGCGTCTGATATAATGGTTTTGTGTCTTTTAAGAGCCCATGTTGAAAATGTCTCTAGGTAGTTTAAGTGACGAAATCGGGATATAAAACGATATAATTATGATCCCAGTTTATGTAAGTGTGCTAACATAAGTATAGCTGGAAGAAAATTCACCACAATATTAATAGTTTTGATTTCTAGGGGCAAGGCTTATGCTTGATTTTAATCTCTCTGTATAAATTTTCTGTGCTTTCCAATCTTTTATAATTTATAATCACATGAAAATCAATAGGTATAATTTTAAGAGTGCATGGCCCCTTTCTACAACAGAATTTTTGAACATCATTTAAGCCAGAGTTTGGAAGAGACATGTATGTAAAGGAGTTTTTGCACAACTTTAGACGTTGCAAGGTTTCCTCTGGCCTTTCTGAGGGCTCTTTGCCCAGTGGCTGGGCAGCCTGGGTCTGACCCTGGCCTGGCCTGGATTTGGGGTTGCGGGCACTTGGACTACAGAATCCCCATCTCATATCCAAGTGAGGAGAGACACCAGGTCAGGAGCCAGCTGCTCTGCAAACCCAGAGGCAGGTACTTTGGCTCCTGTGACCAATGTTGGAAAGGTTTGGAACATTTCTTTTTCACTTGAGGTCTCTTCTGCTCTGGGGCAGGAGATCTGCTTTGCATCCTGGCCTGAGTGCCTGTTTCAGTGAGCTGGGACAGAAGAGGAGGTAGGGGACTTAGGTCTGCCTAGATGTGTCTGAGTTTGAGGCGCTTCACTGCATTCTTCAAGTTCAGGAAATGGGAAGCCAACATAGGGCACAGACAGTGCTCATCTCCAAAACAAAACAAAACAACATAACATACCTTAGCCCCAGAAGCCCCCACGTAGGGAAGGCTGACCTAGAGTCAGCCAAGTGCCAGCCAGCCAAGCAGTAGTTGCTGCCACACATATATCCTCTCAATTCATGCTCATGAGAATTGTATGGTATATTATTATTCCTAATTCATAGTGGAGGAAATGGAAGCTCAGAGAGATGAAACGGCTTGCCCAAGATCACACTGCCAGTTGGACAGAGCCAGTATTTTGTCTGTCTCCAAAGCCCACCCAATCTCTTATCCAATAACCCTACTATCCCACCGCTCCTAGGGTCTGCCTCACGCTACCACTGAATGCTGCTGGTTAGCCCCTGAGTCCCCTGGCCCATGATGACTCTGGGGAAAATCTCAGATCCCATCTTCTAATGCTCATACGACAGCAGGGGCTCTTAACCTTTTTGTGCTCTGGACCCCTTTGGTCTGGTGAAGCCTATGGACCCCTTCTCAGAATAATATTTATAAATGTACAAAATAACATATGGGCTTGGAAAATAATTATTGAAATACAGTTATTAAAATTTTTAAGTAGAGCAACATATGTACTTCTTTAGGAACATGTTAAACAACAAGATGGACTTGAAGTCTTATAACTACCATAATTTTGAAGTAGTGATGACCAAAACTGACATTTCAGGACAAACAACCCTGATATGATATGGGAATGTGTGTGTTTCTATTGATGTCAGAGGCCCAAGTATTGGTAACATTAATGAAGTTTGTTGCCTCTGTTCATAATTGAAGAGGATGCTCTATTTTAGTTAGAGGTGAGTAAAAATAAAGGCGTATTTTTTCCCTATTCGAATCCATGATCCCTGAATTCTGTGCACGGACTGTAAGTTAGGATCTGTGCTCATACCTTAAAAAGACGTGTATGTGCATGCATGTTTGTGCACGTGTGTGTGTGTGTGTGTGCGCGCGTGCGTGTGTTTGTGTAGAGGGGGAGGGGTGGGGGAGAGAATATCTAAAACAAAACAGAGGGAGTAAAAGGCCGATGGGAAGAGGGCAGCCCAGGAATATTTCGATATTGAGTCAGTGGCGAAAATGCTGCTCAGGCTTGACCCAGCTGCCACAGAAATGTGCTGGGTGAGGGGCAGGGGAGGAAAACAGTCCTTTTAAATTGCTTCAAGATTAATTTAAAATATCTGTGCAGAACTAAGTGCCTCAGCCCTTGACTTATTTGGTGCTTTGGAAAGGGGGTGAGGAGGGTGGTGGCTTGGGTAAGAGTTGTGTGTGCAGATCCTCATCTAAACAAGGGCCTGAGGAAATAGTTCCTGCATGAGCCACGTCTTAGCCTCCCCTCTGGTGGGAGGCTTGTCGGAGGCCTTTAATTCCAGATCTGGGAAGCTCTTGGCAATTGGAGGAGTCTGATGATCACCCAGCTTCTATTTTTGTAAAGGGGTGGGCACAGAGTCTCCCCTCTGGCCCTGTGGGTGACAGTGTCTTTCCCAGGCCTTGAATAATGGTCAGTGCTCCCCATTTACCAGCTGGCCTTGGGAAGTGAAACAACCCCTCCCCACCTTCCCCTGGCCTCTGCAATGACCCTATGCATGCATCCCTCATCTTGGGGGTGGCGGGGAAGGAGCCATTCTCTCTCCCAATTAAACATTTAGGGAGGAGGGACGCTGTTTTGCAGATAATTCATAAAGCAGGCCACCCATTCATTTAATAAACTTCTGCCAAGCAGCTGTCATGAGCCCAAAACAAGGCACTTGGATAAAGATGAGTGAGCCAGAGTTTCTGTCTTGGAGCAGCAAGTTGTCATCAAGTCCTATTCAAGTCATCAATTTATTATTACTTATGTCTGCTGTGTGCACCTCACTGTCCTAGGCACAGCCTCTGTGCTTAGGGAGTTTTCAGAGAAGGAGAATATTGCAGCTCAGGAATGACAGGAAAGCCTTAATGAGCAATTTGTGGGCAGGCTGGGTAATTCAGAGGTGATTCAAGTAACGCACCATGCATCTTGTTGGAAGATGAGCACCGCTGCCTGGGCCCTGGGCCCTCTGGTCTGTAACTAATGGGCCTGTCCTCCACTGTGTTCACAGAGCACAGGCCAGTCACTCCTCATTAGTCAGGCGCAAATTACGGCTCTCTTTGCAGCTCCATTTCACAGCCAGTTGCCCCCACTGCTGCAGTGGACCCTGTGTGATGAAGGTGTCTGCCCTGCAGTCACATCCCATTACAGGAGAGAAGGGAGCCCTCTTTCCCATTAGGGGGCAGTTTGTGGTGTTAAGCATCATTAAGTAGACTCGTTGTAGATGTCCCCTTGGAAAAGGGAAGGATGGGTGCTGCTCAGTGGAGGGTCTTCCCTAGCTCCCTCCCCCTTCCTGGGTGCCTGGGGCACATCCTGATGCCGGCCGTTGTGACCTCCTGCTGCCCATCTATGTGCTTATGCCAATCATAAGTATCAGAAAATACCAAAGCTGCTGCACCATCCGCCTTCTAATTTGGGGAAGGCCCACAATCTTCCAGTCTTTGTAGGGAAGGAGAAGTGCTTAGAAGGGCTTTGGGGCATAACTAGACTTAACTGATGGAGGAATATTTGTCCACTTCGCTTCTGAATAAAGGAGGCTATACTGATGTTTACCTGGGAGTCCCTCTAATCTTGCCCAAAGCCCTTCTGGAAAGAGAGAGTATAGTCCCACTTCCTGTAAGAGAAGCCCCTGTGAAAGAATGAACACAGCTATCCAGTGGGTTTCCAGTATTGGAATTATGCTTATTATCAGTTTATACAGCATGTTGTGCTTGTTTCAGGTGGAACACATCCAAGACAAGATCTTTGTCACCACACTTGGGAGGATATTTAGGTGCCCACCTCCTCCGTGACCAAGGTACCTGCCCAGATGAGAACCTCTCATTTGCTTAGAGGACCCTGGCCTTGATAGCTGCCCTTACCACGCCACCTGTGGGAAACCTCCCTTTGGAGAACCTAATTTTATTTTTTAAATTTTATTTTATTATTTTTTTATACCACAGGTTCTTATTAGTTATCCGTTTTATACATATTAGTGTATATCTGTCAATCCCAATCTCCCAGTTCATCCCACCACCACCACCACCCCCCCATCCCCCGCTTCCACCCCTTAGTGTCCATACGTTTGTGGAGAACCTAATTTTAAATGTCTTCCTGCATATTCACCCTTGCATGGTGAAAGTCTGTTCACACCCACGGGTGCCGTGTCCGTGCTGAAATGGAGCCGTGTGAATGGGGGTTCGGATGTGTCCTGGGGTGCCACTTACCACTTGGGAGACTGCAGACACATCTTCGACCTCTGACCCCCAATTATGTTCCCAACAAAACAAAGAGGAAGAGTTTGGGCTAGCTCAGTGTCTTTCGACTTTTTCCTGATTGCATAGGGCACTGTTCTCATGTCGATCCTCTCTGTCTGTGAAAATGTGTCTCAGTGGGGGAGGTGGGGTGGCAGCGTGTGTGTGTGGTCATGGTGGTGGGGGGTTGGTGGTGATCGACAATAGGCTTGTAAGGGGGTGTATCAGAATCCCCAGAGGAGTTTGGTAAAGACCCCCAACCCCCCAAGCCGAATGTGCCTGCCTCTCCCCCTGCTTGGAGACTTGCCACACTACATGGTGTCTCAGCCCCTTTACAGCTCAACAATTCTAGAGGAATTTTCACCTTTTTTGCTATTCATTCTCCCCTGTGTATCTACAGTTGGCTTTTCTCTCTTCAGGGTTGTCGCCTTGGGGGATGATGGAAAATAAGAAACTTTTCTCAGCAAATAGAACCATAATCTGTTGAGTTCTTTTCCTGCTTAAAAAAAAAAGCCCAAGCTGCTGCCCAGGGTTGTTAGGAGAATTAGATGGGATGATGTGGGTGGAGGTGCTGGCCCCCTGCCTGGCCCAGCATCACTGCTCCCTAGACCTTGGCTTCCCTTCCTTCTCCCTGTGCTGTTTCAGTCCTGATTTACTCCTCAGTCATCCGGCGCCTCCCACTGAGACCTCGCAGAGCGTGATCCATGCTACCTTACAAATGAACTTGCTCCAAATAATTTTCAGTGATCCCTAATGGAGTAAAGTTAAGAATCGAGTTTTGACAGAAGTTGGCAATTATGATATAGGTTCATGGGGTCTCCCAAGATCACTAGATTGTGTGGTGCCCCTGGGTGAGGCAAAAGAGAGGAGCACACAGGTCAAATTGGGATCATATCTGTTGGGTCAGGGTTGGGGGAGCCGCCACATGGAAAGTTCTCTGGAAAAACGGTGTCTGTCCTTGAAGCAGCCACAGAGGAAAGCGATTCTCCCCAGGGGGATGTGATCACCTGCTACATCTGAGACAGTTGTCACCTCCTGCTGTGCATTATAGCAAAGAGCATATTTGTCTTATTCTCTCACAAGCTTGCGGCCAGAAGCACTCCTACAGTCCATGCAAGAAATATGTCTGTGCATTTTGATATTCTTGGAGGTCTGTGCAAACAAAATAATGTCACTTTCATGTTAGTCACCCTGAGAAAATATGAATATGGGGCCCACTGGGTGAAGAGCATCATGGTAGGCAGCAGGGCACTGCACTGTTATGTGCTTACTGTGTTTGCTGTGTGTGTCCTGTTAACCGTATGAGCAATTTAGGACATCCCCAGGATGCCCTGTCACTGGGCAGAGTATCCACTGCTGTTCCCTGCCCTTTCCCTCTGAGGTATAAACAGCTCTGATCACTCCCCAGGGCCCAAAGCAGGACCCTAAGTCTCCTTCTGCCTGGGGTGACAAGAACCAGTGGGGCCGTGTGGAGGGAGTGCACTGCCCTCCTCCCTGCCCCACACTTGGCCCACTGCCTCTTCTCTTCGCCACCTCTCCAACCCGCACGCCCCTCGAGCCAGCAGTGTCATTTGTCAAACTGAAGTGCCATTGTCGTCATTATAATACGAAATATTTTTTGAATGTCAGTTTTTAAAGTGTTCTCACACCCCTGACCTTAGAGATTTTCTGGTCTAGCCCTTCCTTTTACATAGAAAACTTTGACCCAGAGCAGAGACCCACCCAGAGTCACCCAGTCAGTGGTTCCTCATTTGGTCTCCCGTCTACTTTGTGCAGTGCATGAATGTGAGCATCATTTTACATGGAGAGCTGAGACTTGGTGAGGTTGGGAGGTGTGCCTGGGATAGAGCCGGGTAGGCAGTGGGAAGGTGGGCCCTCTGCTCTGAGGCTGGGGCTCTTTCCCCTCCCCCAAAACACACACACACACACACACACACACACACACAGCCTTACCTTACCCCGGCCCTGCAGGAGAAAGGGTATGTATGCCAGCAACCTAGGAGGTGGCCAGAGGGGCTGGGGTGGAGTGGAGGCTAGTGGTCACCTGACCTGTGTCCTTACTGATGCTGTGGTAAGAGGGCAAACACTGTTTGGGCCTCTCAGGGGCGTGCTGACAAGTCTCTGTGATTCATTTGCCCGAGCCCTCGGTGTAGGGAGGGAGGCTTCCAAGAACTACGACCTTCTCTGGGGCAAGGTCTTTACTGAGTGGTTTGTAATTTCCTGCTTCTTTTGGAGAAGGGCTCCCGGTACCCCTTGCTCCTGCGTCCCTCCTCCTCCTGAGGCCTAAACCACTGCCCGCCACCCCCCTGCTGACTGGGCTCAGGGCGAGGAAGTGTGTCCGTGTCCCGCCCAACAGAGGACACAGTGTCCTGTATTATTTCCAGCCTGCCGGTCCTGGGAATCTCTACTTGCTTTTTCTCATTTCCTCCCCTTGAACATTAGAAACATTAGATTCCAAAAATAATCCAAGTCACAATGTTCTGCAGGCTGCATGTGTGCGTGTTTTTTCCCGAAGCTGTTTTTCTCCTCCTTACATCCTTTCTCCCTCTCCTTCCTTCCCTCTGCTGCGTGTTGAGCCCCAGTGTCTGCTGCAGTCGCCAGGCCTGCGTGAGAAGTGGGTGTGGAGAGCAGAGCGGAGCGAGGAGTGGCAGGAACAGTGGGCACGGCAGCCTTGGCTCCCTCCCAGGTCTCTTACGAGGGCCGGAAGGGGCCTGAATTGTCATAGGTGGCTTCTACTTATGTGTGGACCCCATAGCACTATGGACCCCATAGTGACCCTTTGGAACCGAGAACACGGACACTATGTTTACAGTACTTTCCATAATCCAGGTTGTCACCCTGATTCGGTCCACAGCAATTTAAGTGAGCTAGGAAAGAAGGATCCTGATCAGATAAGTTGTATGAGGCACAGGGAGAAGTGACAGAGAAACATTCATTGATTCATTCCTTTGTCCACAGACATTGAGCGTCTGCTCTATGTCAGGTCCTCTGCTAGGTGCTGACCTGTACCCAGCCCAAGCACTGGGTGGGGGAATAATGTGGGCAAGTGTAAGGAAAATCAGGTTCAGCATTGATGCGATTCCCGATCCTTGTAAGAAAAAGATGGCTAAGAAATAGTAACCACTCCAGTGATTAGAACCTGGGTGGATATCAAGGTCTTTATTGCTTACTGGGCAGAGATTAGGGTTGGGAGTCTAGTGTGTGGGGGGGGGAGAGAGTGGGGAAGTGGTCCAAGAAAAAACAAAACATGTCAGCTCTGCCCCAGTAGGGGAAGTGGAAGAAATGTCTTAAGCACCCTTTTTGAAGAATGAAAGACATTCAGGTACAATTTATAAAGTGAAAAACAAACTGCATCTTTGTTTTGGGTAGGGAAATTTTTCAAGATTTCTTCCCAGGCATTTTACTTTGAAGAACCCCCTTTCCCTCCTTCTCTTCACCTTCTATCCTCCCTGCTGCACCTCTTCTGCTTCCTCTCCCGTTTGTGACCCTCTTTTCCGTGCCCTTGAGCTCCTCCAGCCTGTGTTACCCCAGCCTTCTAGGGTGCATCCATTCTGTCAGAACTGCTTGCTTTGCTTCCCTTTTCTGGTCCTGCTTCCTTCCTTGGCTGGTTCCCTGTGTGGCTCAGGCTTCCCACTGAGGACAGAGAGCACAGGCCAAAAGACCCAGCCAAGGCTTCTAGAAAGAGCACTACCTTTACAATCACAGAGACTTGGGTTTGAATCCCAGCTTAGGCACTCGCTAGCTGATTAACTATCTGTGGCCAGTTCACCCTCTCTGAGCAGTTTCTTTATCTGTAAAATGTAGATTTTAATACATGCCTTAGGATTGTCATATGGATTATAGAAAATGTATACAAAGCATCTAGTATGCCGGGAGCCCGGTAGGTGCTCAGCAGATGGTAGGTTTGTGGAGACCAGCTTGAGCTGGGCCATGTAGATAGATGGGATCAGGAGTGGAAGAGAGGCGTGGGGAGGCTTTTGTTGCAGGGCCTGGGAGGAAGGGCGGAGAGTACAGGGTCATCCACAACAAGGGTACTGGAGCAGACAGTGGGCAGTATGTGACAGCAGAGCCGGGAGATGAGATAGGGCCCTGGTGCCTGGAGAAGCTAGTAGAAGGAGAAGGAAATTAGAAGCATGTGCCCAGGTTGGCAAGATCTTAGAACACTGCTGCTGAAGACAAGCCAATTAAATAAGTGCCGGATACTGTGCTGGGAACGGGCAGTTGGAAGATGAGCTGGAGTTGGGCCTTACCACACTGGAGCAGTGGGGGGGCGGGCACTGACAGACAGCTGCTACATGGGGAAGGTTGGCCAAAGAACCTATCACTGCCGTGGGAACCACAGAAGGGGAAAACTTCAGGCCAGGTTGGGGTGCAGGGAAGAAGATGAACAAAGGCATGGCAGCCTCAGGGGTACAGGGTGGGTTCTGGAAACATCTATTGGCCAGTGTGGCTGGAGCTCAGGCTGCATGGGGAGGAGTGTAGGAGGGTGATGTCCATGCCATGTCGATTACCTGGACTCACAGGAAGGGGTCAGAAATCTAGTCACACCTCTCCCTGAGTAACCAGGGACCAGAGGAAAGCTGGATTCTTGCCCTTTCTTGGTATAAAGAAAAAAAGGATGTTGGTTTCCTCCACGCAGAATAGGTGGACTGACTGGTCCCACCTCAGAGTGGCACTTGTCTTATCCTAAATATTTCCCTGGGGCACGCCTTGTCACGAGGTGTCCAAGGAGGTGCAAACCAGAAGGGCCTAGAATGGAGAGTGAGACTGGACTTGGGCATTCAGCCTCCACCCCAGGACATCCTCTTGTGTGCTTTGCACAGGCCCACCTTCTCACACCTATGTTTACACCTACCTCCCTCCCATCTGCCTATTGAAACCCTACCCTAGATGGACCTAGAGACCGTCATACAGAGTGAAGTAAGTCAGAAAGAGAAAAACAGGGACTTCCCTGGTGGCGCAGTGGTTAAGAATCCACCTGCCAATGCAGGGGACACAGGTTCGATCCCTGGTCCGGGAAGATCCCACATGCCGCGGAGCAACTAAGCCCGTGTGCCACAACTACTGAGCCTGTGTGCTGCAGCTACTGAAGCCCGCGTGCCTAAAACCCATGCTCTGCAACAACAGAAACCACCGCAATGAGAAGCCTGCACACCACAAGGAAGAGTAGACCCTGCTTGCCGCAGCTAGAGAAAGCCTGTGCGCAGCAACGAAGACCCAACGCAGCCAAAAATAAAGAAAGAAGGAAGGAAGGAAGGAAAGAAGGAAAGAAAGAAGGAAAGGGAAAAACAAATATCGTATGTTAACACATGTATGTGGAATCTGAAAAAATTGGTGTAGACTATCTTATTTACAAAGCAGAAATAGAGACACAGACATAGAGAACATATGTATGGATACCAAGGGGGGGGGGCGGGATGGATTGGGAGATTGGAATTGACATATATACACTATTGATACTATGTATAAAACAGATAACTAATGAGAACCTACAGTATAAATAAATAAATAAATAGAAAGAAAGAAAGAAGCCCTACCCTAGCTGAAGGTCCAGCTACTCTCCCCGCTCTTCCCTGCTGGAGGTGGTCTTTCTGTCCTCCAGGCATCTGTCCATGCATGGTCTTTATCCATCCCCCTCAAACTGGCCCTGTTCCAACCCAATTATATTGCATAGTCCTGGAGGTCAGGGCCAGCGTCTTAGATAACTCTGTTCCCCAGAGGCACATAGTCAGTGCCAAATAAAGAGTGGCCCGTGGCACAGTCTGTACTCACTAGGCTGCCTGATGGAACAGAAGTTTTGTGAGCGCTCTGAGCTGGCACAAGAGCACCACCTACTGTTGCGTCGTTTCAAGAGACGTCACTCCAGTGCTCTTGCTTGAAAACTGAGGTGTTAGCAAGTTTCATCTTGCAATGGAGAGAGAGATTTGGAGGCAGGGAAACCAGTTCTGGTCCTTTTATACTAATCCAAGTGTGGGCAGATGAGGTGACAGTGGGAATGGAAAGGAGAGGGACAAACCCTGGAGATAGTCTGAACGAAAGAAAATGGGACCAGGTGACCAACTGGAGGTCAAGGCGGAGAGCTAAGGGAACCACAAGGCCTTCATGTGAGGATGATGACCCCAGGACAGAGGTGGAAAGAAAGCCCAAAACACTTTGGAAGAAGGATGAAAGACTAAATTCAAATGTTAATTTCTCTTACGGCACAGAAAGGTCAGAGAAGTGGTGATGAAGGTTACCATAAACATTACCAAGAGTTATCTGTTTATTGCGTTTCTGCCCTACTCTTAGGGACGGTGGCTCTATCTAAGCACAGGCATTTACCTTAGTCCTCTGAAGAAGATTGTTAGAGAAACTGAGGGTTTTGAAGATTGGGCTCTTCATTCCTAAGTCTTTCCTGAGCTCCTGTGGGGTATGCTGTACCAGGTGTGGTCTGGAAGCTGGAAGCACGACTGAGCAACTCCTCCTGGATGTGCCTGAGCCTGGCTCCCTCGTGGTCCCCCACCTGTCTGAGCCCCATTGTTGAAGCTGCTGCAGGAAGAGGGGAGAAGGGAAAAGGGGAGTGCTGGCTCTCTTCCTCAGCTCAAGGTCAAGCCCACCTAGCACAGACCCCTTCCAGCATAGCACCTGCCCCTTCTCTCAGAGAGGGACTCCTGAAGGGAGGGCCACCTCCTCCTTAGCCCATGTGGAATTTTTTCCCCAGATGTGCAAGTAATTGCCACAGCTGATTTTAGTATGCGTGGGAGGATGGGGTGAGAACGTGCGACAGACACTCCATTTTTGCAGTAACAATAATAGTTACTATTTATTGAGTGTATCTTGTAGGCCAGGAACAAGCATTAGCTCCTCTAAATTAACTTGCCAAGGGCCAGAGCTCAGTTTATGCCTAAATGTAGCTCTGGGATAAAGTTGGGCACTATTTTCTCAGCTTGAATTAAATCAGGTTTGACCTCTTCAATTTTATATTTTGGGAAGTGAGTGAACATTCCCTCATGCTGTTCTTGAAAATATTTTATCATCATCTGTGGTTCAGACGGAAGGAATTTGGCCACTCAGAGTCAATATCCCCAGGCTGCCTGGGCTGACTCCTGGCTTGGTTGGTTCTGTTTCTCGTCTGCTTGACTCGCTGGCTCCTGGATGACCATTCCTTCCCCACAGTGGGGTAGCGTGTGTGTTGCCAGGGCTGCAGGAAATTTAGTCCATCCAAGCAAGCAGACTGGAAATCAAATGCAAAGAAAAAAAAAAAAAAACATTATTCAAAGTCTGAATAGGCTTGGTGAGACTTTTCATTACAACACTTAGCATGAGGAGGGCAAGCCCGAGGAGAGTGGCCTTTTAAGGCCTAACAGGAGTGTGCTCATTTTCAAGGACAGTGTGTGATTTGAACATGAAGAGTTGCAGCCTGGGTTTCTCTAATCCAAAAGCAACTTCTTTTTGTGACTGCCGGCTTATCCTGTCTGAATCCAGGGGAAGTGGGAAGGAGCTAGCGTGTATTCAGCATCTACCATGTGTCATGCATTGTGCTGGGCACCTTCATATGTTATCTTTATCTCCTCCTTTGTATTTATCTTCTTTGACCCAGACATTGAAGGGTTTTTAAGAAAAAGGAGGAGAGGGGGAAAAGAAGGGCGGAGGGAGTGGGGTGGGAAGGCAAGAACCCTCAGTTGATAAGAAGTCTATAATGTGCTAGTTGATTTTGTTTTGTGAGATCAGGGCTGACTTGGACTCCTCTTTGCAATGAGATAAATGACTGTATCTGGGGGCTTCGGTGTAGACACCCAGTTCAGGGTTAAAGGCTAATTTGACCTTATTGCTTTCCTTCAGTGTTTCCTCACTACCACTGAATAAAGGCCCAGTTCTGCCTTTCGACCTTTGCCTTTCAACCTAGGCCCCTCCCTGCCTTTCATCATCCCTCTCATGTCCTGCTCTAGAGCTCTTGGTACCTGCTCACATCCCATGCTGTTTTTCAAGCTGTTTCCTCTCATTCAGATGCCCTTCCCGTCTACACCTTCTTCACCTGACTAAATCCTGTTGTCTTTCAAGTATTGTTCAGCTGTTGTGACCTTCTGGGACTCATCGTGCTTCTCCCCGTCTCTACCTCTAACAAGTTGGAGCAAGTCCTTCTCTGCTATCAGCCCATCATATACACTTTTTTTTTTTAACATCTTTATTGGAGTATAGTTGCTTTACAGTGTTTCATAGTACTTGTCACACTTAAAGTTGACAGACTGTTGAATACATTTGTCTCCCTCACTAGACTCTGACCTTGATCTTTTATCATCAGTCTCTAAGCCAATGTCTGGAATACAGTGGGCATTCAGTAAGTGAATAAAATATTGTACTGAGCATCATGGGCATGTGACTATTTATATCAGAATTCTTTTGGCTACAAGAAACAGAACACTGGACTCTGTTGCCATGTTCCATCTTTTAATCCATTTTGTCCCTTTCCCTCCTATTCTCTTTAAGATGTTAATCATGATTCTTTTGAAAGTTTTGTCTGCTAAATTATAGCCTGATCATCTCTGGATCTGTTTCTATTGACTGTTTAATTTTTTTTATGCTTAGTCACTTTTCTCTGCTTCATATGTTGAATAATTTACTGGTTATTGTAGATGATGTACTGTACAGACTCTTGATTAGGTTATCCTTCTCTAAATATTGTTAAGTTTTGTTCTGGGCTGCAGTTAAACTACAGATCGTGATCCTATTGAGCCTTGGTTTAGGCTTTGCTATGACACATCTACTTCCATCTTTTCTTTAGTCCTAGGGTATAGCCCTTATTCTTAGGATATGGGTCTTACTCTTACAGTCTGGTCTTTCTGGGGTCCCAACTGAGTGTCCAGAGTGTTCACCAAAGTCTCTTTACACTGTTTGATTTAGAACTCCTAACATTTCCTCAGCACTGTGTAGCCTCTGACGTTTCTGTTCAGCTGTCCACCTCCCACAGCTGTTCTCTGCTAGATCTTCTGGAGTCTCACCTTGCCTGTGCACAGCTTAGGATTTGGCCAAGGACCTGAAGGAAATTTTGGTGAAGACTTTTAGGGCTCCTTTTCTTAGCTCCCTCTCTCATACTTCCTATCACTGTAATTGCAACCACCTTACCAGCCCTGAAGTCTAATCCTTGGTGTTTTATACCCATTAAGACTGCTGCTCTCTGCTCAGTTCCTGTTTCTGGGCTCCACAGTTTGGAAAATACCCTCAGGGAGAAAGCCAAGGTGGACATGGGGCTTACATTGTAGTTTCCCTTCCTTCAAGGATCATTGGTCTATGTTGGTTGTTGACCAATGCTTTTAACTAGTTTACATGTGGTAGAGTTAAGTTCGATACCAGCTACCCCATTAAGAACAGGCTGTAAGTCCACATGAACTGTTTAAATAAAAATGAAAGGGCATTAGAATTACCTGCAGAACTCCTACTGAATCTGAATCTCAAGGGTAGGGCCTAGGAAGCTATATTTTTTTAAGAAAACGCTTTAGGTAGTTCTGAATGAAGGCTAGGTTTGTGAACTATTGTGGTAAGATACTTGAACAGTGAGTTTGGAGGAAAGAGAAATCAGTATGGGCTCAGTTGCTCAAAGAAGACATCTGGAGGAAGTGAGACTTCAGTTGTATTTTGAAGGGTAGAAATAATTTGGATATTTGGATATGGAGTATTTCATGGAAGGAAAGATGTCAACACAAACACGGGGGTGGCAATGAGCATGGTGTGGTGTATTTGCATGGAAGTGAATAGAATATGACAGGAAAGGATGCTTGGTGTAGGACAGGGGTGTAAAAGAATAGGAGGAAAGGCAGATGTGGACCAATTGAAGGTGGAGGGGAGGTACCTTGAATGCCAGAGTAAGGAGATTGGATTTTGCAATATAGGTAATAGATAGCAACAATAATTTTGTGGGTTTTTTTTTTTTTTTTTTTTTTGGACTGAGGGAATGACAGGGTGAAAGCAGTGTATTAGAGCAGTGAACCTGGTGGGGGCAGATTGCTGGGTATAAGGAAGAAAACAGACTCAGTGAGATCAGTAAGGGAGTAATTGCAGTAATCTTGGCAGGAGGGGCTGAGTGGTGAGTATCAGTAGCAGTGGAAAGTGAAGGGTATATTTCAGAGTGATTTGAGGAAAGAGAACAAATGGGCGGGGTAAAGATGTGGGGTGTCAAGAGAAGGTAAGAGTTTTCATAGAACAGGCAGAATAGTTTTAGATGCTACTGAAACAGCAAGGGGATATTCACATTGAATCCATGGGCACCATGTGACTAGGAATCATCTGCAATTTAGGTGTGCATTTGGGAGACAATTCGATAGTGGTTTAAAAGCGTGGACTTTGGAGTCATATAGACTTAGATTTGAGTCTTTAATATGCACCCTGACTGTGTGACCTTGGCCAAGTTATTTGATCTCTCTGAATCTGTTTCTTCAACTAGACAAAGGTGGTGATGATGTTATCTACTATCTCGTAGGGCTGCTATGGGGCTTAAGATAACATGTGTAAATCTCACTGTGCAGAGCCAGGCACATATTTATTCTTGTCAGTTATTGGGGAGGTTAAGGTTAGAGAGCACCCTGGAGCAGAGGAAATTAGGTTCAGATGGACACTAGATTCTAAATTTATCTCCATCACTTACAAGCTGTATGATCTTGGGCAATTTACTTCAGCTCTTTGTACTGAGTTTTCACTATGTCGAAAACAGAATTAACAATACCCTTTTTCTGCATTATTATAAAGGCTAACGAGATAGTCTGTGGAGGTACTTAGCACAGGGGCTGGCGCATGAAACAGGACATACTATTTGTGTGGTTGAAATTGTGAGCCTGGATGGATTTTCAAATGGACAGAGCTGACGAATAAAAGGCAGAGGGCTGAGGGCTAAGGGTTGAGACTGTCCCAGTAAGGGTGTGAGGGACAGGAAAGAAAGCCATGAAGGGGCAGCCAGAGAAGTGGGAGGCAAGTTTAATAAATCAGTGTAGAACTGAAGGATTGGTGAGCTTTTGAAATTAGAGCGTTCCTATTGTTTTTGTCGTGCTGAGACTAGACATGGTATGTCAAGGAAGAGAGTGTGAGTGGGTGAAAGCACTGGTTCTCCTGGGAGAATTTAGTGTTCAGAAGCGACTTGTGAACGCAGGAGGGGCATGCTGATCATGTCTGCAGCCGGATGGCCTGCCCCTGAAAATGACCTGGTGTAGAAGGCCAGAGACGGTTGAGTTTCAGAAGGGAATGCATCAGATTCTGATGAGAGATCAAGGGAAGGATCAAGACCTCAGAAAGGAGGCAATTATTTTTCACTGTGGGTGCAGATTTAGGAAAGCAGTAAAGGTAGAAGGTGTTACAAGGAGTTAAAGAGGAAGTGGATGGAGGGAAAACAAAAACAGCAGGGGGGGCAGAATGCACTTCTGAAAGTTTGCTGATGATGGGAAGGGTAGACAGAATGAAGCTCTGAGCATTTTGGAAGGTGGAGCAGCAAGGTTCGGAGCATCAACACCGGAACTAGGCCTCCCGGGTTTGAATCTCAGCTCTGCCACTTATTAGCTTTGTGGCTTTGGGCCTCTCTGTGCCTTAGTTTCTCAGTCTGTAAAATGGAGATGATAATATTGGGGGTTAATATTGGGGAGATAATTAGGAGGTTATTGAGAGGATTAAGTGAGTTCAGTATGTTAAATGCTTAGAATAGTGCCTGGCACAGAGTGAGCATTCAGCAAATGTTAGTTGCTATTATTGTTGTTGTTACCATTACCATTACTGCTGTTATTGAGAGAAGGTGAAAATGAGAAAGGAGAATGGAGAAATGGAAGACAAGGAGAGACTATATACACAGAGTTTGACTCTGCAGTATGGATGCCACACCTACCAAGGAGTCTTCTTAGATTCTACTAAGCATTCAGACTTAAAGACTGGTATGGGCCACCCTTGGCGCTGATCCAGTCAGGACAGTATAAGATGGAAGCTGTGGTTTCCCAGCAGGACAGTCCTTGCAACAATCCAGCTCAGGGTCAAGGAGACAAGATCTATGGTGGGCAGCTGCAGAAGCTCCCATGGCTCAACAACCCATGCCCCACGGAAGCCAGTATCCTCTGTTGGCACAGCTTCCAGGGTTCCTGCAATGGACACGCCAGTCACAAGAGTCACCCCCTTCAGGGAAGATCAAGGAACGCTGTCCCCATCAGTTATTTATAGTTTATTGATAGTCCTTCTAATCCAGATACAGTTTACCAATCAGGGGTGTTTTTACCACAGGCAACATGACTTAGTAACATGTTGGCACATACTATCTTTCTCTGTTTCCAGGGAAACAGAACTGGGGTGTTAACTGAAGTTCAGATTAGCATGCAGAAGGGGAAAAGGTTTTGTTATTTCCTTGCTCACAGTGGGAGCAAATAGGGACATTTGCCTGTTTTACAGAGAAACTGGGGCAGTTCTGGATGTGAGCATCCTGTTAGGATGTTAGATCTGAGATCTGGGAATTAGGGAATTTGGGGATGGAGTGGGTAAGAAATATGCTAGGGGATCGATAGAATGTCTACAGGTCAGAGACACAGCCTGGCCGGTGAAATTGTTAGGTGCCCTGGCTGATCCCTGAGGCTACGGTGCTGGGGTCTCCAGGTAACCAGGCTGAGCCATCCTCTGAGAGCAGCTGGATTTATGGTGAAGGATAGAAATGGCTTCTCTCTTATACCATATACACAAGAATGCCAGCTGGCGTTCCAAAAGCCTAAAGGAAAACAGGCAGGGCCCAGAACACCTTCTCTCCCTCAGTAGATATGTATTAACTGTCTATCAGGCACGAGTCCCAGCCACCTCCCCTGTCTATAGACACCAGTGTAAAGATGGCCTCCCAGGACCTTGGACTCCCTGTGGCCTGCAGGCCTTGCAGGATACAGAAGAGGAGAGATGTCAAACTCCCTTCTGTAAGGAAGTCTAGGAACCTAGAAACTAGATCCAAATTTGGGGTTCCTTTATTTTTTCTTTCTCTACCCCGCTTTGGAAAAGCAGGAAAGCTCAATCCTAGGTGAGTGGATAATTGAAAACAAAGTTGAAGGGCCTTAAGGGTCCTAGGCCAGAACACACACATGGGGTCTGTGTGTTGCCCTGTTTGCCTGAGGACATGTGCCCGGGGTCAGCCAGAGTCGTCAGGTGGGGAAATTTGCCCTTAATTCCCACCCACTTCTCACTTTAGGTCCTCTCTCTCTTGGCGTAGGGCTCCTCTGCCACCCCATTTTAGGATCTCATCCCTGGGTCGTGCTCACAAAGTGCCTTGCTTTCTTAATAAGCTGTTTCTGTATCCAGGATAAACTAATTCCAGGAGGGGTTGCAGGAATAATACATTTTAGTAGGAGTCTCTCCTAAGTAAAAAAACTGTTAAGAGCCAAAGGGATTGAATCTCTAATAGTGAAAGGGTTGGGGAGTGGCAGAGAGGATTGGGGAAGGGGGAGTTTGGAAGCAAGGCAGGAGGGGGTGAGATCCCTGGTTAGGCTACACAGGGAGGGCAGGAGGGGACAGTGCCCTCAGGCATGACCCTGAGAGAGTGTACGGGGCTCTGAGTCCTGTGTGGGCAAAGGCACCACAGGGCCCTGAGTGTGTGTCAGGGTGGGGGCAGTGGGAGGATGCATGGGTGTCCCTGGTCTGTGCAGTGCCCTGCGGTGGCACCGGGAGTGCGTCTCCGGGAGGGATGGGCTGTGGATATTTATGTATGAGCTGCAGATGTGATTTCCATGAGCCCATGGTGATTTTGCAAAGTGAACACAATGCAGTTTTAAATCCACACCTTTCGTCTGTTTTGTGCTCTAAAACAAAACGTTAGGGAACTATGTGCAATAGAATATGCTCACTATATAGATTTTAAAATCTATCTGGTATATAGCACTTACCGAAGCATGAAACCATTGTCTTATTTGAATCTTACTATTATGCTAAGGTTGAAATAGTGTAAATTGTTATCCCCATTTCAAGGTAAGGAAACTGAGATTTAGACCATTAACCTAACTTGTCCAAGTTTATAAAGCAGATCTGCACTAGAACCCAAGTCTCCTGATTTGAAGCCTCTGTTCTTTGCACTATAACACACATAACATTTTATTTTGGAGTTGACTGCACAGCAAGTTTTCAGATGTAGCAAGGTTCTCTGGCAAGGAGGTTGTTAGTATTCTTTAGGGCACAGGCTTTTATGGATGGGTCGCTGCAGTGTCCAAGCAGGGTAACAGGGGACAACAAGTGGTACTGGAATGTGCATATTTAGGAAAGAAAATCCATTGGTTGTCTTCTGTCCTCTCAGTCAAGTCACCAAACCTGAATATGAGCAAATTAAAACCAATGTAATCTAAATTAGACAGTATAAAATACTAACACTAGGTTGTAAGGTAGTTTGAAAGTTAAAACTCTAAATCAGATGCTGTTGCTAAATTTGGCAAATGAAGGAAAATAAGCCCAAGATCCTCATTTAATATCCTTGCTCTATGAAATAGTTTATGCTTTATTAAAAACAGAACAATAATAACCTTTTAGCTATCCCCATATTTAAAAGAAAAGGAGAAAAAGGTTTCTGTTTATTTTCCTAATTTGCATTTAAATAGATTCATTGATCATTTATTATATATTAAGAACTAGATTTTTATATTTTCACTGAGTTTAAGCCAGCTTAAAAACATTACTTTGCAAAACATGGAAAAAAAAACCCCAAGTAGCTTACATGTAACATCTATCTTCTTAATGAGACAAAACTATGTTGGTTTCCAAACAAAGAGATAAAATTTCATTATTTAGACATGAACTTTCCTCCTGGAGGAATTTTGTTGTTTTATTACATTTTGTTGAACCTACCATTTGTATCTTCTCAAAAGAAAAAAGATGGTTCAAAATGTTTGAAACCACTGTGGAGATATTTTCTTTAGTTTTTTGGGTTATTTTTTCTTTAGATTTTTGTTCCAGTGTCTAGTTCAGGTGTCTTCCAGAGAGCCCAATTCAAATAGATCAAATCATAAAATGTCCTAGTTTAGAAAGGGTCAGCTTGTCTGGAGATTAGCAACCTCAGAGCCTGTGACCAACTCCCTCATGCATTTCTTTCATTCACTAAGTATTTATTGAGAGAAGTGGAGCTGTTTGAATCAGCCATCCCCAGGCACTGAGGGGGCAGGTGGGAGGCAGAGAGGAGGGGGCCAGGTACTGGCCACTGAATGGCCCCATGTGAGGGACAGCATCCTACCACCGCTGGAGCCCCACAGCGCCCTGGTGGTTGCCTTTTGTGGGGCAGCTGCTCTGTGGAGCCTGGGCAGAGGAGGTCCTACAGTCACATGCAGGAGGCAGGGCAGTGTCCCAAGGGCCTGGATCAACAGACACTCAGTGAATGTGCCTTGGGTGGCATGAATGAAGCCCATTGCGGGGGCTTCACTTCTCTGAACCTGTTTTCCATCCATAAAGTGGGCCTGCTGGAGGCAGCGAGATGATGCTTGTGAATGGACATTTTGAACCCTAAAGCACTGGACAGATGTCAAGGCTGAGACTAAGAAGCTGCATTTCTCTGGCTATTAAGAACAATGCCAGTTTTCTTACAGTCATTCTTTGTTTTCAAAAGTTAGAAATGTAAGCTGTAGCAATGAATATGCATTCTGATCCAGGAGACTCAATAAAACCAATTTTTATTTTGAATGGAAAAATATATACTCCGTAAGTTTCCAAATTGAGCCGATTGTAAACCAGGATGCTTACCTCCATTCTGGGTACTGCTTATCCCTTGGAAATGAAGAGGAGCCCAGAAATGAAGAGACTCGCCCACAGTCTCATGGGTAATTAGTGACAGAGCCAGGCCCAGAACCAGCCTAGTCCTCATCCCACTTAACTGCACACGCACATGGGTGCTTACATGCGTGCACGCACACACATTCTCTCTCTGCAGCCAGTTGCAGTGAATGCAGCAGAAATGCTGGTGACCCTTGCAGGCAACCAGGTTCACAGAAGTGAGTATTATATACAATTAGGCAGCAGATTCAGGCCTAGAGAAGACTTGAGACTGTCCCTAGGAAACAGCCATGTTGGAGAGACCGTGGTTCCTGATATCACATCAACTGTCTGGTCCCTAGATGCCTGAGATGAGTGTCACCTCCTTGGAGCACTGCCTCTAGCCTCCGGCATAGCTGAACTTTCCCAGAATGCGCAGCCCCCAGGGACAGCTCGTGTGCTCCAGTATGGAAGGCAGATGGGGCGCAGTGGCCTGGGTGCAGACCTCATTGTGTGAGAAGCCCATTCAATGAGGCGTGCGGTTCCTCCAGCACTCTCCACTCTTGCCTGCCTTTTAACTCACTGTTGTTATTGCTTTTCTCCCTAACTGGCCCGTGTTCGGCTCTCCTTGCTCTGTAGTCCAGTAGGGACCTGACGCCAGGCAATCTAATCATTCTGGTGCTAGCACATAACTCTCTGTTTATTAGCATATCTAAATACTCATTTAACAGAAAATACAGAGAAGGTCACTTCTAGGCCACTGGGATAGACAAGAAAGTATGAGTGAGCACTTTTCATCCTAAGTTCCAAGGACTTCAGGCATTTCAGATTTTCATTAATTTTATTGATTCTTTGGTCAACAAGGGAAAGAAATGACAGATTATTTTTAAATGGGGTTGAGAGGCAGAATTTCAAAGAACAAAAATTACACAATGAAGTTCCTTTAGACTCCTGGGGCACTTGTCTTCTTCCCCTCTTGTCCTTAATAGTAATTTTAAAAGCGCTGACCGCGTGCCTGTGGTGTGGGGTTGGCTGTGGCTGGCGGACCCAGGGTGGCGCACGCCACCGATCCTGCCCAGCCTCCGCAGGCACCCCCGGCCTGGAACATCTGCTGACACTTGAAAGTGAAGGATGATACTTTTGCCCTTTATCTGTGTAGGTAGCCGGAAGTGATCTGGGTAATTCAAAAGGGAGAATCATCTCCAAATTAAATCATGCCCATTTGCCTTGGGAAGGTGATGTGCTTATACTTAACCATGGGTTGTCATAGCCTTGATGTCCCTCTCCTGACCTCCAGATAGAACTCTAGCTGCCCACAGGACACCTCCACCTGAAGGTCTCCTAAGCCTCTCAAACTCAGCATCTGAAACGGAACCTGCTGTCTCTCCTCCCCCACCCCAGCTTCTTGCCCTCCTCTTGAGGTGGTGCCATGGTGGCACCTTCTCTTACAAGGATCCAGGGCGCCATGCCAGATACCTGGCTGTCCTCCCTCTCTCTTTCTCACCCTCCCTCCCCAAACAGTTGGGAGTCCTCAGTCCCTTCCTAGTAGCTCTCACTCTGCCCACTTCACAGACTCCACTGTCACTCCCCACATCCGGGTTTCCAGGTTCTCACTCTTGCTCCCCAGGATTACAACCTCCTAACCATTCTTACTGCTCCGTCTCTCCCCGCCCGTCCACATCCCATGCTGCTCTCAAAGCTCACATCACATTTCACTGCTCAGCTTACAACCCTCCCCTGACATCTTGCTGCCCGCAGTGTATGGTCCAGGTTTCCTAAAGCCTGTGTCCAGGGCTCTCCATGGTCCCTTCTACCTCCCCAGCCACATCTTCTCCTCACATCAGGTCCAGAAGCACAGAAGTGGTGCTTTCAGAGCCCTCTACACACTGGCCTGCCCCACAGTTCTGCCCCTTTGATCTTCCCTTTGCCTGGAGCCCACATCTCACTCTTTCACCTGGCTAATTCCTACCTGAGTCAGGGTCAAGTCAGGTGTCGCCTCCTCTGGGAAGCCTTCTTTGCTCTTCCCTCTCTTCACACCATCAAGAGAGGCTGCTACCTTGATACACCACACTGACCTTTATCTTGATAGATTTCTTTGTTGAGTTGTGATTTTAATCAAGTCATATGCCAAGTTGTGCTAACACTGTATCTGAGTCCATGTTTGCTTTCCACACTGGCTTTTAAGCCACTTAAACTCAAGAACCACATATTAATCGTTTTTGCCTTGTACAGTGCCTGACATATAATGAATGTCCGATAAATGCTGGTTAAACGTAACTGAAAAAGTAAATTCGCTTTTCTGTTTAAAGGGGAAAAATGGAATGAGGCTGTGGTTCTGCCTCCAGGAAAGCTGGCGTGATCTTTGCAGCTTCTCAGCCTACACCTGTGCTCCATTCTTCCCTGCTCTGCTCTGCAACTGAGCTGCAGCCTTTAGCTCATCCCAAACTATGGACCATGAGTTCCAAGTATAGCAATCCTCTTCTCCAAAGGTTTAGCACGTTTCCTGGCTATATCACTTGACTACTCTGGGCAGAGAATTACAGAAAATCCAAATTAAACCAGCTTGAATAATAAAGAGGATTTCTTGGCTCAGGTACTAAGGAAGTCCAGACACAGTGTGGAGATCAGGCAAGGCTTAATCAGGGCTCTGCTTGTTTCCTGCCATTGTTTTGGCTACACTCTTTCTCTGCCCATTGGCTTCACCCTCAAGCTGCCAGCAGAATGGCTATAGCAATTTGAGGTGCCAGGTCCCAATGACAGTATCAGAGGAAGAGAAGTCATAACTAAACAACTACAGTTCTGTTTTCCCAGAAGCTTCCAGCAAACTTCCCTTTGTGTTTTATTGTACTGAATTGGATAACATTCCTGTTTCTAAGACAATCCCATGCGTCAGGAAATGTCATACACTGATTGGCTTAGATCTGGTGTCCTGAGAAGGGATAACCCTTAGAGTGACCAGGCTTTCCCTTGGAATTGAGGTTCTGGTTAGCTCCCCTAAAAGTGAATGGGCCACCTGTGGGAGAGGTGGAAACCTAAATGAAAACCAAGTACAGAGCCATGGGGAGGAAAATGGCTCAGTGCCCACTGTGCTAGGCAGTATTTACTCTACCCTTAAAATCCTCCTCTTCTGGTTCCTCATGGGTCATAGCAGAAACCCTGGAACTGTGCGGCTGTGGAGTCACAAGAAAAGTTGATTGCGTTCAGAGTCAGTTCAACAATGTGTGGTTGGGCAGTGTAAGTGGGATGGGGCATGTTAGGATGCCCTGTGGCTTCCAACAAGTGTCTCTCTCTCCTGCTCGTGCAGTAGGGAGTGGATTAAACCTCCCACTTGTCTCCACTTCACCTGTCCCTAAAGCTCGCATTGAGGGGGGCGTGGCTTTTGACGATTTCTAAAAGCTTTTAAAAGGGGAAGTAACTAGGGAAAGTGAGCAGCTTCCTCCCCCTTCTCCTTGGTCCTCTTACTCATTTTCTCTCTTCCCCTAGGCTCTTCAGGGAAACATGGAGGCTGGTGGCAGGGCCTTCTGCTAAGGGGGAGGGCTCTCCTGGGAAGCCAGGCTGTGGGCCACCCCCGCCCTGAGCACGATGACTGGTCCTCACTGGGCCCCAGCAGGAAGGCTGCTTTTCTCCCAGTAGCCCTGAAAGTTCCTTGCTGTTGGACCCATACCCCCCTGATGACTGTGTGCCTTCTTTTCCCCTCTAGATGTTCGACTGGATAAGCCACAACAAGGAGTTATTCCTCCAGAGCCATACAGAGATTGGAGTCAGCTACCAGCACGCCCTCGACCTCCAGACGCAGCACAATCACTTCGCCATGAACTCCATGGTGAGTGCAGGGTGTCTTCTCGGGGGCAGGAGAATAACGAGGGGGATGGGGCCGCGGTGGAGAGGGCAGAAACAGACTTCCAAGCCGAGGAGGAAGGAGAAACTCTGAACACGCGGCCCCTTTTAGCATTCCATTTGCCAAGATAGGGACGAGTGCAGGACACGTGGTGAGCCGGCTGTTCCTGCAGCAGATTATGGTCTCATTTCTGCCTCCGGACCTTGCTTTACATGGTGAAAGGAACGTGCTGGGGTTGTAGAAGCCATCAGCCCAGTGCAAGACTAGAAAGGAGAGTGCCCAGTTCCACTCCGCTGACTTAACCCACTGGCATGTGTGAGTCACTAAGCTGGGATGAGAGGCACCTCAGGCTGTGGCGCGTTGGAAACGGTTGAGTGAACTGGGCTGCTTAGACTAGAGAAGAGGAGCCTTGCGGGACACACAGTTGCTGCCTTCAGTTATGTGGAGGGCTGCCTTGGAGAGAAGAGGGTGGAATTGTTTTGTGTTGGTCTAGGAGGCAGAATGGTCCAGGGGACGGCAGTTGGAGGGGGAGGCAGCACATGGTTCAAGAGGTGGGATGTACTGGAAGTTAGTGAGACCCCCGGGATGGGGAGACTTCAAGCAGACGCTGAGTTCAGAGAGGGATGTTTGCTAGCTGTGTGGCCATAGGAAATTTACCTGTCTGTGCTTCCATTTCTTCATTTGTAAAATGGAAATAATACTAGCCACCTTATAGGGTTGTTGTGAGGATTCAATGAGTTAATTGTAAGGTGGCTGGAGTTGTGCCTGGTGCATAGTCCATTATCAGTAAATATAGGTATTATGATAATGATGATGCTGGTGATACAGGAATCTAGTCCAGATGACACCTGTGATCCCTCGTAAAACTAACACTTTGGGATAGTAATTTTTCCATGTGGTCTCCCCAAGACTTTGAAATCTTGTCTGCCCCTTGAACCCGCTGTATCTGAAATGTCTGCAGCCTAAGTATGCCTCGACATCTCTGTCTCTCCCCTCTGCCAGCTCTTCCTGCTTGTACTACTGGTACAAAAGAATAGCTCCACCGTTCCCCGTATATCTGAACTCCAGAGACACCATATCATTTCATCTGGTGATGCTGGGAGGGGGGCGGGTGTTAGAAAAACATAAACACAGAGGATCACAGAGGCCAGGAAGGAAGATAATTTCATTTTCTATGGAGTTGTTTTAACAATGTTATACACTGGACTATGTTATACACAGAAATAATTCTGGCCTCAAGTTTTCAGTGTCTAGTTAGGGAGATAACTCAGACAGTCATGGTACAGCTTGATATGTGCGGTGATAGAGATGCTGAGTAGTGACCTAAGAACCATACAATCTCAGTGGTTTAAAGTAATAGAGGTTCATTTCTTGTTCCTACCACATACCCATCACTGGCTGATGGGGGCTGTGCTCATCGCCCTCACTTGATGAGACTGCCAGACTGAGGGAGCAGCCACTGTCTCAGATGCAGCCAGTGCCTCAGCAGACAAAGCAAGTAGCCAAGCGCACGCTAGCTCTGAAACCTTCCGCCTAGAAGTGACGCATTTCACTACCCAACACCAGTCACACGGCCACATCTAACATCGTGGGTGGAGGTATATGGTCCTACCTCCACATGTCGGGGAGGAGAGAGTGGGTACTTGTGAATAGCCCTAATGATTAGCACAGGGAGCCATTGCAGGATGTAAGGTAGAGGTGAACAGCGTGAGATTTGCATGGGAAGGGACCTCTGGCTGCAGAATAGAAGGTTGTGGGACCAGGCAGGGAAAAGATCAATATTGACTGTGTTACCAATTTGGGCCACAGCAGTCTTGTCTTCATCTAAATGCAAAGACTAGTCCAACTAGTCTTCTATAATTATGTCTCATCCCAGGCTCACTTTAGTCACAGAGGAGCAAACCAATTGATCACAGGTGATTAAGAACATGAACTCAAATCTAGTTGGGTTTGATTATCTGTGTGCCTTGTGGATTTCCCCTGGTGAATTTTACAAATTCTGTGCCAGAATCTTCATGTCACCCAACTGCCTGGCCCTAAGGCAGACAAACTCATTTTAATAAGAAGCAAAGACAAACATAATTAGGGAGGTAAGTCTACCATCAAGCCCCTCAAAACAATGAACTACAAAGTTAAATAGAAAGAGCCTTTGGCTTTGAATTATCTGCACCACTGCTCTTCTCTGTTAATATGGATAACTGAGAGTTAATAACACATCAAAAACCTTTCCTCTGACAAATTTACTTCTGAAGTCTCCATTTTCTGGACAAAAAAAATAAAAACTAGGGAGGAAATTTACTGAAGGGAAGCATCTTCTGGAGCTGGGAGGGAGGAAGAGGAGGTTTAATATACAACAGCCAATTAGCATGTTCCAGCCCATCTCTAGTCTCCCCTTGCGGTGAGTGCCTGCAGCACTCGGAGGCCTGTTTAGCCTGATTAGGCTGGCTCTCCTCTCTGGCTGCAGGGCAGGGGAAGGGAAATCCCAGGGTTGTTTGATCAAATTGGCTGAACTGGTGCGTTATAAACACCGAAGGTGCTTTTGTTAACTGGGAGGTTTACAGGTTTCTTATTAAAAGGGACTTCCCCTAAGACGGATGTCAGCAACCCAAGGAGGTGAATAGAGGGAATTACAGACTCCTTTTCTCTGGCCTGAGTGATGGATGTTGCTGCCAAGAAACAGATGAATTTAAGCAGCTACTGCTGGAGCCCAGTGACTGTAGGAATGATCAGTTACTCAGGGGAAGTGGGAATGTGGATTGTTTTGTAAGTTCACTGAGGCATTTCCTTTTCGGTTCTTGGAAAAGAACCTATACATATGCCCACACATCTGTCCATGTGAAGGTACATGCAGCGTGCTTTGTTTCAGGCTACAGGTGAGTTCTTTGCTACTGAATCCTGTTTTATCAGTGAAATAGGCCAGTGATCCCTTACCTTTCGGGGAGGTCACAGACCCCTTTGAAATCTAATGAAAGTTGTGGGTCTTCTCTCCAGAGAAATGTATGTGGACAACTTTTTTTAGGCATTTTCAGGGGATTCAAGGGAATCCTAAAGCCTATCGATCACCCTCCCCAATGTAAGATCCCAAGAATCTCATGACTTCTTTCTTCATTCATTCCACAAATAATTAAGGATTAGACATTGTGCTGGATGTTGGGCATATAGTGGTGAACAAAATGGTCTGTCCATGGAGGTTCCAGTGGAGAGACAGGTGGTATTATATAATCTCATAAGTAAATATATAAATACAAATCAATAAGTCTCGTGTTGGAAGAGTAAGCGCTGCTACGATGGAGGATAACAAAAGGGGCTCCATTTAAATGAGGGGAGGTCAGGTATATTTTTCAATTAATAATCAGTATTGACTTAATGCTTATTGTTCATTCATTGATAGTAATTAATGGTCTGTGAGTTAACTCTATAAAGTACCAATTCTTCTTTATAATTTAAAGAACCCCTAGGTATACTGTTTGGTAAATGAAGATGATCTAGTTATAATTTATCTGTTTTTTAAGTTTTGTTTTCATATGTCTAGTTTTATATACCAGTTAAAGACCGACCCCAGCTGAGGTGACCATTACTGAGAAATAATTGCATATCATTAAATCGTGGAAGCAAAATCAGAAATTTCCTAAATTTTGTCTGTGAATTGGTACCAATAAAGGCTATCAATTATTAAAATGTGGAGAGTGTGGGAGTATAATGCCCCACTGAGTATGGTACATGAGCAACTCTGAAAGAAAAAGGTTAAAACTGGTTGATCTTTGGCTTTTTGTTATAACATGTTTTTTTGCATTTTCCACTGGGGAATCCTATTCTTTTGATGTTTTTTTTTTTTTTTTTTTTTTAATTAATTTTTTTTTTATTTTTGGCTGTGTTGGGTCTTCGTTTCTGTGCGAGGGCTTTCTCTAGTTGTGGCGAGCGGGGGCCACTCTTCATCGCGGTGCGCGGGCCTCTCACTGTCGCGGCCTCTCGTTGCGGAGCACAGGCTCCAGACGCGCAGGCTCAGTACTTGTGGCTCACGTGCTTAGTTGCTCCGCGGCATGTGGGATCTTCCCAGATCAGGGCTCGAACCCGTGTCCCCTGCATTGGCAGGCAGATTCTCAACCACTGTGCCACGAGGGAAGCCCTCTTTTGATCTTTAATAATAATAATAATAACCCACCTACTAAACCCAGTAGGAAGATACTCTCTGGCTTCTTATAGTGCCTCATAAAGCCAGGTTTCCTGAGCTCTCTGGGGCCCTCCTTTTTCTTAATTTCGCCTTCTGTTGTGAAAGGCTTTCTCACAAATTCTCCTTCCCCTGAATGTGGCCTCCTCCTCTGATGGGAGTGTGGGCAGATGGAAGTAGGGTCGGGTTGTACTGTAATACGCGACAGAACAATCAGGTAGCCATCTGTGCTCTAGTTCCTCATGAAAAAGACACTCACAGGAGTACATACAAACATAACACAGTCTTATTTACAATTTTAATTAGCCGGTTCTTTGGGAAAGATAAATTGCTAATGGTTTCTGTCTAGAGTTTTAAAATATGAAGTGATATTCATTTTCTATTGTTACGACTGTGAGGACTCACATTAGTGATAACCATGTGCAGCTGGACAGTAGGAAGCCTTTCTGCTGCGGCATGTTGATAGCTGCTTTAATCCTATTAATTTGCTCACCAGAGGCACCTACTGCCACTTGATGGTGTGCAAATCAGACCAATTGCAGCAAAGCCTGTGGTGCTCTCTTTGTTTTGAGAGAAAGTTACAAATGGTAGCGCCAAGGAAAAACCAGATCTGGTGCAAGAGAGGTAAAGATTCTGAGCAGGTTTCCTGACCCCAATTTGAGAAGCCTTGCTCTGGGGTCCTCTGTCATCTTTGATTCTCAACAGCCTCAAACCATGATTCCGCAAGTAATTCCCTACCCCCAAACAGACAGCACTTCCTATGATGAAGTGACCCCACTTCCATCGCCCACACTCCCATCAGAGCAGGAGGCCACACTCAGGGGAAGGAGAATTTGTGAGAAAGCCTTTCACAACAGAAGGCAGAATTAAGAAAAAGGAGGACCCCAGAGAGCTCAGCTTTTGGGGAACACACGCGCACACGCACACACACACACACACACACAGGCACACACACTACTGTGATGTTTAATAGCCAGGATTTGACCCTGTCATAGCCACAAAGTCTCTTAGTACACATAAAACCTGTTGAAAAAGAGAAGAGATGAGTCTTAGCTTGTATGCATTAGTCTTTTTAGTACAATTTTTTTTTTCAAAGAATCTTGTAGTAGACTTGCTAAAAATGTAGATTTCTTTTTGGCTTCCACCCCAGTCCTAGAAAATCATAATCTCTGGGGGATGAGGCCCCCAAACCTCCATTTTTTAACAAGTTTCATGGGTAATTTATGTACATATTAAAGTTAGAGAACTGTTGTTCTGTGGAGATGTATATGTATTTATAAAATAGTCACGCCCTAAAATAAAGCATTACAGGTTCTGAAAGAGAGTCCACTTCTAGTATGACAGCATGAGGCGCTTTGCAAACCTACTCTCCAGTGAAACTGGTGGACATTATTTTAAAAGAACCATTTAAAGTCTCTAGAAATGGTCCTAAGTGCACACAGCAAATGAAGAAACATTTATTCAAGAAAATTTACTAAAACTTGGTAAGAACAGTGAATCTGTGGTATTTGAACCAGGACCCTCTTTCCTCCCACCTCCCAGCTCAATGAAATGGAAACGCTACTCCAGACTAGTGCAACCAAGAACACAGGGTCTCCTTTGCCCCCAGCTCCCAATTGAAGGACTGTCTTCCCAGATAGGACATTTCCTATCCTGGTCCAAGCTACCTGTTGCTGCAATTAAGTTCTAGGTGAGTGTGGCCAAGAGGTGGGGACTCCTTCTTCTGCCTAGTCCCCACTCATGGAGCAGAGGCTGTACCATGGGCACAACACTGCCGAGAAATAGTGTTGCCTGGGAGTAGAAACAAACTATAAAACAGAGAGCCCCAAATCTTGTCCCAAAGCAACTGCATTTATTTGCAATAGAGAGTAGAGAAGTTCAAGCCAATAGCACTCTCAAAAATGCCCTTAGGGAAGTTATGGTGAGAGGCAACTGGGAGAAGGTTTCTAGAGTCACTGGAGATATAGGATAAATAGTAGGCAGGCTGGTTTGCCAGAGAGAAAGAGACTTCCTGGGGCCAGAACAAATCTTAAGTAGTGACCTCAGGAACTGTCCCTTCAAAGGAACTTGGATTTGATTGGATAGATCTGTGAAGCAGATCTATATTTATACCCCAGGACATTGTTGAAAGCAATAGAGTAATGAGCTGGAAATTAGTGGAATTTAACAGCTGGGTGTGGTCAGGGAAAGAGAAAGTTAAAGAGAGGACTGCGAAGACCAGTGTCATCCCAGGGTGACTGTGGGCATACCCAAGGCTGCATCCCCTGAGGAGCAACATCAGAGGTTTCCCACTAAAATAATCCAGCCAGTCACTAAACAAATAAGCAGGCAAATAACAATAACAAGCCCCAAAAGTGAGGGAATCAGTACCCAGAGATGCTACAATGTATTATCTAAATGTCCAGGTTCCAACAAAAAATTATGAGCTATGAAAAGAAACAGAAATATATGATGGGGGGGTGGGGTGGGGTGAACAAATGGATAAAAAGCACACACTGGAAAAAGCAAGAAACAGAAAATGCCTGTGAGAGTGACCAGATATCAGATTTAACAAAGATTTCAAAGTAGCCATTATAAATATGTTTTTTTTAAAAAAACCAAAAGCTGAAGGAAACTATAATTGAAGAAGTAAAAGTAGGTATGATGATATCATCTCACCAAACAGAGAATATCAATAAAGAGAAAGAAATTATTTTGAAAAGTACCAAAAGGAAGTTCTGGAGTTGGAAAATACAATCACTGAAATGAAAAATTCACTAGAGGAAGTCAACAATAAGTGAATTGGAAGAAGAACCTTGAAGATAGAGCAATAGAAATTATGCAATCTGAAGAACAGAAAGAAAAAAGAATGAGGAAATATGAACAGAGCCTCAGAAAAATGCAAGACATCATCAAATGTACCATCATATGCATAATGGGAGTACTAGAATGAGAGAAGAGAGAAAGGAACATTTTTAAAAAATTATAGCTGAAATATTCCCAAATATTGAAAAACAATCTACATAGCCAGGAAGCTCTAGGAATTCCAAGTAGGATAAAGGAAAGAGATCCACAAACAGATTCATCATAGTGAAAATACTGAAACCTAAAGACAGGGAGAAAATCCTGAAAGCAGCAAGAGAGAAAGGAGTTGTCACAGGGGAATCCCAATAAGAATAATAACTGATTTCTCATCAGAAACAATGGAGCCCAGAAGGAAGTAGAATAACATATTCAAAGTGCTTAACGGAAAAAAACTGTCAACCAAGAATCCCATATTCAGCAAAGCTATCTTTCAAAAATGAAAGTGAAATAAAGATATTTCCACATAATCAAATACTGAGGAAATTTGTTGCTAGCAGACACACCTTATGAGAAACAATAAAGGAAGTTCTTTATGATGAAAGCGAGTGACCCCAGACTCGCTCTTTTGAATCTGTACGAAAAAGACAGAGAGCACTGGGAAAGGTAATTACATAACTATAAAAGACAGCATAGCTGCAAATTTCTTCTTCTTTCTTCTTGTCACTGATTTAAAAATCCATTGTATAAAATAATATGTATACATTGTACTACTGAGCTTATAACATATAGAAATGTAACATATTTTCCAGTGACAGCACAAAGGAGGTAAGAGTAAAGCTGTATAGGGCTAAGGAAGTTACTCCAGATGGTAACTTGAATGCACAGGGACAGAAGAAAACATCCAGAAATGATAAATAAGGAAGTGAATATAACAAGAGCTATAAACTTATATTTACTCTGCTTTCTTCTCTCAGCTTCTTCAAAACACATAAAATTATAAAAAGTGATACAATCTAATGCTGGGTTTATACCATTTATAAATGTAATATGTATAATAACATCACAAAAAGAGGGGAAAGGGCTCACTCCCTCTTGCAAGAGCACTGGAATCACAACTAACTGCTGAACAGTCATCAACAGGAAGACACTGGAACTCACCAAAAAAGATACCCCACATCCAAAGACAAAGGAGACGCCACAGTGAGACGGTAGGAGGGGTGCAATCACAATAAAATCAAATCCCATAACTGCTGGGTAGGTGACTCACAAACTGGAGAACAATGTTACCACAGAAGTCCACCCACTGGAGTGAAGGTTCTGAGTCCCACGTCAGACTTCCCAACCTGGGGGTCCAGCAACGGGAGGAGGAATTCCTAGAGAATCAGACTTTGAAGGCTAGTGGGATTTGATTGCAGGACTTTGACAGGACTGGGGGAAACAGAGACTCCACTCTTGGAGGGCACACACAAAGTAGTGTGAGCATCAGGACCCAGGGGAAGGAGCAGTGACCCTGTTGGAGACCGAACCAGACCTACCTGCTAGTGTTGAAGGGTCTCCTGCAGAGGCAGGGAGTGGCTATGTTTCACTGTGAGGACAAGGACACTGGCAGCAGAAGTTCTGGGAAGTACTCCTTGGCATGAGCCCTCCCAGAGTCCACCATTAGCCCCACCAAAGAGCCCCAGTAGGCTCCAGTGTTGGGTCGCCTCAGGCCAAACAACCAACAGGGAGGGAACCCAGCCCCACCCATCAGCAGACAAGAGGATTAAAGTTTTACTGAGCTCTGTCCACCAGAGCAACAGCCAGCTCCACCCACCACCAGTCCCTCCCATCAGGAAACTTGCACAAACCTCTTAGATAGCCTCATCCACCAGAGGGCAGACAGCAGAAGCAAGAAGAACTACAACCCTGCAGCCTGTGGAAAAAAACCCCACATTCACAGAAAGATAGACAAGATGAAAAGGCAGAGGGCTATGTACCAGATGAAGGAACAAGAGAAAACCCCAGAAAAACAACTAAATGAAGTGGAGATAGGCAACCTTCCAGAAAAAGAATTCAGAATAATGATAGTGAAGATGATCCAGGACCTTGGAAAAATAATGGAGGCAAAGATCGAGAAGATGCAAGAAATGTTTAACAAAGACCTAGAAGAATTAAGGAACAAACAAACAGATGAACAATACAATAACTGAAATGAAAAATACACCAGAAGGAATCAATAGCAGAATAACTGAGGCAGAAGAATGGATAAGTGAGCTGGAAGACAGAATGGTGGAATTCACTGCTGCAGAACAGAATAAAGAAAAAAGAATGAAAAGAAATGAGGACAGCCTAAGAGACCTCTGGGACAACATTAAACACAACAACATTTGCATTATAGGGGTCCCAGAAGGAGAAGAGAGAGAGAAAGGACCAGAGAAAATATTTGAAGAGATTATAGTCGAAAAATTCCCTAACATGCGAAAGGAAATAGCCACCCAAGTCCAGGAAGTGCAGAGAGTCCCATACAGGATAAACCCAAGGAGAAACACGCCGAGACACATAGTAATCAAATTGGCAAAAATTAAAGACAAAGAAAAATTATTGAAAGCAGCAAGGGAAAAACGACAAATAACATACAAGGGAACTCCCATAAGGTTAACAGCTGATTTCTCAGCATAAACTCTACAAGGTAGAAGGGAGTGGCATGATATACTTAAAGTGATGAAAGGGAAGAACCAACAACCAAGATTACTCTACCTGGCAAGGATCTCATTCAGATTCGATGGAGAAATCAAAAGCTTTACAGACAAGCAAAAGCTAAGAGAATTCAGCACCACAAAACCAGCTCTACAGCAAATGCTAAAGGAACTTCTCTAAGTGGGAAACACAAGAGAAGAAGAGGACCTACAAAAACAAACCCAAAACAATTAAGAGAATGGTCACAGGAACATACATATCGATAATTACCTTAAACGTGAATGGATTAAATGCTCCAACCAAAAGACACAGGCTTGCTGAATGGATACAAAAACAAGACCCATATATATGCTGTCTACAAGAGACCCACTTCAGACCTAGAGACACATACAGACTGAAAGTGAGGGGATGGAAAAAGATATTCCATGCAAATGGAAATCAAAAGAAAGCTGGAGTAGCTATACTCATATCAGATCAAATAGACTTTAAAATAAAGAATGTTACAAGAGACAAGGAAGGACACTACATAATGATCAAGAGATCAATCCAAGAAGAAGATATAACAATTATAAATATATACGCACCCAACATAGGAGCACCTCAATACATAAGGCAACTGCTAACAGCTATAAAAGAGGAAATCGACAGTAACACAATAATAGTGGGGGACTTTAACACCTCACTTACACCAATGGACAGATCATCCAAAATTAAAATAAATAAGGAAACAGAAGCTTTAAATGATACAGTAGACCAGATAGATTTAATTGATATTTATAGGACATTCCATCCAAAAACAGCAGATTACACTTTCTTCTCAAGTGCACACGGAACATTCTCCAGGATAGATCACATCTTGGGTCACAAATCAAGCCTCAGTAAATTTAAGAAAACTGAAATCATATCAAGCCTCTTTTCTGACCACAACGCTATGAGATTAGAAATGAATTACAGGGGAAAAAACGTAAAAAACACAAACACATGGAGGCTAAACAATACGTTACTAAATAACCAATCGATCACTGAAGAAATCAAAGAGGAAATCAAAAAATACCTAGAGACAAATGACAATGAAAACACGACGATCCAAAACCTATGGGATTCAGCAAAAGCAGTTCTAAGAGGGAATTTTATAGCTATACAAGCCTACCTCAAGAACCAAGAAAAATCTCAAGTAAACAATTTAACCTTACACCTAAAGGAACTAGAGAAAGAAGAACAAACAAAACCCAAAGTTAGCAGAAGGAAAGAAATCATAAAGATCAGAGCAGAAATAAATGAAATAGAAACAAAGAAAACAATAGCCAAGATCAATAAAACTAAAAACTGGTTCTTTGAGAAGATAAACAAAATTGATCAACCATTAGCCAGACTCATCAAGAAAAAGCGGGAGAGGACTCAAATCAATAAAATTAGAAATGAAAAAGGAGAAGTTACAACGGGCACCGCAGAAATACAAAGCGTCCTAAGAGACTACTACAAGCAACTCTATGCCAATAAAATGGACAACCTGGAAGAAATGGACAAATTCTTAGAAAGGTATAGCCTTCCAAGACTGAACCAGGAAGAAATAGAAAATATGAACAGACCAATCACAAGTAATGAAATTGAAACTGTGATTAAAAATCTTCTAACAAACAAAAGTCCAGGACCAGATGGCTTCACAGGTGAATTCTATCAAACATTTAGAGAAGAGCTAACACCCATCCTTCTCAAACTCTTCCCAAAAAATTGCAGAGGAAGGAACACTCCCAAACTCATTCTATGAGGCCACCATCACCCTGTTACCAAAACCAGACAAAGATACTACAAAAAAAGAAAATTACAGACCAATATCACTGATGAATATAGATGCAAAAATCCTCAACAAAATACTAGCAAACAGAATCCAACAACACATTAAAAGGATTATACACCATGATCAAGTGGGATTTATCCCAGGGATGCAAGGATTCTTCAGTATACGCAAATCAATCAATGTGATACACCATATTAACAAATTGAAGAAGAAAAACCATATGATCATCTCAATAGATTCAGAAAAAGCTTTTGACAAAATTCAACACCCATTTATGAGAAAAACTCTCCAGAAAGTGGGCATAGAGGGAACCTACCTCAACATAATAAAGGCCATATATGACACACCCACAGCAAACATCATTCTCAATGGTGAAAAACTGAAAGCATTTCCTCTAAGATCAGGAACGAGACAAGGATGTCCACTCTCACCACTATTATTCAACATAGTTTTGAAAGTCCTAGCCACAGCAATCAGAGAAGAAAAAGAAATAAAAGGAATCCAAATTGGAAAAGAAGAAGTCAAACTGTCACTGTTTGCAGATGACATGATACTATACATAGAAAATCCTAAAGATGCCACCAGAAAACTACTAGAGCTAATCAATGAATTTGGTAAAGTTGCAGGATACAAAATTAATGCACAGAAATCTCTTGCATTCCTATACAGTAATGATGAAAAATCTGAAAGAGAAATTATGGAAACACTCCCATTTACCACTGCAACAAAAAGAATAAAATACCCAGGAATAAACCTACCTAGGGAGACAAAAGACCTGTATGCAGAAAACTATAAGACACTGATGAAAGAAATTAAAGATGATACCAACAGATGGAGAGATATACCATGTTCTTGGATTGGAAGAATCAATATTGTGAAAATGACTATACTACCCAAAGCAATCTACAGATTCAATGCAATCCCTATCAAATTACCAATGGCATTTTTTATGGAACTAGAACAAATCATCTTAAAATTTGTATGGAGACACAAAAGACCCCAAATAGCCAAAGCAGTCTTGAAGGAAAAAAACGGAGCTGGAGGAATCAGACTCCCTGACTTCAGACTATACTACAAAGCTACAGTAATCAAGACAATATGGTACTGGCACAAAAACAGAAACATAGATCAATGGAACAAGATAGAAAGCCCAGAGATAAACCCACGCACCTATGGTCAGCTAATCTATGACAAAGGAGGCAAAGATACACAATGGAGAAAAGACAGTCTCTTCAATAAGTGGTGCTGGGAAAACCGGACAGCTACATGTAAAAGAATGAAATTAGAACACTTCCTAACACCATACACAAAAATAAACTCAAAATGGATTAGAGACCTAAATGTAAGACCGGACACTATAAAACTCTCAGAGGAAAACATAGGAAGAACACTCTTTGACATAAATCACAGCAAGATCTTTTTTGATCCACCTCCTAGAGTAATGGAAATAAAAACAAAAATAAACAAATGGGACCTAATGAAACTTCAAAGCTTTTGCACAGCAAAGGAAACCATAAACAAGATGAAAAGACAACCCTCAGAATGGGAGAAAATATTTGCAAACGAATCAATGGACAAAGGTTTAATCTCCAAAATATATAAACAGCTCATGCAGCTCAATATTAAAGAAACAAACAACCCAATCCAAAAATGGGCAGAAGACCTAAATAGACATTTCTCCAAAGAAGACATACAGACGGCCACGAAGCACATGAAAAGCTGCTTAACATCACTAATTATTAGAGAAATGCAAATCAAAACTACAATGAGGTATCACCTCACACCAGTTAGAATGGGCATCATCAGAAAATCTACAAACAACAAATGCTGGAGAGGGTGTGGAGAAAAGGGAACCCTCTTGCATTGTTGGTGGGAATGTAAATTGATACAGCCACTATGGAGAACAGTATGGAGGTTCCTTAAAAAACTAAAAAAGAATTACCATATGACCCAGCAATCCCACTACTGGGCATCTACCCAGAGAAAACCGTAATTCAAAAAGACACATGCACCCCAATGTTCATTGCAGCACTATTTACAATAGCCAGGACATGGAAACAACCTAAATGCCCATCGACAGACGAATGGATAAAGAAGATGTGGTACATATATACAATGGAATATTAGCCATAAAAAGCAACAAAATTGAGTCATTTGTAGAGACGTGGATGGATCTAGAGACTGTCATACAGAGTGAAGTAATTCAGAAAGAGAAAAACAAATATCGTATATTAACGCATATATGTGGAACCTAGAAAAATGTTACAGATGAACCGGTTTGCAAGGCAGAAATAGAGACATAGATGAAGAGAACAAACATATGGACACCAAGGGAGGAAAGCGGGGGTGGGGGTGGTGTGATGAATTGGGAGATTGGGATTGTCATATATGCACTAATATGTATAAAATGGATAACTAATAAGAACCTGCTGTTTAAAAAAATGAGTAAAATAAAATTCAAAAAAAAAAGAAAACAGGGGAAAGGGAATAAAGCTATACAGGAGTGACATTTTAATATCTCAGTGGAATTAAGTTAGTATGCCTCTGAAGCTGATTCTCATAAGTTAAGATATTCATGTTAAACCCTAGAACAACAGCTAAGAAAATAACAAAAAAAAAATAGAGAAAAAAGTTAGCAAAGATATTAAAATACTACATTATAAAATATTCACTTAATACAAAAGAAAGCACTGTAGAAAGAACAGAGGTGTAAAGACAGACATGTGACATATAGAAAAAGTAAAATGGCTGGCATAAATCCAACTATATCAATAATGACATTAAATGTGAAAAGGTTAAACAATCTAATCAAAGGTAGAAATTGTCAAATGGATTTGAAAAAAAAAAAGATCCAACAATATATTGTCTATAGGAGAAACACTTTAGATTCAAGATTATGATAGATTGAAAGTAAAAGGATGGAAACAGATGTATTATGAAAACAGCAATCATAAGAAAACCTGGAGTGACTACACTAATAACAGACTTTTAAATAGACTTCAAAACAAAACAAAACAAAACAAAAATGTTACTGGAGAAAATGGGGAACATTTTGTAATGATGGAAGAGTTACTCCATCAGGAAGATATAAAAATTATAAGCATATGAACCTAACAATGTAACACCAAAATAAATGAAGCAAAAACTGACAAAAATGATGAGAGAAATACAATTCAAAAATAATACAGACTTTCATACCTCACTTTTAATAATAGTTAGAACAGCTAAGCAGAAGATCAATAAGAAAGTAGAAGACTTGAATGAAGAAATAGACTATAAACCAAATCGACCTATAGAACACTCCACCCAACAACAGCAGACTGTACGTTCTTCTCAAGGGCACATGAAACATTGCCCAGAATAGACCATATATTGGCAATAAAAGAAATCTTAATAAATAAAAGGGATAAAAATAATATAAAATACGTTCTCTGACCACAATGGAATGAAATTAGAAATCAGCAACAGAAAGAAATTTGGGGAATTCACAAATATGTGGAAATTAAATAACACTCTCTTAAATATACAATGGATCAAAGAAGTAATAAAAAGGGGAATTAGAAAATACTTTAAAATGAATGAAAATGAAGACACAGAATATCAAAACTTATAGGCTGCAGCTAAAGCCATGCTTGGAGAGAAATTTATGGCTGTAAACACCTATAGTAAAAAAAAGAAAAAAAATCTAAATTAATATCCTAAACCTCCACCTTAAGGCACTAGAAAAAGAAGAGCAAACTAAGCCTAAAACAAACAGAAGGAAGGAAGTAATAAAGATTAGAGTGAAAATTAATGAAATAGAGAAGAAAAAAACAGTAGAAAAAAATCAGTGAAACCAAAAGCTGGTTCTTTGAAAAGATCAACAAAATTGACAAACCTTTAGCTAGAATAACCAAGAAAAAAAATTACTGGCATCAGAAATGAAAGAGGGGATATTACTACCAACCTTACAGAAACAAAAAGGATTATAAAGGAATACTACAAACAATTGTACACCAATAAATTAGATAACTTAGATGAAATGGACAAAAACCCAGGCCCAGAGGGCTTTACCACTGAATTCTATCAAACATTTAAAGAGTTAATACTAATTCTTCAGAAGCTTTTCAAAAAAAAAAATAGAAAAGGAGGAAATACTCCCAACTCTTTCTATGAGGCTAGTATTACTTTGATACCAAAACCAAACAAAAACATTACAAAAGAAAAGAAAGCTACTGACCAATATTGCTTATGAATATGGATGTAAAAATGTCCAACAAAATGCTAACAACAAACCAAATCTAGCAACATACAGAAAGAATTATATACTCTGATGAATTGGGAATTACCCCAGGATTGTGAGGTTGGTTTAACATCAGTAAAATAAAAAACAAAAATCACATGATTATCTCAATAGACCCAGAAAAACTATTTGACAGAATTCAATACCCTTTCATAATAAAAACACTCAACAAACTGGGACTAGAAGAGAACTTCCTCAGCCTGATAAAGGGCACCTATGAAAAACCCACAGCTAACATCATGCTTCATGGTGAAAGACTGGATACCCTCTCCCTAGGATCAGGAACAGGATATGTCTGCCACTTCTAATTAACACTGGAAGTTCTAGCCAGGACAGTTATTCAGGAAAAAGAAAAGACATCTAGATTAGAAAGGAAGAAGTAAAACTATCTCTATTCTCAGATGTCATGACTTTGTATATGGAAAATCCTAAGGCATTTACTATAAAATTATTAGAACTAGTAAATTATTAGAATTAATAAATGAGTTCAGATTTCAGGATATTTCTACACACAGTGAACAATCTGGAAGTGAAATTAAGAAAACTATTCCATTTATAGTAGCATCAAAAAGCATAAAATACTTGGGAAAAATTTAACAAAAGTGCAAAACTTGTACTCTGAAAACTATAAAACGTTGAAAGAAATTTAAGATCTAAATAAAGGGAAAAACATCTCATACTCATGGAGTGAAAGACTTAAATATTGTTAAGATGGCCATGCTCCCCAAATTAATATACAGATTCAGCACATCTCTATCAGAATCCTAGCTGGCTTCTTTGTAGAAGCTAACTAGTGGATTCTAAAATTTGTATGGAATTGCAAGGGACCCAGAGTAGCCAAAATAATCTTTAAAAAGAACAAAGTTGGAGGACTCATATTTCCTGATCTCAAAATTTACCACAAAACCACAGTAATCAAGACAGTATGGTACTGGCATAAGTATAGACATAAAGATCAATGGAGTAGAATTGAGAGTCCATAAATAAAGTCATATGTCTGTGGTCAACTGATTTTTGACAAGTGTTCCATGACCATTCAATGTGGAAAGAATAGTCTTTTCAACAAATGGTGCTGGGACAACTGGATAGACATGTGCAAAAAATGAAGTTGGATCCTTACCTCGTACTAAATAAAAAATAGATAAATTAGACTTCATCAAAATGAAGAACTTTTGTGATTCAAAAGTTGCAATCAAGAAAGTGAAAAGGCAGCCCACAGAATGGGAGAAAATATTTGCAATTCATTTATCTGATAAGGGACTTGTATCTAGAATCTATAATACAGGATAAGAGAATAAAGAACTCTTCCAACTCAGTAACAAAAAGACAAGTAACCCAATGGAAAAATGGACAAAGAATCTGAATAGTCATTTCTCCCAAGAAGATAAACAAATGGTCAATAAGTGTATGAAAAGATGCTTGCAAGTGCGTGAAAAGCTGTTAGTCATGAGGGAAATGCAAATCAAAACCATGATGAGATACCTTTTCACATCCTTTAGGATAGCTATAATCAAAAAGTCAGATAATAACAAATGTTGGTGAGGACCTTGAGAAATCAGAATCCTCATACAATGCTTGAGGGAGTGTAACATGGTGTGGCCATTTGGAATACAGTCTGGCAATTCCTCAGTTAAACATTGAGCTACCCTATGACCCGGAGATTCAACTGCTATGTATATACTCAAGAGAAATGACAACATATGTCCATACAGAAGTCCATACATTATACACAAATGTTTAAGGAAACATTAATAATAGCCAGAAGGTGGAAAAAACCCAATTGTCCATCGACTGATGAATGGATAAACAAAATGTGGTATATACATATAATAGAATATTATTTGGCATAAAAAGGAATGAAGTGCTGATACATGCTCTAACATGGATGAACTTTGAAAACATCTTACTAAGTGAAAGAATCCAGTCACCAAAGACCACATATTTATATGAGTCCATTTATATGAACAGTCTAGAATAGGCAAACCTATAGAAACAGAAAGTAGTAGGCTTGGGATGGATGGAGGATAGAGGAACAGTAGTGAAAGGAAAGGGTACAGGGTTTCTTTTGACGATAAAAATGTTGTAAAATTGACTGTGATGTTGGTTGCACATATCTGTATACCAAATACTATTATACTAAAACCCACTGAGTTATATACACTGAGTTTAAATGGGTGAATTGTATGGTATGTGAATTATATCTCAATACAACTGTTAAGAAGAAGGAGAGGGAGGAGGAGGAGAAGGAGGAAGAGGAGAAAAAGACAACTGGAGAGTGAATGTTTTGTAAATGGGTTCCCGCTACCTTTAAGATATAATCTTCTTAATGGTTGAAGGTAATGACCATGACAGAGCATGGGCACCAACCATGGTGGTGTTGGCAAAGCTGAGATAGGAGGCTCTGGGTGCACCACTCGGTACTCACTCATTGGTGTATTCAACAAACTTTTGATGTTGTGTTCTCTTTGCCCTTTGCTGGACACTAAGAACAGCAAGATTCACAAGACACAAAGCTACCTTCAAGGAGCTTGCAGTTTAGCCATCCTAAATTCATATGCCTAATGTGAGGAGAATTTTGCCCACTAGGATATAAGCTCTTAAGGACAGAGCTTTGTTTCATTCACACCCATATCTCCAGGGCCTGTAACAATGCCTGGCACCTAGTAGGTGTCTAATAAATGCTCGTTGAATGAATAGGATATTAAGCATGCTACAGCATCTGTTACCAACCTGGAGCAGAGTTTGGCAGCGAGGATGCAGAACTGGCAAGGCATGGCCTTTACTTTTGAGGGAACCCTACAGGACATGACTTGAGCAGAAGCTGAACAGCCATGAAAAGAAGGTGAATGAGAGCAATAGTTTCCATCAGGGGTGGGCCTGGGAACCAGGATGCTTACAGGGTCCCCAGGTGATGCACAGTAAAGTCCAGGAACCACTGGATGGTCTTTTAAGTTCCACCTGACCTCAAGCATCTTTGTTTCTGAGGTTCTAATGCTAAAGATGGAAGTAAAGCCATTAAAATGTGTCCTTCCCTGACAAGAATGAACGTGATCCAGTGTTTTCTGTTAGCACTGAGATTCCCAAAGGCAGGCCTTCTAAGGAAACCTGCGCTTGTAAAATGCTTCATGTATCACCAACCAGACCTATTCTTACTAATCGAGTTGAACAGGATGCAGTGTTTGTGTCTCCGCAAACAGCCTTGTGGGTGGAATTTCCATTTTCTTCTAACTCAGTGGGAGGATTAGATTTATTTTCTGATCTGCTCAGGGTCCATTTATGATCCTTGCTCTTGGCACCATTGTCAGCATTAGAATTGTCCTAAGGAGAAAGGAGTATGCTTTGAACTAAGCTCAGTGAAGCTGGTGCACATGTCTAAGGCAGGAGCCCTTCATCCTGATGGCCCACTGGAGTCACCTCGGGAGCTTTGAAAAAACACCACATCTGGGCCCCACTGCCCTGGACTCTGATTTAACTGTGCTGGGATGTCTCCCAGGAAACCTGTACAAGGTGGAGAACCAGACTGAGAATCACTGAATCAGGTGGAGAAAATAAGCCAACTGACATTAGCCCTAGGGTCAAACTCTAAAGGTATTGGATAATTAACCTGTGGAATTGGAGGACTTCCCTTCAAGGTCAGGAGTATCCAGGGAGAAAGAGTATCTGTCTTTAGTCTCTGTTCCTTGCTCCCTACTCCAGCCTCTCCAGGTGCCCCATTTTCCTTTACCCACCAGACTCTAATCAGCCATGTTTTGGGGATTGGCCCCTATTCAAACCAGAAACAGAGGGAAGCTCCTTGGCAGAGGCAAAGCATCACTCTGTACCACTCAGTATCACCCTGCTGCACAGTGCTGGCTCCCCTCACCTTGCTGCCCAGTCACGTGGCCTAGGTCCCTTCTGAAAGGCTTCTCTGAGCTGACCTGCAGGGCTTGGCTGACCATACAGATTTCTGATTCGTGGCTGGCACTGGCCTGGTTCAGCCTTCTCTCCTGATCATTCACCCCGTCCAGGGCACAGGTTTCCCTCCTCTTCCACCTCACTCCTGGTTCTCTGCCCAACACCCTTGGTACCTTTTTTCTAGCTTTAGTCCACTACTCTGGGGGGCCCTCTGTCAGCATGTCCCTTGCCCTCAGGATATTTGCTGTGCCCTCTGGGTGTTTACCCCCTGAGCCTTGTAGCTCAATTTACCCACACACTTTGACACACATGCAGCCAGTGCCTGCTCTCTGCCAGGTCTGTAGCTGCCAAGGAGTTAATTTGTCTGAAATTCAGCCAAAGCTGACTCATGCCTCTTCTCTGAGGTCTCCTGGAGCCGAATGAAAGGCATGAAATGGTCTGTGAAACCTAGCACGTCAGATGAGATAATGTACACGAAAGGGCTTAAACTGTAAAGCACGACACAAATATGAAGTATTGATAATAATAAGCAGCAGCAACATTGCACATGCCTTTCTGAAGCAAGGCTGATAGCCGACCAGGAGTACCAGACAAGGGACAGAGACTGATCAGGGACAGGCAAGACGTTTACGAATCAGAAGATTCAAGAACTGAGAGGTCAGGACTAGATAGGCAGATGAGAAGGGAGCAGTGCCAAAATAAGAAAACGAAACAGAGGTCAGAGTTCGCGACCCAACCAGAGGCCCAGAAATGAGGAAGAACTAAAGGATTTCCATCAGCAAGTCCACTTGGTTCTGCCCTCAAAGTATATCCAGAATCTGGCCACTTGTTTCCACTTCCACAGCCATTACCTGCCTGGACTACTGTAGTAGCTCCTATCTGGTCTCCCTGCTTCCACCTTTGTTTCCTTACAGTCCATTCTTAACATAACAGCCCTAGCGATCCTGCCAAAAGTATGCCACTCCTGTGCTCAAAATGCTTTAATCCTTTCAGGATAAAAGCTGAAGTCCCTTACCATGGCTTATGAGGCTCTATGTGGTCTGGACCCCCATTACCCCTCCAATCTCATCCTCTACCACCTACTCATCTTCTCCAGTCACCCTGGGCTTCTTGCTGTTTCTTGAATGCTCCAAGGTCATTTCTGCCTCGTGGTCTTTGCCCCTGCTGTTTCCTTACCTGGAGCCTCTTCCTGGCTGTTCATTCTCTCACTTCATTCAGGGCTAAGCTCCAGTGTCACCCTCAGTTTCAGGGGTCAGCCTGCCCTGACTTCTCTATCTTAAGTAGCACTTCCCAGCCCCACCATGCTCTATCCTTTTCCCAGCTATATTTCGTATAGCACTGAAATAAGAAATATATAGTAGATATTACCTTATTGTCTGACTCTTCTAAAATGTAAGCTCCATGAGCATAGGAGTTTTGCCTGCTTGTTCCCTGCTTGCACAGTGCCTTGAATTATTGGATGAATGGTTGAATAAACAAATAGGATAGCAGATTTAAGACTCTGACAATAAATCACGATATTGAGTAAAGGGGCAAAGAATTGCCTTAATCCTGAGCTTTACTGTGGTTCTGTGGAGACAGCAACCTGTTCCTCAAGGTGACTGGCCTTGGATTTACAGGTAGAGATTATTCTTCCAAGAAGGAAGAGGACAAGAAAAGTCCACCTGCCAGGCTCCTGCCCATTCTGGAGCTGAGCTATTCTGGGAATTCCAAGGGCAAGTCAAGGACCCCAGTGGGGAGGCTTCAGAGAAGTAGACATTTTTATTGAATTCTCTCTCCAGGAGCCCTATTTTTCTGGGATATGAGTTTTTGAATCTTTGGGAGCAATTTCTCTTCATCATCTCCCTTGAGGGACATCTTTGGTTGGCTCAACTGCTTTCACATTTATGGCAAAGTAAAACAGTGCAGTGGGAAAGAACATGGGCACTTGGTGCTAACCGTGCCTCTGTATTTCCTTCCTAGTTGTGAGATCACAGGCAAGTTATTTCAGTTTCTCAGAGCCTCACTACCTCGTCCATAAATGGAGGATAGTGTTGGTACCTTTGCCAGGGATGTTGTAAGGATGAAATGTGATCATGCATTTTAAGCACAACATTTGGCATGATGTTATGCTTGCCAAATGTTCAGCTCTTATCATTGTCAGGGTCAGGAGTGGTAGAAGAAATAGTTCTTGTTCGGGGCAGCTCCTCGTAGTTCCCATCCGTAGAGCGTCTCAAACTTTAATGTGCATACGTATCACTTGGGACAATCTTGTTAAAATGCAGATTCTGATCCAGAAGATCGGGAAGGGGCCTGAGATTCTGCATTTCTAACCAGTTCCCAGGTTGAGCTGATGCCAGGACCAAGCTCTGAATAGCTAAGAGAAATGCAGAAGAAAGGCCTGGGAAATAAAATACTGGTGAATGTGTTTCTGTGAAGTTTTATAGCCTCTCATTCCAACCTTAAAGGCAGCCTGAAATTACTACATCCTAACTCAGAAGAGCTACATTGTTTCCAGCCTCTTTCCCTGCTGGCCTCCCTGAATCTAATTCCAGCTGTACCCATCCCTCCCTACCATTTCAATCGTGCAATAATGCCTCATACAAAGACACTCACCCTTTTAAGGAAGTTTCACTCAGAGCTGAGAGAGGAGAGACAGAAGGTTTTCTCTTTTACTTAAATCTGCTCCTGGGTTTCCTTGGCCCTCGGACATATGGCCAGGCGTTTGTTTTCATGGCTGCTTAATGGTTTGTAAGGCAATTGCTGGAGGAAACACTGCTACAGCAAGCCAGGCGGGAGAGACAGAGGGTTTCACAAGCCAGTGTTATCTTTGCTGAGCACCAGGGCTGTTCCAGCTTCTTTCCTCTCTCTGCCCGACAGTGACAGATGGCTTCCACATGGTTTGACCTACTGTTTGGCCAGCCCTGACCAGATAGTCATCCATCAGCTGCCCTGTTTGGTTCCCTAGAGGGCACCCTGTGGTTTAAGAAGTTAAAGGTTTCATTTAGAGCTCACCGCATCTCATAGCTATTGTAGTAGAGTTTCAAGTGTGGACAGTTCTCATTCCAGATGTTCCTATCCCGGTGTCCATATGTTTCGAGGTGGGATCAGCAGGTTTACATGGTAATGTTCAACTAATTAATCATAAGCTGAATACTTTAACAGCTTCAGGACCCAAAGTGGGTTTCGTACTAGCAAAGATGTAAGCGATCATACGGTACTATTAATCTGGAAAAAGGAGGTGAGGTTCAGCTTTTTCCATTGCTTTGGCACAATCTATTTCTTACTGATTCTGAATGTTACTCATGAAGCCTCTGAAAGCTGTATGGGAAAATCTCCAAATAATTCTCCTCATGGCTCTCTTTGAGTGTTACAAAACAAAAACTTAAATTAATATTATCCGCAGGGAATGAGAAAAAGGTAGTATAAGCAGAAGGGTCATGCAGACTAAGAATCAGGAGACCTGAGTCTAGTCCCAGTTTGCCTCTCTTTTTGTGACTTTGAATACACCACTTAATTGATCAAACAGATCTTTTAATCACCTACTAGGTGGATTCAAGCAAGAAATGTCTGGGTTTTATTATTTTTTTTCTAACTGTAAAATGAGATTATTATATGAACTTGGCTTCTAAAAACTTTAAATGAAGCGTGTTTGTATTCTCTTCCTTCTTAAAGCGTAATTTGCTCACTAAAACTTGCCTATTTCACTTGTACATAAATTGTACTTTACTTGTAAAAAAAAATGCTTTACCAAAGTAAAAAGATACAGGGACATTTGAGTAGTTACAGCTTTCATGGATTGCAACCTGACCAAATCTATTAAAATTAAAGATACAGGGGCTTCCCTGGTGGCGCAGTGGTTGGGAATCTGCCTGCCAATGCAGGGGACACGGGTTTGAGCCCTGGTCCGGAAGGATCCCACACGCTGCGGAGCAGCTAAGCCCGTGCACCACAACTGCTGAGCCTGTGCTCTAGAGCCTGCGAGCCACAACTACTGAAGCCTGCAAGCCACAACTACTGAAGCCCGCACGCCTAGAGCCCCTGCTCCACAACAAGAGAAGCCACCGCAATGAGAAGCCCGTGCACTGCAACGAAGAGTAGCCCCCGCTTGCCACAACTAGAGAAAGCCCGTGTGCAGCAACAAAGACCCAATGCAGCCAAAAATAAACAAATAAATTAAAAAATAATAAATTTAAAAAAAAAATTAAAGATACATTAAAATAATTTTTAAAACTAAAAAATATTTTAAATACCAAATCTATTATTCGGTTGGCCAAAAAGTTCGTTCTGTTTTAAGTAAAAATAAAGACGTTTTTCATTTTCACCAAGAACTTTATTGAGCAATGTATTCATTAACCGAACGAACTTTTTGGCCAACCCAATAAAATTAAAAATACACTGCAACCTCTAGCGTTATTTGTCGAGGGGAAAAAAACCCCAAAAGCAAAAACTAGAAACAACCTTTGTGTGTCAGTAAAGAGAATGAGTTTGATAAAAGTAGAAGGTTGAACATAAATTCTCCCTTAGCTCCATCACTCATAGAGATGTGGTGTTTTGACTGGGGAGGAAAAGGGCTGGGGGATTAAATAATGTATATTTCCTCTGTATAGTTTTAAGAACATTTTCCCCCAATTACTGTGTGTGTGTATATATATTTGTATATACATATAAAATCTCAAAATTATTTTCTAAAAAAGCTTCTCTATACACAAGAGAATTAAGATGAGAAAAAGACCCTAAAGAAAAGTCTCCCCTCAACCCTGCTGCCACTATGCATATTTAGTACAAAATAGCATTCAGTAACCTTTGGGTGTGCTTCCCTGGTTTGCATAATATTTTTCTCAGCTGAGGCTATACTGTTTATGTATTTTATAGTTCACATTTTGATTTAACATTCGGTTTGCATTTGATCCAAATGATTTTGCTGAGTACCCTGGCCCTTGGCCGGTTGTTTGCCTGGCCTCCCTCCCTGGAGTTTTGGATTTGGAGAGACAAGGTCTCCAGGGCTTGTCTAGAGGACTGAGCCCCTTTCAGGAAAGTGGCCCCTCTGTGGTAGTTCACCTCACCTTCTGTGATGATCTGACAGATCACAACTTCCGTTTTCATGAGGATAATTTAAGAGCTGCAGCCCCGTTGAGCAGAATGGAATTGAGAACCCTGTGCCCAGGACTCATTCCTTGCAGAGATGAGACAGCTCTTCAGTGAATCCCCTCTGCTGTGCTGGAGGTGAGGAGGAGAAACGTGCCCCCTGGACAACAAAGGGACGGGCCGCCACGCCTGGCCTGGGGAGGAGGCTTCGGCCACCTTGTGCAGTACGGCCAGTGGTAAGGAGATGGATCTGTCCCCTTGTGTGGACATGGGACACTCCCACTTCTGGGTGCTCTGGGTGTGGTGCACACATGTCAAGGTAGTGGAGATACCTTAAGAAGGCTATCCCAAGAGACAAAGGCCTCTATTTTTTTGACTTAAGGTTGAAAGGGCATGGATCACAGACCTAGTCACTGGCTGATTCTGAACTCTCCAATCTTTCTGGGTCAAAGACAGACCTGTGGACAGTTCAGGGCCCTAGACTCTTGAACCCTAGGGGTAGGGCATCTGCCAACACAGGGGCTGTAGTTTGCAGGGCAGTGGCCTGACAGGCAGCTAAGACAGCTTTGCCTGCTGTGGGGCTGGGCCCATGTGGCAGGCTTCTGTGCAAGGGAGTGTTCCAGGAAGAGTAGGGGACTTTGTGGCAAGCTTTCTGTGAAATACAGTGGGACTCTGGACTCTTATTGGAATATTTGTCTCTAGTTGGAATAGTTGATAGATTTTTCTTTTGTTTTACTTTTTACTAATATTTTGATTTGGTTTGCAATTAACTTGGAGAGTTAACACCAATGTGCTGGAATTGGATGTGGGAAAAGATATGACATTCTTTGAGTTATCAGTTATATGCCAGGCAACTGACTGGATGCTTTATGTTATCTCATGTTACCCACAGGAGGGAGTTTATGATTCAGGGTGGGGACCTACAACCACAGGAGTGTAAAATTCACTCCTTATTTTAGGAGTGAAGTGAATGGGATTCAAATAATACATGTACTCAGAAATGATCTGCTCTTACAATCAGCCCCTGACACAGACCCTAGGGTTACCAAAATGATAGCTTGCATCAAATGATTATTTCTAGAAGAGCCAGTATCTGTTTCAGAGTATACCACGTAAGAGACTACATTTAAAGAGAAAATTTAGCTGGGTTTTTAAGTGGAGAGTTATCATTATCTTGCAAGCAACTTTGCATATTTTTTTAGCCAGTCAGGGCAGCCAGGAGCCAGGTTCAAAGTGAGAGCCTTTGGCAGGGCTGAAAACTTTAATCAAGCTTCAGCCAGGTTTAAAAAAAAAAGATCCTGCCAAGTAGTTCTTTCAGCAGAATGACTTTGTTCCATCGATTTCAGTTAATCACAGCAGGAGGTAAGACCTCAGGAGAAGGGTCTAGCCATCCATCCTGTGATCTCCACTTAATGGCTGCAGGAGTGAAATGAGAAAACAGAGAATTTTGTAGGCAACAAAAGTGGGGGCAGGGTGTAAATATAGAGGGTTTTGAGTTAGGAAGATTCTGTTGGAATTTAGTTATTTTTCCTATTTGTGACCAAAATGATCGGAGGAGAGCCTTTGAGGGGAGATAGGGTGGGGTGGAGGATGCAGCAGACCAGGCTGCAGGTGCATTGCATTCTGCAGGGTAGATCATGTTTAAACCTTGGACAGTGCAATACCTTGAATAATGATAATAATAATAGCAGCACTGATATGGTGGGGGGGGGGTTTAAATTCGTAAAGCAGTTTTGAGGTAAGAGTTTAAGAAGATACTCACTAAGCTAGAATTATTAGCCATGTTGTTAATTTCTGGCCAGGGAAGCTGGTTAGTCTAGGCAGCTCGGCTCAGGGGAAGGGGCTGCAGAGAAGAGGGGGAGGGGAGCAGCTGGCCCTTGGTCACCCAGCTCGAGCTGTGGCCCTGGCACGACAGGGCAGAAAGCAGAGCTGGGCTGAGGGGCTGAGGCATGTGGACAGCCAAGGCTGGACTACATGTCCCTCTGGGGTGGGCCGCACTGCTCTTCTTGGTCTCACCCCACGTAGGTGTCCCCTTGCCAGCCCTTTAGTGAACAGAGCAGTTTTTTGAAAGCATAAGCCAGATCACATTCCTCTTCTGTTTAAAACCATCCCATTGCACGTGGACACTTGACAGCTTTGTTTCCCTTGTTGCTTCAGTATATGCCCCGCCTCCTCCATAGAATGAGGTCTAGATTTAGTCAGTATTCCCCCAGGCACTGGAGATGAGACAGAAGAAGACTGTGACCGCCTAAGTTCTCTCTACGTTCAATCTGGGTGCCCTCCATGAACAGGGTACACCTGGAGGCCTGGTTATATGGCACCGACACTGGACACTGCTTACTCAGAAATGGAATGTCTGAGATCTTTAGTTCATCTTACAGGTGAGGAAGCTGAGGCACAGAGGAGGCAAGTGACATCTTAAACGAGTGCCAGGGCTGGACCAGAACTCACGTCTGACTCCTGACCCAGCAACGTTGATGCCCTTGACTGATGGACAGCTCTGCAGCTGGAAGGGCATTGAAGGCTGGCAGGGAAGAACGGCAGAGCCCGGCAGGTGGGAGGGCGTAGAGGAGGCAGCTGGTAGAAAATGGAAAGACCATGAAGAGTCAAAATATCCATTCCCACTGGCCATGTCCCCAGGACAAACAGGAGTCCCAGGTGCTCTTTAACAGAGGCATAAACAGAGACACAGAAAAACTACACAAAGGGATTGACCCAAGGCCATGACATGTCCTTTGTGCCTAACGATTAAGTACCCTGTTTATTTGGACTCTTAACCTTGCTCTGTCCTTTTAAGTCATGTGAGACCTTCTCCGCCATTCTTCTCTTGTCATTTGGTTTGTGACTCCAGTTTAGAATCTCTCTGCCTATTTGTCTCAGGTTCTAAGCTGGAGGGAGATAAAGAAGGTGATGATGAACTTGAGCCATGTGACTTGCCTGCAGTGTTTTGCTGTTCTTCAAAGGGGCTGTAGAGAAGAACGATGAGCAAATTCATGAGTCAACATTATACTTAACCCTCTTTTGTGAGGAATACTGCCTCTACTTCTTGTGTGAAGTGTAATCATTTGTTAGCTTTAGTAAGACATCTCTCTGCCCACTGATAAGGAAACAAAAAGGCATTTACTGTGCTAGTCTCTAGAATGTGAAATGTAAGCTGTGATCTTTTTTTGTTTGTTTGTTTTTAGCTTTCATTTATGATCACAGGCTTAAGGGTTGAAGGGGGCCTTGGAGGACTGCCAACCTCACCACCCCCTTCTGTGCAGGAAGCCCCTTCTCAACATCCTTGCCAGTCGTTCATATCCCTTCCCCCTGCATCCCCACTTCGAGTTGCCTCTACCTCTGTCGTAACACTTACTTCATTTTGCTTAAATTACAGTTGTTTGAGGACTTTTTTTAAGTCTCAGCTGTGAGCCCCTGAGGGCAGGAATCCTGTCTCTTTCCTCTTTGTCTTTGATCTCCCACAGCCCCCAACACAGAGCCTGGCCCACTCTCCATAAATATTTGAAGGAGTGACAAGGTGTTAACAGCCTCCAGAGGCAGCCACAGTTCGACATCTCTAATAGCTAGAAAGTTCTTCCTAAAAGTGAGCAGAAACACACCTCCCCAACTTCCCTGTGGGGAGAGAATATAAACAGGCAGTGATGACAAAGGTCCAGGCATCCATAAGATGCACACGAGAGACCCGGGGGACAGGCCATGCCCTGCTCTTATTGCTGTTCTTGCTTCCCTTCTGGCCAAAGGATATGAAGGTCTTTCCCAGGACAGGAAAATACAACCACACTAGATAGAGTTGGAGAAATGTGTGTGGCGTGGGGAGGGTTTCCAGGATTCATATCCAGTTTGGAAGGGCAGCTTTATTAGATGCTGCCAATGTCCCACTCATATCCCCTCAGTCCTCCCCGAGGGTCATCTGCAGACGGTTCCCATGCACAGCGACAGCTTCCTGTGTTTCTCTGCCCATGGTCACTCTCTGACCTGGGGAGTATGCTTGGCCTGTGTGTAGGTCAGGCTGGAAATGCCAGGGAGTAACTCCAGGAGAGACCTTCAACCATGAGTGATGGGACTTGTGCGTAAATACCCCAGATCCCTCATCTCCCACTGGGACGCTCAGAAGTGTGTTCTACACAGTCTCTCAAAGGTTTCAGGAGAGATGACCCCCAAATGCTCACAACAGTAACCCACTAATGGACACATCCTTTCTTTATTTGCCTCCCTTCCCTCTTTGACTTGCCTACTCCCTCACTGTGTTTTCTGGGATCACACCCAAATAAACAGTCTGCCCCAAATCCTTGTTTCAAGGTCTGCTTTGGGTGGAACCCAAGCAGGAAATTTGGTGGAAATCCTAATGTTAGTCCCTTAAAAGACAGAACTATTAAAATTAGTATATGTCTTTTTTCGCCCCGTTTCTTTCCTTCTATTTCTAATTCAGAGTTGCTTTTTCTGTCAGTTCTATAAATAGAGTTTAATTTTAAGAAGAATCTGTGTCCTAACTCAGAAAACAGGACTGATAATGATTCCTAAGTCTTTGAAGGATAGTTATTTCAAATAATAAGAGTTAGTAATATTCTAGTTCTATTAAGGAAACGTACTAGTCAGAAAGGTCTCAGGCCAGACTAAAGAAAGAGGTTGCACATGGGGATCATTAGACATCAGGATGGATTTGTGTTCAAGTGCTTCACTTAACCTCTTAAACTTCCACAGAGACCTTTTAAATGAAGAGAGACCGTATCAACCTGGCTCAGGTTTGGGATGGAGTGCTTGAGGTCAGGACAGCGAACATGAATGCGGACCATGAGGGAAGAGGGAAAGGGAAATAAAGAACCTTCATTAAACTTACCCATTATTAATGAACTACCGCTGAGCTAATAGAGCCAAGAGAAAATGCCGTTGCTGAAGAATATTTATTATCATATCAGAAGATTCATAACAAAGAACAAAGGTGTGCAAGCAACCTGCCACCCTAGTCCTCCTTCAGACAGACATTGTGTGAGTCAGAAAAACTCCCTGTAGGTGCCACAATATTACTTGATTGTTTTGACACCTCAGACAATTAATAGGAGGTAGCAGTTAAAAATAATCATGCTCACTACTGTCTTTGTTTGTGCGTTTTGTTTTGGTTTTTTTGTCTTCTTTCTTCCTGTAGAGTTTTCTGCTGACCTAGTAAGGAATGACACACATGGTCATGAATTTTTAATTGGCAATCAAAGATGGGAATGAATGTAAACAAAACACAGGGTGAGAGGAGTCAGCAGGGCCAGGAGAGCCCTACAGATGCCTTTTTGGGGTCAAGTGGGGAGATGTTCCTAAGTCACGTAGGGATAAGAAAGGGCTCCACAGATCTTATTTTTAGCATGGATATTGTGGCTTCATATGCTCTCTTTATTTATTTATTCACCTGCTCTCTTGGTGGGGGTAGGAACAGGGGGCAGCAAAGTCTTCACTTGGTGGTAGGAAGATGTGTGGTCATCCTGTGACGTGTGTCCTTTGCCCTCTTTGATGAGCACTGCTGCCCTGTTGTAGTTGGCAGTAATGCCCTGGGTACACCTCTCTCCTGAGTTGAGAGAGGTGCCTTTGCCTCCTCCGGCTTTTGCCCTGGTCTGAGCCGTTGCTTCCGGAGAGAAACTCTTGGAAGTACCATGCTGTCCCCATGGCGTGACCTCATAAGATGATTGTGAGGATTATTAAGGTAGTCCATGTAAAGTGACTGAATTCATGGGCATTAATAGTTGGCACAAAAACTATGTTGGTCCTCAAAATGAAAGGGCTCAGTTACTGTACTTGCCATCTGCTGAAATTTCATAATATAAACAAAGACCTCCTTTGGGCTCAAAATGGATATGTTAATGTGGCCGATACTAGCCTCTCTCAAACTTTTTGTTTTGGGTAGCCTCCTTCCCCACGTATTCTGCCACCCCAGGGTGCTCTGTGGGTGCCTTTTCAGCCTGCCCCACTAAGCACCCGCTCTCCCTTGCTTCCCAGAACGCCTATGTCAACATCAACCGCATCATGTCCGTGGCTTCCCGCCTCTCAGAGGCTGGCCACTACGCCTCACAGCAAATCAAGCAGATCTCCACGCAGCTAGACCAGGAGTGGAAGAGCTTTGCGGCCGCTCTGGATGAGCGCAGCACCATCCTCGCCATGTCTGCTGTGTTCCATCAGAAGGCTGAGCAGGTAAGGCCAAGGGAGCTGCTGTGGCCGCTGGTGGTGGGAAGCGGAGGGGCAGGGGCAGGGGCAGGGCAGGGCAGGCTGGGAGGACATACACTGAGGTGTAGAGAGCCCCTCCTCTTTTTGAAACACCAAAGACCGTGCTGAGTAGTTTTGACAGTAACCCATGTTCTACCACTGTCATGGCCCCTGTGTACCCAAAGAGACATTGGTAACTCTTGGAGGCTTGGCTTAACATTCAAACAGGAAGAAACCCAGAGCTAACTATTCTGCTTAGTAGTTTATTGTTGGACGTGTGTGTGTGTGTGTGTGTGTGTGTGTGTGTGTTGACTGCTTAGTTTGCATTGTATAAGCATAGACCAAAGAGGTGAAACTAAACTGATCATTGAGTGCTGAGAACAGGGGGAAACTAATTTTACATGAAGCATTTGCTGTGGATAATAATAATGTAATAATAATACAGTGGACAGAAATAATAGTTACTTGTTGCCATTTACTTACTGGCATTGGCCAGTGACATTACTAACCCATTTTACAGAGAGGAGCAGGGAAGCTCAGAGAGATTAAGTAACCTGCCTAAGATCCAGTGGCATGTAGGAGCTGACTCTAAGCAGCTTAGGGAGAGCCAATGGTTAAATTTTCAGGAATTTTATGAGCTGGTTGTTAAACATAGCCATTACTTTAAACTGTATAAATTTAAATTAAATATATCAAATTAAAAGCAAAGGTAATAAATACTCAAAACTCATCATTTTCAATTATTTTACTAGATTTTATTATTTTCTATGTTCTTGAGATTATTTCTATCTATGTTATATACACACTCACTCTCTCTCCCTCTCTCTCTCTCTCTCTCACACACACACACACCCCCAAACAATGGATTCAAGGCTATTTTTTCAGTGCGTTTATTTAGGCAGCTCTTTATTGTCCTCAGATGGGCTGTTCTAGGCAATGAGATAAAAAGGTATTTAGGCAGTTAATTTAAATGGAGCTGTGCACCCAGGCAAGAAGAATCACAGACAGAACCACTCCAGACTGTTGGGTGAAGAATTATTTGCATTTTAGAGGTGTATTTTCCACCCAATAAATCTGAGTGATTTCAGTTAGCTCACCCTTTGTGCATGGAGACCCATAGTCTCCCACAGTTGTTAATTTTAATTTTTAAATAATTTGATGTCTGTCAAGATCTGTATCTATATATCACATCCCAGGAGCCACTCTAGACACAGTACAGTCTGTCCCGCTGAGCTGCCCTCCCCTCTCCCACCCCTTGGGGTTCTGACCCAATAGCAGGGATCTTTTTGAGTGTTAATCTCCATCCCCTGTGGGAATGGTCTCTGCAGGTTCCCTGGGGTGCCTGATGGGCCTGAATGAGGCATTCTTTGCTACTCTTCACAGCTCAATGTCCACACTATAAAGCACATGTGTGGAAACATCCCATTTCATTATATGTTGCCTCTCACTTGTACCTGTGAGTGTGCACAGGACAAGAAGCTCTCACATACACATGTCATGTAGTGAGCTGTTTGCACGCCTGTATTTTATCATCAGTGTGTGGATGTAACCTGTTGAACATGAAGACACCTCCCACCCCTAGCAGTTTCATAATAGTCATCTTTCTTTGTGGAAACCATACTTCCTAAACAGGTACTGGGTCTGACTTCTTACCTGGGGTTGGTGTTTGTAAAATTAAAGAAAAAACTCCACTGTCTGCAGTGGTCTCTGAAGGCTTCCAGAATTCCTGATGCTTCTTCCCAAGGTATCTGACCGTCTGTACATAATCTGCCCATTGCCCGCCCCCAGTGCCCCCACACTGACCCAACCGGCATCTCCTTCCAGTTCCTGTCGGGAGTGGACGCCTGGTGCAAGATGTGCAGCGAAGGTGGCCTGCCGTCTGAGATGCAGGACCTGGAGCTGGCGATCCACCACCACCAGTCCTTGTATGAGCAGGTGACCCAGGCCTACACAGAGGTGAGAACCCCGCGGACACCCAGGGGTCCTTTCTGTGTATAGGGGTATGGGGGTGTGGCAAGAGTACCGGCCTGTGTGCTGTGAAATAGCCTGAGTTGGACTAAGAAAAAGAGAGGCCATTTTTCTCCCTCTGGAGACATCTTTAAGATCCTTGATCTGTTAATGATGATGTCAAAATGCAGCCATTGGCAGGAACCGCCTTAGTGTGCATGCGTGTACACACACACACACACACACACACACCCACACACCCTACCTCACCCTATGTGTGAACACACACACACACACATACATACACACACCCTACCTCACCCTATGTGTGAACACACACACACACACATACATACACACACCCTACCTCACCCTATGTGTGAACACACGCACACACACACCCCTACCTCACCCTATGTGTGAAGCCCGGACTGTCTCTGCTGTGGAAGGGCTGTAGGAAAGCAAGGCCGTGCCCCTCTGGAGCTGCTTTCTGTCTGGTGCACGCGCATGCGCACACTAGCCCTGCCGCCCCTTTTATGAAGCAGCTCATCAAAAAATACTAATTTTCTCACTGGAAGGTCCAGAGCACAACCCACCACAGGGTGGAGATGAGTGTTTACAGGAGTGGGAAGCTGCTGTGGAAGTGAAGGACAAACTAAAAGGCTCTTCTGCTGAAAAATCAAAGGCTGGGAGCATGGTACAAGTTAAGAAGGGGAAAAACTTCCTTCTTAACTTGTACCAAGCACACCTCCTTTCACACCTTGCTGGAAGGAAAAGGCCATTTCAACTCCAAACCAACTTTGACTTCCTGTTAACCAGATTAATTTGGGGTCTTAAAATTCCTATCAATACCCTAGTCACCATGGTTTTAAATTAGAAAGGCACATGCTCGCTGGATAATCTGCCAAGCCCTGGAGAGCCACAGGTGTCAATCAGATGATGCCACTTTCCAGAAATATTGCCGGGAATCCAGTGAGGAATGGCAGGGAATGTCACCCCCACTGGTTTCAGCACTGAGGGTGAGTGTTGGGGAACCCAGGAGCATGGACGTTGTGTCCACAGTCTAAGGGTCCCTCCCTTATTCTGCGTGTTCTGGAAAGACAGGGATGTTACCACTTCGAGGAGAAGAAAAAAGGAGGTTGTATAGAAGGAGAGCAAAAGAAGGGTAAGTATAAAAGAAAGAAAATGACAAGGAAGTAAAGGAGAGAAAAATGATGATGATGATGATAAAGGCAGAATTGGTAGCCAGTACCTGCCGGGCCCTCTTCTAAGTGCCCTGCATGCGTTAACTCATTTAATCTTTACCGCAATTCTATGGGGTATGTACCATTTCTATTCCTACTTCACAAACAAGGAAACTGAGGCCCCAAGGGGTTAAGTGTCAATAACTTGCCTCTGGTCACACACCTAGAAGTTTAGAGCTACGTAGAGGAAGGTGAGGACGGAAGAGGGAAGAGGGAGAGAAGTTTATGGTGTCAACTTATATTCAGCTTTTTTTCTGAAACGAATCTCTGCTGCCTGACCTAGTCTGTGAGTCAGTCAAAATATTTATCAAGTAAATACTTATCAAGTACCAAGTGTCAGGCACTCTTCCAGGGGTGGGGCGAGATAAACAAGGCAGAGTCCCTGCCCTCAGGAAGCTGAAATGCAAGGGGGAGGGAGACAGTGACTCGGGGTCTCGCAGACAACTGGCTGCAGCCCCAGCACCTCCTCTCCCTCAGAATTCCGGGGTGCTCGGCCCTCCCCGGGCTGCAGGCTGGGCACTGTGGCAGCTCTGGTGGCACACTCCTTGGTTGTCATGTGTGTTGGTAGGACTGAGATTCTCAGTCCTCATCAGGGATGCCAGCAGGCTTGCCTTGCCTCCCTGTGCCCCTCCTGCCTCTCTACTCCCTAGACTTGACCTCTTTGCCTCTTGCAGGTCAGCCAGGATGGCAAAGCGCTGCTGGATGTGCTGCAGCGTCCCCTGAGTCCTGGGAACTCCGAGTCCCTCACTGCCACAGCCAACTACTCCAAGGCAGTGCACCAGGTGCTGGACGTGGTGCATGAGGTGCTGCACCACCAGCGGCGGCTCGAGAGCATCTGGCAGCACCGCAAGGTGCGGCTCCACCAGCGGCTGCAGCTCTGCGTCTTCCAGCAGGACGTCCAGCAGGTAACAGACTGCTTCCCTGAGCCTGACATCTGTCTCAGACAGGCAGGCAGGCAGGCAGGCAGGTGGCACAAGTCCCTGACCTAGGTGATCAGGCCTGGGAACGCCTGATTTATGGAGGGAGGAGGGCAGTTCAGCCCCCAGCTTCACCCCTCCACACCATCCGGACTTGTTAATTGATGCTTCTCACTTAAGCAGCTTTACAGACAGACCTTCTCACCCTCTGGTGTTGGGAAGGGAGGCTCAATCTGAGAGACAGCAATTCCTTGCAGTCATGACATTGTTTTCTTTGGGGGAAGCTTGACCGTCCCTCAGGCATGAGCTCTCTGGACAGCGCCGGGTCCTAGGGGGTTATCTGAGCGCTGTCGGAGCTGGACCCACAGTGTGCCCACTTCTCAATCAGGGATGCAGGTGGCCTGCTAGAGTTGGGGTGTGGTGGGGTACAGGGCCTTTAGGGGATTCTTTGGCAAGCTTGGATTTGGGAAACCAGATTTAAAACAAGGGCTGTTGATAATTGTATGTTCTGTGATTAGAGGTTACTCCTGACTTAATCTGTTTTTTGCGTTATTGTAAGAATCATAGCATTTTTCTTTACCACAAATAATAAAGAAATGGTTGTTTCTAACTATAAAAGGACAGCCTTGCCACAAATGCCCTTTTGGATGAAATGACACATTCTTTTTTCCTCATACTTCTCTGTCTGTCTCTTTGGGGACCCCTGGGAGCTTTTTTTGAGGACTGATAGCTGGGGGAGGGGGAGCTTGTTCGGAGCTGGAGATGGAAGTTAAGGTTTAGCATCATCTCCCTGCTGGTTCACTGTGAGAGGCAGGGGTGGGAGCTCTCGTGTTCTCAGACTTTTCTGTGGCCACCTCATAATTTCAAGATTATACATATAAAATAACATTTCACTCTCCTTCCACACCTCCTGCGGTATTGACCAGTTGTAATCGAAAAGTGTGTCGAAATATACATGGAAAATTGAGAGCCAACTGGACATGTCTTTGGAGTGTTGGTTCCCCTCACAGCTGTTGTTGGGGGGCCCTTGTACTGGGTATCCTGTGATGGAGACAGGTTGGAAGGAGAGCGGGGCATCCTATCAGGGGTCGTGATGCCCTCTGAGTGTGGGGTCACCACCGTGCAGTCAATCCCAGGAGTAGACAGACCTTCAGGAGTGTCCCCCATTCTTGGGCTGCCCTAACTCCTTTGTAGCCCCTGTCCCCTGGCTGGGGCAGTGATGAGTCATCAGAGGCAACACTTCAGCCTCAGGAGAGATGGGCACTGCTTATATGCTGGCCCCAGCTCTGAAACCCTTGTGGGGCTTGCTGGGGATGGAGAAGCAAATGCATCAGTTGTCTGCTCCTGCCATCTTGAATTGTTCAGATCAACGTATCATCTCTGAGCACAGGAGAGCACAGGGTTGGTCTGTGATTGGGACAGAGTTAGGTGCCAGCCTCCAGAGGCACACAGAAGGTGTTACCACTTCAGTGAACTTTGAGTGACTTTTGGAGATTTCTGGGCCATGGATTGTGCAGCTTCCTTGGTGTGCTCTTTGTCTCCCTGCTGTTTTCATGGCTGTTCTAGTAGGATGGGCGCTGGAGAGGGGCAGAGGTGCTGCAAGGAGGGTGGGTGAAAGGCTTCCCCAGCAGGAGGGCGGCATCCAGACTCGGACTCTCTGGGAACAGCTGTTATCAGACTTTTCTGTGGCCATCGTGACATCTACACTAAAGCTGGGGAAAAGTATAATAAAACTACACCGGTGGCTGTTCTACATCATGCTCTAAAAATGAGAGCATTTCTGGAATGGAGGCCCTATCAATTCATCTCTACAAGATGAATCACATTGTTGGCACTCAACAAAAGCAAGTAGAAGATTATGAGGTGGATGTAAAGGAGTTTGGATTTTCCACGAGGACTGAATTCCCCAGGATGACTGATTCCATTGTTCTTTTCGGGACATGTGAATGTGACTTCTGGGGACACGACGTCATTCACCCATTGTCCAGCTAACTCTCACTCACCAAATATCTGACACTGGGACAGATGCACGAAGAAAAATGTGAAAACCAAGGGCTACGAAACCTGGTGTGGGTTTCAAATGCTTCCTGACACCCAAGCGAGCATTGATGCCTGACTGGTGTCTGAGTTGGCACTTCAGAGAGCGCTGAATATAACGCACTCTGTGGTTGCAGTGATGGACTCGGACTCTGGTCTCTCGACTCCCAGCCATACAGGAGCCTGCCCTAGTTTTCAGAATCAGACTGGACAAGCAGTTTCCCTGCTCTGTGCTCCCACGATTTTATTTAATAATACACAAACACATGCAAACAATAATGTTAACTCAAAGGTCAAAGTGCTATTGGAATTTTATAAATTTATCATCTTTTATTTTGCATGCTTCATCTCTTCTTTTCCAGTATCTCCTTGAGAGTAGAAGCTATGGCTGCTGCTTCTCTGTGCCCTTTACAGCTCTTAGCTGTCTGGCATGAAGCTGGGGTTCTCTTTATATTTGCTGACTTGAGTTGAAATTATTATTGGAGGCCCCCTGTTTCTGCTTCTGTGAATTGAACACCATCTAACCCTCCCTCCCAACCCATCCAGTAGTTGCCAGTGAGTAGCTGCAGTCTGTTTGCAGGAATTGTGATGTGAAAGTCTGAAGGTCCCAGGTATTTCCTTAGTGCTACAAAGTATCCTGGTACTCATCAGCTATTCAGCAAGCATGGGTCTGGGCAGTGGGCCCAGCACTGCACTAGGTTCTGGCAAGATGCCTGGTTAGGTAGAAAGGCAACAAGACATACACACTTGAAATTAGAAAGGTCCGTGCTACCCGAGCATGCCAGGCAGTGTGCAGGGCAATAGAGTGTTGATGGGACACTTACAGGCAGAGGTGTGAAAAGTCAGTGTTGGTGTCTTGAAGGAGGAGAGAATTGATTGAACCATATAGTCTGGATCCAAGACTCTTGAGCACATTTGGCGTCTAGAGATGTTTACTCTGCAGCCTAAATGGGAAGCTTGTGAGCGAGCATCGGCGGCTAGGGTGATACAGCATTACAGATAAGAGCATGGACTCTGGAGCCAGATGGCCTGAGTTTAAATCCTGCTCTGACAAGTCTTAGCCATGGGACCTTGGGCAAGTGGCTTCACTGCTGGTGCTTCAGTTTCCTCACCCCTAAAATAGGAACCATCACATACCTATCTCATTGGACTGAAGGAGGTGCAAGCACAGCACCTGCCTAGCATGTAGTAGATCCTCCAGCAGTATTGTCTCGGTTTAGTCACATCCTCTTTGAGTGGTACTCGGGTGTCTCCTGAGTCTGATGAGTTCTATTTCATTCAGTGATAAAATCTCAGAATTGCCAGGGACCTGGAAGAGCATTCAGTCTCACCTACTATAGGGTCAAGAAAATTGAGGCCCAGAGATGTAAAGCAACTTGGCCATAACCACACAGCTAGTTAATGGTAGTGCCAGGACCAGAAGCTAAGTCTTCTGGCTCCCAGTCCTGGTGTCCTACAGAAAAACCACACAAGAGAGGAGCCAGGCAGACAGCGACGGAGAACAGGAGAGAGACAGGAGGGACACACACATACTAACATAGAGAGGGGAAAGACAGACCACATACACACACCCTGAAACAGGGAGAGAGAAGGAGAGACAGAGACAGAGACAGACAGTGGAGGATGGGAAAGAAAGGGAGAGAGATTCAAAGACAGAGAACAGAGAAACAGACATACCTGGGCTGGGAGGAGAAAGAGAAAGAGGAAGGTGGGGGGAGAGACAGAAGAGAAAGAGAAAGAGACAGGGACTCCTGCTAGTGGAGAGACGGGGGAGAGCCAGCCAGCCTCTCCCCACCCGACTCCTTGTCCCATTGCCATTTCTGGGGGTGGTCTTTTCCCAAATAGGAATACCTTGCCCAAAGCAGAGTAAAGCAGAGAGGTTGAAACCAAAGATAGACACCAGTGAATAAGAGATTCCATTTAAATATCTGCAGCCAGAATTGGCCTGACACATCATCCCTGTGCTAGCTCTCCCTTGGTTCCCAAAAAGTGTCCTCTTAACATTCTCTTCCCCTCTGGGCTTTGAGGCAATGGAAATAAGTCTCTAAGGATCAAACTGGAACTTGGGTCCATTAAGCTGCAGAAAGTCATAGATGGAGTGCATTTACCATAGTATTGCTAGTGGAATAATTTTCAGTCCTATTGTTTTTCCAGTTTAGAGTGGAACAGTACTAAGCAACAGCCGTAAGAGCGCTCTATGACAGCATCAGCTGACCTCCACCTTCTGTCTGTTCTTCTCTCCTAACCCTGTGGCTTCCCACAAGAATAAAGGACTCCTTTCAAGCCCAGATAGACCTGACTTTGTTGAGAAGAACGAGGAGTAGCTAGTCTTGATCTTTCTAGTAGATGCAAACTCCATTCCATTTTTTAATAGCCAGAACAACTGTTGTGAGTATCTCTGCAGGCCATCTGTTCTGCCTCCCTTTCTTCTTCTCCCTCCGTGTGGTGCAAGAATAAATTGGTAAAGTGTTTTGGAACACCTGTGTGCAAGGCCCTGTACTATGAGCTGGAGGTCTCTGGCCCAAGAGAAGACATACATACCCGAGGACGTATGAGTGGCACGTGGCTATCTGGGTTCAGGGCCAAAGAAGCAAGACAACAGTGGGCTGGTGGAGTCAGAGCAGAGAAAGTTCCCTGTGGGTGGAATGGCCTTTGCACTGGTGCTTGGAGCTCAGGCAGAGGAGACGGGGATGGTATCCCTGGGGAAGGCCAGGAAGTGGAGAGCTAAGTTATAGCCAGGGGACAGGAAGAGGAAATCTAACTGAGTGCCTACTCTTGGCAGCGATAGAGGGAGGTCAGGCTGGGTTAGGAGTGGTCTTGGTGGGGTGGGTGGGACATTACCCATTTGAGGCTCCAGTGCCTTCCCTTAAAAGCAATGTGTTTTGCTTTTAAGCAGTCCAAAGGTGAGCGAGGGAGGGGCAGTGATGTCAGAATTTTCTGGCTCAGTGATTTTCCATTCTGAATGAGTGTATTAATATTAAAGTCCATAGTTCTTGTACTATGAATGAATCTCACCTGTTTCTATCAGGTTTTTCTGGAGCTTCCCATGGAAAATTATAGCTTTTACTCTGTCAGCTCTTGCCTGCCAAAGAACGTGTAAAAAGGATTTGAGAGTAATTTTTTAAAACTCCAGATATTCAGTCTTTTACTAGCTGTAGTGACTAAAGCCCCTTAATCATACTAAACCAGTTTGGGCATTGTATAATCCAATTAACAGCTTTGCATAATAAAAAGTGAGCCCTTTGGGTTACAAACAGCATGCTTAGTTAGAAAAAAGTGACTGGAATGATGATAGGTCTAGAAAAGAACTCTTCTTATAAGAAGGAAGGATTAAAGCATCTAAGAAGGAAAATGCTCACTCAGGGCCTAGTCCCAGATAGATGAGGGAACATACGCAAGGGGGAGCCATCATCAAAAATCTGAAATGCTGACTAGTTAATTACTTGCTGGGTATGTTGGGGAGGAGATTCAAACATCAGAAGGATGGTTGGATTCCAACCCTGAGATTTGGTTCCTGGGATTAAATGTGCCTATAAAAGTTTTATTGTTCATAGCTCAGGATTCATCATCTTTATGAGCAATTGAGCATCTAATCACTTCACTTATCTTAATTAATCTTCCAACACTATGAAGCAGGTGATACTTTGGTCCTCATCTTATCAATACTAATGAGGAAATTGAGACTTAGAAAGGTTAAGTAAACTTACACAAGGTCACACAGCTAGTGGCAGAGGAAGGCTATAAACCCAAGTCCACTGAATCTTTAGGTCCATGCTCTTAGCCTCTCTGCTATACCCTGGGCACTATGTTAGGTGGTGGGAATGCAGAGAGACACGGATCCTGCCCTTGAGGGGTTTACAAGTTAGTGCAGGGCTCAAAGGGCCCTGATAGATTGCTTGGTCCCAAGGGATCAGACTTGCCGTATAGCCCCTGACAGCTGAGATTCATCCCTAAACTCCCTGTCCAGGAAGACCCACAAAGGCAGTCATACTCACACGCAAACACTCTTTTCTGCCTGCTCCATCATTATAAAATGGCTCTCTACAGTTATTTATCTCTAACACAAATGTCCCTAAGACAGGCACTACCCGTTCTCACTTGTTTTTCATAACCATAATTATGTTAACTCAGTGCTGCTGATGCTTTTCTTTGTAGCATATATAATGTCCATTTGCCCATGGTCGTATTTAGCAGTATTAAAGTTCTCAATTAAGTTTTGATGGTGATAATCCAATCATTCGAATACATTCAAGTAGATAATAGATGATTCTTTGGGCGGGGTGAGTGTCCAGAAAATGAGCAGGGTTGAGGCTTGGCTGAATTAGGGGAGGAAGGGAGGGGAGAAAGAGAGGGCTCTGCTGGTCAGGGTTGCTTCCTGATTGGAGTGAGGATGGGGAAACTTTCTCATCTGCCTCTTTGGTGTCACCGATCTTAGAAGGGGTGCTCCATCCCTCTCCCCATAGTAGGAGGCTGGTACCAAAGGGTCTGTTCCAGTTTTCTCCATGTATCCTCCAGCTAGAATTGGCAGGGCTGGGAAATGGGCTTCAGAGGCCTGCTCCTGATTTGCTCAGACCCTCCTGCCTGGAATTTCATGGACCCTTCACACTCTGTACCTCACCCCCATTCCTCTCTGCCCTGCTTTCTGCCTTCTCTTCCCTTCCCCATCATGGCCTTTCCCTGGGTGCTCACTTTGATTTTCTGAATGCAAACTCTGTTCTGACTGAACAGTCATCCTTCTGTGATGAGTACCTTCCAAGGAAGGACCTGGGTGCCTCCATCTGGCAGGGTTGGGAGGCCGGTGGGTCCTGGGAGGCAGTGAGAGAAGGTTCCTCCCCAGGAGTTACTGAACCTCAGGGCTTTCTTGATACACAACAATTTAAAACACCTTTAATGTCCTCAATTCCTCTTTTATTACTATGTTAACAAATGACTAGACAGTCACCATCCAAGGTCACTTCTTCCTGATAACCCCTATGTTCGGCACGTCCTTGACCTCAACATGCTATTTCTGGAGCTTTGAATACCAGGCTAAAGGATAAAAGACTCACACTTTATAACTAGTGGGGAACTATTGAAAGATTTTGACCAGAGAATACAAGTGATCAGAGTGAAGGTCTGAGGTCATTTAGTGCCAGAGGAGGACTGTGTTGGAGTGGGAAGATCCTAGGGCCATGGTCATGGGCTAAGGTGATGGGACAAGCGTAGATTTGAGAGCATTTATGAAAAAAAATCACTGGAAATTGCCGTCCATTTTGTTAGAAGACAAGGGAGGTGTCAAGTGTGAATATGGGACTGTATTTTTAAAAGTGTGGTTCTTGGACCTGTTGAAGAACCCAACTCAGGTCCACTTGTCCAATGCACAGCAAAGCCAATCTACGGACACCAAGTTGTAGTGAAGGAAAGTACAGAGTTTATTGTAGGGCGACAAGCAAGGAGAATGGGAAACTCGTGCTCAAAAGACCTAAACTCCTTGATAATTTTCAGGAAAGGGCTTTTAAAGGCAACATTAGGGGTGAGAGTCACAGGGTGTGTGATCAGCTCATGGACATTCTTCTGATTGGTTGGTGGTGAGGTAACAGGGTGACGTTTCAGGAATCTTAATCTTCAACCTTCTGGTTCCAACCAGTATGGGGTCTGCTGCTTGTGGTCAGCATGTAGTCACCATCCTCCACTGGATGGGGGTTGTAGTTTCTGCAGAGCAACTCAAAGATATGCACCAGATTGTTATCTACATACCTTCAGGAGGAACTGGGAGTCCTGTGGCTCTATTGTTCTAATCATTAACTGCATGAGCCTCCTCTTTGGAACTTGGGGAAGGCCAAACCAAAACGGGGGACTTGGAGGGGCTTTTGTATCCAGGAAGACCTCACAAGGTCCTGCTCAGTTTCAGTTCCCCCTTTTCTTTGATGCTCCTCAATCCTGAGGGGAACAGGGGCAGGACAAGAAAAGGAATACAGTTTTGGATAAAGAGGTTAATCATAAACTCGGCAGGGGAAATTGTTTTAGGGGGACTCAGTTTCAGACCCCTGGCATTAAGATCATCTGGGCAGAGTAGGGTCTTGTTAAGAACAGATTATCTGACCCTACTCTATACTTTTTGATTCAGAATCTGTGGGTAAGGTGGTGCCTAGGTTTTAGAATGAACCCCATGTGATTCTGAAGCAGTCTAAAGTTTGAGAACCTCTGACTTGAGAGATTCAGTCCTTAGTGATGAAAAGTGTGGTGACACCACAAACAGGAATCAAAGGCACCATGTGAGGAGATGCTTTCAGGGAGATGTCAAAGACAAAGACAATTTCCAGTCACCTCAGCCTGTTGGGAAGGGACAGATGTGGGCTGCCTGGGAGTGGAGGGGTCCAAGGGAGGGAGGCGGCTGGTTTCTTAGCGGCTTCCACCCAACATCACATTTGTCAGGACAAAGGACTGCGGTTCTCAGGGGGAAGAGAGTCTGTACACCTGCTAATGAGTTTCAGCTGAGCCCTCTCAGAAAAATGATGGCTTTTCCCGCCATAGCAAGACATTTATTTTGATCATACTTGTTCCAAAGAGGGGACAGAAAATGAATTGGTGGTAATTGGCCATTTCAAGTGGTACCCGCATGCTCTCCAGTCTCAGCCGACGGGGAGCGGGGTGGTGCCGGCAGAGAATGAGCTGCTCCCCTTCAGAACTAGTGCTCAGTGTGCTGTGCAAGGAGACAGAAACAGTGATTTGATGGCTGTCCTGGGCGCTCACACACGTCATGCGCACTTGAGCTTTTAAGAGAACAAAATGCGTGTGGACACCGATGGCATGCCAACTCTCCTTCCTGACCTCAGAATATCGGCTTCTACAGAGTCAGGGCTGGGCGCTGGGAGGTAACAGCTGAGGGGGGCCGTTCTTCAGTTTACTTAACACAACAAAACGCCGTGCCCGTTTTATCATGGATCAAATTATGACACACACTTAATAACATATTTCAAATAAGATGATTGATCAGAGAGAGCCAGGGAGGGAATCAGAGAGTTGGGATTCTGATTTCACAACTGTTTGCCAAACAGCTCCCTTTCCTTTAATGGTTTTTGCCCTTTATCACACAGGAAGTTCTCACATCAGGTTGAGTTCCTTCACTCATTTATTCAGCAGATGCTCTTTGAGAACATAGCAGTGAACCAAAAAAAGCCCCTGCCCGTGTGGAGCTTACATTCAGGAGGAAGAGAGAGAACACCATCGCAAACAAACAAATCTGTCATAGGTGCTAGAATGACAGCAGGTGAGCTGAATGAATAAGCCATGGGGAGTGTTTAAGAAGAGATTCCAAGCATGTGAAATGGGACCTACAAAGTCCTTGGGACCAGAATGAGCTGGGTGCATTCATGAAAATAGGAGAATGGCCAGAGTACCTGGTGAATAGAGAGGAGGGAAAAGGAGTAAACAGTTTGAAGAAATGGGCTGGGTCCAGATCAAATCAGGCCTTATACGCTATGGAGAGAATTTGGATTTTCTAAGTGTGATAGGAAACAGTTGTAGAGTTTCGATAAGAGGAATGTCATGACTTGATTCTTGTTGAAAGAAATGTTATATTTAAAGATCTGGCTACTGTGTGGAGGGAGTGTCAAGAGTAAAAGGAGGAAGACCACCTAGAGGGCTGATCGGGTGAATGAGGAAAGATGGTGGCTGGGACTAGGGTGGTTTTGATGGAAATCAGTGTACAGGAAAGAGTAAGTAAGACAGGCTTGCAGCTAAGCAGTTGGGTGAATTGTGGTGCTTTTGCTGATACATGGAAAACTGGGAGAGAAGGGGAGTGGGGCAGAAGGGAATAAAGAGTTCTGTTTTAGATATGTTAAGCTTGAGGTGCCCATTATAAACCAAACTGGAGAGGAAGAGTAGGCAGCTGGGTACATGAGTCTCAGTCTCAGGAGAGAAATTAGGGCTGGAACTGTGAATATGGAAATTACCAGCACATAGATGATATTTAAAGCCATGAAACTGGGTGAGATCATCTAGGGAGCAAGAGAAGAGAAAGAAGAGGTCCAGGGATGAGCCCTCAGGCATTCCAAAATTTAGAGCCTGGGAAGACTAGGAGGATTCAGAAAAGTAGACAACAATGGAGATCAGTGAGCTGGGGGAATTCCCAGTGAGATGGCGTCTCAGGAGCTAAGGAAGAGGTGTTTCCAGAAAAGGGAGGCTCTTCCTCTTAAGCGGGGCTGAGCAAGGTGGGTCTCTCTGCAGGGTGGGAGGGCCGCAGTGGTCCAGGGAGGTCAGAGTGGAGTGGGCTGAGGATGGCTTTGGTGGGAAGGCACCCCAGCACTGGGAGTCCTCAAGGAAGGGTGGTCCAGAGCAGAGCGAGGAGGGAGTCCCTGTGCGGGCGCAGCCTGGTGCAGGTGTCGGAGCCCAAGCAAGGTGAGCAGAGCAGAGAAAGGTGGCCTGGCATAGGTGTCAGGTGCATAGGTGCAGACAATGAGCAGGTCAAGGAGGTCATCCACGAGGGGCAGGGGCTGTGCAGTGTCACAGCCTGGGCAGAGGGAGGAGGGCATCCATGCAGGGAGGGCAGCCCAGCTTAGAGGATTGGAATCCAAACAGGCTGAGGAGGTGTCCACACAGGGGGCTACCCAGAGGAAGTTTACTAGGAGGTGGTCTTGGAATCAACCCCTGAGGAAGGGAAGGGAAGAAGGAGGATTAGACAGAGAGTGAAGTTGAGCTGCAGTGTCATCTCAAGGGACTCCTCAGCCAGCCCTACCAGGCGTTCTGAAGATTGTCTCAGGTTAGGGAGTGAAAACTGTGTCTTTATACTCTGGAGTCTGTCACTGGGCACGGGTCAATGTAAGAAGGGGCTTTGGGCAAAGCCACTGTCTTCAGCCAAGCGTAGTAATCCCCAAAGGGGACTGACACCCGAGGCTGTCTGCCTGCTGGCGACACTCTCAGCAGGGTGGTAAAAAGTCCTTTGTGGCACATCACAGCATCTGCCACCTCTGTGGTCTCAAACTACCTCCTTCAAATACTTATTAATCGCAAAGGAATAAGAGTGACTTTCTAGAAGAAGGCTGGAAGACACCACCCTGACCCAGTGATCAAAGTTAACATCATGAGTAATGGGGGAAATTCAAATTATATCCCACCTGATAGAATGCAATGGGAAGAACAAGAATCATTTCTGTGTTATTCCTGATTCCAATCATGAGGAAACATCAGACAAACCCAAACTGAGGGACATTTTGTAAAGTAATAGACCTGTAACTATTAACAGTGTCAAAGGCAGGAAAGTCAGGGAAGCCTGAGGAACTCTTCCAGATTAAAGGGACAACTAAGCATGACACATGCTTCTGGCCTGCATCCTTTTCCTCTAAAAGTCAGTGTTGGGACACATGGGAAAACTTGAATAAGGTCTGGGAATCAGATGGTAACGTTGCTGCCAGAACCATTTGGGTTTGAATCCTGACTCCACTATTTAGTAGCTGTGTGAGCTCAGGCAAGTTAACTAACCACTCTGAGACTCATTTTCTTCATCCAAACATGGGGATAATAACTCTCACCATCCCAGGGTTGTGGTGAGATAGCATAGATGAGATGGTGAGCATGTGCCCTGGCCTAGTGCTGGACAAAGAGTGAACCCTCCACAGCCTTTTCTTCTGAGGAGGAGAACTGCCCTACCCTCAATGTAATAAAATCATGAAATATTTGAGTTGAAGGGAGATTTAGGGAGATGATGTGATCCAACAGTCTCATTGGAGAAAGTGAGGTTCAGAGAGGAGAAGGCACACACCCAGCTGGGCCACAACTGGTTAGGGGCAGAGCTGGGGTGAGAACCCAGATTCCTCTGTAAGTTATGGTGTCTTTAATTTAGAATGATCATGATGGTACCACATTTTAATGATGCTTTAGGAATCTAAAGCACTTACATATTAACAGAGCTTAGACACCAACTTAAAACTTTGTTCAAAGGTGGCTGCCTCTAAATTCAGGGGCCTCCTGCACTGGGCTGGGTGATCCTTGAGGTCTTCTCCAACACTAAGATTCTATCATGTTAGAAGAATCCAAAAAATCAGAGTCCTGGGACAGAAAGCAGCTAGGCCCTTGATTTTCTCCCATTAATTCGGTTGTATTCACGGCCACTATTCAGAAAATATCAATAGTTCTCTTCAAAAGGACTTTTCTCTTCTCCTTAGCAGCTAGAAAGGACTGTCTCCTCCCCTGAAAAGTACTCCGTCTTGATTGTATGCTGGTTGGAATAAACACAATTAGATGAGGAAGAAAGGGGGTGATTAGGGAATTATGCATAATGGCTGTTAGATTGGCTCCCAGATCCAGTTCAGGATGTGAGTATCTCTCTTGGAAAAGGCTGTTCTGGGAAAGGACTAATTCCGGTTGAAAAGTTGGGGCATGAGAAAGGAGAAAGAGCTTTACACGTTGTTTGCAAGACTGCCTGCCTGCCTTTGTGGCGAGGAGTCCCAGGCTGACCAGGGCTGTTGTTTCCAGTGATGGGGCAAAGATCGGGCCTCCTGCTGAATGCACCGGCACAGCTTCTCCCAAGACAGTAGGCAGCCGTATTTGCACTTGACAACTCATGGCTATAGACATTCATTGAGTATCTTCTGAGTGTGCGGTGCTGATGGGGGCACTGGGGGCAGGCGAGGGATGAAAGGGCAGGATACAATGGTGAAAACCCCGTACTTCTTCGGGAGCTACCTACCTGCCAAGTGGGGCAGTGGAGAAAGGGTGGATACACACAAAGGGAGAACTTTGAATGCAGGCTGTGAGAGGTACTAAGAGTTACCTATCTAGGGAGTACGGAGCTGGAGACATTCACCCCAAAGTTGTGTGTTGGGGCAATGAGTTTTGAGTTGAGTTGATTTCAACATATCTCACGCAAAGCCCTCTGTGCTGAGTACCATGCTGTGTCCAGGAATCACAGGGAGGTCAGAGTCTAGTGGGAGAGACCAGCCTGTGGGCAATAATTGTGGTTTGAACAGAACAGAGAAGAGTGACACCACCCCAGCCTGAGTGGATTGTTAAAGAGAAAAGGCTTTCCAGGAATTTGGACAGGATTGTTGTCTATCAAGAAAGCCCTGTATAGAGTTTGAGATGGCACTTAAAGGATGAGGAAGAAGGAGCCTGGGAAGTGGATATAGGGAGAAAAAAGAGATGGACATTTCAAGTGAAGTGAAAAATAGCAAGAACAAAACTCAGGAGGTGAGAAGCAGTTTTGGGGGGTGTTGAGAGGTGGGGCAGGAACTCATTGGAGGTGGGGTTGGGAGGGGTGGACCTGTCACAGAGGACTTTGCATGTCAGGATTAGGGGCCCCTCAAAAACTATACCCCAGTGAAATGCCTTCAAGAATGCAAGGTTTCTTGCCTCCTTTATCAAAGATAAGGTGACCATATGTGTGTGGGTTTATCTCTGGGTTTTCTATCCTGTTCCATTGATCTATGTTTCTGTTTTTGTGCCAGTACCATACTGTCTTGATTACTGTAGCTTTGTAGTATAATCTGAAGTCAGGGAGCCTGATTCCTCCAGCTCCGTTTTTCTTTCTCAAGATTGCTTTGGCTATTCGGGGTCTTTTGTGTTTCCATACAAATTGTGAAATTTTTTGTTCTAGTTCTGTGAAAAATGCCAGTGGTAGTTTGATAGGGATTGCATTAAATCTGTAGATTGCTTTGGGTAGTATAGTCATTTTCACAATGTTGATTCTTCCAATCCAAGAACATGGTATATCTCTCCATCTATTTGTATCATCTTTAATTTCTTTCATCAGTGTCTTATAATTTTCTGCATACAGGTCTTTTGTCTCCTAAGGTAGGTTTATTCCTAGATATTTTATTCTTTTTGTTGCAATGGTAAATGGGAGCATTTTCTTAATTTCACTTTCAGATTTTTCATCATTAGTGTGTAGGAATGCCAGAGATTTCTGTGCATTAATTTTGTATCCTGCTACTTTACCAAATTCATTGATTAGCTCTAGTAGTTTTCTGGTAGCATCTTTACGATTCTCTATGTATAGTAGCATGTCATCTGCAAACAGTGACAACTTTAATTCTTCTTTTCTGATTGGGATTCCTTTTATTTCTTTTGCTTCTCTGATTGCTGTGACTAAAACTTCCAAGACTATGTTGAATAATAGTGGAGAGAGTGGGCAACCTTTTCTTCTTCCTAATCTTAGTGGAAATGGTTTCAGTTTTACACCATTGAGGACGATGTTGGCTGTGGGTTTGTCATATATGGCCTTTATTATGTTGAGGAAAGTTCCCTCTATGCCTACCTTCTGCAGGGTTTTTATCATAAATGGGTGTTGAATTTTGTCGAAAGCTTTCTCTGCATCGATTGAGATGATCATACGGTTTTTCTCCTTCAATTTGTTAATATGGTGTATCACATTGATTGATTTGCATATATTGAAGAATCCTTGCATTCCTGGAATAAACCCCGCTTGAATATACAGTGGAGCAAAGACAGCCTCTTCAGTAAGTGGTGCTGGGAAAACTGGACACCACCATGTAAAAGAATGAAATTAGAACACTCCCTAACACCATACACAAAAATAAACTCAAAATGGATTAAAGACCTAAATGGAAGGCCAGACACTATCAAACTCTTAGAGGAAAACATAGGCAGAACACTCTGTGACATAAATCACAGCAAGATCCTTTTGGACCCACCTCCTAGAGAAATGGAAATAAAAACAAAAATAAACAAATGGGACCTAATGAAACGAAAAAGCTTTTGCACAGCAAAGGAAACCATAAACAAGACCAAAAGACAACCCTCAGAATGGGAGAAAATATTTGTAAATGAAGCAACTGACAAAGGATTAATCTCCAAAATTTACAAGCAGCTCATGCAGCTCAATATCAAAAAAACAACCCAATCCAAAAATGGGCAGAAGACCTAAATAGACATTTCTCCAAAGAAGATATACAGATTGCCAACAGACACATGAAAGAATGCTCAACATCATTAATCATTAGAGAAATGCAAATCAAAACTACAATGAGGTATCATCTCACACCGGTCAGAATGGCCATCATCAAAAAATCTAGAAACAATAAATGCTGGAGAGGGTGTGGAGAAAAGGGAACCCTCTTGCACTGTTGGTGGGAATGTAAATTGATACAGCCACTATGGAGAACAGTATGGAGGTTCCTTAAAAAACTAAAAATAGAACTACCATATGACCCAGCAATCCCACTACTGGGCATATACCCTGAGAAAACCATAATTCAAAGAGAGTCATGTACCAAAATGTTCCTTGCAGCTCTATTTACAATAGCCAGGACATGGAAGCAACCTAAGTGTCCATCAACAGATGAATGGATAAAGAAGATGTGGCACATATATACAATGGAATATTACTCAGCCATAAAAAGAAACGAAATTGAGTTATTTGTAGTGAGGTGGATGGACCTAGAGTCTGTCATACAGAGTGAAGTAAGTCAGAAAGAGAAAAACAAATATCGTATGCTAACACGTATATATGGAATATAAGAAAAAAAAAAAAAAGGTCATGAAGAACCTAGTGGCAAGACGGGAATAAAGACACAGACCTACTAGAGAATGGACTTGAGGATATGGGGAGGGAGAAGGGTAAGCTGTGACAAAGTGAGAGAGTGGCATGGACATATATACACTACCAAACATAAAATAGATAGCTAGTGGGAAGCAGCCGCATAGCACAGGGAGATCAGCTTGGTGCTTTGCGACCACCTAGAGGGGTGGGATAGGGAGTGTGGGAGAGAGGCAAGAGGGAGGGGATATGGAGATATATGTATACATATAGCTGATTCACTTTGTTATACAGCAGAAACTAACACAACGTTGTAAAGCAATTATACTCTGATAAAGATGTTAAAAAAAAAAAAAAGAATGCAAGGTTTAACTCCATGTAAGCCTAATTTATATTCTTCAGGTGGATTCTGTGTCCCTAATTTTTTTTTTATCATTAGGATCTGGCTATATTAGCAATTCATAATTTATTTTTAAACCTTAGTGTATAAAATTACTCCTTTGAAATTAAAGGCACATCTTGCCGGAATGAGATTGATAGCTATCACTGGGTGCTACTTCCCACTCAAGTTCAGAGGCACACCTGTCATTTATCAAAACCAGAGCGTGAGTATGAAAGTTGAAAGAAAACTTAACAAAAAAATCTGTCATCTTTGTGCTATCCCTTGTGACTCACTTGCTTCTGTACCAGTGACAAGTTCCTCTTCCTGGGGGGCAGGCTTCCACCTGCCTCTGCATCACCCCCAGGCACCGTCACCAAATCCTGGCTGTTCTTTCCCCTAAATATTACTGAAACCTGTCTCTCCATGGACACTGCTACTGGCCTCGCCTGAGCTACCATCGCCTCTTGTCAGGATTTCCGCAGGAACCTCCTGTTTTCCTACCTCTGTTCCTGTCTTCCAACAACTGATTCTCCACAAAGCAGTCAGAGCAATAATTTTTAAATGCAGGTCTGATGGTGTCTTTCTCCTCCTTCAGCCCTTCAGTGGCTCTTAGGCTAACACTGGAGTCAGACTCAGCACACCAGGGCTCAGCTCTACCTGGTGCCTGCCGCCTCGGGGCGCATTTCCTACTTACACCTACTCAAACCATGCTGATCTTTTCAATTCCTAATTTGGTTAAGTCCTACTGTCTCTCAGGCCTCACTTCTTCAGAGTGGGCTTCGCTGACCGTTGGCACTTTTCACCCTTGCAATTAATGATGAATTGTGTGATTTCATATCTAGTACTCGTTAACCCACCTAGACTGAGTTCCTGGAGTCAGGGCCGAGCCTGCCTTGTTTAATCCTGCACGCTGGGCTGTCCTAGTGCCTGGCGCTAGGCCACCATGAGGCTAATAATAAATATCTATTTGAATATGTGAATAGTCGTAGCCCACATGTGCTTCTCTGCATCCTGAAGACTCTTCCTTCAGACAAAAACAAAAGGAAAAAACCTCCTATTGTTGGAAACACTTAAATACCAATTCAAAGCCATCAATAGGTATGATTAACTATCATCCTGTACTATCCTAACTACAACTGATAATTGACTATTTTAAATAAGATCTTGTAGATGAGAGAAATTACATAGGGACCAGCTAATAAGGGGTACCTTGATGGGTGCTTACACTTTGATAGGGTCCAGGGTAAGGCTAGAAACTCAATTTATTCTTCAGCCAGTGATGTTCAGATTCTGGGACTCACCAGACTTCCGATGCTGCACATTAATTTACAGTGTGTCACGTAATTGTCAGGCACCGCTGGTGTCTGTTCAGAAGCACATTTCTCTGCTGTGCAGTCCACGTAGGAAGCTGGATTGTATTCCCAGGGTTGGGAGCCATGAAATCAAAGGTCAAGAGAGCATATGGCCTAAATATTTGTACCAGGCCATGCTGGCTCTAAATGAACTCTCTGAAACAAAATTATCAGAAATCAACATTTTGAACAATGCGTCATATATTGATTCCATTTCTCTGTCCTCAGATGCTTTTTCCGTCTCTATATATTACAAAGTAATCTTGTTCATGTCCTAAATCGTTTGCTTTTGTTTTGTTAAATTGATTCCCCTGCAGTCCCTGACCCCGCATTGAGGTTGCATGTGTTTTCCCCACAGCTCCAGTTCTAATGGCAGAAGCTGTACTAAATGGAGGCAATGTAACATCACAGAGCAAAGTTATGTTTAAACTAAGTAAAAGCCTCTCAAATATGAAATAGATTTTTAAGTGGTTAAGGTAGAGCTGATTAAGTAAACTAAGTGTCACTAACTGAAAACTAATTGACATTTTAAAGAAAGCAAAATAAACAGGAAACAAATTGCTTTTTAAAAAAAGTTTAAAAGTTGTGAAAGCACCCCCAAGGAGTATAAAAGCTAACCATTTGTAAACTAGTAGATGAAAAACATTTCTCTCTAACCAATTTGCTTTAGAATATTATTTAGAATATTTATTAAAGCTAGAGATTAAAAATGAAAAGGAATAAAATAAAATTCATGAAAAAAAGTGCCAGACAAGCAAGTCACACTTAACTGCTCAAAACAAAATTTTTTTAAAAAATTGTAAGCTGAAAATACGTCATAAATTCCAAAGCACTCATGAAAAGCTATAAGACAGCTCCTTTGTATATAAAAATTATCTCTAAGCTTCAATTCATTCTCAAAAGGGGATTAATAAAAGTTTAAATATGCATAAAAATTATAAAACTACGCTATCCATGGTACACAATATATGGGAAACTTTGTGACTAGAAACGTTTGTCTTTGACCTTGCATGCTGACAGCCATCATCCCTGTCCGGTATAGAATGGGATCAAATTGTGGCAAATCAAGTAAAAATGCACTCTCCTGACTTTTGTTGCTGAAATATCACCATAAGTAACTCAAGAGAAAAGTAGGCTCTTCTTTATTCTAAGAAAAGAATATCTAAACTTCCTTTCAGTGCTGCCTTTCAGAGTTTGCAAAAGGTAAAATTTCAGTTCATTTACTATTGCAATTTCTTTTTACAGATGTGCCTCCAGAATATTAAAAAAAATTGCCAAAATTTGTTAAAGTGTTTAGAATCTTTTTAAAATTGAAGTATAGTTGATTTATAATATTGTGTTAGTTTCAGGTGTACAGCAAAGTGATTCTGTTATATATATATATTTTTCAGATTATTTTCCATTACTGGTTATTACAAGATATTGAATATAGTTCCATGTGTTATATAGTAACTCCTTGATGCTAAAGTACTTAAAATCTTTACACTAATGTTTAGATAAAGTCATTTTTACAAAAGCCTTCTTTTTTTCTTCATTTTGGTGGACGATTACCTGACCTGGCTTTGTACCGTGCATTTTTGTTAAACCTCATTTTTATATTCATATGTGCATTTCTCTAACCAATACCATCTTGGTATGGCTTTATGATATTGCCACCTAAGACTTTGAAAGCTTCCATACTTTGTACAATTGCAGGCATAAATTTATCTCAAATGTCAGAGGAAGTGAAGCCAAAGGCTAAATTCCGTAGAAACAGAACTCTCATGTCTGCAGTCCAGGCAATGATTTGGTCTCTCTGCTTGCCACAGGGCAATCTGTAGGAAAAAACAGAATTAAAGTGCCCTTTTAAACAGGGCTAGTTCATCTAAATCATTTTCCCAAAAGTCATTCTACAATCTGAGAAAGCTAGTACCTCATTAATCAAATGTTTAGTTGACGTTTACTATAGTAGGAATAGAGTGGGCTTAGTTGAGTCTTGGCAGGGTCTGCAACAGGTGTGTCTGTGCTGTAATTCTGATTCAATTGTGGCCATCTGATTTAGTGAGTGCCAGCTCCTCAGGGCCCAAATGAACTGCTTCCCTTCTCCCTGGGAGGCACACATTTTTGTTGGGTTATGTGGGCAAATGCAAAATGGGCTAAAGGCTTTGATCCTCCCTACATTTCGAGGCTTTTACTAAGGGCTTTCCACTCCCCCGTCAAGTACCCCTCAGGACAACATATTTTGTCACCTTCTAAGCATCCCCTCACTCATTCCTCTACTGCTCCAGCCACCTCTTTTCTAGCTTCTCACAAGTCCAAGGAAAATGTCTTGAGGCCAAATCACTAGACCTTAAGCCTGGAGAACATGGAGTCTCTACTGCTACCCAAGAGCATCATAGATACTAAAGACTTTATTTTGTTGGTTGGTTGGTTGGTTGATGTTGATTGGAGGAGAAAGGTGGAAAGAAGCCAGAGAGGGCAGTTGTCCTGGTGATCAGCTCTCTTGAGCGTAGCTCCAGTTAGGGACTGACTACTCTGGACTTTACTCCCAAGATTAGGAAGGGAGTCCCAGGAGAACAATGAGGTAGGATCCCCGTGACTTGATGCCACTGCCATGAGCATTTTTATGGTGGAGTGAGTGCCAAGGAACTGCCCTGACCTGACACTGCCTAATTTCCTGCAAATGTGTCTGACTTTATATGATTGGAGTCAAAGTAGTGAGAGGGTAAAACTGTGCCTGGCGGTCTGTGTAACTTGTTTAAAATAATGGGCTAATTAAGGCTGAGAAGACTGAGAAAGTGATGAGGGGATATTCTGGAGATCAAAGAGGAAGAGCTGAACTTAGTTAAGGGTGGGATTGTTGTATTGCCAATGACAGTAATGAAATCCCTGTGTCCACCGTGGATTGAACATTTACACCTGGACTGCTGCTTTCTGATTGGGACGGGGACTCAAATAGCCTAGCAGTCACACGTGTTGTCACGTGTCTTTTGCCAAGAAGTCATTGTTTCTGTCTTCCTTCTCTGACTAGGTGTTAGACTGGATTGAAAACCACGGCGAGGCCTTTCTCAGCAAGCACACAGGGGTCGGGAAGTCTTTGCATCGAGCCCGGGCCCTGCAGAAGAGGCACGATGACTTTGAAGAGGTGGCTCAGGTGAGATGCTGTGTATGGTTGTATGCGTGTGTGGAGCGGTGAGGGAGACCAGGGCTGTGGCTTTGGTGTTTGGTGGGGCACGTTGGGTGGATAGCCCATGGCTTCTGGGCTGCCTTCCCGCCTGATGCAGGGAGACCCTTGTCTGCTCTAGGATCACTAGGTGAGTGGTAAATTAGTATTTTGTCAACTGTGATCAGTTGCAGTGGAAAGAGTAAGGCAGGGAAGGGACAGCTGGGAAATGTATCACTAAGGGATGGAGAGGTGGATGCTGCCGGAGTAGTGAGGGTGACAAAGCTAGAGTTTGCCACATCACGGCTTTAGTCAGGGCTGGCTCTGATTCCGTTACATAGGCAGCCCTCAGTGGGGGTGTCCTGCTGGGCATTGTCCCGAGCCCCAGCCTCACCCGGGGAGGCGACCAGCCCCAGACAGATGTGAGCTGTGGGTGTGAAAGGAGAGGGCCTGCCAAGAGCTAAAGGAATCTGCTGGCGGACAGGAAGTAGTGGGAGCAGACCAGGGCTGCTCCCCATCCCTAGGGGAGCTGCAAGGGATGCTGGAGAGTGAGAGGCCTGACGGAGCCAGAGAGACCATGTCAGCAGTGACCTGAACCTGCGGAGGCAGGTGGATGAGACCCAACCTAGGGGATAAAGAAAACCTCATAGGTAATCTCTGTGCACTGTTGGTTGGAATGTAAAATGGTGCAGCCACTGTTAAAAACAGTATGGCAGTTCGTCAAAAAATTAAACATAGAATTACCATATGATTCAGCAATCCCACTTCTGAGTATAAACCCAAAAGAATTAAAAGCAAGGATGCGAAAAGATATTTGTACACCCATGTTCAAGCAGCATTTTTCACAGTAAACAAAAGGTGGAAGCAACCTAAGTGTCCATCGACAGATGAATAGATAAACCAAATATGGTATATACATGTAATGGAATATTATTTGGTCTTAAAAAGTAAGGAAGTATGACACATGCTACAGCATGGATGAACCTTGAAGATACTATGCTATGTGAAATGTCAGTCACAAAAGGACAAATATCGTATGAGTCCACTTATATGAAGTACCTAAAATAGTCAAATTTATGGAGATAGAAGGTAGAAGGGTGGTTGCCAAGTGCTGATGGAGAGTTATTATTTAGTGGGTGCAGAGTTTCAGTTTTGCAAGGTGGAGATTTTTGGAGATGGATGGTGGTGATGGTTGCACAACAGTGTGACTCAGTGCCCCTGAACTTTTAAGTTTTCTGTTACGTTTATTTTACCACGACCACCAGTACCACCACGACAAGAACAAAAACCAGCCTCATAGCCACACAAGGATCTTTTACAGCATGAGCTGGACTATGCCAACATGATACAGACACAGGCCCAACGTGCCTCTGGTGGACAAGATGTATTACAGACTCAGAATATCTGGGTGGCCAGGCATTCTGGTGCCTGTCCAGTCTGTTAGGGGGCGAAGGGTGGAAGAGGGTCATCCAGACTCCCTGCCTGCTGAGAGTGGGCATTGTGGTACCTGGGACCATCTGTTGGAATAGAGCCATCCCATAGCTTTGGTGCCCCTGCCTTTTGGCTGTCCTGTGGTTCAGCCCTCCTCACTTGGGAAGGACATCCCCAGAGCCACCCACCGCCCTGATCCAGCCCACTCCTCCTTGCTCTCTTACTGCTGTGGCCTCACAGGCAATGCCAGCTGTGGTCACAGGCCCACGAGGGGGCTGTCATTTTTGTGTGTTGTTACAACCAAACAAGCCTCGTGGCCTCCCCAACCTCAACCTCATTTCTCCCAGTTGCTCCTCCACCTTCTCGCTGGTGCCTGATATGCCCTTCCCATGGGACAATGCCTTTCAGTTAGTGCCAGAGACACATTAACTTAAATTCATACTAAAGAAAGGATGGACACATTTTTGAGAGCTTATGGGCCTGTTAAGTGTTTTGTCTCCCACCAACCCTGAACGATAGACAGTATCAGCCTTGTCTTATAGAAGACGACACTAAGGATCAGAAAGTCCTGCAGTGCCTTTGTCATCTAGCTTGTTGGTGGTTCTGTGGGGATTTCAACCCAGGTGTGAGTCCAGACCCGTGTTCTCACCCTAACCCCATGCTGTCCCTCCTTACTGAGGTGGAGGAATTGGGTATAAAATTCATTGCCAGTGTCCTCATGGAAAGTACAGGACAAAGAGCAAGAATGGGGTAGCGGAGGCTTCCCGTGTTGCAGGCATTATTTTCCCTGGTCCTGTCAACGAGTAATCTTTTGATATAATCCACTTGTCTCTGCCTCTGCTTCCTGATAAGACTGTGTCTTTATGAGAGAGAAGAGAGTATGTACCTTCCAAAAGGCTCCTGCTTTTAGGAGGTTTTAGGAGGATGCGGACCACAAAGGGAACACCTCAGTGAAGGGCCATGAGATCACTGCATCATTCTCCTGTAAATAAGCCTCTAGAAATGGGTCTCGTAGTCTGGAAATGAATCCTGTCTTGTTCCCTCATCCCTATTCTGGGGAAGGGAGTGGGCAGTGGAGCTGCCTAGCATCCTGGAATTGGTAGTCCACGTAGGAAAACCACCTCCAACCATGGCCAAGGCAGGTGGGTGGTCAGCAGCCACCTGCCTCAGCCCTGCTTTTTTCTGTGCAGTGTGACCATCACGCTCAGGTACTGAGAAAGGGGGCAACCCAGGCAGGAAAAGGCGCTCTTTTTCTTGCTTCTCTCCTCACTAGGTGAGGGCCACTGGGAGGAGAGAAGTGAATTTAGTCAGGAATTGGATAGTTCTTGAGTTAGTCAGAGATCAGTGACACACAGTGAAAGAATTAGAAACCTGTTCCTGGTTGTTGTGGGCTGCTGCTTATGAGATACGGTCAGGAAGGGCATCGCACATGGTGTGAAGTAGGAGACTGGGGGCCACTGGTCAGCAGCACTACACAGGGTCATGATTCAGTGAAGGAACCTCTTTCAGCTTTGTGATTTTATGATTCTTTGACCTGAGGCTGGTATGACAAGGGAACTCTGAGCTCCCATTCTCTGCATTCAGATTTTAAAAATGGTCTTGAGTCAAAGTAGGAAGAGAGCTGTTTCATCTGTCACTACTGGACATGTGCCCTTCTGCAGGGAAGAGCAGAGAAATGGCTACCCGTGGGGAGGGGTCCAGGGGCAGCATAAAGGCCCTGAACGAACACCTTTTCACTCTTGGGATAGTGGGGGCACCTTTGATTCTCACCATTGGTTGCTCTTTGGAGTAAAGCCATTTAAGGCAGTCATTAAAATAAATACAAATGATACCTGTGAAGAATGAATGTAGCAATTCATTATCTGTCATTAAACTTTAACTTAAATCTTGTGTTGATTAGCTCTTGAACACATTTTAAATTCTTCAACTATCATTTGAAGGAAATGAATAAATATTTATGATCCTCCCTTCATCCTGCAGATGGCACTCTTTGAATAGCCTACGTAGAAGCCGAGCTGCGTGAGGAAAGGAGCCTCAGTCATGACAGCCTGACAGGCAGGTGGTGAGGAGCCAGGGCCAGGGGATGCACCAAGGGGCTCTCTCTACAGGTGTTTCTAGTCTAAGCTACTGAGATTGTCCATGCTCAAATAGAAGAGCTGGGGACCAGTGGGAACCCCTCCTGCTCCAGATAGATACTTGACTCGAGTTGCCTATAAACTCATCAAATGACTTAGGCCATAGCGTAAATCAGATTTTTAAAAAACACTTATTACTTATATATACATATATACATACATGTATATATATATATTTTATATATATATATATATATAATATATATATATATGGTGTGTGTGTGTGTTGCACATTAGCTGTCATTGGGAGTATGAACAGGCATAGGGATGGAATTGCTACCCGTAAGAGCATAGCTTTCAGGGTACAGATGCATCCATATCTGCCCAAGAAGTAGAGTGGGCAGTGGTACTGACATTTTGTCCTGAGATATTTGCTGTGACTCAGTAGGGGAGTACTCAAGTGCCTGTGGTTTAGAGAGCAGCTGTGCCTGCTGTTAGTGGTCTGCTTTATGACCTCATTATCTGAAATGCCAGACTCTCTGTAGGCTAGTTTAGTCAAAATAGCAAGCATTTACATTCAAATATATATTATTTAAAATCTCAAAGCACCAAGTCACATTTAAGCAGCTAAGCATCAGTGTAACATTTTTGAAAGAACAGAGCATTCAAAGAAAGATTTAAAGAAATATAAAAACATGGGCACAATTAAGTACTTCATTCAATAATCTCTAGTTAGTTATTTCTCTAGCTGACCCTTGCTTTTTCTTCAAACTTGAATAGAATACATTTAAAAAAAAACAACAAAACCCATTCTGAGCCTTGGGGACAAAATAGGCAAAAATGGAAGGGAAACATTTTAGTGGACCCATCAGTGACCTTGCCCATTAAAGATATTCAAAGTGTAATCAGCTAACCTACCAGAGTACTAAGGGCGACCAGAATAGGGTAATCCATAGAGATGGAAAGCCTCTGCCCACAGAGTTGGACAGTTGCATTCAGTTTCCATGTCCCATCAAGTCTCTGTGTTGGGCACTGTGGAAAATGAAAGAGATGCACAGTTTCTGTCTTGAGGAACTCACAGTCTAATGAAAAACATGCAGCCAGAGTATTCTAAACCTCTAAGAAGTCCCACAATGAGGGAGGAGACGTAATCTTTCCTCTTTTAAGGTTTTCAAGGAGTGCATCTAGTGAAACCAAGATAAACCCTTAGTTCATTTGGTGATCCAAAAAAAACACCTGCCTTGCGGTAGTGTAGTGACCTTTGGAGTACGTTCCATCTTTCTTTTCATGCCTGAGATGGTAACCAAGTATAGCAGCTGCAAATGCAAGCAGAAGGGAGAGGGGGGAGAGATTAAACAGGTACTTTTCCACACTCCAGTTTCTTTTTTTTTTTCACATTCTATTTTTTATTTTTTTATTTTTTTATTTTTTTAACATCTTTATTGGAGTATAATTGCTTTACAATGGTGTGCTGGTTGCTGCTGTATAACAAAGTGAATCAGCTATATGTATACATACATCCCCATATCTCCTCCCTCTTGTGTCTTCTACCCTCCCCAGTTTCTTAGAGATGATGAAAGGTTCTTAGGCAGGATGAAAAAAGATAGAAAGAAAGCCAGGAAAATGCTCATAAATTAATGTCATGAAGTGGGCAAGTGGAAGAATGTGAAATGGCAGAGAAATGAAGGACAGTCTTACCCTTTGGATCTTGCCTGGCACTGTTCCCATTGGGGTGGACTCAGGACATTCCTTCCAGAAAGCACTAGGGAGAAGTTACTGGCATGAGCTGATGGGAGGGGTCTTGTGACCACTGTCAGGAAGAAGAAAGATGTTTTATATGGTGGTTAATTCCCAAACAAGGGTTTTGAAGGTCACGTTGTATACACTTGATGTGGAAAATTGAGAAAGGGTCGGAGCCAATATCCAAGATATTATAGAAAGCCTGCCAAGAACTTCTTATCAAGACTATGAATTGTCCCCCCACTTTTGTTGCTTCCTGTGTGGAACAAATGGCAAACTCAGAAGAAACTGGGACTGTATTCCTAATGACTTGAAAGTTCTGGGTAGCACACTGAAAGATTAGAAAGCACAGGTGGTATATTTATCTCTTGTTCTGTGTGATGGCAGTGACTGTGGAAAAGAAGGGAGGCTGAGAAATAAATGGCTACTTGTGTAGATGGTGTTTTAAAAAGTCTTCTGGACTATATCCTACAGAGCCAGGATGATGGACTTCTGGCAAGGGGCAGAGTGCATCTTGTAAAGATTGGGAAGGGTGTGCTTTGGCAGAAAACCTTGTTGATCTGTCTAGAAGGATTTAAGCGAATTTTGAAGTAGAAGGAGAAAATTACCCCAGTAAAGCCAAAAGCAGACATGTGAGGCCCACGGGTGACACAGAAAGAAGCATCTTCTGAAGGAAATGCCCTTAGGTCAACTTAAGTTAAAGAAAAATACCAAGAATACAGATTGCAAACAGTATTTATAGCCTTATCTGTATATCAACAAAAGGCATGTGTAACAAGTAAGGTACTTAAACTTTAACACAAGAAGATAAATATAAATATTCCTGAGATTTTAGGGTATTGAGCTCGTAAGTAAAAAATGGCAATTGAAGAAGTTTGTCTGTTTAAAAGACTCGTTTAATAAGAGGGGTGAGGATATATAAGAAAGGTTCTCATCTATATGAGATTTACAAACCTGAGGGTAGTAAACAATATGGAGACATAATAGAGATTAAAGGAAAGCAAACAAAAAGCCATGATTGTGACTGGAGAGGACCATAATATCCTCCATCAGATGGAGGATATGGGAAATTTTGATATAATTTCAGTTCTGGCTCAAGGAAAACTATGGTGGTTATGAGAGCCCTCAAATTTCCTGGCATCTCCTGTGAATTCTGTGACACCATAAATAAAACATCAATAAGTTGATGAGAGCAAAGTGTTCTACAATGTAGAGAGCGGATCATTGTAGAAAAGCTCAAAAGAGTATAGATTATGTCTAGACTCTCTCGAGAACCTTGACTTTTAGATAAAAAGGTTTAGACATTGCTCTTAGAACAAAGGAGAATAGTAAAGACTTTTTTTTTTTTAATTTATTTATTTATGGCTGTGTTGGGTCTTCATTTCTGTGCAAGGGCTTTTTCTAGTTGTGGCAAGCGGAGGCCACTCTTCATCGCAGTGCACGGGCCTCTCACTATTGCGGCCTCTCTTGTTGCGGAGCACAGGCTCCAGACGCGCAGGCTCAGCAATTGTGGCTCACGGGCCTAGTTGCTCCGCGGCACGTGGGATCTTCCCAGACCAGGGCTCGAACCCATGTCCCCTGCATTGGCAGGCAGATTCTCAACCACTGCGCCACCAGGGAAGCCCGAGTAAAGACTTTTGAGTGATGATGCAAATTAAAATATAATCTCTAAACCAGAGAAATAAGGATTTCTCTATATACTGTTTAGATCACATATAGAATACTGTGTCTAATTCTAGAAAATATATTTTCAAAAGGATATTGACAAACTATGCTGTAATTGTTGGAAGGCTGCCAAGATAGTGAAGTTGAAGTAATTGGGTATGTCCAATTCTGAGTAAATATTTTTTTTTATGGAAGGGGAGGTGGGTTTGATAGTTGAAAGTTTCCTATAGAAGAGATAGGGTGGAAGGTATAGTGAAGCTAATTTTAGCTTAATTCACGTATCATTTCTAACACACACGGTTGCTTTTTTATGAGCTGTCTAAAACCAGAATGAAATATCTTGTGATGTAGTGTGCTTCTCATCATGGGAGGTTTTCCAGCAGAGGCAACCCTTTTTTCCCTAGGATATGTAAAAAGCTAAAAACAAACAAATAAATAAAAAGAAACCAAGACTACCTTTTCTGGACCCTGTTTCTCCTCCCCTTGAAAGCCCAAGTTCTTGAGAGAACAGTTTATATTTGCATCTGCCCTTACTTCCTTACCTCCTAGATGCCCTTTGACCTCCTCCATTGGGCTTCTATTCTCTCTGGCCAACAGAGGTTAATCTTACCAAAGTCTCCACCTGAATGTTTCTTTTTGTTTGTTAAATCCAAAGGATACTTTTCAGATATTAATTGGTCTTCCTGAAGCATTTGACCCTGTTAACCACTTCCTCCTTTTTAAATTCACTTGTCCTCAGCCTGCCATGACACCTGGCTCTCTTGGTTTCTTTATGTCTTTCTGACTGGTCCTTCTTAGACTCTTCTCCTTTATGCCCAGGATTTGTTCCCAGACCTTCTCTTCTCACTTTATGATTTTATACTGCATGATTTTATACTCTTTCCCACCCTCAGCTGCCCCCCTACTCTGATGGCTTCCAAATCTGTGTCTCATCTCTCATCTCACCCCTGTGCTTCCTGTTCGAAAACACACTGGCTTTCTGGACACTTCCACTTTGACTTTTCAGAGAGTTCTCAAACCCAATGTGTCCAAAATTTATTTGATCATCTCCTGCCCCTTCCAGGTGTGCTCTTCCCCCTGTATTCCCTGTGCTGGTGAAGAGCACCAACCACCTGCTTGAGCCAGAAACTTGGGAGTCATTCTTAACTCTCACCCCTCATGAGCCCTTCACAAAGTCCTACTGATTCTATGTCTTTAATATGTCCCTTTCCTCCTATCTTCATTGCCACTGCCCTAGAGCAGAGTCTCATTATCTCTTGATTGGATTATTGCAATATCCTCCTGTTTTCCCTGACTCTAGTCATGGTCTCCTTAAATCCATGCCCAAATTGCTACCAGAGTGGTTTTCCTAAAATGCACATCTCATCATGCTACTCCATTTGTTATGGAACTCATAGGTGTCGTCCCATTGGTATAAAGGTCAAACTCTTGATATTATAAACCTTTAACGACCTGGCTGCTGACTTCTCTGGTTTTACCTTTTATCCCTCCTGTGCTCCCTCTACCCCATTCGACACTCCTGTCTCCCAGAGTTTACCTGAACATGTCATGCTCTCAAGTCTCAGTGCTGTCTCCTCTTTAATCCTTCCCAGCTCTTTAACTTTGACTACCCCGACCAACTTCTGTTCGTCTTTGAACACTCATCTCAAGTATCGCCTCTTCAGGAAGCCTTCAGTGGCCTCCATAGCTTGGATTGAATACCCCTTTTCTAAGGCATCCACTTTTTCTGGTCACATCCCTATCATGGTAGTTATCATGCAGTGTCATAATCAATTTTATGATGGCCTCACTCCCCAGCTATGACCTTCCTTAGAGCAGGAATTTTATTTTATTAGCCTTTTTATCCCAATGCCTAGCATGGTGAGCCTAACATGCAATTGGTGCTTGAAAAGGAATGAATGGTATTCATTCCTTTGTTGGGTGGATATCAGGCCAGGTGATGTCTAAGGTCCTTTCCAACTCTAAGAATGATAAATGGAAGAGAGGTAGATTAGATGAATATTCATAAAAACACAGGCCCCAGGAACATATAACCTGGGACCTAACTGAGAGCCATCTTCATAGAATTAGTAGGATTGCCCTGAGCTGGAGTTAGCATGGACAGCCCCAGTCCAGGATCTGGCACTTGGGAAGAAGCATCTTTGGAGCCAAATTTTGAGTGAGTTCTTTGGACTCTTCCATATTTTTTTACCTGAAAAAAAAAAACAAAAACAAAAAAACCTAAAACATTATTTCAGATGAAATTATTTCCTGTGAATTGGTTTCATAGGAAACCAATTTTGACAAGAGGGCATGGTAATCCTTACTCAGTTCATTTCCCCAGCCTCACTAAGTTTCCATGATTTTCCGGCTGAGATAGTTATCATCACACTGTGCCTGACTGCTAGGGAGGCTTTAACCCTCTCCCTCTGTTAGTTGAAATGTGACGAAGTTCTTTTTCCCTTTCAAAAATTCTCCCGTGTTGGAGATGAATAAGATTGGTTCTTTTCAAGGGGATCTTAAAGGCAACAACAAAAGAAAAGGTAAATTAGACAAAAGAAGTATACCGATTTTATGTTAAGTATATTGATTTGAGTCCAAACAACTCTAGTCATACTTTTTATTCAGTCTGTCGTGTTCACTGATAGACATGTTTTCCTTCTCCCTGTTGAGGAGATCCTAATAACAACAGCAGTAATGATAATAACAATAACACTTACTGAGTACTTTCTGTGTGCCAGACACTGTCCGCTTCATTCTCATAACATCCCATGAGTTAGGTATTGATACTCCCACTTACAGATAAGGAGTCGGAGGCAAAGAGGTGAAATAATAGCTCAAGTTGGCAAAGCTAGTAAGGGGTGGAACTGGGATTCAAACCCAGTAGTCTGGCTCCAGAGCCCAGGCTCTCAACTCCTTTGCCACAGAGTGTCTTTTTTTTTTTTTTTAAACATCTTTATTGAAGTATAATTGCTTTACAATGGTGTGTTAGTTTCTGCTTTATAACAAAGTGAATCAGTTATACATATACATATGTTCCCATATCTCTTCCCTCTTGCATCTCCCTCCCTCCCACCCTCCCTATCCCACCCCTCTAGGTGCTCACAAAGCACCGAGCTGATCTCCCTGTGCTATGCGGCTGCTTCCCACTAGCTATCTATTTTACATTTGGTAGTGTATATATGTCCATGACACTCTCTCACCCTGTCACATCTCACCCCTCCCCCTCCCCATATCCTCAAGTCCATTCTCTAGTAGGTCTGTGTCTTTATTCCCGTCTTGCCACTAGGTTCTTCATGACCTTTTTTTTTTTTTTTTCTTAGATTCCATATATATGTGTTAGCATACTGTATTTGTTTTTCTCTTTCTGACTTACTTCACTCTGTATGACAGACTCTGACTCCATCCACCTCATTACAAATACCTCCATTTCATTTCTTTTTATGGCTGAGTAATATTCCATTGTATATATGTGCCACATCTTCTTTATCCATTCATCCGATGATGGACACCTAGGTTGCTTCCATGTCCTGGCTATTGTAAACAGAGCTGCAATGAATATTTTGGTACATGACTCTTTCTGAATTATGGTTTTCTCAGGGTATATGCCCAGTAGTGGGATTGCTGGGTCATATGGTGGTTCTATTTTTAGTTTTTTAAGGAACCTCCATACTGTTCTCCATAGTGGCTGTATCAATTTACATTCCCACCAACAGTGCAAGAGGGTTCCCTTTTCTCCACACCCTCTCCAGCATTTATTGTTTCTAGATTTTTTGATGATGGCCATTCTGACCGGTGTGAGATGATACCTCATTGTAGTTTTGATTTGCATTTCTCTAATGATTAATGATGTTGAGCATTCTTTCATGTGTCTGTTGGCAATCTGTATATCTTCTTTGGAGAAATGTCTATGTAGGTCTTCTGCCCATTTTTGGATTGGCCACAGAGTCTCTTGATTCACAAAAGCTTTGGATGTCTCTGGGATTGGGCCTAGCAGTGTCCTCCGTTTCACCCCAGAACCAGTTCCTAATCTTCTTTCTATGTGTGGATCCAGGTAGCCCCTCAGACAACCATGTGTTAGCACTGTGGCCACAGGACTGCTGAGTGACAGTCTTTCCCTCCTTGTGCCTAATAATTCCCTTGGACTCCAGGGTCACCTTCATGAACCTCTATGACATCTTCTTCATCTAAAAGCTCTATGTGACCTCAGGGCTCTGGGAATCCTATGACTGCCTCTCATCTTTCTCTACCCATCCTCTGCCTTATCTGAAACACGTGTACCCACTATTGGTGACAGCTGGCTCTGTTCTCTGCTGGCGCTTGTCCTGTTTAACAATTAACTTGGCCAGTATCTAGCCTGAGTCTTCATTTCCATTTTCTAGCACAAAGTGGACTACACTTGGCCCAGCCCAGAATATTATTTTGTCTTTCTTTTTTTTTTTAAATTAATTAATTTATTTTTGGCTGCATTGGGTCTTGGTTGCTGCACGTGGGCCTTGGTTGCTGCACATGGGCTTTCTCTAGTTGCGGTGAGCAGGGGTTACTCTTCGTTGTGGTGTGTGGGCTTCTCATTGAGGTGGCTTCTCTTGTTGCGGAGGACAGGCTCTAGGCGCGCGGGCTTCAGTAGTTGTGGCTCATGGGCTCTAGAGCGCAGGCTCAGTAGTTGTGGCACACGGGCTTAGTTGCTCCGCAGCATGTGGGATCTTCCTGGACCAGGGATCGAATCTGTGTCCCCTGCATTGGCAGGCGGATTCTTAACCACTGCGCCACCAGGGAAGTCCTGTTTTGTCTCTTTCTTTTTACCTTTTGCTAAGGTCAGGCTATCATTAATGAAACCTCCTTGTTTCCAGAACACATCTCCCTTGATAGCTCCACAAGCCTATTTGAGACATCCCTCTCAGTTCTAATTTCCCTCTATTTGGACATATGATATAGTGAAGAAAAGTGTAGCATTTGCAGTCAATCTGTTCTTTCCTTTTGTTGGCCTTGGGCCCAGTGACAGTCAATTTCCCTGAGCCTCAGTGTCCTCTCTAAAATAGAGATGGTGACACCTCCTCCACAGAGTGATGTGAGGGTTAGAAATAACATGTAGAATGTGCCTAATAGAGAATTTGTTTCATGGGAGGTGCCTGGTGAATGGTGGCCTCAGTGGCAGTAGTGGTGACCATGGGAGTGGTGGTGATGGGATACCTCTAAGCCTCACTCCCTTCCAGGATAGGTTATCAAGTACCATGCTGTCCTCTCTCAAGACTCAGCATGGTGTGGTCTGCCTAACTATGTTGGAAAGAGTAGGCTTGTCCTTTGAGATGGGCCAGGTGCCAAGTGGAAAGATCAGCTACAGGAACTAAGCTTGGCCCTCGGGTTAAGCATGTGGAAGAGGGGTCCATCCAATTTGACCAGTCAGAACCAAGGAAAGGCAATAGAGTAATGGTGCATCCTGCCTTGGGGTGGTAGGTAGGGAATACCCACTACTGGGCATCCAAGAGCCAATGTATTCAGAGATGCAAGGAAGAGGATCAGTGGTTTCCATTGAGAAGACTCTTAACAGATAGCAGGCTTCAGTTACTGGGCTGCAAATCAGAGACAGGGTTCCAGGTAAGGAAGGGATAGGGATAAAAGTCTAATTATCAAATGTGGGCACCAGGGCAGGGCTGGATTAGCTGCCAGTGGGACCTGATATGAAGGACTAGTCTGTTGGTAAGATGTGTGATTCCATTTCTGTCATGAGACTGAAGCTGAACCTGCCGTAAGGCCTCAGAAAAGGGGAAGGAAGGGGAGAGAGTCTGGGCACTGAGTGAGAGCACTCTCCCTTCTAAAGGATTCTCCGATTCAGTGGGTCTGCTCACAGGGGTCCCAAGAATGTGGCCACTAGTTTCACAAGGTGTCAACAGATTTACCTTGCACAGTGAGAATAACACACCGATGGGAAGAATAAAGTTGCTGACTCTCAGAGAGCACTGACATGGTTTAGAAAGGAAACAAGGAAAGCTGTTCCAGAGGAAAGCTTCCTCATCTGCTGGTACTGATTCTGAAAGCAAACTATGTATTACCATGTCTTCCAATAATTAATTTCAACACGGGTCAACCTGCCCAGATTAAGAGAAACCAAATTGACTTCCTTTCTCTTCCGTCTTCCTTTCATTGCTGTGACACTGTGCCCGCAGAGTGGGCCCCTGGAAGCCAGCACTAAGCTGAAAGTAAGAGGGAGCAAGTGATGGATTTGCATATGGGGGGAATGTATGCAAATTCCACAATGAAAATATTTCTCCTGGATAAAAACATTTTGAAAAGTATTTGCAAGGTTTTAAACCTGTGCTGTAAACATGTAAGAATAAGCAATAATAATAACTGCCATTTATTGAATACATATCTTTATAAGAAATAACTCATTTAATCCTTGAAACAACTCTGTGGAGTAGATTTTAATATTATCCTCAATTTCCAGATGAAAAATCAGGCCTAGAGAGTATTATTCAAGTGTAGGACGCAAGCTTTGAACCCAGTCTGACCCCAGAGCCCATGCTTCAAGCTCACGTAACTTCAGAGTAATGGGGAAAACTGAGCTTATTCAACTCTCTTTTTGATTTTTTTTCCAAATGAAGTTTCTATTTTATTTTTATTTTTTAAAAATTTCTAATTACAAAACTACACATTTTCAATATAGATGTGCAGATGAGCAAAAAAGGAACAAAAATAATCCACCCACTCAGTTGTCTGTCTTAACAGTTGCTAATACTTTGGTGTTTATTCTTCCAGATATTTCTTTATTTATGTGTATATGTATGTTGGTTGCCAGCTTTTCTCACTTAATGATATATCCATGGTAATAGATATATATCTACAGTGGTTTTTGTTTTTGTTTTGTTTTATTTTTTGCTGGTGAAATATTAAGACTTTTTACTCTTTCCCAGATTCTAGTAACTTATAATTATAGGCTGTTAAAGGCAGGTACAGTTATAAGTGGGTAAAGAGAAGCAAAATAAGCATTGAAAACAGAGGGCTGGGTTTAAGCCAAGCATTCAGGATCTTTTCCCAAGAGAGAGCTTCAGAGAATGGCAATTTACAAGTGCCCTCCCAAGCCTTTCCAGTGCCCCATTGCAGGTGCATGTATATTAGAGGGATGTGAGGACCTTCTGAGCCCCTAAAACTGGCTGAGATGATGTTGGAGATGGTGATGGTAGAGGTGGAGGTGGAGGTGGTAGGTGGGTGAGGAGTACTTCAAAACAGTAGCATTTGTAGCCTCTCTCCTCCTCCCCATTCCTTCTTCCTTTCTCTCCTTCTTCTTTTCCTCCTCCTCTTTCCTTCATTTCTGTCCCATCTTCTCTTGGGAGATCCTTTCCTGAAATAGGGGCTCTAGTCAGGGTCCAGGATGCAGCGCTTGGTTCTGGTCCAAGTGTGGTTTCAGGTGGGCTGTGCTTTCTAGGACCCCTAAGAGCTCCGTGAGGCGAGTACGCCTTTGCTGTGGCATTCGGGGTGATGGGCAAATCAGGAGTGTCTGGGCTGAAGGGTAAGGGCTTTTGAGAACTTGTGGGTGGAGGTGCCGTGGGGACAGGTGATGAATACCAGGAACCAACACCTAAGAGTCCTGAGTGAAAGGGCTTCAGGCTATATATTACACAAACCAAAAAATAAACATACACCACCAACAAGAACAGCCCACCAAGCAGATATGTGTCCTTTTTCTCTGCCAATAAGCAACTGGAGGTATTTCATGAACCAGTTTTGTTTGGAATAAATTTTTAACAGGAGAAAAGCCCACTGCCAAGGTCTGACAGGAACAAAGCATCACATCTGAGTTATTCCACCTGGAAAGGCAGCCAGGTTTGGGGCAGAGAGAGCTGAGCTCTTGTGGTCTCCTGTGGGACCAGGTGACATCCAAGCCTCATCAGGATAGGTGCCTTTATTTGTCTTGGGATACACAAGGCAAATGCCCAGCCAGCCCAGGGCACTGCCCTTTGGGTTTCAGTAGAGACTAGTGCAGCTATCCTACTATATTCTAGGAGCTGACAGCATTAGATATTGGCAACCTCAGCTGTAATTACGCATCTCCATGGTGTTTCACCCTGTGAGCTATTTTGTACATTATATCTGAGCCTCAATAATGCCAAGTATGGTTTGAAATAGCTCTGGTGGACTTTAGTCCATCACATGCCTAGAATTTGAAAATAACTTCGAGGGAAGGGGGCAGTGAATAAGGCTAAAAAGGGAGCTCCAAATCCATGTGATAGACATGTTTCAGTTTTCTTCTTCTTCAGGAGTCTTGGACTCTGCCTAAAATTATAGACTCTTTAATGTCTCGGGAATTCACAAGGTCAGTCTCATTTGCTTAAAAAAATATAGCTAAAGGAGAGAGGGTTATTTGGGTGCAAAACTTGGGTCTGACCCAACTGCTGTAGCTGTCACTCTGGTAAAAGTCTTACAAATTTATAAGGTTAGAAAGGTTGAGGTTTGAGGTTCACTCCAAGTAATTACATCCCATCATGGCTTCAGGTGGTCAGATGATTTGGTACCAGATAACTTTGATAGATTCTCTCTATCAAAGAGAATAATTTTGATAATTTCCTAGATTCTCTCTTTCCTTACCCTATGCCTCATATGAAGGCCACTTCAGTAATTAAAGCCATAATCTTACCATCAATAAAATGAGAGTTACAGAGTCTTCCTCCCTTTTTCCTTGTGGGAGGCAACAAGATCCAGTAAGAGGAAGGATACAGGGATTGGAACACCTGGGTAGGAGGCCCAGAGCCACTCCATCTGTATGTACAAGTCACCTAACCTCACCAAACTTCCTTTCTACGTCTACAAAGTGGGAATAATGTTTATTCCATCATAGTTGAAGTAAGCATTAAATGAGATAATGTACTTAAAAGCACTATAAGTCTAGAGCACAGAGCAGATGTAAATTATCATTATTATTCCAGGGATATAGAGACAGTGGATGAGATCATGTCTGGAACATGCTTAGAAAAGAGGAGCTAAAGATATAGAAAAGATTGATGCTGTTGCCCCATACCGGGTGTTTCCCAAGAGAGAGAATGTGCTGACCAGTCTCGGAGTTTAACTGAACTCTTCAGACTTCTGACACTGTTTGAGGGCCAGATTCCCATGCATAGTAGGATTAGCCGGGAAACTTTCCACATTCTAAAGCTAAAGCTAGTGATTTAATGAGCCTTGTTCTGATGTTTATGTAAGTGTAGATCAGTGAGACTTTGGGGTCAGAGGTGGATTTTGGAAATGGAAATGGAAACAGCATGATGCTTTGTACATAGAGCACTCTGACCACTTATCTTACATGCCCTTCTGCCCAGACAGGACAGGGAAGCCCTGCTCACAGCTCATACCCAGCCTTTCCAGAGAGCCCCGGGGGCCTACAGTGACTCTTCCAGCTACTTTCTTTGGGGTTCTGTGAAAGTATCCATGCCCTGCCAGACCCCGCCTCCTGGCCAGCTTGCTCCTGCTTACTGTGTCTCCATTCACATAACCCCATTGCTTAATTTCCCCTTTGTCGTGTTGAGGGTGGGTTTGTGCTGAATAACTCATGATTCTTGCCGAGGTTTTCATGACTATGAGGATTATGGGTGTAATCTGTGGTCATGGAAGACACTTCTTGGCCTGTAAAAGTTAAGAACGTTCAAGCGCTCCAGATAACGAGGTGAATGATGGGATGTGAGCCTGAACCTCATGACCCTTCCCTGTCTCATGGTCCAACCTCCAGCTATTTGGATTCTGCCCGTTCCCTTGGGGCCCATTTGTGGGGAGTCTTTGATCTCCCGCAGCATCTCTGCTCCAAGGAAATGCTCCACTGGGTGAGTCTCTTCACTCCATCACCTAAGGAAAGGAAACAGGAAGCAGATGTTGTTCCCACTTTGAAAATGGGGATCCTGAGGTCTCAGAGGGCCCTGGGTCTTGGCGGACAGTCTGTGGTAAACAGTCCTTGGTGGATATATAAGTGTCTCTTCCATCCTAGAGCAAATCTCTGAATCTGGCCCTGTTTGAGAAGGGTGTGCAGGTGGCCCCATTCTTTGTGTAGCTCTCCTTCCTCTGTCTCTTCTGCCCCCCTCACACCCCTCCCCACCACTGTTCTGAACCACATGACCACTGTCTGGGGCTTATCCCACAGTGAGGGCTGGAGCTGAGCTCTCTGACTCCTGCACTGTACTTCTCTCAGCAGAGGTGGGCTGTTCTTCCTGAAGAGCCAAGAGCCACTTCTGCTTTACACCCCCAGCAAACTTTCCATCACCAACCCCGACTCGAAGGAGGAAACCCCAGGACTGTGCCTCTCTTAGTTCCTCGCCAAGACCCCTCACATCTTCCCAACTTCCCAACTTCCCAATCTGGATCTTTGCCCAAGCCATTCCCTTGCCTGGCAGATTCCTCCTCTCTGCCTTCACATTTTAGACTTTTTAAAGTTGGCTGAAAAATGTGCCTCCTTCTGAAAACTTCTCCAGGCCTGTCCATCTTACCCGATCACTCGTTACCCAGTGTGCCCTCAGCACCACATCACCACTTTGTACTACTGTCACACCTCATTTCTTTCTCGTCCTTGGAGAATGAACTGTTCTACATAATTTAATTTCATAAAAAACCAAGACTTCACCCTAAGCACTTCATGCTGAAACTTTTCAGATTTCATCTTTATTGTTGGTAAACTTTTTGAAATACAGTTTAAACTTTCCATGCCTTACATACAGACCATTCTGAACACAGTTCACCTTTTTTTTTTTTTTTTTTGATGCCTCAGGATGCATGGCAATGTTCACTAATTTCAGTGAACATGAGTAGAGAGACCTCCAAGGCCACTGCAGAGGCCTAGGTTTTCCTTTTCCATTACAGAGGGTCCCTCCCAATACTGCAGCCCTTCTAGGACTGACTTGCTTTGAGGGAGGCCTGATCAGGGAATATAGCCCCTAGAGCAGTATGTGTCACTTCCTGTGGGCCCCGGAGCGGCCCTGTGGCTAAAAGCCATATTTCTTTTGGATGATGATGATGATCTTAACGGTATACCTGGGGAAGGTGAGATATAAGTGACCTAGGCCTTCTAAAGCCACGGAAACCCCAGTCCCAGAGTGTACCAGCAAGATGGGAAGACAGAGGATGATTCTTCTAGAAGTAGATCTCTCCTATTATTCCTTTGATCTTTGTATCACTCCATCTTTATTTTGCTGATTTTTATTTAAAGGACCCTAAGCATTTCAATCACATCAGCGTGTCAGTTTCATACAGATAAGTACCAAAGGACTGGCCCCTGCCTGTCACTCTTTGCTGCTGTCAGCTCCATGCCGTGGGCATGAGGGCTTTGATATTTATATGATGGTGATAAAGAAGGCTTTCAACCAAACCCTATAGCCCCATTCCAGATAGAGGCTCTTGGGAGTGTTGTCTGAGAGTCTGCCTCACTTTTAAGTATTTTCAAATTTGACATGTCTCTTATTTTTGACTGCCGAGGAAGACAACTCAGGGTCCCGGGTAGTTGATGTTGTGTTGTGCCCAGGGGAAATAATTTTCAGGATTTCATAGGTAATTATTTTTAAGTGGATCTTTTTTGCATATATATGTCATATCAAAATCATGTATCTTCAGAGCTATGATGAGCAGTGTCATAAAGTCCAAACTGAGAAAGGTGAAATATCTGACTGGGGCTACAGAGAGATTTTGCATTTTTTTTATGATTGAATATTTCGCAGTGGTTGGTCAAGCATTAGTGTCTTCAGGTTACCAGAACTAGGAAATGCATCTGTCTCTAAGATAAATACATTTGTAATGAAAGTTGTGTGTATTTCTGGATGTACTCAGTTGACAGAAATATATTAGATCCTTACGTTTTCCTTTAAAATTTCTTTTATTTGGTATTTTTCAAATTTTGAAAGCGATTCCTAATTTTTGTAATAACAAGTGAAGCATTGCAAAGATATGTATAAATAAAAATGCTAATTATCCCTCCGCTCCCACTTCCCAATCCCTCCCTCCCAAGGCAGTCACAGTTAGCTTGTACATTTTTCTTCTTACACATACAGAAAGAAGCAAACATATGTAAATATAAAATTTTGTTTATTTTTTGGCATAATTTCTAAAGAATGCCCTGCATATAATTTGTATACTTTGAATGATTTTTCCTTTTTTTTTTTGACTATAAAATTAATACATGTTCACCATAGAACATTTGGAAACAAGGAAATAGTGGAAAAGAAAAATCATCCCTAATATAACTTAAAGATAATTATATATAAACTATTAATATTTATTGGCAAATTTCCATTCAGCACAGCAGAATGCAAAGAATGTTTTGCTTGGAGTCAAATAAATGTGAATTCCACATTGGCATCCACCATTTACTAGCTATGTGAGCTTACTCAAGTTCTTTCACCTTTCCAAGCCTGTTTTCTTATCTGTAACATGATACAATAGCATAGTCTACCACTATAATAATGTTTGTAAGTGGATCCAAAACTGGCAGCCATCATTATCAGTAGTAGTTTTTTCCAATAGATAGATAGATAGATAGATATAGATAGGAGTCAGAACCATACTTTGATTTATCCTGACTTGTTCATTTAATCTTACATCAGGAATACTTCCTCAGATCACTAAATAGTCTTCAAAACATAATTGTAATGACTGCCTCATGTGGTCGTACCACAGTGTAGTAAAGCATCCCCCTATTATTGAACATTTTGGTCTTAAGGAACATTACCATTCATTCAAAGCATGTAGCCATTTTAGGGCAAAAGACTAGATTTCTCTCACCGTAGAATTTCAGCCCAGGCTGTGAGCCCAGTCCTTACATGAGTGGTTTCAACCTTAGATAGTGGCTGCAATTATAAAAACATCTGCTGGGGGAGCTTTTAAGAACATGTGCTGCCAGATACTCTCCTCGTCCACACCCTTAGCCTCCCATTCTGATTTGAGTGATCTGGGGTAGGGCCTGAGCACTGCTTTTCTTCCCCAGATCCCTTTACCTACCCTCATCCTGTCCTCTGAGAACCACAGGATTAGATGATTTCTTAAGGCTTCTGCCATCTGAATGATTATCAGAAAAGCACTGTAAGCTGAGGAGGTTGTACGGTCTCCCTCACTGGGGCTTCCTCTATGGTTTTATGATCTAAAACAGTGTTTCTCAACTGGAAGGCATTTTTGCCCTTCAGGGGACATCTGTCAACGTCTGGGGACATTTTTGGTTATGACATCTGGGGAAGGGGCTGCTATTGACATCCTGTGGGTAGAGGCCAAGGATGCTGCTAAACATCCTGCAGTACACAGAACAGCCCCTGTATTAGTTTCCTAGGGCTACTGTAACAAAGTACCACAAACTGGGTGGCTTAAAACAACAGAAGTGTATTGTCTCACAGTCCTGGAGGCTAGAAGTCTGAGATCAAGGTGTTGGTAGGGTTAGTTCCTTCTGTGAGGGAGAATCTGTTCCCAGCCTCTCTCTCTGGACTTCTGGTGTTTGCTGGCAATCTTTGGCATTCCTTTGTATCACTCCAGTCTTGGCCTTCATGTCACATGGTGCCCTGTCTGTTTCTGTATGTTTATGCGCCCATCTTTTTATAAGGGCACGAGTCATAGTGGATTAAAGCCCACCCAATTCCAGTCTGACCTCATCTTAACTAATGCCACCTACATCAACACTATTTCTAAAAATGGTCGCATTCTCAGGTACTTAAGGCTGCAACATATCTTTCTGGATGGACAGAACTCAACCCATAACAGCCCCCCAACATAGAATTATCCAGCCCAAAATGTTAATAGTGCTACTGTTAGGAAACCTTGTTCCGTAGAATCTGTGGATGAAACCCAGGGAGGCTGGCTAAGGTAAGTACAGGGCAGATGGGAGGGGTTGGGGTCTGTGAAGTCGGAAGTGAGCAGGAACACCATCCATAGAGAGAGTCAGAGGCGGCAGGCTCCCTGTAGATCGATGTGGGACCCTCAGGGCTGTATGTGACCGCAAGAGGGTGAAAGGGCTCGAGAGCACTGTGCTAACCCGTGCGAGCGCAGAAGTGTGGGCCAGCCCCTCTGCTTGTTCTCCCATCACCTGATCCCCATTTCCCTGGGTCAAGCATACCTTTCCCTATCCGTCCTTTTCAGGGTGGAACAGAAGAGAAAAATAAATCCACAAGCCCCAAGGTTTTCAGCAGTATTTTCAAGCTGACTGTCGTCTCTCTCTAAAGCCCTGCCTTCTCCCTCTCATGCCCACTGCCTCCCACTGCCAGCCAAACATAGGATATGGAAAACAGGAAAACCAACAACACTGCAAAGTTACTCTTTTGAGAGAGAACATCACTTTGGGTACATCTCCCCACCCCCAAATCTCTTGAATTGCCAAATCCTGCAACAGGTGGCCCTACTCATCTCTGTTCCATGGGGATGCTGTCTCACCAACTACTGTTTCTTTGGCTTTAAGAATTCCACATGAGAATGAACTTCTATAGGGCTAGGTGACTGGGCAATCCACAAATCCGTATATGAACACTTTGGTCTGCCTTCTTCACTTCTAAAATATTTTTGTTCTCATTCTTCTCTTGTGGTTACGTGTTCCCCTTCATTTTTTTGCCAATTTGAGCTGAGTGAGGGGAAGGAGGGAAGAGGAAGAGTGGCCAGGCTGGAGACTGTATTATTAATTTCCAAGAGTGGGTTGTTTCCCAGCAGCAATATGGATGCCAGCTGGCTGCATCTGGGACTTGCTCAGTGGGAAGAGGATTAAATGCTTCCCTCTGCAGTCTTCAGAGCTTTGTGTCTGCACAGCACTCTCCTGGTTTTGATCTCCTAATTGCTCAGCTCCCTAGGACTCTTTCCTTAGCCCCAGCCTGTAACTCTGGGCCAACCTCTGGCCTCTAGGCCCCTTCCTATAAGCACCATCTTCTTTATGTTCAGTCTAAGCGTCAGGCGTGGCCCAGTCTCTGCCTTCAACTGCTCTCCATGCCCTGGAGGCATAGGTGGGGAGGGTCAAGGAGAAAGTCCTTCCTTGCTTTGTGTCTCAGTCCCCTAGGGGTGGCCACATTTTCTGGAATCTGTCTGGTCCTTTCTTACAAGCTGGACCTGGTATTTTCTGTCAAATCATATTTTGTAACTTGTACTGGCAACCTCTAGGATTGACCCTGCCTTTTGGTCCAGAAACAAAGTGTTACTTTTTATTATTATACTATGCTAATAGTTAATTCTCATTATCTCTTTTGCTGTCTTACCTGAGAGTGCCTAGATATTCAGCTTCCAGCCTGCGGCTGAGAGAAAATACACTGAAGTTCCTTTCAAGCATAGCATGTAAATGAAGAGGGTTAGTGAGGATTAGAAGGAAAGAGAAAATCAGTAAAGGAGAACACCCTAGCAAAGAACAACTGCTATTCTTTTCTTGGAATTCCTCAGCCTAGGTACATTCTTAAACACATAAAAGTTAGACTGTAGGAAATAAAACTTTACTTAAAAAATGTGGAGTTCTGAAAAATACACCATTTATTGTTAATAGGAAAAGGTGTTGAAGCATTTTAGATATAGAGAGGAAAATGCTTTCCAGAAAGTAGAGATGTGTGTGAGAATGGGACAGGGTGGTGATTGTATATGTAAATGTGATAAAGCCAGCATTTAGGTTCCCAGAGATAATCTCAGCTTCCAGACTATTTGTGTTGGGAGGTATTGGCATCTACAGTAGTTATATTTGGTATCAGTCCCAATTAGTAGATTTGTAGCAGATTTGTACAGACAGTCTCCAATTTAAGGAGCATCTGATTAGGACTAGTCATTAGTTACTCCTTGTTTGGACATACAGATTGTCCTAATGGAGGCAACTATTGTTTGTTCCCTTATTCAGGACACCTAGGAAGATGTCCTTCCAGCAGATATAATATGGTGGGTTAACCTATCACTGATGCCAAGTAGTTTCCTCCTTTCCATCTTATTGCTTCCCACCAAAGACCTCTTTGCCATTGTCAGAGTCCATCCCTTCTTCCCCTGCAAGAGCCAGCAGATGATGGAGAAATACGTGCCTGATGCTCCAGGATGAAAACTGAAAAGCATTTTCCTATATCACCCTAGTTATAAATTTTGGCTGATTGTACATGATGTGCTATATCAGTACTGTATTTTAAATATGCTATGTGCTCAACTGAATTTCTTTACTTTGTCCTGAGACTCTAACTCCCATTTACATGGAAAACACACTCCCACTGCTAAGTAAGAGTCTTAACAAAGGAACTTTTGGATCACTACTTATCCTTAAATTCAGGACTAGCTACATCAGGAGATAAGGTAAACGTGCATTTCCAAGGCTTAATGCTGACAGGACGCTGGGCTGCAGAGTTTTGGAGTTGAGTGCCTATTGAGAGCAGAGCCCTGTGCTGGCAGGTATATTGAGTAGCTGAGATAGAAAAAACGAGTAAGATAGGACTCTCTCCTCCAAGGAGAATTCAGTTCTCTCTGGAAGTCAACATGTACACACTGGAAGTTTGTTGCAAACAAGAATAGCAGTTGCAAATGAACAATTACAGTGTCATAATTTGAAAATCAATGGCATAAGAGTGAGTAAAGTAACAGAGAAGCAGAGGAGATGGAGATTTTACATTGAGTCTTAGAGAGCTACATGGTTCAATGAAAAAAGAGCCTGGATGTTACAGTCAGAAACACAGCTTGCCATTTTCTAGCTCTGTAACATTCTCCAAACAAGTTACTTTACCTCTCTGAGCCTCATTTGTTTTCTCATTTGTAAAATGAAATTAATAATGCCTATCTTATGATTGGTTTCAAAGCTTAGAGGTAATGTATATAAAGAGCCTAACACAATGCCTAGTATACTGTACATACCTGGTAAATAGATACGGCCTTCTTTGACCCTTGGATTATTTAGAAGTGTGTTATTTAGTTTCCCACTCTTTGGAGTTTCCAGAGATATTTCTATTATTGACTTATAATTTAATTACTTTATGATCAGAGTCACTTTTATGACTCTTATCCTTTTAAATGTGTTAGACTTGTTTTATGGCCCAGAATATGATTAATCTTGGTAAATATTCTGTGAGCACTTGTAAAGAATGTGCATTCTGCTGTTGTTGGGTGGAGTGTTCTATAAATGTCAATTAGATCAAGTTGGTTGAGAGTGTTCAAATCTCCTATATCCTTACTAATTTCTTGCCTACTTTTCTATTAATTATTGAGAGGGGGCATTAAATCTCTGTCTGTAATTGTGGATTTGTCTCTTTCTCCTTGCGAGTTTATCAGTTTTTGCTTCACATATTTTGAAGCTTTGTTATTAGATACATAAATGTTTAAGATTAATATATCCTCCTGATGAACTGACCCTTTTATAATTATGAAGTCACCTTCTTTTTCCCCGGTAATATTATTTGCTCTGAAATCTACTATGTCTGATATTAATGTAGCCACCCAAGCTTTATATTGATTAGTGTTATCATACTATATTTTTTTCTACCCTTTTACTTTTAACCTAGTGGTGTCTTTACATTTGAAGTGCATTCCTTATAGACAGTGTATACTTGGGACTTGCCTTTTTATCCAGTCTGAAAATCTCTGCCTTTTGATTGTGGTATATAGACAATTTATTTAATGTGATTATTGATGTATTTCATGTCATCTTATTTATTTCTATTTGTTTCATCTATTCTTTGTTACATTTTCTCTTTTTCTTCCTCTTTTGGATTAACTGAATATTTTTTATGATTCCATTTTATCTCCTTTGCTGGCTAAATAGCTATCACTATTTAGTTACTTTAATGGTTGCTTCAGGGTTTATAGTATTTGTCTTTAATATATCATAGTTTACTTCAAGTAATATTATCCACTTTACATATAGTACAAGAACCTTACAGTTGTGTACAGTTTACCCAGTGCAGGTTTGTACTGCTCAGGTCCACTTATACACAGATATTTTTCAATAGTAAATACTACAGTACTACACAGTCCATGGTTGGTTGAATCCATGGATGCAGGGGAACCTCAGATATGGAGGACAAATTAACCCCCATGTCGTTCAAGGGTCAACTGTGTTTCTGTTTCTCCCTTCCTGGCCTTTGTGCCATTGTCATATGTTTTACTTGTGTATGTGCTATAAACCCCACACTACACTGTTACTATTTTTGTTTAACCATTCAATTATCTTTTAAAGAGTTTAAATAGTAAGAAAAAAATCTTATATAGTCACCCATATAAGAGCACTTCCAGTGTTCTTCATTCCTGCGTGTGGATCTATATTTCTGCCTGTTACCATTTTCCTACTTTCTGAAGGACTTCTTTTAACATGTCTTGTCATGCAAGTCTACTAGTGAAGAATTCTTTCAGCTTCTGTATGCCTTAAAGTGCCTTTATTTCACCTCTGTTTTTGAAAAATATTTGTGCTGGGCATAGAATTCTAGTTTGACAGGTTTTTTGTTTGGTTGGTGGGGTTTTTTGTTTGTTTTTCACTTTAAAGATGTTGCTCCACTGTTTTCTTGATTGCATTATTTCTGATGAGAAGTCTGTTGTGATCCTTATCTTTGTTCCTTTGTGTACAATGTATCTTTTTTCCCTTGGTCACTTTTAAGAATTCATTTTCTTTTTCCACTTGATTTGATTTGACTTTTATGTGCCTTGATGTAGTTTTCCTTGTGTTTCTTGTGTTAAGGGTTTGTTGAGTTTCTTGGATCTGTGGATTTATAGTTTTCATTAAGTTTGGAAACTTTTGGTCATTATTTCTTCAAATATCTTTTCTACTTCCCTCCCCCTCCTTTAGGGATTTCAATTACATGAATATTAGTCTTCCAAAAGTTGTCCCACAGTTCACTGATGCTTTAGGTATTTTTTAATTCTTTTTTTTTTCCTGAGCATTTTATTTATGTGTTTGTTTATTTATTTGAAGTATGATTGATTTACAATATTGTGTTAGTTTCAGGTGTACAACATAGTGATTCAGTTCTCAGCATTTTAAGTAGTTTCTATTGCTATGTTCTCAAGTTCAGTAATCTTTTCTTCTGCAACATCTAACCTCCTGTTAATACCATCCAGTATGTTTTTTATCTCTAGAAGTGTAAAGTCTTTTTTTTTTTAATGTCTTCTGTTTCTCTACCTAACTTTTTGAACATATGAAATAGTTAAAATAACCATTTCTAAGTACCTGTCTATTAATTTTAACATCTATGCCAGTTCTGGGTCAGTTTTGATTGATTTTTGTTTGCCTTGTAAGTTATGTTTTCCTGCTTCTTTGTATGCCTGGTAATTTTTTACTAGATACCAGACATTGTGAATTTTACCTGTCAGTTGCTGGATATTTCTGTATTCTTATAAATATTCTTAAATTTTGTTCTGGGACACAGTTAAGTTACTTGAAAAAAGTTTGATCGTTTCAGGTCTTTCTTTTAAAATGTGTTAGGGAATGCAAACTGGTACAGCCACTATGGAGGACAGTATGGATGTTCCTTTAAAAATTGAAAATAGAGCTACCATATGATCCAGCAATCCCACTCCTGGCCATATATCTGGAGAAAACCATAATTCGAAAAGATACATGCACCCCAATATTCATTGCAGCACTATTTACAATAGCCAGGACATGGAAACAACCTAAATGTCCATCAACAGAGGAATGGATAAAGAAGATGTGGTACATATATACAATGGAATATTACTCAGCCATAAAAAAGAACAAAATAATGCCATTTGCAGCAACATGGATGGACCTAGAGATTCTCATACTGAGTGTAGTAAGTCAGACAGAAAAAGACAAATATCATATGATATCGCTTATATGTGGAATCTAAAAAAAGGCTACACATGAACTTATTTACAAAATAGAAATAGAGTTACAGATGTAAAAAATAAACTTATGGTTACTGAGGGGTAAAGGGGAGGAGGGATAAATTGGAAGATTGGGACTGACACATACACACTACTATATATAGAATAGATAACTAATAAGGACCTACTATATAGCCCAGGGAACTCTACTCAGTACTCTGTAATGGCCTATATGGGAAAAGAAGCTAAAAAAGAGTGGATATGTGTATATGTATAATGGATTCACTTCACTGTACACCTGAAACTAACACACATTGTAAATCAATTATACCCCAATAAAAATTTTTTTAAAAATGTGTCAGGCAAGACCAGAGAAGTACTCAGTCTAGAGCTAATTATTTACCTTAGCTGAGGCAAGACTTATCTGAGTACTCTACCCAATATCCTGTGAATCACAAGGTTTTCCAGTCTAACTGGTAGAAACAGGTACTATCCCTCACCCGGTCAGGGTACTGCATGCTGTTACATCCAGTCCTTTCAAGTGGTTCTTTCTCCAGCCTTGGGTAGTCTCCTCACACACAGATGCATCCTCTGTAGATCTGCCCCAGACTGGGTAAGGAAGGAGTGTGAGAGAGATGTATTTGTCAACTGTAAAGTACTACTCAAATGGCATTACCTTGATCTGCCTGGCATTCACTAATGTCAAGATCCAGAGATAAGTATATGCCTCCCTAATGCCTGTGCTTCTATGTCTGTCTGTCTGTCTCTCTCTTTTATTTTGTTAGTGTTTGTGTCATTTTGCTGCTTTCCTCTCACTGCTCATTGGTCCCAACAATGCAACCTGGAAAGAAAATCATCAGGAGGGGAGTTCTATCCTGGCCCTCTGATAGTTACGTTCTTCAGTCCTCTTTTGAATTATAAGAGTAACTTTTGGCCTCATCCTTCCTCATCCCCAGAGCATAGGGCCAAGAGGGCTAACTTCATATTATCAAGGAGGCCAACTGTTAACACCAGAAATGTTTTTACTGACTGCCTCTCCCACACCTTGCCTGAAAAAGCCAGCCTCCTGTCCCTCTGCTTCAGCCTAAGAAGTCTGAAACCACAGCTGTATTGCTGGGATGCCCATGTTTTTAGTTATCCTAGAATGCTCTGTTTCAAAAAAGTAATGAGCGCAGGCTGCAAAAGGGGGAATGGAAGGTACAGGCATACCTCAGAGATATTGCGGGTTCATTTCCAGACTGATGCAATAAAGTAAATACGGCAATAAAGCGAGCCACATGAATTTTTTGTTTCCCAGTGCATATAAAAGTTATGTTTACACTTTACTGTAGTCTATTAAGTGTGCCCAGAGCATTATGTCTAAAAAAACAATGTATATGCCTTAATTTAAAAATGTTTTATTGCTAAAATATGCTAAACATAATCTGAGCCTTCAGCAAGTCATAGTAGTAACATCAAAGATCACTGATCAAAGATCAACAAAGATAACGATAATGAAAGAATTTAAAATATTGCGAGAATTACCAAAATGTGACACAGAGACACGAAGTGAGCAAATGCTGTTGGAAAAACAGTGCTGATAGACTTGTTCAACGCAGGGTTGACACAAACCTTCAAGTTGTAAAAAATAAATAAATAAATAAAAAAGCAGTATCTGCAAAGCACAATAAAGTGAAGATGAGATTTTATGCTTTTCGACATAAGGGCTTTTACCTGATGGACACGGGCATGGGGGGGAGGGAAGAACAGGAAGTGCAGCCATCTGTATGGCCCAAATCTCTGACTCAGGGCTCTGGCTACCACAGGCCCTGCTTGAAAGCCCCAGGGGCTGAGGGATTGATATCCCCGCACTCATAACCCATTTTCGCAACATCAATTAGGAAATGTCAGCAAGGGGCCAAACCCAAGACAGTGGGTAGGAGGCTGGAGAACCAAAGAATACCTAGGAACTGCACTCATAGTGAGGTTGGACTCTGGCCCTGGGGCAGAAACTGTTGTTAATTTGGTCAGAAGGTGAGCAGAAGCCTATTGTGATCCTTGCCCCAATTTGTGTCAATGACAAGCATCAGTGTATTGCTCTGTTAATACTTTAGTTGGTATTCTGTAAGCACATTCTTGTTTCAAGACTGTGCCAGGAGGTAAGATAAACCAAATGGGATTGAACATTGAACATGAATTCTAGCATGTGAGGTCTTATACCAAGTAGTTGATGGAGGGCCAAGGATTGAATATTAGGATTGGTGGGGATTAATGTATTCTTTAATTATTCATTCATTCACTAAAATTTTATAGAGCACTTACTTGGTGCCAGGCACTAAGGGAAAGATGTGGAAGACTTTACCTGCCCCTAAGTGGATGAGAAAGGCAAACATTTGCATTAGCATATGGCAGGTACCAAGGAGGGAGTTGGCACAGGTCACTCTGGAACTCAGAGGAGTGCACCTAAGCCAACCTTGGGAGAGAAGTGGACCTCAGGGTGCACTTCCTGAAAGAAGTGACACCTGGGCTGGGCTGGGTCTTAAAGGGTGAGTAAGAGTTGGTCGTGTAAAAAAAGTGGGGGAAGGACACCCCAGGCAGAAGCACAGGGGAAGATGCAGTGCTGTGAGTTTCCGGAAGTGTAAGCAATTTGTTTCACAGGCTGTTTGTAGGGGAGTGATGTGAGTTGAAGCTGAAGGGAAAAAGCAAGTGTCAGGTGAAGAAGGGACTTGCATGGCACCCTGAGTTGTTTTACCCTGAAGTCAGTGGGAAGCCCCTGAACAGTTTTACATGAAAGAGGGGTGTGACTGGATCTGAATTTAAGAGGCTCTTTCTGGTCGTGATGGGGAGGAGGGCTGGGTAGTGGGTAGAGCAGGGAGCCCAGCTTTTAGTGCTGACCCTGTTGCCCTCCCCCCTGTCTCTCTTGTCCCTCTCTCTGTATAAAATCTATTATCTAGCTCTTCCCTGCCTTATCCAATGTGATTTCCTGCCACTCTCCAATTTTAGTCAGGTTGGCTAAACTTATCCAGACATGACATGATCATTCCCATCTCTGAATCTTGTTCATTCAACAGACATTTAGTAAGTGCCTATTGTGTACCAGCCATGGTATCTGGCATGAAGAACCAGAGATGAGTGAGACATGGGACCTACCTTCAAGGGGTACACAGACCAGTACCTGGGGAGATACCCAGGGAAACACATCATTACCACGAGCATGAGAGCAGCTGTGGTATGGGATAAACAGAGCCCAAAGAGAGACAGTCCTGTCCATGAGAAACCCCTCCTTCTCTGCTAAATCCTGCCCATCCTCAGGCTTCTGCCTTCATCTGTAGAGAGGCAGGGTAGTGTCTCTAGATACTATACCCCAGTCATACTTCTCTTCTACCTACAGCTGTTCAGTGCTTTCCCACTACCTTGGACCAAAACACCTTAGCATGGCGTGCAAGGCCCCTTTTCATCTGATAGGGCGTGCAAGGCCCCTTTTCATCTGATAGGGTAGTTTGGTTTGGAGCTTGGGCTCTGAAGGCAGACAACAAGATTTTAATCTTGGTTCTTTCACTTTTGAGAAATGTGACCTTAGCCAGAAATACTTTTTGCCTCAGTTTCTTTATCTGTAAAATGGGGCTGATGGCTGTATCGACTTCCTAGGGTTATTGTGAAGATTAAACGAGTTAATACACATGTGAACCTTTAGAATGGTCCTTGGCATGTGAGAAGTATTCAGTCATTATTGGCTACTATTATTTGGTTTTCACTCATTTTCTTCTTAGCACCTATATCATGCCAAGAAACGTTAATCCCTAATTATTGTGCTGCTTGTCCCATTTAATGTGTTGTCACATTATTTCTCTCAAGGGTGATTTTATTCTCCTTTGAGGCAATATACATCGTATATGTATCTGTACTCCTGAGACACCTACAGTGTTGGGTATGTGTTAGGTTGACCAGCCATCCCGATTTTCCCAGGACTGACAGGCTTTCCAGGACACAGGACTTTCAGTGCTAAAACCAGAAAAGTCCTGGGCAAACCAGGACAAGTTGTCCACCTTACATGCAGCGGAAACTTCACTTTTGCTTTTTATTTACCTCTTATTGGTCCCAAACTTAACTTGAAAGCAAGCTTGCTTTGGCTTGGCATAAATTTTTATTTATTGGCTAGAAACTACAAAGTCACAACCTCAGGGTTTCTTTGGGATTTCTTGAGATTCCCTAAAGTTTAAAGTGAAAGATTTGAAAGATTCTTGAAAAAACTCTCTCCCATCAGCTCTGGGTATATTTACTAGAAATTGCAGGCAACCCGCTAAGAGGCTTCCTTAACCTGGCCCACAGCCCCAGAGGTCTCCTCCTGCCTATCATTTCCCATCTCTCCCGGCATTTCCATCGTGACTCTGAGTACTTCCTTCATTTGCTTTCCAAAATCAACATACTCTTACTTAACTCAGTGGCAAAGCCTCTTTCCTCTCACAAGTATCATCTGTTTTTCCATGAATCCCCCAAGTGGGGCCGAAGGATTTTTCTTCCTTTTCATCCCCACTCCCAGCCCCAGCCCCATCTCACCTGCTCTGGGGACAGTGTTTACCTTGGGCAGTTGCTTGTCAGATGGCATTCCTTAAGGATCCACTAGGGCCTCTCTTGGCATCCCTTGAGGCCATGACAAGTGTTCGCTGCAAGCCTGCTCATCCTCTGCAGTTCCATCAAGAAGCTGGGTCAACAGTCTTTGGGGTCTTCCACTTGGTATATTAGTGTGCTAGGGCTGCCGTAACAAAGTACCACACACTGGGTGACTTAAACAACAGAAATGTATCGCCTCACAGTTCTGGAGGCTAGAAGTCCAAGAACAAGGTGTCAGCAGGGTTGGTTTTTTCTGAGGGATATGAGGGAGAATCTGTTCCATGCCTCTCTTTTACCTTCCAGCGGTTTGCTAGCACTCTTTGGCATTCCTTGACTTGTAGACACATCCCCCGATCCCTGCCTTCAGCTTCACACGGTGTTCTCCTTGAGTGTGTGTCTGTCTCTTCACGTGGCATTCTTTTTTGAAAGACAGCAGTTATATTGAATTAGGGATCCACCCTACTTCACTATGACTTGATCTTAACTAATTACATCTGCAATAACTGATTCCAAATAAGGGTCCCATTCTGAGGTACTGGGGGTTAGGACTTCACCATGTGAATTTAGAGGGGACACAATTCAACCTTTAACACCCAGGTCTTCAGGTGAGTCTAAAGAACTCTCTGGGGAGCGGAGGCCACTTCAGATATGGGCAAAGTAAAGCACCATACAATCATTGCTCCAAAATCCATTCTAGTTCTCCACTCACTTTGCATTCGATCCTGATTGTTTCTGCCGCCGGATTCACACCGTCACCAGTAACCACTTGTTCACCATTCTGTAGGTCATTGTGCCACTATAGGGATATTAAGAAATATAATGTACACCTGAGTCACCAACTCTAATCCAGGGTCTGTCTGGAGATCTTTTTTAAGGGAAGCCTAGTGAGGAAAGTTGTATCCATGGCATATATGTAATAACTGGAATATAGGTATTGCAGAGGCAGTGACTCCATCCTGATGGACAATAATTACAAGTTGGTTGCCTTTTAAACTGCTCTGGAGAATACAGACAGGAGTTGGGGGGAGAGTGTGTGAGGGTGAGTGTGTGCATGTGTGAATGTGTGTGTGCATGTGGTAGCTTAAGATAAACAAAATCACCAGACTCATCCCCAACCTTCCTGCAAGCTTTAAGCCTTCGCTGGGCGCACAGGGAATAGCCTGCATCTCCTCACTCTGGCTGTGGCTGCTTCCTTCTGTCAGTTCCCTGAGTTGCTGACCCTTTCCCCTCCAAAGAGATAGCTCCATTCCAAAAGATAAACACCAGTAGTTACAACGGACTTGGGGGAAAAGTCGAGCAAGTCTCCCAGTTATTATTTCCCTGGTGTTCTCAGATAGAAACCCAGCCGATCTTCGTGGATGAGGTATTTCCAACTCTGGCAGTTACAGCCTGAGATGTGAGGGCAGTGATGGATCTCCGTAAGGGTAGGGGGTCAGGGCGTGCGGCCAAGGAATGGGGATTCTAGCGTGTCTCCTCGCTTCTTTCCAGGCACGGCCCACCTGGGAGAAATCCCAGGGACGCACAAGGCACCTAGCTAGTGCCCGCTTGTTCCAAGCTGCCAGGCAGGCTGCTGGCTTGCTGAGAGGTGGCGGGTGAGCTGGGCGCTGAGCTCCCCCGTGCCAAATCAGGGAGCTCTGGGCTCAGCGCCCACGCCCTGCGCTCCAGCTCTGGGCAGCCCGGGTGGGCTGGGGGAAGGCGCGAAGCTCGGTTTGTGACTGCAAGTTGACTTTCCCTCACTGTCGTTGCTGGCAGAATACTTACACCAATGCGGACAAGCTCCTAGAAGCGGCAGAGCAGCTGGCTCAGACGGGGGAATGTGACCCGGAGGAGATCTACAAGGCGGCTCGGCATCTGGAGGTGCGCATCCAAGACTTCGTGCGTAGGGTGGAGCAGCGGAAGCTTCTGCTGGACATGTCCGTCTCCTTCCACACTCACACCAAAGAGGTAAGGGCAGCGAGCGGAGGAGGGGTGTTGGCTGGGCTGCCTTTTTCCGGCAAAGGTCAGGGCAGTTTCCTAGCCTCCGACGTCTGCCTGGGGTCCTGGGTGGTCTGGGGATTACTAGCCTCCTAAGGTTGATGATATTAACAATTTGCCCCTGATAACCTGTATTGAGGTCTCTACCAATATGGGGCAAAATTTCCTCCGCATCTCTAGTGAGGAGGGGGCTTGGGAAAGCAGGTGGTTTGGAGAGTCTGTTAGAGCATTTAGTCTGCAGCTGGAGGAATTTGGGGATCCCTGGTATAGAAATAGACGCCGTAAGAGGCAATATTAGAGGATCAGAGACTCCCTTCCCACCCCACACCCAATTTTTCTTGGTTGCTGTTTCCTGTCAAAAATTAGAGTCCTGCAGAACTTTGATCATCTTTGCTACCATCAAGGAACGTACAGAGTTTGCAAATCTGTTCTATGTTTTTATTTTATTATCTTTTTGAACAGAGGATTAAATCTTCTTAATGAGGTCTGCCACGGGGTGCTATCAAAGTGAAATAGTCCTCACCTTTCTCATCGTGGAGTGACAGCCAGTGAAGGAAGGGGAGACTGGGGTGCCTTCCATGCAGGAGGAAGCCAGCTGGGCTTAAATCCGGTCCCCGAATCATTCACAAAGTGGAGACAGGAGAGGGGAGGATGGATCGTGTTGCATTGTTGGCAGGGCAGAAGGGCCCATAGAGAGGAGGAGGGTTGCAAACGTGCAGTTGCTCTTCGGTTCTGATTAACACGGGGCACTCTGAGATTGAGTAAGTGGCCAGTGAGGAGGCACGTTTGGCATCTTCTGTAATAACACCTTTGGCAGTTGAACTCATTATGTGTGTGCATGCTTGTGTTCCCCCCAGGAATTCATTTTAATGGAGTATTAATTAAAGTTGGATTGTACCCTAGTTAATTAAGTTGATTTTTGATATTTGAAATGCATTAAAAAGCCTGGTTGTTACCCCTTCACAGGCTTTTCTGACACTTGGTGGGAATGAATGCAAATCATTGTAGTGCCTATCAGAGATAAACATGAAAAGATAATGTTTTCTAAACTGCAATTCCCCGGGCAGATGAAGGGCTGGGGAGCCCCGTGAAGCTGGCTCTGCTTCCTCTCTGTGGGACCTACGACCACTCTCTGATGAGTGTCTGTAAAGCAAGGGGATTAGCTTTAATCCAGGTTTTCCTGCCTGGCTCTCTGCTTGCTTGTGGCTCACCAGTTCTTAATAATGGTCTCAGAAACCAAAGGCATATGTATTCTCTTTTAATTTTGAGCCTGTGGGTGAGAGAATGGAGCATGAATGAACAGGAGTCATGTTCCTTGTGAGGGCTGTGAGGGTATTGACTGCCAAGGGAGGTGGTGGATGAGATTAGTTTCCATGGAAGTGCCACTCCTGCAAAGGTGACTGAGGCTCCCAGGAACCCTTTCTAGCGGCATCTCCCACCTTCTGTACATGAAACTAGGAGGCTGGGATCCAGTCCAGATCCTGCTGCTATAGAACCCTGTGAGCCTGTGCAAATCACTGTGTCTCTGGCCTGGGGTTGCCTCATCTATAAAATTATGCAGTCGGACTCAATGGCCCTAAGGCCCCTTATGGTTCCAATGTGAATTCAAGATTCCTTTCTTTTTCTTCTCCTCCTCTTCTTCTTTATTTGATACTGATAATAATAATTAATAATAATAAATTAAGCCTGAGGTGATACAGGTGATTTACCTAGCCTAAAGATTTGGTTTATTGTAAGCACTCAATGTATATTAGGTAGTAGTTTTTCCTAATTGCGTGCCTACTAGTTGTCAGACACATACATCATCTCGTGTAATCCTCATGAGAATCGCATGGTACAGACTTTATTGAACATATTTTCAAATGGGGAAACTGAGGCCCAGAAAAGAACTTGTCTAAGGTTGCAGAGCTGCCAGTGCAGCAGAGCCTTGAACCACCTCCCTAAACTCTGCGCGCATGCTCTTACCTGCTACCACACATTCTGCCCCCCTTTTTCCCTCTTGTATCTCCTCCTGTCCTCTGCTCTTCTTTCTTCTCCTTGCTCGTCTTTCTCCTCGTTACCTTTTCAAACCCCAAAGCAGGGGCTTGATGGGGAGGGTAGCTCTTAGCTGAGAAAAGCAAAGTGTTCCCAGGGCTGGGGGTGTGGCACACGGGAATAGTCGGGGATGCAGTTATTAACCATTGTTTTCCCAGAGAGCTTTCAAACCTTGCTAAGCCTGGGGTCCTGTTTAAACCTGAGACTTGTTTTCCCACCGTGGCTCCGTGTATACAACCACATTCATATCAAATAGTACCAAAGGGAGCATCATGATACTGGGAGCAGGTGGAGAAAGGGAGAGGGAGCTAAAAGGGATGGGCCCCTACAGTGTGCTTGACTATTTGTCTGTCTAGTCGATAGCCATGAGCATTGTCATTTTTTATTCTAATTTTAAAGATCAGAGAAATTTATAATTTGCCCAGGGTCTTGTAGTGAGGATGTCGTAAATGTAGGGACTGATCCCAAATCTGACTCCAAAGCCCATGCTTTTTCTCATTTGCCTTTCATATAAAGGCCAGGAAACAGAGACTTGGAGGACTTTTCTCCACCAGAAAATTCATTCAGACAGGAGGCGGTCAGGAAGTAGCATAGTCTCTTTTCTTCGGGACCTCAAAATATGAGAGAAATTAGGAGCAGTCCTGCCTGGGTGCGAAGGGATGTGTGATTGTGAGGCTTTTTCTATTCAAGAGGTCTGCAACTCTCAGATCATACAGACTCTGACTTTTTTTTTCAGGATGGAAAGAAAAGCATCATTCTGAGTGGCTATTGTGGAGGGGATGCTCACGGGGGCCATCCCACAGGACTTTATATCTGCATGTTTTCTCTCAGCTACCTTCCCATCACCAAACTAGTCTGTCTGAGGCCCCTTTTAGGCAGAGTAGAGAATAAGACGTGTGTATGTATGTACACACTTAGGCGTATGTGTTATACACACACCTGTTAAGTACAGCAAGATCTTAGATGCCAGGGAGGTCTGATTTCCAGATCTAGATCTTCATTGAGCATGCTGTGTATGCCTTTGGGAAAATTACTTACTCTCTGTTACTTTGTGATAATTACGATGATGACTATTACAAAATTGAGTAGTACAATACTAATACCCATTTTTTTCCTAGCAGAAAACTCCCCCCCAAGTTTATTCTTAGAACATCTCTAATGCAGGGTTAATAAGGAACTTGAGGACTCAACTCAGGCATCATTTTTCCTTGAAATTCTTCCCTGGGGCTTCCAACTTCCCACCCAGATGGGACAGGAGCACTGTGTGCCTACCTCGTCGAGATGCTGGGATCTCACTGAAGTGATTGGAGCTTCCTCGTTAAATTGGAGGTGCTCATATGGAGCGTACACATGTGCATTTAGATGTGTAGATACAGATCCTACTGTATATTTCTGCTGCTGTGTCAGATGCGTAGTGATGCTGAATAAATATTGAATAGGTTTACTTGACAATGAGAAGCTAGTCATTTCTCCTAAAAAAAAAAGAAAATAGAAAAAAAAAAAAAAAAAAGGCAGGGGGAAGCCCATTCAATCACATGGTTCGTCTACTACAGTTCTTTGACTTGAACTCTACAGACAGTGAAAACAAAGGAGGGCAGGTGGGGAATCTGAATTGCCTGTGGGGCCTTTCCTCTAGAGCCTGTATGGCAGGCAGAAATGGATTATTAGGGCAGAAGTCAGCATCCTTGGATGGGCTAATGGAGAAGGAAGTTCTGTAGTTTGCTGTTTCCCTCACGCCACCTCTCAAAACTTGCTAAGTGTGGGTCCTATCTGATCCGGGTCTGTTAACTCTTGACTCCTTCCTCTTGACTCTATAGGCAAACTTCTGGCATTTTACTCAAGGCAAGATTAGTAGCCAAGTTTACTAGTCTACAAGTCTGTGAGGGAATTTTGAGTTGCTATGGATGTTTTTCTCTCTTACAGTAAATAGAGTGAATGGAAGGATAATATTCTACTCAGTTTTGCTAAAGATGTACTCTAATTAGGATCAGAGAGGAAACTGAAGGAAGATATGAAGAAGATATCCTCCAAGCTCATTTCTTCTGCAGATTGAAGAGTCTGCTTGATTCTATTTGCCTGCTTTGTGAATTCTTGGTGACTAAAGGAGTCTGGAGGGTTAAAGCCTTCTAACCACTTCATTGCAGTGTTATTAATAACCTTGAATAAATTAGAAACCATCTAAATATTCCATGTTAAGTGACTTATTAAACAAATCATAGTAAATCTATAGAGTGAAATATTATACAGTTATTATAAATCACACTGTCAAAGATCATTAATGGCATGAGAGAAGGCTTGTGGTATATAACATATAAAAAACTGTATATCCATCATGGCCTCAATTTTGATCACACACATAGAATAAAGACTAGAAAGCGGTATACAAAGAAGCTAAGAATGTTATGGGTGATTTAATTTTCCTTTGCATACTTTATTTGTTTTATAAGTTTTCTTCAATGATATTTTCAATTGAAAATCAGGAACAATCTCAATAAATGTTATTTTATAAAAACAAAACTTCCCATCCCTACTTAGAGAGAAGAGCTACATAATAAAGAGAAGAGACAAACATGTGCTTGGAACCTTCTTAAGTATCCAGAACCTCAGCTATTAATACAAATTGTGCTGAACTTTCAAATATCTTCTTTTTGCCTGGGGACAAGAGGCCAGCTGTTTGTTTGCTGGTCTGGACAGCTAGGGGAGGATATAGGGAGAAGCATTTACGCAAGTCCTCATTTTCTTTGTCCAGGGAAAAGGCATTTGTAGCAAGTGTCATCTGCTCTGCAGAGATTGTCCAGACAGAATTCTCTCTCCTTGCTGTGTTTCCATGGAAATGCTGCAGTTGCTGGGTTTTCAAAATATCCATTTTTAGATATTTTTGCAATCATAATATGAGAGTCAAATTAACTAAGGAATGTGGCCAAGATAATCAACCTCAGTTCTTTATTAGGTAGTTTAATTAAATGCCCATTTCCATTTGTTTATAACCCTGTGAAATCATTCTTTCATGCTATTTCCTGCTCAAATAGGTACACACACACATACCACAAATGCCACAGACACTCACATATATACATGTTTCTCTACTCACCCACTGTAGAACCAAAACTAAATCAGTCTTCAAAAGACATAATGGCCTCAAGAACAAAACAGCTTCATCCTCTGTTTCAGTTGCTAAACTGATATGGTGTTTATTTAAGAAATCAAAGCTAGTAGTCAATGCCAAAGAAAAACGATTTCTTCAGAATGAGGGAGGGGTGATTCATCCTGTGGAATTGGTGCTCCTTTTTGCATCTCTGGTGGTCAATCAGTTGTATCAGCACAATGGCTACCAGAGCTGTGCAAATGGTACAGCCAATCAGCAGGAGAAGGTGATGGAGTAAAATTACCTCTTTCCTTAACCAGTCATCCCTAAGCCTCATTATTTCTACAAACCTCCTAGTTCCTCCCTTCCTTGTCCCTCCCTTCCTGCCCTTTTCAGTTGCCCTTTTCTCAGGCTCCCCACTATGCAAGCAGAATGGGGTCCATGCGCTGGCCCTTCCTGAACTCACTGATTTCAGTCTTAGAGCTCACCTTATGTAGGGCATTGAAAGGCTGCCTTAACTCTCCCCCTGCCAAAGTTCTAGAAATTCTCAAATTAGGCTCATTCTTTTGGATGTAGGTATTTTTGGCCACAATTACATGTGTTCTCTGAGAGAAAGGGCACATAAAGCCATCTGAGTGTATATATCAACATGGAACAAATAGTTATTGCCAAGCAGAGAGCAGAACTCTGAAAGAATGGTCCTCGTACAGGTGTGTTTGATCAAGAAGAGAGGGTCTGACAATCCTATTTTTATGTTGGCTCCATCTATAATTTTCCCTTTTTATAATGTCCATGTCAGATTTGGGGATCAAAGTTATGCTTGTCTCATAAAACAGGTTGGGAAGTAAATATTACATTTTCCTATTCGGTAGAAAAAATAAAAAAGAAGAGAGGGTCTGGAAATGGGTGAAACAGGTGGTTCTTTCTGGGGAACAGGTGGGTTGATGGCAAAGGTGCAGTGCTAATATGTTAGACTCTAGATAAGCAGAGGGTTAAGAGGATTATCCTAGGAAAGAGAAAGGAAATGGAAGACAGTAGGCAGAAATGTGGCGGCTGCTCCCAAGCTGCCTCACTCACTCCATGATTTCACCTTGTTCTGGCAATGCCTTGTGATAGCTTGAAGTGTGAGATCACTCTGACTCAGTCTCATTGGCTCCTGATAATGAGTAAAGTGATAATAGACGTGGCTCTCTGATTTGTATTCCTTTCGAAGCAGTCTAGGTATGCTCTTCAAGGATAAGTCAGATAGACACATACACAGAAGGAAACCTACAGGAAATTTAGACAGTAGAAAAGTTACAGCCCAAGGAATGGAATATGGATCCTTACTCATAGTTTAGTGACACTGACGTTTACATTCGTTCACTTTATGCTTCAGAGGTGCTTACAACAAAATTATGAGCGTGCAATTTAAGCTTGTTGACACCAGGGGGCGACTGTGTGCATGTTTCTCGGGATTCCCTGTGGCTCCCTACTCAAGCTTTCCAGGTGGTAAATAGTAACTTGGTGGTGCAATTATCCTTGAACTGTTGCTAACTTTTGGTGTCTTGGTGTGAAAGCCGTGATTGCAGTTTTTCAGTTTAGAGAATCATTTCTATTACTACCCTCTTCTTTACCTCAGTTTCTGAAGAGAAACCATAGCATGTTAGAGTTGGAAGGGATTTTAGAGATAAGTGAGAGAAATCACAAACACACACCTACACACACACACTAATGCACATGCACTTTATGTATGAAGTAATTGAAGTAAAGTAGTTTTCCCATGAGTGTAGAACAAGCCAGACAAGGGAAGAATCAAGAATTATCTCCAGTAAATATCAATTCCATTCAACAACTCCTTTCTTTCTGGGTTGTTTTGTTTTGTTTTTACAGAAGGAAAAATAGAGAAAGATGTCACTAACCCTTTGTCTCTGGTGCTGTAATCCCCTTCCCTTTCTCTGAGTCAAATTCCCTAGCAATTTTATTTGACGTTTTATCGTCTTGAAGGTAGACTGGCCCCTTCCTTTCCTTATCAGGCTGCTGACCACTGGGCTGAGTGGCATCTAATGTTGTACTTGATTGTTTATCTCTTAGCTGATTTTCCTTAGCAGTAGGTTTTAATCTACCTTAGACAAGATTTTCTTTATAATATAGTAGACTGTATGGCCAGAAATCTGAGAAATCAACTTCAGTTCATTAATCAGAGAATTTTGGTGGGAAGGACACATTTTTAAAATGATATTGACTCCTGAGGTCAGCGTATTATCGGACGTACCCAACCTTTCTCTAGTCTTTTTGTTTGTAACACTGACATGTCATCTTTGGCAAGTTTGGTCTTTGACTGTCCCTACAATTTAGCTGCATAACCACCAGGCGGAGGAAGTGTCATGAGTCGTGGTGGATTTCCTCAGAAGGGAATGATGCTGACTTTCTTCCCTAGACCTACACCAGAGGTGTTCAAGTTTTCGTTAAAGAGGGGGGGAAAAAGGAACTCCAAGCTGTGAAGCCATTAAAATAGCTTAAGGATGGTACTGAGAATAAAATTATCCTAAATAAAATAAAATCCTCAAGATATCTGTAAGCCTCTGTCCTCTGTCTCTTATTCCTGTAACGGGAGTGCCAGCCTCATCGTGAGCAGTCTTCCATCTCAGTGCCTGTCCTCCGTTGACACATTGAGTTTATTTTTCTTAAGTGACCTGCTTCCTGTCCACAATTTTAATCTCTCTCTCTCTCTTCACATAGTCTTTTCTTTTCTTGCTTTTTTTTTTTTTAAAGAAATATCTAGACTTTTCAGTCTCTAGGCTTTCTTTAGATATCCCAGGACAAAGCTGCAAAAACAGAAAAGAGGGGCCCAGCTCATCCTAGCATATTGAAAGATCAAATCCAGTATTGATCTTTTGCCAATTTCAAAATGAAGGAGTATTTCAAACTTTCCCTCTGTCTTCTAGTGGGAACTAGAGGTGGCTTGCATGAAAAATATCTTTTAAATATAATAATATCTAGCACTTGCATAGCACTTACTATACGCCAGGCACTGTTTCTAAGTGATATAATACATCTGTGTGTGGATGTCTGTGTGTGTGTGTACAAATAAATACATATGTCTATATATTTATTGGTATATATATAAGTTATATAAATGTAGAGTGTGTATGTATATCTGCATACACACATATATCTCACTTATTTGTATGTATATGCACATAGACATAACACACACATATATATCAACTTATTAGTAATCTTTACAACTCTGTGGGGGTAAGAACTATTACTGTTCCCATTTTATTGACAAGGGAAACTGAGGTGCAAAGACGGTAGGTTGCTTACTCAAGGTTATATAGGTAACATGTGGTAGAACTGGGGTTTGAAACCCTTTCATTATTTCCTTCTTTCTTTCTTCCTTCTTTTCCTTTCTTTTCTTTCTTTCTTTCTTCCTTCCTTTCTTTCTTTCTTTCTTTCGTTCGTTTTTTTAATTGAAGTATAGTTGATTTACAATGTTGTGCGGGGTCTGAAACTCTTAACCACTATGCTATATTGCCTCTCTATACAATAATTTTTCAGAGATTCCGTTATCGCATACCCAAGGACTTCAGCACATCTGGAAAATGGTTTTGCTCTAGGCAAAATGACAGCCAGAAAGTCTGAAGTAATTTTAAGTTATAGTGACCAATATCCTGAACTTCCTAATTTCGTACTGGTTTGAAATATATACATTCATACCTGTAAGAATATGTATCCCAGCTTAAATGGTCTGGAAAACTTGTTTTGTGTTTTACAACAAAAACTTATTTGTAAAGAAAATAAACTGAATTAATTACAACCAGACACAAGCTACTGAATGACAGGAACACTGAATAATAATAATTCATATTCCTTATAGCTCTCATCACAATGTTATAGGCTTATTATTAATGCTATTTGTTTATTTAAAGCATTGATAATAAGTAAATAATTTATTTCTCATAATATTTGAAGTGAGCAGGGCAAATCTTATTCTTCCCATTTTGTAGATTAGGAAACTGAGGCTCAGAGAGGTTTTCGCCTATCCAAAAAGAACATTCTTTATACCCCATTATTTGCTACCTCGAGGGCTTGTTAATCTTGTGAACTCAACCTCTTCTGCCACACTGAGGGCCTTTCCTCTCTAAAGAACAAAGAATAACTTGTCCAAGATCTGAAGACTATTTTTGTCTCTCTTTATTGTCTCTTTTTTAATCCCTTGTTCCAAAGGCCATACCATGATTTATCATACTGAGAACCAACAAGATGAAACAGTATTCTTAAGGTGAATATTTATCCATGTTTTTAACATGGGAGACTTACAGAATGTTAGAACCATAAGGTAACTAACCATTTTATTTTATGCTCTCCCAGCCTATTTTACACACTAAGTCTTGGAGAGCAAAGGGTATAGTGATTTACTCAAAGGCGTCACAAGTTATAGGAAGAACAGAGGCCACAATCCACATCTTCTGGCTCCTTCTATGAATTTTTTCTCTCTACTGGCTTTTCTCCTGGTAGAGCCATGAGCTTATCTTTCCTGCTAGTCAAGTGAAGATTCCTTGTTTCTAAGCAAACATCAGACTCATCTTTCCCTCTACAATTCATGAAAATGCTCAATGAGAGCAGTTAGAAGTGGAGCACTGTGGCAGGCCACTGGAGATCTATTTTCAGTATGAGGAAGAGCTATTAATAAATGAGTTTTCAGTAATTCAATTCAACTCCTAATCATTTCCAGTACTTATTCCATTCAAAATGCTATACTTAGCTCTTTTAAAGTTGTCTGACCAGTAATATCATCCTGACTGCATTTCATCATCTTGAATATCATGGGAGAAATGTCTCATAGTTACATTGAAATTAAGATAAGCTACGTCTTTAGCATTCAACTTTCTAACCAACCAAGCAATCCTGAAAAGAACAAAATAATTTAGCATAGCACATATTTTCTTAATTAATCTTCACTTGGTTCTTACTGAGCGTCACATTCTTTCTTACATATTTGTAAAATCATGATACATTTCTAGGAATCAGCATCTAGCTACCTGGAGGAAGTATGCAGAGCCGTCCTTCATGAAAGATGAAATAATATTTGTCCATCACCAGTTTCCTGTTCTTCCCAGTCGCTCAAAAATGAGTGAGCTTCCTGCTCTAAGACCACAGTTTCCCTAAACCACTGGGAAGTAAGGCTGAGGGTGATTCCTGTCCTTCAGGAATGCCAGCACTAATGGAGTAAACTTAACAGAGATGCGTAGTGAGTATAAATACAGAAATGCAAACTGACCCATAGGGGTGCTGATTAGAAGGACAGTCTGATACCGCACTGACTGGTTGAGGGTAGGTTGGGTGACCTCAGTTCCACACTCTTGCCCTTAACCCCAGCCCTGGCCTCTCCCACGTGCCCTGAGTGGAGTCTCTGCTCTCTCCCCCGCAGCTGTGGACATGGATGGAAGACCTTCAGAAGGAGATGCTGGAGGATGTCTGTGCAGACTCTGTGGATGCGGTCCAGGAACTGATCAAGCAGTTCCAGCAGCAGCAGACCGCTACTCTGGATGCCACACTCAACGTCATCAAGGAGGGCGAAGACCTTATCCAGCAGCTCAGGTCAGCGCCTCCCTCCCTGGGGGAGCCCAGCGAGGCCAGGTCAGCATGGGCAGTGCTTTCCAGTGGGAAATGCCTCGGACTAGATGCGAGATAAGTCATCATGTTCTGGTCTTGGCTCAGCCGCAGCCAGCTTTGTGGTCTTGTGTGAGCTTTGGTTTCTCCATCTGTCAGATATAAAAATGCCTGCACCATACCCAACTTGAAGTTAGAGTGGAATAGTCAATGGAAAAGCTCTGATGTTTCAAAGCATTATGTATCATTGAAGACATTATTCAGCGATCAATAAGTAATATAAATACAACAAAAATTTAAATAAATAGTATCTTCATTAAGAATGATGGCATATTTGGTCATGTGGAGAAATAGCCATTATGGAATATAGTGTTATTTGGCATCTGTTCTCAGGCTGCCTCTGAATTCTAGTGCTCCAGTTGGTGAAATGTAACCCCAAACGGTTGCCTTTGGCCCTGTGAGAATGTAGAGAGTGTGTGATGTGTCCCACTCTGCTCTCCACTTACCCACATATGACCTTTCCACCATTCCTTGCTACCCAGAAAATAAAACTCCTTCTCTATTGCCCTAAACAAAAATAACTAAGAAGGAATCTTAGAAAATCCTACCTGATATCTTATATTCATTTAGAATCATCCACACCATTGCCTCCTTTCTATTGGCATCAGTGTCTAGTTTCCTGTCCCTGTCAAGGGCATCAGCTCCTCAGGTAAAGTGTCATGAGGCCTTGAGCAAGCCCTCAGCAACCAGCCCTATGCCCAGGTGCTGTGTAAATAGGATTTGATGGCACTGATGATGTCTGCCTGTGGGGACTTGTTTGTATCCTCAAATCACTGAATGCCGGGACCTCTGCCAGCTCTGGACAGAAATAATCTCATCAACAAGTCCCAGGACAGTCCTGGAGCCAGAGGGAATTACTTCAGTTGGAGAGGGCTTCCCCACCACCTCATACCAGTTGTCCAATTAAATAAACAATGAGAGCTTACCTTAAGATGGCCCTGGCATGCTTTTCTGTTGGATTAATCATTTCTATTCCAAACATGCACATGAGATGTTCTGAGTCCTCTTTTGCATACCAACGAGACAGCCTCTTTCCCTTCTTCCCCCAATTCACCGTCATGAATATATAATATGTGACAGTTTTGTCTGCCTACCTAGGAAACTCCACTGTTACTTGCTTCTGAAGAAAATGCCAAATAGTAGGCAGCCACTTAACCTCTCTGGGCCTCAGCTGCTTTGTCTGTGTGATTAAGGGGTTCACTCTAGGAGCTTGTCAGCTCTAGAATTATGTGATGGCTTTTGCATTTTCTCTCCAAATACTTTTCACAAGCTTGGCTAGCCTCTCTGTGGGGCTGGGTCTGTGGAGGTGCCACTCGCTCTTGTCCCCTGCCAACCTTGCGCCATACCTGAGGGCTGAAGGCTACTCAGTGATGGTAAAGGCAACGAGGTTGCTGATGCCTGTCCTATAAGTTTAAGTTCCATGGACTTCAGAGAGGACCACAGGCGTGTGACAAGAACCACTGGCGACTGATCTTCCCCCCACCAGTCTGATGCTAGCCTGGACTCCCCTCCCTGATATCAAGACCAGTCAAAGAAAAAAAGCAAACGATGCCTAGTGGACATTGGCAGGATGCCTCACACATACCAGCGCACACATCTTTCCTAGGGCTCCACGACTCCTCTGGCACTGATCACCGAAGCACCTAAGGTGGTTTTTATATCATCGCTATGATTCCTAGTGAATGTGACACTGACAGAGATGCTGAACAAAGTGACCAGAAATCATCCTCTTCCTTCTGGAAGCTGGGTGATAGAGAAAGATTGAGGGGAGCCGTCAGAAAGAATAGTTGTATCCGCCCTCCTCAGCAAATGCATAATGCACAGTGTTGAGTACTCCTCTTGAGTTCTTTTCGTAGTTGGGGGAAGCTGTGCAGTAGTGGGCTTTCATGCCCAAATAGGTCAGGGTGAGAAGGGAGGGATCAGAAGCTCTCTAGATGACAGAAAGGGAGGCTCTTGACAAACTGGCTTTATGCTCCGTCTAGAAATAGTGTGAGCTCAGATACCATTGCTTCTGAGACAAACACAGGCCAGAAGGACCTGGTTTTCAGAAAGGCTGCCGATGAGACCATTCAAAACTAATGATTTTCCCCTCTGACTTCTTAAACTGTGTCAGAAACTAAGGTATCATGAGATAATGAATGTGCTTGTTTATTTCAAGTTTTAGGGCTCTAGCTTACTCAGTCAAGGCCCTGTAGAATCTAAACTTCTTGAACTCCACAGTTTTCCTATTATAATGGGCTCTGGAGGTGTCACCACCACCTCACTTGTCTGAGCAGATCAATATGTTTATCTCTTGGTTCCCTCTATGGCATGCCACCTCCCCTTGCTTCTTTTGTATAGACGCTCTCTGCTCAGAAAGCCCACCCCTCGCATCTACTCAGCTCATCCTTTTCTTCTAACACCCAATTCTGGGCTCATCCTCCCTGAAGCCTTTGTTGGTTGTCCAGCCTCTTGTGCCCTAGCTTCTACTCCACAGCTGGACCCATCTCCAGTCAGCACCTGACACGCCACTGTCCTTTCAGCATTAACAGTCATTCATACAGCACGTTCCTGGTCACAGAGCACGGTTACACATGCCATCTTCTTTAACAGCAAACTGTGCCGTGAGTAGGGCAGGGATTATTAAGCCCACTTTACAGGAGGCAACTGGGCCTCAGGGAGGTGATTTCCCAAGGTCACCAGCCCATATTTGTCAGAGGGGGACTTAAGCCAGGCTTGCAGCCTCCAGACCCCATGCTTTCCTAAGTATAGCTTGAAGCCTGTGTAATAACACCAGCCCTTAACTTTGGCATAGAGTTACAAAGGAGATGAATAATTTTGGCAGCCATGATCTCATTTTAACCATGATCCTGTGAGGTAAAACTAGGAAGGATTTTTTTTTTTACATATGCCTTAATTTATCTACCCTTATGTATTGTGATATGTGTATTTGTGTATGTGTGTCTTGAAATATGTATATATTAGACTACATATATGTATGGAACCATTCGATTTCTGTAACATTTGTGGAGCCCTTTTGCATGCATTATTTCATTTGATCCCGTCACAATTCTGCCTGAGGAATAGGACAGCAGCTAGCCTTAGAGCTATAGCGCTGTGAACCCCAAAGAGGGCACAGTAGCTTTGGCTCACCTACTAAGCAGCCAGTGCCAGGCTCACAGTAGATTCCCGTCCCCCTCACTCAGACGAGGAAGGCCCCTCTGTCACTGTTAACATGTCAAGGCCCCTCCCTTCTCTCCCCCGCTCTGCCACAGGGACTCGGCTGTGTCCAGCAACAAGACGCCCCACGGTAGCTCCATCAGCCACATCGAGTCGGTGCTGCAGCAGCTCGACGACGCCCAGGTGCAGATGGAGGAGCTGTTCCATGAGCGAAAGATCAAGCTGGACATCTTCCTGCAGCTGCGCATCTTTGAGCAGTACACCATTGAGGTACAGGTGGGGAGGAGGTGCTGGGCAGGTGAGGTGCCCGAGGGCAGTGCCCCGGGAACCGGAAGGACTGCTGCACAGTAGCCTAAGGGGATGGGAGGGGATTATGCATCATGATATGTTTCTGGAAATCAGCAAATTCACGTTCCACCGTGTTGGATTCCTTCCACTCCCCCTCACCCAGGCTGCCAAGCAGAGCCCCTCCCCTCGCTGTCTGTCTGGGATTACTCCATTGAGAAGGGTTTTGTTGGCTTGCATTGGACTCCTACTTGGCACTTTGGTTCCTGGCAGACCGCGGAGTTGGCTGTTTGGTGACTGAGGCAGACTTGTTGGATTCTATAGCTTCATGAGTAGGAAGGTGTTAAAAGTAGGTGGTCTCCTCAGCTGGTGACTGTAGATCAGGGATTAGACGGACTCACACAGCAGCCAGGAAGTCAGGAGCCACAGGAAGGAAGACCGGAATCCTCAGTTTGCTTTCTGCTTATTAAGAAAGTAAGCATATGTGAAGGACATTTGCTGGTTCATTTCCTTGACTCCTCACTTCATTCTGGGAAGGTCAGAATCCTCTGTTCTGGTATATTTATGTCCTCTTTGTGATGCCTATTAATACTGTCTGCCCCACATAATATCCACCTTTTATTATCTTCTGCTTTGACACAGTAACTAAAGCCAGGCCAGTAAGGTTTCTGGGGTGTGAAGAGTATTCAACACCTATGGCGCTTTGTCCTTTTCAGGGATGGCAAAGGGTTAAATTAAAAGCTATATCTTCTCTTTGCTCCTGGCTGGTGTGTTGTGAAGGAAAACCAATTATCCCTCTACAATTCATTAAAACTTTACTTTGCATTCCAACCATCTCCTTCTAGTTGGGACTTCTGGGGGTCTGGGATTGATCTTCCCAAAAATATTTGTGGAAACGTCTGTGGAACTGGTTTGGAAGGAAAATTATTATTTTTTCAAATGTTGTATGCTCCAATATCCCAATGCCAATGTCATTCACAATCCCATGCAGGACCAGAAAACTGTGCTGGCAACAGAAGCCCTCTTCTTCAATCCTGAGACCAAAAATGTTTATAATGAGAATCAGAAATGTAAAAAAAACCAAACAAACAAAAAGCAGTCCTAAAGCAATCCTTCCTATCCCTGACTCTGTTAATGACCTTTCCCTTCTTCACTGCTATCCTGACTTCCTGGAAGCCACTGCAGCTTTTTTGCTTAAAGATGTCATGTTCTAAAAGGTGCTTTCTGGACAGTTTCTGAAACAAAGGAAAAGATAAGTCTTTAAATTTAGATCTCGATTATCCTTCCAACTCATTCCATAACTTCAAATAAATTTATTTATGTTTCTTATTTATAATTTATCTTGAATCTACACTCAAAGGGATTTCAGGTGGCAGACAGTATTAAAACATATATTGAAAGAACAATGAAAATGCCAGTGGAAAATTAGAGACATTGGTATGCAGAAAGGAATGAAAGGGGTGACAAAGGTAATAAAGAAAGGAAAGAGGGGACGTGAGTTATTATTCTTTGGTAGTTGGGAGTGAGACTCACCGAAATAAACAGAGGTAATGTTTGGTTGCAGCAGTGTTGGCTGCAGGCCCTCCCACAGTCCTCACCCACCGAGAGTAAATATATCAATGGGGGAATTATGTTAGCAGGTGTGGGGATTTGACTGTTGTATTCTTTATCTACTCTACTGTCATTCCAGGTCCACATCAAAAATGCTTAAGCGGGAGGGAATAACCTGAGGGTTTGGATGTTTAAGCTTTATTTGATGAGACAGCTGTGGTTTTGAGGTCTGGGTTGCTAGTTTATTTCCAGAACAGGTCAGTTAGCTTCACTTTGCCACTTGAACTGTACCCCTGACATCAGCCAGGGGCATCACTCCGGTGTGTTTGCCTGCAGTAATTCTGGGAAAATCCATTTCCAATCCAAAGCATATGTAAGAAGATATTCTTTTTTTTAAAAAAGTTGATTGTAAATCAAATACTTTAAAATTGGATCCTATTTAAATGTTGCAGTAGAAGAGTTTGATATTTAAATTGTAGGATTTGCATTTCTCAGCCTTTGTTTGTATAAATGTTTCCCCTCCCACCCTGACAACAACTTGGACAGCTTAGTATGCAGCAAACCAGAAGTAGGGAAGTAGTATGAGGGTCTAATAAAATAAGGGAGATAAAAATAATAAACAGACCAAATGAGGGAGATAAAAATGAGGGTGATAAAAATTTAGTTCTGCACCCAGGTTTTAGAAGGGGTCTTGTTCCCCATTTCGGATGTGGCCCAAACCTTGGGGAAATGCTGCCTTTCATCTTAGACAGAAATGGAAATCCTGCCAAACCTATGGAAAATTTCTCCTTCAAGTCAGATTGTCAGAAGTTATTTTTGAGGGTGATGAGATTATTTCAAATACCAGCTAGGGTTTCACTGTGAGGATGAAGGGCAAACTTCTAGAGAAGATTCAGAGTGTGAAACTGAGGGTGGTTTCTATAATGAGAGCCATGCTGGAGCTGATATAAGCCAGGGCAGAGGCTGTCACTGCAGGACCTACAGCTATGGTTTCCTTTCCTAAAGGAAGGCATTTGATGGACATACTCGGAATTCCTAGGGATTACTGAAAACCAGAGCTGACCTGCTCCCCTGACATTTGGGTAATCTAAGTGTGACTCCTTAACCATGTCACTGATGGCTGGCATGGGCTAATTAATTTTAAAATTAAGGTAACACATGAGTTGCGGCACCAGTCTCGTTTCACTCAATTATATGGCTTCCAGAGTATACCTGGGATGGGGTCAGGGGGTACGCCCACTGAGAGTGAAACTTATCCCAGATGTATTAGGCAAATGTTCAGAAACCAGGACTGCAGCTGCATTCCTGACACTCCTTCTTAGACTCCCTGGAGACTAGATGAAGTGACCCATAGCGGAACATGATGCTCTTTAAAGTTTTTTCCCTGTAAGTTCAGCCTCCTATGAAAGATAAGTTATAGGAAACAGTTGTAGTGGAAGAGACACTTCACCAAATGCAAATAATGTTTATTTTGTGGTGGTAAGAATATGGATAATTTCTTCTTGTTTTTGATAACTCCATGCATTTCACCTTTTCTGCAATTAATCAGAATGATCAGAAAGAAATAAAAAAATATTTTTAGAAGCAGGAACAGGACAGTGGTCTCCAAACTCTTTTGATTAGATACTCTCTCAATAAAATATTTTTGAACTTGCAACCCCCTATATATTCATCCATATTAATTTATAAATTATATACATGTTATACTATCACTAATAATCTCAAAACTCACTGTGCCCTTAGGGTGAAGTTTGACTTTTTAGAAGTTGTAGTTCCATATTTCAAATAGTCTTCTTGATAATTTTCAATTATTTTTTGATTCTGGTTTCTTGACAGACCTGATTAGATTGTCATTGTTTCTTCACCCCGTCATATGGCTGCCAAAGAGTTCAAAGTTCTCTTGTGCTTTCATGTTTAGTATTATCTTCAAACTGTAGTTTCTTTGAGGAACCGTGTTAAGCCACGTCTTTTTTTGAAGGGTAGTTTAGTTAAAACTAGATAATAGATAAGTCCATTTAACTGGGCACATGAAAACAGCAATAATTTGAAATATGCTGAAAGCAACTAAACAAATGAGCCAGTCCGCCCCTCTGCATTGTGGTCCTTCCACCGTCCCTGAGGTGCCCTGCCCACCACATCACCTGCCATGTGTTCCGAGTGAGACTCTGGTGTCAGTACCCTTTGAAAGTCCGGGGAAACATCATATCTTTTTTTATTGGTTTGATCAAATATGTGTACATATATATGCACATACATATGCTTATTTATATACAGAGAATATTTCTCTCTGTTATCAACGGATAATCTTAGGTATCCCCTGGGGTGGGCATACCCATGTTGGAGAGTACTAGGAATGACACCAAGAAAGATACTCTCTACAAGGGACTAAAAAATAGGCTACAGTTATGATCTTTCTTTTAAATTTCTGACTCTATAATTACAACCAAAGTTTTCTCAATGTACCTGAAAATTAATCTGCATCATTAACCCAGGTAAGGAATGGAATAGCAAACTATAAATCCATGGGGTTCACATTAGGACAAGTTGGGGCCAGGCTGAGGCTGAGGAAAATGGCCTTCAAGGAGGAAAATTCTGCTTAGGGGAGAGAAAGCTGATTGTAATTTGCACTGGTGGTCTCAACTCTGCAATTGGTTGTATGCAGAGGCCTTTCACGTTTTACACTTGATAAACATTTAGTGAGCACCTACTATCAATACAACTTGATAAACATTTGTGAGCACCTACCATGCACCAAAAATTGTGTTGGGCATTGAGGATGAAACAACCCCTGCCATCAGTGGGCTAGTTAGGGAGAACCATAGAAATAGAACCATCCTATAATGTGATCATTCTATGACAGAGAGAAGCTTACAGCTTGATGAGAACACTGAGACAGGAATGCTTAGCTTTCTCAGGCTGCCCGTGGAAGCTTTCCCAATGAGATGACACCTGGAGGACAGGTAAAAGTTGGTGGCTAGGATTTGGCATCTCTGAAGGATGCCATCTATCCTCTACCAGAATATCTCCAGAGCCCAGAAGCAGGTTGGGGAGAGGAGGGAGCTCAGGATCTCATTATTGTGTTGAACCAAGATCTCCACCCTTCTACCCTTTGGTCCTGGTTCTGTTCTCTGGAAAAACAGAACAAATCTGCTCCCTTTTATTTGGCAGCCTTAAAAATATTTGAAAATGTTCATCACAGACCTCTTTTCCTTTATCTGAAAAGTGTTGAGATTGTGTAAGTTATTTCTGCAGTCCCCTCTGACTCTAAAACTTCGATAACTACTTCTCTTTATTGTCAGCCCTTTTCTGTGGGACATAGCTCCGATGTACTCGCCGATTTCTGGGTACACATTGTACCTCTCCTGGTTGCCCCCTGCTGGCTGGTCTGTAGTTAGCCACGGCTGGCTTACACACACCCCTTGGGAGCTGTGTGTCCAGGACCCTGGCGCTCTCCCAGCACAGCCCAGGAGATAGGGGCCTTTTCTGCCTTCTTGAGGCTTGTGCTCCCTTAAAAGCCCCTGGTTGTCTTTTCAAGATACGTGCTTCCAATACACTGACTTTTTTTTTTTAACTTAAATGAAAGCTTTTTATGTATTTTTCCTCTCAAATTTTACTTTTTTTAGGCCCAGTTCTTCAGCCTATCAAAATAAATTTAATTTATTATTGCTATCAGTATTTCAACAACTTGAAATATTGGCCAGGTCAGGCAGGGCTCTGCGGTGCCTCACTGGAAGTTTTCCTTCGGTGACACAGCCATCAGCCTGCACAGTCATTCCTTCAAAGGGCCACATCATCTTCTAGTCCAATTTCATAGCCCTTTCCTCCATAGATACAGTGTGAGACTCTGCAAAGCCTTGCTGTTCTCCATGTTTGTAACATGCCTTAAATGCACCAACTTAGTAACTATATCAAGAAAGAAAATGAGATCTGTTTGAGATCAATTTTTGTGGGTTCCCTTGGGATTCCTACAGCATTTTCTAAATGTACCCCAAATCGTTTGCAAAGGAAATGCAGAATAAATACAATAAAGTAAACCAAAATTCTCACAAAATATTTATTTGATAGTTTCTTCTAGACTTTTGTCAAATTGGTTTCAGGATCATTGGGAGTTTCCCCTAACATCTTCCTTTTAAAAAAAAAAAGGATTATTTACACAGCTTTAGTATTCTGGTGTGTCACTTGTTTTTGGCAAATTATCAAAGATCCCTGATGGAAGCTTTCAGATCATTCTGTAATGGGGTGGGTAAGGGGCTGTGGACCTGAAGTCAGGTGACATTATCAAGGTTCAAATGCTGTCTGCTTCTCCTTTCTGGTAAAGATAACAGGGAACTCAGTAGAAGGAAATGATGTAAGCTCCAGCACTGGGTGTTTAGCTTTCACAGGAGAAAACCCATTCTGACACTCAAGCATTGAAAGTTTTAGAATGGGTGAACAGTATACATCATAGGAGCTCTTCAACAGAGGAGAGATTTTTTTGAAAACAGAATAGAGTCCTACAAGTCTCAAACTGATTAAGAGGCAAAGATATGGGCAAAATAAAGACTCAAGATAAGTCATGATTATAAAAGATCTCAATTTTAATCATGATGATAATGAAAAAAAGAACATGAACTTGGTCATAAAAATTGTGTTCCGTTATCCAAATTATCCAATTGGAATAGAAATTAGGTGACCGAACATTGGAACTCATCAGTTACAGTGTTGCAATATGTTCTTACATTTTTTTGCCAAAAATCAAAAAACAACTGAGTGGATATCTTTACTGCTAAGTCCTTCTGCTTTTCCAGAAAACTCTTGCAGTATCCTCAAAGGTTTTCTTATAGCTACATAAAGAAATATTTTAACTCTTTAGACAGGTTATATATATTTCTAAAACAGAGGGAAATTCTATGATATACTTTTAAAATAATCTGTATTAGAATTCACTGATCCTCATCATTTTATAAATTGATTAACAGAAAAAAACTTAACACTAGACTAGACAAGAAGAACAAATGACTATGGTAATTTAGTTTATTTTAGTTTCACAGTGGTAATGCATATCAATGTACATACCCATTATAGATAAAATAGCCCTTCCCATGCAGTGAGACTGTCTCTTTAGCTGCAATATGTCTTTCCCTATCAGCCAGCACTTGTGGGTCAGTGGAGAATATTTAGCTTTCGCTTTTCTCGTTTTAATACAAATAATGACATTATATTTAGAACAGAAAGATGTTCATCTGCAATTGACAGCTCATGTATTTCAGAGCATCTTACCACAATGAAATGCCTTGGATCCTTCCTCGCCACTGTTAGTTGGAATGGGACTGGACCTTAATGTACATAACATATGCAGTGTTGATACACACAGACACACACACCCTTTGCTGAGAGGCAGTATAGTGCAGTCACTGAGTATGCAGTATTTTGAGTTAGAGTGCCTGGGTTTGAAACCCTGTTTCACCAGCTTTACTAATTGTGTGACTTTTAGACAAGTTACTCATTTGGTTTTCTCATCTAAGAAATAGGTATGAGAATAATAATTCCCAGTCCCCATAGGGTTATTAAGGATTTAATGAGTTAACACATAGAACATTTTTAGCGAAGTGCCTAGCACTTAAATACTTTAATACATTGTAGTCAGCATTGTTATTATTAATAAAATACCTAAATAATATATATTGGGTTGGCCAAAAGTTCGTTCGGGTTCTTCCATAAGATGTCATGGGAGAACTTGTACGAACCTTTTGGTCAACCCGATACTAATATGCTGTATATACATATACATATGTGTATGTATTTGCATCCAGATTTTAAGCAAACATTCCATCTTATTCTCCCCCATTGTTTCTCTCTGAATTTGTTACCCAATCCTGTTAGGCGATCCCTGAGTGTTCACGTAACTGCTGTGAGAGCCACAGGCATTTGTGCTTGCCATACAGAGAACGTGCCCATGCAGAGGGCAGGTTACACTTCTCTTTGCCACAGCTTTTGTCCCAGTGTTCACACCCCAATGCCGGATTGCAGATGTGTCTCCTGTTCATGGCAAAGGCCCCTGGGAAACAAGAGAATTCTAGATAGGTTAATGTGACCTTTATACTGAGTATAAATACTCAGTGTCAATTGTTTTTTTTAACATCTTTATTGGAGTATAATTGCTTTACAATGGTGTGTTAGTTTCTGCTGTATAACGAAGTGAATCAGCTATACATATACATACATCCCCATATCTCCTCCCTCTTGTGTCTCCCACCCTCCCTATCCCACCCCTCTAGGTGGTCACAAAGCACCGAATTTTTTAAATTCACCAACTCTTCAACAAAAATATCCTACTGGGGGAAGGCTCTGTGGGTTTTTTTTGAACGGGTAAATTATTCCTGGCATTATATAAGGTCACAAACACACAGTTTATTGATCTGTTCAAAGCACATGATTAATTTCAAAGGTTCATGTGAAGTGAAGGAAATGGAGTTATCAGGAGTTTGTGGGGGTTTTTTTAGAGAAGAAAACAGGGGAAAGGTTAAACAGGCACTTCTCTGAAGTGAGAAAAATAAAAAGAAAGCTATCCCCTGAAGTTAGTTCTTGGACCCGCTCTGTTGATATGACACCGTGGTTAAGAGCCCTGGACTTTGTAGTTGAATGCTGAGCTCTGCCACCACCAGCTCTGAGACCATGAGGCAAATGATCTGACTTCTGTGTGCCTTCGTTTCCTCCTAGAGTTGCTATGAGGATGAAATAAAAGAAAATCAAACGCTTAACACTGTCTATCCCATAATAAATGCATAATTCAGGGTAGAATCTTCTTTTAACCATGATCATCATCTTCATCATGATCACCAGCATCTAAAAATGATCTGAAGAAAAGGACTACACAGTGAGATTTCCAACTTTGCAGCTGATAATAAAGAGCTAAGGTGATGGGAATAGACCATAGGAAGTGGGAAGAGAGGGACAGGTGAGTTCTGTTTCAGGCAGGTACACTTGGGGGTGAGGGGAGAAAGCATTCTCTACACATAACTCCTGGGAAGGACCCAGAAAATGGGAGGAGCCAGTGAAGAGGGCTTTCTGAGAACAGAGCCCAAGGCTACTGCTAAACCAAGTCCCTTGGGTCAGTTTTTGACCGCAGAATGCTGGATTCAGTGAATCTCATCTGGTAGGAAAGCTTTGGGCTTCTTTTTGAAGTGTCTTCCCATTTCCCACTGCCTCTTATCCTTTCTAAATTCCTGTTCACCTCCTTCTCTGATTTTCCTTATGGCTGTGGCTCTAGAGTAGATAATTGTTAGAATAGAAACACTGCCAGTGTATCTCTGATATCCTCACATGCCAATTAATTCAGAAGAGTGAGGCAGAGAGAGGCCACTGGAGCCCAGAGAGAAGCTCAGTGAGCCAGGAGCCGAGATGAAGCTAATTGAGTGGAAGGAGGAAGCAAAATAGGTTGATTGAAAGCTGAATGCCCTGTGGGTACTTTCTATTCCATCTTTCACTCATTTGGTTCAGGCCCTAGTTTCTGCCTAGTACAGATTCTTCCAGGTTTCTTTTCCAAATGGAGTTAGATCACCAGATTAATCCCCAGGCGGTTTTTTCTTTTCAAGGCTTTGTCTCTGTATTAACAAATTAGCCCATGTCCCATGTTATAAGCCGGAGAAAAACGTCAGGTTCTGGGGGTTGTCATGAAGCTCTTCATGCCAGAGGGGTGACTTTGAAGGGCAGTGAGGACTTGAGCAGACTGGGAGGAGGGACAAGGACGTCTCAGGGCTGCTGGACCAGAGAAGGTGATTGGAGAGGGCAGAGCTACCTCTCAGGATCAGGGAGTAAACCAGATGCCTGGTTCACATAACAGAAGAGCATGAGATGGGGCCGGAAAGCTAGGTTTGTTCATTAGCTGTAAAGCAAGCTTCAGGTTTGAAAACAAAATTTTTCTTTAAAAAAAAAAAAAAGAGCCCCTGCTATATGCCAACCTTGTGCCCCAGAAAGAAGGTGGAGAGAGGGAAGCCAATGACAGAGTATTCCTTGAGGAAACAGAAAATACTCAGGAAAGAAAATAATTTAAACTCCAGCCGACATTCGAAATTCATAAATCAGACTATTTCAAGGTTCTGGGCATCAGTTCTTGGGGATTTGGGAAGAGAGTCAGACACAGAGAGAGTAAAGAGTGTGTAGACCCAGGGAGGGAGACTTGGAAGCCAGGCTGTTGCATTGAGTAGCTCCTTGAAATTCTCATTCTTCAGGCTTCATGACAGACTTGGGTCCTTCAGCTCAATGGTATTGGGAGGTACGGGTGGAGAAGGGGAAGGAAGGAATATAGAAACACCAGATATAGAATCCTGGGCATACTTCACATTTGCTTTAGATTCAGATTCCCGAGATACCAGACCTCTGAGCCTCACTCTCCCAACCAAAGCACCTCACCTTTGCTCTGCCCTAACCAGGACCCTCGACACTTGCCTTTCTGCTCCACAGACTCAGGCCTTGGGACCCCTCTGGGATCTTCCTGCAGCAAACAGCTTCTTCATAGACTCAGTTTCATGAAAACAAAACAAAACAAAAACTAAAATGTAAAGAAAAGGCAGACTCTTCCTTTCATGTTTGTTTTCTTATTTTTATTTTCCTTAAGCTTGTAGACAAGGAAATGGACTAAAAATTTTGTTTGGGCTATTTTCCATATATTATCTGATAAATGACTTATATCCAGCATATATTAAGAACGCTTACAAATCTATAGTCAAAAGATAACCTACCTTTTGAAAAATGAGCAAAAAACTCAACACTTTCTAAAAGTAGATACCAACGGTCAATAAGCATATGAAAATGTGTTCACCACCATGAGTCATCAGGGACATACAACCTCAAACCATAATAAGATATCACTTCACACCCACTAGCTTGGCTAAAATTAAATAGACTGATAATACCAAATGATGGTGAGCAAATGGAACTTTCACAGGGAATGCGAAATTCCTCTTGGGAATGTTAAACGTACACTTACCCTATGACCCTACAATTGCACTCCTAAGTGACCCTCAAGAGAAATGAAAACCAGTGTCCACAGTAAGCCTTGTGCAAGAACTTTCACATCAGCCTCATTCATAATAGCCAAACACTGAAAACAACCCAGGAGTTCACCAGCTAGAGGATGGATACACAAATCACGGTATCTCTATACCATGGAACAATACTCAGCAGTAGCAAGGAATGAACGGATACAACACAGATAAATCTTAAATACAGTGTGTTGAACACAGAAGCTAGACATGAAAGAGTCCATACTGTATGATTTCATTTGTATGGAATCTAGGAATCTGTGAGGATAGAAATCAGAAAATGGTACCTGAAGTGGGGCAGGGGCAGGAACTGACTGGAAAGGATGACTCCCTAGGGTGATGGAAAGGTCCCATATTTTGTTTTTGGCGATGGCTACACCAGTAACTAAACTTGTCAAAACTCATAGAACTGAATGCTTAAAATTTATGTATCTTATTATATGTAAATTATACTTCAATTTTTTTAAATACAGGAAGGAAAAACATAGCTATAGGCCTAGTCTACAAAGGCCTATTCATTCTATAAATTATCTCTTATAAATTATAAGTTATCTCTCTTATTTTTCTCAGTTTAACTCCTTTCTCTAGTTAGAGAATGAAGTACTTTTCAAAGATGGGATATAGGGACTTCCCTGGTTGTCCAGTGGTTAAGACCTCGCCTTCCAATGCAGCGGGTGTGGGTTCGATCCCTGGTCGGGGAGCTAAGATCCCACATGCCTCGCGGACAAAAAACCAAAACATAAAACAGAAGCAATAATGTAACAAATTCAATAAAGACTTTAAAAATGGTCCACATCAAAAAAAATCTAAAAAAAAAAAAAAGATGGGATATAGCAAAAACCTGTTTGCCTACCAACCTGCTGGTTCTCAGATCCCCAAGGGCTCCCCACAATAAGTAGATACTAGGTTTTCGAGCTGAGCTCAGTGGATCCCTTAGTTGACCTGCAAAGAGGTGGCGGCATGAGGTGAGAACCCACGACAGTGAAGGTAATATTTTTACAGTTCCCCATTTCTGCTTCAAAGAGAGAAACTGCACTTTCAGTGGAGGAAAGTCTTACTGTTAGACAAAGAGTGGAATCCTGTGCCCTGGATGGCAGCCCCTCACAAGGGACTGCTCGCCTTTCCCATCCCAGCCTTTATGGCCCCGGCACAGCATGGAACAGCACCATCTCTCAGCTGCATCTTTCCTTTTCTTTGTCCCCTGATGCTCCTGGACAGCAGTGTTTGGTAATTGGGAAGGTTATGCCACATGTCAGCTGGGCTGAGACCCAGCATGATGAAAATCTCTAAGCTGGGCTCTGGGCTGTGTGCTTAGGCTGCCTGGGCCATACTGCAACTGTGTGATCTGGGGTGAGGCTTCCATTGCCTCTTCCCAGAAAAGAGGGTGACAGCACCTGTGCCATTGCCTTCACAGGGCTACCACAGGGGTAGCATGTGATAACAGACCTGAAAACCATTTTAGAAAAGGTTTTATTTGATTCACGTATCAGGTGGAATTATTATCCAATTCAATACTTCTGAGTTCTTACTATGTGGATAATAGCAGCGATTGTAAAGGAAGTATAGGATTCAGTCTCTATTTGCAGGCACATATTTACGAGTAAACGAGGGCACATCGCGTGAGTGAAGGTGTAGAGCAATAACCAATTAGCAAAGTCATATTAGTGCGAGGTTTTCCTTCACTACATATTCAGTCTTCATTAGACTCATTCATGCCTCAATAGAGTTTAATCTGCTTGGATTTCTAGAGGTAAGTTATACATTTATACCTCGTTTTGTTACCACTTCCTGGTATCAGCCATTGTAGCAGAGAGAATACTGTACAACAGAACATGGGAACCAGATCGGGACCCCTGGGTTTGGGGTCTAACCAATGGTGTAACCTCGGGCCATTTACCAGGATTCTCCAGCCCTCTGTTTCTGGTTCTTGAAAAGAGTTAGACTCAGTACTTAATTTCTGAGGCCCTCTCCAATGATGAGATCTTTACAACAACAGTTGTGGTATGGTGGACAAAGTCTTTGCAGTCAGGAGAAGAACTGAGTAATGTCCTCAGGTCCTGCCCCTCATGAGCAGGGTGAACTCTGGGCAAAGCATTCCATCTGTGTGAGTGAGCGTCAGCTTCCTCTTCTGTGGGATGGACCTGGGGATGTCCACCCTGCCTGCCTCTCCAGGTTATTGTGGGGGTAGGATGAGATGGAGTGTGAAAACCTTTCTAAACCATAATCCATCATGTAAATGTTTGCTGCTGCTGTAGACATTGAAACACGGGGAGAACACTTTTAAAGGCATGCATACGTGGGTGCATGGCACCATTGCTTAAACGTAATCTAGGGGTCAGAAAAGAGATGCAAAGTAGAGACAGATCTGAAGCTTGGGTTAGTTAACAAGGCTCTTGTGGACCAGTGAGCCTGCACTGATGGTGGTTCCCTCACAGGTGACGGCAGAGCTAGATGCCTGGAATGAGGACTTGCTTCGGCAGATGAATGACTTCAACACGGAGGATCTGACGCTGGCGGAGCAGCGGCTGCAGCGCCACACGGAGCGGAAGCTGGCCATGAACAACATGACCTTCGAGGTCATCCAGCAGGGCCAGGATCTGCACCAGTACATCATGGAGGTCCAGGCCTCAGGTAGGCGACCTGTCCCGTGCTCCTGCTTCCGGTGGGGCGATGATGAAGACAAGGACAGCAGCTTGACTCCAACAAGCCCTTCCGCTCCACTCCCTCATTCTCTTCCCACAGGGACAAGGAACAGAGGTTTTTGACCCCATTAAAATGAAAAAGAAACTGAAGCATGAGAGCTGAAATCGTTTGTCTGAGGTTGCCCGGTTAGGCTATGATAAAAATAGGAATAGGGCCAGGTTCTCCTGGTGCTGTGGGGAGAAGGGGAAAAACCAGTGATGGAAATCAGCACAGATCCAAAAACATGGTGGTCTGGAGAAATAAACCAGGTGGGCTGCAGAGGCCATCAGGCATCCTTGTGAGCTGCACTCAGATGTACGGATGCCGCCGTTCCACGCCCGTGCCCCGCGCGCTCTCCTGCCCTGTCCGCTGCCGCCACAGCCGGCTCCTCGTTCCAGTCCACGCCTCGCAGTCCTCATCTTTCTTAAAACCGTCTGTGCTTGAGTGTAAGAAGTACTGACAAAGCTTGTGGCGAGGTCATATCATTTTATAACTTCTCAGAAAACACATGGCCAAGTTACCCAGGCTTGACTTCTTTTCCTGCTCAGGATTTAGTCACTGTTTATCCAACAAGTCCACGAACACTTAATGTTCCACCTGCCACTTTCTAGAACAGCCTTTGATGTTAGAACCGGAGAGAGCCATAGCGGTCCCCTCGTCCAACTAGTCCAGAAAGAAGAAGTCATTGATCTGGACTCACACCAGTGAAGTGCCAGAACCCAGGTCTCCACACCGCCACCCACCCGGGTCCTCCGGGAAGAAGCAGATAGGGCCTCAAGCCATCAACTCTTTAAAACGTGGTCTGTCCATGTCCCTGCTGATTGTGAAGGATATTTAAATCATGAGATTGTCAGGCAGACTTTAGCAGGCAAACTTGACTTTAGGGTACTGTGTTTCTCTTAATGACCTGATAGAGGACATAGCAACATTCAAAGGAACTTCACTTCTAACCAGAGGAGAGACAATCTAGTAAATTCTATTTACTTTGGTCAGCATAATCTTTCCTTGAATTTTCGTTTGTCGTGAACAGGCTGCAGCTGCCTGTGAGACCCAGGCCTGTTTACAGGGTGCAGCCCGTGCTCCACACAGCTCCAGGAGGCCCCTTCATTCACATCATAGTCTATCTGGGGACTATTTTTAAAATGACAATGCCCAGATACTCTGATCTAACACCTCTGAATGGGACTTGGGCATCGGCAAAAGCGCCTCAGGTGATACCACTGTGCAGCCAGGGCTGAGAACCACTGCTTTTCATCTTGATGGTTAAATCACAGCAGCTGATATCTATGACGTGCCCCAGGACAACGACTTCCAAATGTGGTCCCAGATCAGCAGCATCAGCATTACCTGAGAACTTGTTAGAAATGCAAGTTCAAGGGCCCATCCCTAGAACCTGCCACGTCAGAGTCTCTCGGGGGTGAGGCCCAACAATCTGTTTCAGTGAGCCCTCTAGCTGAATCTGATGCACTAAGCTAGGACCACTGATCAGGACCTACTCAAAGTGTGGGCCCTGGGCCAGCAGCACCAGCATCCCTCTAGAGCTGATTAGAAAGGCAGAATCCCAGACTTAACGAATCTGAATCTGCATTTTAACAAAATCTTCAGGTAAATCATGTGCATGTTAAAGTTTGAGAAGCAGTGTTCTTGGCCACAGCTGTACCTTTTCAAGGCCTTATTAGGGAAGGGGGAAACTGTGACTGAAAACCTTGTCTGGACTCAGGGTTTCACCCTACAACTTGTCCTCATGATGCTCGCCATAGCCCGCTATCCAACTAAGATGGGGAACCATGAGAGAACGCAGACAAGTACCTAGGAGAGAGGCTGTGCAGAGAAACTCTGCAGGGATGCTCATCCCCCATCCCTTCATCCCTCAGTATTGACGTGTCTGGCAGGTGGAGCGCCTCATCTGCCTTGAAAACCTGCGGCACGTAGGAGCAGGATGCTGGCGTGACCTTGGGCAAGTGCACCTCTGTCCAAGAGCCGGTATCCTTGGTAACGGAAAGACTGCCAGGAGCTGGCAGTCCCTGAAGACTGGCTGTGCTTGGCAGCCACCTTAACCATGAGGGCTGAGTGGGTGAAAGCCCCCCAAGCAGATGGGCTGCCCACCCCCACATATCCTGTTCTAGGAATGAGCTTTGTCAAAAGAGCCTTGATTGGCCTCTTCAGTCTCTGCTGGGACTGGCTGTTCCCCTGCTTCTCCTCAGCTGGCTGTTCAGTCTGGCATAGCCCATGAGGCCTCAGGGCTCTCAGGGAAGCTCTCTCTGTCTGATGCCATGTGCCTGTCCTGCAAAGGAGGCATCAACCTCATCTCTGGCTTGGAGGAAGGGAGGGCAGCAACACGCCAGAGCTGGGGTCCAAGGGTGGAGTTTGGAGGTGGACCGAGAGTGGGCCTTACCGAGGACCTAGGTGGCCAAGGAAGGCAGTACTTCAGAGACACAGGACTGAGGCAATAAATGGGTTGGGCATTTACCTTGTCTGTCTAATGAACTATATTTGAACTAGAGGTAAAATAAACTATTGTCTCAGAAAAAGGACAATTAGCAAAATTAAGAGTTTGGTTGCTATTTAGCCCTCCAGGCTAAAATAATTAGGGCTTATGCTTTGATTTTTATAGGAGTAAATGATTTTTATTGGATTTTTATAGGAGAAGTAGGGAATTTCCTTACACTTCTTTTTTGGTATGAAGTTTGTAACATTCAGCCAGGTCCTACTAAATCCGCCTGATGTGCCAATAACCCTAACCAAAGCAAAAGCCTTGTTTAAATCAACATCAGCCTTAGGAATAGTTGGTAAAATAGGAACAGTTTCTTTACTTGCTCATTGTTTAGGGTTATCTACTGGGCCTCAAGTTGGAAAGTGGCAGGGTTTGCTGGAAAGAGTCGAGTTGGAGTAAACCCACTGGCTGAATTCAAGGTCCAGCTGCACCACCAACAAGCACTTTGACTTTGGAAGTCCCTGTTCTTTCTCTGTAGACCTTAGTTTCTTCTTTTGTCCAGTGTGGCAGGCAGGGCTTCATTCCTAAAGTCCCCTCCAGTTCTCACTTGCCATGATTCAGCCTCACTGTCCCCATTGGTTATGGCCCAGGTCTTCTCCCTAATGTCACCAACCATGTGACTGTTACCCATGACCTTAGGAATAAGACAGGAGCTGCGTATCCTGTGCATATGTTGCTTTTGTGGTTTAAAGCATCAAGTTCTCTCTTTATGCAAGGTTTTTAAGTGAAAACTCTATGGAGTCTGTGGCAATGGTGCTTCAAATTTACTGTGCCTGGAAAGTACCCAGACCCAGCATTTAAATGAAGTCTTAAATTAGGTCATGAGGGGCTTCCCTGGTGGCACAGTGGTTAAGAATCTGCCTGCCAATGCAGAAGACACGGGTTCGAGCCCTGGTCCGGGAAGATCCCACATGCCGTGGAGCAACTAAGCCTGTGAGCCACAACTACTGAGCCTGCGCTCTAGAGCCTTCCAGCCACAGCTACTGAAGCCGGCGCTTAGAGCCCATGCTCCACAACAAGAGAAGCCACCACAGTGAGAAGCCCGCGCACCGCAACAAAGAGTAGCCCCTGCTCACCGCAACTAGAGAAAGCCCGTGCACAGCAACGAAGACCCAACACAGCCATAAATTAATTAATTAATTAATTAATTATTTAAAAAATTAGGTTGTGAGGATCACTCTTCTCCTTGCACATAGAGGTTAAGGGTACAGCCAGGAGAGAGAGAGATTTCCTTTGTTGGGATCCCGGCCACACCTCTCACTACCTGGGTGTCCTTGAGCATGTTACCCAATCTCTCTAAGCTTCACCTTCCTCAGAAAAACAGCAATTGTAGGAATCCTAACCATATGGAGTCATGTGAGGATGCAGTGGGATGAAACACAAGCATGGTAAAAGTTCAGTAAAGCTTGATAACTATTCTAGCGCATACTGAATTCTGTTGGGGTTATTTGTGTTCCCGTAGCTTCGCCAGCAGCATGAGGGTAGGGCTCCTCCTTTCTTCTCTTTACATTCCCGGTATCCAGCAGAGTGGTTATGTCTCGCCCATAGCAAATTCTCAATGTTAATGTTTACTGAATTAATCAAGAGTGAACATCAGTCTGGGGGAAACAGATATACATAAAAATAATGGGCCACAAATAAGTGTACTTGTGTCATAAAAGGAAAGAAAAGCCCTGTGTTCTTCCAAAATGGAAGCTACTCTGGGGTGAAGGAATGTGGATCTGGAGGAAGGGAAGAAAAGTGGATATAAAACAATCGTTCTTAGCCTGATTACACCATCTTCACCTATTTTATTTCCTGTGTTCATCTCACATAAAAAAAATATCAAGCAAGATAGATGAAAATGAAAGGCTGGAGTCTCAGGGCAGGCAGGGAGCCTGTTCTGGATGATCCTCTAAGCAGGTGGCTGGTCCCTTTGATGAAGCACCAGGCTAAGAAAGCCCATTTGCATGTGATGTGGCATGGGTAAGCCATGAGCTTCCCACAGAAAGATACTTTGCCCAAGCCCAGCATACTAAACACCAGAGATGCATGCAGGATGAAAACGAGCTGGAAAAAATCTGCATTGTGGCTGGAAACAGGGATCCACTTCTGCAGGTGGATCTTAAATTACATTTTAAAAAGTAAACATGGAGGCCAAGGGTCATCCCATGTTGCCTAGCACTGCAAAGGTAGAAATTTTGTATTTCTTCTTATTTTTTTATTTCAGTCAAGGAGATGCTCTACCTCATCCCCTTGGTAACTGCAGATAGTAACTGGAGGGGGTTGACTGCTAAAAGAACAAGTCATTCTCTTCTCTGTCTCCCACAGATATTTCAGGAGCTGGGCCTTGGAATTATGAAACTGACAGAAAAAATAAACATGAAAAGATACTGAAATTATTACCATGTAACACCAGAAAAAAATTTCCCACTCTCCCATATTGTTCTTATATAAAACACTATTTTTGCTTCTAGAAATGAATTTCCTTTAGCTTGTACAGACTTTCCTTATATGCCCCCACTGTATCAGGCAGGTGTGTTGGTGGTGGCAGTGATGAATCTCTGAGTTGCTTTTTTAGGGGACCTAAGTAGTTGGCTAAGAAAATCATCACTGGCCAACTATTCTCTTCAGAATGGACTTAGCATCCAATGGTAAATTGCATCTGACCAGCTAAAAGAGAGTGTGCCTTTGGCAGAAGTTCCTGAGACAGGGTCTTTGGGGCTTTGTTTTGTATTTCCCAATGTGATCCAGAGGCTCGGTTGTGAATATTCTGGGTGTAGGCAAACTGCCCAGCAGGGACTGCTGTATGCGGCCTTGTCTGGGATGGAATCCAGAGGACCACCTCTTTGACTCCAGTTGATAAGGAGCTGATCATCTGTTGAAGAGTTGTTTCCGGACAAAGGATCAGTTAATCCAAAAGAGAAGGCATGGTTTGAGCATCCCAAACAAAGACCCGTTATGGTGATCTATCCAGTTTCACTGAGGGATATGCAGAGGTTGGGAGGGTGCTGGTGATGGCTATTTCCAGATTCCAGCTTTCATATGCATATAGAAGGAAATGTAGTCTTTACGGTACTACCTGGTTTTTAATGGTTTACATTTTGTTTAAATCAGGAATTGAGTTAATCTGTGAAAAAGACATTGATCTGGCAGCCCAGGTGCAAGAGCTGTTGGAGTTTCTCCAGGAGAAGCAGCACGAGCTGGAGCTCAACGCGGAGCAGACCCATGAGCGGCTCGAGCAGTGTCTCCAACTGCGGCACCTCCAGGCGGAGGTCAGACAGGTGAGCCTGACCCTCCTCCTGCAGCCTGGGCTTCCCCGTGGCTGAGTCTGGCCTGGGCCTGCTCCTGGAACGGGGTAAGGCATACAGAGCCAGCGGTATAACCAGAATTAGGAAATAGGTAAGTTAAGGAGTGGTTGTATTCGTTTCTGAAAGCTAAGCTGCTATCTACTGACTCTAACAAATAGATCTAATGGTACAATGGCTCAAACTACAAGTGCATTATTTCTCTGACATATAACAATCTAAGGAGAGCACTTCAGTGCTGTTCCAAGTTGCCCTCAGTCACTGAATCAATTCTCTTCCTTTCTATCCTCAGCCCTGCCCAGAGTTCATAGGAAATGCAAAGCCTGTATCAATAAACATATTCAGGCTTTAGAGCCAGCTTGATTAATTTGTGTGCCTAGTACAGGACCTGACATATACTTGAGAATCAATAAGGGGTAGCCATCCTTCAGTTCCCATCATTCTTTTCAATGTGTGTGCGGTTCTTATAAGAAAATGTTCTAGTCACATTAAAGCCAATTTTAAAAAGAAAAGATTACTTACCTGTATGAGACATGATACTAGCTATCTTTCTAAAGGACATCCCTGTACCATTCCTAGGGATCTCTAGGAACATACACACAATGACTAATGACACATTTTAAAAATACTACATATTTATATTATGAACAGACTAAGTGGGAATTTTTAGCATAATTATTGGGGATTTCCTATTTAGACAAAGTGGGATTGAAGAAATACAAATATAGTTATAGTTCCATTTATTGAGTGTTGTGTGCCTTTTATATCTATCTCTTGATCAATCCTCACAACCATTCTCTGAAGCAGATATTACTCTCCTTTCAGAGGAAGTCACCAAAGCTTACAAAGGTCACCAGACAGGTCTCACTGAGGAAAGACCTCACCTTCACCCTCCACGGGTGCAGGAGGGCTTCCCTGCAGGGCAGACCTCATAGCACTTCAGTGTTTTCTCCTTGTGCTCCAGACTCTCCCAAGCAACCCTATCTCCCTGCTTCCTCTAGGGAGAGCCCCACCCAAAACATCCTAAGCAGAGACACATCTTCCTCTTTTAAATGTTTTTTCTTATGTTCAGTGACTGCTAGAGCTTTTAGATTTGTCTATTAATTTAGCACAGGGAACAAAAACACCATATTTTATTTAATCATTGCTCCGTCCTTTTTATTCAGGGTATTCCTTGCTAATGCCTATGTTTTAATTATATATTATTTATTATAATGTGAAAAATTATCTTCTCTGCTCCCCTTCTTTTCCAAAGAGTACTCAGACAGAGTCCACACATTCTGTGCTAAAGATCAATCTTGAGCACAGGTAACATCACTGAGCCCCAGGCAAAGCCAGATACAGCACTGCCATCCAGGTTTTCTGTTTAATTACACTGTGGTCACACCTGAATGTCTGGTGAGACTTGTTACTCGTGGGGACGTGGTAGAAATCCTAGCAGGCCCAGAGCAGTGAAGAGTATTCAAATTCTGAATCTCTTGGCAGTAATGATAGTACTTTCTTTTCGTACGAGAAGTACTTTCTCGTTTGTGATCTCGGTTTAGGAGAACAGGCCCATGAGAGAAAGTGGTGGATGTTTAGTTTACAAATGAGGAAACTGAGGTACCATAGGATGAGTGCTCCCAGGGTCTCTTGACTACTTAGCTGAAACTTGAGCCCAAGCCTTTGAAATCCAAGGTCCTACAGTTTGCCTCTGCTGGACCCCACTCCCACCCTGGAGTTCCAGGAGAAATAGACAGAAGCTCTCCAGAAGAATGCAGCCTGGGCTTTTCCTGGCCTCCACAGCGCCATGTCTGAGAAGATGGGCAGGCATGGCCTACACCTGGCAGAGGGGGTGGCACCAGCCAGATCAAGCAGCGGGCTCAGCAGGCCGTGGGAGTTCTCCTCTACTGTTTGTTCATGTCATCTCAATAAACCAGATAACAGGAAAAATATTCCTAATTGACTTTGAAATGAAATATATAATTTTGCTTTTGTTCCTGGTTTTTTATTTTATTTATTTTTGCTACAGCATTCATAGTAGAACCAACTTCCTAATTATGTTTTTCTTGGCTGAGATGAAAATGGAGATGAAATGAGTTTTCATCCTCCAAGTATCTATTCTGTACAGGATGGGGAGCTGGGATGATGATAGGTAGTTTGTCGAGTGGGAAAGTAGATTATCTATATATGGATCATCCACGCTTGACTAATATCTGTGTACATTCCTGTTCAGTGTTTCATGAATTGGAGGACAAAAAAGAATTCTTCTGCAGGAGTGAGAACATTCCTTCTCCTTCTCTCCACCACGGCAAGGATGACACACAGGGGGACTGTAGTTCAAAACGGCACTGGATTGCTGGGGTCAGCCTTTAGGAAAAGCGCGAAGGACGGTGGCCCTTGGAGGTGCCAAGGGACCGCTGCTCCATTAAGCCACCGCACCTCATTCGACAAGCTTGTTCTCCTTGTTAGTGTGGCTCTTCCTTTAGGGGTCATCTGGTCCAGTTTCCGAGAAGGCATTCGCGTTTGATGGAAGTTGGTGGAGCAGGAAATATTGACTTGGAAGCTGTTGACGCTTGGAAAGAGGGACTTAATTTAGATGTCAGTACTGATCACTTGGGCTAAATTTAGACACTAGCTTGAGAGTTTCTCTTTTGAATATACTGAAAGAAAGAAAGAGAGAGAGAGAGAGAGAGAGAGAAAGGAAGGAGGGAGGGAGGGAAGGAAGGAAGGAAGGAAAAGAAAAGAAAGAAAGAGACACCTTAATTGAAGTGCCATTAATGGAGAGAGAAAAAGAGAGGGCCACAATGTGTTATGATACAGCTCTGTTGTTAGAGCTCAGAGATTAAAGGTTTAGATTTGGCCTTCATAACCTTATGTGCAGTTATACCACAATTATATTAAACTGAAGCTCTGAGGAGAGGTAATGTCATGGACATTGACTGAAAATTATTTTCAAGTATTTAGAACAAATGAAACTGATTAATGCAACTGACTTGCTTTCTGAGGGATTACATAGGACTTTGTATCTAAGATAAATGGCCCCAACATCTCCAGAGAAATGCTGAATCTTGAAGGGAAACCATTCCCCTGATTCCTATGGTCCAGGGCCATAGACCACCCAGATGCCCCCTTTCTTCTAGAAAAATAGTTCAGATTATTCTCCAGACCCCACAGAATGCTCTGATTGCTTTCCAGGAAAATTGCTACTCTGGTAAGGATAGCCTCACGTTTATTAGATAATTCAGGAAGATTTGAAAAACCTATTTAATGGGCATAAAACTAAGTGAATTTCCATGTTTCCTGCAGAGCAATGCATTTAGCAGAAAATAGGCCAAAATGGATTTGTAAGATGTTGGAGCTCTAAGCTTTGGGGAAAGAAATTGTACTTATTATTTGTCTACTAAAGACATTGACTTAAATTACCCCTGTAGACCAAATACTGGCCAAAATTTGCATATGATCAAGATGGAAATTTAAATCAAAGGGGAAAATATCCTCTCCTCATATTCCTGTATAGAATACTGTTTCACTCTGTTCACTGGACATAAAAGTTAGAAAGGAGTTGGAGTAGATCCAAAAGAGAGGCAGCCATAGGTACAAGTACTATCCATTTGTTTCAAAATGGAGATAATTAGGAAGACACACAGTCATAGTCTATAAAATCATGAGGGATGAACACATATAATCTCATAAATTGTGAATTTTTAGGACTAAGAAACACTAGAAATTTGACAGGCTCCCAGTTACCACCTGAGGGGCTGATGATTTTCCTGTGGCTAGAGTTTCAGAAATCACTGTGTCTTGTGATAAGTCATCTGCAGTAGCAGGAGTTAGACTCAGTGTCCTTCAGTGCAGCCTCATAGCTTTCCCGTCAGTGTGGCCTAGAGAACACAGGCATAGCCAAGCAGCTTCCCCAGCCTACGTGGCTACAGTGTCCAGCTTGCCCAGCTTAGGTGACATCATCATTTTGGACATTCACAACCAGTTAACCACATCCATGCTTCTTCTAAGTCGGAGTTATCTGAGCTTCCTTGGCCTGAGGAACCAATAGATCTCCATCTTCAGTTCCCCACTCACCCCTGACCGAGCTGAATTGGTGGCCTAGCTCCCAAGTCCCCAAGCAGCAATACTCTTCCCATCCCTCATTTCTGCAGAGCTAAGTTCCTCTGGTATCCTATGGTTATAGAGGCAGTCTCTGAATTTTGAAAGAAGTATGGAATATTATGGCTCAAAATGACGTTCAAAGACCATCTAACTTATCAGTAAACTGTTGTCTAAGATGAATGATCAATATAAAACGTTCATGTTAAGGATTACATTATATGGTTTGCAAAATACTTTTACATTCATTATTTCATTTCATCTATACCCTGTGATTTACCATTTTACAGGTAAGAAAACTGAGCCTCAGAGAGATTAAGTGATGTTTCCAAAGTCACGCAGCTCAAGATTAGTAGCACCAACATTTTCTCATGTTTGTTACAAAATTTCTTCTACTACCTTTCTCTCATTTGGATGATCACAGAAGAATAAATAACCAATTTTATGAACCAGAAAGATAAAGGATGACAGTAATAGAAAATTATACCACCAAGAGTTAACATTGATCAGAGCACAAAGACTGATGATAATAAAACAGCTAAGGTATTTACATCACATCAGAATATGTCAATAAGCTCTACAAATACTAGAATAAAAGTTAATATTTCTAAACTTTTTCTCTTCTCATTGTGAGAGGTGTAAATGAAGAATCATAGCATTAGCTAGTTTTGCCTCAAAACTAAAAATCGCCAGCACCACCATCATCAGGGTTTGCATTTTACGGTAGGCTACATCAACCCTGATATAGGAAGGGAAGGTACCATTATCCTATCTTTACAGATGAAAAAGCTGAGGCTCAGAAGAGTTAAGTGGTTTTACCAGGCAGTAACAAAGCCAGGTATTCTGACTTCAGATTTTATGCTCTTTCTACACGTTCCCAGTTTTGCTTCTAGGACTGAGTCCGGGACTTCAACGTGGGAGGTTTGATTTTAGGAAGATAAAAATACTTGGTAGTTTAATTATTGGCATCAGTCCCACCCCTGAACCCAAGCCATTGATTAAACTACAGTACATTTTTATCTTCCTAAAATCAAACCTCCCATGATGAAGTCCTAGAATGCCTTTATAAACAACATTTGGGAAATAAAAATGAACAAGGATATCAAGGATATGGCATCATTTAATGAAAGATGTAGAGACTAAAACCTATAATATTTCTAAATGGAAAACCTGGTAAATGGTGGCCTCACAACCATAGCTATAACTGATGTTTTCAGTTGACTGAAACTAGAGAGGAAAATATTCCAGCAAGACTCAGGAGGCCCAGAGGGAGTCAAATTGCCCCTCAAGCATTGATTTGTGATGCACATTGAGAAAATGTTTCTCTGACACCCTCAAGTGAATCTTGAACCAAGCAAGATGTGATGAATCACTGCAGAAGGACTTACATAGTTCAAAAATATAAATTGTGAGCTCCGTTTTGCAAAGAGGTGAAGCATTTGGGCATGCAATCCATGTATGCATGTACCCGAACTTACAGCCAGCTTTTAGAAATCATTAGCACCTCTATAGTCAGCCAGCTACAGCACACCAGTGGCATCAGAGATTTCACACATACGCTCTGAGCAGTTATTTCCTGCAACTAATTGCTTTACAGATTGGCATCTCATCCACAATCTGCCAGACTGCCCATGAATTAACATCTCAATCCAAATAGCCCAGCTTCAGTGGGATTTATGTCCCGATGTTATCCATGCACAATATGGTATCAGTCATTTTCTACCTAAGGAGGACATTTGAGAAATGCCTATGAGGGTTATGGAATAGGAGACTAGGCTTAGTATTTTTCTAATTGTTTAACATGAAGAAGTTGAGAGAAGAAAAAAAATCTGAAACAGATTGTGGCGTCTTCTGCTTTGCCTTGAGGGAACAGATGGATGGTATTTACTGATCTTAAAATTTCAGAAGAATTTTTATTTCCTCTCCAAGCAAACTCTCAGGCTTCTTAATAAAGCAAATATTTGGCAATTTTCTGATGACCAAACACAAGGTAGATTTTCAAGGCCTGTTACTTCCAGTTTGATTATTTGCACTTGACTCTATTAGCTGGATTATTGCCACATCTCTATTTTAGCTGGGACTGTCTAGACAGTGTCAGCTATTTCTCCTATTCTAATATTCCCTAGCTGAGTTTTCTTTCCCCCAGTACTAATTAAGGTCACCTAGAAATTTTACTCAGCCTAGCCATTGCTTCTAAATAATTTAAATCAATTATAACATATTCTCCCTTTTTCTAATGATCCAGTGTATGGATGATTCATGCTATTTTGCTTGTTTTATTTCTCCTCCCTTTGGATTGTTTAACCAATCAAAGCTCAAACCTGTCTACTCTTGGCTATTTTGCAAGGTATAGGAGGTTGGACACACTGCTCAGGTGTGACTTGGGTATTTTCACTCTTTCAAAAACGTTACTGCATACCCGTCGTATGAAAGGTACTGTGCTAGGCATTGGGTGAGATTAAAATATGACTCATATATTACTGTAGTCTTCCAGAAGTTTACCTTGTAAGGGGAGGAGATGAAACATAGGTCGAAATAACTGAATAAGGCAGGCTTTGGTGAGTGCCACAAAGGTGGTACATGCAAAATGATCTGGGTTTCACTAGATGACGAAGAGATTGTTTCTAATGGGAGTGGTTAGGTATAGAAGATTTCAAGCAGTTATTGATATTTGAATTGGGCCTTAAAAAAATGAAAGGGATACCAACAGATGGAATTTATTTATTTATACCGTACTATGTTCCAGATGGAACTTCGGAAACATACATACAATGCAATCAGATGAAGTAATGTTTAAATTAAGTGGCTGAGGAGCCTGGGATTGAGGAGTGATAAGGGTAGAAAAGAAAAGATGAAGCTGGGAATGAGGTTGGTACTTAAAATAAGTACCTTATGGCACAAGGTACGAGGCAAATTTAAGGAGATTTTAATTATCCAGACTCTTCCTGTCCTGTCTTCAACTGTGGGTGGGAGATAGCAAGCTCTCTGACTGAAGGGCCTGTCACAGAAAGGCCATTCACCTGTGCTCTCGTCCCGACTCCCTAGGTCCTGGGATGGATCCGCAATGGGGAGTCGATGCTCAACGCCAGCCTGGTCAACGCCAGCTCTTTGTCGGAAGCAGAGCAGCTGCAGCGGGAACACGAGCAGTTCCAACTGGCCATCGAGGTAACACCCAAATCTGGCTGCACTGTCCTCCCTTCCCCTCTCTGCTCTGCACCTTAGGCAGGATGATTCCTCAAGATGTGGGTGTTCCTTTATGTGGTGAAGCCATTATTCTTTCTAGTGAAATGGGCCAGGTAGCCTCCCTATGACCCAGGAATTGATGGAGAAACAAATGCAGGGCTTCATCACCCCAAGGAAGCCTGGTCTTAGAAGACAAGTATTCACACTCCAAATGTGGATCTTTCTTACTTATTGGTACCTTTAACTTTCAAGGCCCCTGGTCCACTGAGTTTTTTATACATTATGGACTATGCGCCATGTGAGAAATGTAAAGCTAAAAGGTTAGAAGTCACCTCTAGTTGAAGCTCACTCAGAATTGAGGATAAACAACTGCAGAAGTCATTAGTAAACTAGGATTCCATTTTTAAACATTTGGTTTACATGTAACATTTAGATTCCATTGTCAGATCTGCCTTTTAACAAGAGTAGTGAGCACGGGAGCAGACTGCACTAGATAGTTTGATTCACTGAAAATAGTTGTTCAATAATGCTGGTGGAAGTCATATTTAAAGAATAAACTGAAACCAGAAATTCACCAAGACTTGTTTTAAAGGCTATTTTAAAATAAAACTCCACTAACGATAGTCTAATATAAATTTTGTCTTGCTTTAAATAATATCTTTAATTATCCTTTCTACCAGAACATTTCCTTCCCAAAGAGACTTGAACTGATTGTTCTAGAGTGGTGTAGGGAAAAGAGTAGGAAATGGGACATGGGAACTATGTTAAAAATAAAATAAGTTCAGTACCAATGGGAAAAGAGATAAGGAGTGAAAACCTCAAAGACACCCATTACTTGTGGTTCAGTGTGAAACTTAACCCACTTCTGAGTGTGTAAGAAATGCAAAGGTGATTATCTTCTACTAAAAAAACACAACAATGATAAAATTTTAACTGTCCATGCCAGTAAGTATATCTTTAATACAGTGATCCAACTGATTGCTAGCTATTTTTAAACTAGTATTGATTGATTTCAACCATTTAATTTTCCAAAAGCTATCTTGTATGTGAAAACATAGCATTGATACGAATGATATATTTCTCTAAGATGTCTGATAACTTCTTAGGAACCCTTGCTCGTACCAGAGTCCTGTCTGAGATTTGAGATTTAAAAATAAACTGTGTATTACACACACAGTATGGACAAATTATTTTCTAAGGAAGAACTAACCAGAGGAAAGAAGTTTTATCATCAGCAGCTCTGTTGCATTTTACTGGCATGCCCAAATATTAGAGTGTTGGAATCTATTCATTGTAAAGGAAAATTCAAGATTGGGATTATAATCAAGAATTAGGCACACAGTGGTCAAAACCCCATCGAGAGGCAGCAGTGAAGAGAACGAAGGTTGGGCAGTCACATTCAAGGCTTGGCATGAAGCTGTGAGGGATGCTAGGCAGAGAGGACAGCCTTTGGTGATACCTCCTCCTTGTTTATCTTGAATGTGGAGGTTTACCTGACCCATCAGGTAATTAAATTTTCAGTCCCTTAATCAAACGTTGGGCAAGTAAAACCAAGCATTATTAAAAAAAAAAAAAAAAAAACCCACAAAAACCAAGTGTTATGACACCCTTGAGTATCTCAATGAGCTAGTAGAAAATAGTGGGTAAATGCATTAGCAATGCTATTGAAATAACCAAATTCCACCTGACGTGCATATGCAGTATGTATGAATTTGTATTAGATGCTGTTACATCCTTAACAGAATAGAGGCTCACTAAGCATCTATATCTCTTTAATTTCATGGATGCAACTTGATCAAATATTCTTAGAATAGATGTTGAGATACAGACCCCTGTCGAGTTTATGTCTGTGGACTCAAGAGGACATGGCAGAATAGATAAGATTTCTCATAGATCTTGGGAATGGAAGGTAGGCAGGGTCTGCAGCTTGGCTAGGATAATGACGAGAACAGAGCCAGAATTTCAACATACGTTCCTTCTCCAGGTGGCCTTGTGCTTCTCTCTAAATGTGTCAGTTTAGACCAGGTTCTGCATTGGGGGAACGTACGCCAGGGGATTTAAGCAATTTGATAGGAGATCTAACTAGTCTGGTTTGATTTAACCCATTTTGATACTGTTACTGGAGGCCTTTACAGTGATCACTGACAGGGAACATAATTTGACTTCTTGGGCCCTAAGAAAGAACCCTGGGCTCCAGAAGGGAAAATAAAATGGCTATAGGTAAGATGATCATATAAGTTATTGTTAGAACTGAGACACTTTTAAGAGTGAAGGAGGGAATTATTAATAACTAAGCCAGGAAAATCAGCATGTACTAGAACTCTTATGGGCAAACCAAGATGTTTGCTCACCCTAGCTTTGGTGACCTCATCAGCCTGAAGGTTTTGGTCTCCTTAAAGAAGGTCAGAATGTTTACCTGAGGTAGCCTTGGTTACAGAAAAACTTCCCCAGAGCCATTCAGAGTGCAGAGAAGTACACAGCTCTCCAGAAACATAGCTTTATCAACAAACCCAGATTATTGTTAGTTAGTATCCAAATGTTGTGGCTGATGTGTCTTCAAGAACTGTGAACATCATAGAGACACACTTGATTTTAAAATCCATTTTTATTTGAAATCCTCTTATGCATTTTAAGCATAAGCATTATGACAGAAACACTAGTTAAAACGATAATAAATTTAGTTGATTTGGTTCGGTTTTCTTCCATGTCCTCCTACTAAATATGAACATCCTTGATAATCCATGTCTCAAAGATACAGCACTCAATAGGATTAGATAATAGTAGAAATAAATGCAAAATAATGACTCAAGCTTTAGCAAAGCAGAGATTATGTCATATGCATAAGAGTTTATCATTTAGGTAATTAAAGGGAAGAAGGGGCTCCCAGGACTATTAGATAATAATGAGTTTCAGAATAAGGAAGAGGATTTGTTACACAGCATAAATTATAGGAAAATAAAAGTTACTCCTCTATCTCCTCCATTCTCAGAGAAAATATATAATAACAAATTTATGATGACAATTATATGCTGGTTTCATATATTGAGGAGAGGCCAAATAATTATCAGAATCACTAATGTTCACTTGGTGAACCCTTCCTCTGAATGAGAAACTGTAGATACCGTTCTAATTGCTAGAGATGAAATGATGTGGTGTGATATGGTGGAAACGACATAGATTTGGGAATAGGTCAAACCTGAATCGGGTTTCATCACTTCCTTGGATGTACATTTTTGGGCAAGTCCCTTAACCAGCCTGAGTCTCAGTTTCTTAATCTGTGAAGTGGGAATAATATCCACCTTGGAGTAGTGTTATGAGAACTAGGAAAAAAAATGCATAAGTACAGTTCCTAGCACAGAATATATACCTGGTTAAATGACAGCTATTAAAGGGATTTTTTTTAAAACAGTTCTTGCCTTGAGAGTTTCACTGTCTTAAGTAAGGAAAATCAGCCAAGCGTTAGATGAGTGATATAGGTATTCAGAAGAGGGTAGTTTTTAGTAAGTCTCAGGCTGTCCAAAAAGGCCTCTTTGAAGGAGGTTGGATCTGAACTGAGTCTCCAAGGGAGACTGGATCATAGATGAGGAGAGTCTAAGAGGTGTTCCTTAAAGGCAGGGAGAATGAAGATGGCAAAGGCAAGTTTGTTTTCAAATGGTCTTTGTAAGGAAGTAGTACATGACAATGAAGTACTTGGGACCACAGTGTGAGGGGCTTTTAATAACATCCTCTAAAGTTTGAACTTGATTTCATAGCAGTGGGTGAACCATTGCAGACATTTGAATTGAGAGATGGAAGTGATGTTTAGAGCATAAAATTAGGGTTTTAGCACTGGAAAGGATGTTAGAATTCTCTTAATTGAAGCACTTCCTGTTACAGAGAACCTGTCAGAAATGTAAGGGACGGGTTCGATGGGTTAGAAATGGAAGGCAGGAAAAGGCTAGTTAGGTGACCACCACAGAGGCCTGGGTATGAAGTGGTGAGAGCTGGACTGGGACTCAGGCTGAGGAGCAGCAGGCAAGGATGATGACAAGACTGTGACCCTAGATGGCAGTGAGGAGGGCACCATCCACAGGATGGTGGACTGCCGTGGGAAGACGGTTTCAGAGGGAGGAGGAGTTTAGGTTTAGGTGTGGAACTTGAGCAGACATCTGGGAGGAAAGTGGAGGCTCTGATTGGGCAGTAAAGCCATTCTCATTCCTTGGCAAGGGTTCCTCTTCTCTCTGGGAAGATATTTCACTTCTACTGAGAATGCATCTTTGTAAGTGACTAACATGGGGCAGGCAGCTAGATCATCCGAATCAGTGCTACTGACCTAGGTGAGAGGTGACAGGCAGCTCACCCTCGCATCCAAAGACAATTAAAGATGAGGCTCAGATATCAGGCGAGAAATATAGATTGGAGAGTCATTTACAAAGAGGAAATGATAGAAGCCAAGGGAAAGGATGAGAACTCTATAGACGTGAACCAAAACCAAGAATGGACCTTGGGGTACCTCTACATTTAGGAGGCAGGAAAAGAAAATGGTACCAATAGGTAAAACAGAGAAAGAAACCAAGGATTTTTAGTGGATCATTTCTACTCGTTAGTTTATTTTTCTAGCTTCATGCAGCAATTAGGAACCCAGATGCTAATGTGGTCATCAGGACTGAAGGCCGACTCAGTGGCAAAGCGAGGGAATAAAGGAGTCTAGGCTGCTGGAGGAGGTCGTGCTTACATAGCTAACACTGAGGACAGATTCAGGCGGGGTGGGGAGGGCAACCAGGAGGTGGTTGATAGACTCTGTAGACAGGCTGCCATCTGGAATGACGGTGAAGGGGGAGGCAGAGGTGAGAAGAGGGGGAGGTTGTACTCACACACAGGAGTGCTGATGGATTCACTCTGGGGAACTGTCCCAACACTGCAGCCCAAGAAGGGCAGAAATCATTCTGGAGTGAGGTGCTGGGCTTCTAGCTGCTCTTTTCCACTGCCAGCTAAGCTCTACTTTCCTGAAAGTGCAAAGGCCAAATTAGTACTATGCCATTGGGTTGAAATGATTCCAACAGCTGAAGTTGGGATAATATTAGCTCTTTGAAGTCGTATGGCTCATCCACATCAGTCCTTTATTTTAATAAATTGTAATCCCATTTGGCTCTCTCCCTGCCACCCAGTTCTCCAACCTGTTCTCCCCACCCCGTACAGTTCAAGTGAACTCAGAAAATGACACTTACCCTGAATAAGAAACAAACCTTCTACAATATAGATTATCCTAAAGGCAAACATAAATAAGGTAGTAATGTGGGATGATGTGTTAAGCTGAATTATCTACCGTGCTGCTCTTTTCCCTTGGTAACTAAGAGATGGTGTGAGATGCTACTCTTCTACTTTATTAACCTGCCAAATGTCTTCCTTCTACTGGAACCTTTTTAAAACTGATCATTCATGTTTAAAATGATTGCATTGTTGGTTGAGATTTGTGTTACATGGGGATATTTTTTATGGGCTATGTTTATTTGATCTGCAGAATGGGACTACAGCAGTAACCTCCTTTGAAAATTCATGATGAATAATTTTATGATTAGATTTGAAAAGGAAATTTAACTAATGTATGAATCAATCAGGAAGCAGATTTATACACAACTGCGTTTCTCTAGCACAGAAACTGAAATGTCTTTAAAATGCAGAGTGATGCAAGTAAAGAGAAAAGAGTGGGGGTAGGAACTAGGGACCTGAACAATTAGTTAATGAAAATGTTTGATATTCTTTTTAAAAATGTGCTTAAAAAACAATGATGACAACATGTTTGAATCAGTCATTTAAAGCTCTTTAACTTTTCTGCATCTTTCCACTCACGCCTCACTCCACCCCCTCCCATACCACGCCTGGGTCGTTCCCACGGACCTCTCTCTCCTCCCCTTGTGCCCAGTCCCTCTTTCATGCCACTTCCTTGCAGAAGACACACCAGAGTGCCCTGCAGGTACAGCAGAAAGCTGAGGCGCTGCTCCAGGCTGGCCACTACGACGCGGATGCCATCCGGGAATGTGCTGAGAAGGTGGCCCTCCACTGGCAGCAGCTTATGCTGAAGATGGAAGACCGGCTGAAACTGGTCAATGCCTCAGTGGCCTTTTACAAAACTTCTGAGCAGGTGAGGGAAAGGGCTGTGGAATGTGTGGGGCTGAGACTGACGGAGGACTGTTTTCTGCCTCACACTGCAAATCTGCAGGATCTACCTCAGCAAGAAGCCACTCCTCTCAGTACTAGCCTTTGAGAGTAGAAGAATGATTTGTGGAAACACCACGGTTTGCTTCCTTATAATCCCTTCCATTAGAGGAGTGGACTGTGTGATTTGTTTCTTACAAATTTCTCAACCTCACAGGATTTCGGTGTTGAAGTAGAAACTGGGTAGATGTAGGCTGAGTGCCAAGTTTGAGTGGTGTACCAGTTAGCTCTTGCCACAATAATGCTGTGTAACAGATCACCCCACAACCCAGTGGTGTAAAACAATAAGCACATATTTTTTGCTTAAGTATCCGGTGTTCAGCTGATCTTGGCTGAGCTTGGTAGAACTAGGCTCCAAGCTGCAGGTTGGGTCTGGATCTGTTCCTATATTTCTCCTCCTTCTTGACCAGCAGCTACCTGAGGCATATTTATGGTGAAAAGCAGGAGTGCAAGAACCCAAAATCTACTGTGCAAGTGCATTTCAAGTCTACTTGTGTCACATGCTCTAACATCCTTTTGACCAAAACAAGTCACATGGCCAAGCCAACATCAATGAAGCATGGCAGTATATGCCTCCTGTGAAGGTTGGGAGAGGAGAGTGACAATTTGCTGAACACAGTCTAATTTACCACAATCAGGCACTATGCACTGCTTGAAAAACATACAGCTCTTTCACTCATGGGGTTCCCAGTCTAATAAGGAAACACAGCTTTCTGTCATTGGAGAACTGTGAGCCTAACTGCTAGGATGGTGCAGCTGTGGGAGAAAAGGTAGGAGATACCTACAGCAGGGCCGTAAAAATGCAAACCCATTACTAGTACATCTGTACAGCAATATGCGCAAGGGCTAAGAGGATTTTTAAATGATTTGGGTGCTGTTAGGGGACTCTTTTCATGAAACAGAGGTTTAAGACAGGAGTAATTTTATTCAGTATAAAATAATTTCCTCATTCAAATCACTCCCTGGTAGAAATAGAGAAACATTCTCCTCTGGGTGACTTACAGGGACCATGGGAAAGTCTATCTCAGAGCAAACGTAACATGACTGTCAGAGGACCCTGCAGCCAGTATTCATCTTCAAACCTTCTCTCAGTCCTCCTTTCAGTGTTTCAGAGAGATGATGCCTTTGATGGCCTCCGAAGTGGGAGCAGCAAACTAACGAGATAAAGAGCTTCTCCAGTTGATCTGTAAATTCAGCACATTCCAATCACACCCCAGCAAGCTTTTTTTCTTTTTAATAGAAATCGATAGGCTGATTCTAAGATTTACATGGAAATGCAAAGAGACTAAAATAGCCAAAACAGTCTTGAAAAGGAAGAACAAAGTTGAAGGAGTTACACTACCTGATTTTAAGACTTACCCTAAAGCTGCAGTGGTCAAGACAGAATGGCATTGGTGTAAGAATAGACACAGTTGAACAGAGTAGAGGTTCCAGAAGTAGACCCACATATATACAGTCAGTTGATTTTTGAGAAAGCAATTCAATAAGTAAAGTCTTTTTAACAAATGGTGCTAGACAACTGAATATCCATATGAAAAAAATGAGGCTTAACCCCTGTCTAATATCATATACAGATTTTAATTTGAGATGGTTCAAGATTCTGAAGGGGACAAAGCACTAGACTGAGTCAGGAAGTTTGACCCTGAACTGACCTTACCAAAGGTCACTTTATCTCTCTAGATTTCTGTTTCTTCACCTATTAAATTAAAGGACTTACGCTGGATAATCTTTCCATTTCCTCTAGCTCCCAAATTGATTGGTTTTAAGTCCAATACTGTCATGGGACAGGTGTCAAGTACTTGTTTTCTTAAAGTTTTTGTGTGTGTATAATCTGTTTTCTCTCAAGATGTGAGCCTCCTGCATGTTTTCAGGCCTTGCAACAAGAGAGGTGTGTGGTGCTAAAGAAACCAGCTGGAGTTCAGGGATAGGCCTCCTCACGACATGGGAAGCATGTTGGCTATGGGGGTGTTCTGCCTGGGACATCTTTCAGCTTATTTTTCAGCTCATTTCATAACTCAAAAGGCATCTTATCCAATGCCATGTCCTTCACCAAAAGAGATGCCTTTCTCAGACAGAGGAGGCCAAGGGTAGTTAGAGCTGCTCTCCCCTGCTGCCACAGACTATTGAAGGAAAGTATAGGAATGAGTTTCTATTTTCTGCATCCTTAAGCCCGGATACTAGGCTGCCCTGGGTCTCCTACTGATGCGCTCAACCTAACTTTCCCTCTAAGCCCCATTTGAAATGCTTTTGGTCTTTTGAGTTCCTCTATAAGGTCACTTAGAGCACGGCTTCTCAGCATTTTTAGAACTGAAAAACCATCTTAACTATCTTTTAGGTCAACCCAAATTTGTTATCCCTCTGAAGGAAATGTGCATTTTATAATAGCTGGCCTGGAGATGTCATTGCCTTATAGTAGTACCTTGAAACACTTTTGCTGGAATATTTTTCCCCAGGGAGGGAAAAGGTAACATTCATTTATGGCCCATAAGTCACACAACATAGGCAACTTCCTCCTTTACCTCTACTTGAGGCTACTTCCTGTAGGGCAAGGACAGATAGTTGGGCAACCCAGTTATCGTCTTCAAACCTCTTTCTCCTGTTCTACCTAATTCATAGATGTATCATAAGGTTATAGCAATATAATATATAAAAACACTTTGAAACCCCCCAAATTACTAGTCTCTCTTCCTTTCTTGCTCTGCATACTATCCCTAGGTGATGTCATCAACCCCCATAGCTTCAGCCTTCAACCATCAACTGTCAGAAGATAATTCCAAAATCCATATCTCGGTAGTCATCTGTCTCCCAAGCTCCAGACGCTGGATTCTCACTGCCTCCTGGACTTCTCTTAGATGTCTCAGGGGCACTGTGCACCTAAGTCTACAAATTAGATTTTGAATGAAAAATGTCACTTCTGTAGGGATCTCTTAGCTAAAGGTCCTCATAAAATAGGACCTTTAAATGATTAATTTACTAAGTTTTTCCTCCATGATCCATTAGGTCTGTAGTGTCCTGGAGAGCTTAGAGCAAGAATACCGGAGAGATGAGGACTGGTGTGGTGGACGAGATAAACTGGGGCCAGCAGCAGAGATCGACCACGTCATTCCACTCATCAGTAAACATTTGGAACAAAAGGAGGCCTTTCTTAAGGTCAGAGCACATTGTCATCCAAGGTCTGGGACTTTAGCCTTGTTTTTGATCTGCTGTCTCACTCTCCCTATGGCCTCTGCCTCCGCCTCCTCCTCCTCCTCCTCCTCCTTTCTGTCTCTGTCTCTCTGTCTCTCTCTCTCTCACTGCTTCATGTGGGCTTCCCATACCCCTCTATTTTCTAGCTTCTTATCTAAAGGGGGCATTTGTAGAGGGGATATTGGCTGGTTAATTTGAAAAGTTGAAAGGTTACACTTCAAACATTCTTTATTTCTCTCGGCACTTTTTTGTATAATTAGGCAATTAGGATGCTTCATTTCTACTGGTGCCATGTACAAATATCCTGATATCCCATTGATGTTAACTGAGAAAAACACCTACTTTCATTTAGTTATGTTTTATCTATAAAAATATTTTAATTGAAATATATAAGCCTAGATAGAAAACTATTAAAATACATCTTTTATAAATGGATGATGCAAAATTTAGGGCAAGAGTTAAAGAAATACATTTAGACATCTTATTTATTTATCCGTCTAACGATTACCAATTACCAATGAATGTAACACTGTTTATTGTGCTGTATGAAGAGAGAGATACCTTATTTTGTTTGTTTTGGTTTTAAAAGAGCCTTAGCTTCCCAGAGAGGAAGCACAGTCCTGCTCTGAACAGCTTTCAGCTGGTGTGGGAAGTTCTCCTAAGCCTCCTTCCTCCTGCCTTTGATCTTCTCTCTGACAGAGCCTTCAGTGTTAAAACTTATCTAAAGGCTCCATTTTCTCTCAGATTCCCTGCTTTCATGTTCTGCTTCCTTTCAGGTTTCTGAAAGCACAAAAGAGAATTTTTATACCCTGACATGTTGCCACTGATTTTCTACAGTTCTATCATTAACTGCCTTTCTTTTATTAGGGATTTTCTCTACTTGACCACCTCTTTAAGTTTTATTTTTATTCTTTTTTAAAGATGACCTCTCCCTGCCCTTCTCCCATCTATCTGGTATCTGTACCCGCATTTGATCCGAACTCTTAGTAATCAGCTCTTACTAATAAGATTAAATAGAAATTCTTCCATACAGGGCTTAAGATGATTTTAAAAGTCTTCCCTATGATAAAACGAAGTTTAAAACAAAGCAATTTATGTAGGGCATGTCAGATATTTTAAATAGAAGTATAAAGGTATGTCTTCATAAAATTAAATGTTTCTTTTGAAGAAGGAAAAAAGAAAATGTTCTGATGTCTTCCATATGTGCCTAAAACCATAGTTGAAAAACTCCTTATTGTTGTGGGAATTACAAGCCCAATGGACAGAAGATCGAGCTCTCCATGTGTATACATTAGTTGATCTATTTTGGATTCCTTAGCTTTGGACCACTGTCCAGCTGTTAAATTCATGGGCCTCAGAGTGGAAGGACCCACTAGCAGTCTTTTACCAGAGCTCCCAGAAGCCATTGTTGGGAATGCAACATTTAAAATAATTTTTTTACCATATGATTTGTAGAATCAGATGCTAAGTATAAAGACGTTTAAAAGTTAACAGTTTTGTCTAGAGATAATTTAATTCTGAAAACTGTGGATTGAAAATTAATGGGCTAGCATGTATTACCTCTACCATCAGGAAAAATACTGCTTTTTAAAGAAATTCAGAAAATCTCTTGTCTTGAGAGAAACTAGAAGTACTCTGTCAGTAGACCTAGATTCTAGCCCTGACTTGCTTCATGACTCCTGCCCTTGCTGGGCCTGGATTGGGTACAATAGCATGGGACAGACCTGTCCTCTCTGCTACCCACCACTCTTGGGAGTCTTAAGGGCGTGGTACAATGGCTCTTACCCCTTTACATGACTGATATTTCCCAGCAATAGGATCTTTATTAGTCTTATTGAGGCAGGGGTGGGTTTGATGAACAAATACGTTTCTAAAATGTGGGTAATTTAGATTTGGAACATACGGTTAATAGGTTTGATCACTAAATTTGCTTTCTCAAGTCTAAATTAAGCTAATGTTGAAGTGGCTTACACCAGTGGTCATATACGAGGCATTCTGGTGGCAGAGGGAAACCAACCTGAGAGTCACTCTCAGGTGGTCACGCTGAATCAACACGTAGTAGTCAAAGGGTGGCTGATTTCTGGTTTTGTCTGTGATGGAAAGGGGAGAGGCACAGGGAGCTTTTCTTTACTCAACAAAAGAGTGAGTGAGTCTCCTGCATTGGAACTGGAGTATGCCCCAGGGCTCTGCTCACCCAGAGCCCCAGAAGCCTCATCACCAGCACCCCTTCTCCAGTGTCTTAGATCATGTGCCCCTACCAGACTGGGACTTATGTGTGGGGCTTCACACCTTGTCTCTCTCAGGCCTGCACCCTGGCACGGCGGAACGCTGAGGTCTTTCTCAAGTACATCCACAGGAACAATGTCAGCATGCCCAGTGCCGCCAGCCACACCCGAGGACCCGAGCAGCAAGTGAAAGGTCAGTGCAAGCCCTGCCAGCCTCGAGCCACTTCAGCCGCATGGACCAGAGCCTGGGTACCTGGTCTTCGTGTGACCTGGTTCTCCTCCTTGGATAAGAAAAAGTGTGATGTGGGATGGTGTGGGTGGTGGCGATTCAACATGCATCAAGATTTGGAATGGAAAAATGACTGTAAAATTTCCCCAGAGCTTTTGCATTTATCTTAAGAGTTTAGAACAACGCTAATAGAATTTTCTGAAATGACAGATGGTCTCTATGTGTCTACACTGTGCAGTACATGGCCACTAGTCAACCCCAGAGACCAAAGCTAGGGAGGGAAGTGACACTGATTTGGAGCGAGGAGTGGGGACAGGCTTGGCGAGCTGCCAAGCAGACAGAGAGAAGCTCTGACCTCCTCTGGGAAGGGCCTCTCTCCTGCTCAAGGAACTCAGGAGGTGCGAAGATCAGAGGCCACTGGGAAGAATTAAACTTAGTAATCAAAGATCCCTACAGAGAAGAGGGAAGCAGCATTCCTTTTCCAGATGTGCCACCCTGTTTGCAGCCGAGGGGCCCTGTGGGTGGCTAGCATTATGTCACCTTCCCCTTCCTGCAGATTTTTCAAAGCCTGTGTTCTGATGTCCAAGTGCAGGTGGCAGCTTGGGTGAGGCCAGCTGCCTGCTGAGAGCGCACATGCCCTGCCCCCGCCCCAGTGTGCCGAGAGTGGCAGCCACCCAGGGTGAGCAGGATGTGCCGCACCTTCGTGGGCGCCAGGGTAGGGTTTGCCCAAAGGAAAGTTTACCAGATGGGGCACACATGAAACCTGAAACTCATTAGGATTTTCGCCTGAGCTGGATTGATTCTCTCAGCCACCACAGAGGGACCTCAGTGAACAAAACTCTGACTAGGAGACAAAAAGAGTAAAGGAAACACAGGTTCTCACTGTCTTTGCCCAGCTGAAGCTTCCACCTGAGCAGGGACCTACAGTCTCTCCTATATCCATTTCCTTTCCACCTGCTGCCTGGACCCAAAGCCAGTGCCACTTATTTTAAGTTTTTGTTACAGGAGCAATTATTGCTGCATAACAACCCCTGAAATTCAGTGGCCTACAGCTATAAGCATTTATCATTCAATGACTCTTTTGGCTTGGGGACCAGCTGCCTTGGCTGGGCTCGGTGATGCAGTTCTGCTTGAGGCTGCAGGTCTGGCTGGCTTGGCCCCTTCACTGCAGGGTGGGTTCTTGTCTGCTCCATGTGGATTAATTCTGGGACTTTGGTTGAAGGGGCAGCGGTTACCCAGGAGAACTTCTTATAGAGGTGATGGCAGAGGTTTAAGGGGCAAGCTCAAGTGCACAAGCACACTTCAAGCCCCTACTTGTGTCCTATCTATTAACAGCCCATTTGCCAAAGAAAGTCATGTGACTGAGCCTGAGTTTGGGGGTGGGGAAGTACACTTTGTCTCTTTGGGGAGGAACTAAAAAGCTACATAATAAGGGCAGAGATATAGGGAGAGGTGAATAATAGGGACCATAAAAGCTCTCAGCCTAAGAGGGGAGAGACAGATTCTGTCCTTAGAGAGCCAAACTTCCGTAGGGCATTAAAAGTACACAAAATCAACAAAAACTTCTAAATACAAGCACTGCAGTTTGGGCTGTGCCTTTTTTATAGAGCACAATAACTTGTGCTTTACAGCCCCAGTAACTCGGTAGACCAAGGTGGCTAAGGACCCAGGCTCTTAAGTCAAATAGCTCTACCCCTTTATCTGACTGACCCTGGTTGAGTTTCCTATCCTCTCTAAGCCTCAGTTTCTTCATCTGTAAAATGGAGATAATAGTGGTCCATGCATCCTGAGGTACTGTGAAAATACGTACCTGCCACATAGTGAGTACTGAATAAGTGTTAACTTTCCATAGCATCATTATTGTGTATTTTATTAGTATCTAATATAGTTAGCAGGAAGCAGGAGGCAAACAATACAAAATAAATTTTATTGCTTCAAGCTTAGAGCATACTATTAGACACTTCAGAAGTCCATCCACATAACCAGCTGCTTCTGGAACAACAGGAGAAGTAGAGAGAGGAAGGGATATGACATGGACAAACAGCTCCCATGGCCACCGTGGTGCCCCATGCCTTGTACACATCCTCGCACTCACCTTCATTAGAGATGACGTGAGAACAGCTTTTAGCTTTTCTTATGATCGGTCCCAACCAGCATGGAAGTTTGGGCCTAGAGACATGATTCCGTGATGACATGATTCCAACATAGCTTCCCTAGGCCCATAATTCAGAGGTTTTAAAATTGAGGTTGTGCTGTTGAAGTGCTAAGTGCACAGCCCCTTGTACGGGACAGAGCTTGTGGCAAGTGACATGGCTATCCATGCGGTTACCCCAGTCCTCATGCCGGTCCCCTCTGGCCCTCTCCTAGGACCCCCCGAGAGTGGCTGGTGTTCCTGTCAAGTCTGTTCACTCTCTGCAGGCTCCCAGGCGCCAGTTGTGTTAGCTATTATTTTCAGCACCGATAATTCCCAAGGTCTCTTATCATCAAGGACTAGCTTTGGCGTGAAGAGGATCAGAGTCACTTTTAAGTCACCCTGGGGACATCCTCTTCCCCCCCTTCATTGATGGAACCTCATCAACAGGCCTCCCCCAGTCTCCCTGATCTCTGGGAAATCCTCTCTGAACCACACTTTTGCTCCCTTGCTTCTGGTGCTGGATCAATCCGATGGGGAGACTTGAAGGTCTCAGTTACCTGGCACCTGGGAGCGGGGCTGAAGCAGCCAGTCAGATTTGCTCAGGACCTTCCTGTGACCAGCGCCTGTCTCTCTGCCCTGCAGCCATCCTGAGTGAGCTCTTACAGAGGGAGAACCGTGTCCTGCACTTCTGGACCTTGAAGAAGCGGCGGTTAGACCAGTGCCAGCAATACGTGGTGTTTGAGCGAAGCGCCAAGCAGGTATGTTCAGAGCTTTCCCTGGCGTTGCCTCAGTTCTGGGGACCATACAGAGGCCTAGATGACCAAGACTTGGGACAGTCCTGAGGAGGGTCATAGGAGCAGGCAGAGTAGAGGTGGGAGGTGGGGATGAAAAGAAGAAAGCATCTTTGCGCTGACCAGCCGTTCAGCCTTCACCAGGCACTCTGTTCAGAGCCTGGTACCAGGAGTTGGGAGGAGACGCTGGGGGCAGATTGCTGTAACTCATAGATGACACTGGGCCTGGTCTAGAAGAGTCCCCAGTCTAATGGACAAGACACTCTCTTTGCTGGTGGGTTGTTCCAGGTCTAACAGGGGAGGGGTCTTTCATAAAATCAACTTCCAAGCTACATACTGATTGAATCGTGCCAGCATTTCCTAGGTCCATCATGCTGTCCCAAACCACAAACCTTCACATCAGAGCATGGCATGTTTTCCTACTAACAGCTGGCTTTTGGGGCACTGAATGGGTTGTTTCCTCCTACAGGCGCTAGACTGGATCCAAGAAACAGGTGAATATTACCTCTCAACACATACCTCCACGGGGGAGACTGCAGAGGAGACTCAGGAGCTGCTGAAGGAATATGGGGAGTTCAGGGTGCCTGCCAAGGTAGGAAGCATCCCGGAGCCCTCCCCTTCCACCCAGCACTCCCCAATCTGGCCAATTTCACATTGCGGGAGGGAGAACAGCCTCTGTACACAGAAATGCTTGACTACAGAGGCAAGGCGGGGGGACACACAGGTAGGATCTTCTCCTTTGAGACCTGAACGTCCAAAGAGATGCAGCTGTTGGTAGAGCCTCTGTACGCAGACACTCAACTCCTATACGCTGTGCTTCCAAATGGTACTCATCTTCATGCTCCAGATTCTGGAATCTGCTGTATTCTTTCAGACCAAATAAGGCAAAGGAATGTATTCATGTGAAATGCACATCGTGTGGGAATATCAGCCACATATTCTTGAAATTTGAATGGCTTGGGAAGTCCACCTTTTGGGAAGGGCCAGTGGCTATGGATGGGTTCACAAAGCAGGTTCCGGAGCTGACTACTTCCCTCTGGCCTCGCCCTGCAAATGAGCCAGGCTGAGGTCTCTGGGGAGCAAAACATGCACTGGTGCACGTACCACACACCCCCACACCCCCATTCACACCGAGGTGGAGAATGAAAATAATATAATAGAAGGAAATCTCATTTTCATCTGTTTTCCCAGCCAGGATTTGATCTGAGGACCCTTGGCTTTGAGTGAAATCTGATGTCTCAGTTCCCTCTTTGTAGCATCCTTGTCCCTCACACTGGGCTCCCTGCCATGGAGGACCATCCTTGGCATCACTTCCACATAGGGCAGATGCTATTCCCAGGATGAGAGGAGCTTTTGTGAGAGTCGGGGGGGGGGAACATATTAATGCCTACCTTATTCAGAGATCCCTCTGACACTGCAGCAAATTTCTCTCTAATCTGCTGCAACAAAATTAGGCCCTTAGCCTCCTTCCTGAGCTGGTATTTCAGAAGTGGTTATCCACTTTGTGAATCCTACACTTTGAACTCTTGATAGTGGGGAGCCTTCCCCCTGCACACTTGTGAGCTTTTGGGCCTTTTCACCCAATGTGAAAAACTGGCATTTCAGATAAGAGATTCATTTCAATACCAGCTAGAGCAGACAGTGCCCAGGAGGTGGCAGACTCACAGAACCCTTTTCAAATCCAAATGAAAATGGGTTTGAATTACCCACTTTGCACCTATGTGCCCCTCTCCAAATAGTGTCAACAACGAACCACTAAGAGGCTGAATAGTATCAGATCCACTGGTGATCCTACTCATGTAGAATGGATCACAGCAGATACCCAGAACTTCCTAGGATCAGAGTCTGTCCATCACCAAAGTGGAAATGTGGAGAGTCATTCAGTCAACTTAATTCATCCTTCCTTTACAATCTTCCTGTCTTTCTCTTTTCTATTCACATTGTTGTCACCCTAATTGGGTTCCATGCTTTTGGCCTTTCCTTCCTTCCAACCCATCCTGCCCTTCATTGGCGTTCATCTTTAAAACACTACTTTGGTCAGATTACCACCCAGCTCAAGAGCTTTAATGATTCTGGAGTGCCTTTAGGCAACACTCAACAATGTCTACAACTGTGCCACCTTACCACTGCCACTGTATCTTCAGTTAATGTGTTTATGCAGATTTTATGCTCCAGCTGAATGAGTATTATTTTCTTACCCTCCGAGAGATACATCATTTATTTTCTTGCCTCTGTATCCTTTCTATACTATTTCTCTGCCTAGAATATCCTTCCCTTCCCTCTAGTTTGTACTTTTTAAGAAGACCCCGCCTTCCCACTTCAGTGCCTCCTCCTCTGTGTCCCTGCCTACAAGCCGGATACAATCGGCCTATCCCTGCACTGCAGACATTGTCTGTGCAGCCCTTAAGGCACCTGGCCTGGACCGTCCTGTCCTTCGCAGTGTTACCTCCTGTATGAGCCTGCAAGATCCCAAAGGACAAGAACCGTGCTTTATTCACGTACCTAACTATATCTTATGCATTGAAGGGAGGCTACAGATATTTGAGAACATAAGAGAAAAAGAAGTTTGGGTAGATTTCAACAACGCTTCCTCCCCAAACCTCTATTTAATATGATTCTTTTACTTTGACTCTCTCTCTGTTCTCTCTTCCTCTTAACTATTTCTCTTAATGGGATTTCATCCTCCCATCTATCATTTCCAAGTTTCAGGGCTATTTGTTATGAGAATATCTACAAGATAACAAATCCAGCTGGGGACCTTCTGATGAAAGGCAGTAGCCTCCGGCCCCACCACAGTCCCACTTACCAGAAGCAAACCTCTTTTAACCAGCCATCTTTGGTTTTAATCTTTATAACCAATAAAGTGAATTTGAAATGGAAACCAAATTGACCTTAAACCACACGACAGTAAGTATGGTGGCCCTCATGATTGAACAGAGCAATAGAGTATACTGAGTATATTGATTTACTATACTCTGTTCCAAAGAAACAAACAGATCAAGTAGAAGAAACACTGAATAGAAAAAGGTACTTTCTATGTAGCAATACACAAATGTGAGAATAAAAATAAGATAAAGAGAATGTGGTTGAGGATAAGAGGAAAACAAAATTTTCTTGTTGTGGTATGCTGTGGACAATCCAGTTAGAAGAATGCAAATGATATTTTCCTATTGTGGGTTTCAAAATTTATAAGGTATCAAGGTACATGGTGATAGGAAAGCTTAATCATCTTGACATCTGGAAGAACTCTGTTTCTTCTAATAGCAAAACTCTTTAGATTCTTCTGTTTTCCATTTTTTACAATTCAGTAGTTTTTCATACGTTCACAAGGTTGTGCAGCCGGCGCCACTATCTAGTTCCGGAATATATCATCCCTCCCCAAAATAAACCCCATACACATCAGCAGTCACTCCCCTTTTCCCCTCCCCTCAGCCCCTGGCAACCACTAATCTACTTTCTATCTCTATGAGTTTGCCTGTTCTGGACACTTCATGTAAATGGAATCATGCAATCTTACAATATGTGGTCTTTTATGTCTGGCTTCTTTCACTTAGAGTGTTTTCAAAATTAATCCACGTTGTAGCAGTACTTCATCGGTACTTCATTCCTTTTTGTGACTGGATAATACTCCACTGTATGGATAAACCACATTTTGTTATACATTCATCAGTTGATGGACATTTGGATTGTTTCCAGTTTTGGGCTACTGTGAATAATGTTGCTGTGAACATTTGTGTACAAGTTTTGGTGTGAACATATGTTTTCAGTTCTCTTAGGTATATACCTGAGAGTGGAATGGCTGGGTCAGGTGGTGACTCTATATTTAACTTTTTGAGGAAATGCCAAACTGTTTCCCAAAGTGCATACACCATTTTCCATTTCCACCAGCGGTGTATATGAGTTCTGACTTCTCTACATCCTCTCCAACACTGGTTATCGTCTATCTTTTTTATATAACCATGCTAGCGGGTGTGACGCGGTATCTCATTGTGGTTTTCATTTACATTTCTCAATGAGTGATGATGTTGAGAAAACGCTTTTCTAAACTGATAATTTTATCTCTGAAAGTGAAAGAAGCTATGAGATAAGCTGGACTAGATTCTTCTTAACAAAAGAGAATTAAGTGATAATGAAAGTGACTGGAGCTTTAGCTGAACTAAATTATGTCTTTGAATTCAGATAGCCAGGAAAGAGAACACTGGGCTTGTCAGAGAGGCGCTTTCTATGAGAAAAGTAGAATCTAAACAGTTCAGATAAAAGATGGGCATGTTTCTGTTTCTGAGACTCTTAAGAGGAATGAACATAGCTCACATGTGATAGACATTTTTGAAAGGTTTAGTTTTTCATATTTAACAACAAACTCTTTCTCCTGTGGGATGAATATGAAGATACATCTCAAGGAACGGTTTTCCCACTCAGGGAGCACAATAATTCCATACCCCCAAAGAATATATCAATAAGTACAAGGCAGATCAGCAATGAAAGGCCAGTTGGATGCTTATAATTAGATTATGAGAATATATCAAGACGGCTAAATTTTAAAGACTCATCAGATTTTCAAGAGATACCAAAAGGGCTTTTTACAAACTATATTCGGAGTAAGGTGCTCTGATTAGGGGAAGATGATATAATATTAACTGATCAAAAGAAGGAAGGAAGAGAAAAAATAAGAAAAATAGGACTACTAAACCCTTATTTTTAACCTCTGTCTTTTCCAGCAGATAACATAGAATTGAAAATGAAAGGGCAAAATATACACTAGTGAACACAAGAATCCCAAGATAAGTGAGATGTGTTCTAAATTTCCAGGCCCAAGTGAATTATATTCCCCAAAAGCTCCCTTTGTCCACAAGATCACGTCCATACTCCTGAACCTAACATGCAAGCACCTCTACAATCTGACCCCCACTTTATCAGTCTGTATAAGTTACTCTTCTTGGTGGCAAGATTTGAGTTTCAAGCTGGCTTAAGTTTAGAAGGGGAAAAGATTTTGTACGGCTGTATGTGTAAATGAAGACAGAAGCTATGCGGCTGGACCTCGAAGGGGCCCAGGAAAAGCTGAATGACTCAACCCAATGGGAAGAACAAGACATGTGGCATGGTCTCACCTCTGGAGATGAAAACTGGGATGTCACCCGAGACCAGGGCAGTTCCAGCAGCCATGTTTCCGGGTCAGCTCATCTCAGGAGATCAGGCATACATGACTACCACCACTGTGATTCAGCTTCCCTTCTCTCCTCTGCTATTTGCTTTCACTTCTGCTCTGCAACCAGCCACCCAGTTCCCTGTCTCTACAGTTCACATCCCCAGAAAAACCAGCTTAATTGACCCAGCATGTTGCCCCTGTCCCTGTTTAGTCAGAGCTTCTAGGCCAGGACACCTTGGAAGTCACTGGCTGCATATTGATGGGCTGCCCTCGTGGGGCAAGTTTTACCTCTGATCTCATCAGCGGTAGCCAGGCATGGGGCGGGTCGCACTGTGCCACCATAGTCACCCACGTATAAGAAATCACTTCAGACTGCTTTCAGTAGGGGCCGTGGGCATGGTTGGGGTCAAATCTTTTCGTCTAATTCTTCCCAGTGTAAACCTTCAACTCTTGCTGGTCTAATTTTACTCACCTCCAAGCGCAGTAATTACGCACTCATCCGTTTACTCAACATTATTATTATTATGGTATACATCGTAGACATTGGAGCTACAAATGAATAAGATCACACTCATCTCTTAGAAATGCATGGTCTAATGAAGGAGACATAAATAACTCAGCATGATACACGCTGAAGTAGCAGCATGTGTGTGGTACTGTGGGAACACTGGGAAGGGCATCTCCCACTCGGCTTGTGGGGAGGAGGAGAGGTGAGGGAGGGCCATTGGGGTGAAAGCAGGGGTGAGGAGGAGCCACTCATCTCATTGTGGGGGGCAGGTGAGGTTTATTTAACATGGCTGGAATTTTGGGGCCACGGAGAGCAGTGGAGATGGTCACGTGGGCAGGTGAGGCCACGTGGGGAAGAGCTTGTCTGTGCTGCCAGTTTCACTGTCTGTCTGCTCCCCCTGGGTCCCACACATACCTGGAATGCTCTTGCTCACAAGCCACTATCCCTGTTGACTCTGAATCGTTTTGATGTTTTAGGATATCATTTCCTCTGATAGGAAATTATAGGGCTGCTCTGGTAGGACTGCTGCTACCAATTGGCTATAAACCCCCATCTCGTGCTCAAGTCTCCTTACCAAGAGCAGAGAATAAATATGTGTTTCCAAGATTTTATATGAAGATGGATTTCTTGATTATAGCTACAAAATTTAATCACTGTTTTAAGTAAATGACAAACCTAAGAAAAATTGTTTCCCGGGTTGGGGGGAAGCCCTAAATGCAAGAAATAGAAGTCCTTGGAATACCAGGTATCTTGTATTAACCGAGTCCCAGCGCCATTATTCTTTGCCTTTTCGTTGCTAAGGAGGTGTTTCTCCTGTCCTCATACCCACCTTCTTTCCTTCACACCAAAGCTCTTCTGGCCCCTTATCTCCCAGCCCTGGGGACCAGCCCACTGTGCTGAGGTAGGAGAGGCTCGAAGGTGTTGAGTGAGTTGCTGGAGAGCGGGAGCCCTGGCCGTGGGGGTCCAAGTCCTCTCTGCTTGCCTCTCCGGCCAGAAGCTTCCCTCCGGCAGTTCTTGAGAGGGTCAGTCTCTCGTAGGAGGGGCTGTAGGTGAGCCTGGAGAGGCAAGGGTGAGGGTGGTGGCATAAAGAAAGAAAGGCTCTTCTGTCTGTTCCGCGCTTGCTCCAGTGATTTTCTGTCTCAGTTTCCCTCAATTACCCAGATCGTAGCATGATCCAAACCTTGTACCTACTTTCCCCCAGTCCGAAAGATAAAAGATTACTTTTCAGAATATTATGTAAATGTTCTTCCCTTTCTCTTAAAATCTATCAGGTTTTCCTGATGTTAGAGTTTAAAAACCCAAACTGAGGATAAAAGATGAGCAAGCATTTGCTTGTTTGAATAGCCCTTCCGTTTCCATATCTTACCCAGCACAGGTCCCGCCTCCCCCACGACACCTTTTCTGCCCCTGCCAGCCCACCTTCATTTTTTTCCTGTTTTAAAATTCCTGCAGTGTTAACTATACATATTTCTTATGTTGACATTCAATTACATAATGCCCTGAGTTATTGAACTACTCTGTGTGAAAATCTTGTCCCTCTAGGGATATAGACAGTCAGTCTGGTGGACATCTCTTTTTCTTCTTTTGTTTACCCCCCAGGTCTTTCCCCACAGCCCTCTGCACAGTGGTGTGGACAGAGTAGATGTTGAACACACTCTTGTTAGAAATGAAATTGACCCACGTCAGGGCTCCACCTCACTTAGCCCTGTGATGGACACTAGCTTCGTTCACTCTTCTCTCTGTCTCTCTGTCTCTCTCTCTCTTTCTCTCTCTCTCTCTCTCTCTCTCTCTCTCTCTCAAGGAAACTAAAAACAAGATCCTGGTGGTGAAAGGGACAGAGTTTACTCTTAAATCTGCTAATTAGAGTTCTGTAGATCCTGGCTGTGCCAACTCACCTGACGTTTAGAAAGCCTTCTTCAGGCCAGTAAAGGGAGAGAACTAGAAACTATGGACCAGAGGCAAACCGCTCTATCACTTACCGGTTGTATGAACTTGGACAAGCCCTAAGCCTCTCTAAGCCTCAGCCTTTTCAATCTGTGTTTCAAAGAGACCCATACCACCTCCCTCCACCTGCCTCCTAGGGATGCTTTAAGACTCAAACGAGTCTCAGATGCAACATGAACATACTCTGTAAACTGATAAAGTGCTATATTAATGAAAGAGATTCTTACATCAATAATCATACTGGCTAACATTTATTGCTTACTGAGTTCTTACTGTGAACACTGTGTTCCAGACACATCCTACATTGTCAACTCATGTAATGCTCACAACAACCCTACAATATAGATACTATTATGATCCCTATTTTGCAGATGAAGGAACTGAGGCACAGAGGGTTTCAGTAGTTTGCTCAAGCCCTCCCAGCCAGTAAGTGACAGCACTGGGATATAAACGGAGGCAGTCTGGCTCTGGGGTATCTATGGCTTCTGTGAAGAAGGAAAGAGGGCTGGAGTGAAGGGCCATGATAGTAAAGGTAAGCTAGTAACTTACGACCATCTTTTGGGGCAGCAAACAAAGGAGAAGGTGAAACTCCTGATTCAGCTGGCCGATAGCTTTGTGGAAAAAGGCCACATTCATGCCACAGAGATCAGGAAATGGGTGACCACGGTCGACAAGCATTACAGAGACTTCTCCTTGAGGATGGGAAAGTACCGGTACTCTCTGGAGAAAGCCCTTGGAGTCAACACAGAGGTAGGTGTGGGGTTGCCCAGCTGGGACATCCTCCTTTCTTACCTCCCTCAGTACTGCTGTTCATTGCCGTGGAGGGAAGCTGGGTTTGCAGAGGAGTCTTGCTGAGCTGTTGAGCCCTAGAGCACTTGCCTTGTGTTGTCTTTCTCCTGGAGGGACTGGATCTTGCTGAGCCATTGGCTTCCAGCTCCCCATGACTGGTGCTATATACAGTGCAAAATTGGCTGGCCAGGGGTAGGGCCTGTGGCTACAGAACAGAGTTTTTCGATGTGTAGAGTTAACTCTACACATAGAGGATTAAACCCTTTATCTTGAGGATTAAACCCTTTATCTTGGCTTCATCAGTACTGTCTTCCACCCAATTATGTTAATCAGCAAATGATTAGAGTCCTCAGTATGTATAATAGTGCTCTTTCAAGAATAAGGTATGCAATTTGTATAAAGTCTATCTGACATTTCAACTGAAAAGAAGTACTATTTGCCAGGAAGCAAAGGAAGACTGACTTTTAATCTCTTCTTTATAATAGGGGTCATTAACCTATGAATTAAGAGCTAAATACAGACTGGCAATTTAATCCTAGGATCTCTAATTCTTAAATCTTTAAATAGGCTCATACTCTGAAGCAGAGCAGGCTAGAGAATAAAGTGGTCAAACCACAAAGATTGGGGGAATTAACGTCTCCCCCAGGCTTTAACCTGTGAGATTTTTTTCCTAAAGGTTTTTGTTGTATATAAATACCAAACAGTGGTTGAAATAAGCATGGATGGGCAATTAGAAAATTCAGTAATTGTTCTATCATTAGCTTAGAATGAAGCTTAAATAATAGAAAGCATTAGCTTTCTATTTCCAAGGGAAGTTGCTTGTTTAAATAAAAATATTTACTTTTATTATTTTCCCTTGACAAACGGAAGTTTTATATCTTTTTACATTTCTGTTTCACATCTGTTTTAACGGTTAATCATCAATCTTGGACCTGTGTGTGTGTGTGTGTGTGTGTGTGTGTGTGTAGATCTAATCAGGCCCAATGTCCTTGAGGAAATATGACACTAATTATCAAACGTGTACATTCTTTTTCTTTGTTGTGGATATTATCCCTGAGCTTTTGACCTGAACATTTTATACTTTTCTTATTTGAAAAAAAAAATTATCCCATGAAGAAGAGTGCTTGTGGGTAGCAGTTGGTGGGATTCCCCATCTTCTCATCCTTCTCCGTTGTATCTTTCTCTGTTCTTCCCTTCCCCCACCTCCACCAACTCTGGTGAGTTGCTTTCCCAAAGCAACTCCAAGGTGACCTCTGCGATCTCTCTGTGTGTAGGATAACAAGGACCTAGAGCTGGATATCATCCCAGCAAGCCTTTCAGATCGTGAGGTCAAGCTCCGGGACGCCAACCATGAGGTCAATGAAGAGAAACGGAAATCAGCCCGGAAGAAAGAGTATGTAGGGGGTTGGGCGTGAGACGGTTCCACCGACTGGCAGGCTCCTCATGGCTATGCTTGGTTTTCACTGCCACCCGTCCCTTTAGACAGCTTGCTGTGTCCCCATGACCACCTACAGAGGTTGGAATGGACAGACATAATGCTTCCACCCACATTTCACACTAACCAAGAACTTTAGGGCATTGGACAGAAGAAACAATGAACCATGTCAACCTTACAAACCATGTCTTGATCACTCTGCTTTCTTTATATCAGTGTTACAAAGTTACACATAGCCAGAGATATGCAAGGGCTTTATGAAGAGTATTTTGACATTCCTTTTGGGTAATGCTGGAAAAAAATGGTGTGTTCTAAGATTAAGAAGGCCTCTGTAGTTGATTTTATCAAAATAAAGTAGGACCATAGGTCCCTTGGAACTGAAGAAACTCAAGCTGGTCTGTGAAGTCAGAGCATATGTTTCATCTGGGTTGCTGTAAGAAAGTATGACGAATCAAGTGCTTTAAACAACAGAAATGTATTGTCTCACAGTTCTGGAGGCTGGAAGTCTGAAATCAAGCTGTTGGCTGGGTTGATTCCTTCTGAGGGCTGGGAGGGAAGGCTCTGCTCCAGGCCTTTCTCCCTGCCTTACAGATGGCTATCTTCGTGATGTCCTCCCTTAATACAGGCCTGTGTCGACATCCCCCCATTTTAAGGATACTAGTCGTTTTGGAATGGGGGCCCACCCTACTCCAGTATGACCTCATCTTAAATTGCATCTGCAATGACTCTGTTTCTAAATAAGGTCACATTGTGAGGTACTGGGGGTTGGGACCCAACATACGCATTTTGGGGGAGACACAATTCAACCCATAGCAGAGAGGGAAATGAGGAGACAACACGTGGCCAGATCTTCCTGCTGGGCTGTCTCTGAGACACCAAATAGCCAGAGGACGGTAAAGGGTGGGTGGAAAGTAAAACAAAATGGGGTAGAGGGTAGTGGAACTAAATTATGAAGAAAAACAGGAAAAACCGCAGGAAGCAGATGGAGAAAAAGGGAGAAGGTAGAGGCATGCCAGAACCCAAGGCAGTAAAATCAAAGACAACTTTTCAAAGCAAGTGGGATTACGTTCCTTCTGATCTTCCTTCTTTCCTTGTTTACCAAGCACTTACAGTGTACTAGGAACTTTGCTTATAGGATCTTGTTTAATCCTTGCAGCAGCCCTGTGTGATCAGCTGTTTTATAAGTAAGGAGTCTGAGGCTTGGAGAAGCAAGTCCTGCCTCTAGGAAATGACAGTCATAATTCAATTCCTGGTTGTCTGACTACAAAGCTTTCCACTCTACCAAGACTTTCCACTCTACCAATAGAGCAAGACTAGCAAGAGAGTGGCTCATTAACTCCTGCAAAAGGGAATTTTCTAAATCAATAATTTAATAGAAAGGCCACTGCTAGAACAAAGTTTTGCTTTAAGGAAAATCCCACCAAGATAAAGGTTCAGGAAAAGATGCTGCTCATTTTAATATTTCTTCTGAAATCTCCAACAGGGGACACTCGGGATAATCTTTCTCAAAATTTTTATGTGATGGAACACCTTGTAAATAGGGATTCTCATTATGAAGTTCCATGAAAAAATGACATGGAAAATCTAAGATAAATATATAAAAATATATTTTGTGCTAGATTAGATATTATTGCATATCACATGCCAGCTAGGAAGCACCATTTCTAAAACAAATTTGTCAAAGAAAGAAAGTGACGTAGGTACACTACAGTGAAGCCATGCATCATGAGTTGAACGCCCGCACAGGTACATTGTGTTGTTTAGGGGTCCAAGGAGGAAGGCGCCTTCCCCTTGCATATGTGTAGCACAGCTTCTCTTTTTGGGAGACTGAAGAGTAGTCACTTAATATCATTAGCTTGTGCTGTACTTGGGATCACATGCTCAGCCTCATGCACATCAGTTTGTGATGTAAAATAACCCCATTAGAAGCCAGAGGTCAGCACACTATGGCCTACAAGCCACAACTGGTCCACCACCTGTTTTATATAGCCTGTAAGCTAAAAATTATTTTTTATATTTTTAAATGGTTGAAAACTATCAAAACAAGAAGAATATTTTGTGACGTGAAAATTAGATGAAATTCTTTTCTGTTCATAAATAGTTTTATTGGAACACAGCCGGACTTACTTTTTTAACATATTGTGTGTGGCTTCTTTCACACACAACAGCAAAGCTGAGTGGTTGTGACAGAGACTGAATAGCTCACAAGTAGTTACCCTCTGGCTCTTTACAGAAAAAGTTTGCTAACCCCCAGTCTCGGCGGTGGTGTCTTGGGCATCTGTTTCTGGCTTTTAAACCTGGTTTAACCTGTGGGACTGTGAACTGTTTTGGTGTAAGTCAGCAATTCTACTCAACAGGAATCATCATTCTGGGAGCTACAGTAAGAGAAACATAGGAAGCTGAGTTGGTGTCTAGTTGGTGAGAATGAGTGTGAGTGGCACTACAAGCTTATGTGCACACACACACACACACACACAGATGTGCAACTGAGAGCACACACATATCAGCACAGAATCACAACATGGTAGAACTGGGGGGGAGAAGGGGAAGAGAGTATGGAACTAGCTGAGCACAAACATGCTGAAGGAACACAGAACAAATGATCAGAGGGAGAGATGCATACTGGTAAAGTAGAGAAATAGGACATTCAGGAATGTCATAAATGCTGGGGGGGGGCAGTGAAGTTTGAAGGAAGGGAGGTATTACATCTGTAACCAACTAAAAGCCCATTTGCTTCCTTCTAGATTCATTATGGCGGAACTGCTTCAGACAGAGAAGGCTTATGTGAGGGACCTACACGAGTGCTTAGAGGTAAGTCTTGCGGTCATCAGTTCTCAGCTGTATTAGAAACCGACATCCTTGCCACATCAAGTCCTGGAGAGGAGCTCAGTACCCTGTCTTCTCCCGGAGCTTGAAGAATAAAAAACCAACCAGAGGACATCTTTCTCCCAGAGTCAATAATAATTGCATGGGAGTTTAAAGTGCTTTGGAAAGAAACTTTTCTCAGACTGGAACTAGGCCCAGCAAAAAAAAAAAAGCATATAACACACTTGAATTCAAAATAAAATCTATGACACAGTCAATGAACTTAAGTTGAGTCTAAAAATCTGCATCCTCCCCCCGACACACAGTCAAACTCAAACACATTTAATAAATAAGAAGACTGTGGAGTTTGTGTTCTTGCTAAAGTCTGGGATGTGAATTTCCCTAGCAACAGTTCACAATAATGGAACATTCAGGTTTTCTTTCTTTCCATTCTGCTTATTTACCATCTCACTTTTTAGGCTCTACATGCATTCCCAGTCTGAGCCTTACCCCACAGGTTTGAAGCCCTGTTTGTTTTGTGTGTATTTCACGTGGCTTGCCAGTGATGGAACTGTTGCTGTCTTACAGACCTACCTGTGGGAAATGACCAGTGGTGTGGAGGAGATCCCCCCTGGGATCCTTAATAAGGAGCATATCATCTTTGGCAACATCCAGGAGATCTACGATTTTCATAACAAGTAGGTTGGCGGAGGGTTTCAGTGGAGCACACTCAGGGCCATAAATACCCAACAGCAGGGCTTTCCCAACAAGTGGACCAAAGCTGATTGGGAAATCTTGCCTGGTAAAGTATCGCCCATTAAATTTTCTAAGTCAGTGGCTGTCAGACTTCTTTCTCACTCATGCTTCTTTCTCTGCAGTGGTCCAGAATTCCTAGTGGAGGGTGAAATCAAGTATTCAGTAGTGTCTCTCCCCAGTGTCCTGAGGGACCTACCTGCCAACAACTTCAGACCCAATCAGAATGATAGCCAGGCCTTGAGGAAGTAAAAGTAGCTTCTGCTCATTAAAACTGTGGGGAATCCTGACATTAGAATTCATCTGAGGCTAACCGTCCTACTCTGTGGGCCTTAGGTTTCAAATTCCACTGAAGTTTTCTTTCAACCTAAATACTCCCTCCATCCTTAACTACCTCATCTTCCCCACCCTCAACCAAAACAACAACAGATAGATAGATAGATAAATAGATAGATAGATAATCAAACTAACTATCTAATGGAACATATTTCTTGACAGCTTATAGGGGAGAACATCAATCAGCCCTCTATGTTTTGTTGAAATCAGTAGAATCATAGAGCCCTAAAACCTCACAATTCATTTTTTCCAGCTCCCAACTTGATTTAAATCTCTTTCCCACAGCATACTAAACATGTTCCATCATTAACAGAGGGTCAGCAAGAACATTGGTTGATAAGATACATAACCAGGTTATGGAAATAATTCAGTTTCCAAAGTACAAATAGAGGAAACCTCAAGACACGAGAAATAATGTTGACATAAAGTCCTTGCGCTCTCTCAGGACCCTGTTGCAGAGAAGGGTTGAGGTAGAGATTCAGTGTTGTAGGATACAGTCTGGAGGAAGTCCTAGGGTCAGGCTAGTCAAGGCTTTGACTGAATTAAACAGTCATGCTGAAGATGAAACTGCCAGCTCGGAGAGGTCCTGGGGAGGCAGTGGGCACCGGTGTAGCAGCCCCCCTGAGGCAAGACTCTAAAACAGCACCGCGCCATCAAGCTCTGTGCAGTGATGGAAATGTTCCGTGTCTGTGCTGTCCAATACAGTAGCCACTGGTCATGTGTGCCTAGTGAACACTTGAAATGTGACTATTGTTACTGAAAACTGCATTTTCAACTTTGTTTAATAAATATAGGTGGCAAGTGGCTACCATACTGCACAGCCCAGCTCTAGAAAATGAGACCTCAGTGTGGCCCTTTGCTAAGAATGACTAAGAGGTAAGAGTTGGGCATAAAAGGATCCTGAGTTCTGAAAGGTCTAAAGAAGGGGTGGAGAGTCACTCCTCTCTTGTCCTCTCCTGATAATTAATCCCCTGTAATGTCATCAAATGGCATTAGTTTAAGGAGAATGTAAAATATGTAGCTCCCCTGTCAGATTATGAAAGCAGTAAGCTCTAGGGTGAAATTACCTTCTGACTTTCTGCAGTACTTGATAAAAGTTCCCAGTCTTTTTTTTTTAATCCAAATTTTAACACTCTCTATATGGTTTGTCTGGAAATCTCCAGACATAGAAATATTCTCTCCTCATGTCTATTTAATAAGATCCCAATAAAACCATCTTGACCATTGACCCCAAATTCCATCATCTGAACTCAGCTGAGTATTATCCCATCTCCCCAGGATATCTGGGAAGACATCGGCCTGGAAAGCAGTAAGTCATGTTACTTTTCTTTTCTGATTTATGATCTCTGGGATTTAATCAAAAGTCTCACTTTCCTCATATTCCTACCAAATTGACAAGGTATAGAAATCTAGAGATCAATACATGTACTTCCTGTGAGCCTTGTTTATGCCAAATCAATGTATAAGGGGAAAGACTCTTCATTTCAGAACTGACCAATTCTAACAAAATATCTAGCATAACCACGCCTTTTTCTGGTTTAATGGTATCACTCCAGTAAATCATGGCAAACAGTTTGGTAGTCTTTTAAATAGCTAGAAATCTACCTACCAGTTACAAAATGTAGTTCTAAGAAACCCATAAAATAAAAAAGTCAAGTTAAACCTTATGGAATGTTGCATTCTGTAGAGAGGAGTTAATTCAGTGATCAAGAGCACAGCTACCCAGCAAATGTTACCTATGTATAACATTAGAGAAACAGGAAGAAAATAAAAACCAGCCTCTGAGCAACCCAAAGAGATATCCTAAGGATAAAGTTTTTATCTTTCTGTAGGAACTCCTTTCTATCCTCCCTAAAAGCCTCTTTACTTCTTGGTTAGATTGTTTCCAAGCCCATAGCAATTTAGAAGCAGCAAATAAGAATTAAGAACTTGAGCAAGTAGCTTGATACCAGTACCTGACAGGAAAGAAAGAAAAACTGCCCAAAAAAAAAAAAAAGGCCAAAGAACCCAAAAAAATCATAGTGGTCAAGGGCTATTCTATATTGGTGCACATGATCCTATGTCCCAATATAGAGCCCAACACAGCCATATATTACAATATAGCATACTAATATATTAGTAATAATCCTGAATCATTGGTATATTCTGCATGAGAAAGCAAGGAACTTGTAATGTGTTTAGAAAGCTATCCACCAAAAAATATGTTTTAAATAATCCACAATTTAAGAGAACATGAAAGAAAATCAAGCTGTATATTAATTCCCTATAGGATCTGGAGAACTAAGGCTTTACTCTGTTCATAATTTATGCTGTCTACTTGTGCCATACAAAGTTTGATTAATGTAGAAAGCGTAACACCTCTAAAATCTCTAATAAGTAAGAGATAAAATGGCAATTAAGCCAACTTTGAAAATGCAGAAACTGTGAACTCCGTAAGAGACCATGTCTTTCACTGCATAGCCCCAATGCCTGGCACACAGTAAACTTTAAGTAAATATTTGTTGGATGGATGAATGGATGGATGGGTTTAAAATAGAATTACAATTTGCAGACTTATGGCTAATGCCATTAAGTCATAATTCAGTCTTTTGTTTATGAAAACCTCAAGACACGGAAAACCATTATTTTTCCCCATCACTATCAGAACCTTCTAGACAAGCAAAACATTTTCATGTCTAAATGAAGGAGTTTCCTGGGTACTTCTTAATGGGAAGACCAGACAGTGGTCCAAACACTTGTTTGCTCTTCAGGAATACTTTTCTGAAATGGTCACTTTTTAACCTGAAAATATCAAAAGGTTCTTTTTAACACCAGTTGCTGGCATCTTTTCAAATTTATAATTAAGTGCTAACAGAGAAGCAGCCTCTTCTGATTTCTAGTGCATAGCTCAGGTTATCTGCCTGTACTCCAGAGAGAGAGTGAAGGAAAGAGGAAGGGAGGGAGGAAGATTGGGAGACAGAGAGATTGAGAGGCAGAGGGATTGAGATTGACACTGCCTGCACAACCAAATTAGCTGAGTCTCTAGGAAATTAGTACCTACACCAAGGGTGAATATGTTAAATATCTCAGCTAGTTAGTATTGATCCTTTTAAATGGTGTCGCTTTTAAAAATGACAATCAAGAGTAGTTGTATGTATGTGATCTTTCTCTAGGACCTTTGTCTCTATAGGTGTTGAATGGAGAAATACCCAAGTACCAAAATTTCTGTAAAGAAGAACAATTCACTATGTAGAATTTAATACCTACAAGTAGTGATTTTAACACAAATTGGAGGTTTAAGTGGAATGATACTTAGGTTTTACCCTCCACTCTCCCTATTTTCATACTATATCTCTTTATTATAGAGCTAAATGTAAAGATCATGAAACTTATCTACTCAAAAACTAGATCCATTTCTATTGCATTCTGCTAAGCATTCCGGGAGCGCTCAGATAAGGTAGTATGTGCCATAAATAGATCCCCCAAACGGTAGTGATTTTGCTAATGCTGTCTCCCCACTTTGGCCTACAGCTCATGATGTGGGAAAATCATTTATTTTCAGTTTGCCTTGTATTAGATTTTCAGCTTTGATAAGGACAGCTGTTTGTTTAAAATGCTCATCACCTTTGGTTAAATCTGAACTTTACTTTTTCCTTTTCAGTTTTTGGGGATATGGCCATATGTGAGTCTGGGCAATAACATTTTTATAAAATCTCTGCTGTCAGGGATCAGAAGGTCTTCCTGACCATCAAGTACAACCATCTCCATTTACAGATAAGGACACTGAGACCCAGAGAGGGGCCAGTGACTTTCCCAATATGTGATATCTCCCCCTTGAAAGATTAGGTGTAGATTCCAGGGGCTGGGTTTCCCACGTCAGTGCTCTCTCCCCCCTCCCCTACTCCATAGACCACCAGCTGGCACTGCCAAATCTGGTTTGTTTGATTCATATCTAACCAGCTTCCATGTGCATCCTCAAATTTGAGGAACACTTCAACCCATTTCTTCCATAGGTGTGTCATCCAGGTCACACACCCTTACAATAATGACCTGAAATAAGTCAGTTTTCAGCAAGGGTTGGAAAGACAAGTAGGGGACCAACAACCAGGGCTGGATAACCCTTCTGCAAACTCCCTCCTCCAGGTCCGGCCAGAAGCTATTAGATTTGGACTTGGACACCACCCACTGCCCTACCAGCCTAGTATTCCCCGGCCCGAGGCTGAGGGCCAGGGCCAGGGCTAAGTGGGACTGAGCTGGGACACTGGCCAGGCCCAGGGCAGCCTTCCAGGGCACCAGGTAGCCAGGGTCAGTCGGGAGCAGAGGGTGGTGTGTAGCAGGGCAGGAGAAGGCAAGGTGGGGGGGAATGACGGGAGATGCCGGTGAACCACCGAACCAGGCCCACACTTCCATGATCTCCCAGGAGTTCCACCCTGGGGTCAGCCCCGCACTGGTTTGGAGATGGAGTTGGTACCCAGTGAGGAATCTAACCAAGGCTCTGCCCTCTGAGTTCTGGGAATCAGTGAGGTACTGGTGATAAGGGTGGAGGTGAGCACAAGTGCAGATCAAAGGAGCAAAGAAAATAGTCTCTTTTGGAGTAACAGGAAGGCTTCCCAGAAGAGGGGCATTTGAGATGGAATTTAAATAACCAGTGGGATTTGTACAGCCAGGCATGGCTCCATTGATGATGGAGGAGAGTTTGAACACAGACCCTTTCAGGGAGGAGAGTGGTGAAGTCTAGGAGGGAGGCCGAGAGGCAATGGGAGGCGTTTGGGAGTGAGTCTGAATCCTGGGTCAAGGATGGGGGAGGTCTGGCCGTCACACTCCCACTTAGACTGTGTCTTGTCATGTCTGTGTCTGTGAGATTGAGGCTCAGGAGGGGAGAGGTGGTGGGTGGAGATGGTATGAGTCAGAAATGGTGGTGTAGGAGAGCACGAAGGAAGGCAGGAGAGACAGAGTGAGTGGGAAAGTGGGGTAAAATACCTGGATAGAGGAGAAGTGAGAACAGTGGATAACAAGGGGAAAGAAGAGATGGGGAGAAGGAGAGAGGAAGGAAGAGGGGAAAGGGGGGCACTACTACAGGGAGATGGTAGATCAGTAGAGAGGGAGAAAGGGGGAGGGTCGAGGGTGAGAGGGAGAGAGAGAGATGGATAAAGACCTAGGAGCATCAGCAAAGTGCTTTTCAAATATTTTTTTTTTTTTTTAAACATCTTTATTGAAGTATAATTGCTTTACAATGGTGTGCTAGCTTCTGCTTTACAACAAAGTGAATCAGTTACACATATACATATGTTGCCATATCTCTTCCCTCTTGCATCTCCCTCCCTCCCACCCTCCCTATCCCACCCCTCTAGGTGTTCACAAAGCACCGAGCTGATCTCCCTGTGCTATGCGGCTGCTTCCCACTAGTTATCTATTTTACATTTGGTAGTGTATATATGTCCATGACACTCTCTCACCCTGTCACATCTCACCCCCCCCCCCATATCCTCAAGTCCATTCTCTAGTAGGTCTGTGTCTTTATTCCCATCTTGCCACTAGGTTCTTCATGACCTCTTTTTTTTTTTTTTTTTCCCTTAGATTCCATATATATGTGTTAGCATACTGTATTTGTTTTTCTCTTTCTGACTTACTTCACTCTGTATGACAGACTCTAACTCCATCCACCTCATTACAAACACCTCCATTTCATTTCTTTTTATGGCTGAGTAATATTCCATTGTATATATGTGCCACATCTTCTTTATCCATTCATCCGATGATGGACACCTAGGTTGCTTCCAGGTCCTGGCTATTGTAAACAGAGCTGCAATGAATATTTTGGTACATGACTCTTTCTGAATTATGGTTTTCTCAGGGTATATGCCCAGTAGTGGGATTGCTGGGTCATATGGTAGTTCTATTTTTAGTTTTTTAAGGAACCTCCATACTGTTCTCCATAGTGGCTGTATCAATTTACATTCCCACCAACAGTGCAAGAGTGTTCCCTTTTCTCCACACCCTCTCCAGCATTTATTGTTTCTAGATTTTTTGATGATGGCCATTCTGACCGGTGTGAGATGATACCTCATTGTAGTTTTGATTTGCATTTCTCTAATGATTAATGATGTTGAGCATTCTTTCATGTGTCTGTTGGCAATCTGTATCTCTTCTTTGGAGAAATGTCTATTTAGGTCTTCTGCCCATTTTTGGATTGGGTTGTTTGTTTTTTTGTTATTGAGCTGCATGAGCTGCTTGTAAATCTTGGAGATTAATCCTTTGTCCGTTGCTTCATTTGCAAATATTTTCTCCCATTCTGAGGGTTGTCTTTTGGTCTTGTTTATGGTTTCCTTTGCTGTGCAAAAGCTTTTAAGTTTCATTAGGTCCCATTTGTTTATTTGTGTTTTTATTTCCATTTCTCTAGGACCTGGGTCAAAAAGGATCTTGCTGTGACTTATGTCATACAGTGTTCTGCCTATGTTTTCCTCTAAGAGTTTGATAGTGTCTGGCCTTACACTTAGGTCTTTAATCCATTTTGAGTTTATTTTTGTGTATGGTGTTAGGGAGTGTTCTAATTTCATACTTTTACATGTACCTGTCCAATTTTCCCAGCACCACTTATTTTTTTTTTTTAAACATCTTTATTGAAGTATAATTGCTTTACAATGGTGTGCTAGCTTCTGCTTTACAACAAAGTGAATCAGTTACACATATACATATGTTGCCATATCTTTTCCCTCTTACATCTCCCTCCCTCCCACCCTCCCTATCCCACCCCTCTAGGTGGTCACAAAGCACCGAGCTGATCTCCCTGTGCTATGCGGCTGCTTCCCACTAGTTATCTATTTTACATTTGGTAGTGTATATATGTCCATGACACTCTCTCACCCTGTCACATCTCACCCCTCCCCCTCCCCATATCCTCAAGTCCATTCTCTAGTAGGTCTGTGTCTTTATTCCCATCTTGCCACTAGGTTCTTCATGACCTCTTTTTTTTTTTTTCCCTTAGATTCCATATATATGTGTTAGCATACTGTATTTGTTTTTCTCTTTCTGACTTACTTCACTCTGTATGACAGACTCTAACTCCATCCACCTCATTACAAACACCTCCATTTCATTTCTTTTTATGGCTGAGTAATATTCCATTGTATATATGTGCCACATCTTCTTTATCCATTCATCCGATGATGGACACCTAGGTTGCTTCCAGGTCCTGGCTATTGTAAACAGAGCTGCAATGAATATTTTGGTACATGACTCTTTCTGAATTATGGTTTTCTCAGGGTATATGCCCAGTAGTGGGATTGCTGGGTCATATGGTAGTTCTATTTTTAGTTTTTTAAGGAACCTCCATACTGTTCTCCATAGTGGCTGTATCAATTTACATTCCCACCAACAGTGCAAGAGTGTTCCCTTTTCTCCACACCCTCTCCAGCATTTATTGTTTCTAGATTTTTTGATGATGGCCATTCTGACCGGTGTGAGATGATACCTCATTGTAGTTTTGATTTGCATTTCTCTAATGATTAATGATGTTGAGCATTCTTTCATGTGTCTGTTGGCAATCTGTATCTCTTCTTTGGAGAAATGTCTATTTAGGTCTTCTGCCCATTTTTGGATTGGGTTGTTTGTGTTTTTGTTATTGAGCTGCATGAGCTGCTTGTAAATCTTGGAGATTAATCCTTTGTCCGTTGCTTCATTTGCAAATATTTTCTCCCATTCTGAGGGTTGTCTTTTGGTCTTGTTTATGGTTTCCTTTGCTGTGCAAAAGCTTTTAAGTTTCATTAGGTCCCATTTGTTTATTTGTGTTTTTATTTCCATTTCTCTAGGACCTGGGTCAAAAAGGATCTTGCTGTGACTTATGTCATACAGTGTTCTGCCTATGTTTTCCTCTAAGAGTTTGATAGTGTCTGGCCTTACACTTAGGTCTTTAATCCATTTTGAGTTTATTTTTGTGTATGGTGTTAGGGAGTGTTCTAATTTCATACTTTTACATGTACCTGTCCAATTTTCCCAGCACCACTTATTGAAGAGGCTGTCTTTTCTCCACTGTATATGCTTGCCTCCTTTATCAAAGATAAGGTGACCATATGTGCGTGGGCTTATCTCTGGGCTTTCTATCCTGTTCCATTGATCTATATTTCTGTTTTTGTGCCAGTACCAAACTGTCTTGATTACTGTAGCTTTGTAATATAGTCTGAAGTCAGGGAGCCTGATTCCTCCAGCTCCATTTTTCGTTCTCAAGATTGCTTTGGCTATTCGGGGTCTTTTGTGTTTCCATACAAATTGTGAAATTTTTTGTTCTAGTTCTGTGAAAAATGCCAGTGGTAGTTTGATAGGGATTGCATTGAATCTGTAGATTGCTTTGGGTAGCAGAGTCATTTTCACAATGTTTATTCTTCCAATCCAAGAACATGGTATATCTCTCCATCTATTTGTATCATCTTTAATTTCTTTCATCAGTGTCCTATAATTTTCTGCATACAGGTCTTTTGTCTCCTTAGGTAGGTTTATTCCTAGGTATTTTATTCTTTTTGTTGCAATGGTAAACGGGAGTGTTTTCTTAATTTCACTTTCAGATTTTTCATCATTAGTATACAGGAATGCAAGAGATTTCTGTGCATTAATTTTGTATCCTGCTACTTTACCAAATTCATTGATTAGCTCTAGTAGTTTTCTGGTAGCATCTTTTGGATTCTCTATGTATAGTATCATGTCATCTGCAAACAGTGACAGCTTTACTTCTTCTTTTCCGATTTGGATTCCTTTTATTTCTTTTTCGTCTCTGATTGCTGTGGCTAACACTTCCAAAACTATGTTGAATAATAGTGGTGAGAGTGGGCAACCTTGTCTTGTTCCTGATCTTAGTGGAAATGGTTTCAGTTTTTCACCATTGAGGACAATGTTGGCTGTGGGTTTGTCATATACGGCCTTTATTATGTTGAGGAAAGTTCCCTCTATGCCTACCTTCTGCAGGACTTTTATCATAAATGGGTGTTGAATTTTGTCGAAAGCTTTCTCTGCATCTATTAAGATGATCATATGGTTTTTCTCCTTCAATTTGTTAATATGATGTATCACATTGATTGATTTGCGTATATTGAAGAATCCTTGCATTCCTGGAATAAACCCCACTTGATCATGGTGTATGATCCTTTTAATGTGCTGTTGGATTCTGTTTGCTAGTATTTTGTTGAGGATTTTTGCATCTATGTTCATCAGTGATATTGGCCTGTAGTTTTCTTTCTTTGTGACATCTTTGCCTGGTTTTGGTATCAGGGTGATGGTGGCCTCGTAGAATGAGTTGGGGAGTGTTCCTCCCTCTGCAATATTTTGGAAGAGTTTGAGAAGGATAGGTGTTAGCTCTTCTCTAAATGTTTGATAGAATTCGCCTGTGAAGCCATCTGGTCCTGGGCTTTTGTGTGTTGGAAGATTTTTAATCACAGTTTCAATTTCAGTGCTTGTGATTGGTCTGTTCATATTTTCTATTTCTTCCTGCTTCAGTCTCGGCAGGTTGTGCATTTCTAAGAATCTGTCCATTTCTTCCAGGTTGTCCATTTTATTAGCATAGAGTTGCTTGTAGTAATCTCTTATGATCGTTTGTATTTCTGCAGTGTCAGTGGTTACTTCTCCTTTTTCATTTCTAATTCTATTAATTTGAGTCTTCTCCTTTTTTCTCTTGATGAGTCTGGCTAATGGTTTATCAATTTTGTTTATCTTCTCAAAGAACCAGCTTTTAGTTTCATTGATTTTTGCTATTGTTTCCTTCATTTCTTTTTCATTTATTTCTGATCTGATCTTTATGATTTCTTTCCTTCTGCTAGCTTTGGGGTTTTTTTGTTCTTCTTTCTCTAATTGCTTTAGGTGCAAGGTTAGGTTGTTTATTCGAGATGTTTCCTGTTTCTTGATGTAGGCTTGTATTGCTATAAACTTCCCTCTTAGAACTGCTTTTGCTGCATCCCATAGGTTTTGGATCGTCGTGTCTCCATTGTCATTTGTTTCTAGGTATTTTTTGATTTCCCCTTTGATTTCTTCAGTGATCACTTCGTTATTAAGTAGTGTATTGTGTAGCCTCCATGTGTTTGTATTTTTTACAGATCTTTTCCTGTAATTGATATCTAGTCTCATAGCGTTGTGGTCGGAAAAGATACTTGATACGATTTCAATTTTTTTAAATTTACCAAGGCTTGATTTGTGACCCAAGATATGATCTATCCTGGAGAATGTTCCATGAGCACTCGAGAAAAATGTGTATTCTGTTGTTTTTGGGTGGAATGTCCTATAAATATCAATTAAGTCCATCTTGTTTAATGTATCATTTAAAGCTTGTGTTTCCTTATTTATTTTCATTTTGGATGATCTGTCCATTGGTGAAAGTGGGGTGTTAAAGTCCCCTACTATGATTGTGTTACTGTCGATTTCCCCTTTTATGGCTGTTAGTATTTGCCTTATGTACTGAGGTGCTCCTATGTTGGGTGCATAAATATTTACAATTGTTATACCTTCCTCTTGGATCGATCCCTTGATCATTATATAGTGTCCGTCTTTGTCTCTTGTAATTGTCTTTATTTTAAAGTCTATTTTGTCTGATATGAGAATTGCTACTCCAGCTTTCTTTTGATTTCCATTTGCATGGAATATCTTTTTCCATCCCCTCACTTTCAGTCTGTATGTGTCTCTAGGTCTGAAGTGGGTCTCTTGTAGACAGCATATATATGGGTCTTGTTTTTGTATCCATTCAGCCAGTCTGTGTCTTTTGGTGGGAGCATTTAATCCATTTACATTTAAGGTAATTATCGATATGTATGTTCCTATTCCCATTTTCTTAAATGTTTTGGGTTTGTTATTGTAGGTGTTTTCCTTCTCTTGTGTTTCTTGCCTAGAGAAGTTCCTTTAGCATTTGTTGTAAAGCTGGTTTGGTGGTGCTGAACTCTCTCAGCTTTTGCTTGTCTGTAAAGGTTTTAATTTCTCCATCAAATCTGAATGAGATCCTTGCTGGGTAGAGTAATCTTGGTTGTAGGTTTTTCTCCTTCATCACTTTAAGTATATCCTGCCACTCCCTTCTGGCTTGCAGCGTCTCCGCTGAAAGATCAGCTGTTAACCTTATGGGGATGCCCTTGTGTGTTATCTGTTGTTTTTCCCTTGCTGCTTTTAATATGTTTTCTTTATATTTAATTTTTGATAGTTTGATTAATATGTGTCTTGGTGTGTTTCTCCTTGGATTTATCCTGTATGGGACTCTCTGTGCTTCCAGGACTTGATTAACTATTTCCTTTCCCATATTAGGGAAGTTTTCAACTATAATCTCTTCAAATATTTTCTCAGTCCCTTTCTTTTTCTCTTCTTCTTCTGGGACCCCTATAATTCGAATGTTGGTGCGTTTAATGTTGTCCCAGAGGTCTCTGAGACTGTCCTCAGTTCTTTTCATTCTTTTTTCTTTATTCTGGTCTGCAGTAGTTATTTCCACCATTTTATCTTCCAGGTCACTTATCCGTTCTTCTGCCTCAGTTATTCTGCTATTGATCCCATCTAGAGTATTTTTAATTTCATTTATTGTGCTTGTCATCGTTTCTTGGTTCCTCTTTAGTTCTTCTACGTCCTTGTTAAATGTTTCTTGCATTTTGTCTATTCTATTTCCAAGACTTTGGATCATCCTTACTATCATTATTCTGAATTCTTTTTCAGGTAGACTACCTATTTCCTCTTCATTTGTTAGGTCTGGTGTGTTTTGACCCTGCTCCTTCATCTGCTGTGTGTTTTTCTGTCTTCTCATTTTGCTTATCTTACTGTGTTTGGGGTCTCCTTTTCACAGGCTGCAGGTTCGTAGTTCCCGTTGTTTTTGGTATCTGTCCCCAGTGGCTAAGGTTGGTTCAGTGGGTTGTGTAGGTTTCCTGGTGGAGGGAACTAGTGCCTGTGTTCTGGTGGATGAGGCTGGATGTTGTCTTTCTGGTGGGTTCGTCCACGTCTGGTGGTGTGTTTTGGGGTGTCTGTGGCCTTATTATGATTTTAGGCAGCCTCTCTGTTAATGGATGGGGCTGTGTTCCTCTCTTGCTAGTTGTTTGGCATAGGGTGTCCAGCACTGTAGCTTGCTGGTCGTTGAGTGAAGCTGGGTCTTGATGTTGAGATGGAGATCTGTGAGAGATTTTTGCCGTTTGGTATTACGTGGAGCTGGGAGGTCTCTTGTGGACCAGTGTCCTGAAGTTGGCTCTCCCACCTCAGAGGCACAGCCCTGATGCCTGGCTGGAGCACCAAGAGCCTTTCATCCACACGGCTCAGAATAAAAGGGAGAAAAAATGGAAAGAAAGAAGAAAAGAGGATAAAATAAAATAAAATAAAGCAATTATAATAAAAAATAAGAAAAAAAATTATTAAGAGTAAATTTATTAAGAAAAAAATTTTTTTTTAATTTTTAAAAATAGATTTATTAACTTTTTATACTAAAAATAAGAAAAAAATTATTTAGAAAAAATTTATTAAGAAAAAAAATTTTTTAATTTTTTAAAATAAAAAATATGAAAAAACTTATTAAAAATTTTTTTAAAAATAGAAAATAAGGAAAAAATTATTAAGAAAACATTTATTAGGAAAAAAAAATTTTTAAGCCAAAAAAAAAAAAAAAAAAACGGACGGACCTAACCCTAGGACTAACGGTGAGAGCAAAGCTATACAGACAAAATCTCACCCAGAAGCATACACATCTACACTCACAAAAAAAAGGAAAAGGGGAAAAGTTAATATATCCTGCTCCCAAAGTCCATCTCCTAAATTTGGGATGATTCGTTGTCTATTCAGGTATTCAACAGATGCAGGCACATCAAGTTGTTTGTGGAGCTTTAATCCGCTGCTTCTGAGGCTGCTGGGAGAGATTTCCCTTTCTCTTCTTTGTTCGTACAGCTCCCGGGGTTCAGCTTTGGATTTGGACCCGCCTCTGCGTGTAGGTCGTCTGAGGGCGTCTGTTCCCCGCCCAGACAGAACGGGGTTAAAGGAGCAGCTGATTCGGGGGCTCTGGCTCAGTCAGGCCGGGGGGAGGGAGCGGTATGGAGGAGGCGGGGCGAGCCTGCGGCGGCAGAAGCCGGCGTGACGTTGCAGCAGCCTGAGGCGCGCCGTGCGCTCTCCCGGGGAAGTTGTCCCCGGATTACGGGAGCCTGGCCGTGGCGGGCTGCACAGGCTCCCGGGAGGGGCGGTGTGGAGAATGACCTGTGCTCGCCCACAGGCTGTTTGGTGGCGGCAGCAGCAGCCTTAGCGTCTCATGCCCGTCTCTGGGGTCCGCGCTGATAGCCGCGGCTCGCGCCCGTCTCTGGAGTTCGTTTAAGTGGCGCTCTGAATCCCCTCTCCTTGCACGCCGCGAAACAAAGAGGCAAGAAAAAGTCTCCTGCCTCTTCGGCAGCTGCAGACTTTTTCTCGTGCACCCTCCCGGCTAGTTGTGGTGCGCTAGACCCTTCAGGCTGTGTTCACGCAGCCAACCCCAGTCCTCTCCCTGGGATCCGACCGAAGCCCGCGCCTCAGCTCCCAGCCCCCGCCCGCCCCGGCGGGTGAGCAGACAAGCCTCTCGGGCTGGTGAGTGCTGCTCGGCGCCGAGCCTCTGTGCGGGAATCTCTCCGTTTTTCCCTCTGCGTCCCTGTTGCTGTGGGATCCGCGCTGATAGCCGCGGCTCGTGCCCGTCTCTGGAGCTCGTTTAGGCGGCGCTCTGAATCCCCTCTCCTTGCGCGCCGCGAAACAAAGAGGCAAGAAAAATTCTCTTGCCTCTTTGGCAGCTGCAGTCTTTTTCCCGGACTCCCTCCCGGCTAGCACCGAAGCCCGAGCCCCAGCTCCCAGGCCCCGCCCGCCCCGGCGGCTGAGCAGAGAAGCCTCTCGGGCTGGTGAGTGCTGGTCGGCACCGCTCCTCTGTGCGGGAATCTCCGCTTTGCCCTCCGCACCAATGTGGCTGCGCTCTCCTCCGTGGCTCCGAAGCTTCCCCCCTCTGCTACCCGCAGTCTCTGCCCACGAAGGGGCTTCCTAGTGTGTGGAAACCTTTCCTCCTTCACAGCTCCCTCCCACTGGTGCAGGTCCCGTCCCTATTCTTTTGTCTCTGTTATTTCTTTTTTCTTTTGCCCTACCCAAGTACGTGGGGATTTTCTTGCCTTTTGGGAGGTCTGACGTCTTCTGCCAGCGTTCAGTGGGTGTTCTGTAGGAGCAGTTCCACGTGTAGATGTATTTCTCATGTATCTGTGGGGAGGAAGGTGATCTCCACGTCTTACTCTTCCGCCATCTTCTTCAAATATTTTTGATCATGAACCAAAGAAAAATAATATATCATGTCCTGATATGCATATGCTTATACATTATATATAAGAGGAAAATTAAGTCCTCCAAAATAACACCCTCACTATGTGTGATGCACTCTGATATTTTGGATTAGGTTCCATTCTCCTTCCTTTTTAATGCTGGTTTCCACCCACTAAACTGATTTTACAACCCCTTGGAACACAGAGGGTAGATCAGTAGCTACAAGGTGGGGAGCTGGCTCCACCAAGTGGTGAGGAAAGGGATGTGCAGGTCACAGCCCCTTCTGGAGACCACACTGCCAGGCTGCAGCTGCCTTCTCCTCCATTGCCTCTCCTACTCCTTCCCACACACACACCCCTTGCTTCAAAATATGTGTGTTCTGTGCTTTCTGTGCTTTTTTCACACTCCAAGAAAATATCGTTCTGTTCTACTCCCTTGTTTTATAGAAACTGGAGCTTACAAAAGTTCGTGACCTGCACAAACCAATTAGTAACACAGCCAAAGAATCCAAGTCTTCATAACTCCCTATTAAGTCACACTGTCATTTTCTTAATATTCAAATGCCAAGCGAAGAGGAAGGGGAAGACTTGTGATTTTTTCTTGGGCCCTAAACCCATACTCTAAGGGATAACTGAGGCCTTACCCATCAGAAGGACCCTAAAAAACATTTAGCTGTGATTTTGTTGCTACTGTTTGTTTTTTTCAGTAAGCCATCGACATTGGTGCTGGTTATAGATATTGGGGAGTACCCAAAGCAAGACAAAGTCTAAACATTTATTTAGGAGTGTTCAAGTCATGTTCATTTCACTTGTACACACTAACTGCTTAGCGTCCGTGCCTAGTTGCTACACAGGCTATCAATGGCTATGAATAACATTAAATGTGAGATTGTTTATATTTTACTTTAACATTAAACTTATATTTATGCAATACTTTTGATTCATCTGATCACACAAGTTAAACAAACTTAGGAAATATTAGCAAAACATATTCAACAGGTAGCAGTGCAGCGAGGTAAACTGCTGCTTGAGGTTGGAGGTGAGGGTGGAGCATATGCTGAGTAAGGGTCCAGCCCTGCACACTTTGCCCCTTCACCTCTAACCTAAGCTGAAGTTTCTGCTGTGAAATAAAGGGACAGAGCCCGCTGATTGTTCTGGCTCAGCCCAGGTGATCAAACTGTGCTGATTAAACACTTTTGTGAACAATCTGGTACCTTCCCTGGAGTGCTCACGACTCTCCACTAGTTTAACAGCTGCTCCGTATGCTAACCAGCTGTCCTGGCCTGCAGTCCAGAGCCTCTTCCAAGATGGGCTCTGAATCTGTCTGGTCACTAATGGATCCCTTAGAAACGATCTCTAGCTCCACTTGTATGAAAGCATTGATAAGGGGCAGTGTCCTGGACTGCCTGCAAAGATGAGCCTGATGCCTTTCTCCCCGGCTGCCTCCAGCTTTATGTTTGTCTCCTCCTCATTGTTCTTCTCCCCCCTGCCCCGTTACCACAGCACCGCCCCCCACTTCATTCCCTTTCTCACCAACAAGTGTGCATGCCCATGCATGAGAGCACGCATACACAAGGTCATCACATATGCTCCCCTTTAAATGCAAGCTGCACCCTTGACGTAGAGGTCCTCTGCGAAGGACATACTTCTCCAGAAGCAGTAAGAATATAGGCCAAGTTTACCTTTGGCGAGAATAACAAAATCAGAATGACTCAGGGTGCCTTTGGAATGGTGCTGTTTCCATAGTACTTAATGACAAAGCTCACAAAGCTTTTCTGTCAATAAATGCTAGAGGTTTCATTTCCCAGGATCCTGTCCAAAGCCAGAGGGAAGCATTTTCCTCATAAAGTAACTGCATAATATATTGTATCATAATACTTTAATAGAGTAGTGACATTGCTTAGATCTTGACATTTTTTATTGAAGTGTAGTTGCTGTACACTATTATATAAGTTACAGGTGTACAATATAGTGATTCACAATTTTAAAGGTTATAGTTATTATAAAATATTGGCTATATCCCCCATGTTGTACAATACATTCTTTTTTTTTTTTAATTAATTAATTAATTTATTTATTTTTGGCTGTGTTGGGTCTTCGTTTCGGTGCGAGGGCTTTCTCTAGTTGCGGCAAGCGGGGGCCACTCTTCATCGCGGTGCGCGGGCCTCTCACTATCGCGGCCTCTCTTGTTGGGAGCTCAGGCTCCAGATGCGCAGGCTCAGTAGTTGTGGCTCATGGGCCTAGTTGCTCCGCGGCATGTGGGATCTTCCCAGACCAGGGCTCGAACCCGTGTTTCCTGCATTGGCAGGCAGATTCTCAACCACTGCGCCACCAGGGAAGCCCTACAATACATTCTTGTAGCTTATTTTATACCTAATAATTTGTATCTCTTAATCCCCTACCCCATATTGCCCCTCCCCCCTCCCCACTGGTAACCACTAGTTCATTCTCTTTATCTGTGAGTCTGCTTCTTTTTTGTTATATTCACTAGTTTGTTGTATTTTTAAAATTCCACATATAAGTGATATCATACAGTATTTGAATCTTGACATTTCTTTAAAAGTTTTATTCATTTCTGAAAGAACCCCAGACATTCACACAAACTCTTAAACTCCTTGCTTTGCTTGTTCTCCCATGATTTATTACATATAATTATTGAAATGGTGAGGACCGAGATGTGTCTATAGAACAGCTGAGGAGGAATATCCCATCATTTGTGAAGAGTGTTGTGACCTCTTGTGCTTTAAACTCATCACATCTGTTTGAAGTAGGTAGAATGATACTGATCAGACGTACATAACCTGTCATCTTCATAAGCTTCAAATGAAAAAACAAAATAGAGTTTAATACTGCCACTTACCTTCAACAGTTACATTGAGATGGTAGTGCATATCTTACTCAGAGTTATGAATTGATATGCCCAGCACAAAATAAATAGCTTTTAAAATTCTTAGCTTTTTTATTTAAAAATTAAATCATATAGAGTTGATGTAGGATCTGCCAACTGGAAGCACACTGGAATAGGGCAGTTGCCTTCAAAAGCTGACCTATGGACTGGATGCATTAGAATTACCCAGGGAGCTTTACTAAACAGTACAGATGCTCAGATCCTAACCCAGAGGGCAGTGCACAGCCAGGTGTGATGACCACTAACTAAGGTTTTCCAAGAGTGTTCCTTTAGACAAAGTCCCCCCAGAAATGTTGCACCCACAGAGAAATTTGGGAAGCACTGCACACTCTATCAGATACTTCAGAGATTTATAATGTGCCTCATCATATTATAGGATTTTGGAAGTCCTGCCATAAACAAACTAGTTTAGCCCAGCATTTCCCAAACTTACATGATCTGTGACCTTGAAATCCAATCTTTGCATAATACCCAATCAAGATTTTCCCAGGATATGGTTTAGGAGAAGGTAATCTACTATAGATTTACCAACAGGGGTATGGTGGGGAGAGCTCTCTCGGGAGAAGTCTACAGGAGTGGAGCTTATTAAGATTGGGAAGCACTGATCCGGAAGAACTAATGTTTATTTAGTGCCTGCTATATGCTAGGCAGTGGTTTGGGTTCTTTACCTACGTGGATTTATTAAATCCTCACAACATCCCCACGAGGTTATTTAAAGTTGAGAAAAGTGAGACTTTGGAAGACCTCCTCACAACGGTGAGTAGGTGTGAACTCTGGCTCTTTGACTTGAGCTTTGCTGTGGGAGGGAAGGAAAGTGAGGCCTCGGGTCAGTAGAAGGGTGAGCTAGCAGTGGCAGCTGCTGTTAAAACCTGCATTTTCCGAAAAGGCATTAATTGTAGCAATGATAGTCTATGTACTTAACTCATTTTAAAGTGCTTTCACTTCTTGAGAATTTTCAAGCAGAGCATCCTCCCATAGGTTTTTGATACCTGCTATCACCAAAAGTCAGGGTATTGCTCTATTTAAATTACCAGGATTTTAAATAAAATTCTAGCACCGTCTTCAGCATCTAGATCAATTATCAACTCTGTGGGTATGATTACCACTGTGCGCTTAAAATTAACCTTAAGTGACCAGGCCACTGACCTTGGGTCATAAGTCAAGGAAGGAGGGACACTCTCCCTGAGTCGTCACAGAGTCCTTGCAACTTCTAAAGCAAGAATACAATTTTATATCTTATGTGGAAGGTCATGATCCAGGCTATTGTATCATTTATTTGATTGCCTTTAAAGGAGAAGGGCCTATATACCATGGGGGTCAGAGGGAGTGGATTGGAGTGAGATCCCGAGAGTGGGGAAGGGGAGGTTTCCTACAGCCAAGAGCATTTATTGTAGGTGCCCGGAGCTCCAAATTCACCTCTTTCTCTCTTCTTCCAAATACTCTTTCCTCCTAGTCCTGCTTTCTTTAAAGCAGTTCATTTCCTTTCACCAGTCCTTGTCCTAGAATAGCTCATCAGAGTTTCTTCCCCCACTCGTCAAGCCGTTCCAGCGCCCCCCCGCCCCACCCCGGCCCTGTTCAGCCCATATGAGAAATGACCGTGTAAAGAATATCTCAACACCTGAAAAAACTACCTCTAAAGATTTTGTACATTTTATTATTAGTGTTCTCATGGAAAAGAGCCACATAGTAAATGTCTTTTAGAATTTAGTTCCAGAAATAAAAATTATATTAAAAATAGATTAATATTTTAACATATTATGTTATATATATATGGTAATGAGCCAGATTGCTTCTCTTTGCTACAAAAAAAAAGATGTTTTCTTTTTGGCCTTGAAAAAAATTTGATCCTCACTTACAGCATTATATAATTTTTTCCTATTTCTAATTTAGAAGTCATATTAAATACATGTGTGTCACCTGCAGTTCTTCTAAAAATAGCAATAAGTATGATACTTACTGATTTTTGAGCACTGCATATTTGCATTTTGTAAGCCCAAATTGCATTACAATCACTGCTGTTCCATGATTCAGATCAGGATACTCCAAAATTCGGGAGAAAGATGATTATCATCAAATGGGTATTGCTAGGAGTCTTCAAAAAATTTTAAGTGACTTCTTCTTATTACTGAAGTAATACCCATTTGTTGTAGAAAATTTAAATGGCAGGTGGACAAAAAATATCATCTATGATCCTATCAATCATTAGCATTTTGGCCTTCCAAATATGACTTGCCAAACATTTTTTAATTGCACATATATATTTCTTTAAACCAAAATGAACATCTTTCTATGTCATTGAAGGGAGAACACAAATAACATATATATAGAATCCATAACCAATTGTAATTATAATTGTAAGATGCTGCCAGAATTCTTGGACAAGAGGACTCAAGTAGTGTAAGTCAAATCAATAAAATTTATTTGTTCCAATGGTAGAGGTAGGCAATGGAATCATTCAGACCTACTTTATATCTTTTAATTTAATTTTTGAATTAATTTTTAAAATCAAAATTAAATAGAAAAGTATAGACCGAGAAGACCCACCCACCACTATCTTCATTCACCCTGTTCCTTCACCTGGTTTCCTATGGTAATGACTTTTTTAAAACATATTTGTGTTGTTTCCAACCCACTTTTATTTTAGACAGTACTGTGGTGAATGCTCTTCTTTATATGTCATTTCACATGTGTGAAAGTCTGTTTGCTCTTCTTTTTTTTTTTATTGAGGTATGGTTGATGTATAATATTATATAACTTTCAGGTGTACGACATAGTGATTCACAATCTTTAAAGGTTATACTCCATTTATAGTTATTATAAAATATTGGCTATATTCCCCATGTTGTACAGTATATCCTTGTAGCTTATTTTTTTTTAATATATATAGTAGTTTGTACCTCTTAATCCCCTTTCCCTATCTTGCCGCTCCCCACTTTCCTCTGCCCACTGGTAACCACTAGCTTGTTCTCTATATCTGTGAGTCTGTTTCTTTTTTGTTATATTCACTAGTTTGTAGTGTTTTTTAGACTCCACATATAAGTGATATCATACAGTATTTGTCTTTCTCTGTCTGACTTACTTCACTTAGCATAATACCCTCCTAGTCAATCCATGTTGTTGCAAATGGCAAAATTTCATTCTTTTTATGGCTGAGTAATATTCCATTGTATATATACCACATCTTCTTTATCCATTCATCTCTTGGACACTTAGGTTGCTTCCATATCTTGGCAATTGTACATAATGCTGCTATGAACATTGGGGTGCATGTATCTTTTCAAATTAGAGTTTTCATTTTTTTCAGATGTATACTCAGGAGTAGAATTGCTGGGTCATATGGTAGCTCTATTTTTAGTTTTTGGAGAACGCTCCATGCTGTTTTCCACAGTGGCTGCACCAATTTACATTCCCACCAACAGTGTAGGAGGGTTCCCTTTTCTCCCCACCCTCTCCAGCATTTGTTATTTGTGTTCATTTTGGTGATAGCCATTCTGACTGGTGTGAGGTGATACTTCATTGTGGTTTTAATTTGCATTTCTCTGATGATTAATGATGTTGGGCATCTTTTCATGTGCCTGTTGGCCATCTGTATGTCTTCTTGGGAAAAACATCCATTCAGGTCTTCTGCCCATTTTTAAATCATGTTGTTTGTTTTTTTTGATGTTGAGTTGTATGAGCTATTTATATATGTTGGATATTAATCTGTATTGGTTATATCATTTGCAAGTATTTTCTCCCATTCAGTAGGTTGTCTTTTCGTTTTAGGTAATGACTTTCTTTTTAACCACTTTATTGAAGTACGTTTGATGTAAAAAGCTGTACGTATTTAATATCACAACCTGATGCGTTTGGGGATAACTCTACACCCATGAAACCATCACCACCATCAAGGCCATAGACATATTTATCACCTCCCAAAGGTTTCTCCCCTATTATTATTATATAAGAACACTTAATATAAGATCTACCCTCTTTACAACTTTGAAGTATACAATACATTATTGTTAGCTATAAATATTATGCTATATAGTAGATCTCCAGAACTTATATTGCATAACTGAAATTGTACACTCTGACCATTAGTTTCTTGGGTTGGAAATAAGAGTATATATTACTTACTTAGACAAAAGGCAGAATATTAGATACATTCTTCCACACTTTGCTTTTTTTACTTAACAGCCTGCCCTGGTGATCTTCCATGTGAAAACCTAAAAAGCTTTGCCATTTTTTATAGCTATATAGTATATGGTTCTGTGGATGTACTATAGTTTACTTTGTCATCTATAGACCATCTTTTGCTGTTATGAACAGTGCCACAGTGAATATGCATGTATATACTTCATGTTACACACATGTGACTACAATTATAGGATGTTTTCCAAAATTAAAATTGCAGAGGCAAAGATAAGTACATTTTTTATTTTGATAGATGTTATCAAATTGACCTGTGCAAAGTTTATACCATCTTCCATCTCCATCAGAATGTTTCCGCATAGCCTCATATTATTTTTATTTGAAAAACTTTGTGTGATTTTTAAAAAGCAAATTCCATTCCAATGGTTCTGGCTTATTTGAGCTTATATTCTCTGAGCTCAAACCAATTGTTTAATATATTAATTCGAAGTTGGTATAGTCAACTCTTTATTATTTATTAAGATAGAAGGGAACCATGGCTCAGATATCCACAGTGGCAGATAATTCAGTAGTAATTCAATTCAACTTTGAAATGTATTACGACTTTTTCCCCATTAAGTTTTCTTTCCCAACAATGTCAGCATTAGGAAACGTTAACTCAGTTTTTTAGCACAAACTGGGTACTGATGGAAGAAGAAAGTGAAAAATTGGAAAGAAGTCAGTGTAGGATTCAGAATTTTACCACCTATCTCTGGGATCGTAGATGATATTTATTTTGTTCTTTTGATACCTATATCTGTATATTTTTAAATGTTACAACATGCTCAGATTACTTATGTAAAAAAATAGCCATAGTTACTGTTAAAATGAAATGCCCAACACAAGTATAATATTTCATTATTTTCAGCCTGAGAAGTGTAAACCCTTAAGGGAAACAATATTAAGTAGCACTAATTAATCAATTAATATAAATTTTAATGAAATTAGTTCCAACATATTAAAAATCGCTTGTTACCACGTGCTGCTTAGAGAGTGGAGAAGCCACGTGTAAATAGTGGAGAGTTTATGAGGTTGGATTGACCTCAGTATAAGCCTCTGGCAGAGAGGGAATCAGCGGTACAGAGATGTCTGATTTGGCCTTTCTCTCCCCTTGCAGCATCTTCCTCAAAGAGCTGGAGAAGTATGAGCAGCTGCCTGAGGATGTGGGACACTGCTTTGTTACCTGGGTAACCGACCTGAGCTTCTTCTCCTCCCACTGTCACATGCTTTCCAGGAATGCAGATGCTACCAGATGACATCACTGTTCAGTGCCTGAGCTGATTGGTGTCACTGAACTTCCAACACAGGACCAGGGGCTCTAGAGAGGGGCCCTGAGTAGGTCTGAGAGAAGCAGTCTCTCCCTGAGGAGCAGAGCCCTCCTTGGGAAAGGTCCTTAGATGGTGTGTCCAAGCTCCACCTTAAGTTCTCTAAAAACTTTCTAAAATTGAGACGTCAGGAGATTGGAACAAGACCACCACCCTGGGTAGAAGAACTACTCCAGCTCCATCCACGAGTTGTTTTGTTTTTAACAGGATGAGGATTAAGGAATTAGAACTTTAGAAATCCACCAAACTATTGTTTACATTTTCTTCCTTACTAGAGAGCAGACTCCTTGAGTATCCATCCCAATTCTGACCTACAGGATGCATATCTAGTCATTCCCTTTCTTGGGCCAAGAAAATGGGCTGAATGTACTAGGTTCTACTTATACAAACAGAAACATTAGTCTCTGTTAGTATCTCTGTGCCACATTATCCTGAGTTCAGGTTCATGGTATGAGTGCCAACTTCTTGAGGGAAGTCCACCTAGTACAATAAGTGCAACTAAACATGGAAATCCTTCCCCAGGGCCAGGAGCTCTAATATTCAACAGTTAACTAATTATAACTTCCACTCAAAATGGGCTAGTTACTTTTCCAAATGTTTTCACTCTTCAGAGAGTTTGTGCTCATAACAGCCCTCTGGAATAGGCAGGGCTATGGTTATGTTTTATATTCTATATATGGAAACATTTCAGAGGAGCTAGGACGTTGGCTAGCCCACTGACATGTAATTAATATCACAGCTCATCCCACAGCTCAAGACCTGAGTTACTTCCGTTTTCTGAAACCATAACATTTGCTTCCTGGCATACTCTCATTTCTTAAGGAAGTCTCAGACTGCCATCTTATTTTGTGCTAATACATTTTTCACCTCTAAATACGTGGGCCCATGCACAGTTCACATTAGTGCTGATAAATAATTTATGATCCCTTGCATGGCCAATGTAGAGAAAAAATGAGATTGACCATTAAGTGAAGGTTTTGGGGGGGTTTTTTTGGTATCTTGTTTCATACATTTTGTGGATTTGCCTTACCATCGACCATAAGTATGGTTTATCAACATCTCTTAGGGATGATGAATGCCTCCCAGGTAGTATATAAACCCTAAAATTGGTTTCAGAAAACCTTTAATGATTGTGTAAAATATGCACATTTTGCCAAGAATTATCCCAAAGTGACTTTCTTAAGTCTTATAATCTTAATTTATGAGTGTAGTGCAGGAGTAAAGGGTAGAAAGAGTTGTTTGCAATGTATTGAACAGCAACAGTTATTACCAAGAAGCCTGAAGGCAGCTAGCCTGGGCTCCACCACTTTGTAACTATGGGAATTTAAAGTTACTTAACCAACCTTACGCCACCATTTTCACATCTGTAAAATGGGGATGATAATAATAGAACTGACCACATAGGGTTCTCATAAGGATCAAATGAGTTAATATATATAAAGAACTTGGGAAAGTGGTGGCATAAATGAAACCTGTTATAATTAAAACATAGCTAGGCTGCTTTCTTAGAAGAGGACACCCCCAATGTTGTATAGGCACGAGGATGGGGAGCATTTCACAAAAGGGAAAAGTGCTTGGTGGCCAAAGTACACACACCCTTTCCAATGGAAAGGCTGTGAAACACTGACCCAGAGGATCCCAAAGACATAAGAAATGAATTTTCACCAAGCCATAAAATTCTTGACTTGAAGTAGCAATCTGGTTAGCACTCATTGTTCACACCCTGCCCCAGAGTGTCACCCTGCTTTCCTTTCCCCCATCATTGCTTCTGGGAAGTGGGGGATGGTAGCATAGGCGTTTGACATGCCCTACAAACTACCGCCAGTGGAGACATTTGGAGTTCTAGCAGATCTCCCTCTGAGATCACACTTCGTTTTCATTCTTTGGCTTTTGTTTTCAGAGCAAATGCTGTCATTTTTCAAGATGCGAAGCACAATTGTAGGTAATCCAAAAAGGGGGATAATCTCTCAATAAATTCTGTCCAGCTTCAGGATACATGAGGATATGTGAATTTTTTTTTTAATTCTATCTAGCACTGACTAGTATTAAAATGAGCTCACTTTCAGTGAGCTTTCTCCCCCTGCTGATAGGAAAAAAACATCCCAAAGTTTGTAAGGGGAGCACAGGCCCGATGAGCCCAGGACATCTGCCACAGATAATCCTGTATCACGCAATATCTGAGGGTTTACCTGTGCAGCCCTTGCTGGCACAGTCAACAGAAGGGAGCAACTAATGGATGCTGTCCTATTATTGTTTTTGTTTTTTTAGGCAGACAAATTTCAGATGTACGTCACCTACTGTAAAAACAAGCCTGATTCCAACCAGCTGATCCTGGAGCATGCAGGCACCTTCTTTGATGTAAGCTGTGAATTTCCATCCTTGAACCACTGATGAGCAGGTGGAAATTGCTTCTCTACTTTGAGATCGTGGGTTTTTAGCTATCCTTTGTTCCTCATTTTTCTTTACTGGCCCCTCCAAACCTCTCTCTCATGGATAAAACATGGAGAAAAACAAAAGCAGTGTTTATCTTTTGTTTTACTCCATCCCATCTCAAGTGCTGTGGTTTTGGATAAGGCACATTTGCCTCCGTGCCTCCACAGCGAATCCAGCTAGCCATAAATCTCACAAGCAGAGGAGGCGTACTAGGATATTCCACTTCTACTGCATATATAGCTCCTCAAACGTAGGGGTTCCTCAAAGTGTGCTCTCAGCCCAGCCACATCAGCATCACCTGAGAACTTATTAGAAATATGTATTTTGGACCCCACTCTAGATCTATTGAATCAGAATCCCCAGGGCTGGAGCCCAGCAATCTGAGTTTTAAGGAGCCCTCCAGGTGACTGATACCCGCTCAAGTTTGGGAGTCACTGACTACTCTAATGCAATTGTTTCAACCTTGACTGCCCATTGGAATTACCTGGGGAGCTTTGAAAAATAGTGATTCCGGTCCCAGCCCTGATTTTGATATGACCAGCCTGGGTTTGGCCTGGGCATTGAGAGTTTTAAACATTTCCAGGTGAGAGTAACGTGCAGCCAGGGTTGAGCACTTATGCTGTAATGGAAGCCAAGAGAAGACTCAGAGCCGATGTACCATGTGTGGTCCTCTGGTTTTGGGTGAGGATGCAATCCTGTTGGTGAATGATGGTATATATACTGCTGGTCCCCAGAGAGTGACAGAATCAAACGGGTCACTGCAGGATGCACGGGAAGAACAGAGGGAGAAAAAAAATGAGAATAAAAAGTGAAGTTCAGTGAGAGATAGGTGGCAGCAGTGATGGCCATTCTGGTAGTCATATCATTTTAGTATCTATCAATTTAACTTTCTGCCTACCTCATTCCATCTATAAATCTTTGAATGTCTACTGTATGCAAGATAGTGTGCCAGGCCCCATGGGGAGTCAGACATTCAAACATGGTTCCCATACTCAAGTTGACAAAAGAAACTTTCTCTGAGCCTCTTTCTAGGCTGACGCTGCTATAACAGAAATGATTCTACAAGTGTCCTGTTGCTCAGCAAGGAAATGACACTTGAATGGGTAAAAGCCAGACAAGAAAAAACATACGTGATTTTTAACAATGGAGTATTACTATGGAAATGGTCCCAAAGTGGAATTTCTGAGGTTATATTTGTTTAAACAGAAAACCCAAGAAAAGTCTTCCTCTAACTTGGTATCAGAATTTGACTATCATCTGGGATGCCCTATAGCGCTATTATCTCTGCTTAATAATGTATTTCTCTTAAGACATTTCTGGTTATTTATCAACAGTAACCAGAAGGGTCTCTTTGAAGTTTTAAATGCACCGTGTCCTGTTTTCCACTTCACATTTTTCTGAACACACATGTCCCGTGCTCTGAGCACGCCTCAGACTCTTCTGCTTCCTTATCTTTGCTCACGCTGCTCTCCCTGCCTAGAATGGATTGTGAGCCCTCTGCACACACAGGTGCGGGCGCGCACGCAGGCCCACACAGACACTCTTAGAAGTCTTCCTAGCCTTCAAAGGTCACGTGTTGCTTCCTGCATGAATCCTTGCCTCTCTCTATGCGTGCAGTATCCTTTGTGTCTCTCTACGGCGTTTGTAACAATCTGCCTTCCGGCAGGTTAACAGTGGACCTTTCTATTACACATACCTTCCCCCACCTGTGAGTCCCTTGAGGTTGACTGATGGTTTGCCTGGTTCATTTTGTACATGTTACAATGTCTGGTGCTAAACTGTGTTCTCCTCTAGTCCTACATTCCTCATATCCCTGTTTCTAGACTTTGAGTTGCAAGTCAGATATACTCCAAATTTCACACCCCACTCCCCATTTTCCAACGTCATGCCTGATGAGCCTCTACGTTAGTTGGGGAGGCCAGTGGAAGCCGGAAAACCAGCCCAGTAGCAGTTCCTGGAGCTTGGCCCAGAGGTGGGGCGGGAGAGCAGTAAACTCTCCTGACTGTTCCCAAAGCATTCCAGAAAGCATCATCTTTGTAGCTTTCCCCCTTCCATCAGAAGGGGTTCCCTAAATTCTGCACCTAGAAACCATCTACTTTAGGCCCTCCTTCTATAAGAGATAAACCCCCAATAAAGACAGTCTTATTATCCATTATTGCAAAGAGAGCACAGAAAATTCAAGTCCAAGAAAGACCCGCACATTGACATGATCCGGAATTTTCTACTCCAAGCGTGGGAACCGTGAGGCTGCGGTGTCTGGTGCCATGTTGATGACTAAGCTTGGTTGGGCTGACCCAGCCTCTGGAGGCCGCCCCTTCCTCACTGTCCCCGTGAAGCCTTCCCGAACTGGCACCTTGTCAGAGAGGGAAGCCTGTCAACGGTGTGTTACTGCCTGTCCTCTCCTGCCAAAGCCCCCAAGTAAACTCACAATGTTCATTTGCCCAATAGGGTCAAGCTGTCAGCTGTTTGCCCATTTTCCTTGAATAAGTCCTGCTATAACTACACACCTCTAGGGAAGAGGCAAATGAGTGAGAACATTGCTACTTTCTGGGATAGTTGGCAGAAAGTGGAAATTTTTTTATATTATTATTCCCTCTTTTATTATTATCACCCTCTTTCATAGCCGCGTCGCAAGTCCTATCTTGTCGAGCTTTAAAATGTTTCTTGTACTCCTCCCAACGCTTTGTTCTCACTAATCTTTGTTTATGGCAAGCCCCCACATTACACACCTGGAGATACAGATGTATATTATACACATATGTAAAGGGTACAATTTGATTGTTTAGTATACTCACAGAGATGTGCAACTATTTCATCATCTCATAAAGCAACCCCACGCCCTTTAGCTATCAGCCCTCCACCTTATCCTCCTTCCTACTCCCCCAGCTCTAAGCAAACAATGATCTATTTCCTATCTCTATAGATTTTCCTCTTCTGGACATTTCATTAAAAATGGAATGATATAATATGTGTTCTTTTGTGACTGACTTCTTTCACTTAGCATAAAGTTAAGATTCATCTATGTTGTAGCGTCTCAGTACTTCATTCCTTTTCATGGCCAAATAATATTCCATTGTATGACTATACTACATTTTGTTTTTTCATTCATCAGTTGATGGAGATTTGGGTTGTGTCCACCTTTTCACTGCTTTTAATAATACTGCTGTGAACATTTTATGCAAGTCTTTGTGTGGACATATGTTTTGATTTCTCTCAGGTATATACCTAGAAGTGGAATTGCTGGATCATATGGCAACTCCGTGTTTACACACTCGGACTTTTGCAGTAATCTCTGAACTGGTCTCTCTGTCTCTATTTCCCAGCTTCCACCCTCTGTGTTGCTATTAGGCTTATATTAATCTTTCTGAAACATTGCTTTCACCATGTTTTGCTTCTATTTAAGATCTACAATACTTTACCCCTGAGAAGCTCCCCATCACATCCTAATTCATTCTTCTAGCTCCACCCCATCAATGACCTACATCCATCTTCTTATCTAAGTGTATTTTCACTTTTCTAGAATCTAGGTGTGATCCTCTGTACTGCTCAGGTATGGTCCTCATTATCATCTAAAGATACAATGATTATTTCCTGTGTGTTTTGGTTTATACATTTTTCTCTTTATAGAATGCCATTCCTCCTCCTTTTCCCATCAAAGAGCAGTTTCTCGTAGTTGTGTGCCCTTTTCCCTTTTCTCCTCTCTCCTTAACCCAGCCCATCTCCTCCCAGAAGACATACATGCACATGGCCCTCTGTGTCTAACGGTGCCTGTTTTTAATCCCTATAGGAGATACAGCAGCGGCACGGTCTGGCCAACTCCATCTCTTCCTACCTAATTAAGCCCGTCCAGAGGATCACTAAGTACCAGCTGCTCCTGAAGGTATCTCCCCTCCCCTCTCTGCCACCCTGACTACACTGTTGACCAGGCCCAGGGAGTCCCAGCTTTGCCCAAGGATGGGAAAGCTTCCACCTGAAGACCTTTCCTCTACCTGGAGCAGAACTTCAGAGATGAGCCCACGCTGGCACTGCTGGTTCTAGACTGCATGTTCTATCCCATGAAATTCCAGATGCTTATTGGGGTGGGGGAGAGGAGAAATGGGAGCAGGAATGGATTGTGACTATTTTCACATGCATCCACCACCGCACAGCTTTTAGTGACTGCCACCCCAGGCACTGGCTGGTACATAGAGTCTCTCCTGTCGTTCCCTTTTGGGCAGATTCCCCCTGGTGGCCCCTGCTTCCGATGGGATCCGGGGTCAAGGTGTTAGGGGCAGTGCCAGTCTACGTGGGCCGTGGAGGCCCAGGGCAGCACCTACCATTGCCTTAATCTCCATGTTTGTCAAGACTAGGAGGTTTCAGAGAGGAAATAGTTAAAAAGAACATATTAAAACACAGTGGCACTCTGTATCTGTAGGACCCCATATGTTAGGGGTTCTTCTGGAGCCAACCAAGAGATTTGGGTTTTTTCCAAAATCTTTTTCTTTAAAAGTCAAATAATCAAATTATGTAAAATACTGAGTGACTTGGGCTGATTCTTCTCAGAGAAGGACACACTGACAGTCTGAAAATATGACATTTCCCCACAGAAAGCCTGGGAAATCAATATCATAGGCAGGTATATAACCTGTATCTATATTAATTCTTAATGTGCAAGCGTGGAGTTTTCCCTAAGTTTTAATATTTTGCTCGTCGCTCCTCAAATGCAAAGGATAAAGGAATAGGGAGAGGCATGTCATAAGTAGTATAGTTCCAGAGAAAATCTGATGAAGTTCAGCTCTGTGAGATGCTTGCTGAACCTCACATGTTCTATCTGCTTCACTAAATCTGAAAACCAGTCTAGTTTCAAATCTAGATTCTAGTCACGTTGGAGTGTGCTCAGCTTTCCAGTCTGTGGGGTCTTCCTGCCTTAGCACTTGTAGCTCTGTGATAAGAGGAGTGGGGGCAGCAGTGAGTCATGCCCTGACCTCTCTTCTCCCCTCTGGATCAGGGCAGGGCCCTGCACCGTCCTTCTTCCCCTTCAGCCTCCTCCTTCAAACCTTCTCCTTCTTCGACTCCAGAAAGAGACAGTGGGCTTCACTTCCAGGCCCTCCAGTCTCCCAACCCTGCAGAAATGACTTAGAGAATCACCACAGGGCATCACGCCCTTGGCCTTTATTGAGACTGGTATCAGAAATAACTATGTGCAGAACATCACGGCTGTTTGGGCAGAACCGCTGCTGGCATTTTGAGGATGCCATCCTGTCTGTTTTTGAAGTTTCTTATATAAAGACTCACAGAAATTCTCCTAAGATCTCGGAGTGGTGGCGAGAGGCTTCTCTTCTGAAAAATTGGTGTGCTTCCTACCTTTAAATCACAAGAGCTCGAAGTCCTTCTTTGCCTTTGACTGTCAGATAGTTAGCATCCGCTTTTGCGGTTACTTACAGGAATTTCTCCTTAGCCAGATTTCTGTGTATAATTATCCTCTCCTTCTCTAGCCCACTTGATGCATGACCCTTCTAAATGATTTTTCTTGTGCCAGAAGATTTTTTTTTTGATTTATTTTTGTGGTTTTCAAATTTAAGTATCCCAAAGCCTTTCTGGGAGATAGTGGGGTTGTGCATTGAAAAAACAAAACAAAACTGGCTTGCCCACCCACACTGCCAGGGTCTTAAATCAATTAAGATGCAGTTCAAAAAGAAATATAGTTTTTCACCTCTCCCTGTTAATCCCATAAGGCTGAAGTTCCTAGGATGAATTTTGTGACATGGACAAGGGAGGGAAGTAGAGGATGGATGGGCTTCCCTGTGTTTTGCTTTAGGCAGATGGAGGGGTGGGCTCTGAGCCTTCATTCTGTAACTGGATGTTTTAGGAAGAGAGGACCGTGCAGGTAACTGAGAAGGGAGACAGTGAAGTAGGGGGGAATTTGTTGTAGAGACATTGAAAAATTATTTGGGACAAAAAAGAGTTAAGATAAATTTGACTTCTTTTAAATGTGCTGGTAGCAGAGTGCTTGCAGAGTAAAAGAAAAATAGTTTGCTTTTACTATAAATAAATAATATGGGATTTATTTTCTTATTAAAGTTAGTTTTATTCCGAGTAAATTGATATTTAATTATCAGTATCCTCTGTGGTTCCTCCCTTTAGGTGTTGCATGAAAGTGAAAGTCAGTGTTCAATAGTCTGCGTGTAAATCTGCTACAGCTGTCCTTTTGGAGTCTAAATTAAATGTGGAGCCTTCTCCGTATCGTAAACCATAGCAGGGATCTGAGGAGAACTCATTGGTTTTGCTAGTTGATCGGTGGACTTGCCAGATTGCTTTGGGAGGTTAAACTAATTGGTGTTTTCTGTTGCAAACTGAAGCATATTTCTTTTTTTTTTTTTTTGGCTGCGTTGGGTCTTTGTTGCCGCGTGCAGGCTTTCTTTAGTTGTGGCAAGAGGGGGCTACTTTTCGTTGCAGTGCACAGGCTTGGCATTGCGGTGGCTTCTCTTGTTATGGAGCACAGGCTCTAGGCACGCAGGCTTCAGTAGTTGTGGCATGCGGGCTCAGCAGTTGTGGCTCCCAGGCTCTAGAGTGCAGGCTCAGTAGTTGTGGCACGTGGGCTTAGTTGCTCCAAGGCATGTGGGATTTTCCTGGACCAGAGCTCGAACCCATGTCCCCTGCATTGGCAGGTGGATTCTTAACCACTGTGCCACCAGGGAAGTCCCTGAAGCATATTTCTTATTTTTCTCTTATGTTTCTGCCTAGAAGTTCCTTTGATGATGTATGAGAACAGGTTGGGAGGATTAAAATTAGGAAAGGATGGGGAGAATCAGAGAACTTCAGGTTGGCAGAAGTAAATACAGCTTTCTAAACGATGATGCTATTATACTGACTGGAACCAAGGACAGAGCTGAGAACTGATCATGTCTACCTCCCAAACATGTACTCTGGGCAGTTCACCTCTTCTTTGGACACTCAAAGCTCTCTTCTTCATATGGAAATGTATCCAAGATAACACAAAGGCTTGGATTCTCATATCAGATGCTCATTAATCAGATAATCTTACCAAGTATAAAGCTTTACTAATAATTTCAAAGATACAAATAATCCCAAAACAGAGGTAAAACACAGAGAGAAGATCACCAATAGCTCCAAGTCCTTTCTTACAGCATCGGGATGTGCTGTAGCCCTGATTAACATGCAAGGTTTCTAAATGATGTATGTTGCATCCTATCGCTTACCCTGGAGAGAGCCATTTTGGTCATGAAATGTAATCACTTTTTACTTAGACAGTTGTGTAGCTTATGTGATATTGCCCATGGATTCTAGGTTTGTTTGCCATGAGAAGTCCTAGACAGACCAGATATATCCTACTAACAGCACTCCATAAATAAGTACTCTCCTGCTAGCAAGTACTACTAGTTTGTCAAGAGGTCTGTCATTAATGTGTTTATAAGGTTTGATCTTGTCAACTTCTTTCTTTCCTGGAAATGCATCCACACCCATCCACCCGTTCCCTGCCTTCCCTTACACCATTCCTTCTCTCCTCTACAGAAGGAGAGAGTATGGATTGTAGATCTCTTAACTTCTTCCTTCCCAGTGTCAAAGTGAGCAAGATACGATAACCCTGATAGGAATAATGAAAGCCAGCATGCCTCTGGTTTGGGTGAAATCATTCCGAGTGGTCTTTATGGTTACTAAAATAGTTGGAAATTGTCTTTTCTCCATCAACCAGATACTATATATCTTTTATGGATATAGTAATGACCTAGTCTCCAATGAGGGTGTAAAAGAGAGGACACAGTCCAGGAGGGCAGGTGGAAGACAGGTTGGCGTGGTGGATGGAGTACTTGGATTTGGATTCAAGAGACCTGGATTCAGGCTCCTGCATGGCCTCTAGTGAATTCTATAACGTGGGGAAAATCTCTGTCCCTATTAATCACAGTGTCCTCATCTGACAATGCAAGGACTAATCCAGAATCCCATCTATTGGCCCCAGGTTAGGAACTCCTGATCCGTATGATCTAAAAATCTTTTATAACTCTGAACAACTATGCCTATAATGTCCGTAACCCCAAGTTGCTCCCAGTACGGTGGAAGTCATTCAGGCAGTAGAGGTGTGTAAATAAAAGTGGTGCTGGCAGTAGGCATGCAGTGATGTATGAGTGCTGTGTGTCCTTTGCACACCATTTGTCTCCCCTTTATGATCACACAGTACTGCACCTCTGTTCATGTGTTTTGCCAGGGGTATTCCCTGACCTCCAGGAGGTCAGTCGAGTGACAGAGAAAGCCCTAGTTGCTGACTTCTAGTGCCAGCCATTTGGGAGTTGGGTTGAATTGAGTTAGTTTGGATTAGACTGAGCTGAGGAAGCTCAGTCTGGGAAAAGCATGGTGGTTGAATTCTTTGGAGATAACCTTTCCACCCCACTGCACTTTCCTTATACCTCAGAGGGGACCATTACAGAGAATGAAGCTGGTATATAATTCCTTGAGGAATTGGTGTATAATTGCCTTGAGGGGTTAGGTAGCGGGAGGGTGGGGAAGCTGGGGGAAACAGTTCTCAATGTATCTGGACTTTTTTCGCAGGAACTTTTAACTTGCTGTGAAGAAGGGAAAGGGGAGCTCAAGGATGGCCTGGAGGTGATGCTCAGTGTCCCAAAGAAAGCCAATGATGCCATGCACGTCAGCATGCTGGAAGGTAGCTGTCCTCTCAGCCTCCTCAGGGGAGCCTTCTCCTTTCCTAAGACCATGAAGCTTGTGTCATGGGAGGAAAGTGGCATGAAGTCAGGCAAGGGGCCAAGCTAGAAGAGAGGAGAAATGGCAAATTGTTACATAGGTCCTGGGGAAGCGTGAGAGGAGATCCACAGGGGCTAGCTCGGCTAACACCTGCCTCCAGGCCTGTGCCGAATCAAATATGTGGACAACTTGCTGCCTGAGAGGTAGAGTAGGACAGGCTGTCATCCTTACTATAAATGTGCTAGAGCCCTGACCCACAGCAGCCCTCTTCCTCTGCATAACATTTGCGTTGCATTTGTCATCAGAATAAGTAGAAATCCTGCACATACACACACCCACCGTCTTTAGCCTTGTACCCTGCTCTTTTTTTTTAATACTAAAATATACATAACATAAAGTTTACCATCCTAACCATTTTTAAGTGTGCAGTTCAGTTGCATTAAGTACATTCACGTTGGTATGCAGCTACGCTCACGCCCTTCCTAGCTGGTAAGAAAAGTCCAGCCAGCTAAACCTGACAGGACTTTGCCGAAGCACATTCATCGGCTGGAACCATGCTCTTGGGACCCAGAAACCTGGTAGAGTGAGACTCCAATAAGTGCTCCTAACACCGCAAAACAGAGCGGATATGGGCAGAGCAGCCTCATTGGGGTGGAAACTGTTAGATGTGTTAATACTCAGTATCCCAATCTGGGCTGACAAACAGGTGAGATAAGGAAGGTGAGTCTACTCCATTGTACACGGTAAACCTGTGGGGTATTTTCTCTTTTCTGGGCTCCATCACCCCCCACAACTTGCCCTCCCCTCCCCCCGCCCCAACGCCATCTAAAAGACTTGGTCTGGTTTCAGTACTTCCTGGGCCACCCTTAGCACAGGAAGCCCCACTTCTTCATGCAGAAGAGCCCTGATTACCTGCTCTAGACTGAGCCCTGACCGTCTGAACATATTCCTAGTGTCACACTTTCTCCACCTCCTCCTTTTCTGTTTGCACCTGCTCCTCACGCCCACCCCACCCCCCTGCATGTCCGCCTCTGTAAGCGCCCTCTCCTCCAGCCTGTCCCTGACCTGTATTCTGGATCCAGCTACTCAAGGGATGCTCTGTGGACCGGCAGCAGCAGCACCTGGGAGCTTGTCAGAGTGCAAAGTCATGGGCTCCACCCCACACCTACTGAATCCCAGTCTCTTGGGCATTGAGGAATGGGCAGGAATCTGTGTTTTCATAAGCAATCTAGGTGATTCTTACCCACCCTAAAGTTTCAGAACCTCTATTAAAGTGGCATGAATATAAATTGTTGAAGGCTTGTGCACCACGCAGTATAGGAGCAATCCTAGGAAGAGTCCTAGGAATGGAATGTAAGAAATGAAGCCACAACAAATGGAGTAGAGTCAAGGGCACTCAGGCAGGCAGTGTTTGTCCTCAGCCCCACTCCGAGCTCCAAGACAGGGACGGTGGGAGCTGTGGAGGGAGAAGGAGAGATGGGGTTTACTTTGCAGGAGGTCCCCAGCTGACAGTGGGGTTGGGGGAGGCTGCACAGGAGCTTTGCAGGAGGTTCCACTGATACTGGTTCTGGAGAGGAGACCTGGGTGTTTTTCAGGGTTCGACGAGAACCTGGACGTGCAGGGGGAGCTGATTCTGCAGGATGCCTTTCAAGTGTGGGACCCCAAGTCGCTGATCCGGAAGGGGCGCGAGCGACACCTGTTCCTCTTTGAGATCTCCTTGGTTTTCAGCAAGGAGATCAAAGACTCTTCAGGACACACAAAATATGTTTACAAGAACAAGCTACTGGTAGGTGGGGCAGGTGGGGTCAGACGAGACTCCCCATTTGCATAGTGCCCTTGGGTAGGAAGGGACCTTGAACAGTCGGCTCATCTCTCCCCTGGCGCCACACCAAAGCCATCCTGGACAAATGAAAATGCATCCTAGTTGGAAAGCGCCCCCTCAACTCCCACCTTTGCATCTTAGAGTTCACCGTTCTTCTTCCAGTTGGCTTTGGGCGCCTCCCTCTTCACCTTCCCTCCCTGCTACCTGCTCATCAGGCACGTGCCTGTAGGTCCTTGCATCCTGGGTAGAAGAACAGAACATCCGGTCTGTTTAAGTTTGATTGACAGAGCCCCTCCCTCGGTCCTCTCCTCTCTGTTGCCTTTCCCTTCCCAACCCCAGCCCTAAGTCTCCCCACTGCCCTCCCCTTCCCCGCCTCTCACAGGCATTTCCTGTCTACAGACCTCAGAGCTGGGTGTGACGGAGCACGTAGAGGGCGATCCCTGCAAATTCGCCTTGTGGTCTGGGCGCACCCCATCTTCAGACAATAAAACAGTGCTGAAAGTAAGTACTGCTCTCTGCTGGATGCAAGACCAGGGTTGGGGATAGCTGAAGGGAGCGCGGAGGGATGTGGGCAGGATCTACCTAAAAGCTGGGGCCTGGAGACTCCACCGGGCCACTGGGCTTCTCTCTCTCTCAGGAAGGGCAGCTTCACATGGGTGTTGAGATGCAAATTCTGTCATGAAAGTAGCCTGAAATCTCAAGATGAGTGGTCTCCTAAGTCCAGGCACCTGTTGGAGCATGGAGGGAAGAAGGCAGGGAATGGCCTCAACAGGGCCCACTTAAATACGTTCTGTCCATATGGCTCCTTCAAGTGGCAAGGACAACAAATGACCCTTTGGTAAACGGCACCTTGATTTGCTCCACATTCACTCAGCATGTTTTTCCTGAGCACCTTCCACATATAAGGTGTTCTGCTCAGTGCTGTGGAGGATGACTATGTATGGGCTATGAACCCAGGCCTCTGGGAACTTACGTTCTAGGAGCTCTAGTGAATCATACTAACGTGGGAACTATGCTGATTGAGAGCAGTGTTGAGAAGGGGCCTTAAGGAGTCACCTCAGCTCCCCAGGGTGCACGTGGCCTGGGAACTGAGTCAGTGCCTGTGGTCCTGTTAGCGTAACCGAGGAGAGATCCTGCACATGGTGCACCCACCAGCCACGTGCTTACCAGGGAAGTGCCCATCCCCAAGGAAGACATGGGCCAGCCTTGACCAAGCTTCACACTTGTTTACTCTGAATTGCCAGCATAGCTGCTACCTGACATGAGGCAGAAGTACCTGAAAAAACTTCCATGAAGACAAATGGGGTATTCATGGAGTGGTAGCAATGCCTTCAATTAACAGGTTTACCAGGCTAAAAACCCAGGACTGACTTTCAATCAGTACGAGCCTATGTAGCCATATAGGTGTTGAGCCTCCTGACGTATATCCAGTTATACCGGTTGGTAAATGGCTGCTGCCTCCAAATGCCCCCTTGCTGCCCCTCCTGTACTCCCCAGACCTCCTCAGAATCTAGTAACTGAAGTGTTAACCCTTGACCCAGCAGGGGCAAATATCAGTGTTGGTCAGTGCCTCCCAGGTTATTAAATACTTTGAAAATCATCCCGTAGAAATCTACATTGAGTCTTGGGGTCATAGCCCTGTTCTAGGAGTTGGAGAAGCATGTCCCTGGGATTGAAGAGTCACAAGTATAAAACGAGAGAAATAAACCCCTCCAACATTTGGTACCCTTGAAGATGATGGATTAAGCCTGCAAGAGGAGGGTTGAGAACTGTTTCAGTGGATTGAAGGGAAATGAGATTCTCACTCTCTCTCCCTGTGGCACTCCAGGCCTCCAACATAGAAACCAAGCAGGAATGGATCAAGAACATACGCGAGGTGATTCAAGAGAGGATCATTCACCTGAAAGGAGCTTTAAAGGAGCCAATTCAGCTCCCCAAAACACCAGCCAAACAGAGGAACAATAGTAAGAGGTAACCAGCGTCTCTGCCCCCAGCACAGCCTCACAGGCTTCCGGGAGTGGGGGTGGGGTGAACCTTTGCTTCCACGGGGGCGGTGCACTCTGCAGGCGGCACCCCTCTCTGTGACACCCCACTGAGTTCTACCTAAGAGGAGTCACCTTCTCTTTAAGCATCTCACCCGTTACTGTCAATTACATTCAGCAGGGCTTCACTGGGCACCTGTCCTCTGATAAGCACTGTGCTGGGTGTCCGGGGAAGATAAAAGGAAGTGTAAGATGAGTCCATTCCCTCAAGAACCACCTGACAGTCACGTCTCACACGTGGAATAGTTAGACGAGAAGAAACAGGACCACCCGTAGGGACAGGAAATGCTGCAGGCATCAAGGAGAGGGATCTTTGGATGAGCGCTGGAGTGAAGTGTCTGGGGAAAGCTTTGGCAGGGAGGTGACTTTGAGTCGGGGCTCTCTGGACTGGCTAGACAGCCAAAGGACTGTAATGTGGGGGTGGAATTGTGGGACTGTCACTGCAGCTCTTACTGCAACCCCCAAGAGTCCTCATCTTCATTCATCTGAGATGAGCAATATGATGGGGCTTATGAAGAGGACTTATTTTTTATATCTTCATCTCTCTGGGCCCTTCTGAATCCGAGTTTTCCTAAGACCAGTGGATGACTGCTTAAGTATTTCTTTCTCAAGTCTCTGTGTTACAGTCACCTACAATGACTCTTTTGGAGGGCACTTCAAGAGAAAGCATGTAAAAACTTCATAACAGTTTTGGAAAAGAAAAAACAAAACAAAAACAGTTCTGGAGGTGATGGCTGTTGGTGATAACAGGCTGTCCTCTCCTCTCCTATTCATGAATGGACTAAATTCAGGAGATTTTAGTTGACCCTTTGGTGCCAACCAGGATACACAGGCTTGGGAGCCACCAAGGGAGGTGGTAGCCAAAAGAAGGGTGTGGCTAAGGTAGAGAGAGATTCCTCCAGGAGGCAGGAGCCCCAAGACCAGCATGGCCAGGATAAGGTCCCCTCTCGGTGCTGAAGGAACAATTATGACTGTGTTAGGGAGGGGTTATTTTGATTTCAGTTACCTTTGTCCAGAATCCAGGTAAGGGGCAGACTTAGTTTAGCACTAGAGACAGACCCTGCTGTAGGAAGCCCCTACTTCAATAAAGAAGAGAGAATGGAAACAGTTGTAAGGAACTGAAGGTCCAGGACCATGGTGGGAAGGATATTCAGGTGAGCTTATCTAGGGTTACTCTGCAAAAAAGCCCCTTTTTCCTATAGTAGGAGAGTTTGAGCATCTCTAGAACATGGGATGGACATATCTTGGAAATGCCTCACACCTTTTCTTGGTCATTGTCCTGTGAGGAGAGGGGGAGAAACCTTGGCAGTCTCTGCAGAGAATAGCCAGGCATTGTGTTATTTCATTAGCTTGGCTCCCTGCATATGGGGACAGAGTTTACAGAGGAGTGGATTGGCTTGGGTAATACAACCCACACTCCTGGATGGGCTCCCCACATCCCCCAGAACTGGCCTCATCTGGTGTGGACCAGAAGGGCCTGCAATGGGCCAGAATAGTGGGAAGCAGAACGTACAGCCAGCTCTCAGCTCTCTACAAATGGTGGGGAGCACTGGTCCAGATATCTGAAACAACAGATGATCTGAAACTCCTTTATTTTTGGTTTTGAAATACATCACATAATTTCTTTCTACAGCAGATTTTCCTTCCTATGAATCTGTGGCTTATATTATTAAAATAAATTGGCATTTCCCAAGCCCACAAATGGTGGTGAGAGAACAGTTGACTTAGAAGTGTTCTGGGTGGGAGAAAACACTTTTTATGACTAGCAGACCCAGTGTATGTACATTGGCATCCCATGTATGCCCACATGCACACGCGTGTCCACACACACTCACACTCTAGACTGTAATTATTTAGACTCCGAGCTTCAGTATATGGGATATGTTGCCCATGTGGTAACACTGTCAGGCACTGAGTTCCCATTTCCCCTAAGGCTATACTTCTCCATAAGCAGAATCAGGGGTGTGACTTTCACAAAGACCTCCATAGGAAGAGCTGTCACTTCCTGAGCTGGTTTACCCAACCCCTGGCCCACATCTCCAGTTTTTCCTGACACAGACCCTTCAGCCTTCACCAGTTCCCAGGCACCTAATCCCCGTTGGCCAGAGCTTTGGGTTCAGTGTAGGATTAGGACCCAGTTCAAAAGCTGGAGAGTTGAGGGAGCATGTGAATGGGACAGCAGTGTGGTCCAGGGGTCCAAACGTCAGGAGTGCACTTAGGAGACTATCTTATCAGGCACTCAGGAGCACAGCTGGCTCAAAAGCTGCTGCAGAATCTGTGACTGTCCTCTTATCTTTGAGAAGATGCCTTGGTCTTCTGTGTTAATAAGAAATCATCATAAGTAAGCATGAGATCACCAAGCCCCACCAAAATGAAGGCAATAAACTCCTCCAGACCCAGGAGTTGAGGGTCCGACCTTCCCAAGGATAATCTCCCCTGGAGAAGATGTCCCACCCCATTTTCTTGAGCAAAAGAAACACAGGTCAAAAACATATCTTCTCAGTTCTCTTCTCTTTATAAGCCAGCTATAAACCACCCCCCACCCTGTTACAGCATACAGAAAATCTGTTGGGATACCCTGAACTCTGGGACTGTTGCAGATGACCCAGGCAGCTGGCAAGAAGCCTAGGTTCTAAGCAGGACATACTTCTTCCTGCTGCCTTTTATAGACCCATTCCTAGTGAAAATAAGTAAATAGCTGCCCACTCTGCACCATGGGCCAGAGGAGTTATGGAGAGGAGTCATTTTGTGTTCAGTTATCAACATAGTGATTATGTATTTGCTAAGTGCAAGAAGTGACATCATTGAAAATTACATGGGGCTGCTTCCTTTCATGGGATAATTTTAGACACATCCCTGCTAGAAAGTGCTACGGCTCTGCTCCGCCAGCCCAGCTGGAAACCCTTGTGTGCTCTAAGCCCACAGTCGCTCCCCCCACCCCCACCCCTGTTGCTTTTCTCTTCTTCCTGCAGGGATGGAGTGGAGGATGTTGACAGCCAGGGGGATGGGAGCAGCCAGCCAGACACCATCTCCATTGCCTCTAGGACCTCTCAGAACACAGTGGACAGTGACAAGGTAGGACAGTGCCCCAACCTTCCTTCCCCCAAGACTTCTTGTTGGCGTAACCACCCCTGGAGAGTTAACCCCTAGAGGAATTTCTCCCATGGTGGAGCCTGACCTCAGGAGCCAGTGGTCTCTTTGTGCCGGCCAAAGGGGAAGGAGCAGGGCTGGAGGAGGTATGTCACAGCATGGAGATCTTGTCTGAGGGGACAGAAGATTGAGGTGGCCAGCCAGACCTCTCACGTCAAGAGAGTTTAGCAGAACTGGCGAGGGTGGAGAGTGAGTCTGGGTTTCCTCTCCTTCTGAGATGCCTCACCGGCGCTGCCTGGGCTGCTCTGACTTCTGGGAGGCTGGAACTCAGGGAGCTGAGGCTGGGATAGTTTCCAGAGACCTAAATTTAGACCAAGATCAGTGATTTGGGAAATGGCCACAGAGATGCTGGTTGGAAGGGGCCTCCTATCCGAAGGGGCTCTGGTGGAATTGATGCCCTCCTCTGACCAGAGTACTGGGGCTCAGTTCCTGAGGGGCAGAGGACCAGGAAGTGGTATTTGAAGCGGCGTGGAGGGATGTAGTTGTCTCAGGAGAAAACCTGGTCACTTGCTTGCTTACATTTTGGAGCAAGTAAGCAAAAGTTAGGAGCTCTGATGGGGAGCCAAAGAAAGGAGTATGTAGCAAAGACTCAGTGCATTTGCTCAAGCTAGCGGAGGAATTCAGCGGTCTGAATGTGCAGCAGGGACGGGGAAGGTTCTGTCTCTGACCCTACTCTCATTTGCTTACCTCAGGGTCGGAAGAGTTTGAGATGATCATTTTCTGAATACTAGGGATTTTATTAATAAAGGTATGGGTTTACAAGGACCATTTGGCCCTAGTTTCTAGACCTAGTATTTTGGCCTTAGTCCTTCAGCCTCAGGCAACAAGCTGTGTCCTCGCTTCATTTTAGTTTTCTAAGTTAGGGGCATTTTTAAAAGATAATCTGCATTCATTAGGATTTTTCCTAATTTTTTTCTTACTGGGGAAAAAAAAAAAAAGACTATGCCCCCAAACCTCCTAAGATCATGGTGCTAAATCATGCTCTAGACTAGTGTGCAAGGACATGCAAGGTAATTAATTCTATTTGACGTCCTGCCTTCAAGTTTCTAAGCCACTTTTGACTATCAGAGTGGATGGAAAATTGTTTTTTTTCTACTTGTAAAACATACAGAGAAAACTATTTCTGTACTTTCCTTTCTCCTCTGATCTGTTGTTTAGAAATATAACCTAGAGTGTCCTATGAATGAAAGTGTTTATTTTTAAACAGTCAGTGGGTGGTAAGTGAAGTGCATGTTTCCCATGTTCAGACATAGTAGCCTATTAATTCCATGGTCTGGGGGATGCCTCCCTTCCAGCTGCTGCTTTGTCTTCCCCGCGGCCCTTAAACAGACACCTCTGCCAGAGACAGCTGTCTTAGGAAGCCCTCGGCTCCAGCCTTTCCTTGTCCTCTGGCAAGGTGAGTGTGGTTAGAATAGAACGCCTCTGACAGCAGGCATTTCTTTGTTAATGAGGAACCCTGGTACTTACACATTATCCACAAGTAAGGAAACTGACGCCCAGAAAGACTGAGTGACTCGTCTAGAAAATCCTAGTAGTGAGTGGAAAAGCAAGAACCAGAACCCAGGTCTCCCTGATTCACTGTCATGTTTTTCCCTCACTCTTAAAGTCAAGCTTTGAGCTCCCAATGCTAAGATGAACTCAGCTGGCCAGACCTTCTGCACATTCCACAAAAACATCAGTCACATATTCGTGAAAAAGCACCCACCACATGCCAAGCTCTGTGCTGGATACTGTAGAGACATGTGGATGCTTTGTTGAGTGTGAATCCTTATATGTGTAATTTTCGTTTCATGTATGTCTCTATAGCTGGGCTCTTAAGCCCTGATGAGGGCCGGGGTTGTGTCTGTCTGTTTCATGGCTGTACCCTCAGCACACAGCACACATGGATGCTCAGGAAGTACTTGGGGAATGAATGAATGGAGGGGGTAGAGAACTCCGGCATGAAGAGGAAGCTAAAACAGCTGGTCTGAAAGCAGCCAAACATACAAATATTGTATTTTTAAATATGCTGAAGAAGCCTAGAAGTTTCCTTACTTGCAAGCAGAAAGCTGCAGGTAATGTTCCCGGCCTGTTGGGAACATTAACCCTTAATTACCTTCTCAGGCCTTGGGAAACATGGGCAGCGGGTTGGGAGATGAAGAAAGATTCTGTGTTTTGACACAAAACCTGGAAAATTGCTTAGAAATAGTCAGATAAAGGGAGGGCCTGTCTGTGACCTTGCACTGCAGTTAGAATGTTCTTACTCTTCTGGCACTGGGCAGTGAGATCAGGACAGCCAGGTGTCCCCTTGACCTGCCGTGTCCTTCATCAGAGAAACCATTTATTGGTATCTTTGCATCCATAGATGTTATCAACAAAGTTAAATTTCCCCCTATCTGTACCCGAAGACCAGGAAACTGGTCTCCATTGGTTTCCAAGTGGTCAGGTGAACAGACTCTGAAGAAGAGAAAGAGCAAGTGGGTTGATTCAGGTAGGCTGAGCCACATTCAACAGAAGGGCAAACAGGGTGGCTGTGGGGAGAGGATGGGGCAGAGGCACCTCACAGGGATCAGGGTCATTTTATTGGTGAGTTTCTAGGAAAGGCCCCAGTCTTCCTCTTCTAATCCAGAGGAGTGAGAGTCGTAGCACTGTGGGCTGGGTAGATGGTAAATGTAACCACTAAAGGGCCATGACAGTCGACCTTGAGGAGCTGTGGGGCCCCAAGGCCCCTCTGCAATCGCCTTGTGTGTCCTCTGTGCGCTGGGGTGGGGTGGAAGGAGTTTGGACACACCTGGATTCAAATCCCAGCTCTGGCACTCACCCTCTGTGTCACGTTGCCTGAGTTACTGCACCTTAATTCCCCGACCTGGAAAGCAAATACCCATCTCACTGAGTCCTTGGGAAGGTTAAGTAAAATATATTTAGTTGGCATCTATTAGACATTCAGTAAAGGTTAATTTTGCATCCTTATGAGAGGGGAAACAGAAATTTAGACACTGTGAATAAGAGTGCACAATTATTAAGCAGACTGAGTATCTTTGGAGGTTCTTGAGTAGAGTTCTGCCCTCTGGGTCCTTGGTTCATTAACTGTCAGTAGGTTTTTTTCTATATTAGACCTAAGGGGATGGAGCATCAGTTTACTTGTCTGTAATAGAGCAACTTTATTCCTTTTCCCATTTGCTAGCCCTTAGAATCTAAGGCGTAGCTATTTGTAGTTAGCATTGGCTTCTGGCTTATTTTATTATCCAATGGGTTATGGTCCATTACTGCCAGGTATTTCATTTTAATCCTCAGATTGTATCACCTTTGGCCAGTGGTAACCCCTAAGACTTTAGATATTTGAAGACAATTGTCTTTTCTCTTAATCTTCTTTGTTTAGAAGTCCTCCGTTTCTCCAACTATTCCTTGTATTAATGTGTTTTCTGACCCTTCCATATCCTGGTTGCCTTCCTCTGGTTTACTCTAGTGTGTAATGATCTGTATAAAATGGGGCCTCCAGAATGGTATATAGTACATTAGGTGTGATCTAACCGATGCAAATTCATCTCCTTGTTCTAGAGCTACTATGCCTGCCCTCCTCCCTAAGAAGGTTCACCGTGTCTAGTAGGATGTACAGTGCTGGCTCATAAAATCTCCTTGCCTGTTTTCGTGGACTGCCCTTCATTCGGCAGGTGACTTAGTAACCTGAGTGTCAGACTACTTAATATCTATTAGATTTTCTGTTGTTTAGTTCCATCCATAATCCAGTATGTTTTTTTTTTAACATCTTTATTGGAGTATAATTGCTTTACAATGGTGTGTTATTTTCAGTATGTTTTGAATATAAATTATTCTGTCCAGTATGTCAGCTGCATTTCCCAGCATTATTGGCTAAACATACGTTTTGTGGCTTCATCCAAATTCTGGCTAAAAAGACAAGGTTGAGAACAGAAGACCAATGCCCGGCCCCTCCTCATTTCCCACCCAGGTTTTGACACTTGGAACCCTCCTTGTCTGACTCTTCTTTCTAGGAAAGGGAACTCCCCCACTTTTCTCTATAACAGAGAAGCTGGGATTGCTTGTGGTAAATCCTCCCTTGATGAGGAACCAGTCTAATATTATTAATTCTGCATTAAATGCTGACAAAGCCAACATGGGTGCCTCAGTAAATGGCATGAATAAGCTTTCCCCAAAGTTGCTTTTGTTCATCGCTCAAATGGGTCTGCATAATTAGGTTCTACCTTGCCCCTGTCCCATGTAAAAGTGTCATTTTCCTGAAGGCAAATGGATGTGCTTACTTTGCTCTATAGAGATCTGGGTCTGAGCCCCTTCCTATTCTGTCCAGAATATGCTCATACTACTCTGGGCATTCCACCGTAAAGACTCTTTTGCTTATACATGTATTAAGGGATGGAGCTTTGCAACCACACTTCAAAGACATCCAGAATTATAGAATTCTAGTCAAGCAAGGCTGAGTTATGAGGTGGCAGTGAAGAAGTGTCTTGTAGTTGAACACGATGGATGTCTGCTGAATAATTACCAGCTAATGGTACAGAAGCAGCCATCTGGACAGCGACAGTCCCTGTGCATGTATAATATTTGCCATTTAGACTAGGCATGCTGGAGACGTTCCATAAATGCTTATTGAGTTGAACATTACAAACACCTCCTAGTAGGGATGCTCTTCATCCAAAATACACTATGAATTTCTAGACATGTCCATACTGGCTGGAGACAGGGAAATTGAGTTGTGAGTGCTAGTCTCTGCAGAAATTATAAGGGAAAGAACACTGCTGAAACCTCCCAGGGCTGATTGTGATTTTAAGGAGGGATTTCAAAAGCAAGCAAATGTGATCTAAGGTACAAGGTGGGCTGATAATGACAATGTGCTGAAGGGGGACGGGAAATGCCTGGAGAAGCCTGGAGGTTCCAGGATTTAACTCAGAAGTTTTTAAACTCTCGACTGTCAAATCAATATAATGGGTCATGACCAAAATTTTGTTTTACCATGTGGGAAGAAACGCTCTAAAGTCAAAGGATTCCTACAAGGTCACTCACTGCAGTAACGTGATGCCTCTAACAAGGCGCAGGGCAGCCTGGCTGCAGAAGCCTTCTGGGAGTAGACTTCTAAAGAGCCTCACCTGGTTTATCAGAACCTGGTAATCCTGACACGTGCACTCTGGGAGCACAAAGCAGGCCACTAGGTGCAAGGGCTGTAGTCCGAGAGGGTCCAGCCCATGCTTTGGTGAGGTCCCAACCCCTGAGTTGGCCTATGCCATCTCTCTTCGTACATGCTCTGTGTTGAGGGCCCACTTAACTCCACAGCAGGTGTTGCTCTCCATGCTGAGAGTACAGCAGTGAATGAAACAAGGCCCTGCCATCCTTTGGCTTATTGTCTTATAAGGAGGAAAGGTAAATAACCAGAAAGAGAAAGGATGGCATCCCTAGTCTTCTGCTAATAGCATCAGAGATAAAAGGCTTCTAGGTTTTCTTGTAAGAAAAAGTGAGCTAATGCTGCAATTGGAAGAACTCAAATTAAATGTAAGAAATTAGTTTCCTTGTAAGGATTAGTGTTGATCGGGGGACAGATGACGGAGGGGAAAAAATAGAATCTCTTCATTTAAATGGGCTCATAAATAGAAAAACCCTCCAGAGAATAAGGATGGATATAGAGCTTCTTGGGAGGAAGGAGAGCAAACTGGGTCCCATTCCCTAGAAGCAGAGTCTGAGACCGTGATTCCTATGCATGTAGTTTATTAAGGGTGTGCTTTCAGGAAAAGGGGCAAGAAACAGGGGCCATTGCAGAAGGATCTAAAGCAAATGTGCATGTGGCTTCAGCTGGAGTCTAGCTCAGTCTGATCCCTCCTGGACCTGGAGCATGAATTGCACCCAGAGTTTGCCCCACCTTCGGGCAAGGGGCCTGGCCTTTTGTGATAGCTGTGAGCTGTTAGCAGCCAACATGCACAAGAGCTGGGGCATGGGAACCGCAGCAGGAAAGAGGATCTGAGTGGGCTGCAAAGGTGTCTGCTGCACAGAGGAAGGGGATGGGTTTGGGGACCAGGCATGGATTCAGTCCCTGGTTGTTCACCAGCTGCAGGACCTTGAGTGGGTCATTTAATCATTTCATGCCTCAGTCTCCAAGTCTGTACAGTGAAGGCAATGGTTTCAGCTTCCTGGGATTTTGAAGGACTAGCCAAGATCCTGTGTGAAAGAGGGTGTGAAGCAGAGGAGACATGCGGTGGGTAGGTCGCTGTCCGGGTGACTGTAGGCAACTGGCATGAGAGAAAATAGACAGCATGCTCCCTGGAGTTTTAAGGGCCTACAGATCACTGGCTTTCGCCACTAAGGAGAAAAACCAAACATCTGGAAATGTGGAGACTCAACAGTGTTAGGACTAATAAAAATCCTATCAGTTCACACGATGTAATATTTTTCACTTAACAAATTCTTAAAAACCATCAAGATGATACAACACACCAGCAGGATATAACTTGTTATAAAGAGAAAAATGGATTATGAGCCATATCCCTAGATTTTTTGTGTGTGTATAATATACACAATTTCATGATATGTTTGGGTGAATGACCTCTATTTTGTTGCTACTATTTTAGTTATATTAGATTAAATAAAATTATAAAAGAAGACATGCTTTTTTTAACTCCCATATCTGTGTTAATACAGAAGAAGGTATAAATAACCCAAAACAGTAGCTAATAGATACATTATAAAATATATTGCAACATATGATTTGGTATTTGAGAGAACACAGAGAGACCACTGGTACGTTTTCTAGTTGGAGAAAAACCAGAGTTTTTGTTTTGTTTGTTTGGTTGGTTGGTTGGTTTTGTTTTGAATTTACCTTCAGATATATCCAAATAAGAGAGCGTAATCCAAATCTACTAAAAATGTATCCAAAAGAATTTAATGGACAACTCAGCACATACGTAAGGAAGTACTTGACCTTAAAAATAAATGTATGAGATAATAAAAAAATAAAGTTATTGATCATCATTTAAAAAAAAATCAAGATGGGCCCCCCAAGGTTGAATCTCCGGAATGAGATTGTGACAGCGTGTGACATTTAGCCGTGGGGCCTGAGCAAGTGACCCATCTGCTGGAGATCCAGCCTATTAAGTGCACTGTGTTAAAAGCTAGAAAAAGAAAACGTGATGTGTCTCCAGGAGAGAGTCCTCAGCACTTCTGTTACTCTGCCCTTTGTCTCAGCGCCCTAAAATGTTTCTTAGTGGGAGAGGTTTATACCTCCCATCTAGGAACAAAGCACATTCTAATCCTTAAATAAATACCTTTGAAGAGTATATAATTGTACTCCTCGTTCCCGGGAGTGGATATATCTGAAACGTAAACTTGGACTTCACAAACTGTAATCTTGAGTCTCAGTCGTACCCCACGTCTAACAGTACAGTGGGTTGGAGTTGCTGTATGAATCCCAGGTAGAGGCATTCTGATTTTCTCAAGAACTTGGTAGTCACTCCAAAGTAGGAAAAATGCCATCTCCACTTTAAAGTTTTAAACCCAAATTATGATTTTTTTTTTTTTTTTTTTTTTAGTTTTCTGAATAATCCAAGTTCAGGACTAGGTTTGAAAATAACTTTTTTTCCTAGTGTGGTCCCTTTGTTACTTTGATCCATGGTGGGCGGGAGAGATGGCAGCAGGGAGCAACAAAAAGCAGAGGATTCCCCGGTCCTCCTCTCTGTGGCTTCTCTGTCACCTCCCAGAAGCCCAAATCCATCCTCTCCTGAGCAACATTCAACACAGGACAAATGTGCTGGCTTTTCAGAACGAGTGTTTAAAGTGCAAGGAGTTGAGGTCACCTGTTTTCCTCTAAATGAAAAGTTGCTCAAATAAATGACTGGCTTCCAGCATCACACACAGCCCAACAGTGTGAAAGACACAACTGAGGTTCATGGGGCAAAACCTCTCATGATAGCATTATTTTACTTAATATTTGACTTACACTCCAGAGCTTGAAAACCTCCCTGGAGAGGCCCACCTTTAACGTTACCAATCAGCTGAAAAAGCAAATAAGCTTCATAACACACAGCAGCCGATGGACAGTTTGCTGCACACAGGCAGATCACAGGAAACCCCAGAGCACCGCGCCGCACAAATCTCTTGGTTTCTAGTGGCAGCATTGTGCAAGTATATGTTCCAGAAATAAGGAAATTGCAGAAGGTGATTTGCCAGTAGATTAGATCTCTGTGTGATAGCTGCAGGGGTGGCCAGAGGCCAGATTTGACTTGGGGTAAGTTTGGAATTTGGAAGCATAGAAGCTCAGGGAAGAATGGAACCTGAGAGATCCTCTAGCGCTCTGTCTCCATCCTGTTTAAAGGGAACAAAGTGACTTGCTCAGAGTCACAAAGCCAGTTCATGGCAGACCTCAGACTCAAACCCAAGTCACTCTCCTGCCTGTTCAATGGGATTAAAAACATAGTACTTTTGTAGTAACCCTGATAGTTCAGCTTCCAGAACTTTGTAGCAAAAAGCAAACACAGTTGTTACTGGCTTCTTCTCCAGCTGCCTCTATACTATCCCGCCCCAGCCCCAGCAAATCCACAGCAAAGTAAATTACAAAGAGGTTCTGTAGGCCAGTCCAGTGTCTCCAGGGTTGGCATATGGCAAACGGGAAAGATACCTTCCAAGTATTAATGCCTGTCACAGAGTCTTTGATAGCAAGTACTTGTGACTCATATAGTGGCCTTGGTGGGAGTGTGATTCTGCCCCAGAAGAGTCTTCAGACCTCTCAAGGCAAATTCCCCGTCAGGCTCTGAGAGCTGGCAGGAGGCACTGCGGCAAGGCTGACCCCTGCCTCCAAGCTGCATGGGGCAGTGAGTCTCCAGAACCAGCTCAGCCCTGCCGCAGCCCAGCACAAATCTGAATTCTGTTTCTAAAAATTTTGGTGGAAGGAGAAAGCAAATCTGAGATCAAGCCAAGATGTGAAAGTGGATTAGCTGGCGACAGTCCAAGGCAAACAAGACCCAAGTGAGTACGCTGCTGGCCGGACACACTGGGGAGGAGGGGCCCGAAATGGGGAGATGGCACGTCTGGGGAGGGGGGCGGGGGCCAGCTTGGAGGCTGCGGGCAGAGAGAGAAGTGGCAGCTCTCAGGGCGAGGGTTTTACTGGAGTATTCTGCACAGACTTCTTGGCATATCACTTACCCCACTACCCTTTTTTCCTTCTGTGTGAGTTAAAAAGATCTTTTAGTGAAGAACAAGATGACTGAATCTACCTTCTTAAAGCCACTGGTAAGAGGGAAACAGGTTGTAGGAAATACTGTTCTTAAAAAGTTGTGCTCCTGGATGACTAAGAGTGACACCAGGAGTTTTGGTATCTGCAGGCAACCTCTCCCTGTGGGTGCGAAAATTAACTCTTTTAGAAATTTCAAGCAGAAGTGTTGCTAGAAATGAACGTCTAGAGCCAAAGCACTGAGATGAGCGTGGATGGGGCGGGCGAAGGTGGCTTTGCAGTGGTGGCTCTGCTTTAGCTGAGCTGCCTTCCCCCATGCGTGCTGTGCTGTCAAACATGACATGTTTTCTGTGGCCATAACATAGGAGTCTTGAGAAAAGCCTGTTTGATAGACAAGTGGATAAATAGTATCCTGTTTCTTTATCTTGACCTTAGATTGAAAATGCTTGTTTGGGTTTTACCTGCCTGGAAGCTTAGCTTCACTTCCTCACTGCTGATGGCTACTGGCAACCTGTCTGCCATGACTAGTGGGATGTGGTGGACACTGGATGGGGATGGGGAGATCTAAGCATTTGAGGCATTGGGGTGAGATGATGTGATCCTAGTGCCAGAAAATAGGGTCTTGTCAAGAAAAACATGTTTGCCTGTCCTCCGTGGTGGCCTTCCACTAGGAACCACAGTGAAGATGGGACTTTGGCTCAGGGTCTCTCCCCGGGTGCCAAGTAGCAAATGCCCACCAAGGGGAGCAGCCTGCCTCTGCCCTGATAGCTCTTCCTGTTGAGAGAAAACTGCTGGAAGATGCAGAACTGTGAAGACTGACCCATTCCAGGTGTCTACTCCCTGGTTTCAACCAGACCCTTCCCTCTGCTAATCAGTCTTTCCATTCTTCTGCCGCCATGTTCCACACGGGTCTGGCTCTGGTTGTGTTGGAGCAGTCACTGCCTTGTTTCAGAGCTGATAGTCAAGGTTCCAGCTTCCCCATATGTAAGGGCTTAGAGTTGAGTCTTCCAAGTTCAGAATGTTTATCTACTGTCATTATTATTATTATTAATGCTCTAATTGGTTCTGTTTAAAATTGCTGATTGCAGAGACATGTATACATTGATTAGAAGTTCAGGAGAGCTGTTCCTCTAATCTTCATGGCCCCTGCTGATGCTGGCTGTGAGATGCTTACTGAATGCTCCCATAAGCATTGCTCTCTGCATCATATGCAAGGGCTTATACTCCTCTCTGAACTTCATGATGTACTGAAGGGAAAAATAAATAAATAAATAACAGGTTCTGTATTTTTCTCTCTGTCTCCTGTCTCCTGCTAGCTGGTGTCCTTTCAGCTGCAGGAATGGGGTTTAAAAAGTTTCACTTACTCTTTGCTGTTACTCACTTACACATGGATGACAGTCTGACTTAGTGAGCACTAGAGGATATTAAAAATTCATTACCTTTTCTTTGCCTCATGATTTTTTTTAAATTTTTTAAATTTTTTGGCCACACTGCACAGCGTGTGGAATCTTAGTTCCCCGATCAGGGATTGAACCCGCACCCACTGCATCATAAGTGCGGAGTCTTAACCACTGGATCGCCAGGGAAGTCCTCTTTTCCTCATGATTTTAATGTATGCTATCTTTTTATCTCATTGATTAATTTATCAAGCATTTTTGAGCTCCTACTGTCCGGCAGGTGCTATTGTAAACACAGAGGATAAGACAGTGAACAAAACAGACAAAGCACCTTGGTGGCCTGCTTAGACCTTTCTCTTTTGTGCTGATATGAACTTAAATATGCTCAATTTTGAGGTATTTGGAATGCCTTGCAACTTACTTCTATTTTTTTGTATGTCTCTGTGACTGACACCATTGCAGCTTTTATCTTAAAAGAATTTAGCAATTCTTTTAAAAAGATTATTTGGGAGTTCTTGAAAGTAGTCCCCCAATTTTTAATTTCCTGAATTAAAACCAGAAATCAAACCAGAGTGTTAGATTTCCCGCCGCTATCATCTTTGAGCTGTGGTTGCCGTCAGCAGATTCCTGTTTAGGGAAGGTTACCTTCATGGCAGGTAGACATTCCAGATGAGGAGAAAAGATCAGGAAGTATTCACATAGCTCCCAAATATTAAAGTTACTTCTATCTCATATAACAGGAATATCAAAGGAAAATTGTTCTTTTAAAAAGTTCTTTTTAAACTGTTATGATGATGATGATGATGATGAAGGATGTGAGGGGATGAGGAGTGGGGAATAGTTTGTTAAATGGAGTTACTTCAAATTTTAGAATCTGAAATTTGTAATACAGAGTCTAACTTATCTGATGTCCCTACCCCACTTCACCCCACAACCTCTCAAAACAAGAACCGTCACAATTTTTATGCCTCTTTACATAACGGGCTATTAAGAACCTTTATTGTACTTGTGAAAATTTTATTGAGAACTCCTCAAAGAGAAAGATTTTTAGGATATGTTCTCTACCATTAGATTTAAGACAGTACTTCTAACAGGGACATAGACCAAGCCGCTAGATCGGTTATGTTATTTAGAGGGCAAATAAGTAGGCACTACCATTAACACCTGGTCAAGCAGAAAAATCTGTTAACAGAGAAGAATGAAATTAGCTAGGCAAAAATGGAAAATTATTACAAATATTTTGGTACACTGAATTCATTCTTTTATTCAACAGAATTTTATTGAGTGTCCACTGGTGACCAGATACCATGGAGATTCAGGATATATAAGAACAACCTCTGTCCTTGTCCCAGAGTTTTCTGAGTTCATATCCCCCAGGGGTCTTACTATGTGATGCCAAATAGGGTGACTATATAGGTGTTACTTGTATTTAAGGAAGGAGAGTTGTACTTAGCACTTCCTTTATGCCAGTTGCTGAGCGAGGCATCAGAGAAACTAGGAAGATGAATGTTAGGTGAGATACATACTTGCCACACATATACTACATTTTGTAACAGAAGGATACCCACTTTGAACAACAAACAGCCTGGGAGCCGGGGAAGGCTTTTTATACCCGAAGTGAAATCTGAGCTTGGCCTTGAAGTTCATCTTCCTTCTATTTCTCCTCCTTGGTATCAGTTTTGATCCCAGAATAATTATTCTAATCATGGACAGTCTGTAAAAGAGCAATGCTACTGATACATCCGTATCAAAAGAAGTATTTTCTTTTGATGTGGAATTAGGCTTTTTTTTTAATGGCCTGTTAGCTCTGATGGGAACTATTCAAAAGTCCCCTTAGAATTTTTACCAAAACTTTCTTATTGTTCCTCATAATAATATAATTAAACCTGTTTTTCCTTAAGCATATGCACTGAAGATTTTTTAAAAGAACTTTTGAAGCAATAATACATAAACATGATTTAAAATGTGGGTATTTTTCTAGAGAGATTATTTTAAAATATAAAAGGTCATACTTAATTATTCTTTTTAAAAAATGTTTAAATAAGTAATAGCATATGATAAGTACTGTTTTATACTTTTTTCCTTGTAACAAATCTGGGTAATTTCATAGCAGGACATGTAGAGCTGCATCATTCTTTTTGATGGCTACACAGTATTCCATACTTAGAGTACCATAATTCATTTGACTAGTCTTCTATTGATGGGTGTATGGGATGTTTCTAATCTTTTACCATTACAGACAGGTCTGTAATTCTTGTACAGATACAGTTTCTCACACTTGTCGGTCATGAGTATATTAACAGGATAGCTTCCTAGAAGTAGAATATGCATTTAAAAATGTTGATAGGCATTGTTAGATCACCCCCTACAGAAGCTGGACCAAACTATACTCTCTCCAGCTGAGTATGAGTGTCAGTTTCCCCAGTCTTGCAATCTAGTATATCTTCAATATTTTTTATCTTTTCCAATCTGGTATCAGATACTTTAAAATAATCCTTACTCATTATTTCTCTTGTATATATTTTGTTTAGCTGATAATATTGCAACTATATTATTTTCCGAAATATATTTGAAATGTGCAGTATTTAACTTATACTATTACCTAATGAGAGTTATGGGCTTGTCTGATTAATTAGCTGTTATTTTTACTCTTATTTCTATGGATGAAATGCATTCCTAATCAGAAACATCTGGTTTGCATTAACCTTTTTTAAAAATTTATTAATGTAAAATATATATGCTGAAAATGCATCAAAAAGTACTAAACATGTGAATGGATAATTATAAAGTGAACATGTATGTAATAACCATGCAGTTCATGAGAGCAGGACATTGCCAGCTTTCCAGAAGCCCCCTGTGTCCCCCTCCCTGGTCACAACCCTGTCTTCTTCCCTAGAGGTAACCATTCTCCTGACATTCATAATAATACTGTCCTTACTTTTCTTTATTATTTTGCCTCCTATGTATGTGTCCCTAAACAATATAGTTTCAATGCGGCTGTTTTTAAATTTATATGGCTAGATCGTACTGTGTGTGTGTCTTCTCTCACTCAACACTCATTTTTATGGAATTCATCCATGCTGATGTGTGTAGTTTTTCACTCATTTTCACTGTTGTATAATATACCATTGTGTGAATATACCACAATTTATTTATCCATTCTGCACATGGGATGTTTGGGGCTGCTGTGAACAATACTGCTATGAATATTCTTCTGTATGTATCCTTGTACACATGTACTTGAGTTTCTCTAGGGTGTAAAGGTAGGAGTGAAATTTCTAGGTGAAAAAAAAAGGAAATTGCTAGGTAATAGGAGATATATATATATATGTCTTCAACTTAACTAGATGGTGTAATCTATTTTTCAAAATGCGGATACCAGATTTCCACTCCTACCAGTATCTGTGAGATTTTTCTGTTACACTACATCCTTGAGTATACTTGATATGCCGGACTTCAAAATTTTTGCGGATCTGATGGGTATGTAGTAATATCTGCTTATGGTTTTAATTTGCGTTCCCCTAATTACTAATGAGGTTGAAGCCTTTCCATATCTTATTGGGCCTTTGGATTTTCTCCTTTACAAAGGCTTGTTCAAGCCTTTGCCTAGTTGTGAGTTGTCTGGTTTTTTCTTATGCATTTTTAGGATTTCTTTATATATTCTAGATATTAGTCCTTTGTTGATTATACACGTTGTAAGTATCTGCTATCATTCTGTGGCTAGTCTTTTCCCTCTCTTTATTGTGTCTTGAAAAACATCTAATTTGACATTTTGAAGGCAGTACGTTTGTAAGTTAAAGACTTATATGATGGGACATAATGAGACATTTCTTACATTTAGTCCTTTAAAATAACAGTTTATCATTTGTTTCTCCACATAATAGTGTACCACCATGGAAACTTTATATATAATGTAGGTTTCTGTCAATCTCTAAGTTTACCCCTGTTTTTTTCTTTTTTTTAATATTTATTTATTTGGTTACACCGGGTCTTAGTTGCAGCAGGCGGGCTCCTTAGTTGCAGCTCGTGGGCTCCTCAGTTGTGGCATGTGAACTTCTTAGTTGTGGCATGCATGTGGGATCTAGTTCCCTGACCAGGGATCAAACCCAGGACCCCTGCATTGGAAGCACGGAGTCTTAACCACTGCGCCACCAGGGAAGTCCCTACCCCTGTTTTAATAAAAGAATAAGAACTAGTTGACTTTTTTCAAGGTATCTGTTGCATTTTACTCTATATATTATGTGACAGGTAATACAGTTAAAGCGATGAAATGTATTAGAAAAAAAGGATAAGTCCATTGGATTTGGAACTCAATTGTCTGACAAACAGATCCAAGACCCAGGAAGGAAATCTTTACACAGCAAAACTAAGCATCTATGCTCACAGGAAAGCCTCTCCAATCCTAATTTTATATGTACTGCTTACCATCTCTGTCATCTAGTTACTTAGCCCCTAAGAAAATTAGAAGAGGAGAAAGTTACTTTTATATAGACACACTAATAGCCACGAAGGCTGAGCTATTGACAGCAAGAGAGGAAGCAGAAAAGCTATGAAAGCAAAAGCTGAAGGAGGAAATAAAACTCCAGCAGTTGGGTTCTATTTAGTGAAGGTACCAAGAGTGCTATATGACCTGGCATGTCTTACAACATCCTTTGTATTTTGTACTACACCATAACTATTACTCATGTTGGTTTGTGTAATTGTCAACAGATGGGGAAATTATGTTCAGTGTACTTTGCTTTTTAAGAAGTCAGAGATGTAAAGATATTCATAAAAAGATTTAAATGGGGAGGAAAAGGTGGTGTTGCTGTTTACCTTTAGTCATCCAGAACACTTGATTATCCTGACAGGCACATTTCCCATGGGTTTTGGAGAGCTGAGGTGACGTTGACTATGATTTACATTAGTGGAAAGATTTGTAAAGGTGAAATTCAGCTTTTCTCAGTCCTAGTGATTGACTCCAGAACACTGATTCTGCACTCCTTTGGCGTTTATTGAGGGTCTGTATAATCCACTCTAGTCCAAGCCACTGTCCTATCACACATGGCCTATGAAAGAAGCCTCCTAATTGGTCCCCAGACATTCACTCTTACTTTCCTCTAATCTTTTCTCCACTCTGAAACCAATGTGATCTTTTTAAAATGCAAGCTCTTCGCATCTATGGCTTCAAGCCCTTTGAGAGGGTCCTTTTGCCCTTAGGGTGAATACCAAAGTCCTCAACATGACCTACGAGGGCATTGTCTGGACCTCAGCCCTCTTCTCGCTGCAGCCATTCTTCCTCTTGTTTCCTGCCTGGCAACATTCCTGGCCTTCCTTGAATGTGTCAGGTTTCTTGCCGTCTCGGGACCTTTGTTTCCTCTGCCTGGAAAATCCTTTCTCCTTTTGCTCTCCAGTGTCTGCCATGATCTGACCCAACCAATCATTTCAGCCTTGTTTCCCACTCCTTTTGCTCTCTCTTCTTTCAGATCTTAGCCCTTCCTGACCCTCTGACTAACTCCCCTCCCCAAGTCATATCTCTCACTGTATTCTGTATTGTTATTTCTTGGAACTTATCACCATTATTTACTAAATAAGCGTTTCTTTGGTTACGCAGTTTCCTCCTCCACCAGATGTTAAGTCCATGAGGGCGGAGACATACCTGTTTTATACCCCCCACTGCATCACCAAATCTAACAAAACACTGATTCACTGGAGAGACTCAGTTAATATTTGTTAAATCAATAAACGAAGACCCAATAAACACAAGGTAATGTGTTTGGCATTGTGGGTAAGAAAGCGAACTAGAAATGGGGAACAAATATTATTAAGAAAATCAAACTTACCTAGTTTGGGAAGATTAGAGAAGGTTCAGCATTAAACTTTACCAAGTGGGTAGAGTTTATCCAGGCAGCATTGGTATTGGGAGTGGGGAGGAAAGTCATCCTAAATGGATCAAACAGCAAGAGCAGGGAAAGGGAGAAAGGAAAATATAGGATAAGTTTGGGGCATGCAGAGTAAATATGCCTGATGAAGTGCGGAGTTTGTGAGGTGAACTGTCGGAAACAAGGCTGAAATTGGGTGAGAGATATGACTTGGGGAGTTAGTCAGAGGGTCAGGAAGGGCTAAGATCTGAAAGAAGAGAGAGCAAAAGGAGTGGGAAACAAGGCTGAAATGATTGGTTGGGTCAGATCATGGCAGACTCTGGACACCATTCAAAGGAATTTAGATTTTACTGAGTATTATCCAAGAAACACTGCGAGTTTTGTTTGTTTGTTTGTTTGTTTGTTTAGCATGATAGTTACGGAATTACTCTTATCTTCACCTTGATGTGTAACTGTCCTTTTATGCTCTCATTCTTTCTCTTAGACTCAGAGAGAGTCTAAAGTTAAACTACCCACAGGCTCTGAATCTCATGCTTTGTACCCACCTCCATCCAGTACATCCATTCAGCACCTCTTCTTTCCCTCTTATTGTCAAACATCTCCTTTCCCTCTGCCATCTCACACCTCTTTGTTACTTCATGCTCCCTGCACTGGAACTTCTCCTGATTCTTCTTTCTCCAGATCCTCCCCCACCTTCAACAGTAGTTTTTGTTGCTTCTATACTGATGTCCATGACAAAAATTCCAACATGATATCTCTGAAGTGACGTTACTCCTAACGGCATTTCCATATTCATTGTTTGTTCACGCAGCGCACATTTTTTGTGCACCTACTATGTGTCAGGCACTGTTGTAGGCTGGAGATGCAGCAGTGACACCAAACAGGCCAGTCCCCAACCTTACGAACACTCAGTTCTACTGGAGAACCAGGAAACCAACAAGCAAATATAAGACCAAATGGTGACATAATGAACACTGTCACTGTAGGTCTTTCCAGTTTGATGTCAGCTTCCCTCAGTCTCAGCATCAGAAAATTTTCTTTTTCTTTCAAACCAGCAACTTGGTTTGACTTCCCTGTTTGGGGTAGAAGCAGGATTTTCCAGATACCCAGGTTTGTATCTGTGGATCCATTTTGGGGCATATCCCCTGATAGCCAGCCGGTCTGTTGCCAAGTCCTGAGGATGATTCCCTCAAAATGTCTGTCACATCACCCTGGTCAGGCCTTGGTCACCCTTTGCTTAAACTCTTTAAGTAGCCTCCTAAATGTCCCCCACTGCTTTCTGGGATTTTGCTCCTGCATTTTATCTTTTCTACTGACACCAAATTCATCTTCCTAAAACATCTCTTTCAATATCTCACTTATCTGTTAAAAGCCTTCAGTAGCACATTTATTTAGAATAAAGTACAGGCCCACCTCCAAAGTCATTTATATAGTTTTCCTTCCTATGCATGATCTTTTAGAAACCCTTACCTTTTATATACACTATAATGCACTTATATTAGATGGAATCATATGGAACTGCCATTTTCGTGGATCCAAAATGGTTGATTGAATATTGGCAATTTATATGTTGCAACCTAATTGCACTTCCCAAACAATTGGTTGCCTGTATGTCTTTCTCCCATGTGAGTTTTTTGACGATCATGTCTTGATCTTAACGTTGCTTCTATCTTTACTGTCTACTACAGCATCTGGTACATAGTAAACAATGGCAATCGAGTGCCCCCACTCATGTTGCGATCTGCTCCTGCTGCTTCCATTTCCTGTAATGCCCACCGACTTTACCTAATCACATCCTACCCACCCCTCACTGCCAACCTGACTCATGCCTCCTTCATGGAAATGCTCACTACTCCACATTAATATCCTGCCACCACCTCTGATCCAGCAATATTGCTCCCTACCCCCTGCCAAAATCGAATATCATTCTTTAACATCCAAAGCATATATGTTTTACTTTGTGTTTTCCGTATTACTTAGCATGAAGTTGCACTCTTAACAGTGAGTTGAAAGATGTCTGTTTCTAGCCCTCACTTTCCACTCTGGGACCCACTACCATATTTCCAGCTGTCTATGATATAACTGCTCTTGGAGGACTCACTGCAGTCTACTCAACAGAACTGAAACTAAACTCATGTGCCATCTCCCGGGTCTGCTCCTGGCCTACATCCCCATCCACAGCTTGGTCTCGAAGCCATCTCAGCTCTCCTTCATTCTCTATCCTCCTCCTGAAATAACATTCCACTGGATCATCACAGTGATTGCACATTCCTTAGCCTAGCTTCAGATTTTTATATAATATATAAAGTCTATCTCTGGGAGCTTCAAGAGGAGAAACATATCTCCCAAACCACAGCAACATTCTCTAGGACCTAGAGCATCCTGATAAACAGGCCACTTCCTCCTGGTCTTGCACCTCCCCTGGGGACCTCTCCTCTAACATGTTTTCCGGTAGATATGTACAATTATCTTCACTAAAATATAATGATCTTTCAAATCATAATTGCCTTTGTTAGTATATGTCTAACATATACTGCATCACTGTGTCTCCAAAATTATCTCTCCGTCCTGATAGATATGTTTCTGACCTCAGGAAGAATGTTGCTGGAACGCATTTTCTTCATTATTAGAATGATCTCTGGAGTCCCTTTCATCAGCACTTTGTGAGAAACCATCTCCTTCCAGTCTGCTATTGTTTCCCATGGGTTAGTTTTTGTCTCAGCAGCTGAGTCCTGAGACCCACAAAGACAAAAGCTCACGTGTGATACCTTGTGTTATCGGCAATGCACTGAGATAGAGCTGGGCATTCACAGAGAGGGCTCAGAAAAGACTTGTTTGAATATGTTTTATGTGTATAACTTGTGTTTGTGTATATTGATGAACTTTTGTGCGTCTCTGAATGTGTTTCCCATATTGCTCTCTAAGAAGGATTCATCTACGTGGTCTGGGAGGCAGGGAGAGCTTGGCTATTTTCCTCAGCCATCAGGCCCGTGACATTACAAACCAATAAGCCAGGTGCTCCAAAGGCTCATGGCCGCAGCTGGCACAGGTGAAGAGCCTACCTGAGCTGCAGCCTGGGGTTATTTTTCTTTCCCACTTGCTTGGGGGTCTTCCTTTTCCCTCTAAATATGAAAGACCAATTTTTCTGTTAAACATTAAAAGGAATGTGGATGTGTATACATGTGTGTGTATTTGTGCTCCTGTATGCATATATACATTATTCATATATACATATATGTATGCATGTATGTATAGATGAAGGAAATACACCAACAAGTAAATAGTGGTTATTTCTGGATGGTGGCTTTTTCCAAATTCTCTATAATAAGTCAAATTACTTTTACTAGTAGCAACAACAACAACAAAAACCTAATAGATGCTATTTTTAAGGCTAGGACACAGTTATTAGATGATTGCTGAGATCAACCCTCTGTGTCAACCAAGGACAAAGGGACAAGCAGGGGCCTAGTAGGGAACAGAGGGATGGACTTCTGCTCAGCATCTCCAGATGAGAGAAAATGACCAGCCCGTGAATTTGGGCTGACTTGCAGGATGGGCCAAGGTTGCTGAAGGTTGTGAGCTGAGGAACTGGCAACTTTGTTTGGTTGTGAAGGTCAGGAGCCTTGGACAGTGGAAGGAAAGAGAAGGAAAATTTGGGGGTTGGGGTGGGGGTGGGAGAGGTGGATAGGGAGTTCATTAGGGTTTTCCCCCAAACTCAGCTGTTTTGAAAAGTATGGAAAAGGTGAGGAAAAGCTCGAAATACACTTTCAAGTTCATGAAGAGATTTTATGAAGAGATATATGCAGTGGGAGAGAGAAGAGGCAGACACGTTGCAAGTTTGGTTTTAATCCCCTGTGACTCCAGATGGAGGGGTTTCCTGAGTGATCAACATGGGGACACTGGGACCTGGGGTAGGAGGGATGGGTCACCCCTGCAAGGGCGGCAAGGTTCCTAATAGCAGGTTCATCATTAGGTCAACACACAGCTCCCCCACCCCCTCCCCTCCCTCCTCCTCCCTCATCTCCCACTGTCTTAAGGACACGGGGAAAATTTCTGATTCGAATTCTTGGTAAAAAGACAGTTTCTAACCTTTCTGAACTTGGAACAAAAAAATTGCATGAAGCAAACATTGTCAAGGATGTTTCTCCCACCCCGCCTAGTCTCATGGTTCTCTCCAAGAGCGGAAGGAGAAATGGAAAGATGAAAAACAGGGCGAGTGACTCTTCCTCTCTGTGGCTCATTTCTTTCCTCTGGGGCGGTGTTCTGGAAGTGGGGACCCCCTGGCCTCAGAGCCAGGAGGCGACATAGCAGAGCCTGGCTCGGCACCACCTGCAGGGCCTCCCTGCTCTTCACCAAGCTGCTCAGCCAACTGTTCCTTACCAGTCACCTCCTTACCGTATTCCCGCTGAGGAGCCCTGGGGTGAGGATGAGCAGCACGCACACATGTCTAAAAGCCAAACGCAGAGTAGGAAACAGGAAAGAACAAAGAAAGTCACAAAAATCAGTTTTGAAAAAGAGCTAAACTGAAAACATATTTCATGATGTTGATGTCTTTTCTCTCTGCACGATTCAACATTTGTACTTGTCTGTATCTCAGTTTTTCATTCTGATGAAGGAACATTTCCAGTCTGGGCCCTAGTTTGAAATTTGAGGTGGAGAAAGGCTCTTTTAAACCAGTTAATATGGGATTTGCAGTTCCCTGTGTGTAATGGAGGAATACAAACAAAGCAGTGAAGTCCCCACCAAGGACCCCGCCCATCTGCTGAAAAACATACAGTCCTTTCCCTTAGAAGCCCCTGCTGTAATTGGGCAGGCGGAGAAAAGCACGAAGTCTGCTGCTGTAAGGAAGCATCCAGAGCATAAACGACTGACAGTAGCAATTGTCTTTCTTCCTGAACTCCTACTATGAGCCTGGCGTTTTATGTATAATCTCTCACTCCATCCTCACAATTCTTCAAGGTAAGTATCATTATCCTCATTTTGCAGATGAGGAAGAATGTAGAAGTTAAATAATAGCCCAAGGTCACACATCCAGAAAGTGGCAGAGCTGAGATTTGAACCCAGGTCTTTCTCACGTCTTTCTCTGTGTACGCTGCCTTCTGCTGGCCAAGTTCATGAACGAAAACAGTTGGGTGATTCAGGCAGAAACACACAAAGCAACATTTTGGCCCAAATGCTGTAAGTCTTACTGTTTCTCCCTCCTGACCAACTGAATGAAATGCACCTGAATTAAAAAACCAAGAACAAAGGGAAGAAAAGAATAAAAAACCAAGAACATACCATGTTCTGTGTATTACATGTGCTAACTGCTCAGTGGCTGCTGTGTCTAGTGGAGCATGGCACGAGTCAGGAACTAGAGGAGGCTGTTTATTATGTCTTAGCCACGGGACTAGTGATTCAAGCACACACCTGCCTCAGTGGCTTCCAAATCCATCAGACAGAAGCATCTAGAATATGTAGTCAACTGAAGATGCATTTAAAAATATATTGCAAAATAGCTGCCTCAGATTTTTTGTGGAACAAGAAAGGATGGAAATCTATAATATAACAAATATGTTCCCCATTTATGGCAATTTTTATACCATTGGATGTCCAATGATGTCTCTTGTGCACCCAGGGACTGTAGAACATCTCTTCATAACTCAGAAAACTCATATTATGAGTGTCTAATATTAGAATGAGACCTACAGTATATTAAATAAATAAGTAATCTGTTCCTATGAAAGGGTCTGCACATAAATAGAGGGAGCTGGGAGAAATCTCAATATAGGTGCCCCCCCCCCCAAAAAGAAGAATTCTGGGGAGGTCTGGTTAATAAAAGCTGCTGTCCTATTAAAATGGGTCTCACTGATTCTTGCTCCTCATGGAAAATGCCCAGGTGCTTCTGGACAATGTGTGCTGGCAGATGTGAAAATGCAGTTGAAATGCTGCAAAACTCAGGTTTTCCAACCATGGAGTGGCTGGTACATAGAAAAGGCCTCTGCCTTAAGGATTTTAAACCAGGTGACCCTTAGAATTACCGGGGAATCATTTCAAAAAATGCATCCCAGGCTCCTCACTGGCCTGTCGAATCAGAATGCCAAAGGTAGAGGGTGATTGGATGTGGGATATCTGTGAATTCCAAGTAGAGAGTTATTTTCTAAATAATAGAGATCATTAGCATTTCAAAGAAATTTAATGGCCTTCTTTTTTTTTTTTTTTTAACCACACTTCCACTTAAACTTTTCCCACTAGTCTTTGCCCTAGGCCAGATTTTTAGAAAATCATCTCAATGAGATCATGAATGGCCGTCATTTTTAAAGAGCTATGCATTGGTGTTAACTACTCTTTTAAGGTATCAACTGGGCCATATAAAACAATGGCTTCCTATGTAAATGTGTATGTATTTTCTCAGAGTTTTGGAGAACAAGTGTTCAGTTTGCTTACATGCCTTCATTTCTTATATGTCTCACATATCAAACCATCATCAGATAGATTTGCAGGTACACAGGGACCATCACAACTTGAGGTTTAAAAGGGGATAAAAGTTTTTGTGCAAAATCTAATGAATACACATGATGAGGTGACCCAAACCCCTTCTAGTTAGGTCCTCAAGGATAACATGGATCCTCCAAATGTGTGAAGGATGCTTTCTAAGACCTTTGGAATCCACAAATGTTACACACGTACAAATATCATTTAACAGATGGATTCTCCTTTACAAAAGGCAACCTAGCACAGTGGTTAGGACAGCTTTGGAGTCAAACCAACCTCAGTTCAGATCTCAGCCCCTCCACTGTCAGTTGTATGATCCTAGGCAGGACCTCAGTGCTTCAATCTGCAAAATGGGGATAATGGTATTACCCACCCCATAGGTTGTGGTGCAAATTATGTGAAATGATGCATGCCAAACACTCAGCACTTCACCTGGCACGTGGTAAACATGCAATAAATATTAGCCATTAATAATATTGATAATAAAAATGACACAAATAAATTAGCTATTAATAATGATGACACTAAAAATATTTTTTAAAACTGTTCTCCCCCTTCAGAATTATAACCATTGCATAAAGAGCAAAATGTGAAATTCAGCACTTGTAAGACTATTAAATTCTGCCACTAAAATAAGTTCTACAGATGTAATAGCACATCTGTAAACTGGTACTGACAGTGAATTATGATGTGGGGGACTAGCTAATCAGGACAGCTGATGCTACCTCCCCCCAGTCCATAAATGTAACATTATGCAAAGGAAAATATGATTTAAAAATTTTGAGTCCCTTTTGCCCTGGAAAAGGTGAGCCCAGTACTTTGCCCTTTCACAAATGCATACGTACTGCCCCTGGCTTTCTTCAGAATCTCATCTCCCTCCTGAATCCTTAGCACCTGCTACCTTCCCCACAGCTCAGGGTAACTGCCATTTGAACTTGATGCTGAAGTGTTTTCTCTCCCTTAATGAACAGTTTTTGCCTGGCTGGAGGTCTTACTAAGAGAGTCTCATATTGTTTTTCTCGTTTTTCTAAGGCAGCCTTTGATAACATGAGCTGAGCCACAGTCAAATGGAAGGTCATACTCTTTAATTCATCTTGAATTTTTCTCCTGGCTAAGAGCCATTGCTTTTTAAAATATGTCACTCTTCCAATAGCACTAGAAGTTGGTTCTCTTTGAGGGGCCATTGTTCTTAAAGAAACGATGATTCCATTGCCTCCAATGGCCCAGTAGAGATGGTGGAACCAACACTGGGATATGGGGTCTCTGGCATGGCTGCCTCACTCCCTCACTCAGTAATCCATTCCCTCAGCTGGCTTTGCAGCCTGCACTAACCAACCATGTGCCTTAGAAAAAGTCCAGACTACCACTTTATGGACCCTGGAAACACTTGAAATCAGGAATGTTAAGTCAGTTGCTGCTAAAAATCTGCTGCATAAATGGGTAAACTTTTCTCAGTTTCTTTCCCCCAACTGAATGTCATGGTAAGACTTGGTAGGGCATAGGGACCCTAAAAGTGGTGAAACAAGAAAACAAAAAGGGTATGAAATAAACACTAATGATCACTGCCACTGGACCTCATATGTTTTTTTAAATTGGGGTATAGTTGTTTTACAATGTTGTGTTAGTTTCTACTGTACAGCAAAGTGGAGTTCCCTGTGCTATACAGCAGGTTCTCATTAATTATCTATTTTATACATATTAGTGTATATATGTCAGTCCCAATCTCCCAATTCATCCCAGCCCCGCTTCCCTCCTTGGTGCACTGGACCTCATATTTAATGCATCCCTATTTATATTATTCCTGGCTTTCCTCCTCCTTATCTGTCTGGGAAATTGGAAAGCCACAGCCAGAGTGCTCTACAGGGAACTAATGCGAGGAACAGTATACAGATTTGAACTTTGACAGTGTTTCACAGTTAAAAGTGTCCAGTAAGTGATCCTCCTCTGGATCCTGGACCCGGTTGGCTTCTTCTGAACCTTCAGACCGAGCACTGTCCTACACAGCACTCTGCTTCCTCCATTTCCTCTAAAATTATGACTGTGTGTTTGCCAGGTTGCACTCTGTGCGTTGGGTTGCTAGAAATACATTAGGTCGCACTGACGGTTTCACTCTGTTTTCTATAAAAGGCTACAGGAATCTCATGGAAATTTTTGCAAAGTTATATGCAAATCACAGAGCCCCGGCCCTTTTCTTAACAGGATGGCAACCTTGCTCCTCGGTGGTACCTGGGACCTGGAGATCCTTTCTCCACTTACGTTTAGCACGCAGCTCACCGGGTTAGCCGTGCCGCCGTTGGGACCTCCCACCTGGACTCCCATCACCCACCTCTCTTGAGACTGCTCTGGCAGGGCTGGGGTGGGGTGCAGCCTTTGCTCAGAAGGCCACATGTTCCAGGCAAAATCTGCCCCCCATGGGCCATGGGCTCACCCCTCGGGGCCCTTTGCTTCTTTCTCTACCGGGTGCAATTCGAGGTTGCCGAGCTTCTCTCCAAAGTCTAAAATGGTGGGACAGTAGGGACCTGTGAGAGGCCCCATGGCCCGACGCACCGCCCACCCAGCTCCCAATCTGAACACCAGGCACCCCCGGGCCCTCGCTGCCCTAGAGGTCTGCCATGTGAGTGGGCAGGTTCATCAGGGGGACGTACTTGTCCCTGGAGTTCTTCTCCAGGTTGAATGTTTCTATTGTCAGTGGCCCCAATCTGGAAAAACCTGTCATTCTAATCCAGCCTGCCTCCCCTGTATCATGAGAAGGAGGGAGGAGGAAGGAGGGACAGTTTACGGTTATGGTTTATGGAAGATGAGGGAACTCCAGCCTTTCCCAAACACTGGCAGGAACCACTTCTCCCAAAAAATATTCTGTCTGCTTCAGCCTACCCAGGTTCTGTCACGATTTTCTAGCTCCTCCCTAAGCTCAATCACTCCTGAGGTGTCTGGATCAAGGATCACCCTCCCAGCCTTCCTTGGCTACCAAATTGTCCTGTTAGGGGATGGGTGGGAAGTGGGAAAAGAAATAAGTGAAACAGACTGGCCACGTGTTGATAATTGTTGAGACTAGATGATGGGTACGTGGGTATTTATTATATCATTCTCTCCCTTTTGTATATGTTTGCAGTTTTTCATAATAAAAAGTTAAAAAATAAAAAAAAAAAGGCCTCCAACTTTCAAAACACTCAAGAGAGAGCCCCTACCCCCAACACAGTTTCATGGAAACCCCACACCAAGGCAAGAGGCAAAGATGACTCCATTACATATATATATGTATATATATATATTCATTTTCTAATTTTTTTAAGGCCCACTGCTTTATTTTCAATAGATTAAACCTTATTTCTAAGAGGTCCCAAAGTTGCGCTTACTTCCCTCAACTGGGTTATGGGGGAGGGCTTGGGTAAAGCGTTCCTTAAAATCCTGAAAGTTTACACTTCCATGTATCTCACAATCTTATTGTGAGGATGAGACTTGTTCAGTGTTCTGAACTTTGCAAAGGAAACGTGCTCTCAATTAAAAGTGTCATTCTCTGGAATTGCACCTGGCTCAGGAAAGGACTGTCTTTGTACTTGAATTTAAATCTAATGGAGAACCTTAACACGGGCATTTGCATGACTAAGAATTGCTGCTGTCTTTTTTCCATATGTCACTTTCTTGAATGTGTTCTAATAAACTGATTCTAAAGCAGGCTGTTGATATACAGTGATTTATAAATACTTTCTGTTGAGTGCTGAGGCCCTTAATTTTATACCAAGAATTCACCCCATCCCACTTTCTGGAAAGATCTGTTTGTTGGGGACAGATGCAATGAGTGTACGTCTGGCCTAGTTGCGGCACCACTGCAATTGCAGTCACTAATGAGAATCATGTCATCCACAGCGATTTTGTCTTCTGGTTGCCTAGCAGCAGAATTTGTTTTCCAGAATAAAGGTGGCCATATGAAGTAGATGAGTGTGATGGGGGAAAGTGGAGGGGGCAGGGCAGGAACAGGAGGATAATTCCCTCGGCCAGAGAAAGAGCAAGGCAGAAGGAGAGACAAAGGCAGCCAAAAAGAGAGGTCAAGTTCTAATTCGTTCTGTTCAGTGATAAGAGTCAGCATGTTCAAGTGATTACCGGTTGTTAAACTTTATTTACAAAATTGCACCTTTTGATATCAGGTTAGAGCAAGTAACAAATTTCAAAATCTCAGCAAACTAGAAGCAAATAAAAATATGTATTTCCAAAGGTAGATATTTTGAGAAGCACTTTTGATTCCAATCTTTATCCCCCTTCAGCCAGACTGGCCAGGGCACTCTCATGAGCCACTAACCAACTTGGGCCAGTTCTTTGGGACAGGAGGCTTTGTTAGAAACCTTGTAAGGGGCAGAGAAGGCAGGACCAGACAAGGAGCCTTCCATAGACTGAGCACCCTTCTCACACCAGGTGCTGGGAAGGCACTTGATATACATCAACTCCTCTAGTTTTCAGAGCCATCCTGAGAGGCAGGCAGTACTGTCTTCACTTTCCAGATGAAGAGGCTGAAGCTGAGAGAAGTAAATAACTTGTACAGAGTCATAAAGCTAGATAATAGCAGATCTGTGATTCAAATTCAGGTCTCTGATCCCCAAACCCATGCTTCTTCGGACCACAGGGCTGATGGCCATTGCCCAGCCTGGGCTCTCCCTTGTACCTTGCCATGGTCTTTAATGAATTTTGCAACCTCTGTGTGCCCTGGGGGTGGTGGCGTGTGGCAGAGCCGGCATCCTGATCTTCCTGTGATTGGAGATCCCTTCCAGGTCAGGGTTTTGCAACCCACATCCTCATACCTGGGACTTAGTTTTGTAGAGCACAGTCTGATGAGGCTGAGATCCCCATTCGGTTCACACAGGGATTTGCTCACTCAGAAAATATTTGAGTGTCCCTAAGTGCTGGGCATTATGAACTAGGTGGGCAAATATAGACTCAGCCCCTCTTCTCACAGAGCTTACCAGTGGAGGAGACAGGCATTAATCAAGGAACACTTGCATGGATATATAATCATAACTGGAAGGGACCTTGGAGATCCTTGAGATCCACAGATGAAACTGAGACCCAGAAATGCTAAGCAGTTTGCTTAAGACCATATAGCAAGTTAGGGGCAGCACGAGGACTAGAACTCAGTAGATTTCTATTCTTAGACTGCCTTTTCCCTGCTATGTCGCACTCTAGTCTCTTGCATACCCAGAAACTGCCCCCTAACCACAGCCAGCCCTATGAACGTATTGATCAATCAGCACACTATCCCCAGCCTAGGAAAAACCAGACAGCACACTTTGTAATGATAATCAAACAGCATAGTGAACTGAACCCTTGAGGATGGCAGTTACCCAAGCCTTGTTTGCAGACTTATTTCAGAGCCCAAAGCCAGAACAGAGAGGCAAGGCTCCCGTGCTGTAAGAAGAGTGCTTGCAGGTGTTTCAGTGTTTTGGTCTGACCCAATATTTTCTCATCTCCCAAGTTCAGTAGTCATTCATTCACTCACTAATTCAACAAATATTTATTGAGTGCCCACTAGGGACCGTGCACAGTTCTCAGAGCTGGGGACACAGCAGTGAAAAAGTAGAGTGCCCTCATGGAGTGAACATTCCACCTGGGGGAAACACGATAAACGAGTACATAGGTAAATATCAGCATATCAGAAGGTGATAAATGCTACAAAGAAAAGTATATCAAGAAAGGGAAGTGGGGAGTGCTAGGGGAGGGGTGATGCATTTTTAGGTAAGGTGGTTGGGAAAAAGACATCCCTGAGAAAATTATGTTCTCGGTCATCATTTTACACACACACACACACACACACACACACACACGACTGTGCAGTATGATTTGAAAAGTCCCCTAAGTCTTCCCCTACCTCCTTCAGAGAAATAAAGGTTTCTCAGTAGCATGTCCAAGAGCCCAATTCCTAGCTTTCTTTTTTTTTCCTTTGAGCTAAGTCAGTGGTTCTCAAACTTGAGTGTACACCAGAATCAGCTGGAGCACTTGTTAAAACACAGATTGCTGGACTCCACTCGCAGAGTTTGTGATTCAGTAGGTCTGGGGTGGATCCAAGAATTTGCATCCCCAGATGCTGCTGCTGCTGCTGCTGGTGCAGGGACCTCCCTTTGAGAGCCACTAGGTTAAGTATTATAGCTGGAAGATCTCTGCTAAAATCCTGAGAAAGGATATATCTATTCATTAGGATCCGTGGACTTTATCAAAGGAGCTATTCCTGGAAGAGCAGGATCCTTAAGAAATGTGACTTTTTTTTTTTTAAACTGGGGTAAGTTTCAGAAGCGACAGCCCAAGACCCCAAGCATTGAGGAGTTAGGGCAAAGGACAGGTCATGAAAAGACGGTGACAATATTTCATTGCTTGTCTGTCAATGCTTTGCATTTTCCTAGCATTTAATACTTTTACAAGCCCTTTCCTCACTACTCTCTTTTGTCAGTTAACCTGTTAGGTAGATATTTACAGATGTCATTATTACATTTTGTAGGTAAAAAAATTGAGACACCAAGAGGTTATATGGCCTGCATAGGGCATCAAGGATGAGAACCCCAGTTGCTTTACTCCTAGTGCAGTGTTCTTTTTCTACTCACACTCTTCATAACATGAGCTGTAGCTTTCTCCTGGGGCATCTACCCCAGGCCATTAAAATCCAGGACATGTAGTTGCTCTTTGCCTTTGCTCTGTTCAAAATCCCACTTGCTGCAAATAGATTATCCATGTGGGTGATTAACTGTGGCAAATACTAAGCCCTGCATGAGTTTGCTCTACCATAAACACATTTCTCTTCTACCAGGTATTGTACAGAGAAAATGCTAACTCATTGTAATATTAGCCCAAGCTAGAACTAATCATTATGAAAGCAAACCTGCTGGGGGAAAAGCAGACATAATACTTTCCAAAGGCAAATAGAAATGGTATTTGATTATGTGTACCTTTGCTTCCATTCCATTAGTCGAGATAATTGAAAGTTTCCTGTAACACTAAAGCACGTAGTGAAAGGAGAGTGGATTTTGTTAAATCTGATGACTGATGAATCACTTTCTCAGGTATTTAAATATACCAAAAAAAAAAAAATCATGGACATGAAACATAAAATCCTGTTTTCCAGTACTTGCCTTTCTGTTATTTTCTCCAGTCCTGCACTGATTCCTCATAGTGAGAGAGTAAGGTCTCTCACTGAATCTCACAGACGAGGACCCAGGGGTTACAAGGAGCTGTTTCCCATCAGCTTCCATACATGTTTTTGACCATCGAAGAGTCCAAGGTTTTAGAAGTTTCATTTCTAAAACTGCCCTCATCTGTCTCTCAACCCATGGATAGTCTGACATTTTCCTCCTGTACTGCCATTGGGACCACTCATTTATTCAATAAGTACTTAATAAGTACTTAGTGTGTACCAGACACCGTAAGAGCCACTGAACAGGCTATGAAAATGAGTTAGAAATAATCCTATCCTCAAAGAACATGGCATATATTAGAATCACTTTGTAAATTATAGAATAGTCAACACTGAAGTGTATTCTAGATGTAGATCATAAACCCGTGTGAGTATCTCCCCATTTTAATTCTCTGTGTGCTCAAGGAAAGCTAATTAATGAACTATTTTAGCGTCAACATAAAACAGGCATCATTAGGAAAGAAAACCTACCTGGAGAGGAGAGTGGGATACGGAAGAAGCTCTACTCTGTAGCTCTGAGCACACACCAAGATGTGCATTGGCAGCCCCAAAAGCATGGTGACAAGGGGGCGGTATAGGATCTAGCATCTGCTGTAGATATTTCCACATGTGGAGTATAACAAATTGAACTTATGAGGATCATAAAACTTGGATGATAAGAAATTCCATATTGTTGAAAGATCTGGTATGAATGTGTTTTTGCTGAGCTTTAGACTCCAAAGTATGCTATAAAAATGACTGTTCCTTAAAAATATATAGTTCATGCCCACTGCAACACAAGGATTGAGCATATAAGAAAACCGGTTGGGTTGGAGGAGATGGGGTGGCATGCAGAGGATTCAGTTAGTTGCATCTGTATTAGAAAAGCCATGAGAAGAGATGCAGACCGTAATTCAACCATGTGTGTGTGTGTGTGCGTGTGCGTGGGTGTGTACCTATGTGTACACAAGTACACATGCACAGGAAAGGTGTTGAAGCCCAGTAAAAATGATTTTATGAGGATGTGAGCCCTTTAAATAAATTCCAAATTCATAATCCAAAAAGGAAGACAAGTTTAGAAAACCGCAAGTGCAGCCAGAAGACAAGGATAAGATTGTAGTTCTGGTGACCAAGTGGCTCAAGGAACACCGCTCACACATCTTCCTCCTACTTGTGTTGGGCCATCTGATGGTGCAGCAGCCCTCACTCCCTCCACTCCCTAAAGGAGCTGCTCTGGCTCTGACTCCATTCTGCTTTAAGGTGGGCTTTGTTAATAGTCGAATCCCAAGACAGGGGTTCAGGGCAGATACACAGCTGGATCTCAGATCTGTCCCATGAACCCTATTTATGCCAGCTCTGCAAGCCCGTCCTGGCCTGGGAGGGAGTTTTCACAGCACAGGTGCTGTATCCAGCCTTACCAATGGCCATCAGGGGTGCTAGTGGTGTGATCATATAGCCGGGCCTGCTGTGGGTGTGTCTGGTCATGGATAGCGGCAGCCACAGGGAAACATAGCAGCGATGGGGGAGGGGGTCTCTATGTATCTGCCTTTGAGTTTCAGGGATGGTGAAATAAGGTGTGTTATTCTATTTGTAAGGATGTCCAGAGATTCTGTTGCCTGGCAACGGTGACCTTTTAATGGGCCTTACATGCAAGCATCGTGTTAAGTTTTTAGATCTGGCTATGCTGAGTTCTGCTGGGTGGTTGCTATGGCACCAATCAGGGTAAAAGGATTCCAGGGTGCGAGTGGGGACTGAAACATAGTTGATGTAGAAGCAGGGTTTAGATTTCACTGGTATGGCACACTCACTCTGAGAGTGACCCAGAAGTATGGCCCTCCAGGAGTTGCTCTGGTATCTCATAGGTTCATGAGGACTTGCATGGGCATCTTGGCCCTGAGAGGAGAAAGTGTTTAAATTGATTTACACAGTTAAGTTCCTACAAGGCCGCTGGAAGTTAACAATGGAAATAGGAGGCTTTGTACTTCCCAGATTCTTCCTTCATTCTCATTTGGCATTGAAGATGCTGACATATTGCTTTATTTGTTGGGACAAGCAACCAACAAACTTGTTGGAGAGCCATTGATATAGGGGCCTTAAAACCAGACCACTACACATGATCTAAGTACTCTCTGTCCACCCTGCAAGGCAAGCTGCAAAGCAAGCTCAGAGATGGAATAGGTCATTAAAGGGGGAGGCCCTTGCAGGGTCTCATTGGTTGGTTGGTGTTGCAGGATATAAGTGATCACATTCCAGCTTAATGGCACAGCACAAGGTGGCTAGTAGGGCCAGATGGGTGCATAGCCTTCTAGGAGAGGCCATTAACCCAGCATTTCTAGCTTCTGAGGAATAAATGATTCAGAAATTAAAGTGAGAAGGTAGTTATCCCAGTGAGACTGATGGTGTTACAAAGATGATTGCTTAGACCATTGCCACATGCCAGTTTCCCATCAGACCTCAAATTTGGCTATAATAGTCAGAAATCTGGCTGTTTTCTCCTGGATTAAATGTCTTATGAAGGAAGCATATGCAAGTAGGGGTGGTGGTGAGGATCAAGAAGGTTGAGGCTGGATAGCATCGATATTTACACTGGACACATTGGTCTCTTTGGCAAATGTTTGACATGGGGGAAGGCTGTCAAAGATTATGGCCAAAGTAATGCAATGATTTGGGTTCTGGAGGGTCCCCTTAACTATCAGAGTCTATGGGAAAAGCTAATACATCCTCAGAGATCAATGAGAGGATCATTTATCCAAAAAACAAGAGAATGAATATTATTAATAATTAGTGACCCTCGATAAATACTAGATATCCATCATATCATTTATTCACTCAGCAAATATTTATTGAATGCCAACTATGTGCCAAGCGCTATCCTAGACAACAACAAACCAGACAAGAATTCCTGCCCCCATGGAGCTTACATTCTGATGGGAATACAGACAAATAAATAAATAAAATATATAAAGTACAGATGATGACACATGCTATAGAGGAAAAAATATAGCTTCAAAGGATGTAAGTAGTGCAGGGGATGAGGGAAGAAGTGAGGGGAGTATCTGAGTTCCGGTGACTGACCTAATCGGAGATGCAGAGATTAGTGAAATTAGGCCAGATGGTCTCAAGGCAGATAGTGGTAATGTGGCTGTGAGTTTTGGAGGAGAGGGAGGGTTGAGGGTTCTGCGAGGAGCACACACAGGTCTTAGAAATATCTCTTCATTACTCCCCAGAAAAGCATGAAGAGTTGGGGAGGAGTGGTCTTACCTAGGGAACAGGTAGGGGCTCTCAGGTAAGATGGCCTCTCCCCCAGCCTTCATGCCTCCTATGGAGCCAAGAGGGTGCCCAGGAATGTGCCCCAGAAGTCAAGTGGGCCCCAGACTACTCCCCCAGCCTCCACCAGGGGTCCAAGTGAGCCTTTCTGATATGGTATTAGCCTAGGTTAGAGGAATCTTGATTCCATCCAGTCTGATGAGGACTTCACCTGAGGTGTGACCAGACATCCCTCAAAGTTCACATGATGAGATTCTTGAAAATAAATACAGGTATGGTCCAAGTATAAAATGAGTCCAGGAACCAAGAGTTCATGTAATAACTGTTCATAAATCTCTAGAAGCTCAAAGAGGCTTTGCAGATTCTGAGAAGTATGGTACAGTATTTGTTCTGTCTTTCATAGGCTTAAAATATGAATTCCCTTTGGTTACCTCCCCTGATTCCCAGCAAACTGCCGGGCCCCTCAAGTCTAGCTTGATAAAGGTTCAGCAACAGGAAGAATAGTTCCCAATCATGCCTGTTTGGGACAAATCCCAGTCACCAGTACAAAGGCAGAAAGAATTCCAGTTCTCTTTATCAAAAAACAGCATGGGGCCCTGGGAGACCCTGTGAAGAGGCACAGGAATTCAAGCTAGAGGCTTAAGATATTAACTCATATAGAATCTGTTCCTTGGACCCAAGTAACAGATATGTTCAACCTAGATCTGAGTCCCTGGCAGCAGGAAGATGGCTCAGTCACAGTTGTGAGGTAAATGTGGCTTCCTCTCCCCAAACCCCACTTTGGACTCATAGAACTTAGGCAGCAGACTGGGGAGTTAAGGAGAAGCTGGCTTTCTCCTCCCAGCTGCATCAGTTTGCCCTCAAGAGACAAGCTTTTGGTTGAAGCTAAATGAAAGGGGAGCTCAGGGTACTAGCATGCACACATATACACGTGTACACACACACACACACACACCCCCTCCCATTCATTGTGTAATACCTTCCCATCTAATGCAAAGCCTTATTTCTAGAGAGATACATTGTATAAGTAAGTCCAGAGAGTTGTCTTCCTTAGCTATATAGAAAAATTAGTCTCAAATGGCATTGGTTAGCCCTTCTAGAAAAGGGCTGCATGGAATAAGTTCATTGCAGCTCAAGTTTTAGTCCAGGAGCCAATTGATGCATGACAAACAAAATGACATTCTCCATGTGGCTATGAGAAACCAGATGTGACATTTGGTTATTTTCTATTTTCTTGGATCAACACGTGTGCTCAGGAGGGGGCTTCTGACCATACCTGGTATGAGTCAACCATCCTTTGGCCTATCCTAATAAAAGTTTAAGTTTGAACTAAAACTAAAACTACAGGATGCAAAAACATTAAAACTTACATGTACATGTAGATCATTAACTAGATAAAGAACCAATATAGTTTTATAGGATCCATGTCAAATCATACTAGTAATTGGATTTGTCATTGCTACAGAATAAGTTCCATGAGGGCAGGGATTCTTGTCTGCTTTTTTCACTGCTGTATCCCCACTGCCTATACTAGTGCCAAACACATAGTAGGTACCATGAGTACAGTTGCATAGTATAGAACAAGTGCAATTTTTTAGTGTGCAGAAATACAGTCCATTTTTAATGCAACCCGACTGGTAGGCAAATACTCCATTGTACCACTGGGGAGTAGGAAGAAGTTCCGCAGAATAATGTCATACTTGCAAAAACAAGAGACATGCTGCTTGATTTAAGGATAATGCAAGAGTAGAAGACAGGTTTGTGTGTGATATGATAAGCAAAGCTAAAATCTGAGATCGAGGGCCAGGACTGATAAACAAGGAAAGCAATTGAAAAGTTAGCAAAGAATCTCCAAGGCCATAATCAAAGGAGCAAGCAGAAGCCCAGGTGCATAGCCAGGTGTGGGAAACTACCATGTGGTTTGAACACTGACAATTCAAAGGATTCTGATAAATGCTGACCCTTCTCTCAACAGAGTTTATACCCACCCATGAGTTTCTAAATGTATCACTTGACTTTTGGGGCTCTGTAGATAATTTCTAATTAAGAATGGCAAATGGGAAGATTGAAAAAGGAAAAGCGCCAAGGGCTAGGAGCAATAAAAAGGAGAATAAACCCAACAGCTCACATGTCTAAAAAAAATGAAACAATTGTTATGAAAAATCAAATTTGAAAAATGTCTCTCATTTGGTTTGCTTCACTGAGTCAGTCGCCAATGAGAAGGACTGCAGTTCCAAAGATATTGTTGATTGCAAATGCACTTCTCCTCACTGCCCTGCCCCACCACCAGGCTCATGATTCTCATTAAACATTCCTAAAGCTCCGGGAAATGAAAATGTGAGAATTGATGCATCTGTTGTGAGTCAGCCCAAGAGATGGTCAACAATGGGATCTGATGCCAATTCCCTGATGGCAAATGAAGCTGGGCTTCAGCTTGATTTTACTGAGCTTTAGAACTGTTCCCAAAGTACACAAAAGGAAAATAAAATATGGTCCTTAACTACAAGAATTGTATAGTCCAAATGGGAGAGAAAAAACATACTCAAAAAACAAAATTCACACTATGTATGATGCATAACTATTGCTTTAGCCTAAGAGATTCCAAAAGCTACAATTATCTCTCTTCCCTCTCTTTCTCTATCCAACACTAAGGATGAGTCATAGCATGTAATGGCTGTAATCTTCTGGTTGTTTAAAAAACTAATAATAAAAATAATAATAATCATGGTAGTAGTAGTAACAACGACAATAATAAAATCTAGCATGTCTTCCCAAATTGCATTTAATTTGTATATGTCTATATTTGTCTTAGAATGGCCCCTTTACATTTGTGTCCCTTTCTTAACTTTATCTTTCCTACCACTCTCTCAATGTTCCTGTACTCCTACCACTATCTATTCCTAAGACAATATCTTCTCTATTCAGAGAAGAGAATGAAAGCAGATGTCTTTGTCAGGACAGGCTAGGTTATGCTGTGGTAACAAACAACTCTGAAAATACTGTGGCTTAGAACAACAAAGATTTATTTCTTGCTAACACTACATATTCATAATGGGTTGGCTCTATTCATCATAGGAAATCAGGGACCCTAGCTGATGGATCAGCTTCTAAAGTTGCCAATTACTGTCCCAGACAGAAATAGAATTCTAAAGGACCTTAACCCAAAATTAAATGATCCAACCTGGAAATGACTCAACTTCAATGGCCAGGACTAGTCATATGGCTCTACAAAACCAACAGGGGCCAGCAAACCGATCAAGTTATTTGTCCAGAAGGCAAAGAACTAAAAATATTTGGTGAACATCAGAACGACTACATTAGCAGTAGCATCAAGTCACATTTGCAAATAATGTACGTTTTGGCTCTAACTCATTTCAAATATTGGTCTACTCAACAGGTTGTGTGTGTGTGTGTGTGTGTGTGTGTGTGTATGCGTGTGTGTGAATTTCAAACATATACATTGAAATAATGTTATTCATGTTTAAGTCATTGTTTGCTTTCTGTTACTCCCACTGCCTAATTTTCACTAGGCTCCATCCCTGACTATTAGGCCCTATATATATGGGGTCAGTGCATCAATGACCAATCAGAGTATAAAGATTAGAAGGCTTCTTGTTCCTTGTGAAACTTTTTCTAGACTTAGGGAATCAGTTTTTGAGGATACAATGTCCTGATAAGTCTAGAGGGACATGAGCTTTTTCATATCTTAGGGCTTAATTTATTACACTCTTTGTATGCTAACCTGTAGAGTTCTCTATTGGTATCTGGCATCAGACTCTACACAGAAAGTGTTACACAGTAGGGATATGAACTTATTGAATCCCTTGTGGCAGAGTCACTGACTAATGTTTGAAAGGATGTTTTATGTAAGTGCAGGAACATGACACATGTGCCACGTTGCTCCTATTATAAGTAGTGCTATAAGATTACATGACCTTGTTCTAGAAATCACATGGTTACTCCATCATTAAGCAGCTAATGGTTTCACTGGGAAGCCAGGGCAGCTGTACTATAAACCACATTCAAATTGTCTGTAAACACAGGGTATTGGATACAAGCAGACCTGGGCAAGAAAATATAGCACTGCAATGGGAAGGAAGGAACCCTGGGTTGGAGTCAGGAAAGTTGGTTTTGCTCCTCGTTCTGCTACTGACCAGCTGTATAAGCTTTGAAAAACATTTTAGCCAAATCATCTATCTTCTCAAAACCTCAGTTACCTCATCTGTAAAATTGGAAAGTAATAGGAACTTATCTCTAAATTTCATTCATACTTAAACATTCTATTTTTCTATAACTGGCTTAATTGTAACCTGGAAATCTGTGACTTTTACTGAGAAAAATCAACAAGCATCCATCCTAAATAATGTAGAATTGGGAAAATGATATTTATATATAAGAGACAACCTAATTTTATATGTAATTATTATCTGTATTGATAAAACAGATGTAGTACTAAAAAACAGTAGTTTTTAATGTTTAGCTTTGAAATATAGGCAGAGTTTATCAGAAATTAACATATATACTCTACTTTCTTATTTATTTATCTATTTATTTAAAAAAATATATTGAACCTCTACCATATAATCAGCTGGGTTAAATGAGCAGAGAGGGACAAGGGAATTGAGAACATTAGCAAGAGCATTACTGAAATAATGGATCATGGAATACAAGCTGCATAGGAAGGAAAATGATGAAAGGAGAGTATGAACAGATTGGGAGACAGTAGAGGGCAGCATGAACTGGAGGTCCCAATGGGGTTAAAGAAAGGTCATAGTAAGTGTAATTAAATAAAGGAGAATAAGTTGTGGTCAGGAAGCAAGATGTGAAACTTCTCCTTCTGACCAAGATAGAGAAGCAAGGACCAGATATACCTGCCTGAAACTACCAAAAACCACCCAAAATATAAGAAACAATTTTCAAGACACTGGACATCAAACAACAAAGGACAGTGTGATCCCCGAGAGACAAGAAACAAAGTGAGCCCTATGAATACCCTAGCTTACTGCCCTGAAATTCTCAGGACATCAGGTTGAGAACTCAGAAGGATCTTACCTTAGTAGTGAGAAATAATAAGCCCTAGAAGAACTAGGCTCTGGTTCTGCCTAATAAGTCTTAAAAGGGTCAGACTTTCAAAGTAACTTAACTGCATGCCAGGACAAAGCTCAAGAGTAGTTATAGGAATACATAAAGTTTGAGCAGCCAATAAGGTGTAATTCACAATGTCTGCTATCCAATCAAAAATTACTAGGCATGCAAAGAAGCAGGAAAATATGACCCATAAAGAGGGAGAAAATCTATTGAAACTTACCAAGAATTGACACGTTAGAATTAGCAGACATGGACATAAAAACAGTTATTATTAAGTGTTCCATACATTCAAAAAATTAAGGAGAGACATGGAAGACATAAAGAAAAAAAAAACATGTTGAACTTCTAGAGGCAAAAACTACAATGTCTGAGGTGAAAAATACATGGATAGGATTAACAGTAGATTAGACATTGCAGGAGAAAACGTAAGTGTACTTGAAAGCATAGTAATAGAAACTATGCAAAATGAAGCACACAGAGGAAAAAAATAATTTTTTTAAACAAACAAAGTATCAGTGAGCTGTGGAACAATTTCAGGCATCCTAATATTCATGTAATTGGAGTTCCCAAAAGGGAAAGGGGGACATAAAAATATTTAAAACAATAATGGCTGAAAATTTTTCCAACTTGATAAAGCCTATAAACATATAGATCCAAGAATCCAAATAAATCCCAAGCACAAGAACTAAGAAGAAAACTACACCAAGGTATATCATAATTACATTGCTCAAAACCAGTGATAAAATAGAAAATCCTAAAAGCAGTCAGAGAAAAACATACATGCTATATAGAGAGGAACAAAGATAAGAATGACAGCATATTTCTCATTGAAAACAAGGCAAGCAAAAAGACAGTGGTGCCTCAGAGTGGAGTAATGAAAATAAAGAGAAAACTGTCAGCCTAGAATTCTATACCCAGTGAAAATCTCTCTCAAAAATGAAGGCAAAATAAAGATTTTTTTTTTTCTGACATAAAAAAGTTGAAAAAAAATTCTTCACCAGCGGATCCACACTGCAAGAAATGTTAAAGGGAATCCCTTAGGTAGAAGGAAATGATATCACAGGGAAATATGGATCTGAACAAAGAAATGAAAAGCACCAGAAATGGCAAATGCATGGGTAATATACAAGATTTACAGATAAAGAGCAGTATGAGAGAGCCTTTAAACAAGGATGTTTAAAATCCTCCAAGAGTTAAAGGAGGAATACTATATATAAAACAGAAACAAGTGACTATAAAACAAGAATGCACACTGATGAAGAGAGTATTACTGATTTAGAAAACAGAAGTGAAGAATCTCCTAGAGTACAACCAGAGGGATAAAAGAGATGGGATAAAAAATAATTTTAATAAGAATTCTGGGATAAAGTGGGAAGGATAGCAAAAAGACATTTTTCAAACAGATAACAGAATTTTCCAGAAATTAGGAAATGTAGAAACATTGTAGTGAAACTAGAGAACATCAAGAAAAAGAAAAAAAAAATCTTAAAGTCAAGAGAGAGAAAGAGGTGGTTACCTAAAAAGGAACAACAAACAGCTTGATAATAGACTTCTCACCCACCATGACAGAGACTAAAAGGGAATGGGTAAGAGCATCAATGTTCTAATGGAAAATCTTTGCAACCAAGAATTCTAGGCCCAGCAAAATTATAATTTAAGAGTAAGGGTGAAATAAGCATATTTTCAACATACAAGAAGTTTGACATTTTACTACTCATAAATCCTCACTGTTTTGCAAAAAGAAAAATGAACCCAGGAGGGAGGAATTAGATGCAAAAAGATATTGTAAGTAAAAGGAGCACTAAAATACTGTGGTAAATATAATTTACTGTTGAGTACAAATAACATGAATAATAACCATTTGAAACAAAATGGAGTATTCTGAGGGAGGGTAAAGCAAGCTCAGATCCTTGTCTGACTTAAGAACAGGATAGAAGTAGGAATTAACTTAGACTTTGTTAGAAAAATATACTTTTTTTTTTTCTGGCCACACTGCATGGCATGCAGGATCTTAGTTCCCCGACCAGGGATCAGGCCTGTGCCCCCTGCAGTGGAAGCACGGAGTCTTAACCACTGGACCGCCAGGGAAGTCCCAGAAAAATATACTTTTTTAAGGGTAATGTAAGGATAGCCACTGGGAGAAAAGAAATAGAATATATAATTTAAATACTGGTAGAGAAAAGTAAGGAGAATAAAGCAATTTTAATCAATTTGAGAGAGAAAAGGTAAAAAAAGAAACAGAAAATTCATGGCAAATTGAAAATATAAACAAAAAGTCAGAAAGAAGCCCAAGTATATCGTTAATCACAATCAATGGAAATGAATTTAATACATTAATTAAAATACAAATACTTTCCATTTGGCCCTATTAATCAAAATTCAGGTATACACTGTGTAAGAGAGATGCAAGTCTAAAGCAATGATAACAAAAAATAAAGGAATGGAAAAAGATACACCAAATATTAACCAATAGAAAGCTGGTATAGAAATTTTATTGTCAGATAAGATGTAATCATTTAATTTCTCTTGTTCTTTAAATTCGTATTATGTGTGGTACATTTATTACTCCAGCAAAGCTAATACAGAAATTGCTACCTGGAATGGGGTACTGCCAGACCAAAATTTTTTTTAAAGAAAGAAAAGAACAGCAAAAAAGGAAAATATGTCATATTGGCTTTGGAAGGGGGCTGAAGTTAGACGAGAGTGTTACTGGAAGCTGGAAGAATGGAGTTCTACATTGTGCAATGGTGGAACATTTGGAAAACCATCATTCACAATAATTTGGAAGGCAGCTAATATATTTAATGAATTAGTAGATTAAGATGAAGAGTCCAGGAATTTTTTTAAAGGAAATAATTGAATTGCTTAAACAAAAGCAATGACAATGGTGTGTGTGACTTGTAATGTGTATAAATGTAAACTATATGTCAATAATAGCATAAAGGCCAGGAAGGGGAAAATAGAATGACTATTGTAAGGTTCTCATGTGATCAAGAAGTGGTATAATATCACTTGAAAGCAGACTGTGATAAGTTAAAAATGTATACCAGAATCCTAACACAACCACCAAAGTAACAGAACGAAGAGTTATAGCCAATAAGCTGTCTTAGTCTGCTTGGGCTACCATAAGAAATACTACAGTCTGGGTGGCATAAACAACACATTGATTTTCTCACAGTTCTGGAGGCTGGAGTCCATGATCAAGGTGCTGGCAAATTCGGTTTCCAGTGAGGACTCTTCCTCGTTAGTAGATGCTGCCTTCTCCCTGTATCCTCAAACGGCCTTTCCCCTATGCTCATATGAAGAGAGGTCTGTTGTCTTTTCTAGTTCTGATAAGGACACTTGTTCTACTGGCTTAGAGACCCACCCTTATGACCTCATTTAACCCTGATTACCTCCATAAAGCCTTATCTTCAAATACAGTCACATTGGGGGTTGGGGCTTCAGCATGAATTTGGGAGGTACACAATTCAGTCTATGACATAAGCCAACAAAGGAGATTTAATGGAATCATAAAACATTCTCAGGTAATCCAAAAGAAGGCAGAAAAGGAGGGGAAAGGGAACAAGGAACAGAAAAGAAAAATAGAAAACTAATAGCAAGAAAATAGACTCAAACCTAATCATATTCATAATCACAGTAAATTTAAATGGTTTAAACCATTTAAAGACAGAGATTGTCAGATTGGATTTAAAAAAACAAGACCAAAATAAAAATACAAGAAATGCACTGTAAATATACAAATAGGTTTTTTAAAAAAGATTTATCATCCTAACAATATTCATATATATATATATATATATATATATATATATATATATATATATATAGAATGGCTACATTACTGTCAGCCAAAGTAGATTTCAGAGCAAAGAATATTACAAGGATAAAGATGGATTTTCATAATGATAATCAAGAAGACCTGACAACCCTAAACTTTTATGTGTATAATAACAGAACTTCAAAATACATGAAGCAAAAATGATAAAACGGCAAGGAAAAAATAGACAAATCAACAATTACAATTGGAAATTTTAATATTCCTCTTTCAGTAATTGATAGGATAAATAGAAAATCAGTAGGGATGTAGAAGACTTGGAAAACAATCAACCAGCTTGATTTAATTGACATTTATAGAACACTTCACCCAATAATAGAATACATATCCTTTTCAAGTGCTCACAGATTATTTACCAAGAGATCATATTGTGGGCCATAAAATAAGTTTCAATACATTTAAAGGAATTCAAGTCATATAAAGTATGTTCTTGGACCACAATGGAATTAAATTAGAAATAAATAGAAAGACCTCTGGAAGTTTTCCAGGTATTTGGGAACTAAACAACACACTGCTGAATAACGCACAGGTCAAAGTGGAAACCAAAAGGAAAATTAGTTGAATTGAATGAAAATAAAAATACAACATATCAAAGTTTGTAGAATGCCCTTAAAGAAAGGAAGATGTCTGCTTTAGTGATATGGGAGTCAGAGCAGTCAACAGTGGTGACCATGGCCTGACCTTGGGAGGGGCGGCTGAAGTGGAGTGAAGGAGGGGCTCAATGGATAGAACCAAGGCCAGGGTGCTGGAGGGGCTGCCCGCAGGGAGAGAAGTCACTCAAGATGATGACAGAACTTAGAGTAGAAAAGGGAATCATCAGCCTGGAACCAAAGTCACCAACAAAGGAAGGGCTTCTAGTCCCAACTTTGTTATCTTTGCAAATCGCTTCATCTCTCTGAGCCTCTGTTTGCTTATGTGTAAATAAGGGAGTTATGAATTCCCCCTCTATATATAGCTTTTGATGGTCTCTGTGTATTTTAAATGTTTTAATGTATATACATTTTACCTAAGCCTCTCCACATGCTTTTTGGGAAATAGCAAAATATTAAATGATAAATGAACATGTACACACATAATCACTAAGGCCCGTTCAAACCCTAGCATTCTGTAATTTATGCCCAAAAGCCATATCATCTCCTAAATGGCACTCACAGCCAAGCAGCAGTAGGGAAGGTCTCCTCCAGTCACTGTGGACAGTCCAGAGAGGACGAACTTGTTCAGAGTAAATGAGGGAAAGGAAAGGATTTTTCATGCCTCCAGAATGGCCCAAGCTAAGGTTCAGATGCAGGAGCAGCAGAGCCCAAAGAAATAAATGGTGGAAAGGCTCCCATGGTTGGAAGTTGTAGGAGTGAACACTGGGGCAGGTCAGATGAAATCAGTCTGGGAGGGGTGTTGAGACTTACAACCATGCAGGAGGGTCTCTGAGGACAGAGACATTCACAGGAGAGGCTATTTCCAGAGCAGCATTCACACGGGTAGGCAGGGGATCATAGGCTGCAGGACTACAGTTCATCACGGAACAACACAGAATAACCAGAACTTGCTGGCAAAAACAAGGGTATGAAAATACATGCGAGTGACATTGGGTACAAGACTTTACTGCTGGCTCTGTGAACTTCAGGGGACAGGAATATTCTAGAAGTTTTGGGTTTGGGGAAAAATGAAAAGAAGTGGTTTCATTCAATATGAAGAAAGGCTAGTAAAGCAGAAGACTGGTAGAAGTACTGGACTGCCTTTTTTGGGTTAAAGCTGAGTTGATTGATATTCGTTCACTATTTAATAGGTCTAGAAATTCAAGACGAGTCCTATAGAGGCTAATTATCCCATCACTGGCACCTTTCCTGCAATTTTTGTAGCTCCTGGCAGGGGACTATTTGGGTCTTTTAAGTTGAAAAGCATCAAAAAGAGTCTTCCCAGGAATTTAAATTAAAAAAAAAAAAATCAGTACATGATTGTATAGTCAGTTAGGCAGGTAGAGGGATATTTCACATAAAGAAGATTTTTTAACACTATAGACTTGTAAATACTCTTGTAAATTTTAAACTTGTGAACACTAAAATATATAAAATGAAGCAAATTTGAAAAGAATGTGTTTTATATACAGATATTCTCACAAAACCTCAATCATCATCCATCACTCTAGGTTGCCGTGTATTTACTTCTTACACTGACTTACAGCTTGTTTTTCATGTTTTCTTTAAGGCAGAGATTTTTGGGGCTCTGCCTGTACCAGCAGTTCTTGAGTTTTCCAAGAATGCTGCAGCATGGCCTGTGTGAAAACTTGCCCCTCCAGTCTGTTCTGGTCTCCCGGGTTTCAGAGCAGCCGTGTTGCAGGCATTGCTGTCATCTGAGCTTTCCTAATTAGTCCTACCGCATTCCCCTCTCTCTCTGTCTTCTTTTGTCAAAGAGATAATGGTTCTTTGATCCAAGCTACTTTTGAATTTACTTTTCTCTCCTGATCAGAAGAGAAAAACATGGAGATAAAAAAAATTTCCAAACTTCCCCTTTCTACCTTCATAAGATCCTATCATCTATATTGGTTAGGACTAAAAGGTTTAGCTACATATAAAAGCTCCTAATGACTGGCTTAAATAAGGTAGAAGTTTATTTTTCTCTCACATAACAGACATCTAAATGTAAGCAGTCTAGGACTGCCGGAGAAGCCACAAACTCATCAGGTACCCAGTCTCCTTCTAGCTTATTCCTCCACCATTTGTAGGGTTTGGTCTAATTCATACTCCAAGATGGCAAGTGTTCCAAGGAGGAGTTTGGGCAAAAGTGAAGAAGAGTCATCCCTCTCACATTAAAGAGACTAGATGCAGCTAACACTCAGGCTTACATCTCATTGGCCAAAGCTTGATAGTAAGACTACTTTAGCTGCAAGGGAACCCAGGGAATGTAGTCTTTTACTGGGCAGCAATGTACACCCTCCTCCTCCAAAAAATAAGTCTTAGTATATTACTAAGAAATAAGGGCAGAATGGACTTTGGGGGCACCTAGAAGTCTTTTTGCCATGCTATCTCTTATTATCAGAAAAATGACAAGTGGCAATCCAGTATACATCTCTCTAATTAATTCCCGCCTCCAAATTTTGTGCTTATTTTCTACAGAAGAATATTACTGTATAGCGGAAGTATCCTTGAGACTCACAACTCCTAAGTCCTTCCATATCTCATAAAGGATAGTTGTGTCTTTCCCCCTTAATATTTAAAACATTTTGAAACAGATTAATTTTTAAAGAATTATGAGGAATTTCCTCAAAATTGTTGATGGCCCAATGCAAATTCCAAAATTATAAGCCAATAAAAGGCATTTAAAATAAGATATATACCTGCCCTATTTCCAAAAAGACTTGAGAGAGTTTAATTAAAACACTAAAAAAGATGTGAAATTTTAAAATTTAACATGAGAGAGTTCATATGAAGGAAGCAAAAATGTGGAAGTTTCAAAAATGTGATGAAGCAGAGCACAGCTCTTTCCATCCAGTTCAGCAAATTTAAATCACCAATAATCAGAAATCCTTTCTGTATAAGAAAAAATTTGAAACCACATAGGCTCCACTGTTAAGGCATTTCCAATCCAATGAAAGACAGAGGAATGTAGACAGATATCCAAGGCAAAGATGTGCTGTGATAGAGGTACAAATAGCATTCTGCTAGAAAGTGAGGGAAGAGGTTATTTGGAGCTGCTGATGGTGACGACCTGGGTGGGAGCTGCTTGTGGAGGGGTTCAGGGATGAGGCTGCCTTTGAGCGGGGCTTGAAGGTGGGAAAGCACTTCCAGAAGATGAGAGGGGGAGGGGAAGGTAGAACCTATTCCAAACTGAGAAAACCTCATAAGTAAAAGCGAGGGAAATGGGAAAATATTGGGTATGTTTGGGAATCAGCAAGTACAGCTGTGACTGGGAGCCCAGGGTCAGTCTTGGTAGCAGATGAGTTGGAAAGATTGAGGGGTTGGATCTGAGAGGCCTTAAATTACATTCTTATGGATTTAGGCTGGTTCTCTAGGCAGGAGAGGAATAGGAAAATAGGGAAGTTGAGCATATTCTTGTTTTAGGACCACTGTTCTCTCAGAAAGTAGTGAGCAAGACTCTCTACTGTTGATGAGAAGTTTGTTTGCTTAAAAAGAATGTAAAGGGTTTAAAAGAGGATAATATGAGAAGGAATCAAAAAAGGAATGAACAAGGGGTTGTGAGCAATTTCAGAGTCCCCATGGAGGTGTTGGGAGTGAATTTGTCTTCAAATTTTGACAGCAAGAGCAAAAAGGCAAACACGTTAGGTTAAGTAATATTTTGGTTATTGACAGGTATCACTGCAAATATACTGTGGTGGGTTTTTCTTAAACTGTATGGATTGACATTTCAAGATGTGCCTTCTCTCAACACTGCCTTCTTTCAACACAATGGGATGATTGTGAGGGCCCTTGATGTAGGAGTCAAGGAAAATGCCATTGAATTGCTGGAGTGTATGTGTGTGTGTGACAGAGGGCAAGAGCAAGACAGAGACAGGAGTGGTATTTGTTACTCTTGGTTAAGTCAGTAAGGGTAGTAGTTTGTGGTCAGAGGAATAAGATATGTATGCATGTTGCAGAGCGGCTGGCTGACATTTGGAATACGTTCTGAAAGCAATGCTGGATATTCTGGGGCATGGTGACACTAAAAGAAGAGCAGAGAATTTTCCATAAAAGAACTTGTAGCAAGAGAAATTTAAATGGGAATTAAGCGATGTTATCTCTGGAGTGGGAGGGAGACAGACTTTTCCCTCAATTTTTTCAGAAGGGCTCTGTAAAGACAAAATGTCAAAGATAAATATGGAGATGTAAGCTGAGCAAATGTCAGGGCCCCGAAAGGCCAAGAGCTGAGTGGCTGGAGCAGCTCGCCAGCCGCCCATGCAATCTGAGTCCTCAGCGCCTCCACCCCGAGATTCAGTGAAGGGCAAGCTGTGAATCAGAGCGCAAAGTTAGAGCTCAGGAATGCTTTTCTGTCTTTCATGTACCCAATGCTCTCATTTAGAGATGAGTAAACAGGCCCAGGAAGATCCAGCAACTTGCCCAAGATCACCATCCACTTAGGGGCAGAACTGGATGGCTGCCCAGACTCTCGTCTCTTGGCCCGGTGCTCCCACACCATCTCCACTGTGCTGTCACACAGCGTCCTGGGGGCCAGCAGAGCCCACCCTGAGAGTGTGTGCAGGCCCTGGAGGCTGGGCGTGTCACTCCCAGAAAAAGAGGCAGTGTGAGGGAGTGGTCTGTGGCCGATGAAGAGGAACTGAGGGAAGCCATCAGATGGGGATTTCAGGAAATAGCCTCAAATGGTCTTAGAGGGTTTTAGGAGAGAATCTACTTACCACCATGTTTCAGGGATATTAAAATGCAGCACAAACTGCCCTCCTGTATTTAGGCTTTCTGTGCCTTTTGGGGACTGATAGATCTTCTTTCTAAAATGCATTGATCCCCTGAGGGAAATAGCCTTCAGTCAAAGTTCCCAATCCTCTCCCAATTGAGAGGCGAAAGACTGGAAGTTTTAAAACATTGAACATTGTTCCATTAAATGATGAGCATGACAATAGTTATGTGAACCACTTTTCCACCAGCTCCCCATCCATCTCACTGAGGCCCAGGACCAGCTGCAGCCCTGCACACCCCACCCCCCAGCAGCATGCTTACAAAGCAGAATTGGAGGGGAAGTAAATACTCTGCCCAGGGGGTTAGTGAGGTGCTGAATAAAGAAGGGGGTGTGACCACTGCTGTTTTATAAGAAAACTGAAAGAAAGAAGCTAGATAAGCCTTAAGTTTTCCAGGTTCTTTTTTTTTTTTTTTTTAGATCTATTTATTGATTGATTGATTGATTGATTGCTATGTTGGGTCTTCGTTTCTGTGCTAGGGCTTTCTGTAGTTGCGGCAAGCGGGGGCCACTCTTCATCGCGGTGCGCGGGCCTCTCACTATCGTGGCCTCTCTTGTTGCGGAGCACAGGCTCCAGACGCGCAGGCTCAGCAGTTGTGGCCCACAGGCCTAGTTGCTCCGCGGCATGTGGGATCCTCCCAGACCAGGGCGCGAACCCGTGTCCCCTGCATTAGCAGGCAGACTCCCAACCACTGCGCCACGAGGGAAGCCCTCCAGGTTCTTTTTAAAGGAGGTAAGGGAGGAAAAAGGGCAAGAGGTCAAAGATGTGTAGATTTTTATAGATTTGGCCTTAAATTATTTTAAATGCAAATGAGATAAGAAATGAACTATCCAAAGAAGTCTCTGTTTTTTGGAGGGTTTTTTTTTCATTTATTTTTGGCTACGGTGGGTCTTCATTGCTGCACGCAGGCTTTCTCTAGTTGCGGTGAGCGGGGGCTACTCTTCGTTGCGGTGCACGGGCTTCTCATTGCGGTGGCTTCTCCTTGTTGCGGAGCACGAGCTTTAGGCGCGCGGGCTTCAGTAGTTGTGGCACACGGGCTCAGTAGTTGTGGCTCGCGGGCTCTAGAGCATAGGCTCAGTAGTTGTGGCGCATGGGCTTAGTTGCTCCGCGGCATGTGGGATCTTCCTGGACCAGGGCTCGAACCCGTGTCCCCTGCATTGGCAGGTGGATTCTTTTTTTTTTTTTTTATAAATTTATTTATTTTATTTTGTTTTTATTTTTGGTTGTGTTGGGTCTTCGTTGCTGCACGCGGGCTTTCTCTAGTTGCGGCGAGCGGGGGCTACTCTTCGTTGCGGTGCGTGGGCTTCTCATTGCAGTGGCTTCTCTTGTTGTGGAGCACAGGCTCTAGGTGTACGAGCTTCAGTAGTTGCGGCACACAGGCTCAGTAGTTGTGGCTCGTGGGCTCTAGAGCACAGGCTCAGTAGTTGTGGCGCACGGGCTTAGTTGCTCCGCGGCATGTGGGATCTTCCCGGACTAGGGCTCGAACCCGTGTCCCCTGCATTGGCAGGCGGATTCTTAACCCCTGGGCCACCAGGGAAGTCCCGGCAGGTGGATTCTTAACCGCTGCACCACCAGGGAAGTCCCCAAAGAAGTCTCTTTTATTTTCAATCACCCATTCAAGTCCTTCTAGAAGAACAGTATAGGCCACCATGGGCCCAGGTCTATCCATATAGTTTATGGAACAATTCTGATTTTAAAGAGACATGGTCTGTGGCCAGACCATGTGTCCTGGTTTTGTTGTTTGTTTGGAGTTTATAGACATACTACGGTAATTTGGTTACTGCATGTGTACGGTGAGCAGGTAGCTGTGCACAAGTGGGTGAGAATCTTTGAACTACACTAACACAGTTTTAGAGCTGGAATGGACCTTGATGATTTTTTATTTAGTCCATGCATTTTGTTGTATAGATGGAGTAACTGTGGCTTAGAAAGGTGAAGTTGCTTGTCCAAGCCATATGGCTGCTAAGTGACGGAGCTAAGAGTCATACCCAGGATCTCTCACTTTTAGTCCAAAACTCTTTATACTGTGTCCGGATGCTGTGAAGGCCAGTTTTCTGGTAGCTCAAGGTCTGTTCAGTGGGCATCATTTAACAAAATGCAGCCTTTGATGAGGCACTGGTTTATGTCCATCCCAAGTGCCGTTTAGAGGTTCACAAGGCTCTTCCCTAATTGTTTGCCAGTCAAACCCTCACAGCAAAGCTTAGGACACACAGATGTCTTAGTTGGTCTTTGCATTGCTCTGGACTGATTATCACCTCTTTGCACAGTTAGGGGCAGTTTCTTTAAAACTGAAAAACAGTTGGTTAGTTCCTAGTCACAGCTTGTCCTTATGAGGGAGTAGAGTTCATGTCCTGTGCCTTGGGTGCCATGAAATACAAGCAGTTTTGGTGTCACAAGTGTTTTTGTTGTTTAATTGTCAGAATCCATGGAGCTCTTTGTGTATGTGTGTTTTGATTTAGAAAACCCTTATGATTCTTGGAATTTTACAATCACACTGTTTTGTTTATTAAACTTCCCATCAGCCATGCCAGCTCTAATTAAATTCATTTAGTTGCAAGGTAAAGAACTCTCAAGAGAGAGAGAGAGAGCTCAAGAAAGAGGTGAGTATTACCAAGAATCAAAGAGGGAGATGGACTCTCATAGGAATCGAATCCTAGTGGCCACAGTAGATTCGGACCTTGTGGAGCCTGGGTCTGTAGGATGGTCCTAGATCCAAGATGGTTGTAGGGACTTCATTTGTGGTCCCACTTTAAGGTCCTCTCCCCGTGTCTGCTCTATCCTGTCCCCGTCTCTCTTTTCTCAAGAGATAGGCAGATAGATAGATAGGTAGGTTGGTAGGTAGGTAGATAGATATATACATCTCTTCTTCACCTTATTGCCTCTGTTTACTCCATTTTCTGTTCCCACATAACCTTGGCTTGCCTATGGCCCATTGTGATCCCTCTGACCTTTCTCCTCCTCCTAAATACTTGTACTGCCCTCAGGTAAGTGTGTCATTTTTCTGTTCCCACATAACCTTGGCTTGCCTATGGCCCATTGTGATCCCTCTGACCTTTCTCCTCCTCCTAAATACTTGTACTGCCCTCAGGTAAGTGTGTCATTCCCTTGCCGTTTCCTAGTTCACATTTTTTAAAAGAGCATCCACTTAGCCCCACTCATCTTTTTACCCCAGGTCATGTCCTTCGTTCCTGGTCAGCCTTTAGGGTAGCTGTCAATGGGCAGGTGCCCGCTCTGGTCCAGTCACCTGGGGGTGCAGGACGGAATGGAGTTATGTGACAGAAGATGTTGCTGTCTAAGGCCTGCCCTGTCAGCAGCTCTAAGCAGGGCAGCTTCTTGTAGAAGGGCTTGTGTCATGCCAGGCAATGTCCTTAATCTGCTTAATAGAATAAATAGGTGGTCAGATCATCAGGGAGCCAGCTGAGAGTAATGCAAAGTAGAATTTAGTAACAAAGAATTTGTGGTTCAGGTCTCAACTCTGGAACGTAACAACTGCCTGATGTTGAGGAGGTTACCAAAACTCTGAGCCTCAACCCCATCTGTAAAATGGAGATTTGTGAGGATTAAATGAAATAATGCATGAAAGCACATTGTCAGTTGTGAAGCACCACACCCATGTGAAGGATATTACCTCTCTAGACCCCTCCTAAAGCACAAAATCTTCTGTTGGTGGGATTTTTTGTGTATCCTTTCCTAAGATGAATATCACCTCCCAGAACGTAGCTTGCACTTTTGGGTTCAGCTGATGACCTCCTTGCTATCTGAATCTGCAGAAATAGCCCAGAGAGATCAAGGTTGTTACATTTTACACATAGCTGACACAAACTACATTATTCCTGGAGTGTTCTGTTCAGAGAACATAGGATTTGAGGGCTGGCACTCCTTAGTCTTCTGACCCAAATCTCCTTTACCCACAACTGAAGAACTAAGGCTTAGAAAGGTTCATTGACTTCCTCAATGTCAGTGGTAGAACCAGAACAGAACTCACTCAATTTCTATTGCTGTGTAACAAATTACCTCAAAGCTTAGCTACTTAAAACAACAAACATTTATTATCTAAGTGTTTCTGCGGATCTGGAATCCAAGAGTGACTTTGAGATGGGTGCCTCTGGCTCAGGGTTTCTCCTGGGGTTGCAGTCAAGATGTCAGCCAGAGCTGCAGTCTCTGAAGGTCTGACTGGGGCTAGAAGCCCTACTTCCACGAGAGCTCCCTCACCTGGCTGTCGGCAGGAGGCCTCAGTTCCTCACCATGTGGACCTTTCTCTTAAGTGTCCTCATGACATGGTTGCTGGCTTCCACCAAAGCCAACGATCCGAGAGAGAGCAAGGAGGTAACTGCTATGCTTTTTATCTCCTAGCTTCAGAAGTCATACATCAACACTTCCGCCATATTCTGTTAACTAGAAGCAAGTCTCTAAGTCCAGGCAACACTCAGGCGGAGGGAAATTAAGCTCCACCAACCACTGAAGGGTGGAGTATCAAAGAATTTGTGGGCATATTTTTCAAACACCACAAAAGGTTTTCTCTAATATATTATTTTCTCTGCAAATGAATTCCATAAAGAGATCAGCTTCCACCACCCACCATCCCACTGCCCCCCAGTTACTTGACGAGAGGTTAGTCTCATTCAGAAGTAATCAGTGGAGGGGAAATTACGAGGATACCTTCTCAGGAAAGCATTAAGAAAACCTCTGTTGCAAACAGGAAAGAAAAATAAGGAGAAAAAGGTATAGGAAAAAGAACATTGAAGGGGAAAAAAGAGAAGCAAGGGTGCATTAGATTCTGACTTCTATGTGCAGAGCTCTCAGTTTAGGAAACACTGTGTGAACAGAGGCTGTGTAAAATACGTCCGGGGGCTGGAGTTTGAAGATCCAAAGCTCTAGGGACCTGGATTCCAGTTGCAGAGCGTGACCCATGTGTAAAATAGCCCCTATATACATACAAGGGTGTTAAATACCGTAATTGAGGTACCTATACTGTGCATCGGCTGCATGTAAGAAAAAATCAATTTTGAGGTAGTGGGGTTTGGGAAATCCTTGCAAGAGATACGTATACAAACCACTAGATACCCCACCATCTCCACCTCACACCCCGCACACCAGACCTCCCATACCCTTTCCTTGCTCTCTTTTTCTTTTTAGCACTTGTCACGAACCTTCTAACATGCTGCCTATTTTGCCTATTTATCTTGTTTACTGCCTGCCTCCCCTACAAGAATGCAAACTCCATGAGGGCAGAAGTGTTTCTTTTGTTCAATGCTGAACCCCTAGCCCCTAAAGGAGTGCCTGGCACATTGTAAGCACTCGATAAGTATTTGTTGAATGAATAATAATTCATAATCGGGACATAAGGAAATTGAGCTCAACCATAAAGGAGCAGGAAAACTTGGCAGGTGGGCACTGGAGGGCAGGGTGTTCCAGGCAGATGGGACAGCTGACCAGAGGCCCTCGGATGGATGTTCAGGGCCTGGCCATCTGCATGGCTGGGCCTGTGGATGGAGGGCTGCTGTGGCAGAAGGGAAGGCTGAGGAGGCAGGTGCTCGAGGATGTTGTGAAGCGGTTAGGATTTTCTTATGCGCAAAGGGGATTCACTTAAGTTTTAAGGCCAGGGGTGGTGTCTGTGCTCTTCCTCCACGGTCTGGCTGTACTGAAGAATGTACAACGCTAGGAAGGCCCCTACACTTACTATGTTACCTAACATTTGACTTGCTGCGTAGTGACCAAAAATTCTGACTCTTACTCTAGCAACGAGCATTTCATTCTTCATTTTCTCTTTCTGGTATAGGAAGGGTGAAACTCTCTAAAGATTGGGGTCTTTCGTGTTCTTCTTCCTTTGCCAGTGAGCGTGAGATCAACACTAGGCCTGGGAAATTCGGTGGCATTTGTGGCCCATATGACAGTGGCTTTACACCTAGGGAATGAATCATGAATTTCTTGCTCTAATTTTGAGCTTCCCTGATGTGTAAGGGGCCTTTCTTTTCTCAAACCTCACGAGCCGAGATAAAAAAAAATCCATCTTGCAGCTGCCAGCAGTAGCTGTGTTGAAGTGTGGGAACTTCACACGGAGACACAGAGCTGTTCCCGGAAGCCCAGCGGATGAGTGACCTCTGCTTCCTGTGCTTGGCCAGAAAAGAAGTCGGCCCCCAGGCTGGGTTCCCGGTGTCCTCTGCCCAGAGGCCGGGGCAGGAGGCTGGGCGCACCCCCTGCGGTGAGGAGACTGCCGCCCTGGTCATGGATGTGTCATTAATCTCTGTTCAGCCTTCACTGTTCAGGCAGGTAGGGGGTCTGTGCCACGCCCCACCCTGATGGAGCTTCTCTGAGGCCCAGAGAGTCCAGCCTTCTCTAAGGGAACATGATTGTAGATAAGGAGGGCAGCTATGTCTTAACTTTGTGAAATCTCCTCTCAGCCCAACGTCAGAACACAGCCCCGCCTACACCTGCCTTTATGGTTGAGAAGGCAGAGACTGAGCACCGGAGAGCTTTTGTCCTCAATTGTCTCCTTTGTCTCAAATTTTCCTTCGTGCAAGCAGGAGAGGCAACAGAAAGACTGGAGAGCGTGCTTTATCAGGGGAAAGGGCATGCAGCCCAGAGAGCTCTCATCAGCCACTAATTTAATTCCATTTTAAAAAGAGGTCCTAAAATATTTTAAGATTTAATGCTGTTTTCAGAAGAAGCAAACACCACCCTCATTGTCCTTTTCATCGACAACTCAGTGTTACCTTCTCAAAGTGCCTAGAGGTTGCCAGGCAGTGGTCATTTTAAGCAGGGACTTCACCTGGACCCCAATATAAACGAGGGTTGTTGTGAGGGTGAGTGTGGAGGGTGAGTGCCTCTGGGGAAGTGCAAAATCAGAAGTCTCCTTCACGAAGGAAACCTTGTACCCTCATGATACGAGGGATGGTCATAGAACCAAAAGCGCCCACTCTGGATCCATGTTAGACACAGCTGACAGGAGGGAGGGAGCATCTCGAAGAATCCCTTGGAGGTCTCAGGGCCTAATGAAGGCTTTCTCGAAGAGATAGGAAGCAGGTGGAGGAGAGTGGTGGAAACGCAGTTCAGGAAGGTCTTAGCAGTGGGATGGAGCTACGAGAATGTGGAGTACATCCTTGCCCACATACGCTGCGGAGATGTGTCTGTGGGACTGGGGCAGGCGTCTGGGGATTGCATTCTATCCTGGCTGTGAAGCCAGAGGCAAGGGTACTTAACATATATACATTGAATGAATGAATGAATGAGTAACTTGAGGTCAGCCTTAAAGGAGAAGAATCTCTACCTTTAAGTCTACCTTAGACTACCTAAGCAGTCTCTTCCCTTCAGAAACCAAGTTGGTTTGAAGGTGACCAAGACTTTCCAGAAGTCAAAACACTGAGAAAGGAGTACCTCTTTGTACTTGAGGGGAGGGGTGACTGTTTCTCAGTTGGAATTCAATGCATTGCCTGTAGCTGAAGACCCAGGAAAGTGGGGAGGTGGGTGTATGGATGTTCAGGGGGGCCTCCCCTGTTGTGATGCTGAGTATGGATGTGCTCTCCTACTTGTATACCAAAGTTTCTAGCTCCAGCAGGGGACTCCCTTTTTTGGTCTGGTATATACCAAATATACCCTGAGGTTGACACTACTAACCATCCCTGTAATTAAGACCTCATTCTCCCCCCTGTGTGCTAAAATCTGGGGCCTCGGTACCCTCCCACAGGTGCAATTGCCAAGTTTTCTGTAACTTGCCCAAGTGCCACCCTAATTTCCATTCTTTCCTCAGGATATAAAGAAATCTGCTCTCCACCTAAATGCTGCCCCTAGGAACTCTTAGCTAGGGTGGTGTGTGCTCCTGGGCGCCATCAGCTTCCTCACCAAGTCATCCCCTTGCTTCCTTTGTTATTCTGTCCAGGATGTATTTCAAGTCAAGCTCGCGCTTTTTAGCTACTAAACTCCTAATCACAGGGAAAAGGGCACAGGGAAGAAAGAATCATAAAATTTTAAAAGATATCTACATTGTTTCTTCCTCTGCTTTCTCTGAAACTATATGGGTGGCTGCTCACAATCCATATTTGGTGTAGCTGATTTATATTTAAAGGAAAATAAAGTTCCCATCTCGCGCCAGTTCTTGGAGAGTCAGTGATCTTGACTTTGCATTCTGCCATAGCTGTTAAATCTTATTCTAGCCCAGATATTCTAACCGGACCTGCAGTTTAGTACTCTTCCTTAATATTTGGCCCCAGCTCCTGCGGCTATCAGAAGGAAGTCAAAATTATCCAATTCTGCTGAACCCTCACTGCTCAGGGCCACTCAGCAGGACAGCAGGACAGCAGGACAAGAGGGAGTGTTGGAAGGGAGTGTTCCAGGTTCTAGAGTTCTGCTGTACACCGTTGTGCCTGTAGCTAACAGTACTGCACTGTGCACTTAAAAATGTGTTGAGGACAGGTTTCATGTTAGGTGTCCTCACCACAGTAAAAAGAAATGTAATGAATAATGGGTTGTGGGGCCTGTGCCTGGAAGCGAGTGTGAGTGAGGCTTCAGGGTGCTGCTCATGTTCTTTTCTGGGGTTGGGGTGCTGATCACACAGGTGTGTTCAGTTTGAGAAAATTCATTGCGCTGATAGATGCACTTCTCTATGTATATTATTAAAAGTTTTAAAATAAAATGAATAATTTCTCTCTCTAAGAGAAAAGGGACTGTTGCATCTACACTCAATGACTCAACCAATCACACCCAATAATAATGACAATAGTAATATTAACAAGAACAATAGCCATTAACTGGATATCAGGTGCTTCACATGCATTATTATCTTTAATCAAAACGGCGCCTCTGTTCATTTTAGTACCTCAGTATTTCTGATGGGGAACTTAGACCTTGTATCTTCAGCATTGCCAAGGTAACACAGCTAGTCAGTGGTAGAACCTGGATTCAGACTCAGGCTGCTAAGTTCAAAATCCAGCCTATAAACCACCGTGCTGTCCTCCAGTGAACTCCTAGCCTTACCAGTTCCCTCACGCACCTGTACCCCATTGCCACCACTACCAACTGAAACACAGGTTCTGGGTTACAAATATTGATGTATTTTAGTAGGAAAAAAACCAAGAAGCTAAAAATGATGAAGAAGAATGCTGTGACGTGGCACACACTCACAGTCATTTTGGCTGGTACCAAACACAGAGCTCTGGGATGCTCCATTGTTGAAACAATGCCATAGAGTAGGAGAAAATTGATAAAACTAAGAAGGCACTCTAAAAATGACTATTCAGTAACTAAGCCAAATAGCCAAGATACGATAAGTTTTCTTATATACACATATACACACGCCATCTAAAGTGAGGGCTGCGTCCTTCTGACTGCTTCAGTATCAGACACATTGGACAGACAATTTTAGTCCCGGGAGGGGGAAAGCCCATCGTGCAGACCGCTGCCAGAGAACGTGAGAGACATGAGATGCAGGGAATCGAGAGCTGTGCTTGCCCTTCAACGGTGGGGAAGACAGGGTCTGCAGAGGATAAGGGAAGCTTTCAGTTGGAGTGTCACCCACCCATCAACAGCAGTCCAGAGGCAGAAATGACCCGGACCTATCGGGGCACCAGCAAGAGACCAAGCAGAGAAAATCTCTGGACAAGTAGTGGAAGTTGGGTTGAACAAGTGAATGGGAGGATTATGAGGGGCTGTGAAGCCAGGATGAAGCTGGTGGAATTTGAAGGGGCAGACACGGCAAAGTTGATGTGAATTTCAAATCATCGAGTATTAAGATGAAGCTGGAGTATGGAGGAGGAGACACCCGCAGAAATGCAGAGGTGGGTGGTGAGGGCCTGGATTAGCGAGGAGTTGTCCAAAAGACGAGAAAGAGGTTTTTAATAACCTGGCAGGAACAGGTGACAAATCAGATATAAGGGATGAAGAAAAGAGTCACAAATGACTACAGTTTTGTTCAAGAATGTTTTGGAATTTGGATGGGCAGGTAGTTGATCTTGGTTAAATGGTAGAGGAGGGAGCAGAGAGGGAGGAAGAGGAGGAGGAGGATGGGGAGGAGGAGGAAGAGGAGGATCCATGGACCATGTGATGTAAAGGCACGCTGGCCTCAGAACCAAGAAGATTAGGCCCTGACACTAATTTTGTGATCACATCATGTTAACTTGTCCTGGTCTCTGCTTTGTTAAATCTAAAATTAGGAATTTCATCCAGGAAACATTTATTGAGCACCTACTGTGTGCCAGGCACTCTGCAACTGTCCATCTTGTATTTCCCACGTGGGGTAGGGTCCAGCCTTCTGGTCAAGCAACCCAGGTGCAGCTATTCCCTAGTTTTTGCTTCCCTCTAGTGGCCACTGCATGCCATTAGCACTGTGCTTTTGCTCTTCTGTTCCTGGAGAGCTGATCTGAATTGAAAGTTAAGGGGTTAAGATGCAGCTGGATCACAGATCATGCATAGGTAGTAGGGAACAGGTAGTAAGCAGCGTCCAGAGGGAGCATCTTGGTAGTTGGTAACAGGTGGGGAGACAGTGGTGAGGAAGATACAGTGTCCTGAACCAGACTCGAGGCACGGGGTGGCAGTCAGTCCCAGAGCAAAACCAGCCAACGGCAGCAGATAGAAGCAGAAAATCCCATTAGGACTCACCCAATAGCGGGTGAACCTGGACAGGTGAGGAGTGTGGGGTCACAGATCAAGGCTCGTCTTCACACTGAATGGGGGGACGATAGGACCAGGGATGAGGGGAAATCCTAATGGTGATTCACTGACAGCAAAAACTTGACAACTTTTAGGGAAGCCGCTGTAAGACTCTGGGAACCCTTTCTGTTGCTGCTGGTCTCTCCTTGCTGGGCACTTCTTCTGGATCATTCATCTGCAGAGCTGGCAGCTCCTCCAGCTGCCACCACCAGGGCGGTGCCAGCACAGTTGGAGATGGCCCGGTGGTGATGGAGCTGAGCAGGCCAGCACAGGAAAGAGGCAGGTGCTCTGGGATCCCCCGGCTGGTGGGTAAGCGGGAGTGAAGTTGTTGTCCATTGTCCCAGCCCAGGGAGGGGCCGAAGCTAATAACAGAAACAGCTCAGAGCAGACACAACCACGGCAGTATCCATGGGGCCGTAATGGGAGGAGCACATCACTTCTGAGGGACCCCATTCGTCATCCCTGGGCCAGCACCTCACAGTTCCCCTGTCATGACACCAGGTGCTCACGTGATGTGTGTTCCACAACAGACAGTCAGCTTGGTGAGGGCAGGTCATCACAACCGTCTGCCTCGCTGCTCTGTGCGCTGTGCCCAGCGCAGTGGCTGGCTGGAGAGTAAGCGAATGAGCCTGGATGAGATAACTGCACTCATAAGACTTGGAGTCCTGCCTTTGCGATTTGCTATCCTTGACCCTGAGCCTGTCATTTCCCTTCGCTGAGCCTCAGTTTCCTCTTCTGTAAAATCAGGGATCCATGAGGATCAGATAATGTCTGTGAAAGAGTTTTGTACGTATAAAAGGCCATTCAAATGTGAATTATCATCTTTTTCAGGTTGAAAATGAGAAATTAACAGGATGTCCCCTGGCATCTCTTTTGGCCTAGGAGACAGTCACTATGGGTGTTTGCTTTCTGAGTCAAAGCATGGAGAATGTGCTTCTTTTGAATGTGAATTTGTAACTCACCCCCAAGCCCACCAGCAGCTGGCCGGCTCTCTCTTCCATGCTCAGCAAGGGCTGAGACAAGCCCCTCTCTCATGAGGTCAACAGGTCACCCCTGAACCCCACCCATGCCCTCTTCCCAATTCCGTCCTGCCTGTACTCAGATTAGCCAATGATAATCAGGCTGACTGGTGTTCCCTGGTCAACTAGGGGGAAGTGTGGCCTCTTTCCAGGGGTTGTTTTGCCAGATTTCTATGTGTGAATGGACACCTCCACCCTGTCACCACAGCGTGAATGTGTTATCCAGCCTGATTTGGCAAATAGTTCTAAGAAATCCCTTCCTGGCTTGATGTCAGTCTGTTGTTTCTCTAGGAGGTCTGGTGTAGGAAGAGGAGGGAAGTCCACATTCATGCCCCCATAAAGGAAAATTGTAGCCCAAATCATATCCTCGACCTTTTAACCTGGGCTTGGGAATATATGATTGCTTTTCATTTTTTTTCCAGTCTACCAGTTTCCTTCAATATGGGTCATTAAGGATGCTTTGGAAATGGATTTCTATTCCTTAGATACAAGGTATCAGTGTAGAAACCATGTCTCGAGTACATGCCAAGTTATGATTACTATATAAACAATAGGTAACATTTGTTGGGCATGTAATGTGTGTCAGTGTTACCTGTGTTAATGCCTGTAATCCTTGCAATAACTCTATATGGTAGGAATTAATAACACCCCTATTTTATAGCTAAGAAAAATGAGCCAAAGCCAGGCTAATTAACTTGCTCAAGGTTACACAAATAGTAACGATGGAGACAGATTCAAACCTAGCAGTCTGACTTTAGGCCTAATAACTCTCAAAGTGGGAAATGGTGACTCACATCTGAATAACTGAGGTTTGATAGCATTTTGCATTTTTGTGGAATCCTCTCTGGTCTTTGGCTGGATTTCCCCTGAGGTTCAACTTTTCAGGGCTGCACAGCCCACACAGTGGACAACTTGCAGGAAAGCCTGGGGCAGCCGACAACTTCTCATCTACCTGGAGAGTTGCTCTTTGTAATCTCGTTTCTCCCAGCCGCCTCTCCTCCCTCTGCTGCAGATAATCTTGGGGTTTCCAAAGCCATTCCCCTAGGCTCTTTCCCAGGCTATGGTGCGTGTTTGCTAGAGAGTGCCTTCCTGCCAAGGCCAGTCAGATCAGCAGTATGGAAAGCCTTGGGCAAGCGCAGAGGAGCTTGGAGGTGCCTCCCCCTTGGCAGGACAGTTATCTCCAGACTAAGGGTCAGTGTTGCAGAGGCCCCAGTTCATTGCATAGCTGTTAACCCGCCCAAGCCCGCCCCACCCCGCCCCACCCCGGCCCCATCTCTACTGACAGCTTGTGCCCAGCCTGGATGGTTCTGAAGCCTGGGTGGGGAGGACGGAGATAAGGAGCAGACCTAGGGAATTCTGTGTCCATTTGCATTTCCCTCCTCCTTGCTGGAGAGCTCTAACCAGCACTTGATAAATTCATGGTGAATGAACAAATGAATAGACGTGAAGCCAAATCCGAAGCCCTGTAACTTCCCCCCTTGGTGGGGGAAGTAAGTGTGCCCAGGAGCAAGTCTCGTTCCTCCTCTGGGTGGATCTGGTCATCTGTTAGGAGCCTACAGCATAGTACCTTTGAGCTCTGTCCTTGTTCCTATCTTTTTCTCCATTTTTATCTCTCACTTGGGTGAACACAGCGAAGCATAAATTTCAGGTTTGCAGATGACACAAAATTGGAAGAATCACGACTGTGACAGATGAGAGAGTCAAGAACACTATGCCTTAGCTAGAAAATCTCATTTAATGAAGATAAAAAGAAAATTCTCTGAGTTAAAAGCCTCAGAGCCCCAAGTAAAGAAAGGGGAGGAGCAGGCCTGAGAAGACCCTGTGAATCAGATTGGGCTTTGCAGTAGATACTGCTTAGTAGATGCCAACAGCTTGACTTAACTACGAGACTCTCAGACCGCATAGATAGAAGTATAGCAGCTACTCCTGGGAAGTGAGTGCGTGCCTTAGTCTGTGCTGAAGACTCCGCCTAAGGGGTTGGGTTCAGTTCTAGGGGCCCCCTATTAGGAGGGACAGTGACATACTGAAGTTTATCCAGAAGAATATGAAGAAAATATTGGAAACCACACATTCTAGAGCCATTGGAAGGAATGTTTGGAAAAAAGAAGACTTAAGAAATCCTTGATCTAGTCTTACCTATGTGAAGCTCTGTTGAAGAAAGATTTCTTCTGTACTACCCTAGAAGGCAGACTGAGAATCGTGGATGGAAATTACAAATACAAGGAAAATGTTCTTAAAACCACAGCTCTCCACCAGCAGGGAACAGGGTCATAAAGCAGACAGCAGGATATCTTTAAAAGGGCCCTGCCTTGAGTAGGAGGCCAGCGAGAAGCCCACGAAGGCCCTGGGCTCCTGTGATCTGTAATCCTAGCAGCCTCTCCCAGCTCTGCGTCCTCTGCAGCGTGTATTTGAAAGCCATTCTCCCACAATGATATCGCTTCCATATATCAATGCATTAGGTAGGAGCGTGGACTTAGAGCCTTGTGTATTCTCCTAGAGCGATGCAATCATTAATCTAGCAAAGTTTAGTGAAAAGTGTACTGAGCCTAAATTTGAAAACCTGAGTCTGGTCTTGGCCCCACTACCAACTAGTTTGAGATCCTCAGTTTTTCCATGTATGAGTTAAAAGGGTTGAATAATCTCTGATTTAACTCATTTACTTACTAATGCACTCATTCAAGCAACAAATGTTTATTGAGTATCTGCTGTCTTCCAGACACTATCTTCCTTAGATAAGTCCCTTTCTCTTTGGGGGATTTATTTTTCTCATCTGTAAAATGGGAGGATTGGATCAGATGAACCCCCAGATTCCTTTCACCTCTAATAGGCCATGAATCCACCTAACAGTTCCATCATCATCTCAGCCCACATTTCGTTGTTTTGGCTAAAAGGTTATCATGTAAGTCTTGGATGAACGCTTTGCTAAAATCAAAAACCATTTTGTGGTTCAGGCATTTCTCAATCTGTCTGCCTATTAATTCATTTTTTTTAAAGGGAATGAAGGAATTCATTTTATTTTGTGTATATCAAAGGTGTATCACTTTAAGAGAAACAAAGAAAATAAAGAGAATGAAAGGAAAATTGGGAAAACAACAAATGGGAATCATAATACTCATTGAATGCTTATTGAGGCAAACTTTTGAGTCTTTAAAGTCTGAAAATGCTTTTAGTCTACCCTCATCTTGCTGATGGTTTCGGCATAGAATTCTAGGTTGGAAATCATTCTCACTCAGAATTTTGAAGAAATTGCTCCATTTTCTTTTATGTTTAATGTTGCTGCAATCTGCTGTCATTATGATTCTTGATTTGTTGGGTTTTACCTGACTTTCTTTTCCTCGTCTCTGAAAGCTTTTAGAACGCCCTTTTTACTGCCATTATGTTCCAGTGCTGTGCTTTAGAGTGGGTCTTTTTAAAATTAATTACAGCAAGCACTTAGAACACTGTATCAATTTAGCAATTCATGCCCTTCAGTCCTGGGAATTTTTCTTTACAATTTATTCTTTTCCATTCTATCTAAAGCTTGTTACATTGATTCTCTAATTTTCTTATATTTTCTCTTATTTCCCTCTTTTGGTGTTCTTATTCTACTTTCTGGAAAATTTGACTAGATCTCCAACCTGTATGTGAAATGTTTCTTTTCAACCATATTTTTAGTTTCTAAGAGCTCTTTCTCATCCTGTAAGTTTTCCCCTTTCTGTAGCAGCTTGTTCTTTTTTCATGAATAGAATATCCTCTCTTACTTCTCTGAGGATATTGTAGTGTTGTTGAAGTTTTATTGTCCTGCCTGCATTTTGTTCCCTCTGACTTCCTGGTCCTCTTTGTTTGCCTAGTTTGGTCTCTGTCAGAGAGACTTTTCTGAAAAGTCTGGTGATCCTTGCTGAATCTTGAGGCACCAAGAAAGCTGACCAGATATTCTTTGTAATGGAAGGAGCTTGTTGACTGGAAGGTTTCACTGTTGGTGATCTGGCAGAGCACTCCAGCTTTGGGGGGAGGGATCTCCAACTGTCAGTATTTGAGTTTCTGTACATCTTTTTGGTTTCTCCTATGAAAGACACTCAAATCTGCCTAAAATGTTTATGTTTGACTGCCAGTATCCTGGGAGCCAAGAGGGACAAGAATGTGGTCATCTCCTTAGTCTGTATGTAGATGTTCAGTGAATTTCAATTTTTCAGGAAAGTGTACATTGGGTAGAAGGGGGACTAGGGGTCTGCTCCCTTTACTGACTTTCAATCCATCTTCCCTCTTTAGTCCCACCTGTACTCCTACCCTCCATACTGCCTGGTGTTTCCACTTCCTGAGGCTTTCTGAGGATCATCATGCAGGGCTAATTGGAGGGAACTGGCATCTCACCATCTCCGTCATACCAAGTCAGATGCCACTCTGGCAGTTATGTTTTGTTATTTTAAAAATGTTGACTTATCTACTATTACCTCCCATTTCTTTGTGCTTCTGGATTTATAACTTCTCCCCTTATGTTGTTTTTGTCAGCTTTAGGAATTAGTGGAGATATGGCCAAATAATTAAAGGGCAAGATGATTTTTTTGAAAAGGGTCCCAGAACATAAACTGTGGGGTCGGAAGACAGTGACAGGAATAGGTGGGTAGCCAATGAGAGAGACCTCTCAGGAGTTGTAAACAGACATCTCAGCTACGTTTATTCACTCGTGCATTCAAGAGGTATTTATTGATCAGCTCCCGTGTGCCAGGCATCCCTCTAGACTCAGGAGATGCAACCGTAAGCCGGACAGAGAATGCTCCTGGATCTTGCACCCCTTCCTGAATCTTACTCTCTGATGTGTGATGTAACAACCAATAAGTTAACAAACAGGACAACGCAGTAACAATAGGTGCTCAAGAAAATTAAATAGGGCTGTGTGTTAAAGAGTAAATGTAGAAACTACTCCACTCATAGAAAGCAAGGGACCCTGAAGTCCAATCTCCTCATCTTAAGAAGGAGGAAATTCAGGTGTGGAGAGGGGAAGGGATTTTCCCAATGTCACGCCAGCACCAAGGCCTCCTGAGTCCTGCTCCTGCATACTTCCCACTGTTAATTACTGTGCAGTTCATGAGACTGACACTGACAACAGACCCCGTCTGTGCCCCTCTGTGGTTCTGCCCTCCATCTCAGCACCATGGGAAACAACTAAACCAAACAGCTGCAGCCCCAGCTCCAGCAAACAAAGATAAAGCAAATCATCAGCTTCAGACTCATTTGGACGTGGCAGTTCCATGGGCTACGAACGTGCAAATTGAAGATGGCCCAGAGCTCCACAGCAGTATTCCTCAATGCCCAGACATGACTTCACACCTCTGTCTCAAAAATTTAACTCAAGATAAAAACAGAGCACTAAACTCCAGTAAAGGGACTTGGTTTCAGGAGAGGTCATCTGGTTTTCACAGGAGTACAGAGACAAAGGTTTACAGGGACAGATTTTGAAGCGCTACACTGAGGCATCAGCAGCAACTTTCCATTTTCCCAAAGCTCATGTGGTGGTCCTGGAGCAAAACTGGGAACTATCCATCCATCCACGATCCCCTTTTTCCCTGAAAGTATTATACCTCCTTGGAATATTTGTTTTGTTTTGTTTTTCTCCCATTACACTGTTGACTTGTCTTACAGGTTGTTATTGTTGATGTTTCTGTTACTTTCATTATAAAATAACTTCTGAGTAGGGAATATTGGGTAATACTGGAAATTAGAAAGGAGGGGAAAATTACCCAGAGTTCCCCATCTAACAAAGCCAATCTTTTTTTTTTTAATTTATTTTTTTTAACATCCTTATTGGAGTATAATTGCTTCACAATGGTGTATTAGTTTCTGCTCTATAACAAAGTGAATCAGCTACACATATACATATATCCCCATATCTCCTCCCTCTTGCGTCTCCCTCCCACCTTCCCTATCCCACTCCTCTAGGTGGTCACAAAGCACCGAGCTGATCTCCCTGTGCTATGCGGCTGCTTCCCACTAGCTAGCTATCTTACATTCGGTAGTATATATAAGTCCTTGCCACTCTCTCACTTCATCCCAGCTCACCCTTCCCCCTCCCCATGTCCTCAAGTCCATTCTCTACGTCTGTGTCTTTATTCCTGTCTTACCCCTAGGTTCTTCATACCCATTTTTTTTTCGTTTAAATTCCATATATATGTGTTAGCATACGGTATTTGTTTTACTCTTTCTGACTTACTTCACTCTGTATGACAGATTCTAGGTCCATCCACCTCACTACAAATAACTCAATTTCGTTTCTTTTTATGACCGAGTGATATTCCATTGTATATATGTGCCACATCTTCTTTATCCATTCATCTGTCGATGGACACTTAGGTTGCTTCCATGTCCTGGCTGTTGTAAATAGAGCTGCAATGAACATTGTGGTACATGACTCTTTTTGAATTATGGTTTTCTCAGGGTATATTCCCAGTAAGTGGGATTGCTGGGTCGTATGGTAGTTCTGTTTTTAGTTTTTTAAGGAACTTCCATACTGTTCTCCATAGTGGCTGTATTAATTTACGTTCCCACCAACAGTGCAAGAGGGTTCCCTTTTCTCCACACCCTCTCCAGCATTTATTGTTTGTAGATTTTTTGAAGATGGCCATTCTGACTGGTGTGAGGTGATACCTCATTGTAGTTTTGATTTGCATTTCTCTAATGATTAGTGCTGTTGAGCATCCTTTCATGTGTTTGTTGGCAATCTGTATATCTTCTTTGAAGAAATGTCTATTTAGGTCTTCTGCCCATTTTTGAATTGGGTTGTTTGTTTTTTTGATATTGAGCTACATAAGCTGCTTGTAAATTTTGGAGATTAATCCTTTGTCAGTTGATTCGTTTGCAAATATTTTCTCCCATTCTGAGGGTTGTCTTTTCATCTTGTTTATGGTTTCCTTTGCTGTGCAAAAGCTTTGAAGTTTCATTAGGTCCCATTTGTTTATTTTTGTTTTTATTTCCATTTCTCTAGGAGGTGGGTCAAAAAGGATCTTGCTGTGATTTATATCACAGAGTGTTCTGAATATGTTTTCCTCTAAGAGTTTTATAGTGTCTGGCCTTACACTTAGGTCTTTAATCCATTTGAGTTTATTTTTGTGTATGGTGTTAGGGGGCGTTCTAATTTCATTCTTTTACATGTAGCTGTCCAGTTTTCCCAGCACCACTTATTGAAGAGGCTGTCTTTTCTCCATTGTATATCCTTGCCTCCTTTGTCATAGATTAGTTGACCATAGGTGCGTAGGTTTATCTCTGGCCTTTCTATCCTGTTCCATTGATCTATATTTCTGTTTTTGTGCCAGTACCATATTGTCTTGATTACTGTAGCTTTGTAGTATAGTCTGAAGTCAGGGAGTCTGATTCCTCCAGCTCTGTTTTCTTCCCTCAAGACTGCTTTGGCTATTCGGGGTCTTTTGTGTCTCCATACAAATTTTAAGATTTTTTGTTCTAGTTCTGTAAAAAATGCCACTGGTAATTTGATAGGGATTGCATTGAATCTGTAGATTGCTTTGGGTAGTATAGTCATTTTCACAATATTGATTCTTCCAATCCAAGAACATGGTATATCTCTCCATATGTTTGTATCATCTTTAATTTCTTTCATCAGTATCTTACAGTTTTCTGCATACAGGTCTTTTACCTCCTTAGGTAGGTTTATTCCTAAGTATTTTATTCTTTTTGTTGCAATGGTAAATGGGAGTGTTTCCTTAATTTCTTTTTCAGATTTTTCATCATTAGTGTATAGGAATGCAAGAGATTTCTGTGCATTAATTTTGTATCCTGCTACTTTACCAAATTCATTGATTAGCTCTAGTAGTTTTCTGGTAGTGTCTTTAGGATTCTCTATGTATAGTATCATGTCATCTGCAAACAGTGACAGCTTTACTTCTTCTTTTCTGACTTGGATTCCTTTTATTTCTTTTTCTTCTCTGATTGCTATGGCTAAAACTTCCAAAACTATGTTGAATAATAGTGGTGAGAGTGCGCAACCTTGTCTTGTTCCTGATCTTAGTGGAAATGGTTTCAGTTTTTCACCATTGAGAACGATGTTGGCTGTGGGTTTGTCATATATGGCCTTTATTATGTTGAGGTAAGTTCCCTCTATGCCCACTTTCTGGAGAGTTTTTATCATAAATGGGTATTGAATTTTGTCAAAAGCTTTTTCTGCATCTATTGAGATGATCATATGGTTTTTATCCTTCAATTTGTTAATATGGTGTATCACATTGATTGATTTGCATATATTGAAGAATCCTTGGATTCCTGGGATAAACCCCACTTGATCATGGTGTATGATCCTTTTTTTTTTTTTTTAGAGTTTATCTCTTTTTTTTTTTTTTAATTAGTTAATTTATTTTATTTTTGGCTGTGTTGGGTCTTCGTTTCTGTACGAGGGCTTTCTCTAGTTGTGGCAAGCGGGAGCCACTCTTCATCGCGGTGCACGGGCCTCTCACCATCATGGCCTCTCTCGTTGAGGAGCACAGGCTCCAGACGTGCAGGCTCAGTAGTTGTGGCTCACGGGCCTAGTTGCTCCGTGGCATGTGGGATCCTCCCAGACCAGGGCTCGAACCCGTGTCCCCTGCATTAGCAGGCAGATTCTCAACCACTGCACCACCAGGGAAGCCCTATGATCCTTTTAATGTGCTGTTGGATTCTGTTTGCTAATATTTTGTTGAGGATTTTTGCATCTATGTTCATCAGTGATATTGGCCTGTAGTTTTCTTTCTTTGTGACATCTTTGTCTGGTTTTGGTATCAGGGTGATGGTGGCCTCGTAGAATGAGTTTGGGAGTGTTCCTCCCTCTGCTATATTTTGGGAGAGTTTGAGAAGGCTAGATGTTAGCTCTTCTCTAGATGTTTGTTAGAATTCTCCTGTGAAGCCATCTGGTCCTGGGCTTTTGTTTGTTGGAAGATTTTTAATCACATTCTCAATTTCAGTGCTTGGGATTGGTTAGTTTCTATTTTCTATTTCTTCCTGGTTCAGTCTTAGAAGGTTGTGCTTTTCTAAGAATTTGTCCATTTCTTCCAGGTTGTCCATTTTATTGGCATATAGTTGCTTGTAGTAATCTCTCATGATCCTTTGTATTTCTGCAGTGTCAGTTGTTACTTCTCCTTTTTCATTTCTAATTCTATTGATTTGAGTCTTCTCCCTATTCTTCTTGATGAGTCTGGCTAATGGTTTATCAATTTTGTTTATCTTCTCAAAGAACCAGCTTTTAATTTTATTGATCTTTGCTATCGCTTCCTTCATTTCTTTTTCATTTATTTCTTATCTGATCTTTATGATTTCTTTCCTTCTGCTAACTTTGGGGTTTTTTTGTTCTTCTTTCTCTAATTGCTTTAGGTGTAAGGTTAGGTTGTTTATTTGAGATGTTTCTTATTTCTTGAGGTAGGATTGTATTACTATAAACTTCCCTCTTAGAACTGCTTTTGCTGCATCCCATAGGTTTTAGATTGTCATGTTTTCACTGTCATTTGTTTCTAAGTATTTTTTGATTTCCTCTTTGATTTCTTCAGTGATCTCTTGGTTATTTAGTACTGTATTGTTTAGCCTCCATGTGTTTGTATTTTTTACAGATTTTTTTCCTGTAATTGATATCTAGTCTCATAGTGTTGTGGTTGGAAAAGATATTTGATATGATTTCAATTTTCTTAAATTTACCAAGGCTTGATTTGTGACCCAAGATATGATCTATCCTGGAGAATGTTCCATGAGCACTTGAGAAGAAACTGTATTCTGTTGTTTTTGGATGGAATGTCCTATAAATATCAAATAATTCCATCTTGTTTAATGTATCATTTAAAGCTTGTGTTTCCTTATTTATTTTCATTTTGTATTATCTGTACATTGGTGAAAGTGGGGTGTTAAGGTCCCCTACTATGATTGTGTTACTGTAGATTTCCCCTTTTATGGCTGTTAGCATTTGCCTTATGTATTGATGTGCTCCTATATTGGGTGCATAAATATTTACAATTGAATTATCTTCTTCTTGGATCGATCCCTTGATCATTATGTAGTGTCCTTCTTTGTCTCTTATAATAGTCTTTATTTTAAAGTCTATTTTGTCTGATATGAGAATTGCTACTCCAGCTTTCTTTTGATTTCCATTTGCATGGAATATCATTTTCCATCCCCTCACTTTCAGTCTGTATGTGTCCCTAGGTCTGAAGTGGGTCTCTTGTAGACAGCATATATATGGGTCTTGTTTTTATATCCATTCAGCCAGTCTGTGTCTTTTGGTTGGAGCATTTAATCCATTTACATTTAAGGGAATTATCGATATGTATGTTCCTATTACCATTTTCTTAATTGTTTTGGGTTTTTTATTGTAGGTCTTTTCCTTCTTTTGTGTTTCCTGCCTAGAGAAGTTCCTTTAGCATTTGTTGTAAAGCTGGTTTGGTGGTTCTGAATTCTCTTAGCTTTTGCTTGTCTGTAACTGTTTTAATTTCTCCATCAAATCTGAATGAGATCCTTGCTGGGTAGAGTAATCTTGGTTATAGGATTTTCCCTTTCATCACTTTAAATATGTCCTGCCACTCCCTTCTGGCTTGCAGAGTTTCTGCTGAAAGATCAGCTGTTAATCTTATGGGGATTACCTTGTATGTTATTTGTTGTTTTTCCCTTGCTGCTTTTAGTATTTTTTCTTTTATTTAATTTCTGATAGTTTGATTAATATGTGTCTTGGCATGTTTCTCCTTGGATTTATCCTGTATGGGACTCTCTGAGCTTCCTGGAGTTGATTAACTATTTCCTTTCCCATGTTAGGGAAGTTTTCAGCTATAATCTCTTCAAATATTTTCTCAGTCCCTTTCTTTTTCTTTTCTTCTTCTGGGACCCCTATAATTCGAATGTTGGTGTGTTTAATGTTGTCCCAGAGGTCTCTGAGACTGTCCTCAATTCTTTTCATTCTTTTTTCTTTATTCTGCTCTGCAGTAGCTATTTCCACTATTTTATCTTCCAGGTCACTTATCCATTCTTCTGCCTCAGTTATTCTGCTATTGATTCCTTCTGGAGAATTTTTAATTTCATTTATTGTGTTGTTCATCATTGTTTGTTTGCTCTTTAGTTCTTCTAGGTCCTTGTTAAACGTTTCTTATATTTTCTCCATTCTATTTCCAAGATTTTGGATCATTTTTACTATCATTGCTCTGAATTCTTTTCCAGGTAGACTGCCTATTTCCTCTTCATTTGTTTGGTCTGGTGGGTTTTTACCTTGCTCTTTCATCTGCTGTGTGTTTGTCTTCTCATTTTGCTTAAGTTAATGTGTTTGGGGTCTCCTTTTTGCAGGCTGTGTGTTCGTAGTTCCCATTGTTTTTGGTGTCTGCCCCCAGTGGCTAAGGTTGGTTCAGTGGGTTGTGTAGGCTTCCTGGTTGAGGGGACTAGTGCCTGTGTTCTGGTGGATGAGGCTGGATCTTTTCTTTCTGGTGGGCAGGACCACGTCTGGTGGTGTGTTTTGGGGTGTCTGTGACTTTTTTATGATTTTAGGCAGCCTCTCTGCTAATGGGTGGGGTTGTGTTCCTGTCTTGCTAGTTGTTTGGCATAGGGTGTCGAGCACTGTAGCTTGCTGGTTGTTGAGTAGAGCTGGGTCTTAGCGTTGAGATGGAGATCTCTGGGAGAACTTTCGCTGTTTGATATTATGTGGAGCTGGGAGGTCTCTGGTGGACCAATGTCCTGAACTTGGCTCTCCCACCTCAGAGGCACAGGCCTGACACCCAGCCGGAGCACCAAGACCCTGTCAGCCACATGGCTCAGAAGAAAAGGGAGAAAAAAAGAAAGAAAGAAAGAAAAATATAAAATAAAATAAAGTTATTAAAATAAAAAATAATTATTAAAAATTAAAAAATTAAAAAGTAATAAAGAAAAGAAAAAAAAAGAAAGAAAGAAGAGAGCAACCAAACCAAAAACACAAAAAAGAAAACAAACAAAAAACAAAAATACAGACAGACAGAACCCTAGGACAAATGGTAAAAGCAAAGCTATACAGACAAAATCACACAGAGACGCATACACATACACACTCACAAAAAGAGAAAAAGGAAAAATATATGCATATCATTGCTCCCAAAGTCCACCTCCTCAATTTGGGATGATTTGTTGTCTATTCAGCTATTCCACAGATGCAGGTACATCAAGTTGTTTGTGGAGATTTAATCCGCTGCTCCTGAGGCTGCTGGGAGAAATTTCCCTTTCTCTTCTTTGTTCACACAGCACCTGGGGTTCAGCTTTGGATTTGGCCCCGCCTCTGCGTGTAGGTCACCTGAGGGTATCTGTTCCCGCCCAGACAGGATGGGGCTAAAGTAGCAGGTGCTTCGGGGGCTCTGGCTCACTCAGGCCAGGGGGAGGGAGGGGTACGGATGCGGGGTGAGCCTGCGGTGGCAGAGGCCGGCATGACGTTGCACCAGCCTGAGGCATGCCGTGTGTTCTCCCGGGGAAGTTGTCCCTGGATCACAGGACCTTGGCAGTGGCGGGCTGCACAGGCTCCCGGGAGGGGCGGTGTGGATAGTGACCTGTGCTCACACACAGGCTTTTTGGTGGCTGCAGCAGCAGCCTTAGCGTTTCATGCCCGTTTCTGGGGTCCGTGCTGATAGCCACGGCTCACGCCCATCTCTGGAACTCGTTTAGGGGGTGCTCTGAATCCCCTCTCCTTGCACACCCCGAAACAGTGGTCTCTTGCCTCTTCAGCAGCTCCAGACTTTTTCCTGGCCTCCCTCCCGGCTAGCTGTGGTGCACTAGCCCCCTTCAGGATGTGTTCACACAGCCAACCCCAGTCCTCTCCCTGGGATCCGACCTCCGAAGCCCAAGCCTCAGCTCCCAGCCCCCACCCGCCCCAGCGGGTGAGCAGACAAGCCTCTCGGGCTGGTGAGTGCTGCTCGGCGCCACTCCTCTGTGTGGGAATCTCTCCGCTTTGCCCTCCGTACCCCTGTTGCTGTGCTCTCCTCCGTGGCTCCAAAGCTTCCCCCTGCCCACCCCCTATCCCTGCCAGTGAAGGGGCTTCCTAGTGTGTGGAAACTTTTCCTCCTTCACAGCTCCCTCTCACTGGTGCAGGTCCCGTCCCTATTCTTTTGTCTCTGTTTTTTCTTTTTCCTTTTGCCCTAACAAGGTACATGGGGAGTTTCTTGCCTTTTGGGAAGTCTGAGGTCTTCTGCCAGCGTTCAGTAGGGTGTTCTGTAGGAGTTGTTCCGCATGTAGATGTATTTCTGATGTATTTGTGGGGAGGAAGGTGATCTCCACGTCTTACTCTTCCACCATCTTGAAGGTCCCAACCCAATCTTAACATTTTGATGAATTTCCTTCTTGTTAGTTTCCTATGAATAGAGTTGTTAAGTTGTTGATGTTCTTTACATAGTTATATAAGCAACTTTACATCCTGTCCTTTTTTCTTTTTTACTTTGTATGTGATAAGCAATTTGTAAGCTATTATAAAGCTTTATGAATATCTAATGGCTGCACAATTAAGCATTCACCTAGTGGATGTATCATAATAACATAACCATTTCCTTCCTGTTAGAGTTTTATAGTCTAGTTTTAGGGGCTTTTCAATGTTGTAGTTGTGAAGTTTTTCTCATTAAAAAATGCTGTTATGAACATCTTCATGCTTAAAGCCATACGAGTACCGCAGCCTGTTACCTGTATACTGCTTCTCATCTTTTTGCTTGGAAGGGAATCATAAACACACTCTGCTTTGAGGCGTTTTGTGGAAAGGGACATTACTTAATGAAATGAGATTAATCTCTGATGGTGGGATTCCAGGTATTGGCAGCAGGCACAGTGGGTGTTGGGGGAGAGAACGACAGTTTTGAACAGGAGTTGGCAGGCCTTCTCTGTGTCCTTTCAACCGCAGCAAGTAGACACCTTCCAACCTCACATTTTTCTGGACCAGCCCTGGCCTCCTGCATTGCCATTCACATGTAGACGTTAGTTCACAGAACTCTATGCCTGGCACTGCCTAAGTGTCGCGGAAGAATTAGATGTGGGAGTCGGAGCACAGGCAGCCAGGAGAGGAAGTCTGACATACCTGATGGGCACTCCTGAGCATGATTCCCTATCTGTCGGAGCATCAGATCCTAGTGCTTGGCGAGGCTGTGTCAGGAGCTGATGATCACAGCTAGCAGTAGAGTCAGGTGGCAGGTACTGTGCCCAGTTAGATTCATAGGAAAGGAGAGCTTCTTCAGATGGAAGGTTCATGGAAAGCAGTGCAGAATAAAAAGGAAGTGGTGAATCCTCATTTTCCATAAAGGGGTCTGGGGTCCCACTATTCCCTTGTTTTTAATAGGAAAAGCACGTGCTGACTTGGGGAACCCTTAAAGGTGTCCATGTCACCTTCCCTAGACAGCTAGGGTCAGTTCTTCTAGTTGGCCAGGGTTAGGGCAAGACTCCATTAAGATTTTTAAAAGGGGAAAAAAAATATTCATTTACATAATAATTTATGACATAATTAATACATATATACATCTATATACATCTGGTACAGTCTATTTCCAGACAAATGTACCATCAAATTGATTTATCTTTTCCATTTCTTCTCTACTCCTAACTTTCCCTTCAAATTTAAATAATAATTAATTAATACCTCTGGAATTTACTTTTAAACATTTAGAGAGCTAACTCTGCTCAAGGCACTGTCCTAAGTGCTTTAAAAGTATTTAAAAGTATTATCTCATTTGATACTTTAAAGGTGTTATCTCATTTAATCCTCATAGCAACCAATGATCTAGGTAGTGTGATTTATCCGCATGCTACAGATGAGCAAACTGAGACCAAGAGGTTAAATAACTTGCCCCTGGTCGCACAGCTGGTGAGGGGCTCCAGAGTATGTGCCTTACCACTAGGCTGTGCTGCCTTGGGAGAATCAGGTTACCAGAGCACACAGAAGCTGAGGGCCTGAAATGACAAGAGTGGGGAGGGGTACAGTCCTATGTTTCTGAATGTCACTGGAAACCCCACAGGGAGTAATCATGTTCTTCCTGTGTAACATGGGGAAGCTCACAGGGGTGATCTAGCTCACACTGTTTATACAAGAAGGAGGTTCAGTTAATCTCCAAATAGTAACCAAGCAAAAATGCACCTACATGAAAGCAATAGTTTCTGGAGAATACGAGCAAGAACCAGGGGTGGTTATGATGTCTCCTCTGGCGTGTAGCGTTGTACGCTGGGAAGAAGGCCACACGGCTGTCACTGAGGAGCAGGAGGAACGTGAGGGACAGGTGCTCCTTCTGTCCTCTGGGAAGCCTCGCAGAGGGTGGAGAATGATGTCCACCCAGGGACTGGGCAAGAAGGGAACAGGCCCCACCAAGGAAGGCTGGACCCAGGAAGGAGGGAGACTGGGAAAGGAAGCGAAAGAATCAGATGATGACTCAGGGGCAATGGGAGGAGATCCAAGTGGCAATTAGCATCAAAGAGCTTAGCAGGCCTCACCCAAAGACTCATGCCAAGGCCAGACTGGGACTCACTGGGGGCTGGGGGTCACTGTGAAGGGAGAAAGATGGGAGATTACAGAAACTGGGGTACAATCAGAGAAGACTCCAACACACCTGACTCCATGCTGAGTCTGTGCTATCAGGTCAAGGCTCCCAACATTTCTCTAGCAGGAATAAGTTTGATCTTAGAATCTGGAATAGGATCAATGTTTGGAAGTGAAGCATCCATCCAAAACCACGATGCGGTCTCGGAGTTTTGAACAGGGCATGATAGCCCTTCCTGGTGCCCGAGTCACCTCTGACCTCTGTGGTGGTGAGAGATGGGGCTAAGGACACCCATCAAATGGGAATGTTGTTCATTGAGAGAATAACCAATGAGCGTATAGAAAAGACCCAACGTACATCATGAAAAGACAGAAAATAGGCTACTGAGGGGTCCTCTTAGAGAAATCAGGGACTCTGCTAATGGAGAGAAAAGTCAAGTGCTTACATTTCAGTCAGTAAAAAGGGTCTACACAACAAGGCTTGCTTTTGTCTTGAGAAATAGTTAAAGAGAGGACCTGATCATAGTAGCTTTGTCTTCTTTGAGGACGAGCATAACTCAGCTCAGAGGAGAGCAGGGCATCTGAAGTGCCGGGAAAGTCAGCAAGTTGCCTGATGACAGATCTGCATGGGGTAATTTCAGAGTGAAGCCTGCAGGTGAAGAAGGGTGAGGCTGAGATAACACAGGATTTGCGGACAGATGATGGCTGGCAGCAGCGGGGAGAGCAGGTAGTTAAAGCAGGCAAAGAGGGGCCAGGGGTACTGAGGAAATTATGACAGTAGTCGAAGTTTAGAGCCATGAAATGGGAGGATGGGGCAAGGGGAGGGGAGGAAAGATGCATCAGAGAGGTAGGAGTGGAGGCTGGTTAGGGGAAAGCAGGAGGAAGCAGCTATTCAGGGAACTGACGATTTTTAAAAGTCATCTTTAAGTCAGTATGTGGGAGAGATAGCCATTGCGAGACAGAGAGAGAAAGTGTTAAGACGGAGGGGCTTCTGTGCTGCCTCAGCTCTGAATGGCTCTACAGGGAGGGGTCCAGTGGCCAAAAGACAAGCCCAGCAGGGAGGCAAAGAGGGTAAATGGGCAGTGGTTTTCCAGCTCCATCCATGTCTCCATGGTTAGTTAGTCAAGCAGGGGAACAGCTGAGAGACAGGTTATATGCGGCAGCTTTTTGTTGGGAAAGCACAAAAGGGGTCATCTCTGACAAGGGAGTGTTGAAAATGAAGCCAGATGTGAAAAATAATCTGCAAGCCTAAAAGGGAAAATTAGAAAATGAATATGCCAAGAAACATAAAATTAAAATCTAAAGATTTGCAAAGGAGGACATTAAAACAGTTCTTAAATGGCTGTGGAGAAGAAAAGAATTAGGTGAAAACAAGAAATGTTTTTTGCAGCATTTTCTACAACAGGCTGTTTGGATAAACCTATTTAAGTTCCTGGGACCAGAGATTTAGCTCAGGGAGGGAGGTGGGAACTTCCTGAAGGTGCCACTCACTACAAAGGCAATGAGAAGCCATGAGGGTGGGGACACACCCACTGGTCCTTTGGAAATGGGAAGAGGAAGGAGAGAAAATAATGGTCCTGGGGCTCTGTGAGACACACGCCAGAATCGGACAGAAAGAAAAAAGAAACACGTGTACTTTTCTATGAAACTGCTAGTTCAGGATTTGTGAGGGATTTGGGTTTATTGGTTAATGAGGGGCACATTCTGTGTAATTAACGTTCAGTAGGTGGTGTGACGCATTGCAGTCCAGAAGGCACAAAGCACGAAGCCTGAATGAATTACTTTAAGGATTGCTAGGAAAAGCTTCAAGTGTGCCAAGATTCCTCAAAGATCTCTTGGCCCCTCTGCCCTTGACCCTTCCCCTAGCAGCAGGGACTCTCAGAACTTCCCAGTACTGTTTCTATTGTGGGCTCTCTGAAGCAGTGTTTCTCAAGTGGGAAGCCCAAGTCCCCCATGTACCCTAAAACTTCCCCGTTGCTCTGGGGAGAAGATAAGGGATTGTTCGGAGGGCAGCCATGCCTGACCATTGCCTCATCCATTTCTGCTAATCCCCTCAACTGCCACTCTTTGGAATTCCCTTATTGCCATTGGGTGGGGACCCAGAGTAGTAATCTCTTTGACCAAGCCCTTGAGGTGAGGGGAACCGGGACATCCACCCTTTATTTGACTCATAATGGGTTTGGCTGGATCTAGAGCTTGAGCACCACAGAAATGCCCATCCATCATCTTCCACTTCCTCCTGTGTCTCTGGATGGGGCAGCCTGACAGCAGCACCTCGTGGTGTTTCCAGGCTTCTCTCCAGGACCTGGATCTTTGAATTGTACAAGCACACAGCCTGGCTCTATGCTCTCCTACCCCAACCAACCCTGGCCCCCTACCTGCCCATGGCTGGGTCTGGCTGTACCTTGCCCTAGGGGGCGGTGAACCTTGTGTCTGGGAACCCGCCAGGCTTTTTGCAGCCAGAGCCTCAGGCCCTCTCTGCTTTGCCTCGACAGTCTGCAGAGGGCCACATCCGGCCCTGAAAAGGCTGCAGGTTACATCTCAGGGCCTGTGCACCCTTGGCCCCGGGAAAGAACTTGAGTACCTGAGGGTGGCACAGAGGAGACCTCCACGGAGGCATAGAAGCTCAGCAACAGAGCTTCTCAGACTTAAGGAAATTTCGTGGTCATCTAGCCTAGCACCCTACAGATGGTCCATTCGTAGAAAGTGGAATCAATTTAGTGGGATGCCACCAGCAATTGCGAAAAAAGTTAAACAGAGTATCAGAGTGCAATTTGTGTTTCACTGATACAGTTTTTCATATGTAGTGTAGACTCGTCAAGAATTGCAATCCAAAAAGCTTAAGAGACCTGATGGAGGTCTCTTAAAGCAAACTGAGAGGCGCAGCAGCTCAAGCCACTGATGTCTTCTTCTCTCCACGTGCCTCCCACCCTCTCCAACCACAAACATACCTGAAAATATGTAATTTGCCCTGTGGTGTGTGGTTTAAGGAGCATGGGATTTGTAGTCGAGGCCTGGGTTCAAGCCTAGCTGGGTAACTGTGGGAAACCATCTAGCAGTGTTTCTCAAACAGTATCCCAAGGACCCCCTTTTCAGAATCGTGAGTTTCAGGGGGAGGGGAGGTTCCTTGTTAAAAATATGCATTTCTGGACCCTAACCCAGGCCTCCTGAATCATAATCTGTAATTGGGGGCCGGGGCAAGGGAGGGCGCAGCTAGAGTATCTGCATTTTCAATAACCTCCCATTGAGTGTGATTGTTAGGCACACTCAATGTTCCAACCACTGATCTTGACATTTCTGAGCTTAAATTTCTTGATACAAGAGGTAGAGATGGAGTGGATAATGTATGTGAAGGTACTTTACACACTGTAAAAGCACTCTTCAGACTTGAGGTATTCCCATCCCATGACATCCTTCTCTAAATGACACTTCAGGGAAGACAGCACCAGGAGAGTGGGCTGGTGGGGTCTGTGCACTTAATGGGGCCAGGAAAGTTAAACGGAAAAAAAATGAACCAAAACCATGTTTATTTCTTCTTCTGTCTCTTTCCATCTCCCACTTTCTGTCCTAAAGTTTCTCTTCTTGATCTAAGCCCAATGGCAGTACCGTGCCCATCCGTAGAAATGTGTTTAGAGTGGGCTCCGTGCTTTATGGTTGGCGATGATGCATATCGCAACCGTCAGTCTGATGCGTCATGTTAACCTTTTCAAGCCCACTGTAACATTCAGCTTCCTTTAATAGAAAATTCTCACAGTCGTGAATGCTGAGCTTGTTGATTCCCTACTCACTGTGCTTACGTACACTGTGCTTAGTGTTCAGCAGAAGCCTCCCTGAACATGTGTGAAATAACTACCCAACATATCTGGACTAGTGCATTACTGCGGCTGCTGGCGCAGACAGCGCAGGCCCTAAAGGCTTAAACCAGAGATGTGCAGACTGAAGGCGAGTTACCTGGAGGTGGTAGGGGGCTTTCCCCCAAACCTTAGGAACAGGCTGCCGATCCGGGCCCCTGGGCCTCCCTTTCCTCCCCTTCCCTCCTTGTCACCCTGCCCCTAAGTGCAGCAGCTCTTCCAAGAGGGAGGCTTTATGCTAAGTTCTAGAAGACAAATGAATAACCAATGGTTTCTCGTGGTAAGAGTGAACGTCTCAGTGTTCAGCTAGTAGAGGGTGTTCCTATCTCGGGGTCTCTTTGCCCAGTTTTATTGGTTCTGCCCCAGGAGCAGTGCCAGGCCTGGAGGGAGGACAGCTGGAGCACTAAGGACGGTTCCTAAGGAAGATGTGCCCCTTCTTCCCTGCCCATCTTTCCACTCTTCCTCCTGGTCCCCAGTGGCTGAACTAGTGTAAAACAATTCTATTCCCCTTCCAGATAAACAGTCTTCTTCTTCTGCCTTTGAGTTGAGGGCTCATTGTTTTTTATGTCACTAGTGCCTCCTGTTTATGCTGATGGCTCCAGCGCGGGATGGGGATGGGGAGGGTTGCAGGGGTGAGAAGGAAGGGAGGTGTCCTCTTCCATTATTCCCAATATCAACTAGAGTCAAGTGAGAGTGAGCGAGTTAGAAATGATGCCCAGAAGAGTCCGAGGCCTGGGAGTGCAGGCAGGCGTGGGGCACGGGGCGGAGCCCTTGGAAGAAGTAAAGGGACTACTGGGGAAGGGGTTGGAGGACACAGTTAGCTGGAAGCTTGGTAAAGGAATAATGAAAAGAACTCCAGTGGAACAAGAAGGAATTAGAAGCAAAGCCCGGTTCTGGGCAGGCTCTAGACTGTTGCTGCAGGGAGAACAGCTGAGTAATTGAATGGCACTGTGTTAATTTCATGTTTTTTTCTTGTTTCCTTTTCTGTTCCCAACTCCCTTTCCCATCTTCTGCCTTCTCTGCACCCTGAATCCCATCTTTTCTATTTTCCTTCCCCCTCTCCTCTGCTCTCATGCACACTTTGCACCTTCCCCCTTCACCTCCTCCCGCTCACCCATCTCCTCCCCCCATGCCTTCATGTTTTACTCTACCCCCACCCCACCCCCAAGCTCTCTGGCGGCTGTGAGTTGACCGTGGTCCTCCAGGACTTCAACGCAGGCCACAGCAGCGAGCTGAGCATCCAGGTGGGACAGACAGTGGAACTGCTGGAGCGGCCGAGCGAACGGCCGGGCTGGTGTCTGGTCCGCACCACGGAACGGAGTCCCCCGCAGGAGGGCCTGGTCCCCAGCAGCGCCCTGTGCATCTCCCACTCCCGAAGCAGCGTGGAGATGGACTGCTTCTTCCCCTTGGTGAAAGGTAGGGGCAGGGGGGTGGGGGGGCGGGGAGGGATGTGGACCAGAGGTCGCTGGGGACGTGGCCTGCTTGTTAGAAGAGCATCATGGCACTCACTTGTCTCAGGAACCCGTTCTGACCTTGTGGGGTTTCTCTGGGACCCCCTTGTGAAGAAAGTGGGTTGGGAGCTTAAAGGGAAAGAGCTATGGAATGGCCATGTGACTTTGGAAAAGTCATTTAACCTTTCTGAGTCAGTTTCATGTTAAAAATGAGGGTTGACTTAGATGACCCCTAAGACCTCTTCTAACTCTCCCACTGTATCACCCAACCTCCAGAAAAGTCCTCTTCTACCCATGGCCCAAAGCCTAGACTCCTCCTTTCTCCGCTGACCCCCTCCCCCTCCCCCTCCACAGCTACTGCAGGCTCCCCGGCCCCCTCACCCCTACCCAGCTGCTCGTGCTTCACACAGGACCGAGCAAACTGCAGGGGAACACACAGCACAACCGCGTCAGGTTTGACCTTCCCCTCAGCCCTGCAAGGGCCTGAGACACTCATTTACGTGCCTTTGACAGACAAATAACTGGAGCCTTGGCTTCTGTTTTATATAAGCTCCGTGTTCCTTCCACATGCTTGTTTATTCGCTTCTTCTCACATTGGGCAGACTGAAGCACTGAAAACACTGATTCTCCAGTGTGAGGGGTGTCTCTGGGCTGGCAGCATCAGCATCCCCTGGGAACTTTTAGAAATGCAAATTCTCAGACCCCACTCCAGACCTTCTGGGCCAGGAACGTGGCGGCGGCGGGGGGGGGGGGTGGAGGGGGCCCTGCGGTCTGCGTCTTAACAAGTCCCCAGGGAATTCTGATGCGCACTCGAGTACGACAGCCACTGACTTCAGAAGTCAAGGCTGGCAGCGGCCTTGAAGTCACTCGTCTTACATGGAGGAAACGGAGGCCCAGAGAGGGAGAGACCCAGAGTTCTCTTAGTTCTGAGCTTCTTTTTGTCACTGGTCAGATAACCTGCATCAGGGTTTCCATGCAGACCTGTGCTAGGTATCTATGGGGTGGGAAGAGGGAGGGACCTGGTTCTGTTGGGAGGAAGGGACTAGGGTCGCCACGGAGACCTGTTGATGCTACGGACTAATTACGTTGTGAAATGTTTTCCTTGCTGGAATTCCATCGGGTCCATCTCAAAAGCCTGACCTCCTCCTCTCCTCCACGAGGTGGCTCTAGCAGGTTGCATTACTGGCGCTGCCTGGCTCTTCCAGGGGCCTCGCGGGGGGCGGGGGGCGGGGGCTCCATCTGGAGGATGGCATCTAAAACCTGATTCTCCTCCCTCCACACACACCTGTGCTCCCCTCCGCCGGCTTAGCCACCACCCGCTTCTCCGCCTTTTCTCTGTGTCAGGAAGTTGTGTGGCATCTGTGATTGCAGGTGCAGCCCCTCAGCCCTCTGAAGTAGCCCCTAGAGAAACTCACGGGACCAGGGAAGGGAAAAGCAGGGGATCTCGGGAGTACGGTTCTGCTTGAAGTCTGACCGTGTGGAAAATGTGGGCACAAAGAGGTTAGAATTGTGCAGGTGAAATGAAATAAGATATACAAAACACTTAGAACAGTGCCTGGCACTCAGTACATCCTAGGTGTCATGATAAGTTACAGTTTTTATATCACTTCCATAGATTATTCAGCAAAATGACTAAAAACTCCCATCTCCAGAGACAAAAGCAAGGACAGCGATTTATTTGCTGGGAAAGGCTAACTGGTCACTCATGTCCAAGTGTGGGGTGGTCCGCCAGGAAGGGCTTGGCTACAAGGGGAGACCGGAGGCTTCTTGCCCTAGGTCTGGCCTCCCTGGTGCCTGGCTGGGTGCATCCCTCCCTGCCCCGGCTCAGCTGGGGAGGTGGGGGCATTCAGGGTAAGAAGTGCAGAGGGAGGGGAGTTAGCAGAGAGTTCATTGAAAATGGAGCTGAGGATGCGGGGTGCAAGCTAGAGGTCAGAGAGAACACAGGGAGTGTGTCACAGAACTTTCCAGCTGCCTCAGCCGCCGTCATGGCTTCTTACAAGCACCACTCCCAGCGCCTATCACCCATTTCCTTGGCTCTTCCTGTTGGCAGTCTGTTTGCTCTCTCCCAGCGTAAGTCAATTAGGCGGGGCCTTCCAACGACAGCCTGTGAGCTCTCACTGGCCTCTCACCTGCGTGGACTCCCGACAGTCAGGCTTAAGTCTCTGTTCTCCACGGAGCATCGCTATGGCCCTAACAAGACCTCGGCTGGAAGTATGTGCGCTGATGCACACGCCTCGGCTTGGAAAAGCCCCTCCCTCTCTCTCCAGGGCCTGCCCAGAGCGCTGGCCTCTTAGCAGAAATTCAGTAAGCTGTTCCTTCTCCCATCCAGCTGGCTGCCTGCTGGCCGCCTGGCCTTCTCTCCTCTCAGAGTGATTTGTCTCCAGCAGATGCTCCACCTTCTAAGTTACGCCCAGCGGGACTGCGGATGAGACGTTCTGGGGGTTGTGGAATAGGACAGGGCCTCCTCCGGTGTCGCTGGAGGTCCGAATCCATTTCCTGTTCAGTCCTTAGAAGGCAACTGGTGCTCTTAACCTTCGAGAGAGCGTCAGGCCAGTGCTCCTACGGGCCGTGGGAAGCAGGGGGTGTCCGTGTGATGTGCTGAGTGCTCAGGCCGTGACTGCAGAAGAAGAGGCAGAAGAGCCCTGGGGTGTCAGCACGAGGAGGGGACTTGGAGAACCACTAGAGCGGGGCTCTCAGCCCTGGCCACCTAGCATCCCCTGGAAGCTTTACCAAATGACAAGGCTCAGACCCTACCTACAACAAGTGGGGTCAGAATTTCCAGAGTGGGCCAGAGTTGTTTAAATGCTCCTCGGGTGAATCCAAGGGACAGCAGGGTTGAGAACCACTGCACTGGCCAGTTTCCTCTCTTGTAGGGGCACCTTCAGGCACAGGAAAGTAAGCTGACTTCCCTGAAGTCACAGGGAGAGTTGGTGGCAGAGCTGGAGGAGACCCAGGGCTCCCGCCTCCTTGCCCTGCACCCCACACGCTGCCTGCTGGGCTTCCTAGAGGCCGGAGGCCCTTTCTCCAGTCTTTCCCTCCTGTGCTTTCTCAGGAGACAGTGGTTGCGTGTTGCCTCTTGATATACCTGTGGCAGCACTGTTGGTGGAACTGTGTGACAAAGTAGAGCAGCCTGCCTTTCCTCTTATTTTAATGCCCGCCTGACATCGTAGAGCTTCTCCCCGGGGTTGGGCCCTGTGGACCTAGTCATTCTCTTCCTAATGCCCTCTCACTTTCTCAGCAGTAAGCGGTGAGGGCAGCACCTCCCAAGGGACAAAGATTTTGTAGTGGTGGTTTCAGTTCTGGGTGCATCTTAGAACCACCTGGAGGAGACTTTAAAAATTACTGATGCCTCACACACCACCCCAGACCAATTAATTCAGAGCCACCAAGGGCCTGGGCATCAGTATTTTTTAAGTTCCTTGGTAATTCTAATGGGCTGAGAGTCACTGCTTTAGGGGTTTGCCACCCCCCAAGTGTCAGGCTTAGGAGGGACTTAAAGATCCATTGGTAGGGGTCAATATGCAGTTATATAAAGAACTCCTACAACTCAACAACAACAAAAAAAATTAGATTTTAAAATGGACGAAGGACCTGAATACACATTTCTCCAAAGAAGGTATACAAATGGCCAATAAGCCCATGAAAAGATGGGCAGCATCACTGATCATGAGGGAACTGCAAGTCAGTATGGCGATGAGAAACCACTTCATACCCATCAGGAAGGCTATTATTTTTTTTCACAAACCATAGAAAATAATAGGTGTTAGTGAGGCTGTAGAGAAATTGGAACTCTCGTGCCCTGCTGGTGGAAAAGTAAAATGGTGAATTGCTATGGAAAACAGTATGGGGTTCCTCAAAAGATTAAACATAGAATTACCATATGATCCAGCAATTCCACTGCTGGGTGTATACCCCAAAGAACTGAAAGCAGGGACTCAGAGAGGTATTGTTTGTACACCCATGTTCATAGCAAAGGTAGAAGCAACCCAAGTGTCCAAGGGATGCATGGGTAAACAAAATGTGGTATATACATATAATGGAATATTATATAGTCTTCAAAAGGAAGGAAAATCTGACACATGCTACAACATGGATGAACTTTGAAGACATTATGCTAGGTGAAATAAGCCAGACACAAGAGGACAAATACTGTATGATTCCACTATGTGAGGTAACTACAGCAGTCAAATTCATAGAAAGTGGAATGGTGGTTGCCAGGGGCTAGGGGAAGGGGAGGAATGTGAAGTTAGTGTTTAACGGGTACAGAGTTTCAGTTTTGCAAGACGAAAAAAGTTTTGGAGATGGATGATGGTGATGGTAATACAACATTGTGAATGTACTTAATGCCACTGAACTGTACCCTTAAAAATGTTTTTTTTTTAAAATTAATTAATTAACTTATTTTTGGCTGTGTTGGGTCTTCGTTTCTGTGCGAGGGCTTTCTCTAGTTGCGGCGAGCGGGGGCCACTCTTCATCGCGGTGTGCGGGCCTCTCACTATCGTGGCCTCTCTTGCTGCGGAGCACAGGCTCCAGACGCGCAGGCTCAGTAGTTGTGGCTCACAGGCCTAGTTGCTCCGTGGCATGTGGGATCTTCCCAGACCAGGGCTCGAACCCGTGTCCCCTGCATTGGCAGGCAGATTCTCAACCACTGCGCCACCAGGGAAGCCCAAAAATGCTTTTTTTAAAAAAGCATTGGTCCTGGGTACTTCTGCCCCAGGTTCCAAAAAACAGTCTAGGTTCTTCTCCACCCAGCTCTATAGGATACCTGTGTTCCTTTTCTTTTCCTGTACAGTTTTTGCCCTGGCTCCAGCTGAGCACCTGGAGAAGCTATAAGGAAACGCCTGTTTGCTTAGCCAAACTAAACCAGGGCCAGGTGTGCCCTGGGGCAGATGTCCTGGAGGAGAGGGGCAGTGCCCATGGTGACCCCGGCTTGTTTACAGGGAGTCCTCTCTTATGGGGTCTCCTGATGATTTCTCCTGTTATCACCTAGATGGCCTTAGGAACAGCTTAGCCAGGCTGGGGAAGGTGTGAAGGTACAGAGCAGTGGAGAACAATGGGCTCTGGAGGCATGTACCACCAACAGCCTGAAGATGCTGAGCAAGTCTGTGATACTGTGGACTTATATTAAGTGTGACGTCAACTCGTAAAAATACCTAACATTTATTGAGTCTTACTATGGACCAGGTTCTGGGTTCATGCTTTAATGTTTTCCTCATTTTACAGACAAGGAAACCAGGTCTTAGAAAGATCAGGTAACTTGCCCAGAGTCACATAGCTTACTAGTGGTGGATCTAGATTTGAACTCAGGTCTGTCTACTCCCCAAGGTCTCACTCTTCACAATGCTCTACGACCTCCCAAGTCTGAAGGCGTTTGAGACAGCTACTTTAGTTTATTATCCTTCACTCTGACTCGGCGGCTCCCTTGGATTTAACCAGTCTTGCTGGGTGAAGGTTGAGAGAGTGTGAGCCCTGTACACACGGAAGCACATACTGCCCTCCCACTCTCTCTCTCCCCTCTGGCCTCCTGTGCTCCCTTCCCTATGGGCAATAGTGGCAGACAGATTTCATCCTGTGTGTGCTTTGCCCACTAGAAAGAGCCTGGTGTCCCTGGCTGGAGCAGAATGGCCCTGAGTAGCACCCTAGCTAGCAGGTTGAATGGGGTCCAGCTCTGCTAGGGGCCAGCCAACTGCTGGAGCTGGTCCAGGCTGTCCAGCAGATGCACTGCAGGATGGGAACCCCCTGCACTTTCCGCTTCCAGGGGCCAAAATGTGCCTTTCCTATCTCCTCTGCTATCAAACGCAGACACTTAAAGCCTCCTCCTGTCTACCGACTCTGGAGGGTCTACTACAATTCTCTCTCTCTTGCTTTTCAGTGTAATTCTGCATTAGGAGCAACTAGCCAACAACTAAACTCTCACAGTTTTCGTTTACTCCATAATGCCACCCATGGGGCTGTACCACGGGAAGCTGAGAAAAAAAATTGAAGGATGAATAGTCCCCAAACATTGCCTTTCAAGAATGAAGTGACATGTTAAAACTACAGCTTGCTGGTCTCCACTCCTACTCCATTTGCAGAGGACCACATCTGTAATTGACCAGCTGTGAGGCAGCCACTTTGAAATCCAGGACTCACCCCCCACCCCATAGGACAAAATTATATATGAAAATGTGATGAATGAGGATGGGAATAAGTTTCCATGCTAGCCTACAAAATTTTATTTAAGAGTAACATAACTGAATATAGTATGTTTGCAATGAAAAATAGTGGTAAGGTTGTTTTTAAAAGTCACTATTGAATAAGTGACTAAACCAAAAATTATTACATTTGAATGAGAACCAAGTAACTAAAACCAAAAATTAATACATTTGAATGAGAAATGTAATTAACTTGAGTGCTGACACTTCTTGAAGAAAAGTGTGTTTTAAGATAGATGGAGATGTATTTGTAGAGACTCTAGAAGGAGCTCCTAGTCATTTTCCAGAATTATAAAAGGTTAGAATTTAAAATTTCTCTTTTTATAATTGAGTAGAAGTGGTCCTTGATTAGATTTCATTTTACTTCAGAACATTGAATTTTATGGGTTCTTAGAATCGTAGAATTGAAAAGCACCCTGAAAGTCTTCTGGTTCACTCTCTCCCCTAATATAGGACCCCCTCTTAAAATGTCTCTGTTGGGTGGTCAGCCAAGCATTACTTGAGCACTTCCAGGGATGGGGAGCTCATTACTTCTAGAGGAAGCCTGTTGTATTTTAGTACAATTCTAATGGTTGGAAATTCCTCTTACTTAGTGCTGAAATCCAGATACTTTCTGCTCATTCTCCTCCTATTCTCTCCTCCCCAGCCCCCCACTTGAAACCCACCAGTCCTAATTCTCATTCTCCATCTCCTGATCTTCATCTAGAACAAAGTAATTTGATTTGCATCTAAAATGATAGACCCTTCTTTCCTTCGGGAGAATTTCATTAGAGCCTATCAATTTCTCCATACATCTTTTATTAAATCCTTAGAGCAGAAAAAAACATTATGGATTAAATTCAACAATCCTAGCTTGTTTAAGGTGATTATTTGTGTGTGTGGTTTTTTATTGAAGTATAGTTGATTTACAATGTTGTGTTAGTTTCAGGTATACATATTCTTTTCCAGATTCTTTTCTATTACAGGTTATTACAAGATATTGAATACAGTTTTCTGTGCTATACAGGATCCTTGTTATTTATCTAATTTATATACAGAAGTGTGTATCTTTTAATCCCAAACTCCTAATTTATCCCTTCCCCACCCCCTTTCCCCTTTGGTAACCATAAGTTTGTTTTCTATGTATGTGAGTCTATTTCTGTTTCATAAATAAGTTCATTTGTGTCATATTTTAGATTCCACATATAAGTGATATCATATGGCATTTGTCTTTCTCTGTCTGACTTACTTCACTTAGTATGATAATCTCTGTGTCCACCCATGTTGCTGCAAATGGCATTATTTCATTCCTTTTATGGCTGAGTAGTATTCCACTGTATGTATGTGTATGTGTGTGTGTGTGTGTGTGTGTGTGTGTGTGTGTGTGTGTATATATGCCACATCTTCTTTATCCATTCATCTGTCAATGGACAGTTAGGTTGCTTCCATGTCTTGGCTGTTGTGAATAGTGCTGCTATGAACATTGGGGTGCATGTATCTTTTCAAATTAGAGTTTTCGTCTTTTCCAGATATATGCCCAGGAGTGGGATTGCTGGATCATATGATAACTCTATGTTTAGTTTTTAAAGGAACCTCCATACTGTTTACCCCCGCACATCGGTGCCTCGGTCTCTCACACACCTCTGATCTCATCTCCTTTTCTCTGGTCTCAGGCTTAGTGGTAACTGCCTTCCACTCTGAGGCTCTCTATGGGCTGGTCTTTTTTCCTGGTTATTCCCTGCAGTCATTCATATTGTTACTTGTTCTAAAGTAGCATTTTTATTACCTTTTATCCATATCCTCCTGATTTACCTCTAGAATCCCTTCCAGTTCTAAAACGTCTGCTTTTTTTCTCTCCACATCAGGAGAGAATCACTTTAGCAACCTAAAGTGATTAACCTAAGTATCCTATGTTTAATCCATCCAAGCATAGCATAAATATCCTCATCTTGAGGTCCAATTTATTAGGTTGAACCACATGAAATTGCCATTTTGGTAGTCAAAACTGGTTGAAAGTCAGCAATTTTAAATGGTTCAATCTAATACGTTACAATCAGCCTATCTTTTTCATAGAAGTGTACTTGCAAATCTTTGAGAAAACAGGGGAGGGCTTTGTACTCAGGGTGTCAGATGGGCCAGGAAGAGGACAGGGTGTGGAATGAGTAGAAACTCACTTCATCTTAGTTTCTGCATCTATAAGGGAAGCTGATAAAAATTACCGATCTCTCAGAGCTGCTGGGAAGCTCAGAGGAGGCAATGTTAAGGAAAAGTGATTTTAAACTGTGAAGTTGTTCTTTTTGTTATGTGTGCAGGCTAATTGTTTAGAATAAAACAAAAGCGACCCTGCTATGCACAAGGCTTTACAATGGTATGTGGTAGACCATACAATGACATGATGAGAGGCGTGGAGTAACTAAGAGTCTTGGGGTAGAAGACCTGGGGGGTCTGAATCCTGGCTCAGATACTGACTAGTTGATAACCTTGGACAAGATACTTAAAATCTATAAAATGGGCAATAATGCCCACTTCCCTTGAGTTAGACTTCTAGCCTATGCCTACCACCCTAGAGGCAGTCAATTAATGTTAATTTCCCTGCCTGCCCTTTGTTCTGGTTCTGATACCTCTGTAGGGAGGCGTCTAGAGTATTTCCAGCCTGAATCTTCTCCAGGGGTCAAGGGGTCAAGGTTCTGTTTCTAGTTCCACCCATAGGTTTTGCAAAGGCCTGACATTGGCTCTACTCTGCACTCTCCCCTCTCTCTCAGTTTCCATTCCTGGCCTACTCCGGGCCCTTTCTGCAGTCTACCAACAGCAGGTCCATCTGGCTCTATGATTTCCCAAGAAATAATGGTTTACTCCTCTCTTCTAACCTTCTTTTGCCTTCTACCCAGTGGGTAGAGATTATATATGACATATTTAAGCTGAAAATTCAACTTATTCCCTGGCTTGTACCTCTCAATGCCCTGTTCTTTCAGTGATTAACTCTGGTTGTTAAAGGTAACATTCCGACCACACCATAGAGATGGGCCAACCTATGTGAGGAGGGCTGTGCTGAGATGTTGAATGTGGGGCTGGGCATGAAGGTGTCCTTCCTCAATTCAAAGAGGAGAAAGGCATAGGGCAGTTTTGTAAAAACTGCCTTATTTTATTTTTAACTGAATTTCTTCCACTTACCTGTCTACGTTAGGATGGGCCAGAGATGGCTCAATAGTTATTGACCGACCGGAAGCCCTCCCAGGACAGTTTCAGGAAGAGGGAGATACAGGTACCATCCAGTCCACACTCTTCCCTCCTTTTTTTCCATTTAAGACTAAGGGAGCAGCAAAGACAATTAGAAATTGCCCCGACACTACTTTGTTCTGGGTGAGATGTCCTGCCTAGGACCAGCTACCATCTTTCTGATACTATTTAGGACATCAAAGGGCTTGGAATCAAGGCCTCGAATAGGAAAATGTCAGGCCAGGCCACATCCTCCTTTAAGTACACCCCAGTGCAGTGCTGCCTCCAAGAAGGACTGGCACAGGAGGAGATGTTGCATTATCAAGAGAAGGAACTGATGCCTCTGGGGCCCCCTGCAGAGATCCTGCCCCTCTCCTTTTTGTAGCTGGCCTGCTGAGACTTAGCTCATGCCAAACACCTGTTTCAACAGCACTTTCATGCCTCCTGGTGTCCTCTGTAAATCTGTGAAATCTGCATGAGGATGATGCCTCTTATCATCCAGAGCGGAGGGAGGGTGAGGCTTAAATAGCATCTTTGTTCCTTGGAGCCTCGTGCGCAAGCTCAGAGCTGGTGGAGCTCAGAGCTAAAATGAGAGCCTCGGATTCAATCCTAGAGAGGAGAGGTTGCCACTGATGGTGCTTGCCTAGGAGAAGCTGGGGATAGATGACGGAGAGGAGGTCACTCCAGAAAACAGAACTTTCCCCAAAGAGAAGATGATGCAGTTTTCTCTTACTAGAGCTAGCTAAGCTGAAACCACTTTCCCCCCAAAAGAGCAGGGGACCCAGAAATGACATGCACTGGATGTGGCTTGGGAAGCAGAGAAGGACCGATAGTGGTCTCATAGCTGGGGGCGTGCCCACCCTATCTGCTTAGGGAAGGTCACAGGGGAGAGGGTCGTAGAGGTCGCGAGGAGCAGCCCTCGCAGGCCTAGGCCTGAGGAGCTCTCTGCGGCGGGATTCTGATGCTGCTTGGCCGGACAGTGTCAGCATCCTTCTGAGGCCACCTCAGTGCCTTCCCCTGTGTCACTCAGACCTTGGAAACAACTACCCCTCCTCCAGGACCCTTGTAGGATTGACACTGCAGTCTGAACCCAAACTCGGCAGCATGTATGAGGAGTGCTTCCGTTGGCAAGTCTTGCCATGTTTAATACCAGCTCCCTGCCTGCCAGCAGCAGAGAGGCTGTCCTCTCATGGACCAGCCTGCTCCTTTTCTTGTACCTGCCTTTGGGATAGGACTGGGCTGCCTAGTTTCCCCACCATTGTCCCCCAGCCCCAGCCAGGAATGCTGATTCTGATACCACGTCCACTTGCCTTACTCTCCACAAGGCCCTGAAGGCCACAGGAGGTATGGGTGCCTACTTTTGTACACAGGTGGGCACGTAGATAATTACCATTGCTGGCTCCCGGCTGCAGGGGGAGGCCTGGGCTCAGCTCAAACAGTCCATGGCTCCTGTCTCACTTCAAGTAATAACAAAGTCCCTTCTGTGGCTGCAAGGAGGCTCCTGCAGAACCTGCCCCAGAGCCTGTTCTCTGACTTCATCTCCTCTGTCTTAGTTTCCTTCTGCTGCTATAACAAATTACCACAGACTTAGTGGCTTCAAACAACACATGTTTATTCTCTTACAGTTGTGTAGGTTAGAAGTCCAACATGGGCTCTAGGGGAGAGGCTGTTTCCTCACCTTTTCCAGCTTCTAGAGGCCACCTGCATTCCTCGGCTCATGGCCCCTTCCTCCATCTTCAAAGCCAGCAATGTTGCATCCCTCTGGTCCTTCTTCCAAAGTCACATCTCCTTCTGACAACAGTGGGAAAGGTTCTCTGCTCTAAAGGACTCGTGTGATTACATTGTGCTCACCTGCATAATCCAGGATACCCTCCCCATCCCAAGTTCCTTAATCACATCTGCAAAGTCCCTTTTGCTGTGTAAGGTGACATATTTACAGTTTCTGAGGATTAGGGTGCGGACATCCTTGTGGGGAGGGGCATATTTTTCCTACCAAATCCTACCACCTCCTGACCAGCCTACCTGACTGAACTCTTCCCCAATTGAGCCAGACACTCTGCTACCCAGCACCCACCCCTTCCGTTCCCTCTGCCTGGAACACTCCAGGTCCTCAGATACCTGGACGGCTGTCACCACAATTCCTTCACATCTCTGCTTGAATGTCACCTGATTAGAGAGGTCTTCCCTCACTCCCACCCTCTTCCATCCCACTGTGTACCCCTTTTCCTGTTTTACTTTTCCTCATTGCAATTATGGCGCTACATGACATATTTATTAACGTTTATTGTCTATTCCCCATACTGCCCCCCCCCCCAGATTTCCTGTACAAGTGCAGGGATTTTGTCTATTTTGTTCATTACTCTGTCCCTGGTATCAAGAACAGTAGCTGGCATAAAAGAAGTTACTGTAAATATTTATAGGAAGGAAGGGAGAGAGGGAAGAAGAAGGAAGGAAGAAGGAGGGAGGGAGGGGAAGAGAAAGGACCATGAATCAAGGACCCCTGAGAGAGTTCATGTGTGAAGGGCGAGGCTCAGTGTGTCCTCCATCCCCTGAGAACTGTAGAGGAAACCGGCCAAAGCTTTATCAGGGGAGCCTGAGGATGGGGATAGGGAATGATGTTCTGATGCTAGGAGTTCTGAGTGAGAAAGTCTTTGAAATCCTGCTTCCTGGGAAATCTTCTCTGGGGACATATGGGTTAAGCACCTCTCATGTATCTGGAATGGTTGAAAACTCAGAAATATAAGGATGGGCAGTGTCTTCCACATTCCCTCCTATTAATGAAATCTTCCGTAAACTGACCTGAGTTACATCAAGGCAAAATCCACTTTGCATTTAATGTGTCAGAAACCTCTTCATTGCACCCATGAATCTACATGCTGCCGCAGCTGCTACTTCTGCCTGTAGGAGGGGAGGGGGCACTGACAGTTGGAATGAAAATACCATCCCTCATAGTGGACACTTAGCAACGGCAAGCCTTCCCAAATTGGAACTCAGAGTGATAGACGGGCACTTCTTACTGTCCGAGTTTGGGAACACTTTGACCTACTTAGAAGTGAACGTTTTTGGAAGCAGATAAACCTGGAGTGGTTTGTTTTTAGCAACTCCAGCTGCAGTCATCTCTCACTTTGATAAATAGCTTGTCTCCTCCTGAGCTCAGATCTCCAGGAGCCCGTCCTGGCTGCCCGCAGCTCCACCCCAGAAGAGCTTGAGCACTGGTTGTTCTGGGGGAGACACCCGGGTCCTGTGTGAAGCCCCACAGCCTTTTCAGCATCGCCTGGACTACCCTTACCTGGGGCTTGGTTCAGTCCAGAGGGTGATCAGGCATACTTCCTTCCTGAAAAACAGAGGTTTGTTGGCAGGGCGAGCCGAGGCTAAGCTTTTTGAGCATAAGTGAGACAGCCAGAAGGAGGCAGACAGTTGTCAGCTGGGCAGGCAGAGAGGGAGCGAGGGACACCTTTACAGGGCATAGTTGAAGACAGATAGGACGAGCTCAGTGGTGGTTTAGTCCTTGGAGTCTGGGAGCTGTCGTTATGTGGATGGAGGCACCCACGGGGCCAGCAGGCGTGCAGTGGTTAGACCACACTAAACAGGTATAGTTAGGAGAAGAGATTACTATGCATAATGCTGGCAATCATGCTTTCCTGTAGACATTACTGTTAAAACAACACATATAACCTGGGAATGGTTGTCCACATGGACGTTATACAATTTTGAAAGACGTATTTGGAGTTCTAATTAAATATAGAAGCAATGTACAAATTGCACCTCCTTTCTTTTAGTAAGTGTTTCTGGTCACTGATAATTATTCTTCTTCGCACAAGGATGAAACCTCTACTTTAGGTCCAGTCTTGGTCTGCCTCCAGTTTCCCTTTTCTGCCACAAAAAAATTGAACCAACTGCTTTCCTAGAACTCACCTTGTTCTTCTTTGTCTTTGCTCAGGGAACAGTCTTATTCAATTTCTGTTTCTCATATCATTTTCCCATTATAAATTCCCATATACAGGTTAACTTAGTGACTTGCAGATAGTAGATATTCAAAAACCAACTCTTTGTTGTATAAATGATCAGTACTTGACAAGAACCTCAGAGTTTTAAGCCACAGTCAGAAACGGAGGCCAGGACAGGATAATATGGGGAAAATTATGAACCACCCTGGTATCAGCCATCAGGCAGTTCACAGGCCAGAAATCTACACAGGGAAGATGAGGGTTAAGGAGCATGCGGTCAGTAACTAGGGAGTGTCGCGGGTCGTGGGAGGATGTCAGAGTCTGAGAAAGTGAAAACGTTTGAGTCCAGTGCTCCCTAAACTCTGTAGGTACCACACAGGAAGTACTCCCAGAGTCCCAAGGTCCGTGGTCCTAAACTCTGTAGGTACCACGCAGGAAGTACTCCCAGAGTCCCAAGGTCCATGGTCCTAAACTCTGTAGGTACCACGCAGGAAGTACTCCCGGAGTCCCAATGTCCATGGTCCTAAACTCTGTAGGTACCACGCAGGAAGTACTCCCGGAGTCCCAAGGTCCATGGTCCTAAACTCTGTAGGTACCACGCAGGAAGTACTCCCGGAGTCCCAAGGTCCATGGTCCTAAACTCTGTAGGTACCACGCAGGAAGTACTCCCAGAGTCCCAAGGTCCATGGTCCTTTGCCCTGACAATCACCTGCAGAGCTTCTTACAAACTCTAGATGGGAATCTGGATCAGAATCTGGGAGTGGGTGCTGGAAGAGAGATGTACTGCTGGAGGAAAAGGCAGGTAAGTGACTGGTTGGGGTGGAGCTGCCCACAGTCCCCAGAAACCATGCCCACAGCCCTCACCTGGCATGTTCCGGAGAAGGCGTGTACTGTACTTGTCGCTGTAGGAAAGTTCTCACAGGAATCTCTAGGCCTGAGTTGCGGCACAGTTGCTATTGCCTTCTGTCTCTGGGCTGAGCTCTCAATAAGAAATCTGGATAAATGTGATTCTGAAAAACTCAGTTCCTGTAAATCTGAGGAGAATAAGTCTAAAGGACAAAATTGGACACATGTCTGTTGGTGAAAAGGGCAGATGCCTGAGGTCATGGTCCAGCGTTCCTGAAGCCTGTGGCTAACTTGGGGGGAGAGGGCAGACCCACTAGCCCCTGGTACCAAGCCCAGCATTGTGGTATACCGGGCCCAGTATGTGTGCAGGCTGAGACCAGCAGGAATTCTTTGGGGTTCACTGTTGTGGGAAATGGAGATGAGATAAAATGGACACATCAGTAGGCAGAGAGCCTAATTCATGTAAGATAGACTTTGACCAGAAGCATAACTAAAGACAAACAGCCAAAAATAAGAATAAGATTCAACCATCTGTTTGGAAATTAGGAACACTCCAAAGATATTGCTATAGCTCAGAGGTTCTTAACCTGAGCTTTGGGAGTGGGTGGAGTGGAGTTTGCAAACCTTGAGATTATAGAGATTCAACTGCCTTATACAAAAAAAGATGTTTACTTGGGGGGCTCCGATGAGGTCCAGGGATAGATAAGACTTTGGAGGAAAAGTGTATTCAGGTGATGGCATCAAACCTCACACACAACCCGCTACCTCTCTCTCATTTCATCTCTTTCCTCCACGTTGGCTTTATTCTCAGGCAGCTTCTGCTTAGGTAGTTATGGCAGGATGGCCTCCAGCTGCTTTACATTAACATTCCACCAACTTAGAAATCTTCTGGGAAGGGATTTCTGCTTTCCCAGTAGTTCTTGCTAAGGTCTTCCGGTTTATTATCATTGGCTGAAATTGGGTCATGTGCTAAATCTGAACCAGTCCTTGTAGCTGGCTGGCCAAGCCCAGGTCATGGGCCCATCCTTAGAGTGGAGGGTGGACAGAGGGAGGATGTCGACTACATCCACAAACATGGTCTGAGAATGGTTCCTCAAAGAAAAATCAAGGTGCTATTACAAAAAGAAGAGGGTGTAGATTACAAACAGATGGGAGAGACTTCGCTAACTAGTGGTTCTCAAAGTGTGGCCCCTGCACCAACAACATCAACGTCACCTGGAAACCTGTAGAAATGCAAATCCTCAGGCCCCACCCCAGACCTACTTAATCAGAAAGTCTGGGAGCGGACCCAGTAATCTGTGTTTTAACTCACTATCCAGGTAATTCTGATGCACACTCAAGTTTGAGAACCAGCACACCACACCAGTGGTTCTCAAACCGTGCTGCATCTTACAAACACCTGAGGAACTTTAAAAAATACTGATGCCCAGCCTCACCCAGAGGGGAATTAATCTGAATCTTGAGAGGGTTGGAGGGAGGAAGACCCAGGCATCAATGGTTCTTAAACTTGGTTCCACCCTGGAATCACCTGGAGAACCTTAAAAAAAAAATTCTAATACCTAGAATTTAGAAAATCTTCCCTGATGATTCTAATAAGCATCTGTGTTTAAAAACCATTTCCCTACCATCCCCTCCAAATGGTCCTGAGGACAATTAAAACATCTAGATGTAAGTTAGAGGATTCAGGCATCTATTTTCTTAAATCCCTCAACTCAAAACTTGGTCAAATATCTGACATTGATTCCCTTCTCTTTCACGTTCACGTTGAATCTGTCCTAGTGGCTAGCTCCACAAGGACTGGGATTGTTTTTGTTCGTGAATGTAGACCCAGTGCCTAGAACAGAGCCTGGCATATAGTAGGCACTCAGTAAGTGTTTGCTGAGTTAATGAATTGGTCTGAAATCAGTCAGTGTCCCAGTAGTGTTCAAGACTTCCTCGCTGGGTTGTAGACATCACTGGTATCATTCTGGAAGGCACACGAGGACGGCAGTGGGGCTCTTGGGTTATTGATGCCTAACGAGCCTCCAAAATGTGCTGACCGCATCAATTCAAGATGGGTAGGTGTTCCTAATGGTTTTATGCCTTTAAGTTGATAGTAGGATGGATTCCTGGGTTATAATAAGGACCAGTGGAAACATGCCTGGTGGATCCTTTTCATGGAGACTAAGACTACTTTAGGGTCTACTTGTACTCTGATTTTTTTTGAAGTATAGTTATACAATATTATGTAAATTACAGGTGTACAACACAGTGATTCACAATTTTTTTTTAATTAATTTATTTTTTATTTATTTATTTTTGGCTGTGTTGTGTCTTCGTTTCTGTGCGAGGGCTTTCTCTAGTTGCGGCGAGTGGGGGCCACTCTTCATCGCAGTGCGCGGGCCTCTCACTGTCGCGGCCTCTCTTGTTGCGGAGCACAGGCTCCAGACGCGCAGGCTCAGTAGTTGTGGCTCACGGGCCTACTTGCTCCGCGGCATGTGGGATCTTCCCAGACCAGGGCTCGAACCCATGTCCCCTGCATTGGCAGGCAGATTCTGAACCACTGCGCCACCAGGGAAGCCCGATTCACAATTTTTAAAGGCTGTACTCCATTTATAGTTGTTATGAAATATTTGCTATATTCTCTTTGTTGTACAATATATCCTTGTAGCTTATTTTTTACCTAATAGTTTCCAGTACTCTGATTTCTGAAGCAAGGGCTGAATCTTCCTCAGACATCTAATTCAAGCCAGTTTCTACACGATGATGTTGTCAGCCTCTTGCAAAAGATTATGATGCAAAGATGATCCAGTGTCACTTAAACACAAAGGCCCACAGGAAGGTTTAAGTAAAAAAGGAACTGGTTACTCACCAAGCAATTTTGAAGTATTTTTGAATTCCTATCAGAGTGCCCCAAAAGTATTCAAGGAGGTGGATTGGGTGGGTAGACCAAATATGGACTCTTGTATCATAGCATCCAGACAGTGGATCACAAGCAAACAAAGTTCACTTTTCGAAGGGCTGAAGGTACTGGCCATTTTCTGCTCTGGGCTTGCAAGGACAGCAAAATGGGTGTTATATTTGGTGATATAGAAGAGAGAACTAGACAACAGTACTGGTTGCCACATCCTGCAGTAATTCAAGCTGTCAAGATGAGACTGACCAATAGGATGATCAGTGAATTCAGGAATCTGGGGTGTGGGCTGCATGAGCAATTTGAACTTTCATTTCGCTGTTTCGTATGTGGAGCACCAGGGGTACATTTCCTGCTCGACAATGAGATTCTTATATAACACTTGCCAGGAGGGGCCATCAGGGAGATGGCAGTGGTAGACCTAGAAGTTAGATTTTGACTTTGGGTTCTGCTCTTCCTACATGGTGAAGCTTTTTAGAGTTTCTCTTTAGAGTTAAATCATCGAAGCCTCATCAGCATTCATTCATTTAGTTTCTTCAGATTTAAAAGAGGACCCTACCTTATAAGGTTTTTTGGTGTGGATAAATGAGCTAATGTATAGAAGGCAAGTAGGAAACTGCTTGGCACAAATAAATGCTCAATAAATGTTAGCTGTTGTTACTCATGAAGCTGTGCTACTGTGTTTACTGAGCATTGACTGTGTTCCAACCATGTGGCAGGTGCTGCAACACAAATAAATAAGGCCAAAACCTAAGCATGGTTCAAACTGAGAAAAGAAGCCCCAAATCCTGGTAACTCCTAAAAGTCTTGTCCTGTGGCTGTCTTTCTTCCAGGTGGGAATTGCGTGATCAAGCTTCTGTTTTTTATCCCTCTCACAAACTTCCCTTTTTTGTTTTTTTCCTGATGAATGGGCTCTCTCTACTTTGAGTGCTGTATGTTTCCAGCCATCCCTTTTCCTAAATCTGGACACAAAGGAATGGGAGAGATGCTTTGTGAGTGATAAACACAGTGGTTCATGGGAAGGTCCAGTTGGTGTGGTGCAGGTGGGCTTCTTGGGGGGGTAGGGGGGATGTGAGCTTGACCTTGAAATATGAAAAGACTTAAAAAGGAAACAGATAGGGATTTAAGTAAAGGGATGATAGACCCACTGGGTGTGGTTGGGGGGGGTGAATGGACATCTTCCACCATGAGTAAGGTGTCTGCAGTTTCTCTGTAGGCACTCACTCAACTGGAACTATAAAACATCTCTCTAACAGCTACTTCATGGATATGTTTTAAAATTCTCTTAGCAATCTTGTAACATGGGAATTCTTTTTCCTTCTTTTATTTTTTAAATGAGGAAACTGAGGATCAAAAAAGTGAAATGACTCGCCTAAGGTCAGACAGCTACTAGGTGACAAAACAGCTCTGAACTTCCGTCTTATGGTTTCTTTGCAATACTGAGCTTTCCCACAGCATCATTACCACCCCGGAGCCGATGAAAAGGGGAGGCACGATTATCATTATTAGCCTTAAATATTAAAAAAGAAGGAACGAAAAGCGTAGGTGAAGGTGTTTTCAACACAGAGGGGGCTGTCCATGTTCGGAGGCTGAGGACAAGGAGGGGGTGAACCTGTCAGAGAAAAGGCACTATTGAGTCTTGAACCTTCTAAGTCTGCTTCTCTGCCACCTCTTTGGCCTCATCGGATTGCGGATTTTAAGCCAGAGTTGACTGTGGCGGCCTTTGAGGAGAGGACGCTGCACTAAAGGGGAAGCACCTGTTTTGCGCCGAGGGTTGTGTACGCGCCTCCTCCCCTCGCGTGCCCCGTGCCGGCGGCCAGAGCGGCCTTGCATAAGGCTCTGGGCCACGCTGCCGGCGGGACTCGGGCAAACAGCTGGACTTTGGAACTCCGCCCCCAGCGCCGCCCTCCCCGCCGACCCCTCCCCTTCTCCCCAAGGTGGCCCTGGATCCCAGAAAGTCGGAGTCGTTGCCGCGGTGCGGGACGGGAGGGCGGGGAGGGACGGCCGAGGTTGCGAGCTGGCTCCGGGGCCGCGGGGCCGCGGTGGCCTGCCTGCTGCGCTCCCACAGCGGCGGGCACTCCGGGCCATGCGGGAGCGCTGGGGCCGCGCGGCAGCATGAAGGGCGGCGACCGCGCGTACACCCGAGGTCCCTCTTTGGGGTGGCTCTTGGCAAAGTGCTGCTGTTGCTTCCCGTGCAGAGGTGAGTGGCTGTCGGCGCTGCGCCTTCCTTTTAGGCAGAGACCGGGGCAGCTGAGTATGGGGTGGAGGGGTGGGGGGGAGCAGACCGTGGTCTGGGGAAAATGGGGGTGGGGAGGGGAGCACGGCAAAGGGAGGGTTTGCTCCCAACTGTGTTCATTGCAGTTTCTGCGGCGCGAAGCGGTTCGCTCGCTCTCCACTCTCAAGGAGCTTCTCACTTGGATGCGGAGCTGAAGTTTGGGAACTCAGTTACTCACCAGCGACTTTGGATGCTGGGCTTCAGCCTGCAGAGGGCTTGGGGCGCGGATGCGGGGGAGAGGGAGAGGCCACTCGGAGCTCTGTGCGTCCCTGTAGTGGCAGAGTTACACTTTCCTGCTCTCATTTACATATGGACCTCAGCCGCGGGGTTAACAGATGACTCTTAGCTATAGGAATGTGTCTGACACTTGTCTCTACACCAGGAACTATTTTTGCCAAGTGACAACTTTCTTTGGGACTAGAGCGGGCTTTTCTCTGCCTGGGCTTTGGCAGGTCAGCGTGGGTCTGCAGCTCTGGGCCGGAGCTTGGCTCATTAATTAACCAAGAACTCTCTATGTACCCAATTAGGACTGTATTTAATTATTCTGCTAATTTTAGTGTTGTCGAGGAGACTTGCAGGAAGCAACTAATTTCCCCAAAATCAGCCTGCAAAACACGATGGTGAGAAGGATGACAGAAGGAAAGTTATCAATGTGTAGCCTATCCTGAAAAAGAAATCGAGCCCTTCCTAGACAGAGTTAACAGATGTTCCTAACACAGTTCATGTCACTTTAACGCCTCAGCTTGGAGGGTGGGGGAGATTCTGTTTCTGTGTGGTTAGAAGTGAGAATATAGGCTCTCACTTGACATAAGCCCTTTTAAAATTTCACCTTTTGGGTGTCTCGCCTCCACCCTTATTTGCAATGCCCCAGTCTCCTTACCCATCCTCGCCTAACGAGTCCTGATGGAACTCTCTGGGAGTTACTGGTGAATAAACTTCATCCAAGTGACCACCGCATCCTCTGTGCCCACCCCACACATAACCCTGACAAATTCTCCATGCTAAGCAGATAGGAGACTACAAAAACTATTTAAATCTGAAGGACCTTTCCCCAAGTCATTAGGGTTCATAATCTCAGCGTCAGATTCTCTCAATCCTGCATTTAATTAGAACAGCTTGGAACTGAATAGTAGCTAACTCTAAAAATCAGAATTCAGAGAGAGAAGGAATTTTAGGAGGCCAGGGACCCTCACAAAAATCCAAGCCTAGTTCAGAAACGTTCAAAACCAAGGCTGGGAATTGAAGCAAGGGGGTATTAAAAGGGAGAGGAAGCAGGAAATGGCCAAAGGGAATCCGAGTGGGTGGGTTTGCGCTGAAGGCTGGGCTGCTTTCATGGTGAAGGGTTTCCAAGTAGGATTTCTTGGGAGTCCATTTCCTGTCCAAAGGCAGAATTTGGGAACGTGGGCGGTGCTTATCTAAAGGCCCTGCAGCTGCCTCCTTGAGTCCAGATGTGTGGCAGCCACAGCTTCCTTACAGAGTAATTCTCCAGGGGTCTCTCAGCCTTTGCTTTGTTTGTGAATTGCCCTGGCGGGCCCTCCGTGTGGTGGTGAGAGGAGGGGGCTGGGAGCCCCCTTGGGGTGCCTGCTGGGTCACCTCCTGTCTGCAGGACTGGGAAAGCGGCGGCTGCAGGCTCTGTGGCTTGCGGGGGTGGGGGGTGCGGGGAGGGGGGGGTGCTGGAGCCAGAGCTGGAGGAGACCATCAACTCTCAGCGGAAGACAGAGGGAGGCAAAAGGCCCAAGCAGTGAAGGCAGCTTAAAAGGGAAAAGGAGGGTAACAAAGGTGGGTGCCTCTCGCCTTCTCCCTCTTCAGTCCTTATTCTTTGCCACATCTGAAACATGTGAAGATGGAAAACCGGGGCTCCAATCTGAGAAAGATGGTGGGGGACGTGATTTAGCCACCCTTCCAAGAGCCCCTGGCGGCCGCTGGGCAGAATGATGTGTCTGAGGTGTTGGGCACTGCCCGGGGGCTCCCTGAGTCTGCTCTAACAGCAAGGAGAGCTCAGAGTCCCCACCCAGCCCGAAGGCATATATTCGAAGCAGACTGAAAAGATAATGTCTTGTACTGAGCTTGAATGCATTGTCCAGAGCCCCAGGACTCCATAGGAAGAAGCTTGCCCAACTGCAACACAGAGAAGGGCTCGGGCGAGAGTCTGAGAGGCTGATGGGAGTGCAGGGCATCTACACCAGGGACGGTTGGCCTCACTTTTCAGTTAAACCAGTTCCTCTGCTTGTACAGATGACTGTGAAGCTAATGGTTTAGAACTCACTACTATGGTTCCTGAGTCAAGGGGCCTTGACTAACTGGCTTCCAGTCACTCAGCTTTTAAAGGACACCTCCTTCTAAAGTCTGGGACAAAGGAACCAAGGGGAAGTGGAATGTTCTGGTTATTTTTGACACAAAGCTAAGCTATCCTGGACTTGCTCTGGTGAATCCTAAGTGGTTGCAATTGTTAACACTAGGGTAAGAGTCAAGGATTTAGTGACGTACCTTTGTGGCCTTTAAAGATCATATTTGAGAAAAATATGGACGAAGTCAGTGGAGCTTGTCTTTGGATTTGGAAAAGTGAGGAAGGCAACTCTCTTGTGTTCTTCTGTTCCAGTTTTTGGTTCTGTTAAGTATGGGTATGGCAAAGGGGTTTGATGAAAGATGACCTTCCTTCCGTACCTTGAAATAAGTATTGAAGGGCAGGAAAACTGATAACCAAGGGTAGAACAGAAATAGAGATGGGTGAGAAGGAAGAAGGACAGCAAATACATTTATAACTGCCTTTTTGGAAGTGAAAAATAGCCAAACATGAAATAATGGCATGTGTGTTTCTGAAGGGTGATTAATCACTGATGTCGCTCTCCGTGGGAAGTTTCAGGATTTCTTTGGCTACTTCGACTTTCCTCTGTACCTGAGGAAGTGGGTCCATTCTGGATTCTTCTTTAGTGATCTTACAGTTTTAAAAAGCAACTTGTTTCCGAGTGACAAAAAGGATTTCAAGTCACCTGGAGGGTTGCTAAGTCATGTGCTGCAGACCAGAATTTGTGACTTCTTAGATCATGGAGCCTAGAGATTTTTCAGACCTTGATAGTTGGAAGCCAGTTGTAGAGCCTTTAATTTTCTAGTCAATTAACTTTGGGTATATGGACAAAAGTCCCTTCTTGGAAACCTTTCCTGACTGCTGCCCTCCTCTGCTTCTCCACAGTGTGCATGGCATTTATTTATACTTGCTTACTGTTGTATCACTGTCATTGCCTCTTGAGCCCATGTGCCATCACATCTCCCCATTTGTACTGTGAGACAGTACCTGGTTCAGAAGACAGTCTCAGAAGTGAAGAGAGGAAAGGGTGGCGACTTATCCAGGCCGAGTAAGCTCACAGGAGAGGTGCTGGGGTCACAGTCCCATGGCTCTGTCACCACAGGGGCGATTGGGGCTGACATCACAGGGTATGGGTAAGAGTTATGGGGGTTTACAGGGCATCCCGAGTCATCCTTATCTATAATTTCTTTTTTTCCCCCTACGTTTCCCCAGAATCACTAAGCAGGAATCTTATGATTGGATGTGAATATTCCTTCTTTGGCCTGTGAATTAATACAGCTCATTTTATAAACTGAATTTAATGTGTGAAACCATGACACCAAGTTCCTTTAGAAAGGTGTTGGTAACCTCAGAGGGGAACAAAAGTGACATTCACTTTTGTTTACTTTAGTTAACCACCCAAGGGTCAGAGAAGCCTTGGGGCCTTGAGGTATACATCCCTTTTTATTTCTTTATCTTCCAGGAAGTGCCTTTACCACTATGAAAATTGAATTGACCATTTAGCATGTATGTTTGTCCATTATATCTCTCGATTTTCTCTGCCTCCCAGGGATATACCTTAATCTGGGGAGAATTTCCACACATACGTACTGTCGCCAACCTAGATCTTATGGTTTTCTTCCCATACCTGATTCTCTGACTAGTGGGTAGTAACAAGGATATCAATTATTCCCTGCCTTCCAGTCATAACGTAGCCTAGTAGAAATAGGAGTATATGGATTTGGTTGGGGTGGAGGAGATTGGAAGCGGAAGCCAAATGTCCTCTTTTGGTACAGCTGTGGGTCCAACAATCACTGATCATGCTGTAGGCATGTCACCCCAGGGGTTCCATGTGCTACAGGTTGGTAAGTCCTAACCTGAGATAAAAACTCAGACTCTGTGTTTTTATTCAAAATAAAAGGTTTTTGGTTTTGTTTTGTTTTTTTCTAAAGTGAACATGGGGGATTCACTTCGGAGCTCAAACAATGCTGTAAGCCTACCTTAGTCTGGAGCAGTGTTTTTGGTATTCTCCTTAGTGAAGTTCCTCTTGAATCTTGGTGCTTCTCTTCTGCCCTAAAAAGACTCCCCATCCTTTTGAAGTGCTTCTCCTTTTCAGTGAATGTGAGTGGCTGCACGGCCTGCCCTCTCCTTCAGACCAAGGCCCAGCTTTTCCATGCCCTAGAAAGAGCATGGGTCTAAAAGCTGAGAGGTGCTTCTCAAGCAGAAGGTCCTATACCATGGGAAGTTAGAACTGGAAGCAATCTTAGAGATTATTTAATAGATCTTTTTTTCTACGGGAGGAAACTGAGATCCAGCCATTTAGTAGCAGAGTCAGACCTAGAGCCCTTTTCCAGTGTTCTTTCTGCAACTCCATTTTTGTCTTCCTGGGCATGCGGTTTCTCTTACTCAGACAAAGGCACAGCTGGCCCAACTTAGAAGGGTAGAGGCTGACCCCAAGCTGGAACTTGGGTGTTAACTGGGGAATGATCTGTGGTGCTGGGGGGTGATTGCATTGCCTGGAGCCACTGAGATCTGGACCTCCCTGTTCTGCCTTCAGTGGCTGTTCTGTCCCAAGACCACAGAAGGCAGAGACCACAGTCACACCTCTGTCTCTCCCAGAGCAGCTTCTGCACATTGTTCTTAGTAAATATCTGTCCATGTTTTCCCCTCTGGTTCAATTTAATTCCAAAGGTCCCTTCCCCCCCCCCCTTTCTTTCTTGTCTCTTTTCATGAAGTGTACCCTTTCAGGTGGAAATGAATCAATGAAATACATTCCTATCATTCTGTTTTTGAAAGTCACTGGTTTTTATGTAACACAGTGTTTTAATCCATTTGACAAATGTTTATGTGCTGACTGCCTGCCAGCCCTGCGCTGGATACTGGGGGAGAATGGATGGGAATCATAATGGCGCTGACCCCACTGGGCTGCTGTGAGGATTAGTTAAGACAATGTATGTAAAGGGCTTAGCATAGCACCAGGCATATAAAGTGCTTTAAAAAGGTTAGCTACTAATGGTAACAGTAGTTGGAATACTAAACATAGAACCCATACTCAGGGGACTCACAGCTAAATATCTGTGGGTCTTCTAGGTGGTAATGCTGCAGATCTACATTCCTAAGCAATTTAATGGTCTTGGTTCAAACCATTGTCAGCTGTGCCTCAGTGCTGTAGAGTTGCACTGTGGGGAAAGAAAGCTTGTGATCTGTAAGTACGATAGGGATTTCCTTTTTTTTTAATTAAACCAATTAAAAATGTTAAAAAGATACAATGCTTCTAGTGTTATAATCACTGTGGTTATGTAAAAGAACATCTGAGAGAAGGTACTGGCAAGATACCTGAAGCATCCTCGAGTTATTCTTCTCTGAGGGGAAACACAATGTACAAGAATTGGAACATGGCTACACCAGGATTGAAGTTTAGGTCCTGAAAACCTATGTTATGTAAAAAGACATCACTTCCTGCCTGCCCCTTGACTTTGGCTAACAATCTAATTGAGAGCCGTTTTTCTGATCCCATCAGCCAACATTTGTTGCACACCGTTCATTTGCAAAGCTTTACAGGTCCTCTTCAGGCTGTTTTTGCCTAGGTAAAAATCATGACCTGCTCACAGCAGCCCCCGAGGTTCTGGACATTCTCTGAGGTTTGGCCAGTATCTTGTGTATTCCTTGTGGTTGGGAGACATGAGTAGCTTGGCCCCCCTGCTTTGTCTATTCAGTGACTAATGGAGTTCCTCTTTTGAGGTTGACAAAACCTTCTGTGTTATACTTCCTGCAAGGAGGTGAGCCCTGGTTACACCTGCAAGGCAGCCAAGAGGCTGCCAGGTTGGCTTTAGCCAGGTAAAAGAGCAAACAAAGATCAGAGTTATGCAACAGATCCTTTCACATTCTTCTTGCTTTCCTGGAGACCATAGTGAGGAAACTGGCAAATTGAAAGGAAGGGAAATCCCTTCCGCTGCTCGTTTGAAACAGTACCTCATAAAACATCTCTGTATGCAGGTACTTGCTCTCCTTGGGGTGGGATTAGTTGTAGGCATCTGTTTGGTCTCTTACAGCACCTGGTGTGTAACAGGCTCTCAGGACACTCCCAGTTTCTGCTCTCCCACCATTAGCATCTCCATTATTGCCCCGAGGGAGAAAGGGATATTATCTTTCCCCATCCAAAAGGGAACCAAGCCTCACCGTTAAAAAGAATTGCAAACAGTCCACTTCTGCACAGATTTTGGATGTCAGGCTCACACCTGTGTGCTGCCTCCTCATCTTCTTTCTCTGCTTAGAGTAGAAGTTCTCGAAGAGTGGTTACCACTGGAGAAAATGTTGGAAATGCAGATTCTCGGCCCCATTGACTCAAACTCCGGAGTGAGCCCCAGCAGTCTGTGTTTTAACAAGCCCTCCAGGAGGCTTAATATTTTTGGTTTGTTCTTTTCTCTCCTCTCCACCCTCCCCACCTTCCTCCTCCTTTCCCCCGGCTCCAGCAAGGGCGTCTGTGACCTGCTTCCTGGGGATTCTGCTTTGAGAAGTGGGGGAGGCCCTTACCACTCACTGTTACTTGCCAAGAGGGTCGGGGGTGACAGGAACGAGGTTGGAATTAGGAATCACCTACATCTTCCCTGAGCCCTTCAGCCCCCAGGGGCGAGTAAGGGTAGTTGTGGCATCCTTCTTCTCATTTAAGACTCCTTCCCTCTTATGTTCATTTTCCTCAGACTCTTAAAAGGTAGCTATGCTTACTTCAGAAAAAAATCAAAAGTTAGGCAAACAAAAAAGACCATAAAAGCATAACTTTGTAGCATAATCCTAACTACCTCTAACAACTACTTAATCACTTAATGTATCCTTTTCTATATGTTTACCCCTTTTAAAATAAATGGGTTCATATTTATAAATATATTCTGCCTTAAAACATGATTTCACTTAATCTTCGGAACGTCTTTCCATAGAGATGCATTTCCAGGATCTTTTTAGTGGCTACAAAGGGTTTCGCTGTAGATAAGAATTGAACTTGACAATTGTTGGTACTGATTTAATATAATGGCTAAAATTTGGTGAGAAGGAATGAGGAAGAGCCCTGGGTTAAGAAATAGATCTTTCCAGAATCAGACTGTACAGACAGATTCTTGTCCTGGAGTTTACGAATCTCCACTCCCTACATCCCACCTTTCCTTTCCGTGAGGTATATTTCACCCCACGGGCGGGGTACGACTTACCCCTCTCCCCCGTGAGACCAGTGTGCACGGGGCTAGAGCTGCATGTTTTACCCCCTCAACCTTTTCTTGTTTACGTGGTGTTAGGAATCTCCTCACTTCTGAGGCTTCTAATTGTGCAGTTGCTTTCATGAGTAGGTCTAGGGATTTCTCTTTTTCTCTTTTTGAGACATGCCTCCAAAGATAGGTCATTTCAAAATTATTGTTACTGGGAAAGAGAGCCTTGATTTTTTTTTTTAATCTGCCTAGCAAAATTATACATAAACATTGGGAAAACATTTGAAAATACAGATAAATGAAAATAAAATCCCATTACCTAGAGAGAGCTATGTTAACATTTTAAATATATCCTTTTAATTTTTTTCCATGTGTGTATTTTTTCCAGAAATAGGGTATAGTAGTGTTACAAACTTTTTTCTCATAACATACTAAACAACTTCCACGACGTTTTTGTGGATGCATTCAGTGATATGCCAGCTCAGCTCAGGTTGGGATTGTTAAATATTCAATGGTTAAGCCATTGGTAGCTTGAAATCAGCCATGGTGGGAGTAGTTATACTAAGAATGTTACCAGACACCACAAATCAAGGTTTTTTGTTTTATTCAGAGAGCTGGTTTATCAACATACTACTAGGTGCTCATTTTATCATGGGTAAATATGGTTTGTTTTTATTTTCAACCTCCCTATTTTTGGTTGTTTCTAATTTTGCTATTATCAACAATATTGTAATGAGCGTTCTTATAGTTAAGTCTTAACACACACCTATAATTCCTTAGGATAAATCCCTTGAAGTGGAGGTCCTAAATGAAAGGACATCCCAAACTTCAAGACTTAGTTGTTGCCAGTTATCCCCCATTTTATACCCTTTGAAAGGAAGAGTTCTTTGTTTAAAGAGGATTTATGAGAAACATCCTCTGGGACCAGGAATTTCATGTCTCTCCTATTGTTTACTTCTGTTTACATTTTCTGAATTAACTTAATTCTTTTTATATAAGAAAATATGCTGGCTGAAAGCCTGTGATTCTTAAGCTACGTACTGATAAGCAGGGTGTAGAAAAATTCATCTTATGGTTGTTCTGGATTGAGAGGCAATATATCATGATGATTAAGAGCTTGCACTCTGGGGCCAGAACGAGTTTGAATCCCAGTTCTGCCAGTTACCTGTGTGACTTTGTGCAAGTTACATAAACTCTGCCTCGGTTTCCTCGTCTGGAAGATGGAAAGGATGATGGAATCTAGTCATGGAGTTTTTACAAGGCTTAGATGGGTTGGCATACGTAAATCACCTAGAACTGGCACGTGGTGAGTGCTATGTAAGCGTTGGATTATTGTTAGCGTTAATGAGTATATAGAAGTCTCTGTGGAATTGTGCCAACTGTCACATTCAAATGATTTCATTAGTTCCTTAATCATGTGAGAAATTGAGCTGAGCATATTTTGTATTGATCCCCAAATATTTGAGTACCATGTGGCAGGTATTAGACTAGCAACCACAGAGAATTTAAGATGTTTCCACGCCCCTGAGGATCTTGCAGTCCAACTTGGGAGCTGCCCCATAAGCATAAAACAGTAAATAATGACCAAAAAAAGGAAAATAGTTGCTGAACACAATAAGAGGAAAGATGCTTCAAGGTCCTGCCTGATTTCTGACTAAAATAGTTATGCAGAAGCTGATGAGAGCACAGTGCCTGGGGTGATCTGGGAGGACTTCTCAGGAGATGTAGGGTTCTCTCTGGGCCCTACAGGGGCTTTTAAAGGGCTGAGTATATAGTGTGAGCAAAGCAGCAGGGATGTGCAGGGGACCACAGAGGAGAGGTGAGACCTGCCTTCTCAAGCTGTGCTGTCTAATTCTGTAGCCACTAGCCATACGTGGCTATTGCAGACTTGAAATGAGCATGGTCCAAATGGAGCTGTACTGTAAGTATAAATTACATACCAGATTTCAAAGATTTAGTACAGAAAATGTAAAGTAGCTCAGTAATCTTTATATTGATTACATATTGAAATGATCATATTTTGGACATAGTGGGTAAAATACAATATATTAAACTTAATTGTACCTGTTTGTTTTTACTTTTTTACTGTGACTACTAGAAGATTTTAAACGATATAAAATTATATAATTTTATTTTTTATATAATATAAAATACGTGGCTCACATTTGTGGCTTGCATTATATTTCCTTTGGATGGAGCTATCCTAGACTTTATAGTCCATGATACATTGATGTGCCAGAGTAGAAAGGATATAGAGTTAGAAACTTTCATCCCATTCCAGGGCCAATCCAAGGCCATCCTCGCTGCCCCTCCATAATTCCAGGAAGATGGCAGTCTCTCTGATGCTTAAAGATGCCCATAGGCATTCTCCACTGAAAATTTCAAGCAAAGCAGTTATACATTTTCCTTTCTGAGCAACATAGTTTGTGAGGAAACAAACAGGACTGAAATTGCAAGTTCTCCTCATGGAGCTCAGATTAGCCAGCTTTTAGGAACATAATGTGGGGAAGTCCTGAAAAGAATAGTGGACAGGAAGACCGACAACGTGCTACCATCTCCCAGCTGTCTAACCCCCAGCTGACGGACTTCACTCCAGTCCTGCCTCTTCATATGACATAAGAAGTGTGGCTGGCCTGCATGTCCCCAGGGTCTCAGGGATAAGATGGGGCGGAGGGAGCCCGCTGCTCTGACTCAGGACCAAGGTCCAGAGAAGGCATGACTAGGTGGGTGCATGCAGCTCCTGGTTGAACTTGGGCAAGTTTCGTTTTGCCATTTAGCTGAATGACGTTTGAGTGTTTGATTCATTCTGAACAGCATTTCTCATCCCATTTTTGTCCTCCTGAAGCATCACCGAGTGCCTGGCAGAGTGCAGTGCTATACAGGCTATTGGGACCATCTCCCTATTTGTGTAGGGAAAGTTGTATATATAGCACGCCTTGCTTGTATGGCATCATAGAACACTAGAATTTTACAGCATTGCAGAACATAAAGATCTCAGTTTTTTCCATGAGAAGAGCACTTTGGAAAAGAGAAAAGACTTGCCTGAAGTCTCAGCTGGTAATGAGTAAAATGGTATCATTCTGTCTGTAGCATATTGCTTATACCTTTACAGAGAAGACAGTGAAACGTAGAATAGTCCTGCCCTTTTTTTCGGGAGGGGGGGATGGAGAGGGTAGAAGCACTGGATCAAGTCTTCTGGGAAATCCAGCTCTTTGGAAGGAATCTGGGGGGGCAGGGATCCCAGTGAATCAGAAATCGCTCTCAGGTTCCTGACACTATGTCCTAGCCACCTGCTCTAGATCTGCTCCCATAGGAATCTGTCCTACAGTGGCCACTTGCATCTGGTGTTTCTAAATGTCTAGACAGATTCTGGGGGAACTTTACCACTCTGAAATCACAGCTGGATTCCCAGAACCTAGAGCTGAGGGCTAGGTCCCACAGGTCCTGACAAAATCAGGATCTGTTCCACTGGCCTGGAGTCTCCAAGTGAGGCCAGGCTATATGGGGGAGCTTCTTTAGACATGTCATGGAGTCTTCCTATGACCTTCCAGGCCTTATGGGAGGTCAAGGTTGATCCAAAGCCAGGCCTGGATAGCCAGTGTGCTCCAGTCTAATCAGGGTCCCATGAAGCCCTCTCAGACAACCCAGGGAGGTTTGTAGCTGCCACAGTATTCTGGGTGCCTTACTCGAAGTTTCCTGGGCTGGTCATCTCTGACTCCTCCAACACTGGGGGATCATTGGCAATCACAGCCAGTGAACAAAGTGGGTGTGACATTGCCCTTGTAAATTTACAGTTTAGAGAGGGCAGCAGATCTCTCTGTCTCACACACACACAGATCTTTATAAGTGCTCCCAAAGGGCACCGTGAGAGTATCTGTTGGAGGGAGGAGGTAGAATTTACACTGGGGCAAAAGGGACCTTATGTGAGGAACTGACGTAAGTACTGGAAGTCTGTTACTGCCATTCTTCTGGTTCCCAAGTGGACCACATTTAAAGGGTCTTTCCAGAAGGTTTTGCTAAATATCATGGGAGAACACAGGGAAGTAGAGTAAAAGAAGCATAAAGCGAGACAGTTTATGGAGGTCACCTTGCTTGACACTGGCTTGCTGCAAGAGCTCATGCACCATTCTTTGGTCCACAAGCACCTGGGGAACCTGTACTGTGTCCATAAGGGATCATTGCCGAGGCCCTCACTTCCTAATTCATGACCTGAGTCCTAGGGAGCTGTTGTGTTCCTACATATCTTGACACTGGGATCCAGATGAAAAGGGCCAGATTCCCATTCACCATTACCCACCTTGGGCTTCCCCCCAGGCTCTAGTTTCCGCTCTGAGGTGTTGCCATCCACAGCTGCCACCTCCTGTAGGGATACACTCCCAATCATGCATGAGGACAGGTTTCAGCTGAGTCAGAGTGAACCTCTTCAGCAGTGCCGTACACTTGACTCTACAACATGCGGGACAGTGTACTCAGTGGTCTTCTGAGACCTTTTCCGGTTCCCATTCCACATCCTATTTGTTTACTTGGATTCTGTGTGAAAGTGGGCGAAGACTCAGTAACCTTCTGGGGTTTTTCCCAGCCTCTCTAATTTTTAAGTCCCTGTTTCTTTGTGCTTTGGTTTGGAAATTATATCCCCTTCCCTATTTAACTGACACCCTGACTACCAAATAGTGCTTCCACTTGGAGTGTAATCAGCTACCTCTCCCAGAGTGTCTGTGGATCTCCTCAAACAGCCACTTTCCCAGCTCCTTCCCGGTGAGGTGGTCAGGTCTAAGTTTAACTGTGACCTTCTGCCAGCATACACAAGCGAGGACCGCAAGAGCAAAATCAGAGCTGGTCTATTCTCAGGGGGTGTGTGTGTGTGTGTGTGTGCGTGTGTGTGTGTGTGTTGTAGGAGTTAGAAGAGTAGGTGGGCAAGTCTCCCCAAAAGGCCAGATCAGCCCTGGGGGGAGAAGTGGAGGAGTTCAGGGTGGGGAGAAGTATAGTCATCCCAAAGGATGATTGGGGTTTATCCTAGCTTGGCTGGGTCCCTGGGAGAAAGTCAGCCAAATTCTCCACCCTCTCGGTTTCCTCCCACTGTAAAGTATCAGCGACATAGCTCACCTGGCTTTGTAATTACCGTGGCTTCCTGCCAAGCATTATGCCACAATTATGTGCTCGCTCTTGCCTCTTACTCCAAAGTCACCAATCCCAGGTTCATGAGATACAATCTGCACATTGTATTGTATAGATTTCAGCCCTTGTTTTGTTGTCTGGGGTGCATCTTTGTTGGGTTTGCATCTTTTTCTCTTTCAATGTGTACATATCTCAGAGACAGGACAGAGGCGGTGTCTGTAATTCGGTTGATAGAATAGCTTTGCACATTTTTATACTAAAAAAAAATTTTAGTATAAAAATATGCAAATGCAAAGGATTGAAAACGGTTTAGTTTGTAAAATATTTCTTATTATAACTTAGTCACACCTCCAATTTGTGTTTATAGTCATAATTAGCATCCTACACCATAAAATTCATACATACATATGTGACATTTTTAGAATGGTATCAGATTGTGACTCAGATAGGACAATCTTATTTTTCTATTTGCTCTCTAACAAACAGAGGCAGGTTTGGAGAGGCCATGTGGAGCGTATGTGTCTTTCCAAAATGCCCTGGCGTGCACTTGAGAGGAGAACCAGATCACAAAGCTTCTAGAGCTGGGATTCTAGCACTTTGTGACAGTGTCCAGGTTAGTCTTACAAACAGGGACTTGTCTAAGAAGGGAACATGGGCCATTTAGCTCTCTTGTGCTCATCTGTCATTTTCTGTAAGTAAACAAGTAGGATTTTTGAGGGCAATTCTCTCTTGAGCTCAGGTCTCTAAGGGAAGACTGTGGGTTAGAGAGGGTCAGACTGAGTTCCCATCCTGGCATTAGAATTTACTAAATTACATTAGTCTAGTTACTTAGCTTCTTTATATTAATTTCCTCATCCTTATACTTGGGAAAATACAGGTATTTACTGGAGTGTGTGTGTATCACCTAGTATAGTCTTAGCTTTCTGGCACATAGAATGCACTCAATAAATGCTATTATTATTATGAACAATAATATTCTTTCTCATTATCAGTTATTTCTCTGACTTACAGGGCAGTAATTTGAGATGGACCATTAAGTGGGGTGGAGGATTAGTGAATATTTTTCAAAGCTTTGCAGGAAAACAGACTTGTAACTTATTAGACCTCTAATTACTGGCCTTTTGCCCAATTTTTGATCCCTGGGAGTGTCCTTGTTCAAAACAAGTTGCTGATCTGGTGGGTCCTAGGGCTGATTCAGGATGACAGTTTTTCTTAAGAAAGAGGTAAAAGTTCTCCTGCCTACACCTGGCCAGCGTGTTGAATTCTTAAGCAATTTCTCAGCAGGTCACCACTAAAGACCTTTATATTTATTTGTTTAGTTTGTGCCATTATCCTATATTCATGTCCAAAGTTGATCATCTTGGATGTGTTCCTTTAATTACTACAGTTACCTGATATGCTCTGGTAAATATCTGATCTTCCATTTATGGCTTAGAAATTTCTCTTCTGTCCTTAGCAACTAATCAGAGCTTCTTGTATTCAAAAACCGCATTTATCACTATTAGACAAAAACAAAGAAACTTGACATTTTGGTTAAACATATTATTGGTTAGATTTTAGATTACTTTTTCCAAGAGTGAAGCTCACTTTATAGACCTTCATATTCAGCGGGTAGGAGGAAGTCAAAAGTCCCCCAAATTGACTCTCTTGGGACCTGTGTGGAGTCAGGCCATGTGACCATCCTTGACTTAATCCCCGTGGCCCAGGGAATAAAATATTCCAGTTATTTTAGGACCCACCCCTGGGGTGGGGGTGAGGCTAGAGATTGAGCAGGGATGGCGTTTCAGCTTACAAAGCTGGGAAATCTGGGGTGCTCCTGTGCTGAGGAGGCCAGCCAGCAGGCCTCGTCCCTGTTGACCCGTAGGCCCCTTGGTCTAATGAGAAACGGCAGTGAGTTTAAGGACACCTGAAGTCCTTCTGCCTCTTCTGTGGCACGTGCTCCGGGGACAGCACGGCCAGCTCTTCTGGAGGGGTAAGGAAGTTGTGTGCTGGGGAGGCCTTGTGAGGAGGTAACATGGGGAGTGTGTCTTGAAGGGTCAGGCGTGATACTCTTCATCTTAGAAGTCGGGCAAAGGAAACAGCATGGGGAAAGGACGTGGGGTCGTGGATGGGAGTGGAGTATCTATGGAAATGACTTATCATGTGGTACTACAGTCTCCCCTTTGTTCTTCTTTGGGGAGTCAGCCTACACATTTCACATGTGAGAAGACTGAGGCTCAGACAGATGAAGCGATTTCCCCAAGAGCATGTGGTTAATAAATTGAGTCCTGGTCTCTTCTCAATATTCTACTCTCTCTCCCACTTACCCTGCTGCCCAGCTTGATTCTGATCCTTTTATCAATTTCTGTATTTTTTTATTACTGTAATGGAATTTGGTACAGTTCCACATTGTGTCACTGAAACTGTGGGATGTGTTAGCAGTTCCAGAAGCAGCTTTTTCTTGCGGGGTATTACTTTTATTTGCATATGTAAACCCTGTGCCGCCAAAGCTCTTAACATAAGCATTGCCTGGCATACACACACACACTTTCATACCCTAAATAGCAGAGGCCTAGAAATGTTTGTCTACTTTTGCCAACATCTGACTATGATTATCTTTAACCACAGTCACACTTGTTTGTCTCTTAAAATAGTATTGACTCTCCCAGGGAGGCTGTTTCTAGTCAACACAGCCCTCCCAGAGCCCTGTGTGTTCCACCTGCCTTCTCCTGGTAGCCGGGACAGCCGTGATTGACTGTGATTAATTTCCCTGCTCCCTTGTGTTGACACTCCTGAATTCTTCCTTAGGGTTCACAGACCTCTCCCAGTGAGAGGATTAGATTTCACCTCCAGAGTCCACCTGTTGACTCAAGTAACCGAAAGTGTAGCTCTCCCTGCCATGTCCATCAGCCCTTCTTCCTTCCTGTCCCTGCCTCTGCCCACAGGCCATGCCACTCTGCAGGGGTCAACTTCCCCAGAGGAGAGCTGCCTACAGGCCCAGCTGTGTCTGACCTGTGGGTGGACCCAGCCAATTTTTGAAATGGAATATACCTTCCCCCTGTTCCTCAGCATGGATATTAAAAATGTGTGTCCTTGCTTTGGGATTCTGTCTTAGAGAAAGTCAGTATCCCCCTCTGCTAGCCTGTCGGGTTCCTTTGCTTTAAGATAAAAGTTGCTTCATTTTGACTTTGAACTTGAAGAGAGTTAGAGGGGGATGAAGGTGTTGTTTTACCTCACAGTTTCTATCTACGAATCAGCCCCTCCCCACCGTCCCCCATCCCCTGGAATAATACATCATACCAAGCCAGGAAAACCTGCTCTCAGATGGGACCCGGTGGTGGTCTTCGAGCAGGTCTTTCTCACAGCATCATCAGGATAAAGAAAATGAACAGCATCAATTCACATGTGTGATTCTGGGTGGTGTGCTCTGGACTTGGATCCCATCGCTAAGAGATCCCTTTTCTGAAACAGTCAAGGGGACATGTGGGTGGCAAACACAAAAACCCATGGGTAAGGACTGAAAAAACAATAGTTTATCAGGATTGCTTTTCCATTTTTCAGGCTTGCTCTATGCTTTGAACAGTGTGTTCTCCAGAGTGGGGGCATGGAGGTCACCAAATAGGCTCTGAGAAGAGCCACTCCTGGTGCCATTGTTGGGCTGTATTGCTCATCCCGAACCACAGAAGTTGTTTCTGCATAACCTTGTGATAGTAGAGTTGAAAGGTGAGGTGCTTAATGGTAGAAAATAGGTTTGGGAGATGTAGGTTGCAGATGAGCTCATGAAAGCCCTATAAATATTTTTATGATCCTTAAATTATCCCGCTAAATAGAATGAGGACTGTGCAATTTCCATTCTTCTGGGTTAGAAATAGTTCAGATTTTCCGCACTTGAAATTTGAACTAGAAATTTTTAAATTCATTTTTGTGTGTGCAGATAATAGGGTGCATTAAGACACTTTCATCTCCACCCCTACTGTGGTCCTTCATCCAGATGAGGTTCAAAACTATGAGTGTAGATTTTAGAGTCCTGCATACCTGCCCTAAACACTGGCTCTGTCATTTACCACTTCTGCAACCTGCCAGAAGGGACTTAACCTCTCTATGCCACATTCTTGGTATCAAATGGGCATCATAATAGCACCTATGCACATGCAGTGTTGCAAACATTACCCGAGACTGCAAGTAAAATGACTAGCATATCTGTCATGTTGTAAGATCTCAGTAAAGAACAACACGTAAAACGTAAATGTAGAGGATGGTGATGGTTGCACGACACTGTTGTGCACTTAAGTGGCTAAAATGGTAAATTTTATATCATATATATTTTATCACAATAAAAGGAATTTTTAAGCCATGCCCTCAAAAAGGTAGATGTATGTGTGAAAGAGAGCAATTTATTAATGTATAAAAGAATGGAAAGTAATTTATCAAAACCTGCTATCTGGAAGGATTCTGGGTGATTTTTAAATTTTCTTCTTTAAAACTTTTTGATTTTTGAAAATTCCTACAATAACATTATTTACTTCTACAACTAGAAAATATTAAGTTACAACAGAAGTCTAACTGAACAAAAGCATAGCTAAGTCAAATAATGACAGGCCACCCACATTTTCAAGCAGGTTCCTGGACTCTGTTTTCCACCTGCCCTACTGGTTCTTGGGGTTGATGGGGGCAGGGTGGCAAGTGCAGCCCCTCCCTGTCCTGGCCCTACCTGACCTCTAACCTAGTCAGCTGTCTACCATATCCATGGCCGCGGTCACTGGGAGGATCGGGTGGGACGATTCCTTGTGGCCCAACCCACTGAGCTGCAGTGACTACAGGTGCCACATCAGTTTTTGACTCCCAATTGCAGAGTTTCAGTATCTTAGGGTTTTTGGGTTCATGTATTTAATAAAGATGCATATGCATTCACAGGTGTTTTTCAGCCTCTGTGCTTCACACATGGCAGTGTGATGTGTCAGAACACCCAAGAGCAGAGTGGCAGTCGGCCCCGCCTCCATTACCCCCCTACCCTTCCACCCCAGCTTTCCATTACACATGACTGGGATTCCCCCCTTCTCCAAACACACACCCCCAGCATGTTATTCTTGCCACAGCTTCTAGCATCTCTCCTGAGGCTTTATTGGAAAATCTACTTCTTGTTGACTTTAACCCCCTTTATCATCTCAATGTCCAGCCGACTCCTGATTATCCCCATCATGAATGATTTAAAGATTTCACTTATTATGTTCATACATTCATTCAGCAAATACTTACTGAACCTAAATATTCTGAAACATAAAACAGAGAAATAAAATCACATTTATTGGAGTTTTTGCACGAGGGGAGTTATGCTTTGGAGTAATTACTACATTGTCCTCATGTGGGGCATTCCGAGGTCCTTAAACTTGGGCCTTATGCCATATTTAGACTGGAGCGTATCCTCTCTTAGATGGCGACCCTCACTGATGACATACGATCCAGGGGAGCGGAGCATGGGAACTGCCCCTGGAGCCAGAGCCTGAGCTCTGCTTCCCGTGGGTCTGGCAAGCTTGGTGCCTGCACAGTGTGGTGTATCCACTGGGCATGAAGACACCCAGGCTGTGAGATGGGGGGCAGAGCTGCAGCTTCATCCTTTCTCACAGTCCTGTCTCCTTAAAAGTTCCATGATTCTGATTTATAAAATATGGGAAGCTTATAAGACAAATGGAAAACAGAGGTTCTTTTGAAGTTTAAAATATTTTTCCTGACATTAGAGTAAGGTAAATTGTGTCCTCAAATAACATTATACATAAAAATAAATTCCAGATGGATTTCAGGCAAATGTAATGAGCACCCTAAAGGAAGTAAGGCAAATGATAGACTGAGAGAAATTACTGGCAACCTACATAATAGACAAAAATTAATATCCAGAATGTATAAAGAGTTCTTAGAAATCAATAAGAAAAAAGGCAACAACCCAATGGGAAAATGGGCAAAAGTTAAAAAGAAGCAGGACTTTAAAAAAAAAAAAAAGCAGTAAACTTTTGGAAAAGATAATATCAGTAGAAATCAGAGAAATACAAACAAAAATAAGAACTTTTAACCCTTCAGATGAGCGAAATTAGTGGTAAGGGTGGGGAGAAATAGACAATCATACACGGGTGAGAATATAAATTGATATAGTCTTTCTGGAGAGCCATTTCACAGCATCTTCAAAAATTGAACATGTATATGTCTTTTGACCTACTTCTAGGGGTATACCCTAAAGAAGTTCTCCATTTGTCCCAGGATGCTCAAGTGGCAGTTTTTGTTAATAGCTAACAAGAAGATGGGCAGTAGCATTATTTCCAATAGAGGACTGGTTATGGTACAGTTTTATTGTGGAACACTCTGCAACCACTAAAACAAAAAAGAAAACACAGACATGGGAAGATCTCCCACTTGTTAAATTTTAAAAAATATATAGAAACAGTCAACTATATAGTATGAGCTGCTTTGCTTAAGAACAAAGTCTGTGCGTTTGTGTGTATACATGGATAATAGTCTGAGAGTTACACACTAAACAGCCAAGGTTACTAAACAGGTAGGAGAGTGGAATTGGGGTATGGGGGTAGTAGCTGGGAAGGAATTAGAGATGGAGGACATTTTGCCCTATAATCTTCTACAGTATCATTTGAAATTTCATGAGCACGTTTTTATGTTTGATGCGCTCTTAAAAGTAATATATATTTATAGCAGATAACTTGGAAAACATAGGAAAATAATATCACCTGTAGTCCGAGGTGATATTCTTCTTTCACTTAATGTTGTCTAAGCATTTCCCTCCAGTTTTACAAATTCATCGTCTCTCATGCTACCTTTAAATGTTTATTATAAATTCAGACACTTTAAGGCTGAGGAATAGATGGCAGGATTTTCAAGGGCCACGAGGAGGGGGTACCTGGAGACTGAGCCCCTGCCACCACCTGCCCAGTGGGAGTGGTAAGTGGAGGGTGGCTGAGTCAGGCTCAAGGACCAGTCACCAGAAGTCTGCAGAAGCCACACAGCATCCTGCCTCCCCTCTCGCCTTCTCTTGTGTGTGGTCGTCAGCAACTTTATGCTTCTGCTTCTCCCCAGCCCAGGTTCTAACTCTGGCTTCTGGGAGCTGCCTTCTCTGCTGCAGGCCTGCCTACGAATTGAGGCCTCATTTCAACTGAGGATTTGCAATGTTGCCCTCCTCTGAAATAAGGCGTCTGAAAGTCAGCTTAGAATACAAATTGCGGTCTTTTATATCTCTGAGTTTTAAAGGTGAAAGGGCTGGTAAAGAGGATCTAGAGTTGTGCTTCCAAATGACAGATTGGTAAGATTGGGATTTGTCTAAGACCGTGCAGCAAGTTAGCAGTAAAGCTGGAATCCTCCCCCTGGGGCTCTTGGTATGGCCAGTGCTCTTTTTACTAAACTGCACTTTCCTTCTCTTAGGGAGTTGGGAGCTTGGGGCCTGACCTAGGACCGTGAAGTTACCATAAAAGGGTTCCAAACAGCATTCAGGCTGCCTGAAGCGCTGAGACTTAGCCAAAGGGACAGTGGGATGAAGAAAGGTCATCTTCTTAAGGGCTTAAGTTTTAGTTCATTCATTCAGCAAATATCCTCGTCTAACACATGCTCAAAGAGGGGGGAAATGTTCTAAAGATAAAGGTGGAGTTACCACATGGTGGTGGGCTTACAGAAACTTTTCATTTTCTTGTATTTTTTTCCTATAATGACTAAATACTACTTTTGAAAGCTTGAATTTTTTTTTCAAGTCCTCTTGTTCATCTAAGCATTTTTATTTGTTGAAATCATGATATACTTCCTAACTTTGAAGTGAGAAATGGGAGGGAAAAGAGTCTGATAGTTCTGGGGTCTCCAACCTGAGTTGGTGGAAGTGCTAAGCGTGTCATGCCACTCACCCGTTCATACTTGTCGTGCATGGCTGTGAGTGCATGTGTGGGATTGCACCCGCTGGGACCTGCTTCTGCATCTGTGACTGATGAGGAGCAGCCCGTTTTACAGAAGGGAATAAGGGGTAATGGAGCTGCTTGGAAGAAGGAAGTGCATTTTCCCTTTGCTGCTGTCCTGGGAAGGAAAGTGAGAGAGAGTTCGTTCATCAGTTGACTCAAAGCACAGCAGTCTGATGGCACAGGATCAGGGCTGGCCTGTCTGGCAGGCCTTAGGCTCACTGGGCATTACTCTATTACAACACAGTACTGTTATTGTCATTCAACAGTCACTGTCATTACTGTTTATTGTTATATAATAACCTTTCATTATTTAAGTAAGTATTATGATCTCAGAGGTAGGTGTTGGTTATCCCCATTTTATAGATGACGAAATCAAGGTTCAGAAAGGTTAAGAGGTAGAACTGGAAGTCAGCTCCCAGGACGTGTCCCTCTCCCGCTTGCCTCCGTATTTATCCATGCACACACAGACAGGCACCTTGGCTTCCTTTCTAGTCATTTAATATTTAGAACATATTGAGCACTTTCTATGAAATCTTTTTCCCACAAATGTTTATTGAGTGTTTTAGTTCTGTGTCAGGCACTCTTCTAGGTGCTAGAACCTCAACAGTGAACAAAAGCAGACAAAAATTCCCTGCCCTCAGGGAGCTTATACTCTAGTGAGGGGAGTAAGAGAGACAGAAAATAAATAAGTTCTACAGTAGGTATTTTTAAATGTAGTGTATTAATAGAAAATTTTGAGGTTCAGTGAGGCCAAGAGATCAGGAGTGATTACCCTGAAAAGATACTCTCTCACTCACAGTTCCCAAGAGGAAGGCAGCACATCACATGGGGCCATGGGAGAAAACACTGAGATTGGTTGCAGGGAGAGAGAGAAGGAACTAGAGGGCTGAAGCCTTTAAGAGGTGAATCAGGGTAGTCAGGTATTGGATTGGCTAGTTTGAATAATTTCAGCAGGCTCTGGAGTGTAGGGGCTGTCCTAGTGTTCTGGTACCTGGCCCTGGGATGATTAGGGCAGGTGGATAGTGGCCTGAAATGAGAGCCTGCTAAAGAAGCTAGCTGGGGGTATGGGCTCTGGATTGGTGGGTTTGCATATGAAATGCACAATCAAAAGCAAGTTGTTTGCTATCTCTAGGAATTAACCCTCCCTGAGAGGGGCTTTTCCTTCAGGGTCAACAAGGCCCCAGGTATCAAAGCATCAGAATACAGAAAATTAAAAGAAAGTTAATACAGTAGGCTAGATGGGAATAAGTGCTACAGGGAAAATTAAAGAGAAAGGGGATAGGGAGTGTCAGCATGAAAGGGTGGGATGTTGTTTTAAAGAGAGTGGTCAGGGAAGACAGGGAAGGTAGCATTTCAGTAAGACCTGAAGGCAGAGAGGGAATGAGCCAAGTGGGATCTGGGGGAGGAACTTTCTAGCCAGAGAGATCGGTAAGATCAGAGGGGGGAACGTATCGCATTGATAATATCACCTACAGTTGCATCAGTATGCCTTAGACCATAGCAGGAAGAATATAATTCAAAGATCAGGGGATATGTAGGTATCAGAAACACAAACTGATAGCAGGAAGGTTTGGGATGGCCTTATGTGTGTGAGCTGAACACGGAGTATTTTGTCCATAGGCCAGATTTGAATATCTTGATATTTCCCATTCATCCATATTTGGTCAGATGTTTCTCCCCAAATCCTCTTGGAAGAAAAGGTGATTTTTGGTGGAAAGGTGATTTGAATTCATGAGAAACCATACAACATGGACCAATCAGAAGTTAAAAATTGTCAAAGTAAATCAGGTCTTACCACCTATCCCTCCAGAAGGTTTGCCGCTGCATTTAGGATAAAGTTCCAACTCCCTGCCATGGCCTGCAAGGCTTGGAGTCTAGCCGCTGCCTACCTTTCCAACTTCATTTTACATCTGTCCACCCACCAACTGTGCTGCAGCCACAAGAACTTCCTGCGGGTAGCGTGAGCATCCCAGACTCCTTTCTGCCTTAGGATTTCTGCACAGGCTGTGCCCTTGGCTGAAGGCCTTCTCCCCGTCTTTACATGGCTGGTTCTGTCGTATCATTCAGGTCTCAGCCTGCTTCTCAGAGAGACTGTCACCAGCTGCTCACGCTGAAGTTATACAGGCCCTCTCCAGCCCATTAGCCAGTTTATTTCTCCAAATGCTGCTCAACAGTACTGGAAATTTTTCTAACTCATTTCTTAGTTTATTATCTGGCCCCACTGCCACCCCAGCTAGAATGTCAACTTCCAAATGTCAGGGACTTTGTCTCCTTTACTGCTGTAGCCCAGCACTGGGAACAGCACTGGGCACATAGACAGCACTCAGACATTTGTTGAATGAATGAGTAATAATACAATGTCTTCAAATATAAAACATAAATCGAGCCTACAGAACCCAGCACTTAAGGAATAAGAGAGCCATCATAGTAGGGCAGGGTCTAGGCAGTCTTCTAGGAAAGAGGCATTCTTATGGAAATAGTCTAATTGTATATTTTTCTTGCAGAGGATATCTCTAGGATATCTGGGGCACTGGACGGCACCCCAGCCCAATCATTGCTGATCAGGGAGCTGGGGGTTCCAGCTCTAGTAATGAGGAGATGGCCTTGTCACCACTGGACAGGCATGGCGGAGTAGCAGCCCTTGGGCCTTTGGTCCCAGGTGTGTGGTATTTGGCAGCAGTGTTTGGATTCTTTCTTAAAACATGAATATGAATGTCTTTAGCAGACCTGCACTCTCCATTTTGCCACTCCATGCCTCTCCTGTTTGTCCTATATCCAAACTCTTCTCATGTTTACCTTCCCTGTTCATCCCCAAGGACGTCTTAGCTTTGACCCCTGCCCTGTGTGAATAAGTGCTCTGTTCCCTAGCAGCCCAGTGGCCACTTTGGATGTTTTCACTGATTGAAAGGTAGTTGAATTACCACTGGTAAGTCTCAAGAACCAGCTTATGGCTAGAGGACAAGGTGTCAGCTTGTCTCACCTGCCCCAAAGGCAGTGAATGCCTGCTAAAGGGAGTTCTTTGTCCCAATTATGCAAATAACCTATGTGGTATAATTAGGAAATGACCCTTCCCCGGTCCCTGCTGTATGGTCCCAACCCAGCCTCTCTACCTAGCTTTTCCTGTGCCCTAGGGGCCAGCTAAGGTTCTCACTGGTTATTCCCTTATCACTTACTTGCCATTTCTCCCACCTTTAACGCTCTTACTCTGACTTGTGAGACAGGAGACGCCTCACTGTCTACCAGTATCTTAGCATCATGTTTCCATTCTTCAGCCTCTGGCCTTCTTAGCTGGTCAGCCAACATGCTCAAACTAGAACAACCAGCGCTCTTTGTCATGATGATATTTCTGTACTTATTAGTAAAATATTGTAAACAATTAACAGAGCTAGTCAGAATTTTATGCCTCCCCCAAAACCTCCAGTATCATTTTCAGTGACAATTTCAAGATCTGTAGAAGGAACTCCTGGGAAACTTCAACTTGACTGATTTTATATACCCACAAGGCTAAAATCAACTTTAAATAGCATGTCAAATAAAGCACAACTTAACAAAATTTTAACAAAATCTAGTTCTAGCCTTTAGCATAATCACTATTTTAATTATACATTGTTCAGTCTGTTTTCAGTGGAACAGAAAATTATTCTCTCATATTTGTGATCAGGAAATTGTTTCATGAATGGAATTGGGTATTTTACCTAGGAATTATGTTCAAACATCATTTACAGTTGGTTTATACCAGACTTCGAAAACACCAGTAGTAAGCATGTATGCAGTTTAACTTGATGGATGAGAAAATTGTGCCAGGACCAGATCCCACCATAACCAGGGGGTCGGAGCTAACATCACTAGAATTGGATCAAATTGATATTATGTGCCTCCTGATAGGGTACATCGTGTTCAGGGATATTCCTGCAAAAATGCACATTCTAATTTGCTGGATGTTAAAACATCCAGCAAGGGGCTTCCCTGGTGGCGCAGTGGTTAGGAATCCGCCTGCCAATGCAGGGGACATAGGTTCGAGCCCTGGTCTGGGTAGATCCCACATGCTGCGGAACGGCTAAGCCCGTTCACCACAACTACTCACCACTCTAGATCCTGCGCTCTAGAGCCCGCGTGCCACAACTGCTGAAGCCTGCACGCCTGGAGCCCGTGCTCCGTAACAAGAGAAGCCACCGCAATGATAAGCCCACACACCACAATGAAGAGTAGTAGCCCCTGCTCGCCGCAACTGAAGAAGGTCCGTGCGCAGCAATGAAGACCCCACGCAGCCAAAAGAAATTTAGAACAAAAAACACACAAAAAACTAAACATCCAGCAAACCCAAATTGAGAGAATATTCTACACAATAGCTACCCTGTACTCATAAAAGATGTCCAAGTCATGAAAGATAAGACCTTTTTCTATAAAGGACGTTATAGGAATGATTGGCAACATTTGAACAAAGTAGAGGATCAATGTTAAATTCCTGATTTTGCTAATTATACAGTGGTTGTGTAAGAGAACGCCCTTGTTTTTAGGGGCCATACACTGAAGTATATAGAGATATAGGGGAATCTTCTCTGTAACTTATTCTCAGACCGTTCAGAAAGAGAAAGAAAAGAAAAAGCAAGTGGTAAAATGTTAATAGTTGGGAAATCTTGGTGAAGGAGATGTAAGAATTCTTTGTACAAATCTTGGCACTTTTCTCTAAATCTGAAATTATGTCAAAATAAAAAATTTATAAGAAATGATGCCAACGGGATCATACTCGTGAACTCATCCCCAGGTTGATGGGGATAGGAAGAACCCAGACAGTGGTTTTTCCTATCCCCATCAACCTGGGGATGAATTCCCTTAGTGTACCCTTAGTGTACATCTGTGCTCTGGGTCCAGAGAGGCCAGAGAGGACCATGAGGGCACTGCTGAGTGAAGAACACAGGGGGGAATGTAGAAGGAGAGCCTGGGCTTGGTTGGGAGGCCCAGACTGAACACAGTCATGTTTGCCTGCTGCTTTTCCCAAGCCAGGCAGCAAGGCCCTAGAGGCAAACTCACTTGGCCCAGGTCCTTAGGAGAGGCAGGGCCAGGCTAAGAGTGCAGGGTCTCAAGCTGCCTTAAGTCCTGGAGACCCTAAATCTTAACACTTTCTTTCCTACCCCCCACACAAAAAAATGTAGTTTCCTAAAAGAGGACCCTGAAAACCCAGTCACTGATCACCTGTTTCTTTCTCCAGATACGCAGTTACCTCCTCTTTCTTCTTCCCTCAGGTTCTCTAGGAGAATTTCCACTGTGACATTTTCAGTTAAGTAGCACTTAATTACAGGCTTAAATGTTCCTGTGACACCCTGCTTAACTCTTTCCCTCCACCTCTATAATTAAGCCTGGCATGGTTACCTTTGGTTAAGGTTACTACTGAAGGGCACATTATAAGTTGAATCCAGGTCAGGCTTCCCACTGGCTCCTGGGTAGACTCTGATGTGATAGCACATAGCCAAAAATAACTGGCCTGGACTATAAACTCATCTCCTACTTTGGTGTTCATAAGAGGTTGAGTTTGACTGTCAACCCTGCTGTCAGGATACCATCCTCAGGAGTCGATTCACCTTTTGTATTCCAGACTGAGATGGAAAAATAGCCAAGAACGATGCTAGCTAGCCACACTGCTTTCTACAACATATTAATAGAATTTGGTAAATGTTCCCTTTGGAGAGTCATCATCTACATGAGCATGTTAATTAGCATATTAAAGGTTCCTAGAAGTCCTGCAGAAAAGAAACAGGTAACTTCTTTAACCCATCTTAATTGACTGGGCGACAGTTTGAACACCTTAAGGAACAGGAAGCACGAGCCTATATTGATATTCACATTGCTAAGTTTTAGAGATGAGAGCCTCAGCAACATTGACTTTTTCTTAGAGGTCTCTGGGCCTAAAAATAGTCAGACTCCAATGATTTCTCTTGCTTTGTCCTTAGCTATTCACCACCAGCCATTTAATGAGCTCCTCTGTGACTGAAGAGTTTGTGCTGGGGATACAAAGATGGAGGACATCTCTGTCCTCAAGGACTTTCCTTAGAGTTAGGGAGGTAAGGTACATAAACAAGCATTTATCAGTGCCAAATGAATGGTATGAGAGGTACTCCCAGAGAAATAGGAGAACATGCTGGGCTTAGTCATCTAAGAAGTCCTAGGTAGGCTTTAGACAAGCCGAGAGGCTGCAGAATGGTTTGAGCAATGAGAAATGCAACATGGGTGGTGCAGTGAACTGAATAATTAGCCTAAAGCAGGTGGTTCAAATAGAATAGTTGTTTCCAAACTTTAACATACATCAGATTCACTTGGAGGGCTCGTTAGAACACAGTGCTGGGCCACCCCCATAGTTTCTCATCCGGTACCTCTGGAGTGGGACCCAAGAATATGCATTTCTAACAAGGGCCCAGGTGATGGTCACATTGCTGGTCTGGGGGCCACAGTTTGAGAACCTTGGATTATCAAAGAGTGGAAGCTCAGAGAGCTGGAAAGGTGAGCTCAGGCCTGACCACAGAGAACCTTAAATGGCAGGCTGACAAGTTAGACTTTGTTAATCAAGTTTTGAACAGGGACTTGCCCAAAGCAATAGAATTGTTCTGGTAGCAGAGAGATGTCGAATGGATAAGAGAAAAAGACTAGCTGCAGAGAGACCAATTTGGAGGTTTTTACATAGTTAAAGCAAGTGGATTTAAAAGCTCTGAATTAGGGTAGTGACAGCAGGAATAGAAAGAGAAGTATTCTTGCAGAAATCTTTGTGAATGAAGAATTAGCTTGCAGGACAGAAAAACTGAAAGATAGTCTTGGTCATTCTCTGAGAGAGTCTTCAATTATATATGGTAACTTGTATAATGTTGTTTTGAGGCTTTGTGGGTATTACTGGAGCTGAACTTGTTTATGTTCACACATTCTGAAAAGTGGAAAATGTTACCATGTAAGGTAGTAGGGTAAGTTATTTTAGAGAGCTTACATTTAACCCACTTGAGGGCTTATTTGAAGGCCTAGGGGAAAGCTCCAGTGTGGATACATCCTGGACTCAGGAGTGGCCCTATTTTACCATGGAAATTTGACTTCCCTGCCAGGCATGCGCTTGGGAGGATGGCATGTGAGGAGAGGGCAGAAGAAGACACCTTCCCCAGCCTTGGGACTTGACAGTTACCGTGTGTCATGATTAGAAGACCTCCCTGTGCTCATGATATCTTTACAGAAGAAAGCAGATCCCCGGTGACCTCAGTTCCTACTGATCCACTGATTCTTGTAGCCCTATTACAAGACCATCACTTAAGTAAAAAATTTAGGTTTTGTACTAATATGACGTGTCCTTTCTTCAGTCTCAGTTTGGAAAATTTTACCACACTCTTCTGGTGGTGATGTTTTGAACAGTTCAGAAGCCTTTTAGGAGAGTTCTCTACTCCACAGTTTAGGAAACAATGTGCATTTCCTCTCCAGAGGCTGTGGACAAGTCTGAGAGAATGAAACGGGCATATCGATGGAAATAGTATCTGGAGTATTTGCTCTCCGAAGGGCGACAGAGCTGCTTTCACTGACTTTTGCCTGATCTGACATGTCAAGCTGCAGAATCTACCCCTGGAACGTAGAAAGAGAATTTTTAGCCCTTAACTTCTAATGCTAACTAGGGGGACTAGTGACTCACGTGATCCAGTGTGACAGCCTGTCATAGCACTGGCCTTGCGTGTTTAGGATGTGCTTGTCTGGGGTGGGGGGAAGGCACGGACTCAGTGCCCTTTGAGGTTGCTCCTCCCTCTGTCTCTGGCTCAGAGAGAAGCTTACACAGTGGAAGCTGAGGCCAAGGAGACCTGAGGACAAGCAGTTGGAAACTTCATTTTACTCTCTGCATCCAGTGGCATCGTGATGGAAGGCAAAGCAGGGAGGGTGCGGACAGGGCACTGAAGGAGCCAGCAGTAGTCAAGAGAGATCTGGACTGAATTAGAACAGAATTCTGAAGAGTTCATTTAGATTAAAGCCAGAGGTGCTGACTTTTCACCCTCATGGAGACTGTTTTGTCTGTTGGAAAAGATCTTGATGTGAAGAGCTTATGTCCCCATGGGCTCTGAAGATGAAAAGGCTTTCTGCCCTATATGGATGCCACTGGATTTGGAATTGTCCCTGTGGTTCAGATTTCTGTGCACATGCTACCAGGATAGGAACAGCAGTATAGGGAAGAGAAGGGGACCAATAAGTAGGAATAAAGTAAGATAGAGCCTAATGCAATGTGCTTTTGGGACTCAGAGTGGTCCTTCATTTTGTGTTCTTAGTTTAATGGGAAAAATCAGACACAGACATTATAAATCGTAGAGATTTAGATGTTAAAAAAATGTATAAAAAACCCATAAAGCCTGAGTAGAGTGAACCTAGTTGCAGGGCAGGAATAAAGAAGTAGGCGTAGAGGAATGGACTTGATGACATGGGGTGGGCGGGCAAAGCTGGGGCGAGGTGAGAGTAGCATCGACATATATACACTACCGGATGTAAAATAGTTGGCTGGTGGGAAGCAGCATAGCACAGGGAGATCAGCTCGGTGCTTTGCGATGACCTAGAGGGGTGGGATAAGGAGGGTGGGAGGGAGGCACAAGAGCGAGGGGATATGGGGACACGTGTATGCATATGGCTGATTCACTTTGTTGTGCAACAGAAACTAACATGGTATTGTGAAGCAATTATACTCCAATAAAGATCTATTAAAAAAAAAAAAAAAAGAATGGTGAGTTGGCAAAGGACTCATTGGAGAAGAAATTCCTGAACTAAGTGTGTAAAAGCTATGGCTTAGTAAGCAGGAGGCAGGGGCTTGCACTATGCATTTGAGACTTGAATCTGGCTAAGGGATGGGGGAAGGAATATCCTGAGGCAAGATGTTTCCCAGCTTTAGTCTAACATTGTGGTAGGAGCAATTGCAAGGGCAACAAGTTTCCTAGTGTTAAGAGACAGTGTTTCTGGACCAGGCTGATTCTCCCCCTCCCCCATGTCCTATTGCTGTCACCATAGCATCCTGCTTCTGGCACCAAGTGACCCAGACACCAAGATGGGCAACCAACTGGTTTTCAGGGAAGCCAGCCATGCCAGGTAACTGGTGGTACATAGCCTCAGGACCTTAGCTGAAAGTGCAACCAGGAGATTGGCTTTGCTAAGCATTCTGCTAAAAGGCCTGCCAGGGCCCTTCTCCTACATCATGAAAGATGTACTAATACTTACTGTAGGTTTTGTGCTCTCCATGCTTACAAACAATTGAATTTATGGATTTATTACCCAGGGAATTTTCACCCTGACCTTCCCATCATACACCCTTCTCTAGATGTGCAATTTCCAGTGTGAAAAAAATGTATGTGTGATACGTCTATGATTTTTATATTAAGTAAATTATTTATAGAAAACCAAAGGAAACAAGAATGCTTGGGTATATAATCTATTCAGACAGATGTATTGAAATGCATTTACCTTATATAGCTCAAGCCATGGAGAGCAATAAGAATGTTTACAATGATTCTTGTATCATTGGAGCTAAAGCAAGACAAAAGAACAGGAGTTTAAAGGACTTTTCTGTAAATATCTAGTGATGTTAGGAATTTTTGTGATTTCTTCTGATATCAGCTACTGGAGTCAAAGCTTCCAATACAATATTATGATGAATACCAGGGAGACTTTTATAGACCTATTGTCCAACTAGATGGTGGATGATGAGGTATGACTAATAAAGAACAACTAGACCCCCTATCTTTTAGCAATTACATAATACAGTTTGTGGAAGACATGCCTTTGGGGTGTGATTGAATACCATCACTGAACTCCAGAGGAACGGATTGAAATGAGTTTTCCTTCTTGAGTTGTGCCTTTGAAGTCAGTGTAGAAAATGGTGGGCCAGCTTAGTGAGTTATGCATCTGGGGTACTCATAATCCACCAAAACCTTGGATGCCACCTGTGCATATGTGAACTCTATGGGGTCCCAGCCTAGCACTTGTAAGGACACCACTCCTGGTCTTTGGGGCTATTAAACCCACAAAACTAATAGAATTGTTTTCTCTTTTTGTCTATGACATGTGGTCCTTCTTTACTTTCAACTCACTTTGAGGTCAGTGGAAAGAAAGCAGAACCAATATTTTGTGATTAGAAAAAATAATAGGTATCAGTCCCGTGGATGCAGCCGTAAGGCATTTGCCATATCCTAAATTTGCATTCTGTGGTGACTTGTACACAATGTATTCTTTCAGAATAGTTTTACAAAATTTACATGAAACCAAAAAGGGTAGAAGCCTTTTTTTAGGTGTAACATAAAAAGTGAAAGAAATATGAGGCAAAACATTTTAGAAAGAAAATTGAATTTATAAATGAGCAAAATTTCTAGTATATTCATGCACATCATGAAGAGGTTTCAGGAATTCCTCACCAAAATGAAAATTGTAGATTCTTGTAGAAGCGGTATGTTTAATTAAAAAATACATTTCAAAAGAAAGAAAGTTTTCATAAACAATATGCCACTGTGGAAGGAAAAAAAATTTCTAGTATATTCAGTTACTATGCATGTGGTACACAAATATCTTATATTTTGGTTGCTAATGAAGGGCTTCCCAACTAAAAGAATGTTTGACATAGACAATGGACTTATTAGGATGTGTTCAGTGTGTAAACTCTCATGGGCTTTATTCCAATTTTCATCTTTATGTCAAGCAGACAGCTCTCATCTCCTGTGCTGCTTAGAAACGTGCTGCTGTGATTAAAATACCTAAAATTATGGAGCCTTTGTCCCAAGTCTTAGGCCAAAAACATTGACATGTTTATTCTAACCCCATGATGGTATCTGAGACCCTAATATCAACAGCTGTTTAGTTGCTTGGTCATCAAGCCCATCAGAAGCTCGCATTCTGAGGGATAGATATCCTGTAGATAAAGAGACACATGTCATCTCCAGGGAATAACCTGTGCTGCCTAAACTTCTTAATGGTGGGAGGGTGGACAACAATGACATGGTAGCCCAAGGATGTGACTACCTTATTCTCCAGTGAGATTTCAGGCATTGATCGTAGGAGTGGTTATTTGAAGTGGGATGGGAGAGTAACGCAGAATGGCAACTGGTAGCCTTAAGTTTTTCTTTGTTTTCGTGAGGTGCTTTGAGGCTAAAAATGGCTTACATTATCTAGTCTCGCCTTTAGAGGAACATACAGTTGGAGTGAAGGAAGATACAGAATAGAATCACAGACATGGAACTAGGGGAGATAATTATGGTTTTATTGATTTTTATTTAACTTAGATGGTACTTCCAGTGGAATTAGACACTGTTATAAGTACTTCACAAATATTAACTCCTTAATCCTAATAACGACCCTATAGGATAGATACTAATATTATCTTCATTTACTGATGAGAAAACGAAGATACACAGAGATCAAGTAATTGGTCCAGAGTCACAGAGCTAGCCAGTGGTAGAGCAAGGCTTTGAATGCACTCTGTCTAATCTGTCCATTTTGTAGATGAAGAAACAGAGGCCTGAGTGTCCAGTGCTGCCATCTCTCTGTTGCAATCCATAGAGTAGGCACCAGTAGATTATTCTTGAATCATATAATCAGGGCAGGAAAATTATACCAGCAAAGTGTTCTCTTTTAATCAACTTGAACAAAATATTATTAAAAGATGAGTGTTGGTGTCAAGAATTCTCTAGTCATTGGTAAAGCTTTGGAATGTGTTCTGTGACCATGCATCATGTCTTCTGTTCTTAGGTATTAAGGAAGAAATTGGGCAGTTTAGAGAGGTGGCTTGGGAATTGAAGGAAGCATGGATAAAAAATAGTATGGAAGTCTGCTGGTGGATAAGAGTTTGTTGTTTGTTGGCTTATTTATTTAGATTTTCTTGATTTCATTAGTATCTTCATATTCCCATGACCAATCATGGGAATTCATTCAACTCATGCAATTCAGAGTCTATGAAGTTGGACCTCCAACCTCATGGATTACCCTGCCAAGCTTCCTATTTTTCCAGTTTGTGGCTGAGAAACCAACTATAGGATGCATTTCCTATTGGTCTAGAGGCACTGGATTTTTACCTTTTTATTTCTTCTCCTTGAAACATTCTATTTCATCTCAACTTCATTCTTTGAAGTAGGTGTTTTGGGTTAGGGAGAGCACATTTAATTTTTCCAGAGGAAAATTATGTACTAGTGGTGCATATTGAAACACCTAGGAGAATACAGGAAGATGAGAACTTTTGCACACGGTTGGTGGGAGTAAATCAGAGAGCAAGTTGGCAGTACCTAGTGAAGCTGGTGATGTGTATTCACTAAAACCCAGCGGTTCCACCTTGAAATACATGCTTTAGAGTTGAGAGCTGTGCTACTCAATGTGCGACCTACAGATGGTGAAGGTTTGTGAGCTATGTTTCCAGTCCACAGGGAGATAAGTACAGAAAATGAGAGTAAGCATTTACTATACTGTGTTTGATACTGTAGCTTTGTAGTATAGTCTGAAGTCTGGGAGTGTGATTCTTCCAGCTTCATTCTTCTTTCTCCAGATTGCTTTGGCTATTCGGAGTCTTTTGTGTTTCCATTCAAATTAAAAATTTTTTTTGTTCTAGTTCTGTGAAAAATGCCATTGGTATGGATTGCATTGAATCTGTAGATTGCCTTGGATAGTATGGTCATTTTAACAATATTGATTCTTCCAATCCAAAAACATGGTATATCTTTCCATCTGTTTGTGTTGTCCTCAGTTTCTTTCATCAGCATCTTATAATTTTCAGAGTACAGGTCTTTTGCCTCCTTAGGTAGGTTGATTCCTAGCCATTTATTTTATTCTTTTTGATGCAGTGATAAATGGGATTGTTTCCTTAATTTCTCTTTCTGATATTTCGTTATTAGTGTATAGAAATGCAACAGATTTCTGTGTATTAATTTCGTATCCTACAACTTTACCGAATTCATTGATGAGCTCTAGCAGTTTTCTGGTAGTGTCTTTAGCATTGTCTATATATAAGCATCATGTCATTTCCAATTTGGATTCCTTTTATTTCTTTTTCTTCTCTGATTGCTGTGGCTAGCACTTCCAAAACTATGTTGAATAAAAGTGGTGAAAATGGGCATCCTTATCTTGTTCCTGATCTTAGAGGAAATGCTTTCAGCTTTTTACTGTTGAGTATGATGTTGGCTGTGGGTTTGTCATATATGGCCTTTATTATGTTGAGGTATGTTCCCTCTATGCCCACTTTCTGGAGAGAGTTTTATCATAAAGGGATGTTGAATTTTATCAAGAGCCTTTTCCGGAACAGGATAGAAAGCCCATAAATAAACCCATGCACTTATGGTCAATTAATCTACAACAAGGCAAGAATATACAATGGAGAAAAGACAGTCTCTTCAATAAGTGGTACTGGAAAAACTGGACAGCTACACGTAAAAGAACAAAATTAGAACATTCTCTAACACCATGTACAAAAATAAACTCAAAATGGATTAAAAACCTAAACATAAGACTGGATACTATAAAACTCCTAGAGAAAAACATAGGCGCAGAATACTCTTTGACATAAATCACAGCAATATTTTTTTGGATCTCTCCCCTAGAATAACAGAAACAAAAGCAAAAATAAACAAATGGAACCTAATTAAATGTAAAAGCTTTTGCACAGCAAAGGAAACCATAAACAAAATTAAAAGACAACCACGGACTGGGAGAAAATACTGCGAACGATGCTACCAACAAGGGATTAATATCCAAAATATACAAATAGCTCATACAGCTTAATATCAGAAAACCAAACAACCCAGTCAAAAGATGTCCAGAAGACCTAAATAGACATTTCTCCAAAGACATACAGATGGCCAACAGGCACATGAAAAGGTGTTCAATGTCGCTAATCATTAGAGAAATGCAAATTAAAACTACAGTGAGGTATCACCTCACACTGGTCAGAATGGCCATCATGAAAAAGTCTACAAATAACAAATGCTACAGAAGATGTGGAGAAAAAGGAACCCTCCTACACTGTTGGTGGGAATGTACATTAGTGCAGCCACTATGGAGAACAATATGGAGATCCCTTTAAAAACTAAAAATAGAATTATCATATGATCCAGTGATCTCTCTCCTGGGCAGATATCCAGAGAAAACTCTAATTTGAAAAGATACATGCACCCCAGTGTTCATAGCAGCACTATTTACAATAGCCAAGACATGGAAGCAACCTAAATATCCATCGACAGATGAATGGATAAAGAAGATGTGTGTGTGTGTGTGTGTGTGTGTGTGTGTGTGTGTACACACACAATGGAATATTACTCAGCCATAAAAAAGAATGACAGTGCCATTTGCAGCAACATGGATGCACCTAGAGATTATCATATTAAGTGAAGTAAGTCGGACAGAGAAAGACAAATATCATAGGATATCACTTATATGTGGAATCTAAAAAAATATGATACAAATGAACTTACTTACAAAACAGAAACAGACTCACAGACTTAGAAAACAAACTTATGATTACCAAAGGGGAAAGTGATGGGGGAGGATAAATTGGGAGTTTGGGATTAACATATACACTCTACTGTATATCAATTAGATAAACAATAAGGACCTACTGTGTAGCACAGGGAACTATATTCAATATCTTATAATAACCTATAATGGCAAAGAATCTGAAAAAGAATATATATATGTATATATACACACATATGTATGTATAACTGAATCACTTTGCTGTACATCTGAAACCAATACAACTTTGTAAATCAACTATAGTTCAATTAAAAGAAAGACTAAAAAAAAACTGAAGCAAATATGGCAAAAATGTCTACACTTATCATATCTAGGTGGTGGGTATTTGGATGTTACATTTTTTCTATATTTTTTTCTATTTAAAAAATATCTCATACTGGGACTTCCCCGGCGGTCCGGTTGTTAAGACTCCATGCTTCCACTGCAGGGGGTGAGGGTTCGATCCCTGGTCGGGGAACTAAGATCCCACATGCTGCGTGGTGCAGCCAAAACAAAATGAAAAAAATAAAAATATCTCATAGTAAAATCAGCCTCAGAATATTATTTTTTCTGATCTAGGAAGCAAGTTGGACATACCAGGGAACTTTATTCCTGCAGTGTCCAAGGTCACATTTGTCTTCCCAGTGACTTAAAACCAGATACCAATCTTATGGGCAGTTTTTAATGCCTCAGGGCTGAAGAGAAAGCATTGGTTCAGAACCCTGGAGAGATGTAGAGGTGCCTGGATTCTGGTCCTAGCTTTATGACTAACTAATTTGTGACCATGGATTTCCTATATACAAGCTTTCATTGCCTTATCTGTAAAATTAGTGAGACTGAGATTGTTTTCAGCATTGAAATTTAATAACATAAATTATATATAAATGTCTATTTGAAATGTCACATAGACTAACAACTTGATGTTCCTTTTTACAGTAATTATAGAGGCTAACAGAATTCATGGAGTAGACACAGATGTGGGAATAAGATTAAATATATGTGCAGTGGAGTCAGATCTGGGTTTAAATTTTGCCTCTCTGCCACACTAATGAGGCCCCTCGGTTTCCTGGAACACTCTATTTCCTAAGATGATACTCATACTTAGTACCTGTCTCAGCTTGGAAAGATTTGATGAGATAACAGTATTACTGTTGTAGTTGTTACAAATCAGTCAGTTAACTGTTGTGCCCGGAAAGGTCTAGAATAAATTCTCAAACCGCTCATTGCAGCCGTCTTCCAAAGATGGGATGAGCATCACATGCCAATTATTCTTTGAAGTAGCAATAAACTAAGTACACATTTTCTAGACTAAATGATGCCACATCTTTTTGTAACTATGCATTCAAAGTGATTTAGAAATAGTCGTGTCTCAATACGGGACCCTAACTAGATGACAAGTTAGAGATTGCTTCCAACTCTTCAGTTCTCTTTTATGTGGGCTGTGGTTGAATGGCCCTGATTGTTTACACAGAATAAACTTGAAACAAAATTGAGACTACTCTTGACTTTTAATTTGTACTTTATAATCTGCACACTTGCCATTAATTTGTACAGAATGCACCAAAGCAGAATCAGATGATAGAGAGAGGAGCAGAATGGTCAGTCAAAATTTGCATTCTGGAATCTCAAAGCCAGGCTGTGGTTTGTCATGGAACAGAAAACTTAGGCAGTCATCCGTCTTATTTAGTAACACAAGGCACAGTTAATGTGGCTGGGCCTCTAGCTCTGCTGACACAACATATGCTGATAAATCTAAGTTTTGAAGGCTTGGATTTAACAGAGACTTGTGGTATCACAGGGGCCTGGTGAATGAAAAGCCTCTGCAGCTTATCAGCAGAGAGATAAGAGGCCCTGGTCCCACTACTAGTGGTGCTGCTGAGATGTTTATCACCCGGGCTTCTGAGAACAGGAGTTTGACCCATACCAAACACTTCAGAAATAATGTCAACACACCCAAGACCACAGCCAGCACAGAATTCTCTGAGATAAGATTACAGCTTTGTCCTTAAAGGGACGTCAACCAAGTCGGTCGATCCCTAAATATTCCCTGAGCCGAGCAACCCTATGAGTTATCCTTCATACCAGGGGGCTTTAGAAGCTCAATTTTTAGTGCTTGTACATGCAGATATTCTGTTCTTGTTTTCTAAAGTATGCACAGAACTCTAACCATATCTAAGAAAATTCCCGCAGGGTCAAGAGCCTGAGCTTGGTGCCCGTGAGATCAGCCGGTTATAGAAGCTGGAGGCAGCTCTCTACTGGCAAAAACATTTATTCTCTTTATTTTAAGATTTGGTTTCTAATGTATTGGACAGGTCTAGGCCGTCGGGCCTCCAAGGCCAGGTTAGACCTCTAGTCTCGGTCTAGGATAAAGTCATTACTGTATAGGAAAAGATGATTCTGGTCTTTGAGACCAGTGGGTGTAAAAAGCCACGGCAGTACTTTGTGTAAATACCTAGTCATGTGTTTGGTTTAACTACCAGTATGCAAACTGGTACCAGGGCCACAGGGCCCATCAGGGGTTGAGGTGAAGCTGGTCAGGTATTCTCCCAAGACCTCTTTGGCAATGAGAAGAAGCAGCGTAAGAGAGACAGCTCACCTGTGATGTGTCATCCAGATACTAACCGTATCACTTCTTGCTTTGAAATGCCTCACATTCATTCCTTTGTCCTCCCCATGTCCTCCTAGTGTGGCCTTCTGGATTCCAATCCCTCTTCCCAGGGCTATGTTGTCTGTAGTTACCAGATTAATTAAAAAACAAACAAGCAAACAAAAGCCCTTTTTGCCCCCTTTCCCGTTAGTGTCTCACAATAAAGTTCATACTCCTCTAGTTTACTATTAAATGTTTTCACTCTTCTTTCTGTCCAGTTTCTCCTTCTCTGTTCATCTTTATTTCATTGAAAGGATCTGCTTAAGGGCTGTGTTAACTTGTTTTTCCATTTTCCTGCCTCTGTGCTTTTGTTCCTGCCACCTCCCGCTTTTGGAATTCCTTCTCCCTTCCCTTCTACTCAGACACATCTCTTCCATTAAAGCTTTTCAGACCAGTCCTGCCTCCGCTGATCTGACCCTCCCCTCAGCTCTGCTTCCTTATGGTCTAGAGTCCATGCCAGCCCTTTGGCAATTAACCGCATACTGCTTTGTGCATTTATCTTTATTTTGCGTGCTCTGTCTTGCTCTTTGGCTCTCCTGTTTCCCTCTTTGTGTGTGTGTGTGTGTATGTGTGTGTGTGTGTGTGTGTGTGTGTAGCTAGATAAGGCATCTATGAAAATAAAATCTGTGTCTTATACAACTTTAGAATACTCATAGGTGCTCTATGACATTGTTATTGGTTGATGGTTCTTGCTTAGAATCTTGATTTTGCAGGAGTCTTTGTCTTCTGTCTACTCCTGTATCCATAGCACCTGTGGATTGAGTGAGTGTCAGCTATTACCCTCTAGACAGGGTTTCCTTGACCAGGCTCTGCAGCTGGCCTTGACATTCTGCCTGGTGCCCTAGCTTCCTGGGGTTGGAGCTGTCTTTCTCCCAGGCTGGCAGCCTGCCTTAACTGCCCCTGACACGGCCATGTCTGTCTATTCTTTTTCCTCAGATGCGTACTCTCATTCAAGTGAAAACGGAGGCAAGTCCGAGTCGGTGGCCAACCTGCAGGCCCAGCCCTCCCTGAACTCCATCCACAGTTCCCCTGGGCCCAAGCGCTCCACCAACACCCTGAAGAAGTGGCTGACGAGTCCCGTGCGGCGGCTCAACAGCGGGAAGGCAGACGGAAACATCAAGAAGCAGAAGAAAGTACGAGATGGTCGGAAGAGCTTCGACCTGGGATCTCCCAAGCCTGGGGATGAGACGACCCCTCAGGGAGACAGCGCTGATGAGGTACTTACTCGAGCCCCCGGAGCCTTCCATCGGGAGGGGTTTCTGATGTACCTCCTTCCTGGAGCCTCGAGAGGCATCCTTCCCTGGGGTTTGTAAACTAGGCAGACTCTAGTTCCCAGTAGTTGGTCTTCTTGGGCCTAGGTGATCTTTGTATTCTCAAGACATTGCCAGTTTGAATATAGTTCCCTGTGCTATACAGTAGGACCTTGTTGTTTATCCATTCTAAATGTCATAGTTTGCATCTACCAACCCCAAACTCCCAGTCCATCCCTCTCCCTCCCCTCCTCCCCCTTGGCAACCACAAGTCTGTTCTCTCTGTCTATGAATCTGTTTAGTTCAACTTAAAATAAAAATTAAAAACAAATCAAAACAATAGGGAAAAAAAAAGTCATTGCCAGTTTGATTTGTGACCGGTTTAGAGACTGGCACCTAGAGTATCCAGCAGACAGACACCATTCTGCCAGATTTGGAGATGCATGTCTGGGCCCACGGGGAGCCAGCTGGTCACCAAGTCCCCAGCCTCTACTAAAGACTGCATTAAACCTGCTAAGCCTAGAAAACAGAAGACTATCTTGGGAGATGATGGCTGTTTTTGAGTATGTTGAGCAGTGGCATTTATAAAAGGGAGTAGACAACTCCTGGTTGCTCCAGAAGGGAGAATTATGATTAACAGGTGAAGGTTTACAGTAGCCAAGGTTGCAGCCTTTAATGGGAGCTCAACCAGTGATGAAATGGGGCTTCATGAAAACAAATGAACACCCATACTGGAAAGGTTTGGGAGACTGTATGACCTCACATAACAGTTGGAGAGACCCGTGTTGGCTGAGAGGTCAGACTGGGCAACGACCTCTTATATCCCTTCCAAAACTGGGATTCTGTGATCAAAATATAGTGGGTATTTGGTTGGGGAATGAGATAATTCTTTTATCTGGGCAAACTAACCTACTCTAGTCACTGACATGGCTAAGAAATTCTTCCTGATGTGAAACCGGACTCTCTGTAGTTTTATGCTGTCTGCCTTTTCTCCCTCTGAATGGCAGTAGAGGCTGGTGATATTTAGATTGTGGTTTGAGTCCTTCGTAAACTTAAAAGTTAGTTTCTCTCCAACCACTCTCTCAGCTTTCACTTTTCCTGGCTAATCGATAAAGTAGATGTTTTGTGTGTGTGTGTGTGTGTGTGTGTGTGTTTTCCACCATTTGGACCTCATTGTCCTTTTGAGATAAGCAGGTGTGCCCATTCCACAAAGGAGGACCCTGAAACTGAAAAAAATAGGAGTGTGTTGAGAGAGGAGGGTATCTTATATGTTTCTTTTCTAAAAATCCCATGTCCTGAACCAACTGGCATCTTTAACTATAGGAAACAGTGACTAATGCTGCTCTTTTGTTCTAGAAGAGCAAGAAAGGTTGGGGTGAAGATGAGCCAGATGAAGAGTCACACACACCCCTCCCTCCGCCTATGAAGATCTTTGACAACGACCCCACGCAGGACGAGATGGTAGGACTTCTTTCTCACTTGGAAGAGCCATGTGTAAAACACGTGATTTCGTTTTTTGTGTGTGTCAGGGGTAGTAACACTCTCTCTCCCTTGTTATCTCTTATGCCGCGTGAATCCGAGGTGATGTAGATTCCATCTGTGTCGGGGAGGGGTCCCCTCCCCCAACCCTGGAGGTCTGACTTCATTCTGGGCAGTACAGGGGTGGGTGTAAAATACTCAAAGCGGAAATCTGCCTAGTATCTCGTCCCGTTGATGAAGGGTAATGGCTCTGTCTTTGGAAGCAGCAGATCCCAAAAAGAACTATTGTCTCGAAGAGGAATCCAAGGTGGTTCTAGGTCATGATCATTTTGTTGTTCAACCGATGTTTTAGTTGATTGTTTTCCTCATCCTCAACTCTAAAATCCAAATCATGGTAACTTCCAGTCAAGCCCAGTGCAAACAAAGCACGAGGGAGGGAGATGCTGCTAAGGGGAGGTTTTGTCAAAGTTGGACAAACCTAACATGCCAGGTTGCCTCAGTACTTTGATTTGCAAAACTGTCTGGCTCACTGGCCTGCAGAGACTCTCTGGTGTCTGAAATGTGAATGTCCACCAAGCCTCTGAGTGCACGGTCATCACCCCGGTTGTTCTGGAGCAGAGGATCAGGTTGAATGTGCTTCCTGGTACTGAGTTGAGGCTCGGGTAGGTCCCTGCTTTCGTTGTGTGCTCCGTCACTGGCCTTCCTAACTGTGCTGTCACTTCATTGTGTTTCTCTTGCTTCTCTCAGCGTTGCTGTCCTGGAGGACTCTGGAGGCTGAGGTGGTGGTTTCAGTTTTTGATTGTCCTTCCCATTTGCTTTCCGGAGTGTCGTTTTATTGTGCTGCTAGTGGTGGTTAGCCGTCCCCCTGGGGTCTCCTTGTGCTCTCCAGTGCTCTGCCCTGCAGTCAGCAGCCCCTTCCGAGGTGGTGGGCCCAGCATGCACGGACAGGGAGCAAACCTTCACAACGCCACCCAGGATACAACTCAGGAAGTACTGATGCAGTTGCTTCAGTGTTTCTGGTGATATCCCAGATCTTGTTTGAATTCTCTCTGCTTTGCATTTTGGATAGATGGCCCCCAGACATTAGTTGAGGTCTTCCTCTGTGCTAAGCTAGAGGGACATTTTCCAGGAACAGGTCCATGACTAAGATGTGGTCGCTGCCCCCTCTGTGACTCACCCAGAGAAGCACACAGTTACGGCCCCTCCTAAGGCTCTGTCTCTGGACTGTTGGGAAGAGAAGTAGAGGAAGCATGGCATGATGCCCATCCTGGATCCCCAGAGGCAGAAATGCCTGTGCTTCGCCTTGAGGTGGGAATGAGAACCAACCTGCTGTGTTCCCAGAGGCCTATTGTAAAATGTTCTAGAAACAGTGGTAGTGTGTGTGGGGAGCAGGGCACTCAGGTCACATTATCTGCCATCCCACACCGCCCTTCGCATGGAAGTGCCAGCTTACATAAGATAAGGAGAGGTCACGAACCCTCCCCCTCAAGTCCCTCAAGCACGGTTTGTTTTGGGGAAAGGATGTTATGTTGTTTCTGGATAACTTTTAACCGAGAATGCAGATTCACCCCCAGACATCTGTGTAGCCCTTTGCTTAGCCAGGGTTAGGGCAGATGGCACTGGCCCCTTTTTAGACACGTGAACCTCCTCAGTCCTGCTGTTTGGTTTCTGAACATCTGTTTTTCTGGAATATTTGGGAGTGGGATGAGCTTCAGAATTTCTAGCAAATGGAGTTGGATTCATTAAAATAATTTTTACAATGGTGTAAAAGGAATTTCTAAAAGTTCACCCATTCTAGTGTTGTGCAATTACTTTAATTCTGTTTCCTTCTATTTGTTCATATGCATGTATGTTTTATTTTTATAATTATAATAGGCATATGATGTGTTCATTGTTTTATATTTTTAATATTTATAAATTAAATATTAATAATGTTTAATATTTCCTAAGATCTTATTAATTTTACCTTCATAACTATAATTTTAATAACTGAGGAGTATTTCACTTATGTGATGTATCGTAATTTGCTTGACCAGCCTGTTTGGGGATATCCTGGATTGTTTCCAATTTTTGCTACTCTGGGCAATACTGCTACAGATCACTTGGTACATAGAGCATTTGTTCTTTTGACTTCTGTCCTTGGAATAAGTTCCCAGAGGTAGAATTACTAGATCAAAAAGTAGATAACTTGGATTTCCAGAGAGGTTTAAGTTCTTTTCCTGCTTTCCCCAGGAGAGGAAAAGAGTGTTGCTCTCTCTTAATTACATTCATTTGATTTTTTTTAGCCCATTTCAGAAGCAAAGACTTACCTAAAGTAAGTCTTAGATTAGACAACAAGAAGCTTCCTTTTACAAATTCTTCCCCATAACTTAAGGGACAGACTTGAAGCCAGAGCCTGGCCAGGATGTCCAACGTTCTACTCCCACGGTCACTGTGCCCATGCGTCCTGGGCCCTGGGTACTCCATTGTCCTCTGCTTTGAAGCCCGGGGTGGGTTAAAGCTTACACAGGGTCAACCGTTTCTCTCCCAATTTCTTCTCAAGTAGGAGTAGGAAGAAAAAAAAACAAAACAAAACACTGCCCCTCCGTGAGCAGGAATGCCCAAACCGTTGACCAAACAGTGCCGTGGACCAGTCCTTCTTGCTGGTGTGAGGGAAGGAGGAAGGCCCTGGGCTTGAGCCTCCTTTCACTGTGAACAGGGTAGTGCCTGGGGGGCCTTACCAGAAGCTGCAGTGTTTGTGGAGGAGTGTGTGTGTGTGTGTGTGAGAGTGTGAGTGTGTGTGAGTGTGTGTGTGAGTGTGTGTGAATTGGGAGGCGGTTTCTGGTCTCCAAGTGCCCTGCTCCTAGCATTTCTGCTTGACACACGGTGACAATCTATATTGAAGATCTGTATCTAAGTAAAGTAAGGACAGTTTCTCTTCTTTGGACACACTCGAGGCTCGGTTTATTGACCCCTCATTTCCTGGAACAGCAGTGGGCAGCCCTGTAGTGGCGAGAATCCTGTCTGCCCCCTCACCCCTTGCTGTCAGTGGGTGCAGCCCTTCCCCGTTGGCCTCCTGGGAACTCAGTGACCCCTCCCCTCAGCTCCTCAAGAGGTCTGACTAAAAAGAGCTTCGTCCCACCCCTGCTTCGCTGCCCCACACCCACACTACCCCCATCTCCCTCTGTCATCTCTGCCCTCTAAACAGAGAGCTTTGCCTCCCTTGCCTGCCTTAAGCTGTGGACTTGCTGTGTTGCTTCCTAATTGCTGTTCCTCATTCCTCGCTAATCTGCTTTTCCTTTGCTGCTCAATGTCTTGCAGTCCTCCTCTTTGCTAGCAGCCCGGCAGGCTTCCACCGAAGTACCTACTGCTGCAGACCTTGTCAGTGCAATAGAACAGTTGGTCAAAAGCAAGCTGGTAAGTGCGGGTCCTGGAGGCAGTTCTGCGTGTTTCACCTCCATGCGGCTCCCCGGGCCTGACCTCTATCTGCCATGTTCTCCTTTGCACCTGTCCTCATTCCTCCAGTAGGATTGTTTCCAGCTAGTGATGGTTTCTCAAAAGCTGCATCCCAAAGTCCTTTTTGGCTTTGTTTGGGAATGAGCATGGGCAATTAACAGGTCCTTTTGGGATTGTGGCATTGATGAAAGGTGAAAAGTATCCAAGACAAAATAGCCTCCTTATAAGCCTGCTCCACTGGCCTACAGGGCAATGGCCTCTGGGCAGTGGCTGATGTGTGTCCGGTTAGCCCTGAAGCTAACTTTGCTGCCGAGACACAGAACGTGGATTGGATCTTTGAAAGCACTGGGTAATTTTATTCGGGGACCTCAGATAGTCTTCTAGCTTGCAAAGTCTTGCAAAAGGAGGTTGCTGATGATAAAGGGGAATGGGCAAAAGCGTGTGGACACCTCATCACAAGAAATTAAGGGAGATGGTGCATATCCCCATCCTGAACGTACGTCAGTGAAAACTGGTCTAGCTTGTGACTGTCTCCTGGACGAATCAGACCATTGGAGGGAAGGGTTATGAGTCTGAGCTCGTTCAGGGTTTTGGCTTCATGCTGGTGAAAGAGCTCCTTTTTGGATAGCTCATTTGAATAGGGTTGTTCCTCCCCTCCCATATTTTTACATTTGAGTGTATCACTACAGGATGACAATCTGAAGCATTTTCCCTTCCTTTGCTCTCATCCATGTCACTCATCTGGTTTTTCCTGCAGCTCTCATTAGGATAAATGTCTGTGCTTCTGCCAGACTTCTGTTGGGCGGTCCTGTCCGTCAGCGCCGTTTAAACCCTTCTCCACTTGAAAATGATGGATACTCTCTAGGGAAAGCTGCCTGATCATAATTTTGATTACAGTAACTCTCTTTTCAAATATCCTAGCTTATAGAGGACCAATGAAATTTCACACATATGACCTTCTTCTTTTCTTTCTAATGTTTCTTACTAATTAAAAAAAAAAAAAGTTAGCTGGTATTTTTAGTGCTAGTGTCAAACTCCTGAAGGTCGTGCCTTTTCCTGCCATCTTTCCCTGTCCCACGGCAGGGAGTTGAGTGCTCTCATGGGCGCTGCATTGACTTCTCGAAGCCCATCTCCCTGACCACTCCTCACTACCTCTCCGTCCCTCTCCACACTGACCCATACACCCTCTTCATTCTGCAAATAACCATTAAAATTTTTTTTCCTTAAAAAATCATACCTTTTTTTTGCATTTACTCTTTCACCACCTGAGCATGGGCCCTGACCTCATGCCCAGAGTAGCCATTGCTTAATCCTTCTCCCCACCATCTGCCTCCCGGCCTCAGGCTCCCATGATTGGCTCCCTCCTCGGTGAGGGCTCCCTGTCTCCCTCTTGCCTACACGACGATGGTCTCCAATGTGGGGGAGACTCGAAGTACACAAGATGGTTTTTTGAGGTGCTGGAACAAAATATTAGAATCTCTTTAACTCATCATTTTAAAATGGTTTTGTGTATGTTTTATTATGTACATAAGGGTAATACAGCAGTACAGAAATATAATTTAGAAATAAATTACATGTTTGGGGAGTGGATGACCAAAATTGTGTTTACTAATTGAAGTATATAATCAAAGTTTGGAAATCCCCAGCCCATAAAGTCCACACTTACCTAGTAGTCTAATGTTCTGCAGCCTATTCTCCAACTTACCTTCCCAACATCCATGTATTATTCCGGGCGATGAACTCGGCTCCAACTAAATTGTTTTCTTCACTGTCCCCAAACGTGCATTTGGTTTTCCTTCCCCCAAGTTTCTGTTCATACCACCCCAATTCTCTGGAATGTTCTCCTTCTTAGTTTTGCTTGTCTAAAGTATAACAGCCCCTCAAGGTCCCACTCAGATCTCATGTCTCCACAAGAGCTTCCCTGGCCAGCCCAGGGAAGTGTTTACATCAGTAAACACTTGTTTCTAAAAGTCTGTATTTTTCATATCTTGGATTACCATTTTCCTCCTGCTACTGCTCACCTACTGCTACTGTTGGGCACCTCAGTGGGCCTCTAGTTTGTGTGATCCATGGGTCAGGTGTTAAACATGTGAGTACAGGTGTTGAGAAGTCCCATTAGAGCCAATGTCCCAGAGTAGAGGGAGTGTAGGATAATGCTGGAGCTGATCGGCCCTGTTACAGGCTCTTTACAAATGGCTATTGGATGAATGGCCTTTCGGTGGTGGTTTTACCATAATAAGGGCTTTAACTTTTTCTTCCACCACTAGCTACTTCTTGAGGACCTGCAGTGAACCCAGAATTATAGAGATTTCTTTGGGCAAACATATAAAACCAAGCGTATGTCACAGAAAGGAATGCAAGAGCAGTAGTCTGATTTCTCAGAATCTTCTAACCAAAATTCGATCCTTTCTCCTTTCCTCTACTTTCTCTGTCTTCCCATCTCAATACGTACCCACTGTGGGGTAGTGACGGAGCACCAGTAGTTGGTTGTTTCCTCAGCCGTGTTTGAGAATACGGAGTTACGTCTTCACCTCCGAGACTGGTATGCCTATTTCTCATGAGCTCTCTAGCTTAGAAGAGGATAAGATCTAGAGCCTGTAAAAGTTCTGGAGTTTTTATTTGACTGTAAGTACGAGAGTGTTCCAGCTGCCAGAATAGCCAGTGTGGTCACAGGCTGGGTTAATGAAAGTACAACGTACAGATCCAGGGGCGTGATAGCCCCATTGTACTCAAAGCTCTTCAGACCATGCCTGTCATGAGTTGTGTGGAGTCATGTATCGGGTTCTGAACTTGGCATTCTAAAATGCTCTTGAACTCAGTGGAAGGGCCCTCCCTGGAGGAGGAAACCAATACCATGTGGTCCATGTCATTTGATGGAGAGTTGCAGAAACTGGGGTTAAGAATGGGGAGAAGAAGTTAGGAGAGAGAAGACACACGAGAGCTGTCTTCTAATAATTGAGCACTGCTGTGGAAAAGAAGGGCTGGTCTCACTCTTGGTTGCTCCAGAGGGCAGAACCTGTGGGTGGAAATTAGTTCAGTATAAGAAGAACTAATAAGGTCCTTCCCAATTTACAGAATCTGGAAATGTTACAGGAGCATCTGGCATACTTGGACTTTTATATCTAGGGCTTAGATTCTTTCTGATTTCTATTTTGGTTGCTCAAGAGATGGCACTAAATGCTGTAGTTAGAAATCATTTCCAGGAAGGACCCTGAGTCAAAATGATTGGCCAGAGACAACCCGAAAACTAATCCCATTACCATAAAACCTGAGACTTCAAGTCACGTGGCAGAGCAGTTCTCCTGGGTTCCCTTACCCTGCTGCTCTCTGCCTGGGTGCACCTTTCCAATAAAGTCTCTTGCTTTGTCAGCAAAAATAAAAGAAAGAAAAAATAAATCATTTGGCCCCCCGGCTCCATCCAGAAGCCATAAGATCCCTTGTGTCCCTGAGTCCCAAAGCTGCCCTTGGTGCTGTATGGTCACGTGGTTATGACTGTGCCAAGGCTGTGGCCTCCAGCAGTTGTGATCTCTCCTGCTGGAAAGCTGCTGTTAAGGCAACCAGGACAGCGGTTCCCCACTCACCTGCAGTGCAGATAAAACCCCGAAGACCCCCGGAAACTCCTTTGGCGAGTCCCTCTGGGCATTAATGGATACTTCTGAGGTCTCACCTGCCAGCCTTGGTCTTTAATCAGTGCTTTTGTTTGCCAAGAGAGCATGCCCACCCATCTCCCCCCCAAAGAGAGCTCAAGTACTTTTTCTGGGTTTTTTTGTTTTTTTAAAAAATTATTTATTTATTTATTTTTGGCTGTGTTGGGTCTTTGTTTCTGTGCGAAGGCTTTTCTCTAGTTGCGGCAAGCGGGGGCCACTCTTCATCGCGGTGCGCGGGCCTCTCACTATCGCAGCCTCTCTTGTTGCGGAGCACAGGCTCCAGACGCGCAGGCTCAGTAGTTGTGGCTCACGGGCCTAGTTGCTCCGCGGCATGTGGGATCTTCCCAGACCAGGGCTCGAACCCGTGTCCCCTGCATCGGCAGGCAGATTCTCAACCACTGCGCCACCAGGGAAGCCCTTTTTCTGGATTTTGTATTAAGGTATTGTCTTTAACTCTAAGCCAGGACTAAGGCTCCCCCTGCTTTTCCCGTGTGATTTTTAATAAAGTTTTTCCTAGCCATAGGGACTGGCGGTGGTGCTGAGTGTATAAGGAATCAGAAGACCTAGATGTTAGTCCTGCCTCTGCTACTTATTGTGTAGCCCTGGGCAAGTTACTTCATCTACTTGGGCCTCTCTTTTATCTCACTTATCAACGATGATTCCGTCCCCCTGAATCTTATCTCGAGAGTTATGTTGAAGACTGAGTAAGGTGTGAATGCACTTTGTAAACTGATAAGTGAGCATACCACATGTGTTAGCTCTTAGCTCGTTTGCATTGTGAAGAACAGGGAAAGGGAACCAGTCATACTTTATCTTCTGTAGTCACACCCTTAACACAGGGACATTTGTCAGTCAATAGATCCGTGGTTGGGTGAATGTTGCAGGATAATAGCTTAGCAATCTATGTAATTTGGCTTTATTCCTCAAGTTTGAGAAGCAAGAGATTCCTGGCCGTATGGGAATCTAGTGTGTTTCTAAACAGCCCAGGATTCCATCACCTGCCTGAGATGAATGTTTATGCCTCTAAAAAGAAAGCCTCCTCCCTGAGCTCTGGTCCTCAGCTGGCACATCACAGTAGTTTACTGGGCTCAGGATGGCACTCGCAGACCCTTGGCTGAAAATCCTGAAAATCTTAAGGGAAGGGACTGGCCAGGACTGAGCTCTTGTTCAGTCTACCTGCTGGCCTGGCATCCTGAGAATTAGTCCTACCTGCTTCGGCAAGACTTCCTGCCCTCTGGTTCTCCTACTTTGATAGCATTCACCTCCCTAGGTCAGCCTGTGGGCCACAGAACATGGCTAGGGCAAGGCTGCATTTGTGTGTGTGTTTTGCTCTCCTTTAGATAAATCAGCTTGCTCTGTCAAAGGTAAAGTAGAGTTAACAGAAGTTCATTGTCCAGACGGGAGGAAATAATGACCCCCCATCATATCCAATATGTAGATGTATGCTTTCAGGAACTGAGTTCCTCTGGCATCCCTCCGTGGAAAAGGTTCCTGAGCTTGTTAAAATGGAATAGTTTACATATCCAACAAAAAATTTTAACCCAAAGTCACAAACCTGTAATGTCATTTGCCTGGAAAATCCAGATTTCAGTTTTTCTACTATAAAGTGTGTTCCCTACACTTACCCCCAAGTTGCCTGGGAATGACTAAGATCTAATACTTTTTGTCAAGAGATTTTATACTAATTTGTATAAAAGGGTGGGACAGGTAAGGGGTTGGTTGTGGTAGGTGGTGCTGGATCAGCACCCTGACTGTTGTTTTATCAGATGAGCTTTGACCGAGAGGTTTGATATAAAAGTTTCATATAAAACTCTTTGAGTTTCATTCAATAAATTCTTGGAGTCCTACTATGTGCCAGTCCTGCCAGCACAGAACCTTCCTTAATGGAGCTCACAGTCAAGGGTTGATGCTCTAAAATCCTCTCCTGCCTGGACTGTTGCAACATTTCCTCCCTGATTTCAGCCTGATGTCTCTTCACATGACTGCTGGAGAGATCTTGCTTTTCTTTCATTTTTCCTTTTTAAAAAAACTTTTAATAGTTCTTTTCTGTAATAAAAGCATTATATGCTCGTTCAAGAAAAATTGGAAAAATGACAAGAGTTTAAACACAAATTATATGTCATAATATCATCATCTAGACATAGTGTTGAAATTTAGATATTTTTAAAATAATGTAGTTAATCATAGAGTACATAAAACTTAAGTCCTGTTTCCCTTTACTGTCATATCAGATACATTTTCCCAGGTCATGAAAAGCTCTTAGGAGCATTAAGACTGATCTTTCTAAAACTTAAATCCAATCATGTTACTTTCCTGCTTAAAATTCTCCCATCATTGGTCTTAGAAGGTAAAGTCTCTACTTCTTTTTTTTTTTTTAATTGAAATATAGTTGATTTACAATCTTGTGTTAGTTTCAGGTGTTCAGCATAATGATTTGGGTTTTTTGCAGATTATATGCTACACACAAGGCTTCTGATGATCTGATCTCTGCATCCTTCTCCAGCGTCATCTATTTTACTCCCTACTTCTTCTTTCCCTAGTACCCACTCCCCCCAACTCACATAACACACAGTTACTTGCTAATCCCCCTCTCCCCCTTCTTCACACTCTGTATCCTACCTATACCAGGTGGCCTTCAGCTTCCCAGGCTGCCCTGTGTAGTTTCTCAACTTGATCCTTTAGCTACAGTGCTCCTCCTGCCTGGATCATCCTTCCATTGGTGTATCCAGTGAAATCCTTTCCATTTCTCAGTACTCAGTTCAAGCATTGCCTCTTCCATTAAGCCTTTCCCTTCCCTCCCTATCCCATCATAGAGCTGCCTGCTCCTTTTTTTCATCCTCCCCATAGTACCCCTCCTACCTAGAAGAACACCCATTGTAGCTTAGATTTTGGTGGGCAGGGAACCATGTCTTATCCATCTTCATTTCTCCAGCACTTTGCAAATATTCAGCACATAGTAGAAGCACAAATATTTGCTTAAGTACAAACAAATCAGTCATAACACTGTGTAATAAATGCTGTTCAGGGGGTGTGTAAAGGGTGCTTATAGGAGCCCAGAGGAAGGGCATTTTATGGGTATGTGGTCCAAGATCGAGCTGACAGGAAATGTGTTCATTTTTATTGTGGCAATAGCCTTCCTCCACACTTAATCTTCTTTTTTGAATCCTATTTGCATTTCTGTTCCCTGACATGGCACCAGCTCTAGGAGCACCCATTTGCAACATTTGTTGCTTCCCCCTTTGTACACCTTTCCCTTTGTCTGCTGAGACTACTGTGGCCCTGAGCGCCAGACAGGGCAGAAGTCCTCCCTGGACAGCACAGCCCACCACTCATCAACCAGCCATCACTGCCCATGTCCCCCAAGGAGCAGCACAGACAATTGCAGGTCACCCATAGTTGCCCTTGGCTGGGACCTCGTATCCCAACTCTAGCACAGGTAGCCAGGTCCTCAGAAGGAATCACTCTTGAATTACTATAAGTATTTATAGCCAATGCCATTATTTGAGACAGCTAACATACAGCTTAGCCAAACCCTATATTTCCCTCTTCTTCCTCTCTCACTGCCTCTGCCTTCCTCAACTCCATCCCAGAGAGTCCTTCCCCAGAGATAACTTGGGCTTCTTTGCTCATATAACAGGTCGGGCAAGAGGAGATGGAACATATCTCCCTGTGTGACACTTTGGACTCCTCAGATGTCCTTCATTCTGTAGAAGAGTTGAGAGTGGACCACGCCAAGATGGATGGTCCACGGAAGGGCCTTGTAGCAGAGATGTAAGCCTGTTTCCCACGCCTTGCAGCCAGCACCCTGCCAGCCAACAAGCTACAGAACAAAGACTAGAACAGGACAGTGGGGACAGTGGGAGGGGAAGTAAAAGGCATGTAATTGGATCAGTCCCCAGCTGGGTCCATCTGCCTGGGGAGCCTGTCTCTGGTGATGGCACCAGGGGACATGTCACATGTCGTTGGAAAGCCTGTCTGTCCAGTGGCTCGTCAAACCTCAGCACCAAACACTCATTTCCTTAATAACTGGTTACAGATCCTGAATCTATAAATTTAGCTAAACTCTTCTTGACCTTTCTATATTTTTAGCCTAGGCTGCTTCTCTGGATGACAGCTTCCATGGTTGATTACTTGTTCTGTGAAATACCTTCATGTCAAGTTAAAAGAAATTCTCTCTCTCAAGCTTGAAGACCCTGTCCTCTTAATGCTGGGTTCTAGTGTTGGTAACAAATTCATGTTTGGCCCTTGGCACAGGCCGTTGATTTGGGGATGGAGTGGGGGTAAAGAAGGTTGACATCTCAGCTTTAAGTTTTTCAGCCTCCAATTCTAATAATCCCTACCTGTTCTCATATAATGGCCCATTGGTCACCTCATTCACTTTTTGTTTTGTTTACCTGGACTTTTCCTACCTCTATTCAGCCTATGTTGAAATACAGCAGCTAAGTTAGTTTATGACAGATACTCCAAGCGTGGGTTGTTTAAGACCATGCTGAAGCCTTTTGTTCCTACTACCTTTGGGGGCACTTCTTGATCTTTGTGACTTTAACCTTAGGGCTGATGTTTTCAAAGACTGCTAAAGTAAAGCCTTTCCTTTTCCTACAACAGTGGCTGTAGTAGACAGTCGTTTTGTGTGGATAGTTTGGATTACTCTCCCATATTTGTTTTCCATTTGCCCACCTTGACCTTGGTCTCCAGTCTTACTGTTTATCCACATGGTTTCTGCCAGTTTGCATAATGAAATGCTAAGCTGCGTGCTCTTTCTTCTACAGCACTTATAAAAATGTTAAGATTGACCCCATTTTTTAGCATCCTTATTGTTAATACGTCCATCCATGGGGGCAGTGGGGGAAACCCACCACTGTAGAGCATTTTTAATTTTTCAAGGAGCTGTACACCTATTGTCTCTGACTTTTCCTTAAAAATCTGTAGAAAGGAGAGACCCAACTTGAAAATTGAGAAAAACTGAAGCATGCAACAATTTTGTCTGTCTCACTTAAAATCATTCAGGAACTGGCAGATCTAGGGTTAGAATCCCTTACCCTTAGCTCTTTCGAGAGTAACATATTAATCCCTTTAACTTGTTTCTTTTCTTTCTTTTTTTTTCTTTAATTTATTTATTTTATTTATTTATTTTTGGCTACGTTGGGTCTTTGTTGCTGCACGCGGGCTTTCTCTAGTTGTGGCGAGCCGGGGCTGCTCTTCATTGCGGTGCGCGGGCTTCTCATTACGGTGGCTTCTCTTGTTGTGAAGCACAGGCCCTAGAGCGCGCAGGCTTCAGTAGTTGTGGCGTGCAGGCTCACTAGTTGTGGCTCACAGGCTCTAGAGCGCAGGCTCAGTAGTTGTGGCACATGGGCTTAGTTGCTCTGCAGCATGTGGCATCTTCCCGGACCAGGGCTCAAACCCGTGTCCCCTGCATTGGCAGGCGGATTCTTAACCACTGCGCCACCAGGGAAGTGCCCCTTTAACTTGTTTCTTCGTCCTGCAGCACCTTAATTAAAAGAGATGAAAGGGATTAATAAATGAAAGAAAGCCCTTGGTAAATAACCTTAGCAAAGATGTTTTTAGAAAAGGCTAAGTCTGTTTACCTTTTCTTGTCTACATCTCATTGGCCTCTTCAAAGAAAATCGTAGCTGATTTAACAGACATGATTTTACTGAACAAATTCTCCTATCACTGCCCTCCCCTTGTCAACTCACATTTGGTGGTCCTACGAGTGAGGATTTTCTTTCCTCACTGCTTGTTTGGTGTAGAATTGTGATGATTAGCTTTACCTCTGGAGCTCTTACCCAGAGATCAGTCACTTTGACAGTGTTCATTATGTCTGGGAAATTGGCGGCCCCTGACACCAAGCACATCCTAATTGCCTGAGAAGGTGGCGGCTCTGCTGCTGCAGGAAGATGGGAGTCTCTGGCCTCCTGGTGCTTCACTGAAGTTCGGTGAGGACAGCCTTGGTTACTGATCCACCAAGTTGGCTGTGGCTGGGCTGGGGGGACACGAGGACTTCCAGACCACTTTCCCATGTATACTTCTCTAAGGCTATTCATTCTTCTCTTTTCAGAGTCTGGAAGGAGGCTCGTACCGGGGGAGCTTGAAAGACCCCACAGGCTGCCTGAATGAGGGCATGACCCCACCCACACCTCCTAGAAACCTGGAAGAAGAACAGAAAGCCAAGGCCCTGAGAGGCAGGATGTAAGTGCTTCCCCAGACTCCAGCCTGGTGCACGTGTGTGCAATGGACAAGGGACGGGGTCCTGTGAAGTTTGGGGAGAATTAAGGATTCCCCACACTGTGTTTCCATTGGCACTATTCATTCTAAGTAAAGGTGACCGGTCTATACAGTGTGACATTGATCAACAACGAGCTATTTGGCACTGACTTTAAGGATTTCCAGCTGAAATATTTTCTGTAAGATAGGAGCTATTACTGACAGTGTGGTTGTAACCAAGTCTGTTAGAAATTTAAAACATGCTGATAAAAAAGAAAACAACAAAGGTCAGGGAACTATGGGACCATTACTGTGGCCCCATATCAAGGACTCCGTGTTAGAAAGTCTGATGGAGTTTCATCTGAGGAAACGTTTCCCCAGATGTAGGAAAGTAACGTATAGGAAAAGGGAGCTGTTGGGCTACCAGACTGGGTTCTAGCTCCACCCCTTCTCCAGCGGTTTTATTTATTTTAAAAAAATTTTTTTATATAGTAATATTTGTTTTTTTGGGTTTTTATTTTAGCCCAATTTTTTTTAATTGAGATACAGTTGATGTACAATATTACATAAGTTACAGGTGTACAACATAGTGATTCACAAACTTTAAACGTTATACTTCATTTATAGTTATTATAAAATATTGGCTATATTTCCCTGTGCTATACAATATATCCTTGCTTATTTATTTTACACATAATAGTTTGTACTTCTTAATCCCCTACTACTATCTTGCCCCTCCCCCTTCCCTCTCCCCACTGGTAACCACTAGTTTGTTCTGTATATCTGTGAGTCTGTTTCCTTTTTGTTATATTCACTAGTTTGTTTTATTTTTTAGATTCCACATATAAGTGATATCATACAGTATTTGTCTTTCTCTGTCTGACTTATTTCACTGTGGGCTGAGTTCCAAGAGAACCTCTTTACTTTTCAAATGGTTAGGGGTAAATACAATTCACATTGCAGTCCATTCACAAGAACCCATATGTTTTGCAAGGTTTGAGTTATCTACGGTGATGTTAAGTCAATCTTCTGTTACTTGATTTGATCAAGAAGATAGCAACACCATTACTGCAAAACCGCAATCCCTCCAAAACTTCAGTTTTGTTGTTTAGGGTTTCACTCTGTGTTGCACGCAGAGCTGCTGATGAGTCTTGCACATAGCTTGATGTGTGAGAGATGGTAAGCACAGTGAGAATGGGATAGGCAGGCGGAAAAGGTCCCGCCCTGTTACTAATTAGCCTACCCTTCTGCCTTGAACTCGTCACTCCTTTAGCCTGGTCATAGACAAGAAGATTAGCAAAAATAAAGGAGGCCAGGTCCTTCTGTTGCCTGCAGATAGACAAAGTGACCATTTATGACTGTTACCAAGGAAACATCATAGCTAGGGCCTGGCCCCAGAGCAGGGCTGTCACCTCCTAACGGAAATGAGCAAGTGTCATGTAAGCGCTCTGATTCCATATTTACCCCCTTAACTTTACGGGTGCTCAGGGGAACCCCAAGAATAGAATAGAGGTAAAGAAATACCATCCCCAAAGGGAAATTTCTTAGGACTTGTACAAAGCTGCTTCTCCTTAGCTTTTCAGTTTTTACATAGATGAGGCAGGGTTGGAGCTGATGTTCCAGTCTTGTCAAGCCAAAGCAAAACTTATACCAGGAAGGTGAAAGCTTATATTAGGGAGGTAACCTTTAAGGTGACAGGTGTTCCTTGGCAAAGCTTATCTCTACTCTTGTAAAAGGGCCTATGAACAGTCATTTAAGTCATTGTCTTGCTTCCAGACGTGATATTGTCTAATTTTGCTCCAACAGCCAAAGGTTTGTTGCCTCTTTTACCCAATTCACTCATTTCTTCCCCCTCTTCTCACCCTCTCACCCTCCTCCACATATTTCCACATCCTGCAGTGTCCCAAAAATCCAGGTGTTAGAATGAGTCATTCCTTTTACTGTATATTGCCCTTATTCTGCATATTGCCCTTATTCTACTATACTTTATGGTCACGATGAAAGAGAGGATGTTTAGGTGTTTAATTGTAAACACCATGTGAAGCTGGAGGCTGGGGGGGATAGAGAATTGAGACTCAATCCAGTAAGCCCTCAAAAGGTTTAATGAGAGCTCCATGGAGAGAAGATGTAAACAGACAGTTATTTGTCCAGGAGAAGAAAAAAGCCAAGAATGGACTTAATTGTCTTCAAGTTTTAGCCACTCATTTATTCAACAAATATTTGTTGAGCACCTGTTATGTACCAAGTGCTTGGCGTACAGCAGTGAATAAAACAAACAATAACAACAAAAGAAAAGTCCATGCTCTCGTGACATGTTTACATTCTAATGGGAGAAATCATACAATAAACAAAATTTAAAATAAATCATGTAGTATGTTAGAAGCTGGAAAAAAAAGAAAAAATAGTAAGGGAGATCGGGAGTACGGATGAGGCCATGTTGCGGCTTTAAATGGTTCTGACCAAACCGGTCTGCAAAGACCAGAAGGAGGTAAGGAACTAGCCTTTAGCCATGGAGGAAAAGTATTCTCGACACAGGCAACAGCCAGTGCAAAGGCTGTAAGAGATTTTCTTTGGAAGACCAGCCATTCCCTACCATTGTGAAGGATAGAGGTCAGAAGTAGGTCTGACCTGTAGCTGGAAGAAGTTTAGTTGGACCAAAGAATAACATTTACTTTGTAAATAACCTTTACTCATAAGAACTGAACATGAAAAAAATTGCTTTATTGTCAGTTCAGTTTATTTGGTAATTGATTGTGTACTGCCTTGAGATGCCTGTAGCATAAATCTTTTATGTGCCTTTTCAGAATGTCTTTTAATGTGTCATTATCTCTCCAAGTGTTTTTCATCAGCTCTTCAAGGGAGGAGATGCTAGGTCCACTGGCAGCACCTAGTCTAATCCTCTTCCCTAGAGGCTGGAAAGCCCAGGACACCCTTCAATGTCAGCAGGTAGCTTAGCATAGAAATCCCACCCAGAGGCAGAGAACTGGACTTCATCTCCAGAAGGCCCTTCTAGCCCCAAATTCCCACTTTAACTTCCCTGTGGTTTTTCTTCTACCACTTTCTTCCAAGTGGTAACTCGGACCATGCTAAAGATACATTTAAATGCTTTTATTTGGCCTTGCAGGTTCCTTCCTGTGGCCTGAAATACATAATTGTGTGTATCAGAGAGAGGGAGCTGGTTGGAAGTGCTGGGCATGCTGATAAAGAAGCCTGTGTTCCCCATCGCCCTGAGGCTCTAGGCCCGGGGATTCGGTGGCTTCTCTGTGCTGTATGGACAAGAATTTCAGAAGAATTGCTTCCTGGGTTCAGAACGGCTACTACCCTTGGGCTGGGGCCCCTCTTTGACATCCTAGAACTTGATCCCTTCTGCCACTCGGGTCAAAAATGCAGTTGTGTGGCTCCGGGCTAAACTCTTTCAAACTTAGATAATACAAATCAGACTCCATTACACTGCGTACACCTATCCTGCCCCTGTGCACAGCCATACGTGTTTTGTGTCCAGCTGTTTACTGTCTGGACAGGAAGAAAGAAGTGTTTGGGTTTGACGCCTAAGGGACTCCAGAGAGCCAGTCTGAGTAGTTTAACCAGGCAGCGGGCGACAGTGAAAGAGCAGAGTCTTTGGACTCTTGTACAACTGGGTTCCAATCCCAGCTCTGCTTCTTACGTTGTCATCTTGGGCGATACTGCCTCAGTATTTCCATCTACATACACTAGGGCTTATAGTACTTACCTTCCCATAAGCTTGAGAAAAGCCAGATGAAGCAACTGGCACAAAAGCAAATGTTCTAAGAGGAAGAAATCATTCACAAGAAAGAAACCAAGAAAGTAAATGTCCTCGTAGTGATTAAATCCCACATCTGGTGGGGATGGGGATGTGGCCGCACGAAAGGGGTGATTAGGGAACCTTTCTGGCCTTGACGGGGGATTCTTGCAGGCCAGTTACCACGGACGCCTATCTGAATAATTGTAGCTTCTGTATCTCAAGCACTTCACTTGATGACAGTGTCTCTGAGGCCCAAAGGCTGCTTATCAGACAAGTGTCTTTCTCTTCTTGTTAAGCAAAGAACCGAGCTGACACGAAGGAGGAAAGGCCTCATGCTGATCTCTTGGCTTCGAAGCTCTCATAACTCAGTTTTGCCCAAGTGACTGTTATTCCGTCCGCCTTGTGTCTGTACAACTATTCAGTTATAGGTGAGGGAGGAGGAAGCATAAGGAAGAGGAAGACAGATGCTGGGTTGTGAGCATTGTTCTTCTGGCTGTCGCTGCCATCTGGGAAAGCCTTCTCAGCCCCGGTGCCCTCAGCTCCTCAGCAGCGGGGGCCTCTCATCCAGAGGGCACCAGCCAGCACCTCCCCCAGGGTGCCCAGCGTGGGTTTGGGTGGTCTTGTCATAGAGACGCCGAAGTAACTTTCCTGTGAACTTCAGTGTGAAGATTTCTTGCTTCACGGTGAAGAGGAACCCTCACTGTTCTTAATCTCCTGTTCAGGTTTGTCCTGAATGAACTGGTACAGACAGAGAAAGACTATGTCAAGGATCTGGGGATTGTGGTAGAGGTGAGTACATGGCCCAGGGCGGGTCTGTGGTCACCCAACCAGTGGCATATTGGACCCTACCTGGGCCCTGCGATGTTTTTTTTTGGTTTTGTTTTATTTATTTATTTGTTTATTTATTTATTTTTATTTACTTTTTGGCTGCATTGGGTCTTCGTTGCTGCGCGCGGGCTTTCTCTAGTTGCAGCGAGCGGGGGCTGCTCTTCGTTGCGGTGCGCAGGCTTCTCATTGCAGTGTCTTCTCTTGTTGCAGAGCACGGGCTCTAGGCGTGCGGGCTTCAGTAGTTGTGGCTTGTGGGCTCAGTAGTTGTGGCTTATGGGCTCCAGAGCACAGGCTCAGTAGTTGTGGCACACCAGCTTAGTTGCTCCGCGGCATGTGGGATCTTCCCGGACCAGGGATCGAACCCATGTCCCCTGCATTGGCAGGAGGATTCTTAACCACTGTGCCACCAGGGGAGTCCCGGCCCCATGGTGATTTAACTTGACAGTATGTATTTTACTCTCCCTGGGTATTTGTAGAGATGAAACTAAAAATAGTAGTAGATCAAATAGAATATGTAGGTAAGTTTTTTTCTTTTCCCCTTGAAATATTATAAGAGATTTAGATGAGGGTAGGGCCCCAAATGTTGCAGCCTCTTAGTTAGACCTGAATCCATTTCACCTTGTTTTAGGTGACCAAGTTATTGTCTCCAGAGCTTTTCATTGGTATCTAATCAATATATATACTAGTTATAAATATATATATATATATCACTAACCATAAATATAAGAATATACAGACATATATTCTTCACAGTTATGAGCCACCATGGGCACTAAGCAAGTCAAGCAGGTCACTCTTAGTGAAACCTTGGGGCTTCTATGTTTCCCTAGTTTGCTACCAAGAGGACAAAGAAAAAACCACCAATAAGGCAAGATTGGCAGGTCCACAGTTAAAAGTCAACTTGATAGTAAATAAAACAGCTTTCTCCATAGGAGTTTACTTTAGGGGGATTTAGACACTTGGAGGAAAAAGTCTAAGAAAGTAAATGGATAATTTAGATGCCTTAGAGCCCTGCTGTTAATCATCTTAAACGACAGGATGTGAAATCTAAAAAGTGAATGCCTGATATCTGAATCACCTGCTGGTTCCTTACATTGGGTCTGTAAGCCCCCATCCTATGCAGTCTGCTGATTTAAGGGTTCGTATTTACCTGTCCTGAACCTTGGCTACACAGACTAGCCTGGCATATAGAAGACTTGAATTCTAACTTGTGGAAAGTTATCCTCTTTTCCAAGGTGGGATGGGGGCAGCTAGAGGTGTAGCAGCCTCCGTAAGCAGTCTAGCCTGGAAGTGGAAGCCTTGGGAATCTGCAGACTGAGGTCCAGGGAAGTCAGACATCAGTGGTGTGACTTAGACAAATCACATAATTCCCCATGCACTGGCTTTCTCATCTTTCGATGGGAATAAATGCTGGTACAACCTCAGAACCTGATTTTAAAACTGAGATAAGATTATATATGATAGCACTTTACAGAATCTAAAGTATTCACATATTAAGACTTATTTCTAGGTCAAACACATCTAGTTTTAAGCCTTTAAAGACGTAATTAATTGGATTGGGAGATGGGAGAAGAACAGGCAACTATTTCTTCTTTGTCCTGCTTTCTTACGGGGGCTGGAGACAAAGAAAGGGACCCAGAACTCCACAGAAGTTTTGTCTGTCCCTCTGCACAAGGGTGAAGTCCTGGTTGAGTGCGGAGAAACCACAGAAGCCCTTGCCCTCCTCCTCACACGCAGGGGGGGCTTCCACGGGGCTGCAGGGTGGGCCTCGGCCCAGAAAGCCTCCTCGTGAAAATGCTTTACTCACCATTGCCTCTGCCCCACAGGGCTTCATGAAGAGAATAGAAGAAAAGGGTGTCCCTGAGGACATGCGAGGAAAGGATAAAATCGTGTTTGGAAATATTCACCAGATTTATGATTGGCATAAGGAGTAAGTGCTACGTTGCCCTGAGGATCAGGGGGTCTTGGAATCCAGGACTCTCCTCTCCTCCCCCTGTGTCTGACCTTAGGGGTGGGGTTTGGGGAGGGTCTTGTGTCATTCATCTCACCATTGAGAAATGATACAGTTCTGAAGAATGTGCCTTCCTTCTCTTCTCTCCATCCTTTTATAGTGTTTTCCTGGGTGAACTGGAAAAATGTATCCAGGAGCAAGACAGACTGGCACAGCTCTTTATTAAATATGTGAGTGTTGCCCTGTGGCCCCTCCGCTCCCCCTGCCACCAGGCTCATTTGCATGCATTTTACTATCCCTTCCCTCCTCTGCTCTCCCTTCTCATCCCTCTCTGAGCTGTTGGGGTCTTTTCTCTGGCAGTTTGGAAGATGGGCTCTTGCCCACTGTGTTTACTCTTCTGTCCTTGATATTTAGCCTCCTTGGTGCGTCCCCAGAGCATGGGCCACATCTTTGTCCTTTGTCTCTCCGCCCGTAGACCAGCTTAGCACTCTGAGATGATGGAGCGCGAGGCACAGCTGCCTGAGCGCCTTTCCCTCTGCCTTTGCAGGAGCGGAAGCTGCACATCTACGTGTGGTACTGCCAGAATAAGCCGCGCTCCGAGTACATCGTCGCTGAGTACGACGCCTACTTTGAAGTAAGCTGCTCGGGCTTGGCTGAACCACGCTCAGGCCGGACCGCCCCATTCACAAACACCAGCCGTCATCCGTCCGCGCGCGGCCCCCTCACGGCACTGTCCATCCCTCGGGACAGGCAGGGCTGCCTCAACAGAGCCGTTAGCTTCTTGGCTAAGTTCTCGTCAGCTCCTCCCCGCTTTTAGAGCCCCCGCTGGCAGAACGACTCTGGAACGCAGAGACCGCTGCAGAAGCTCCGGTCCTCCTTCCGTGACCCCGGAGCCCACTGTGCCCACGCCCTTCCTCAGCGGGCCCTGGAGGCTGCTTGCTGCGGACCCTCCTCCCGGAGGTGCTCACAGCACCTTGTACGTAGCCTCCGCTCCCGTCCCTAGAGGCCCGGCAAGCGCCTCAAAGTGTTTGTTCTCCCCCAACCTGGAGGTGTTTATTTTGCTGGAGGAGAGGCAACGCCATCACCTGGAAAGAGCCCTTGCCTGAGTGTTTGCAGATCTGAGTTGAGGGCCCAGCCCGTAGGCTTGTGGTGTCCCAGGGGAAGCCCTTCATTTCTGACTTGGCCGTGGCGTGGGAGAGAGAGCAGACACCCATGCTAGCTTGTCCCTGGGACTGGGGTAAGGACACAGAGTGTGGCAGAGCTTGATAGGTAAGAAGGTGATGGTGAGGTGTGCTTTGTCGTTAATAACAAAATGAGCTATTGCGTAGGCAGTTCTACCCATTGCGTGGTTTGAAGATTCTAAACCTTTATTGGCAAACACCAAGACCTGCCGTCCTTGCCTTTGAACCCCTACCCAGAGCACCCCAATCCTTTGGTTCCTTTTCCCCTAATGTAGCTCCCTTGTGTTCCAGGAGGTGAAACAGGAGATAAATCAAAGGCTGACACTTAGCGACTTCCTTATCAAGCCCATTCAGAGAATAACAAAATATCAGCTGCTCCTCAAGGTAAGAGGGCTGTGAGCCCCGCTCAGGGCCAGAGCAGGGTCTTCATCAGGCTCTGAGTTAGGGAGCAGGTCAGCTCGAGGTTCTGTCTCCACCACACTTTCCCTGTGAACTAGCTGGGGGCATGTGTGGGTTTTTACCTTTTACCTGCTGGTTATTTGTGTCAGCTTTGCCCCTGAATAAATTGCATGCCTGTTGTTCCTTCCTTAAGGTTGGTGGTTATTTGATTTTCTTTTTTCCAAATCACTTTCTTACTTTGTTGCCATCACTGACTGACTTGGTACCTTTAAAAACTAAAAAATAATAAGAGCATAAAATCAGAGTAGAATACACAGAGAAAGAAAAGGAAAGGCAAAGCCCTAGAAACCTTAGATGAGTAAAACCTAAAATTTGATCATTTTTTTACTTTTTAAAATCATTTAGTTTGACTTGTCTTACAGAAATATGAAGCAAATGAGAGATTTGACAGTCCTTTGTCCCTTTCCTTCTTGTCATCATTCCCCTTTTGTCCCTATTCACACACTTTCTCTCCCCTTCACCCCTCCCGCCCTTTTCCCATAGCTTTGAATCTTTGAATATTCCGGGGGTTTTCTCTGTGTGATTACATCCACCATGACTCACAGCTTCATATCTCAGCTACTACAAAGCATTGCCATCCCTGTGGGGAAGGAAAGTCTCCTGGGTGTCATCTTGGTTTTTACGATGCTCCGTTTTTTATAGGGCTCTATTTTCCTAACTGGTTTCACTCTCCCTGCTTCCCCCACTTGCTAGGACTTCCTGAGATACAGCGAGAAGGCTGGTTTGGAGTGTTCTGATATCGAGGTGAGTTTTCTGCTTGTAACGCTGGTGGCTCTTATGGGACAGTATTGGATGTCTGCCCCTAAAGGGGAAAGATTGGCTCTGGGGAATGGAGAGTCCAGGCTGGCTCCTCTCAGACAGCAAGAGCCCCTTGCAAACAGCTGCCCAGCAGGATGTGGAGTGGCAAGTATTAAGGAGCACATTGAACGTTTTTTGAGAATACGGTCCTGGGCCAGACCAGAGCTTAGCCCCGCTCATGTCCTCCTTGTAGCTCCCAGTGACATGTGGTGCGAAAGGGTGGTATCTGAACCCTCTAACATCCTGCAGAGATTGGGTGTTTCATTGTGCAGCTTTATCCATGAATCCAGGTACTATTTGAGGCTGACATATAAATTATTCCATTTTCACTCCCTCCCCCGTCCCTGAGGATTACTCCCTAAGTGAAGTCCTTAGAGACAATGTCACCATGGGGATTATTTTAAGCCAGAGAGGTTACAGACCATTCTAGCAGGTTATTTTAGGTTAAAACCTCTAGTATTTCACAAACGAGGCTAAACTGTTGCTTCGGCAGCCAGGGAGCAACAAAGAGAAAAGAGAAAATGCAAGAAGGAAAGCAAATGGATAAACAGAAGTGGGAAGGTTAGGAAAAGGATGGGCTGGGTAGCATCCTCCCCGCGTGTGGTCGCTGATTCACGTGGAGCCCCTGCACGGATGACCAACACCCCCCAACTTAGAACAGGAAAGCCCTCCCTCCTCTGAAGTGGACAGCAGGGACCAGTGTCCTTTCCTAGGGTCAAGGAGCCCCCAGGAGGCCCCTGGCTTCCAGCATGGAGCTGCCGAGCCCCCTACCCGAGCGCTGCTCCCCGTCCTGACTGCTGTTGTTCTTTCCCACAGAAAGCGGTCGAGTTAATGTGCCTTGTTCCAAAACGCTGCAACGACATGATGAATCTGGGGCGCCTGCAGGGCTTTGAGGTGAGCCCTTAAGAAGGCTTCTTAGCCCTCTCCCTTCAGGGCAGCAGGAGCCCAGGCTTCCCTTTGAAGTCCTGTGCGCGTGTTCTCTGCCTCTCTCACTCACCACGTTTGCCCTTGTGCCCGGGCCCCTCCGGATCACAGGCCTGGAAGGTGCACCTATTTAGGATCTCCAGTGATAGGGCAGTCAGAGGAAGTCAACCAAGCTGCAGTCAGGATTGCAAGGGGCTTGGAAAGACCCCAAATTCTTTATAGCTCTGGACCTGCCAGTGACCTCTTCCCTTTTCTTGCTTGCTTGAGAAATGCCAGGAATGTGAGGGAGAGCAGGACTACGTGATGGGAGTAGAACCAGAGGGAAAATGGAACACTTTTTTTTGGAGAGGGTGGTTCTAGTAAACAGGTCTACATAGTGGCTGGCTTTTTAGTTAAACGAATGTTTAAAGCTCTAAAACATCACAGTGCACATTTCTGTTCTTTGACAAGAAGAATCAAGTCTTGGGAGAAACAGCTAGATGTACCCAGGGTTTGGATTTCAACGAATATGCTAGTGTGCTAGGGCTGCCATAACAAAGTACCACAGACTGGGTGGCTTAAACAGCAGAAATGTTATCATCTCACATTTCCAGAAGTTAGAAGTCCGAGATCAAAGTGTAGGCGAGGGTGGTTCCTTCTGAGTGCTGTGAGGAAAGGGTCTGTCCAGGCCTCCCTCCTTGGCTTGTAGATGGCCGTCTTCATGTTCACATGGCATTCTTCCTGTATCTTCACATCGCCTTCCTTCTGTACATATCTCTGTGTCCAAATTTCCCCTTTTTATAAAGACACTGACCATGTTTGATTAAGGCTCACCATAATGACCTCTCTTTAACTTGATTCCCTTTGTAAAGGCTCTGTCTTTTGATAAGGTTGCATTCTGAGGTGCTGAGGGTTAAGACTTCAACATCCAAATTGGAGAGGGGATTCAATTCAACCCATAACAGTGAACCTTAAAAGAGCAAATTGACTTTCCTGGTTTAAACTTAATAAGTGGCTGTTATTAATTTATATCCAAACTTCTAACTAAACATAATCTGTTTTAAATATTAATACGATAAAACTGGAACTGATGCAGTTATTGACTGGTGCTTAGTTGTTGTTGAGCCCCTTAGAGAAAGATGTGGATCTTCTAATCCTGTTTCCCAGTAATCCTGCAAGATTTCATTATTCATTTTTTTCTCTGGCTAAACTAGAATAAAATAGACATAAGGCAGACTGGCATACAAGTAAAGTTAGGAAATGCTATATTCAGGTTTGGGTTAATGAGTTGGATTCATGATGGTCTTGAGCCAAATTCTTCTGTCCTTTTTGCCCTTGCCTCCCATCCTGGTGTCCCTGTCTGATTTCCACTGATTTGTTGTGACCAGGAACTATGTGGAGGGTCCTTTCTGCTGTTCATTTTTTCACAGGTTCTTGTTCTCCACAGTAGATATGAGGCATTCGAGAAGCAGGGTCATGCAGCAGAAATTCACCCCAAGTTCTCACACAGTGTTTCTTTAGTCATGCTAGATGACGTTTTACCTGTTCCCTTGGAATTATGCCAGATCTGAGCCTATTCTGAACAAAAGTAATTCCTTTTGCTCTTCATCCTTGGTGTCCCTGTGTTTTTCTGAGCAGGAGTCTGACTTGACTTTCTCTTGGTCTCTGGAGGAACTGACCACTGACAGGAGGAACAGCATCTAATGTACCTTCTGACCCAAGTCAGACTTCACAGGAACTGTGTTGTGCATGTTCGTGTGTCCACGGAAGGCCACACACAGGAGGGTGGCATTATTTTCTCTTTTAAAGCGAGCACCACCATCTCCTTTTTTCATCAAGCCCTAGAGAATCTGCTTTGCATTCCTTCAGCTAACTGGGAAGGACCATGAACGCACTTCCATTCCTTCTGAAGTCCGTGGCTTTGGGTCAGGGAGAAGTTAGCCCCTTCCCTTAGATTGTCTCCCTTTTAAATCCTCTAGCTTTCCCTTTGGCATTGACAGGGCTATAACTCATGGGTCAGGCTCTTATGTATTATTAATAGAGCTTTTAGAGCTGGTCACTGGCTTAATATTAACTTTGGACCAGGGTAGAGATAAGCCTGTTTGGCTGCTGACCTTGACAGTAAGGAACCACAATCCGAGCAGAGGGCAGGCGTTTCTCAGGAACATGAAAGGAAAATGGCCTGTGTGTTGGGTAATGTTTGGAACAAGGCATCACATACAGAGAATAGGCCACATTTGCACTAAAGGGCAAAAGTTGTCACCTGAGAGTACAGTTCAGAGGAGGCCCTCTGGCCACTATCTCAGATGCCAGTGTCTTCTTGTTGCAGAACAGTAGAAAAAGCAAGAGCATCCGTGAAGACTTGCTGGATTAGGCCATATTCCCTTTGAAGATGTGACGATGTTTCTGAAAATCTGGTTAGAACTGGCAAACCAGATAGGCTCCACCTCCTACCCTGAGTGTCAAGTGATCTGGCAACTGGAGGCATTGAAATATAGGCACCTGTCGATAGTATCTCAACTGTACCTGCTGATCTGTAGCAGGAGACTAAGACCTCAGAATTTCCCCATCCTGAAATAATAGAAGAAAGGAGCCTGACTCGTCTGATTTTTTTTTTGTGGTCCGGCCTCCATCACTTCCCTTGGCCCCAGGTTGGTTCTAGGTTCATGGCTAGCACCCCAGGTCTTGGCCGCAAGGGCCAGGCAGGCATAACTCTCAGAGCTCCGAGGACAGAAAGGCCACTTCCAGCTCCAGCATCATCTACTTTCTGTTCTCCTTTTAATAAAAAACAAGAAAAGCCAGCATAATTCCCAAACATCTTTTTAGCTAATAATTTTACCTTCCTTCTGTTGTTTTCCTGGAGCTGCTTCTTAGTGGTTCCGCAGCCTTCTTTCCCTTCCCTCCAGGGCCCTGTGTGAATGGGAAGGTGGCCACAGTCTGCCCTAGATGGCTGGGTGGGCCCTGATTCAGTCTCTTACTAGAGCCCGAGGCTTTTGCTGCCAGGTCTGTTGTCCATGTCCCCACAGAGGGAGGTTCTGTGACCTAGAGGATTGTGGTCATCTCCCTGTCTTTCACTTACTTCACCCCAGTCCTTCTTTCCGTCAGGGCACCCTGACGGCTCAGGGCAAGCTGCTGCAGCAGGATACATTCTACGTGATTGAGCTGGATGCCAGCATGCAGTCGCGGACCAAGGAAAGGCGTGTGTTCCTCTTTGAGCAAATTGTCATCTTCAGTGAACTGCTCAGGAAGGGATCCCTCACCCCAGGCTACATGTTCAAAAGGAGCATCAAGGTGAGGATCCAGGCGGGGATGAGAAGGGGCAAGGAGGAGTCACACTGGGGGAGCCACTTCCCTAAGACAGAGACACTGGCACGAGTGAGGGTCCAGAACACTGAAGATCTTTCAGCCTAGTAACCTTCGGGATTGAAGGTTGATTATCTGTGAGAAAAAGTGACAGGCTCGGTGCCAGTCTCTAACATGATCCTGCAGGTTCTCCAAGATCATGTCGTCCACTCAAAGACAGAAACCAAAGTATTTAAGCTATTAGATTCAGGGCACATTTTTGGAAACATTTCCTGAAATACAAACTTTGAGGAACTGTAATATGTTGTTGATTTTTTTAAACTGCTTAGTATGGAAAGGATCACCTTGGTTTCTTCCAGATGAATTACTTGGTCCTGGAGGAGAACGTGGACAATGACCCCTGCAAGTTTGCACTCATGAACAGGGAGACTTCGGAGAGGGTCATCCTGCAAGCCGCCAACGCTGATATCCAGCAGGCCTGGGTGCAGGACATCAATCAAGTCTTAGAAACACAGCGAGACTTCTTAAATGGTGAGTACTGGGTCTGGCTTCTTGCCGGGCCATTTTCAGGGGACCCCACACCTCTGAGCCTCCTTGGGTCTGGGCTCATGGTGAGTTATGAGCCCCGATCACATTTATATGCATTCCAACTTTGTAGTTTTCAGAAACACTTCGTGTAGAATTTTTCTGAACCCGAATACACAAGTGGGCAGATGGGGCATGATGGGGCATGAAGAAATAATCTCTTGCAGCCTTGACATAGAGGATGTGCCTTGTGCCACTATTACCAGCTGGTAATAATTGGGGCAAAAGTCTGAAATGGGCACATCCTCTTTGTCTCGGGGGCCAGCTATCAATGACGTGTATTTTTCCATTTAGTAGCTAATGGCTGGTCATCTCAGAGGTTCTCCAGTGCTATCTAGAGATAACTGGCAGTTTGGCAGATCAGCTCAAATCCCCCCTTTGCTCCCAACAGAGGTGGTTGCTAACTCTAAATTTCAGTAATACCTTGAAACTTCCCAGAACAAACTGTCAATTACACAGAGAATGAAGCTCCCTAGGGACCTGAAGGAGTACCGTATGGCCATATGTGCTCCCATGTTTACGCATACATGTCCACCCTTGGGTGTGTCACCTTTTCTAGTCTAGAATCTGGTCTCTTTCAAATGATGCAAATAGAGCACTTGCTGGGTGTTATCATGGAACTCAATGCTGTGGGGTTGGACCTTGGGCAAGTCATGACGTTTCTCTGGGCCTCAGTTGGCTCTTTTTGTGAAAGACCTACTCTGCAGCACTGGAAGCAGGAAAACATGGCACATCTCCCATAGAGAGTGTCATTCTCTGTGTACTCATCAGTCTGTTCTGGGAAGTTTCAAGGTATTACTGAATTTTAGAGTTAGCAATCGCCTCTGTTGGGAGCAAAGGGGAATTTGAGTTGGTCTGCCAAACCCCAAGTTATCTCTAGATAACACTAGAGAGCCTTGTGAGATTACCAGGTATCAGTCGTACTCGTTAAATCGTAAGGGATTTAACACAGTTGTGTTTATTTTAAAACAAATAAGAAGAGATTATGGAGCAGAATGCCTTGCCTTTTTAAGATAGAACACGAGACTTCAAAGCAATTACACACTTACGGAGAGTATTTGGGGGCCATGCCCCTGGTCCCCCACCTGTAGAACAGTTTGGTGAAAAAAACTAAACTAAGTGATCTCTAGGGTTCTTTCTCATTCTAAAGAGTCTAAAATTAAACACCAGCCCAGTCCTGAGGGATAGTAATGAAAGCTGTATATAGTTCAGTTTTTGAGTATACAACATTGAATTAATGCTTCTATGGATAAAATAATTTTAAGCAAAAACATGTGCATGTATAAAATACATTCATTAAATTGCATTCTATTAGGAATTTCTGATAGATTCTAAGCTGGAATGAGGTTTTTGAGTTCATCAATTCAGGACAAAAGAAAAATAAGGTAGGACAATAAGTTGAAACCGGAAATAATTGAGTAACAATAATGGCTCCCATACATTGAGTCCTTTCTCTGTGCGAGGCACGATGCAAAGCATTTCACATGTGTTACCACACTTAATCCTCACATCAGTGTGGAAAGCTAAGTAATATCATCCTGTACTCTTCAAGTGAGGAAAAGGAGGCTCAGGGAGGTTAAGAAACTGGTCCAAAGTCACAAAAACAGTAGGTGCTAAAACAAGAACTGGAACCCAGAACTGTATAACTTGTATAACTTAAAATTAGGCTCTAACCCCAAAACTGCAGTATAGTTGCTAGTGGTAGGGCACACATTTGTCTATGAGTTCCCCAGCAAACAGAGCAAAAAAACAGGACCAGGTATAAGACACTGTATCCATCAGCCAGATGCAAACCCTATCCGAAGATGCGCAGCTTTCCTGATCCTAAGACCTAAGTTATGCAGATTGAGGCTGGTGGAAGAGCACAGACTTTCTATGCAGCTTATTTAAGAAGACATACTATTTTCAAACACTTTAGCACAGTTATTGCGTATAATCAGGTAATACCCCACTTCCATGAGATGGGTAATGATTCATCAAATCAGTTTGCTACGGCCTGCTTCACAGCTGTCTGCTATCTGCTTCAAACTTAGAGCGGTACTTCTTTGGGCATAGTCAGTTATCCAGACTTGTACATGGTTCCAAGAGACCTTTTGCCTAATTATAGTGAATTATGGAGCTATTAATGAACCAGATTCTCAGTAGGTAAATATTTAATGCTCTCCAGGGAGAAAGGCTGAGGTCTGGCAGCAGCCTGTTCAGCACTTTGACACGCTCAAAAGACAAGGATGTGACAATGGACTGGGGCCAGGCTTTTGCTTGTAGACACACATGCAGGCACCTCAGAGCCAACCTTTCCCTCCTGAGACCTCAAATAGAAAGGAAGTGTGGACTATATGTTGAGTCCTATTAAAGTATATACCTATTACTATGGAAATATCCTTATAATGGAAAGTTCTCTGGACCCCAGCTGTTAACCCAATTAAATATTTGTTGCAGTGAACACTGACAGAAACAGCATAATCGGGCCAGCCTTGAAGTCACTGTTACAGAATTTGACCTGTATGGCTTTTGCCTGGCTGTACCTCTTTAGTACTAAGACCTTGGAGCTTTATCATCTTAAACTCAGGAAAACAAAGCTCACCTCTTTCCTTTCAAAGCAGCTTTCTCCAGAGTTCCACTGACCACCACTTCTCCCAGCTTCCAAACCCAAGTTACCCTGGCTTCTTGCCATCTTTTCCCATCTAGGCTGTGTCAGCCTCAGCTCCCTCTGGAGCACTTGCCGCACCGCACCCCTTCCGCGTTCCCGTGGCTCTGCTCAGGTCCGGCCTCTCCCCTTCACTATCTCGTGGCTCCTAATCAGCCTGGCTGATCCCTCCCCGCACCCGCAGCAAGGTTAATGTTCTTCAGGTGTACTCTGGTGCTAGCACCTGCATTGAAAGCATGAACGTTTACTTAATTCAGTCACTTTTCATGAACTTCAGAATTAAATCCAGACTCATTCACCTGCTTTCCAGATCTTTCACATCATGGCACCTCCAACTTCCCTTACCTGTCTCATCTCCTCTTCCTCCACAGAGACCCATGGCTCTGTGCTCCAGGGAATCTGACTCCATCCTGTTCCCCAGACCCACTTCCCATTTGCTTCCATCCTGAAGAGCCTGCATGTCAGGGCCTGATGGCTGGCAGTTTCTGAAGCTCTTTACTACCACCCTACCCATCCCTGTGTCCACCCACACACACACGTACTATAGAGCCCTCTCTCCCTCCTTTTGCACCATTTCGTTTTTGCATTGTCATCATTTAGACAAAACTAAGAATAGTTCTCGGTAGATTATACATTCTTTAAAAACAGGGCAGTATCTTCCTCACGTATCCTCACTCTGCCTCACACAAAGCCTGTACCTCATAAGCCTCCAAAGCTTATGGGATTTCCCAAGCTGAGAGTAATGGTCTGCTCTTCCCCTGCAGCCCTACAGTCGCCCATTGAATATCAGCGGAAAGAAAGGAACACAGCTGTGATGAGGTCCCAGCCTGCTAGGGTTCCCCAAGCCAGCCCCAGGCCTTACTCCTCCATCCCCGTGGGCTCCGAGAAGCCCCCAAAGGGCTCCAGCTGTAACCCACCTCTGCCACCCCTGAAGATATCTACCTCCAATGGCAGTTCGGGGTTTGACTACCACCAGGCTGGGGACAAGTTTGAGGCCAGCAAGGTAAGTGACAGCCCACTACTGCCAGCCTCACCACTTTGAGGGTACAGCCTCCGGGCTTACTTTATAAAGTAGCATTTTTGTATGCTGATCATTTTAGCAGGAAGAGCCCACTAAATACAGCCTAATCTCAATGATTTCTCTTTCTTCCCCTGCAAGTTGAGTGAGTTAAACCAGTTCCCCACCTCTCCACTACCCTCCTCCCCTGCCGTCCAGATACTCTGTGTTAAAGGGCTGTCGTCATCTGCAGAAACACTATACAAATATGGTAATGTTGGAGTGGCAATTAATGATTTGTAGCAAATAGAGGAGCTGTGGTGTGGATCATCTAAAAGTCGCAACTCTAGGGTTTGACATCTTGAAGAGATTGCCCTTTCTAATGATGAGCCGCTGAAGCGAGTTCACGCCCATTGGCTGAAGCAGCAGGAGGATGTTGCCCATCAGTGTGTGAATGGGGGAAGCTAGCCTTGGATTAGACCAGCCGAGATAATCCACAATTCAAACATCGCCATGGGGAGAGTCATCAATGTAACTGCAGATCCAGTCTACACAGCTGTTTTGACCCCACCAGGTAGTAGGAATGACAATGAATGGGAAAAGTGCTAGATCCCGAGTCAGGCGATCTGGTTTCTATTCCAAATTATGCAACTCAGAACTTTGCGACTTGCCTTGGAACCTCAGCAGTTTACTTAATCTCATCAGGCCTGTTTCCTCTAGAACTCAATGGGTCTATGAATGGGAACATCTGCATTTTTTACCTACATGTTCCCACCTTATAGTTTTATTTTTCTTACCCAAATTATTAGGTGATGTTGATTTTTTTTTTTTTTTTTTGGCCACGCCACACAACTTGCAGAATCTTAGATCCCCGACCAGGGATTGAACCCAGGCCATGGCAGTGAAACCGCCAAGTCCTAACCACTGGACTGCCAGGGAATTCCTAATTTTTTTTTTAATTAACTATTAATGTCTAAGTTCAGTTCTGTGTAAGAGTAACTATACTGACCTATTTTATCACATCAGCTGGAAATTATTTTTTCATCTTAAAAATCCCCTGCCCTTGTGAATAAGTTGAAGTCACATTAACTTACTGAAGAATTTCTGGCTCTCACCATGCTCTATGAGGCAGCCAGGCATCTGTGGAAGTTACAAGTCTGTCGAGAAGCAGCTTCCCTGGTGCAGAGTCATGTGCAAAGGTCATGGAGGCAGGACCCTTCATATTAATGAATACAGGGGGACTGGAGTTCTCTTCCCACAGGAGTTGGGTCAGGGTAGGTCATGGCCTTGCCTTTGAATTGGGCAAATGTCTCATTGTTACTCCTGTCTCAAGGAGGGTCAGAATGTAGAGTAAGACCAATGCTTTTTCAAAAGGAAGAAAAACATGTATCAAAGAGCCTGTGTTCTTTTCTTTGGGGGATGGTGACCACTGACCTGACCTTTGCCCTGACCTCACTCTGCCCAGGTGCTTACGTATCCCTGTGTCTGTGCCACACTCTTCCTTCCATGAGCTGGAGGATGCTGGTGGGAAGATGCATGCTAAGGAGGGACTCCCAGGTGGAAGGCATGTTTATACCTTTACCTAAGGCTGGGCAGTATCTCCACCTTTTCACCCTCAATTATAATATTAATGAGACATTTTCATTATAAATTTTTCATTATAAATAAAATACATTTCAGAGCCCATTTATGAATATAATTCCATTTCTCAAGATAATCTTCTGCCTGCCATTTACCCTGCTGGCGGGAGGGCTGACTTTCAACCACACATTAGGATGCAGAGCAAGCCCATGTGAACCAGCCTTCCTGTGTCTGTGTCCCTCTCGCCCTTGTCTCCTGGCAGAGCGACCTGGGAGGCTGCAATGGGGTCTCATCCATGGCCGTGATCAAAGATTACTATGCACTGAAGGAGAACGAAATCTGTGTGAGCCAAGGTGAGGTGGTCCAGGTCCTTGCCATCAACCAGCAGAACATGTGCCTGGTGTACCAGCCCGCCAGCGACCACTCCCCCGCCGCCGAGGGCTGGGTCCCAGGCAACATCCTGGCACCCCTCACCAAAGCCACGGCAGCCGCAGAAAATAGTGACGGGAGCATCAAGTAAGTGCCTCATTGGCTTCCCCGGGAGAGGAGTATGTGGATTAAAAAAAAATTCAAAACAAAGAACACAAAAATGCAAACACACGGTAGGGAATTACTGCTGCTTATTCTCGACAGTGCCACCAGAACCAAGGTTTGAGTGCTGGAACCCACACGCAGCAGGGGGCAACCGGGCTGGAGCGTTCCAATTTTTTTTTTTTTTTTTTTTTTTTTTTTGGTGGTGGTGGTAACAGTGGTGGTGTTCCTTTCCTTTTCATTTGTAATTTTCTGTTTGTTTTATTTTTTCTTTTCTCCCCCCCTTGTTAAGAAAAGAACCCTACTGAAACCCTAGGTGACAAAAGGCATGCCTCCTGTTGCTCCATTTGACCCACCACAGGATTCACTGGACTGGACTTCTATTTATATTGTATTAAGTTACTGATATATATATATATATTTTTTTTTGATTGACACCAAAAAATTACCTTAGCACAAATGCCAGACCTGTATAGGTCAGAGGCCTGCTGCTTCTCCCAGGAGAGCGGGAACTTTTTGGTTGTCTATGGCAATTCCTCTGTACAGATTGTAACTTTTTTTTTTTTTTGATTTTCCCCCCTCCCCTGTCACTTTAATATATGTTCATGGTCATTTGTAAGATATTTCTTTTCCTTATTTTGGTTGCGAAGACCCTTCCAAACACATTCCTGTATAAAGTATTTTGCACTATTTAAAGAAACCCATATGGATGAAGTCAGGCTGTGCAATATAATGGAGAGTCACAATGTTCATCATTGTACCTGTAATGTAACTAATAATTTTAAATGTACTATTTTAAATATGTAAAATAAATTTTCACCGCGAGCATGTTTTAATGAGGTTAAAGACTAGTTGACCCTTTTTCCTCAGTGCACTATTCTGGGACTTTTAAATGTACAAACGGTTCTTCTTTTTTCTTGAAGAGTTGGTTGAATGCATTGGCAGTTCTTTCCTACACAAGAAGTGCCTTTGTGGCCAGAGGTCCAGCCCTAGCCTTCCCTTCTAAGCAGCCCGTGTGGGTTCTCTCTAACCTCTGAGGTGAGGGATGATGCAGATCGGATGCTGTCCAGCTGGGTGACCTTGAGGTGCTGACGTAAACCAGTGGCTAGTGTAGAAGGCGGTGGGCTGGCTTGCGGCCCCCACTGCTCTCCACGCTGTGTGGTCACCGGCGGCCGGGGTGGAGGAGCTCCCATGAGATATCTGAGTAGCGGCACCGACAGAGCTGCGCCTCCTTGGAGCTTTCGCTCGCCCAGGGACAGAGACTGCTGACCCCACCCTGGCCTTTCTAGGTAACCGCAGGCCCAGCTGGAAATCAGCAGTGGCCCCTACATGGCAACAGGCCTGCTTCATTTTATCCTAAAGACATTTGGTTTCAGTACCTTTTATGAAGCCTTGGATATAAAGGCCCTCAAAGCATTGAGGTTCTTATTAATCAATGGCTTACAGAGCTAGCTAACTCGTAATGAGTTGTGATCTAATTATCCAGGCACTCAGCACTTCTCCCTTGCATCTTTTGGTCACTTTTTCATACCTTCCATGGGAGGACTGGTAGGAAGGGTGTCAGGCTGGGCAGAAGAGAGCAGGTTCAAATACCAATTGGTCATTCGGTTCCTTGTCAGTGGCTCTTGCACAAGGGTTGGTGGGAGTGGAGCAGGGCAATGGACTAAAAGTGGTTGTCACTATTTATCAGTGAAGGACACTCACCGCACCCTCCCCAGGGCTGCTATGACCACAAGGGTCAGAGTTGGTTGTGATGCCTATGGGATAAATGTCACTGATACCCTGTTTCCACATCAGTCCCCAGGCTTGTGGCCAAGAGATGGAAGCTCCCCAAACCATGATGACGCGTTCTTCTGGGAAGAAGGATACGAAATTGAGCGTGTCCTGCCACTTGTACTAGTCTGAGTCTCCTTCTCAGTGTTACTTGTAGCATTTCTAGTTTCTCACCGATCATACTGAATGACCCAGAGGGTTGTGATAAACATAGGAATGCACCCCCATGCTCACGCACACACACACCGTGCCGGCTGCCCTAGGAGTCTTTTCAGCAGGGACCTCCCTGACTCAAGATGTTCTCAGAATGAGCCAGGGACATGGCTTTGGGGGTAAAGATAAGGGATGAAAGTCTGCAGTTAAGAGTGATACTATCTGAGGTTCATTTCGGTGACCGTTCTCACTCAGAAACAGCAGTTGGAGTGAGGAGCTGGTATGCAAGGAATCCCAGGGAGCCTGCCTCTTTAGGAGGTACAAGAGAAGGGCTGGCCAAGAGATTCTTTTTTGCCTTTTGAAGGAGCCGCTTTCCAAAAAAAATTTGAGAACATGACTATTATCGCTCTTTCCTACTCAGAAAGCTGATCGCTAAACCTCCATGCTATTGATAAATATCTTGAGAACACCTTCCCCAGGGCATCCTAAAATCCCTGACATTTATGGAGTCTTGTGGAGGAGATGCTACGCATTTTGGAGCATCTCCCTTCCTCCTAAACCTCATAGGCCTCTCTCTCCCCTCTCTCCCTTAATGATGCTCTTTTCATTGAGCCCTGTCTGCATAGGCCTAAATTTGATACGGAGACACTGAAGAGAAGCCAGCCTCACTTACTCCAGACATGACAAAACTTCATCCAAACTCTGTGACCACACCTGAAACTGATGCTGCCTGCCCAGGGTCCCTGATGCTGTTTGAGACTTGGCTTTTGGTGTCTTTGAGTCCTAACATATGTGGAACTCAAGAGCTCTGCTCTGAGCCTCTCTTTCGGGTCTGTGAAGAAATAGCTCCCAACCCTCTTGTGAGAAGGAAGAAGTTAAGATAGTGTGAAGGGATGTTGCCACCCTCACCTCCCTGAGAGCACGTGTTGGGTCTTCTCCCAACAGGAAAACTCTAGGACCTCTTAGTGGTTGTCAGACAGAGCCTTGTATTCACAAACACTGAGTGATGTGGAGAACATAGACCAAGAAACCCTTCATCCTAAGTCATCCAGATAAATGAGTGGTGCCCACGAGTTTATAAAGTCAAATGCCCTAGAACCTCCTATCTGTACTATGGTGTTTGGGAGTGGCCACAGCCTAAATACAAATAATGAGATGAAAACCTCAAAAGCATCCTTTTGGGTCTTTATATCTGATCCTGGGAAAGTACCAATAGCTTATACACTATAGAATGTACTTCCCTTATCTTTCCTATTTTATCGCCCCCTCCCCACAGTCTTCTCCCATCCATCATACCCTTCAGGAAGGGAATTCCTGAGTCCTATAAGGCCTCATCAGTATATGAAAACTTCCCTCAGTAGAGTTTAATCACTTAGTACTCAGACTTGCCTCAAATGCTACAACCAACCTTGTACATCTATTGGGAGGGGTCAGAGTTCATCCTCACTCATTTCCTGTTGGAGGTGAGATCTGCTGCCAGCCACCACAGGAGCTGGTGTGCAGGTTTGGGGCCTCTGAAGCAGGGGCTTGACTGGAGCGCCTCACCTACTGACTCACCCAAGGGTGGCAAGCCCACCCACCGCCTCACTCTGCCCTGATCTGCCATTTTGATTGGTGCATTTTTTGGTACAACAGGAAGTCATGTTCATGGCATACTCTACGCATGAGAAAGCGGGCGGAAGTGGAGAACACGGGTAAAAATGAAGCCACAGGGCCTCGTAAACCCAAGGATATTCTGGGCAACAAAGTCTCTGTTAAAGTGAGTAAGGTGTTCCGGAGCTGTGTCCGACCTCTCATCTACTCCCACCCTGCAGCATTCTCACGAGGCAACTTGGGTGGATGGGGACCAGAGGGGAAGTAGCTTAGTAGGATTTTGCATGCGAGATCAATTTATTTTTTATTTTTTATTTCTCCTGGCAACTTCGATTCAAATAAGTAAGTATCTCTTTTTTTTTCTTTTATACCTTCCTCCTTATACTGTGCAGATGTTTTATAGCAAAATTATCTGCAGTATTGTTTATTCTCTTAAAAATGCAAGATGCTTGACTCATATTAAAGTACTCAAAGCCACCCATTCAGTATCCTAGGTTTGAAAATACATGCAGGGTAAAGAGATTAGAGATGCTTTCCAAACCTCCAACCCTTTGAAGTCTGAGGTCTGGAATTTAAGGGCTACTGTGTCCTTGGTGAAGTTTCATTTCTTTTCCCCAGAATTCAGATGCCATCACCTTCAGGCCTATGCATGGGCAGAGAAGGGAGGCACATTGATGAAGCCCAAGTTATTGCTTCGTAACAATCCAAATGTTATAGTGAACTCACTGATTCTAAGCTTTGACAGACCCTTGTCCCCCATCTTGAAACGATGTGATCTGTTTTCTTTACATTGGGTGCTCAGAAAAGTCATGGCTCTGGACAATGGAAATTGGACCGCTGATGTTTAATATTGTTATAATGTGTGATTATCTACCCTAGTCTTCCTGAGCAAAATAAGAACAATCAAAACCCATTCTAATGTCCTTCTTGGGGAAAAGAAATTGTACTCTCTCCCTCACCCTCATCTGGGAAGTCCAGCCTCACAGAAGACAACAATTTAAATTCGACAGCACTCATGCTTCATTTGGTTGCTTCCATTGCTATTTCCTGTGAGATGAGCAGCTTACACGATCCCAACCTCCTCTCCCTGAAAAGAGCATGCTGCCGCCCTAGGTGATCCCCACCCCACCTTAGCAGCACCTGGTTTTTCTCTGCCCGATTTCCCATTGTCCATGCTTCTTTCAAGTTCTCCCCACTCTCTAGCCAAAGCTGCCTGTGTTCTAACTGTGTTCTCTTTCTTCCCCCTTCCTCATGCTGCCCATCAAGGAGACGAACAGTTCCGAGGAGTCAGAGTGTGATGATCTTGACCCTAATACTAGCATGGAGGTAGAAGCAGCTATTGTTGTCCTCTTTCCTACAATGACTGTCTTTTTTGATGTGTTCTGTAACAGCGACCTTTCTAAAAGTGACCAGCCAGTCAAGGATACATTGTGATATTAGGGCATCTCTCGGTGTCCCATCCAACTTACAGAAAACAAAACAAAACTTAATTCAGTTTGATTCTGATAGAAAACTTTTCCTAGGTGCATTTTTTAAAACTTCTGGTTCTCTTGAATGCTTGCTTAGTATTTTCTTCTTTGGCAGATTTGGCTTTGTGTAGAAAATATCCAACTTCGTAATTGGAAACTTAGAAAATATTTTTTTCATGGAAAATAGCATTATAAAGAGTGGTTGGTTCCCAGCTAAAGATAAGAACTCATTTGTTTTAGTTTCTCCTTCCTCCCTTTCCCCTCTTTTTTTCTTTCCCCTTTATGTTCTTTTTCTTCTGGGACTTATTCCTCCCTGAAGGCTCCAGTAAAATCATGGAGTAGGTATGGTTTGGGGGGATGACCTAGCCCCTAGTCACTGTGTATAGCTGGCCAATAGCAAATGAGGAGTGACCGCAGCAACTCCAGAAGCCCCCCTTCCCCAGCCCCCAGGGCTCCTGGGCAGTGGCTGTTCCTGCCACGAAGGAAAAGAGCCCTGGGCACCACCTCCCTCCTGTAGGCCTAGCAGAGGCCTCTCTAGAGACAAGAAGGCTGACACCTTGCCCGGGGGCCTTTCTCATACTCCAGGGTTACAAAGATGTGGGAGTGAAACCAGTACCTCCACCAACAAGAACATCCAGTCACCTTCCAGGTCCTTCTAGGCCAGGAACTCTTTGGGGTAATAGAAATAGGACTCTCACATGGCTTGCCACGGAGTGACAAGCATCATAAATTTACAACACCTAGAGAATTGGAGCAAACTTGACTTTCCCTGCCATTTGGCCTTTCAGAGTAAATTGAAATGCTTTTCTCCAAATCTGTACCCACATCCCCGATAATGGATAAAAGTTTAGAGATTTCTTCTGTGCACAAAATACAGAATATTTTTTTTAAAACCTTTTCCTTTTTATAGCCCTATGCTTTTCACTTAACTAGATGGACCTTTATTATTCTAATTTGACCTAATCCCAAAGAAAGCCACCACCATATTATGACAACCACCACAAAACCCAAGGAAGACCATGTGGCTCCAGGAGGGGTAAGTCAGCGGTGGAAGGCACCAGTTGAGTTGAATCAGGCCAGAGACCAGTGGTTGAAAGTGGGAGTTCTGCTAGGATAAAATAGTCCCCTATGGCTGTGGGTGTTGCCATGGAGCGAAATCTGGCAGATGTGGGCCAGGGCAGGGCTCCCCTGTGGGAGGAGGTGGATATGGCATTCATAGCCTAAATGTATCTTAGAGAATGGGGAAGGCGGGGGAAACTTCTGGCTCTGCTTTCCTTGCATTTCGTAGGATAGGCACCAGCTCCTGGGAAGCCCACATCTGTCAGCCTGTAGATGCCTCACGGCACCTGTGTCTCCAGGCCTCAGTATTGCTGGCATGTACTGAAAATGTCATCTGCAAATACATGGAGGGAGAGGGAAAGCCAGGTATCTGTGTTCCACAAGGCAATTTGGGATGTTTTTCAGCTCTGGTGGACTTTCCCACTCTGCTCTTTAAAGGAAGAATTGGGCCCAGGGAGATGTGGGACCAGATGAGCAACATACACTGAGAAGGTTAACTGATGCACTCCGACGCTCCATTCAACATTTAGATAAGCAAAAGCTTGCACGCGCGCATGTCTTAGCCCTGCTTTGTGAATTGCACACGTTTCTAGGGTTCTTATTCAGCCAGGGCTTGCAGCCCTTTGCATGAGCTGTGTGAGATGGGTCCCAGGGAGGTGCTGTGGGTGCATAAGGAAAGGTGTTAGGATGTCAGTGCTGAACAGAAGAAAGCCGAAAACTGTGTCGATGTGTGTCTGAGAAGTTTTCAAATATAATAAGTTGAGGCAGAACTGGAACTCTTGAGGGGGCATGTGGTCGGAAGCTGCAAATATTCTGGTTAACCCAAGGTTTCTGTAGTAAGTGTGCCTGCAGCCCTTGTATATTCCTTATGGATCCTTGTAGGGGTCAGCAAGCTCTTCTGAACTGTGTTGCCATGTTGAAATTAACTCTGAGCACATAAGCAGGTGCTGAGGGGAAGCAGGCATCTTGGCACTGCTAGTATTTTCAGACACGGATAACAAATAAGATATAGAAAGTCAACCTATTCAATATGAACTGAGAATTTTCTCAGGGGGTAGGTAGGTAGCACTTTATTGCAATGTCCATTGTAGAAGAAAATGGCCGGGGGTGCCTACTGAAAAGAGCTAAACCTTAAAGACCTGGTTTGAGAAATAGGTGGGCTGGCCACCTCATAAAGGACTCTTGCTGTTAAACTGATAGCTTTGGGCATCTTTACCAGGCCTAGCTTGGCCCCCAACCTCACTCTTGTCTTTTGAACCTGATGACTGCAATAGGTGTTGTCTCATTGGGAGCATGTCCCTGTGCCCTGCTGAGCTGAACTGCAACTCCTGTGGCCTGTGCTAAGATCCCCTGGGCCTGGTCCCCCAGCTGACACCCCTGCCACATACCCTGTGCACTGCTCAGTGTTAGATCTCCGAATGCTAAGTCCTGCCCTGCTGACTGCCCACCCTTGACCTGATGCCAGCACGTTGATTCCAAGCCTAGCCGTGTGTAGGCTCTTATCTCCTGCCTCTGCATGAATATCACTTCCAAAGCATTCTGATTCTCAATTGGTGGGTTGAAGGGTTCCTTTAAGGAGCAGTTTCCTGGGGTCTTTGCTTACACACCAGCTGCTTGCTCCCCTCAGGGCCGGCGTATGTCCCAACATACTGTTTTAGGGAGATATATAGGCACATCCTTGAAAGCTAATTAAGAGGAAAATAAAGCACCTTGAATCCTAGGAATCTGATTTACAAAGCTTTCCGAGAACACCCAGTTATATAAAAGGAGGCGATTCTGCTCTAATGTGTACATCCTTTTTCTTCCCCTGTAGAGACATGCTCGTGAATATTCTCAAGTACAGACCCACCTCCCACTCCCAGCACCACAAGCCACACCACCAGCTGCTGCAGGACTGGCTCTGGGTCTATGCAATCCCCTCGTGGCCACAACCCCCTTCCCTCCTGCTGATCCGTGGGCACACCTCAGAGGGGACCGTTCTAAAAATGACACGGATCTGTGCACAGTTCAGCCTTCTTCTTTACCCTGCACTGATTACACTTTGGGGGTGGCGGTGGAGGGGGATATTCTATATGAGAGAAATGTCTCTGCACGGAAGAAGAGTCAAATCAGGCTGGAAATCAAACACTAGGCTCTCTTGGGAATGGGTGAATATTAATTCATTTTTTCCAGTAGAGCTTAGACTGCTGATTGCCTTTTATTGACAAGGTAGGCAGGCGTGATGGTGGGCTGGACGCCACATGCCCACCTGCCAGCTTCTCACCCTGCCCTGCCCAGGCTGGAGCCAGGGCTGGAGGCTCAAGGCTCAGAATCCCCCCTCTTAGCTGACACCCATCTCTGAGAAGCATGGATTTTTTCTGAGCTGTACTGGATTTCTCCCAGGACCCAGGCTAGGAAGGTTCCCACATCCGTGCCACGTCTGAAACGTGGTCTGAAGACTGTCGATGCTTGGGTTTTGGCATCTACCCTCCAACCCCAGCACTGCCACTTGCCCGCAGCAGACACTGGAGTAGGAAGGCCTGACCCAGCCTCCCAGTCCCGGGCCTCGGTCTTCAGCCCAGCTTTTATGTCAAGTCCAATTAATTAAATGCATCTTAATTGTTTTGTTAATGCCCAATACCACTTTTAGCAGAGATGGTCAATCCATCAGAGTAAGAGGTTGTCATGATTCCAAAAAGACTGCATCTCTGCCCCAGCCATTTGACGCAGGGCCAGCCTCCCCCACGGCACAGGCTGCGTGCGGCCATGATGCCAGCCCCCAGGTATTTAGCTCCGGGTGGAGGTCGGGGTGCTTGCTGTGTAAGAACCGGCTTGGGATCCGGTGGGAGAGAAGGCACTTGGAAAGGTGAAGCTAATTTGGAAGGAAATTTCCAATTAGGGTAAGACACATAGACTCTCAGAGTTGATGGAAACTTGGAAAACTTTAGTTAACCCTACCCCCTTCATTTATTTACTCTTTATGGTGGTAAAATATACACGACGTAAAATTCACCATTTTTACCTTTTTTAAGTGGCATTAAATGCTTTCACAGTGTTGTGCAGCCGTCACCATTATTCATTCCAGAGCTGTTTCATCATCCCAAACTGAAACTGTAGCCAGTAAACAATAACTCCCCTTTACTCTCCATCCCTCCAGCCCCTTCCAAGACTTTGAGAAGAGGAAACTGAGGCAGAGGAAGTTGTAACTTCCTGTTCTAAAGTGAGCGGGTGTCCTGAAGGCAGTTTCTGGTTTCCCTGGCCCTTGTTCCCCACCCAACACCATCCTGCTCCTCTCTTGGAGCCCCTCCCACCTCCAAGTCCAGGTTGGTTTTAATCTAAAACACAGATTCTGGCAGAAAAGGAGACGTGCCTTCCAGGGCCAATTTTCCTCTGTGAATTTGTTACTTAACTTTCCAGCTCAACAAAGAGGAATATCTTTTCTGCCCATCCCAGCCCTCCAAGGCTGAAGTAGGACTTAGATAAAAATCACACAAAGGCAGTATCACATGGAAAGAACACCGGACGGGAGCCAGAAAACCTGGACTGCAGGCTGGGCCCTGTCAGCTATGAGACCTTGGGCCAGTCAGCCTTTCTGAGCCTCGGGGTTCTCTGTGGGAGGTCGCACAGCTCCTCGGGCACGGGTGTTTATGTAAGGGACATGAGCCCTTTGAGCCTTGTGCAGATCTAAGGTGTGACATCCAAAGACTTTGCTCTCCTGAACGTCTGACTCTGACAACAGTGAGACCCCAACAGGAGAGAAAATAGAAGATTCTGTGCTTTGCCCCAGAAACTTGCTTTGCCGGGGGTGTGGCGGGAATGGCCTGGGTACATTTCCTCCCGAGACCCAGCTGGAGTGTCCACTTCCGGCTCTGGGAAGGGCTTAAGTGGCCAGAGCTGAAATTTTCTTTCCCTCCCCAAACCCACAATTCCCCAGGCCCAGCTTCCACGTCTTCAGAGAGCTAGGCTGCTGCTCCCACCTCAGCTGCCTTGGCGCCTTGTCCCAGATTCGGAGCTTCAAAATAACCTGGCCAGACAGATTGAAGGAAACTTTTACACCCCTAGTCGGGTGACTGACCTCCTGGCATCACCAGTGTTTCTACCGGTGCCTGTTTCTGCATTTTATAAAAAGAATTTTTTTATGAAGAGAACTCTTTGGAGAACAAGTGAAGCATCACACGCCTCTCGTTTTATTTTTACAAAATATTTTCTTTGTAATAGACCTGATAGGTTGGGCCCGGAGACTGACTCTGCTTTGCCTAGCTCTGTTCTAACTCCACATGCAGATTGATTTATATTCTGCCACTGGGAGAAGGATACTAAGCAGACTGGAGCTGGCGTTTCTCCCTCCCGGGAGGTTAATTACAAAATCTTCTACAGCTTTAGTCCGTCTATCATGCTTTCTGTTCCTTCCAACCGCCTGGTGAAATTCGGTTTTCTTACCCTCCTAGAAGAAACAGGTTCAGAAAGGTCATGGTCATACAACCAGGAAAAAGGGCAGGTCTTGACTGTGGTGCTTTGAGATGCCAAACGTGGCAGGTGATAGAAAGTCTGCTCCCCAAGGGAGGCTCAGGTACTTTCCTTAAGGAGGGTCAGGTTCAGGCCCTCCCCTGTTGCATATTTGCTTGTTAGAGGAGAATTTCTTCCTCAACAACTTTTTTAATCCCTTGACAGTTGGGCTAATTATTTGGCCTCACCACACCCCTTTCCCAATGACTCAGGAGTCCAGCCATAAAAGCCAAGAAAGAGGTCCAATTTCAAGGGCCGGAAACGTCTGAATTGGTTTCTCAGACCAGCACAGTCACTCAGCACACCCTCACCCTCGTCTGCAGGCCTAGCCCATTTCATTTAGGTCATACACCAATGAGATTACTAGGTGCCACTGACCCAGGAGAAGTCGCTCTCAGAGCCAGCTATCAGCGGGGCAGAGGTCACCACCTCCGTTGCCCACACCCCGTGCTGTCGAGATCCACCTACTGGCTCACTCAACGTGTTTTCCTAATCAACTCAATATAACAAAAATCAGTTGACACAAGGCATTGCAGCGAGTACTATGGAGGGCCAAAGAATTATGTAAGATCTGGTCCCACCCAGTGCTTACTACCGTCACATGAGGGAGGCAGCTCTGATTAAACGCCTGCGTTATACAGCAGACTTTGAAACTTGCTCTAATGGAGGCATGGAGCCATTCATGTACTCATTCAGTGAATATTTAGATACCCACTCAGGCCCTGGGCTAATAACAGTAGCTACTCTTTATCAGCCTTTCCTATATACCTGGCTCCGTGCTGAGTCCTTTCCTCCCAACAGCACCCTGACATAGGTACTATTATCATTATTTTTGTTTTACAGGTGAGAGAGCACAGAGAGGTTAGTAACTTCCCCAAGGTTGTGTATTCACAGCCTGTCTCCCAGGATGCCTGTGCGCATGGTCATTGGCTTCACACGATGGCAGGGTATGGGTTGGAGGGACTGATAGGATGGAAACAGTCTTGGAAAAGGGTGAAGGGTCAGAAAAGGGCTTGAGCAAAGGCCCAGAGGTATGAGAGTGGCTGGCACATTTTGAGAAGAGACGACGGTCTGGGTAGCTGGGGTTTAGGTATGTGGGAAGAGTGGTGGGAGATAAAGCCTGGCTGGTGCGCTGGTCCCCTGGCTGGCCTCAGGGGACTTGCTAGGAAGCCTGGACTTGGTCCAGTAGACAGCGGGGAGCAGTCGAAGCTTGTTAGGCAGAGTCAGGGTGATTCATTCTGGACGTTAGGAAGATCACTGGCACCTGACTCAGAACAGTGGGGACAGGCAGGCCCGCTGGAGGGCTGTTGCCATCGATCTAATGAAAGGTGGTAAATACCTGACCTTGACGGGTGGGACAGGGAGAGGAATGAGCGCTAGCGAAAGGCAAAGGAGGAGCAGTGGGGGAAGCAGAGATGACAGCGGCTGAGTGCAGCGGGGGATGTCAGGGAAGGAGCATCGGGCGTGGGAGTTCCCACAAATCAAACTTCCACTCTCCCGTGTCCTCGGAACACACTGTAACCTGTCGTGGGTCCACAGACCCTGGGAGGGTGTTTTACTCAATAAAAGAAGCTTAGGGGATAGGGGTATGATCAAGGTCAAATCATTGAGGGAGGAGACCGCAGAACATTCATCTATAAAGACTTTGAATATTCAAAGTCAAGATCTTGGCTTCCAAGTTGCAAACGTGACTTATAGAAGGGAAGTGATAACACCACCGCTGCACCATCCCACCCTGCAACCCCAGTCCCGTCCTGGCAGACTTCTCTGTGGCTGACAGCCCCGGGAGACCAATGCATGCACAGCAGTAAACCCCCTTTCCCTTCCTTTCCCCTCTGCTGTTTTGTGGGACAGGTGATAGATTTTTTTTTCATTATTCTATTAAAGTCATATTTTTATCCTTTTTATTTTTGAGAACACAATAAATGTTCTTTAAGCAAAACACCGAGGAGGAATAGGAGAGGGGTTTGGACTAGAAGTCCCCGTGAAACAATGTGCTCCACACATGGACATTCATAGCTCTACGCAGCAATTAGTGCTTATACATTCTTCCCAGGAACACATGGAACTTTTTATGAAATTTGACCATGTACTACTCATAAAGCAAATCCCATCGAAAATCAAGGAATCAGTATTGTATAGACCAAATTCTCCAACCACAATGCAATTAAGTTAGAAATCAGCAAGAAGATAATTTTTTTTAAACCTCATACATTTGTAAATTTTAAAACAATGCTATTACAATTGGGTCAAAGAAAAAAATGGTTGAAGAAAAATACTTAGAACTAAATGATAATGAAAATACTTGGGAGGTACAGAACTAGTTCAAAGAGAGAATTCTATTGCTGTTCAGGGTTGTGTTGCATTTATGTATTTTTTTTTTACTGCAATTTATTTTATGTCCTCTTAGAGATGAGCAGAGGTAGGAATATTTTCTAAATTTTTAGAGAAATGTTTTCTAAAAACTTAGAAAATCGTGTCTGGTTTGGCCAGATTAGAAACATGAAGGGTTAAACCTCCAAACCAGAAATCATACCTCAATTTTTAGAAAGTGTTTTTCTGGTATCTCTTCATTTTATTGCCAGATCTCATCATCTAAAATCCCTTTCCTTCCTCCTCTGAACACAGATTCGTATGAAACAAGCATAAAGAGAATAGAAGGAAGAGGCAGAAGACAGAAATGTTGTTTTATTCAAGGTAGCTCTGAGTTGAGTTCAGGACATTTGGTTTGAGTTTCGTTTGACCATTTTTATTCCCTCAGCACTCTCGACATGTAGTTTTGAACTGTATTTTGTGACAGGTGATGAGGGATTTAGAAAAAAACAGGTATTTTTCTTCTGGAGTCAGTTGACACCTGCTTTTCTAGGCAGATGGGATTTCACCCTCACTCTCAGGTCTTGAAGTCAGAATCTTAGACACTGAATGGCAAGAAAAATAGACTCCAGATTTCCTCAGAGCTCAGCGTGTTATTCATTGCTGGTTGATTTCGCCTGTGATTCTTTCCTGTTACCTCATTGCCCTGCCGTTTTGAAGAAAAATCAAGAAAACGAATGGAATTCTCTCCGGAAGGAAGAAATTGGGTTGCTGATGGACCGCGTCGCGGTGGTTCTAGGAGGACGCACTACTGCCTGCCGCCCTCTGCTGTTCAAATAAAACCAGGCTTCCCAGCAGTTCTTTCCCACCCGGCCTGTACCAGCCTCCTCCTCCTCCTGTACTTGGGTCTCCCAGAGAGAGCGTGCATTTTGTGTAAATGTCTTCTTCCCTCCACGGCCACTTCCATTTTAGATTCCAGATCTCTCCTCCTGCCCAGCCACCACTTTACATGGCCCCCAGACTGTTTCTAAGGAAGGAAAATGTTAGGATTTAAAAAATAAGTGCATCTTATGATTAACCCTTCGGGTCCCAGACTGATGCCTCAGGTCCCTGCCCACACCACCGGTGATCATAAGACAAGGTGGTCAGGAGACCTAAATTCTAGTCTACTCATTGAGTGGCCTCAGTTAACTTGATTTAACAAATTTTACTTGATCTTTTGCTATGTGCAAGGTGCTATGTTAAGCAACATGACAAACAGTACATAAAACAGATGAACAGGTTACTATCTTCGAAGGGTTCACAGGTCTGGTGGGGCAGTTAACATGCACGGAAGATGTGTTGATAGATGGCGGCACGTGATCAGAGCCATAGGGAGCAGCCTCTGGAAGAGCAGAGAGGAGAGGAAGATCACTGTTGGCTAAATCTCAGACCCTGACTGACCAGCGAGATTCCAGAACAAGTCAAGTTCCAGATTAATGGAAATCGGGAAACACTCCAAGTTCACAGCAAGGCATTTTCTCAACTCTCCTCCCCCAAATTAGGACCCCACTATTTCACATTTTCATTGATTTAACAAATATCAACGGAGCACTTATGTGCTAGGTATTACGCTAGGCTCTGAGGCAATGACAATGAAATGAAACATGGCCCTTGCCTGCACGGGCCTTGTAGTCCATAGGGAGCCATAGGCAAATACAAGATACAGTGTGAGAAGGTTGGCATGACTCTTCTCCAGTCCATACTCTGATTTGCTTCAAAACAGAAAGAGAAAAAACGAGGGAGGAATGTCCTATGGGCATAATCCAGAGTCACAGTTAGAAAAACATTGGTATGAACTTTTTCCAGGCTCTTGGTCCTTACTGGAGGAGTTTGCAGAGGAGGACTGGGTAGAGATGAGATGTAGAGCAAGGATGGAGATTAAAGGTCAGCAGGCAGGCCTTTGACATCGATGACAAAGTCTCGCGATGCTTTTCCTTGAGACCTTGCCTCTGCACTGAGCAATGAGGTGGGAAGAGCTCTGGGGGCCAGTCCCCCGTCACTGTCTCTGTAAGGCTGCACTTACTTCCCTGTCTCCTCTGGAAATGGGAATAAGTAACAGCTGCTCGGCACCTCTTCCCAGGGCTTTGGAGGGGCAAGTGAAGGAGTTTGTGAGTAGTTTATGCCAGCCATGCGAGGTTAAACAAATGAGTGGTGGTATTACCATTGTCAGCAACACCTAGGCCAGCCAAGAGGCAGCGGCATGAAGATGGGTGCCTTCCACAAGCCGCCTCCAGGGAGAGAAGCTGCAGTTAAGCCGTATCAGCAGCCTTTCTCGCCAAAGTCCCCACTAAGGTCTACACGGAAGCTAGGAAGATTTTCTTTCTAAACGGTGCCTGTGTTTAACAATATACTTAACACGGTTGGGGTTGTGACGAGAAAGAGGAATAAGGTAAGAAATTCTCTAAGCAGCCGTTCGGGATGTTTATAAAAGTACTGCCACAGTGCAGGTTTACGAAACCCCACTTAAATTTTTATAACGTAGGAAACTGCCATTTGTCTCTTCCATTTGTCATCTTTCTCCTCTCTGTGTCTCCTGGCATGGACTCGATGTCTTGCTCCCTTGTGGATTCCCATCAAGATGGGAAATACAGGCCATCGAACAAAGCTGGCAGCATTCCCAAATCTTTTTTACCCTGGAGTCCTTATGATTGAGTGGGGGTAGGACGAGGGAGAGGGCAGTGCTCCGTGTTTGCTGGAGGCTGGCTATTGCCATCAGCCAGGCTCCCTCCTGGACACTGTGAGCCATTTAATTCCATCTTTCCCACTAGACCATTGGCCCAGTGAGGGCAGGCCACCACCACCTAACCAAGGGTCAGCTCAGTAAATCTTCGTGAAATAGATTGAGCCCTTCAGTCAAACAACTTTCCAGGTGGGCATTATTGTCCCCAGTTTACAGATAAAACCGAGGCCTCAGGTGCTTGGGAATGTTGTTCAAGGCAAGGGAGTATGTCGGCTTAGGGTCTGGATACTACATACTCTGTCTGCTGCCAGAGTTTACAGTCCCTCCTGCAACCCACACTCTTAAGACCCTCCTCCCTCAGAGGCCATGGATTTTATTGTTGTTTAATCATTTTCCAAAACGTTTGCATTCCATTGTGTTTGAAAATAGACTCTATTCAAATAGTATTATACCCAGGAGTAATTATGTTATAGATCTTTTGGTCCTACTTCCAGATTCTATGTATGAATCAGTCCTAAATTCGTTGGAGAACTGAAATGTGGACATAGGTCAAATACTCATTCAACCAACATGCATTAAATGCGCATTACATGGCAGACCGGGGTCTAGAGGCCTGAGGTACAAAGATGAATAACAAATGGTTCCTGTTTTTGAAGAACTTATGGTCTAATAGCTCTTAAGTGAACCATTTTTTCCTTAAAAAAAAAAATATTACAAAAGTGAGACATACTGACTGCAGGATATTTGGAAAGCCCAGGTAAGAAGAAAAAGAAAAAAAAATCACCAATGTGCATATGTTTTATAAATCCTGAGGTCAGGGCCTATGTCTTAGCATCTCTGTATCCACAAAATCTCACACCAGCCTGAAGAAGCAACGTTTTTTGAATGGGTGGACAGCCACCCTTCATCTCATCACCCTGAGAAAACCACTATTAACATTTAGGAAATATTCCTAGTTTCCTTTTCTTTGACTGTGAAATGACTGGTTCGATGTCATTCTCCCGCCTCACCTAAGTCAGGTGGACCAATTTATGGCCTCCTTAGCACCCCCTACGAGTGATGCTGGACTGCCCACCATGTGTACTGGTAGTTTAGTTAATTTTTCAACTGGAGCAACTCTTTACACGTCTCTGCCTACCATGGCCCAGGGCCTCTTCACATAGAGGCGGTTTCTAAGGTGTGGGAAAAGCAGTCGCTTTTACCAAATGCCCCATGCGTCCTCCACACCCACCCCCAGAAAAGACTCAGGGGCAGGAAGGTCATTTATCTGAGATCAGTTCCCTTGGATGGAGGGGAACTTTCAGCAGCTTTGCTCAACAGGCTGCATGTTGAGTCACCTGAGGCAGCTTTGAAAACTGCTGATCCCAGGGCTTCCCTGGTGGCGCAGTGGTTGAGAGTCTGCCTGCCAATGCAGGGGACACGGGTTCGAGCCCTGGTTTGGGAAGATCCCACATGCCGCGGAGCAACTAGGCCCGTGAGCCACAACTACTGAGCCTGCGCGTCTGGAGCCTGGGCTCCGCAACAAGAGAGGCCGCGATAGTGAGAGGCCCGCGCGCCGCGATGAAGAGTGGCCCCCGCTTGCCACAACTAGAGAAAGCCCTCGCACGGAAACGAAGACCCAACACAGCCAAAAATAAATAAATAAATTTTAAAAATAATAATAAAAAATGTGCAGTGAAAAAAAAACAAAAAACAAAAAAACTGCTGATCCCAACCCCACTTCACACCAATTAAAACAGAATTTCTAGGCATGAGGCCCAGGCACTGGGTTTTTGTGTGTGTTTTTAAAGCCACCTGGGTCAAGGACTGAAAACCGTTGATTTAAAAGCAGGCCAGGCAGTGGTGTGAGTGGCCTTTGGAGACTAGTATAGGGCACTGTGATGGTCAGAGTCTTGAGACACTCAGCCCCGGGACTTGGCGTTGCAAGAGTTTTCTGCAGCCTGCTTCGTGAAAAACCTGGGTGGTAGATGCAGGCAATCGGTTTGCAGAGGGGAACTCAGAGGAGGATATAATATCTTTTTCCAAAGGGCTCGTATGGATGCCTGTGTCAGGTAAAACCACACAGAAGCTAAGTTCACCTATGACTTGGGTAAATTGGGGAGATAAGTGTGACTGCGCCAACAGACGATTTGCAAGGCACATGAGCCTCCTAGCTTCATTATGAAGGAAAGAAGAATTTTGCAAGATAAACTATTAGAGATAAGCCCCTGCAACAATAGGCCTCTTAACAGAGGGAGATGATTAGAATTAGATAATCTTTATTTAAATAGTCATTGAATACTTGTTATTTGTCAAGCATTGTGTGACATACAATATTTCATTTAATCTTCATGATAACACTTTGTACTAGGTATTATTTATCACCATGTTACAGTGAAGGAAAGTGAGGATAGTAAGTTTTTAAAAACGAGGATAAAATCACATTAAGCAAAAGACGTAAGCCCCAGCCTCTCCTACTGGGAAGCCCAGATTTTGTTCACCCCACCCAGCTTTATGACCCAGACTGTAGGATTAGAGGTAATGCAAAAGATAGGAGAAAAACCAAGGCAACATCTTCTCAAGAAGGGGTAATGGCCAGTCGACTGGAAGGTTTTCCCTTCTGTAAGATCCATGGTGTCACAAAGCAGACACTGTAGTGTGCAGAGGGCTCCAGCACGGCCTCTGCCAACCAGCCATGTGACCAGATAGGTCACTAGGGCAGCCCAAGTCTCTGTTTCCTCAACCATGCAGCCAAAAGGGCTGTGCAGTGCTTTCCAAGTTGCCCTGTGGAGGCCTGGGCTACAGGAGCAGTTCGGGGGGCAGGATGGACAGCTGGGACTCCCCTCTTCCCCCTTCAACCAGACAAGCTCTGCATTTAGCTGCTGGAAGGAAACCACTGGGCTGGTTAATATCCATGACTCTTCCAGTTTAATAGATGTCAGTTGCTCTGTTTTTGGAAATTCCCGATGCTGGGAAGAATCAGTGCCATCACGATGCTTGAGTGCATATTGAGGTGGGGGAGAATGGGTTTTTATGCACATGGCAGGGAGCAAGAGCAAGTGAGGGGAGGGAGGGTAACGAGGCCGGCTGTGGCCAGCCCAGCTCTGCAGTCACAGTAAACCTGCCTGCGGCCCGGGCTGCCCAGAGGGAAAGTGAACAGTCAGAGCAGATGGGAAAGTAAACCAGGTGCCCTTGTTGTTACTGCAATAGTGATGCAGTCACAAGCCACAGGAGCTGGGCTCCACGCTTCTCGCCCCAAACTGTACTTTCTTTTTACTCACTAGGATAGAAGTCTCCCATTCTCTTTTAGTAGTTTAGGATTTAAGCAATTTTCTGTTTCTTTGTGTTTTTCAGATCTTAAATCCAAATTTCATCCAAGAAGGTGAGTTAAAAAGTGACAGAATTGAGTACGTGGCGATTGGCTAAATAAATTATGGCAAATCCAGCACTGAGGTAGCACCTTTAAACAACGGTGATACAGTTCTCTACTTACGGACAAGGAAAATGTTTAGGATACACTGTTAGGGTGAAAAAAACCACACCTTGTAATGTGTATAATGGGATCCACTTTTTGTAAGAAAATATGCGTTTATATAAAGTCTAAAAGGATATATACCAGACTGTTCACAGTAACCCCTGTGTGATGTCACCATGGAGCTTTTTTCTTCTCTTTTTTAATCTATATTTCCTAATTTAATCTCAAATAAACATTTATTACTTTAAAAATACTTTTTCACGGGACACAGGTGACTCTACAGAGTTAAGCTGAAGGTTATTTGAATCGTTACACAACATGGGTGGGGAATGAGAGGGTTGTGTTATAAAATAGCTGTTTTATTCTGTCTGTTCTGAATGATGCAAATTTATGTCGATGTTGATTTGACCACAGTGGCGCCAGAATTCCTTGTGCCCTTAGTGGATGTGACCTGCTTGCTTGGGGACACAGTGACACTGCAGTGCAAAGTCTGTGGGCGGCCAAAGCCCACCATCACCTGGAAGGGTCCAGACCAGAACATCCTTGACACTGACAACAGCTCAGCTACGTACACCGTCTCCTCCTGGTAAGCTAACGTCCCCACGCCAGCAACCCCAGCACCTCAGTGCGGTACCCGGAGGCTAAGTCTGGCATGTAGCTCCTGTTCTGGTTACTTGGTCTCTCAAGAGAAGAGCTGCCCTGGAGCCTATCCTAGCACAGAACCTTTGTGCCCCTCGGAAACCTGTGAAACAGTGGTATACTCAATTCCTTCATTAACTAAAGAACAATTTTCTTAGAAGAAACAAAAAATGACTTACTCCAAAGTGTGCAATAGAAAACAGAAAATCCAGCCACAAGCATGCTTCTCACAAAGACTATTTAACAAATTTGGTTGACTGCCTCCCAATTATTCTGTTAATATTTATTGCGGCTAATTAAGAACTTTCTTGCACAGTACTGCTTACAGAGGAAAGCCGTAACAAGCCCTAGATGCTTAAGAAACATTTATGGAAGAAACAACTAGGATCAAGACACTTCATCCTTTAACTTAATGTTTTTGCATGTGAAATGGTGTTCCCAGCAGAGACTCCCCGGCCAGGTCCTGAAATATCAGTGGACCCAGGGAGCTTAGCGTGAGAGTCAGTGCATGGTGAGGCTCATGAAGATCACCAGGTTTTGTCGAGACCAGTGAGTGGGGAGGGAGTGGGGCTGACTGTGACCTCTGCATTTAACCCTTTCAGAGCAGTTCTTCCCCTTGATGTCCTGGACCCCAGGCTGGGACTACTGGGAAAGTTATTTAGTAGAGGAATTTGCCTTTGCTTAAGTCACTTAATTATTTTGAGGGTCCCACATGTAGAATGTGAAATACTTGAACATTTCATTCTCTTTCCATTTTCTTGTACCACTTGTTATTGATTGTGGACTGAAAATGTTTTAGGACCAAGTTGCTAGGTGGCAATGACACTAGTAATATTGGGGACCAGTATTTGCATAGAACTTGATATATTTCAAACCACGTTCTGATTCTTATCCCATTTTACTCCTCTACTAAGCCTCATTTACAACCAACTTAAGAGATGGGCATGGCAAGAATTTTCTTCCTCTGTATGGCATTGGGGAGATGGAGAGGCAAGGTGCTCAGCCAAGTGTGTAAGAAGGTAACAGAACAGGGACTAGACCTTGGTCCTAAGGACTCAGCTCAGCACCCCTTATACTTTTATAGTCACTTTTCTCATTACTGGAGTCTGAAGGGCATCCTTTTCGTGTCCCTAGTGATTCCGGGGAAATCACCCTGAAAATCTGCAATCTGATGCCCCAAGACAGCGGTATTTATACCTGCATAGCAGCAAATGACCACGGCACCACATCAACGTCTGCTACCGTTAAAGTGCAAGGTACAGTCTCTTTGATAGTCAAACATTTTTTGTGCTCTCTTTTTAATATTCATTTTCTAATTCTGGTAAAATACACATAACATAAAATTTACCATCTTAACCAATTTCAGGTGTACAGTTCAGTAGTGTCAAGTACATTCACACTGTTGTGTAATCCATCTCTGGAACTCTTTTCATCTTGCAAAGCTGAAACTCTGCACCCGCTAAACAACGACTCTCCATTCCTCCCCACCCCCGGCTCCTGGCAACCACCATTCTACTTTCTGTCTCTATGAATCTGTGTTAGTCAAACATTTTAACTGGACATTACAAGGGATCCCTGAGACCTGGGAAAGAAGAGGTACATTGTGAAAGTTCCAAAGCAAAGTTCCAGCAAATGGGAACAGAATGAATCTTTGATAAGAGCTGTCCGTGCCCTACTGTACACCTCCTCAAGCCTAGTTCTCTGACCAAGCTTTCTCTTCAGGGTGCAGCATTTAGTCCGAGGAAGAACTTCTGACAACAAGGTATATCTCCCAGCTCTCCCTCGGGCCTAGGGAAAGGTGTGCCACTCGGTGGAGAAGGTCATAGGAAACATTTGAGACACACGTTAGGTGTCAACATTCCCTAGGTGACTTTCAGCCTTGGTGTAAAATGCCAAGTTCTGCAGAAATAGCATTTGACCCTAATTTCTGTCCCCATAGGTGTTCCAGCAGCCCCTAACCGCCCCATTGCCCAGGAGAGAAGCTGCACCTCCGTGATTCTCCGCTGGCTGCCCCCATCCAGCACGGGAAACTGCACTATTTCTGGTTACACTGTGGAGTACAGAGAGGAAGGTGCGCCGTCTCCCCCTGCTCTTCTTTTTCTATCTTCTCTTTCTCGTAAGGAGGGCCTTCAGAGTCATAAAACTATTTGCCTCTATGCCTTTCATCAGCTATTCCTTCTTGTGTCTTCCAACTCAGCACAAAGGCCTCAGTGCTGGGCTACAGCCACCTTTGATCTCAAACACTGAGCAGGGTTTTTTGCCAGAATGATAATGACTCATGGCAGGTTGCAAAGTACCTTCACGTGCACTTCTCTACTTAACCAGCCCGATCACCCAGACAGGGACCATCAGGCCCATTTTATTTTTTTATTTTTTATTTTATTTTATTTATTTATTTTTTAAAACATCTTTATTGAAGTATAATTGCTTTACAATGGTGTGCTAGCTTCTGCTTTACAACAAAGTGAATCAGTTACACATATACATATGTTGCCATATCTCTTCCCTCTTGCATCTCCCTCCCTCCCACCCTCCCTATCCCACCCCTCTAGGTGGTCACAAAGCACCAAGCCATCAGGCCCATTTTACAGATGAGGAGGCTAAAGCTTAAAGAAAGTTAAGAAACACGAGGCTGGGGTTCATAAGAGGCAGAGCTGGCACGAGAACCCAGGTCTCTAGTTTGCCAATCTGTGATCTTTCTCCCAGAGAAGTAACTAGGGTGGCAAAAGCAGAGCTCTACCCCACCTCCACCTCCACCCGCCAACTTTACCCCCAGACAAACTTTAGAGACCACTATATATATATGATGACTTTTCAAATTGTTCAGTTTTTAAATTTGTTACATTTACATGCTAAGAGTGCATACATTTCCTTAGCAGTTAGAAACAGCTATTATCAAGAAGAATTAGTTGAAATGAGAAGCTGCCGGGTAGCTCTAATTGTTAATAACACCTCTCTGAACCGTGGGATGAGTCACACACCTGAATTGAAAGCAACTGTTTGCACCTGGAACCAGAATCCTCTGTTTTACTCTCTGTTACTCTTATTTTAACCCTTCTTTCTTCTCTTAAACAGGCCCTCTGCAGTTATAAAGCTATTTATGTTTGCCTCTTTCTTTAGCTGTTCACTGTGCCTCTCAGTGCAGCACAAAGGTATCGATCGATGCTGAGCTGAGAGACATATCTTTCCAAGCCTGTATTTCCCTTAGCATTATTCAGGTCATAGTTCATAAGATGAACTAAGTTCTCTTGGGAAAGTTATTTAATCATTCTGAGCCTTGGTTTCTTTATCTGTAAAGTGAGATTAATCCTCCCAACCTCAGGATTTCTGAGGATTTAAGTGAGAAGGTTAAATGAGAGAATTATGGGAAGACTCCTTCCGCAGTATTTTACATGTACCTAATGCTCCGTACATGTTCATTTCCTTTCTGTTTCAACTTCCAAATGCGTATTTTCTCTCACTTTGTTATTAATTTACAATATACTTTTCTGGCCTTATTAAAAATGTGCCATGTGTGCTTCTGTAAATTCTGCATGCTCTATGTCTTTTCACTCTCCCATGTGCCCATTTGAAAATGAACAGACTCTACAGGCCAGCTGCTTGCACCGCTCTCAGGGCGTGTTCAGTCTTTTAGGAAATTGAACCCAAACCTGCCACAGTTAGCCCACAGGCTCTCAAGGCCCGAGGCAGTGACCACAACTGTCCCTTGAATGGAATGTGTCACTTTTCCTTTCTTTGTTTGCTGAAGGTCTTTGAAACAATGTGCCTCTGGCTTTTCCTCTTTGCTTCCCCTCGGAAATTGTGCCCTAGGTTCCCAGGCCTGGCAGCAGTCGGTAGCGTCGACCTTGGACACTTACCTTGTCATTGAGGACCTCAGTCCTGGGAGTCCTTATCAGTTCAGAGTCAGTGCCAGTAACCCCTGGGGGATCAGCCTTCCCAGCGAGCCCTCAGAGTTCGTGCGACTTCCAGAATACGGTGAGTCCCAGCCATGCCCAGTACCCCAGGCGACAGAGACAAGACACCTGGCCGACTGTCACATACTCAATGGCACTGGCTGCTCACTGGCATGTCACTGCCCACTGGCAGTGTCAATAGGCCACTGAGCTAGAGGTGACCTGGATTTGCTTGTCGGCTTCTGCCAAGTAGCATTTCAGAGGCCTCACGAAGAGTGTTTCCGTAAAGTACAGGGCTCAAGTTAGAGCTGCCACCCATGTCTACCCTGGGCCTGCTAGGTTCCTGGGCACCTGTGTGTGTCTCCAGGAACCAAGAGGGGCAGGCAGGGGCCGTGAGTCACATGGATGCTACCGACCCTCTTCTGAGACGGGAACACCGAGCCACCTCTTCCCTGGGAACCCCTGATGGCCTAAGTGTACCTCAGCCCCACTCACCAATTTAAAACGGGGAGAGGAAAGCAACCTGCCTGAAGGATTTGAGTCAAAATGAGTATTCCATAGTTTCTCCACCCACAACCTTCCCAGAACGTCTTGTTTCAACATGGATATGTTTTTACGTAGATGTGTTGAATAACTAAGATATGCATTTAACTAGCTGCACATGAGTATTTTACAAACGTGGTTCTTATTTTGCCCCCCTATTCATTATCTCATCAAGCCACCTTGGTCCCTGGGACATTTGGTAAGACGAAACTTGTTAACCTAAAGACATCTCCAACTAGCAAGGTTTTGGGCAGTGCAGGGCAGTGGACTGTGTGTGTTGGGGCAGGGAGAGGAGGTCACTGTAGTTAAAAGACAGTGAACGTGCGTCTTTGGGTTAAGGGCATCCTGGAGTCTCAAGAGGAGCTGTGGACCCTCTAGGGCCCCGGGCTGCAGCCCCGCCCCCGTGGTTAGCTCCGGAAATGTTCCCCAGTCCTCTCCCCACTGCCAGCCCCGCTCAGCTCTGCTCCCAGGGGCCTGTGACTCACTGGGAAACCTTGGCCCCGGTTCTCTATTTCCTGAGAACTCAATATGGGTAAGCCATGTCCAAGCTCAGCCTGGCTGTGCTCTGGGCAGCCTGAGGTGACCGGGGTCAAAAGAGACGTGCTGCAGCCTTGACTACTCTGTTCCCAGGCCACTGCCTAAATCCTGCCCAGGGATGACTGCTGCTTCTGTTTTGCTTCTTTTTGTGAGCCTTGCTCCCCAGCAGTCAACACAGATAGATATTGGTGTGCGTGCTTGTGTGTGTGTGTGTGTGTGTGTGTGTGTGTGTGTAAATCATTGCCAGGGAATTAATGCATCATACAAGGTAATACCACCGAAGATTTTGGGTTAGGCTAAATCACTCAATACACCAGATAAGCTCATTAATTCTGAGAACAAAGGGGTGAGAAAGCAGTTTTTAGAATGTTTTGAGCACGTTCCTTTCCTTTTCTCCTTGGCGGTATAACTCTTCCCCTTTCCTCTCTGCTGCAACCTCCCTACAGCCCTGATTCTCACTGGCTTTTCTAGGCCTTTCAAAGTGTTTTTCTTTCTCCCTTTTAATTTTTTCTAGCAGATTTCTATTTGACAACATCCAGAAGTTACATTTCTGATTGTTCGGAGTTTTCCCTTGGTTTATGGAGATGGTACAGGGAGTCTGACTCTGTCATGTCAGTTTCCCCTTGGATAATATTTTTTTAAGATAACATTTCAGAGAATTGTGGCATTTTCCCACTGAGTTAAGATTCCATATTTAGTCATGAGAATTGCTTTGGGGGTGATGCTGGAGCTTTTCTGTTAACCTTTTCGTTATTCTTATATGGCTTTCTCAATATTATAAATGGATTCTTTCTCTTCCAAAGATGCTGCTGCTGATGGTGCCACCATTTCTTGGAAGGAAAATTTTGATTCAGCTTATACGGAGCTGAATGAAATTGGAAGGTAATAACCCAGTTTTCTGTTCCTTTATTCATGAACACTTAAGAACATCACATGATAATAACGACTTCTTGTTTTGTGTTTCTTTCACTAAGTGCATTTTCTCTATACTAAGAAACAACTAGAATATTTATGTGTATTTTCTATGGTTCTTTTTCTAACTGCTTACATTGAAGTTCTCAGCCTTTCTACTTTTCTAATATAAGAATTTAAGGCTCAGTCTTTTCTTCAAAGTACAATTTTAGCTAAATCCTGAGTTCTGATATGTGGCATTTTCATTATTCAGTTCTACGTATTTTTCCTTCAACTATGATTCTTTTCTTTGACCCAACTGTAGAACTGTTTTAAAATTTCCAAATGTATGAGATTTTTAAAAATTTTCTTCTTACTACTGATTTCTAATTTAATTGCTTTATGGTTGGAGAATTTGGTCTATATGATACTGATTCCTTGATTTTTGTTGGGACTTGCTTTATGAGTAGTATATGGTCAATTTTCATAAGAAGTTCCATGTGTTCTTGAGAAGAATATATAAGCACTAATTGTTGGGTACAGGTCTCTCTCTCTTTTGGTTAGAAAAATGTGTCCTCAAAAATGAAAAGGATAGAAATGTGACTTTTAACAGAATAGTGAAAAATAATGTATCATCTGTCTCACAAAATCGTTGATGGGAAGGTTTTACATGCCTGTGATGTATTGGTCTCCAGGAGGTCTAGGTGAGAGAATGTGGGTAGATCTTACAAGTCACCCACCCTCCTGTGATGTGTAAATAAAAGAGCACTCACTAGCAACCTTAGTTAGCATCATCTCCATCTCTGATTGACGTCTCTCAACGAAGCGTAAAATTTCCTACATGGTTGTGACAGAGGTTGTGGAGAGAGCAAGAATGTTCATTATTCCTATTTCTTAGGCAGGAGTAACAATGTAATTCACTGCCTTTTGTTACAGCTCCTTTCATCAAAAACCAGCTTTAGCTCTACTTTCCTATCTTCTTTGTGTAGCCAAACAGAAAAAAAAAAAAAAAAAAGCCAGTGGAAATTTACATGGTGATGATGATGATGATGATGAAGCTTGTTGAGTAGTATAGTATTCTGGATACCATGCAGCTGGTATACAAAAGTTATTTAAGCTAATCCTTACAACACCATGAAGTAGTGTTTGAGTAGATTTCCAGTAAAGGAAACTCAGGTTCAGGAGGTTAAGTAACTTTCTCAAGATCCCACAACTAGTACGTGTAGAACCAGGATTCAAACCCTGGGCTACCTGACTTTAAGCCTGTGCTTGTTTTACTAATATATGTTGTTTCTCATCATAGCAATTTTTGTCAAAAATAAGTTCTCGTAGTTGAAATCTAGTTTGCTCCATGATATTAAAGTTTGTGAAGCTACATATGACCCCAATAATAAGCAAATCGAATCCCCATCTGGTTCTAAATGAAATTGGTTCCATCACCTGGATGTACCGGTTAATTCCTCCCCAAGGCCTGTATTTGCTGTTGATAGCCATAGGCTAAGGCATGTTTTACCTAGAAGAGATGGACGTTTTGATATTTCTTAAGGGGAAATCAATTTTCTGATCTGTTCAAAGCAATTGATTTTTTTTTAAATTTCATCTCCAGTAACCTGAAGCTTTCCCTCCCCCCCAAGTATAGTCTTCATATTTTTAGAAGATCCTTTAAAATGCTATATATTAACAGAATGGAAATAAAACATATAGATACTTACATGAGATACATAAAAGATATCTGTGCCAGGGCCATGTAAGTGAGTCAGCTTTCTCCATCACACCTAAACATAAAATTCTAGATCTATATGACTATCTTGTTAAAAATAGCTCTCCAGTAATTAAGTATTACAAAAAACAAAAAAGAAATAGCTTCACTCCTATAGCCCATCCACAGAAGCAAAGAGCACTTGAGCATGGCATACTTAACCAGAAATAAACTATATAGGCACCATTGCAGCTTAAAGAAGCCAAAGACTTATCCCTTGGGAATGCTACCTGGTTACCTGTACAGGATCCAAAAAGGTAGCAGTACCAGGTCTCCAGATAAGGATGGCAGGTTGAACACAGGCATCCATTTTCATTCCCTCATGAGACTTCACTGAATCTACAGTAAAGGATTTTTTTTAAGCAGGCACGTAAAGATGAGGACATTGGAAGAAGAGATAGCAAGTATTAGAAGCAGAAAAAGAGGTGAAAGTGACAAATGACTGAGAGACCTGAGAAACTCAATCCAAGTCAGTTGTGGGGTCAAGTGAGAGCCAGTGTAACTTTTGCAGCAGAATTCCCGGAAGGCTCAGGTGCTGGAAGCATCCAGTACCTCTGGAAATATGTGTAAAGAAGATGCTAAAATTGGAAGGGTTGTCTGAACCTTGTGTGAGAAGAAGTTGTGGCTCCAGACCTCCTCCCCAGCTTCAGGTAGCTGTGTGATTGTCTTTCCCAATCAAGGAAAAGACTGGAGATTTATCCCCTGGAAAGGGTGAAACAGAGTGCCTCTGTTCTCAGGGACACCAGCCCAACTGAGGGCAATGGAACCATACTCCAAACAGGGCCACTGTGAGAGTATATAAATGCTAGATTCTGAGGACCCCTGCTCTCCTACCCACCAGGCCTCCAGAGGTGGACAGCCAGGGCTTCACCTTCCAGGCAGAAAGTAGGAGGGCCTTTCTCTGGGGAATCTGACCAGCTCAAGAGGAAAGACTTAAAGATACTGACTTTGGAGTTTCCCCTGACAAAACAGTCCGTTCAGATCACCCTACAGTGAAGGTCGAGTTGACAGGCTCCACCCACACACACAGAGCTTCCAAACAGCTTTTTAATCCCCAGCTTTTAAAATGAGCCAAACTTTGGTGCTGGCCAAGATGGAGTAAGCCCATTGTAGCCTTTCTCTCCCACTGACTACAACTAGAATCCGTGGATGAAATACAGATAGCAACTATCTGAGCATTCTGAAAAGTAAGTAACAGAGAGATTGGGGAGGGAAGTTAACACCTGAAAAAAGACAAGGACAGTGGCAGTGAGTTTTCTGGGTTTTTTTGTTTTGAGGGGTTTTTGGGTTTTTGTTTTTCTCCTGAGCTCTTAGCTTTAACCCAAGGGTGGGCTAAATCAGTGAACTGTGCAGCATGCACAGAGAGCAAAATCTCCAAGAGAAATCCTTCTTTATGGCCAAAAGACAGGAAGAGAGCAGGGAGATTCCTATTTTTTTCCCCTTTCTTCTTTCTCTTACTCTTTTACCCACAAGGGCATTTGTGTGGAAGTGTATGAGGATGCCAGAGGCTAAAACTCTTGACAGAATCCCATATTTCTGGCCAGCGGAACTACAGAAAGTGTCCATTTGAGCTAAAGAATGTGGGAGAAATCTCAGTGAGGAGAGCGCTAAATATTTTTATAAGAATCATATGCAAAGGATTAGGAATAATAATGCTTTGAACATTAACAGTTAACATCATCAATCACACTAGAAGTTAGAAGGCAATAGAATAATTCCTCAAAATTTTTTTCAACCTAGAATTATACCCAGCGAAACTAACAATCAAGTATAAATGTAGAATAAGCATGTTTTAGATATGCAAATCTCAAACAACTTATTTCCCATGCACTCTTTTTCAGAAAAGATTGAAGAATGCATTTTACCACAAAAAGGAAAATAGTCATAGTTTACTAGAGGTTTAACTGTGACCAACACTGACATAGTTGCAATAATGGAAACACTGAATATTGATTACAATATAATTCTCTTGGGGGGACAGGGGATGGGAAAAGTGGTTATGTGATGGGGACAAAGGAAGGAAAGAGACTAAAATCTCATCTTCTATAGTGGGATGTCAACAGATAATAACTAAAACTGAAAAATCAAGAAATAACCATATAAAACATACTATATTTAGAGTCATAGAAGTAAATACCTAAATAATCAGCAAAATATACTGAAGTGATATATTAAACTGCCTCTAGAGGAGGAAAAATGGGGACGGGTGGAGGATGAGACACTATTGCTTTTAATAAGAAACTTTGTTAAAGCTAATTGACTTTTTAAACCATGGGGATGCATAACTTTGATACACACAAAATATATTTTAAAAATTAAGGTAGCAGTACCTTGACATAGCCACTAATTCAGGAGATCTCTCCTCAGCAATCAGTTGTTTTCCTGCATCCAAAGTCCTCTGGAAGGAGGTGACCTATAATAAACAAACAAGAGAGGGCACTGTTAAAACCCAGAATGGCAGTTTATTAATGGATGATGTAAAACAGAACTGCCAGTTTGACCAAATACTTGTTCACTATGCCAAGAATGATGTCTGACATGTAGTAGGCATTTGATTAATATTTGTCTAATACTTGCTTTATTAATTAGGGCTTTCTCTTCTTTGGGGAAAATCTATAGTAAAAAAAAATTATTATTATCAGGAAGTTGCTTGGTGAACACAGAGCCAGGTCAAGGAGTCTGTTGGACAATCTTAGTAGTGGCCATGGTGTCTGATGCATTCGTTTCTGCTAGAGGAGTGGACTGCCCTTTGGACTGCTCATTCCTCTGCTCTTGGGTTAGGGCACCTCATGAACAGGCTTTGGATGATGCTGCCTTGTCACCTCTTTGACCCTCCCTCTCTCTGCTTCCATTGCTGACCAGTTTCTCCATCTATCTCACTCTCTTACTACCTTCCATAGGCCTACAGGTGAGTCTGGGAACCATTCTGTCTATTTCAGCTACAGTTAATTTTGTTAGATATAAAAATGGCATGGTGGTTATATATTTTCAAATGTCCTTGTCAACTAGAGATGCAAACCAAGTATTTATGCAAGAAATAACATGCGGGACTTCCCTGGTGGTCCATTGGCTAAGGCTCCGCGCTCCCAATGCAGGGGGTCTGGGTTCAATCCCTGGTCAGGGAACTAGATCCCACATGCCGCAACTAAGGGTTCTCATGCCGCGACTAAAGATCCCGCATGCCGCAACTAAGACCTGGCGCAGCCAAATAAAAATCAAATAAATAAATATTTAAAAAAAAAAAAAAAAAAAAAAAAAGAAATAACATGCACTTAAAACACTCCAGAAAAAAAAGGGCAGGAGGTGGGAAAAGAATAGATGAAAGGTTGGCAAAATGTTGATAATTGTTGAAGCTGGCTGCTGGGTGCACAGAAGATCTGTTCTACTATTCTCTCTACTTTTGTGTATATTGGAAATTTTCTGTAACAGAAGGATCATAAATATAAAATAAAATGAAAAAATTGCCTCTTTAGAAAATGTTTTGAAATTACCATAAAGCAGAATTCCTCCTTCTTTAACATTGTCACTGTTATATTTTATAGAAATATACTCTGTTCAGAAAAGAAAACTGAACCTGTGGTTGATGTTCAAAATGACAGAAAAATATATTGACTAAAAATATTATTTAGTTTTTTGCATCTCAAAGAACCCTAAAATGCTAAGAAAGGAAAGATGGCTTTTCTGAATGATAACATTATAATTAAAAATACAGAAAAGTAGATTCCTAATAAAATGTTACTGTCTAACCACTTCGGATAAAACTTCTCATATCCTTGAATAAAATGATACCTAATTGATTGAGGAATCTTGGCAAAACACTTTCTCCCTTTTGTTTTCCAGAGGCCGGTTCTCCATAGTAAAGAAGTGCATCCACAAAGCTACTCGCAAAGATGTTGCTGTGAAATTTGTTAGCAAAAAAATGAAGAAAAAAGAGCAGGCTGCCCACGAGGCTGCCCTACTTCAGCACCTGCAGCATCCCCAATACATCACTCTCCATGACACCTATGAGTCCCCCACTTCCTACATCCTGATTTTGGAACTGTAAGTATAGGCATCATCTCTCGAAGGTGGTCCCCAGCTATTTGGGTTAGTTCTTGCCCACAATTAATGGAAATGGCAGTTACATTTCATACAATGTCTTCTAGTTTACAGAGTGTTGTATGTAACATGCACTCTCCCCTCCACTGTATAGAAATGTTATTCCCATTTTATAGATCAGAAAATCAAGGATAAGAAAGATCATTAAAAGTAGCTCCTTAAAACTAGGAAATGGAGAAGCTGGGACTTGAACCCACATCTCTCTCACTCCAGTTTTCATCTTCTTTCTCTTATGGACTCTTGGGCTGGGCAGGAGTTTAGGAAAAGCTTATTGGCAATGGGCTTATTGACAGGGGTGGAGTTGAAATGAAAGAGAGAGGTTTGTGCATCTATCCACTGCCATAGCATCCTCAATCTACCACCCAAGAAATTCCTTTAAGGGTAGACTCTTACCCTCAAAACCTTCCACTCATTCCAGATTTTCTAGGGACTCAGGCAGCCATATACTTGGGGCCACATACTGGGCCCCAGAATAGACCAGTAAGGTCACATCCTTCCCACTTCTTTCCCAAGCTAAGAACAGAGATCGTGCTCTGTGGTTTAGGGAGCTCTTACAGAGGCTAAAGAGAACAATCTTTTCAGAAGTATGGAGCCCTCGTAGAAATGTTGTCTGATTGGTGCTGATGAGGCCCTGCGCCTGGAGAGGAGATAGACATTTACACCGAAGACCAGTGCTGTGTCTGGCTCCACATGAACCTACATTCCGTAGAGAAGCACCTCCGTTTACACCTTTCAACTGTCATTTTAGTCTTGCTCTTGTGTGCTTGTTAGTCTAGGTGTGTGTGGTGGGGGAGGGAGGGGTTCGAAGCAGTAACTTTCTGTAAATTTATTTATGATGAAAAAAAGAAAGCCAAAATGCAAACATCTTAGGCTACATTTTTTAACTGGTTGAAAAGAAACAAGAGGAGACAAAACCATCACTGTTAGTAATTGTAATCCTTTTGTGATACTTAACTTTCTATAGCTGTGTAGTAGCTGGTAAGTTGTCACTTTGTTTTTCTTTTTTTTAATGGATAAAAATAAGTTTAATTTATATGCACATTAACCACTTATTCTGACCTCATGCTTTACTATTTAGTCCAGTTCTTTTTTTTTTTAATTTTTATTGGAGTATAGTTAAGATTGTCACTTTGGATTTCATAAATATATTTACAAACAGCCTTTCAGAGCCTAACCTGTTTGTTAAGAGCTTCCTAACTCAAAAGGTACATTCTGTTGACAGTGAACTATGTTTGTTTACAAGTGACAACATATTGTACTTGAGTTCCAATAAAAGGTATTGTCACTTGTGTACCAACCAAGGTGGTACAGCAGACCCAGAACCTTTGCCTCTTCAGACTTGTCAATTACCATTCTGAGGGAAGGTGTTGACTACCAGGCTGCCACAGAGTAATGGAAAGAAGCTGTTCTTGGCATGGAGAACCTGGGTTCTAATTCCAGCTCTGTGATTTGGGGCAGTGTACTTAGTTTCCTGGGCCTCAGGGTCCTCATCTATGAATTCTGAAGATGTTTCCGCTTCTCAGAGATGTTGCAGGGATTAACTGAGATGAATATTGCATTGAACTAGTTTATCAAACATTTACTGAGCACTCACTATGTGCCACCCACTGTGTAGACCTGGGCCTGGGTGGCAGGAACAAAGATGAAATGTTACAGTTCTTGCCCTTGAGGAGTTAGAAGTCTAATGAGAAAGTCCATAGGTAAATGAATGATTTCAGCATAGTCTGGTAAATGCATATTTTGGAGAGAGTTGTGTGAGAACATAGAGAGGGGCTTGGCTGGACTTGAGGTTCAGGGAAGATTTGTGGAGAGGCAGTACCTGAGCTAAACCCTGGTTATGCCATGACTGTGCGTACCCCTTTGGTGGCCATCCAAATTGGTGGTAGAGCTTTTCTCTACCAGGCAACTGAGGCTCTGATTCCCTAGTCTAGGGAGGGACCTGGGCATCTGCATTGTCTAAGAGCTCTAAGGATGAACTTGGTGGCTGAGACTTTCTGGTCTCAGAGTAGAGCCACTGTTAACTTCTCCCTAAAATGCCCTAAGAAGTTCAGGGGGCTACATCTAACAAGCCCAGTCCTACTCCACTCCATGCTCACCACCCCTATCCCACCCTGGCAGGGTCAGAGGAAGGCAAAGGGGGCCTTCATGGGACCTAGCCTTTGATCCTGTCAAGGAAAGCAGGAGAAGAGAACAAGTTTGTGGGAAGGAACAAGCCAGAGAAGAGAATGGAAACTTGGCAGGGGGATGTCAGCTGTGTTCAAAAGTAGTTTCTGACTCTGGCTCAGGCTCCTCTGCCTGGGCCTTTCCTGGGGATGGGCCTTAATGGCCCAATGCATATTAGAGACCAGCTGCCTGACATCTGGTCACTCCCTGCTAAAGAGGGCCCAGAGCACCTGAAAATAGTTGCCATTTATTGCGCACTTACTATTGCTAACAATTATGCTTAAGTCTCACTTGATCCTTGGACAATCCTCATAATGAAATAGGTATTATTATTGTTGTTGTTGTTACTCTTACTTTAAAGATGAAGAAACCAAAACACAGAGAGTTTAAATGACTTGCTCCAAGCCGCCAACCTGTTAGTGGCAGAACCAGGATTTGAATCCAGGTCTGGCTGGCCCCTTGTACCAGGCTTTCAGATATAGTTTTTAAGATTGGAACGTTGCCCAAGAGGGATGGGATTCAAAAGGGGGGTCAAGAATGCCAAGATCAAACTTTGCCTAGTTTCTATTTTTCCCCAACTAAAAATTAACAAGTAAAAGCTATTTGCAAGACATATATGAGGTTCCTTGAAGCCACCAGATTCCAGTTATTCAGACAATTGCAAGATCTCTCTCTCCCTCCTTTCTCTATTTTGCAATCTAACCTCTCTTAAAGGGGTGTCAGACCTTTTTCCTTGTGAGCAGTTTCAAAAGTTAACGAAACATAATGTGTCTTAAGGTTATACAGATTTCTTCCCTGAAGCATGCATGCATCTATCTATCTATCTATCTATCTATCTATCTATCTTTTTAATATAAGTTCTGAACATTGCACTAACTTTGGGCTCTAACTAAAATACGCATGTGTTGCAACATTGATCTTCATTTATAATAGGGAGTAGGAGAAATGTTAGCAAACTTACAGATTTTTGTGTGTGTTATTTTTCTGTTTTCTTTATAAACATATTTCCTTTGTCTCTTCCTCCCTGTTTTCAGGATGGATGACGGCCGACTCTTAGACTACCTTATGAATCATGATGAGCTGATGGAAGAAAAAGTAGCTTTCTACATACGAGACATCATGGAAGCCCTGCAGTACCTTCACAACTGCAGGGTTGCACATTTGGACATAAAGGTAATAAGAAGTAGCAACCCTAGCAGGGAAATGGTTAAGTCTAACCTGCCAGTCATTACCCTTGAGGGGGGTAAATTCTCATTTTATTTACTTACATTAGAATCCCTATGAATATTAAACACAAAATGGGTTGTCACAATTTAAGTGTGTTATTCGTGAATTAGTGAGAACACTCCAGAGTCACATGACACCTGGGGTTAGAGAAGGTAGGGAGGCTTTAACCACTTTGTCTAACTTTATAGAAGGAATCCACTAAATGTCACCATCTTTTTCAAAAAGAAGCCCCTGTTCTCCAAAATAAATAATTTATTCTTTTCTTGATTTAGTGCAGAAGTAAGGGCTAGTTAAGAAGACATGATTTCCAATGTCAAACAACTTCCCTAAAGCACCATTTAACCTCAGAGTTTAGTTCAGTTTGAACATAGGGAATGTCCCATACACTACAGGCTTTATCAAAGAATGGCAGAACCGTGTCTGAATGGATGGAGTCCTACTGGTAGTCAAAACAGAGAGCTGAACTTGCCTTCTCTTATCCCCGCCTCCTTGGATCTCCGCAGCCTGAAAACCTGCTCATTGACCTTCGGATTCCAGTGCCTCGAGTGAAGCTCATTGACTTAGAGGATGCTGTCCAGATCTCAGGTCACTTCCACATCCACCACCTGCTTGGGAACCCTGAGTTTGCTGCCCCAGAAGTGATCCAAGGCATCCCTGTGTCCCTGGGCACTGATATCTGGAGCATCGGGGTTTTGACATATGTCATGCTGAGCGGGGTCTCCCCCTTCTTGGATGAGAGCAAGGAGGAGACATGTATCAACGTATGCAGGGTGGATTTCAGCTTCCCCCATGAGTACTTCTGTGGCGTGAGCAATGCTGCCAGAGATTTCATCAATGTGATCCTACAGGAAGACTTTCGGAGGCGACCCACGGCAGCCACCTGCCTGCAGCATCCATGGCTGCAGCCCCACAATGGCAGCTACTCCAAAATTCCCCTGGACACCTCCCGCCTGGCATGCTTCATAGAGCGCCGCAAGCACCAGAACGACGTTCGGCCTATTCCCAACGTCAAGAGCTACATTGTCAACCGGGTAAACCAAGGGACGTAGCCATCTCCCAGCCCTTGAGGTTTCACATGGAAGTGCAGTGTGAACCAAAGCAAGACTGAATGTGTCTGTAAATAATTCTGTTCATTATTTCACTCCACGCGGTTTTCTGGACTGAGAGATGTACCTCTTAAACCTCTTCAGTGGTTTTTCAGGGTCTGAGCAGTAGTAAAATCACCCTAAATCCAGGGACTTTTCAGAAGGTCATCCGGAAGGGATACAGATGCAAAGAGTCACGGAAAGTATTCAAAAGAGAGGCAAAGATAAGAAGAATAGCAGCTGTTATGAAATTTTAATTGCGTGTTGCAAAATGAGTGGTTAACTGGGCAAAACTTCAGCTCACTGAAGTGAGTATAAAACGTTTCCGCCTTTGCTGAAATTTTAAGCAAAAAGTTCTATTTAACAGAGATGTCATGTATGTCAACTATACTGGATTAGATTACTTAGATATAGTTTCTTAATAGGATACATGTACACATACAGTAAAATATATCGCATTCAGCTTTCAGAGTTTTATAATATAGAGATATATATGAAATCAATCATAAGTAACTTTTACTCCAGTTAAGACAGTGACTTATTTACTGAAGCATTACGTTGTTTTGACTAAGCACAATTAGATGACAGGTTTTTTAGAGCATTTTATAAATCTTGTATAGAACTCTTTTACCAGAACCTGTGCATTAAGAGAAAGCAATGTTACCCTTTCACAATCTGTGAAGAGAAGATTTTTCTCTCAGTCACAGGTATTTGACTAACCTAGGTTCTGTTCATGAAATGCTACCCCAGATTCACTGGCAGCTCAGAGTTCATCTGGCAGGAAAGCCTGCCAGGAAATAAGTCCAAATACAGTAAGAGGTGTGGGGCTATTTTTTATGTCTACACTTGGTTTGAAATAGGTAACAAATAAAACAGGTTCATACAAAAGTGCAAATAGAAACCTTTCCTACAGTTCCTGTGAACAACATAACAATGCTTTCTGATGTCTTCTGCCGCTGCAGAATGCAGTCCTCTGAAAGCTGGCCTGCTTTATTTCTAACCCCTTATGGAAGTGAAGGGGTGCTTACCAAAAGGAGGCAGCCATATAGGCCTTTTAAAGGCCTGGTCCCAAGTCCTTTCTGAAGCCATGGAATAAAATCTGATACATCACCCTAACAGAGCATTGAGTTTTAACTGTGATTGCAATATCTATCACCACTCAGCCACCAATATTTCCCTGGGCTAAAAGGACTAATTGCACTTTGAGGCCAACGCTGCTTTCTGGTGTATATTCTCTGTACAAGATGATTATGAACTGCCCTTTTTTCCACTGGTGGGAAAAAAAAATTAAACCTGGGCATTTCATGTTTTTTTCTTCCTTTCTTTCTTTCTTTTTTTTTTTATTTTGGTTTTTGGGAAAGAGTTTTTGTTTTTTTATTTGTACATGATCCACCCTTTGTTTCTGAGAATGTGTTTTTTAAATTGCTGTTATGCAAATGATATTTTAAAAATATAACTTAACTGTTTGTCCAAATCAGGTTTAATGGCATCGCTTCTCTCCTGTAGTAGGATTGAGAAAATTAAAATCATGCAGCACAGAAGTGCAAGCAGAAAGTTTATGAAGGATAAATAGAACTACAAACCTATCTTAATGAAGAGGAATGATGGAAACTAAGCCTGAACTTTAATATATAAAAACACTTATTCCCACAGTGGAAATGTAGAATTAAAAATACTCATCATTCTTTTCCATTGGTATCAAAGTCAATTTCCTCATCCACCCTCCACCTCATCCCATCCAAGATTATAGATTAATAAATTAGTAGAAAGTACAAGCAATAAGACTAGATAGCACTTATGTATTTTCAGGATTAACCAAATATGTGGAAACTGACTCTGACTGTATTTGTTTCCTAGTTTTCATATGGCCCTGGGTCATCAAGGCTCCCTTCCTCAGAGCTCTCTCTTGACTAACCCTTCATATTCTTCATTCAAACCCATACGTATATACAAATACTATATGATACAATATTTTGAAATATAAAACATATTTACTAAAAACTCTTTTAGTAAACATGTCTTCATTATAAGATACAACAAAAAAGACGAAAGCCTGGTCCCTAGGGCACATCATGGGATAGACTACAGGCACTGAGGATTCCAAGTATCTGTACAGTATGGCTTGGCAAGTTCTGTTCCATCCACTGTGGATGATGAATAAAGAGCCCCCTGCTGAGCCATTGTGAGTTTTTATGACCATGTAGGAGACAAGCTGAGTTTCTGCTTGAGAAGGACAATGGTGTCCAGACTGCACAGGAGAGCATTAATGAAGTCGTGTTGTCGGGAGGGCAGTTGACAGAGTATTAGGCAGAGCCAAAGCTTTTATAACAGGTTTTACATCAGAGTTGGGATGGTCCAGATGGGAGGTTGTTTGGAATCTCCCCCAAGTACACATGTTGGGGAAGTGAAGAGACAGGAGAGGAGGGACAGAGAAATGAAAAGTAGTATGACTTTGTTAACTGGACACAAAGTACAATCATTAGAGTAGAATGGATTTAATAGAGGCCCCAAAAGAAAGGGTGTATATTTTATATAGTTTGATAACTGAAGAAAACTAACAAGGAGGCATCCTATCTGCAAAGCTCCTGGTCCTTCGCAACAGGGATAAGATGATAGCATTCCTGGTTCAAGAATTCTCCATAGCAAGTTGGAAATAACAAGGAATCCCAGAAGATGGGGTTGGGAAACACACTTTAGGTTGCTCTGTGGGCAACTGTGGTGAGGGATGAAGGATTAGGAACCACTTTCTTGTACCTATTTTGGCAGAGATATTTATTAATAGGATATATGTACACATACAGTATTTGTGGTAGAGAAGAGGGGAGAGACAAGGAAATAGTCCCCTTCTATTATAATTATGGTAGTTCTTGCAATCAAAACTTAACTAGGAATTAGTAAGAGTGAACTTCCAGTTGAAATGGGAAAAATAAATGTTGGTTAAGGTCACAAGTTTCTTGCTTGGCTTATATTCATTGCATAGGGTTTTGGGGGGTTTTGTTTTGTAAGGGTGGGATGCAGAAAGAAGGAAAAGATCAGGGACAACCCACAATAATTTTTCTAATGTATAATACTTTACTTCATCTTTTACATTTGTTTCAAATTAAATAGATTTATATCCACTTACAGCTGAATGTGGGAAAATTTTTAAGAAAAAAATCATAACGTTGGAGGTGTCCTTCAGGTCTCTGACAGCCATAAACACTCTTGGGGGAGTAGAGGAAGCAGAGGAAAAGCTGGCTGCACCGCTTTGTGGTTCACAAGTCTTTATAAATAGTAGTGCCTTTCAGAGGGGAGGATGGGAGATAAAGAAGTTCATTGTATTTAGATTGACTGATACTGCAGCATTTTTTCTTTATTTTAATATATCTTTTAAATGAAACCATCTGAACATAGGGTGAGCCCAGGAATTCTTGAGTTTCAACCTCAGCTATTCCTGATTCGTCCTTTCTTACAGAAAGTCTTTGTTTTTTTCTGCCCCAAATGTCCCCATTGTTAAAATGGGAGTTGGGGGGATGGAGGGAGGAATTAATCTCATAGGAATGTTGGGAAAATACCTTAGTTGGGATGTCTAGAAAATACTTTGATTTTTTTAAAGTGCTACACACTGCCAGTGCTAAGAATTTTATCGATACTAACTTTGAACATTCCAGGATTTCAATATTCATGTCTTTAGATACCATTTGCAAACTCATGAGATTAAATTCTATAAATTAATTTTAATTGGAAGTACTAGGTGCTCTTTGAATGTTATTTGGTCTTAGCCTGTAATTTCAATCATTTAAAAGCTTGTGTACAGAAAAAGGTTAGGGGAGCTGATGAAGTGTTTGTCAATAAACTGTTTTCTCCAGTATATCTTATGGCAGAAGCAAAGAGTGAGATGCCCTCCAAAGCAACCGTGACGCTCTTCTCAAGCTTTATGCTCTAGAAAAATTGACAGAGAAGAGCCCAAACAGCCACTTTCCTCACTGGGTGGGCAGAAGTGAGAATAAAATATTTTCTGATATCACAACTCATTTCTTCAGATTCTCACAGGTATCTATAATGAGGCAAGTTAAATGCACAGGTGTAGAAATGAATTGCACTGTTAGTTTTTGGAGGGAAAACCTTGGATTTTTTTTTTAAGATAATTAGGTGTTTCAGGAGTAGCATATTTGCTTTTCCATAGTCTCCATGATTTAGTGCCCGTGAGTTAGTCATTACTTTTTTCTTGCCCTGTGGAAGAGCATGGAAAGTTAGATTTGTGAGAATATGAGGGAGCAAATATGTTATAAACTAGATGGTGGTTATTTCTGTGTATTAACTAAAACCTTGTCCCATGAATTTGATAGAAGAGGAAATATTTCAAACATAAGGGGTCTCTGTAGTAGGGCAAAAGTGCAAACTCACCACTTCCTTGTTCAGTTTTGAGGAATGTGGGCCTTATTTATTTCTCTCCTGCGTAGCATCTCTGTGGAGTCTGGGTTAGGCAAACATAGCATGTGTGTTTTCAGTGTATTTATTTACACTACAGTTTTTCTTAACTATTTAAAATCTAGGGATCATTTGAAAATGAATGATTAAACCCAGGTTGGAGTTAGGAAAGATAAGGTTTACCAATTCTCCACTAAGAAAAGGGGAGCTACCACATTAATATCCATTTTCTAAAAACTATAAGGTGCTTAGTTGTTTCATTAATTCTAGAGGATTAAAAACGGCTGAAATTTGTCCATAGCATTAGACGTCTTTAATAGAGAATATTATGCATGTGAGAAATCTATACAAAAATAGTAGAACACAAATATCACAGGCCATATTTTCTATGAAAGACATTTCTTCCTCATTTTCAGTACATGTAGAAGTTAGAGGAGAGGAAAAAACAATTACTCTAAGACAAATTTTCATCTTTAAGGGACATTTATGGAAAGACTGAAATTAATACTCATGGGCTATTGTGTTTCCTGTCAGCCTATTTACTGGGAGATTCTAAAATGTGGTCAGATGTAGTTTTTATTCAAGTGATCAAGATTAACTGTTTATTCAGATAAATGTTATTTCAGACAGTGAGGACGGCTGAGAAAATGGAGGGTGGTAGAAAAGAGTGCAAATAACAATTCTCAGAGTTCCAATCCTGAGGCTTAATTTAAGCAAGCGAATTTGCTAGCCCAGGAATAGCTAGTATAATAGTTCCATCAATGCCTGATTTCCATCAAGAAATGAAGCCACATCCTGGAGTGTTATGGGGACTGTTACTGTGATCTCAAAGACTGTGTTTATGAATTTGAAGTTAACAAAACATACATCTTCTCTTACTAACTTAAGCCATATCTGTCATCTCTGTGTTTGATTTTTTTGACCCTGGTGCTTTTACTTCTGTTTCTGCCAAACTGCGGCCTACTCTATGGGGAAGGTGAGTAAAACTAGTAGTTAGGACAAATGTGAAGACTGTGAAAAAACTAAACCTGTTCTTCAGAATGAGATCCTAGTCAGAGAACAGTAGTGATCAAAGTGCAAACTGTTGGAGAATATGGATATATGTACATCTGTACATGTATATAGTGTATAATATGTATGTATATGTTATTGCTCATATGCAGAAATCTATCCAGTTGAAGACAGCCCAGGTGTGTCAATTTTTCTAGTAGAAAACCATCTAGGGCCATTCAAAACCATTAGGGCTGATAGGTAGAGTTAGATTCTACTCACTGGGGAATTATTTGCTGTCTTTTGAAGTCTACAAAGCCAAATGAACAAAGCTTGAAACATAGTGGGACCATCATATAGGTTATTCCTTTTACCTGGAGTCAGAAGGATCTTTATATTTGAATATTTAACAGTTGGTTTGCAAACTTCACTGGCACCTCTTGGTTTTGAGTGACCCCTCCCCACCAAGTCCTTTGAGAGTTTGGGGTGGGCTTCTCTGGCCATTCAGATAAAGGGCCTTATCCATAAGTGGACAGGTTTCCCCATACGGACCATTATGCATATACATATAAGTACGTACTTCCATCAGGCTTGTAACAATTGATTTAAAATCACTCCACAGTATTGATAAATAGCTCTAGATTTTCAAGGTGCAGAAGAATTCCACAGCCTTAATTATTTCGGTGTCTTGCTGGTCTGCCTTAAGTGTATCTTCTGGGTTTTTGGTTGTCTCATTATTTTTAAATTTTTCTGCAGTTGTTCATTTTGTATGCACACAACGTCGTTTTGTAAAGGTAGGTTGTAAATATTTTATTTGTAAGTCAAAATCACTCATGTGTGATGTTGTAAAGTGATGACCTGCTGTCTTGTTATTATTACTACAGTAAATGTTATAAGTTATGGATGAAACTTCAAAATGTACATCTCAAGTTATGCATTCCTATAAATATACTATACTAAAGATATCATTTCTGGTGGTCTTTTGTTTTCTAATTAAAACTTCTGGTAGAAAGAAAAGAGTAATTTTTTTTTGCTCGTCCTCCAAATATATGAAAGCCTTTGACAAGGTGAAAATATTGCGTTATTATTACATAACACATTTTGCCCAGCATTTGGAAAGAAAGCAACAATTTTGTTGCCTGGAGAAGTATTCAAAGGCATTTCTCTATCCAAAAGTGCCAAATAAGCCTCCCTGTGTGTTGTTAACTTCATTCTGATGTTTTATTTGGCAACTTTGTTAGAAAATTGGCAGGCCATTTGGGATGGATCTCACAAGTTTACACAACATATTGTGGACTCCAGGAATCTGGATTGGACTCTGCAAACATGATCAGGCTTTGAAAGAGTCTGTGTCCGCCACCCAAGTGCAAATGAAAGTGATTCATAGTACACTGTCAATTAGCTAGAGTGTGTGAAAACTAATAAAGGAAAATCTCATTTAAAGTGGAGTGAGGAAGCCCTGAAGGAGGAGCTTTCATGCACACACCAGCACATACCACCCTATGCAGCTTATTTTACATCACTGGGCAGGAAGATGCTTACTTAACTTCCCTAGCATGAGGGTGGAAGATGTTCTCCTTGCACACCAACAATGCAGCCAATAAGAAACTGTCACGACCCTGAACTCTTGATTTCCTCCAATGGACTTTCCTTCAAAGCAGCCCCTCCCAACTTCCCGTTTCTCTGTAAAGTAACATTCCTCGCCTTTGTTCTCCAGACTCGCCTATGTTTTGCCATAGTTTCCATGCCTCAAACGCAATTCCTCTGCCATTCCCAAGTAAAACTCATTTTGTTGGTAAACTAACAGGCCATTTTATTCTTAAGGCTGACAAGTATTTGGGATTGAAGTATTTTGATTAGATTATTTTGCACATAGAAGAAAAATGTTTTAACAGTGGGTTTCTATTTCATCAAGATTTTACTGCATGTATTTGAAATGAGAACTGTCAAAAGCATGGGCTCCTTCACACTGGCTGGTCATCTTGCCTTCAGAGAAAACAGACAAACATAAAAGAACATAGAAACATAGAAATGACTTGAGAATCAATTTGATGAGTAACAATCGTGAGACTTATGGTTTTAAAGGTAATTATCCTTAAAGTATTGCCTTCTACCCACAATGGGAATTTCCTCTACTTTAAGGAATTTATTTGTGAATACAAAATACGCTTAGATTTTCAGATTAGCTGGCATGATTATCCTCCTGGATAACCTTGATACCAAGGTATCAATTCATCTTCTTCTGCTCGCCTCCCTCTCTTCTTCATCTGCTATACATGTATTATGTGCCAAGCACTTGTGCTACTCTAATGGGACTAAACCCACGTCCTCCTCCAGATGCAGACGACAGAAGAGGTAATGAACAATTACCTGCTAAGAGCTTTATAGTCCCATGTGCAAATTGCTATGACACTGACATTTGCCAAATGCCATGAAGTTAATAAAAGAATTGAGCAAAGGTCCCCGTCTTCCAGAACTTACACTCTATTTGGAGAAAGGGGAGGGGAGGGGACAGTGGTGTTTAATAACCGGCAAATATATGCTCGCCCAAGAAGTAGAATTAAGAGGACACTGCGCTATAAAAAGTAGGCAGGATTCATACAAATTCTCTTGAGAGTCTTGACTTTATGATCCTGGAGCCAATCTAACTATTGGGGCTTCAAAGTCCAGCGATCTCACCCACAGGCAGCGTCGGGGTAAAGTTCGCTACCACTGCCCGGAACCGGACCTGAAACCCTGGGCCCTCGCTACCTGGCACCCGGAGCCGAGCGGAGCTCGCTCGCCCAGCCGCCGGAAAAAGGGCCGGAAGAGGCGGGATTTCTCAGGTGACGTCACCGGGCGCCGCGGGTAAGCGGCGGTTTGGAGTTCGGAGTGAACTGGGAGAGCGGGACGATGGCGGCCGATGACGCAGCTTTGGAGTCATTGGTAACGGGTCTGTACGACGTGCAGGCTTTCAAGTTTGGGAACTTCGTGCTGAAGAGCGGGCTCTCTTCCCCCGTGTACATCGATCTACGGGGCATCGTGTCTCGACCCCGTATTCTGAGTCAGGTACCTGCCCAGGAAAGGAAAGAAGAGGGTTGGGTGGCGGGGATGGGGACCAGGAGGTGGGGGAGGGGTGACAGGAGTTGGGCTGTGGGTGAGGGCAAAAGAGCTAAGCAGGCGGGTCGACCCTGCTATCGGCCTGGTGGAGTCTGTTTTGCGAAGCCCAGAGACCAGGAACTGTTAGGCTTTTGAGGACCTAGAGGGCAGCCTGCACTGTGACTCGCTTGCTTTGACACGTGCTCTGCAAGAGAGTCGGGGAAACCCAGTTTGGGGCCTTGTCTTGCACAGAAGTACTTGAAGGAGTTCCGCGTATTTAACCTCGTGAAAATGGGACGGCGGGGGGAGGGGAGGAAAAGGTGTGTGGGGGGAGAATTTGGTAGCTGCTTAAATACTTGGAAGGGCTCTTGCTAGGAAAGGGGGATTCGATTTTGCACTGTGTGGCCAGGAGCAAGAATTAAGGCCAGAGGGTGGACATTTCATGGAGGTAGTTTTTTGGTGAATAAAAGGGAAAACCTTTGTACAAATTAGGGTTTTCTAGCACAAGGCTTCTTAAACTCTGAGTAGATATGAATCACCTGGAATTTTGTTAAAATGCGTACTCTGATTGAGTAGACCTGAGGCAGGGTGGGAGGTTATGCATTTCTCACAAGCTGCCAGCAAAAGCTGCAGACCACAGTGTAAGTAGAAGGGTCTAAATGTGCTGTCTAATAGAGTTTCTACTAGCCGGATGTGAATATTGAGCATTATGAATTTTTAAATTTATAGTCACATGCGACTAGTGGCTACCTTATTGGACAGTGCAGATATAGAACCTTTCAGTTATCACAGAAGTTCTATCTAGAAGACTTATGTAAGTTTTCTCCACCACTAAGGGTTTATGTTCGCCCTTTGTGAACCCCACTCTGATGTTATTATGCAAAGGACTGAAGCACTAGTTGATGTGGGTTAGACTATTCTCACCATCCAGAATCTTGCTATGGTGCATCTCATCAGTGCTGAGAAAGTGAATGACCAGGGATCTTCTTTTGAAAAGTAGGTTTATTTTTGAAGAAATCATCAGTTAACAGATGACTAAAAATTATTTTTTGATACTAGATATTGGGGGGTGTGTGTATGTGTCTGTGATTTTTGGTAGTTAACTCAGAAGGAGTTCAAAGTATTGAGAGAGCTAGATACAACAGAACTCCTTTCATGTCTACTTATTTATGCAAATAGGGTTTCTTATTATTTGCACCCCCAAAAAGCAAAAGAACTTACACTGAACTCTGACTTCCTAGTAGTAAGTAATAGTCAACTACAGTAGATACATAAATTAATTGCCAGGATCAGGTACCATTCATCTCACTAAGAAATGCATTTCCAAAATAATCTGTTTTTATGCTTCTATCAAAATTTGCAGATTATGTTTTAATTAATTTTATGCTTATAACAATTGTAATGATAACAGAATTTTTAACACTTAGAGACATGGTCACAGGAAATTTTTTAAATTTACAATTTAAAATTTCAGTTTACATACATTTTTGTTGTGGAGAAGTATCATAGAATGATCAGTAAAAGTTTTTCAAGCATAGATATATATTGCATTAGAATAAAATTTTGTGGAGACAATGGAATGAAAATATGAGTTCAAAAAAATGTAAAATTTTCCAAGTTCATAATTCAGCATTTTCATTTTTTTTTTTTTTTAAGCAGATGTTGAGTGTCAAATCAGTATAGCATTTGGATCCCATTGTATTCACTTAAAGGAGTGATGTAACAGTTCTAGGATAATATGTTAATTTTTTCAGTACTCTAGAAGTTACATTTTTTGCAGCTTAAAAATATTCATAAATTTTTCAAATCTTTAGAAATACAGGAACAAAAAATTTTGAACACCTCTGATCTAGTTCACTAAGTAACTCTGATTTTCTTCTTTTTTTTTTTTAAAGGATTAGATTGTTTCAGAGTAACTTTTTAAAAATTTTTTTAATTAATTAATTTATTTATTTATGGCTGTGTTGGGTCTTCGTTTCTGTGCGAGGGCTTTCTCTAGTTGCGGGAAGTGGGGGCCACTCTTCATCGCGGTGCGCGGGCCTCTCACTATCGCGGCCTCTCTTGTTGCGGAGCACAGGCTCCAGACGCACAGGCTCAGCAATTGTGGCTCACGAGCCTAGTCGCTCCGCGGCATGTGGTATCTTCCCAGACCAGGGCTCGAACCCGTGTCCCCTGCATTGTCAGGCAGATTCTCAACCACTGCGCCACCAGGGAAGCCCTGATTTTCTTCTTAAAATAAGATGGTGTTGGGTGGGAGTATGCATTCTGGCATTAAAATGTGATGATTTATGTAGAAAAGGATATTATCAACTAGTGCTTCACACAGTAGGCTCTGTATTTATGAGACCTTTTTTTTTTAAAAGTCACCTTTCTTTTTTTTAATTAATTAATTAATTTTTGGCTGCGTTGGGTCTTCGTGTTCGGTCTTCGTTGCTGCGCATAGGCTTTCTCTAGTTGCGGCGAGCGGGGGCTACTCTTTGTTGCGGTGCGCGGGCTTCTCGTGGCGGTGGCTTCTCTTTGTTGCGGAACACAGGCTCTAGGCATGTGGGCTTCAGTAGTTGTGGCACGTGGGCTCAGTAGTTGTGGCTCATGGGCTCTAGAGTGCAGTATCAGTAGTTGTGGTGCATGGGCTTAGTTGCTCCACGAACTTGGGATCTTCCTGGACCATGGCTCAAACCCATGTCCCCTGCATTGGCAGACGGATTCTTAACCACTGCACCACCAGGGAAGTCCTATGAAAACTTTAAGAAAACACTTTGGTATATATTCTTCTGTTGATTTTTTTATTGAGATATAATTGACATATAAAATTATATTAGTTTCAGGTGTACAACGTAGTGACTCTATTTGTATATATTGTGTAATGATTGCCACAGCAAGTCTAGTTAACACGTCTGTGTTCATAGTTACAAATTTTTTTTTCTTGTGCTGAGAACTTTTAAGATCTCTCAGTAACCTTCAAATATGCAATACAGTATTAACTATAGTCACCATGCTGTGTATTACATCCCCATGACTTACTTATTTTATAACTGTAAGTTTGTACCTTTTGAATCCCTTCACCCATTTTGCCTACCCACTACTCTCTGCCTCTAGCAGCCACCAATCTGTTCTCTGTATCTATGACTAGTCTTTTTGTTTGTTTTTGTAAGATTCCACATATAAATGAGATCATGAAGTATTTGTCTTTCTCCGTCTCACTTATTTCACTTAACATAATGCCCTTAAAGTCCATCTACGTTGAGCAAATGTCAATGTTTTACAGTTATCATGGCTGAATAATATTCCATTTTGTGTGTGTGTGTGTGTGTACCACATTTTCTTTATCCACTTGTTCATTCATGGTTGTTTTGCAATTTAGGTTGTTTCCATATCTTGGCTATTGTAAATAATGCTGTAGTGAACATGGGGGTGCAGATATCTTTTCAAGACAGTGTTTTCATTTTTTTCAGATAAATATCCAGATGTGGAATTGCTGGATCACGTGCGAGTTCTGTTTTTAATTTTTCGAGGAACCTCCATACTGTTTTCCACAGTGGCTGCACCAATTAACGTTTTCTCCATCAGTGCACAAGGGTTCCATTTTCTTCACATCCTCACCAACACTTATTATTTCTTTGTTTTTAAAATTAATTAATTAATTAATTTTATTCTTGGCTGCATCGGGTCTTAGTTGTGGCATGTGGGATCTTCATTGTGGCGTGTGAGATCTTCATTGCAGCGTGTGGGCTTCTCTCTAGTTGTGGCATGTGGGTTTTCTCCCTAGTTGTTGCTCACGGGCTCCAGAGCATGTGGGCTCTGTAGTTTGCAGCACACAGGCTCAGTAGTTGTGGCACATGGGCTTAGTTGCCCCGTGGCATGTGGGATCTTAGTTCCCCGACCAGGCATCGAATCCGCATCCCCTGCATTAGAAGGCGGATTCTTTACCATTGGACCACCGGGGAGGTCCTTGTACTTACTATTTCTTGCTCTTTTAGATAATAGCCATTTGGAAAGGTGTGAAGTGATATAACATTGTGGTTTTGATGTGCATTTCCCTGATGATTAGTGATATTGAGCATCTTTTCATATGCCTGTTGGCCATTTGTATCGATATGTCTTCTTTGGAAAAATGTCTATTCAGATCTTCTGCCCATTTTTTAATCAGATCTTTTTTTTGTTATTGAGCTGTGTGGGTTCTTTACATATTTTGGATACTAACCCCTTTTTGGACATACAATTTGCAAATAATCTTCTGCAATTCAGAAGGTTACCTTTTTTTGTTACTAATGGCTTCCTTGGCTGTGTGGAAACTTTAGTTTGATGTGGTCTCATTTGTTTATTTTTGCTTTTGTTGCCATTGCCTTTGAAGTTAGATCCAAAGAAATATCACTAAGAGTGATGTCAAGGAGCTTACTACCTATGTTTTATTTTAGGAGTTTTATGGTTTCAGGTCTTACATTCAAATCTACTCCATTTTGAGTTAATTTTTGTGTATGGTGTAATATAGTGGTCCAGTTTCATTCTTTTGCATGTGGCTGTCCAGTTTTACGAACACTATTTTATTGAAGAGACCATCCTTTCCCATTGTGTATTCTTGGCTCCTTTGTCATAAATTAATTGAACGTATGTGCTTGGTTTTATTTTTAGGGTTTATTCTCTATTCTGTTCCATTGATCTATTTGTTTGTTTTTATGCCAGTACCATTCTGTTTATAGTTTGAAGTCAGGGTGTGTGATGCCTCTAGCTTTATTTTTCTTTCTCAAGATCGCTTTGGCTATTTGGGATCTTTTGTGGTACCAAAGAAATTTTAGGGTTGTTTGTTCTATTTCTGTGAAAAGTGTCTTTGGAATTTTGATAGGGATTGCATTGAATCTGCAGATTGCTTTGGATAGTATGGACATTTTTACAATATTAATTCTTCCAATATATGATTATGGAATATCTTCATTTATTTGTGTCATCTCAATTTTGTTCATCAGTGTCTTATAGTTTTTAGTGTACAGGTCTTTGACCTCCTTGGTTAAATTTATTCTTAGGTATTTTGTTCTTTTTGAGGCAATTGTGTATGGCATTGTTTTCTTAATTTCTCTTTCTGATGGTTTGTTGTTAGTGTATAAAAGCACAACAGATTTTTGTATATTGATTTTGTACCTTGCAACTTTACTGAATTTGTTTATTACTTCTAACAGTTTTTTGGTGAACTCTTTATGGTTTTCTAAATGTAAAATCATGTTGTTGCCCACTTAGTTACTTCTTCCTTTCCAGTATGGATGCCTTTTATTTCTTATTCCTGCCTAATTGCTCTGGCTAGGACTTCCAATATTATGTTGAGTAAAAATGGCAAGAATGGGCATCTTTGTCATGTTTCTGATCTTAAGGAAATAGCTTTCAGCTTTTCGCCATTGAGTATGATGATTAGCTGTGGGCCTGTCATATATGGCCTTTATTATCTTGAGGTGCGTTTCATCTCTACCTTTTGTTCAGTCTTTATCATAAATGGTTGTTGAATTTTGTCAAATGCTTTTTCTGTACCTACTGAGATGATCATATGATTTTTATCCTTCGTTTTGTTAATGTGGTGTATCACATTGATTTGTGGATGTTGAACCATCTTTGTATTGCCTGGGATAAATCCCACTTGATCATAGCTTATTGTTCTTGTAATGTATTGTTGAATTTGGTTTGCTAATATTTTGTTGAAGGTTTGTGCCTCTAAATTCATCAGCAGTATTGGCCTGTACTTTTTTTGTTGTGTCCTTATCTGGTTTTGGTATCAGTGTAATGCTGGCCTTGTAAAATGAGTTTGGGAACATTCCCTCCTCTTTAATTTTTTGGAAGAGTTTGAGGAGGATAGGTATTAAATCTTTTTTGAATGTTTGGTAAAATTCAACAATGAAGCCATGTGGTCCTGGACTTTGTTGTTGTGAGTTGTTTTTTCTTGTTTTTTTTGTTTGTTTATTACTGATTCATTCTCCTTACTAGTAATCGGTTTATTCATATTTTCTATTCATGATTCAGTCTTAGAAGAGTGTATGTTTCTAGGAACTTACCTATTTCTTCCAGGTTATTTAATTTGTTGATGTATAGTTGTTCATAGTAATCTCTTATGAGCCTTTGTATTTCTTTGGTATCTGGTGTATGTTCTCTTTCATTTCTGATTTTATTTATTTGAGTGCTCTCTTTTTTTCTTGGTGACTCTAGCTAAAGGTTTATCAATTTTATCTTTTCAAAGACCCAGCTCTTAGTTTCATTATTTTTTTAATTGTTTTTTTAATAGTCTCTATTTCATTTATTTCCACTCTGATCTTTATTATTTCCTTCTTTCTATTAACTTTGGGCTTCATTTGTTCTTTTTGTGCTTTGTTTGGGTATAAAGTTAGGTCGTTTATTTGAGATTTTTCTTATTTCTTGAGGTAGGCCTGTATCATTATAAACTTCCCTTTTATAACTGCTTTTGTGGCATCCAATAGATTTTGGTATGTTTTGCTTTGATTTTCATTTGTCTTAAGGGTTTTTTTGAAATTTCTCCTTTGATTTCTTCATTGACCCACAGGTTGTTCAATAGCATAGTGTTTAATCTTCACATATTTGAGATTTTTCTTGTTTTCTTTCTGTATTTCCAGTTTCATGCCATTGTGGTCAGAAAGATACTTGATATGATTTCAGTCTTAAATTTCTTGAGACTTGTTTTGTGGTCTAGCATATGATATATCTTGGAGAATGTTCCATATACACTTGAGAAGAATGTGTATTCTGCTTTTGGATGGAATGTTCTCTATGCATTTATTAGGTTCATCTGGTCTAGAGTATTCTTGGTTGGAAGTGTTTTCCTTTGAGCACTTTGAATATATCATGCCACTTCCTTCTGGCCTGCAAAGTTTTTGCTGAGAAGTCTGCTGATAGTCTTATGGGGGGGGATTCTCTTGTATATAACAAGTTGTTTTTCTCTTGCCACTTTTAAGATTCTCTCCTTGTCTTCAACTTTTGACATTTTAATTATGTGTCTTGGTTCAGGTTTCTTTGGGTTCATCTTCTTTGGAACACTCTGGACTTCCTGAATCTTCAGGAAATTTTCATTCATTCCTTCCTTTTTTTTTTAAATTGTGTTCCTTTTTTTTTTTTTTAATATTAGAGTATAGTTGATTAACAATGTTGTGTTAGTTTCAGGTGTGCAGCATAGTGATTCAGTTATACATATACATGTATCTATTGTTTTTCAAATTCTTTTCCCATTTAGGTTATTACAGAATATTGAGCATAATTCCCTGTGCTATACAATAGGACCTTGTTGGTTATCTATTTTAAATATAGTAGTGTGTATATGTCAATTCCAAACTCCCAGTTATCCCTCCCTGCCCCCACCACCTTTCCCTTTGATAACCATAAGTTTGTTTTTTAAGTCTAGGAGTCTATTTCTGTTTTGTAAATAAGTTCATTTGTGTCATTTCTTTTTAGATTCCGCATATAAGGGATATCATATGATATTTGTCTTTCTCTGTCTAACTTACTTCACTTAGTGTGATAATCTCCAGGTCCATCCATGTTGCTGCAAATGGCATTATTTCATTCTTTTTAATGGCTGATTAATATTCCATTGTATTTATATACCACATCTTTTTTATCCAGTCATGTATTGATGGGCATTTAGGTTGCTTCCATGTCTTGGATATTGTGAACAGCACGGCAGTGAACATTGGGGTGCATGTATCCTTTTGAACCATGGTTTTTTCCAGTTATCTGCCCAGGAGTGGGATTGTTGGATCATATAGTAGCTCTATTTTTAGTTTTTTAAGGAACATCCATACTGTTCTCCATAGTGGCAGTACCAGTTTGTGTTCCCACCAACAGTGTAGGAGGGTTCCCTTTTCTGCAAGCCCTGTCCAGCATTTATTGTTTGTAAACTTTTTGATGATGGCCATTCTGACTGGTGTGGGTGGTACCTCATTGTAGTTTCGATTTGCATTTCTCTAATACTTAGCGATGTTGAGCATCTTTTCATGTGCCTCTTGGCCATCTGTATGTCTGTCTTCTTTGGAGAAATGTCTATTTAGGTCTTCTGCCCATTTTTTGATTGGGTTGTTTGTTTTTTTGATATGGAGCTGCATGAGCTGTTTGTAAATTTTGGAGATTAATTCACTGCCAGTCTCATCGTTTGCAAATATTTTCTCCCATTCTGTGGGTTGTCTTTTCGTTTTGTTTATGGTTTCCTTTGCTGTGCAAAAGTTTTTAAGTTTAATTAGGTCCCATTTGTTTATTTTTTATTTTATTTCCATTACTCTAGGAAACGGATTGAAAAAGATACTGCTGCAGTTTATTTCAAAGAGTGTCCTGCCTATGTACTCCTCTAAGAGTTTTATAGTATCTGGTCTTACATTTAGGTGTTTAATCCATTTTGAGTTTATTTTTGTATATGGTGTTAAAGAATGTTCTAATATTCTTTTACATAGCTGTCCAGTTTTCCCAGCACCACTTATTGAAGAGACTGTGTTTTCTCCATTTTATAGTCTTGCCTCCTTTGTCATAGATTAATTGACCATAGGTGTATGGGTTTATTTCTGGGCTTTCTATCCTGTTCCACTGATTTATATTTCTGTTTTTGTGCCAGTACCATAGTGTTTTGATGACTGTAGCTTTGTAGTATAATCTGAAGTCAGGGAGCCTGATTCCTCCATCTCTGTTTTTCTTTCTCGAGATTCCTTTGGCTATTTGGGATCTTTTGTGTCTCCATACAAATTAAAAATTTTTCTGTTCTAGTTCTGTGAAAAATGCCATTGGTAGTTTGATAGGGGTTGCATTGAATCTGTAGATTGCCTTGGGTAGTATATCATTTTGACAATATTGAGTCTTCCAATCCAAGAACACGGTATATCTTTCCATCTGTTTGGGTCATCTCTGATTTCTTTCATCAGTGTCTTATAGTTTTCAGAGTCGAGGTCTTTTGTCTCCTCAGGTAAGTTTATTCCTGGGTATTTTATTCTTTTTGATGTGCTGGCAAATGGGATTGTTTCCTTAATTTCTCTTTCTGATCTTCTGTTGTTAGTGTATAGAGATGCAAGAGACTTCTGTGTATTAATTTTGTATCCTGCAACTTTACCAAATTTATTGATGAGCTCTAATAGTTTTCTGGTAGCATCTTTAGGATTTTCTATGTATAGTATCATGCCATCTGCAAACAGTGAGTATTTTATTTCTTCTTTTCCTATTTGGATTCCTTTTATATCTTTTTCTTCTCTGATTGCCATTGTTAGGACTTCCAAAACTGTTGAATGAAAGTGGCAAGAGTGGACATCCTTGTCTCATTCCTGATCTTAGAGAGATGCTTTCACCTTTTCACCATTGAGTATGATAGCTGTAGGTTTGTCATATATGGCTTTTATTATGTTGAGGTATGTTCCCTCTATGCCCACTTTTTGGAGAGTTTTTATCATAAATGGGTTCAGTTTTGTTAAAAAGCTTTTTCTGCATCTATTGAGATGATCATGTGATTTTTTTTTTCTTTGATTTGTTGATGTGGTATATCATGCTGATTGACTTATGGATACTGAAAAATCTTTGCATCCCTGGGATAAATCCCACTTGATCGTGGCGTATGATCCTTTTAATGTATTGTTGGATTTAGTTTGCTAGTATTTTGTTGAGGAGTTTTGCATATATGTCCTTCAGTGATATTGGCCTGTAATTTTCTTTTTTTGTGGTATCTTTGTCTGATTTTGGTAACAGGGTGATCGTGGCCTCATAGAATGCGCTTGGGAGTGTTCCTTCCTCTGCAATTTTTTGGAAGAGTTTCAGAAGGATAGGTGTTAAGTCTTCTTTAAATTTGATAGAATTCTACTGTGAAGCCATGTCGTCGTGGACTTTTGTTCGTTGGGAGGTTTTTCTGTTTCTTTATTTATTTATTTATTTTTGGCTGCATTGGGTCTTCGTCGCTGTGCGTGGGCTTTCTGTAGTTGTGGCAAGTGGGGGCTACTCTTTGTTGCGGTGCACGGGCTTCTCATTGCAGTGGCTTCTTTTGTTGCAGAGCACAGGCTCTAGGCATGCGGGCTTCAGTAGTTGTGGCACGCGGGCTCAGCAGTTGTAGCTCCTGGGTCTAGAGTGCAGGTTCAGTAGTTGTGGTGCACAGGCTTAGTTGCTCTGCAGCATGTGGGATCTTCCTGGACCAGGGATCAAACCTGTGTCCCTTGCATTTGCAGGTGGATTCTTAACCACTCTGCCACCAGGGCAGTCCCTGCTGGGAGTTTTTTAATCACAGTTTCAATTTCAGTACTTGTGATTTGTCTGTTCATATTTTCTATTTCTTCCTGGTTCAGTCTTCGGAGAGTGTACCTTTTTAAGAATTTGTCCATTTCATCTAGGTTGTCCATTTTATTGGCATATAGTTGCTTGTAGTAGTCTCCTGTGGTCGTTTGTATTTCTGTGGTATCCGTTGTAATTTTTTCTTTTTTTATTTCTAAGTTTATTGATTTGAGCCCACTCCCTTTTTCTTGATGAGTCTTTCTAAAGGTTTATCCGTTTTGTTTATCTTTTCAAAGAACGGGATTTTAATTTCTTTCATCTTTTCTATTGTTTTCTTCATCTCTGTTTCATTTATTTCTGCTCTGATCTTTGTGACTTCTTTACTTCTACTAATTTTGGGTTTTGTTTGTTCATCTTTCTGTAGTTGCTTTAGGTGTAAGGTTAGGTCGTTTATTTGAGATGTTTGTTTCCTGAGGTAAGATTGTATTACTATAAATTTCTCTCTTAGAACTCTTTTGCTGCATCCCATAGATTTTGGATTGTCATGCTTTCGTTTTCACTTCTCTAGTTAATTTTTGATTTCCTCTTTGATTTTTTTCAATGATCCATTGGTTGTTTAGTACCATATTGTTTAGCCTCCACTTGTTTCCGTTTTTTACAGTTTTTTTTCTTGTTGATTTCTAATCTCATAGTGTTGTGATCAGAAAAGATGCTTGATATGATTTCAGTTTTCTTAAACTTACTGAGGCTTGCTTTGTGGCCCAGCATGTGATGAATCCTGGAGAATGTTCTCTGTGCAGTTGGGAAGAATGTGTAGTCTGCTGCTTTTGGATGGAATGTTCTGTAAGTATCAATTAAGACCATCTGGTCTAATGTGTCATTTAAGACCTGTGTTTCCTTATTGATTTTCTGTCTGGATGATCCGTTCATTGATGTAAGTGGGGTGTTAAAGTCCTTCACTATTATTGTGTGACTGTCGATTTCTTCTCTTATGGATGATAGCATTTGCCTTATATATTGAGGTGCACTTACGTTGGGTGCATATTTATTTACAATTTTTCTATCTACTTCAACTGATACCTTGATCGTTATGCAGTGTCCTTCTTTGTGTCTTGTGACAGACTTTATTTTATTTATTTTTAACATCTTTACAGTCTTTATTTTAAAGTCTATTTTGTCTGACATGAGTATTGCTACTCCAGCTTTCTTTTGATTTCTGTTTGCATGGAATACCTTTTTCCGTCCCCTCACTTTCAGTCTGTATGTGTCCCTAGTTGTGAAGTGGGTCTCTTGTAGACAGCATATGTACTAGTCTTGTTTTTGTATCTATTCAACCAGACTGTGTCTTTTGATTGGAGCGTTTAATCCATTTACATTTAAGGTAATTGTTGATATGTATGTTCTTATTGCCATTTTGTTAATTGGTTTGGATTTGTTTTTGTAAATCTTTTTTCTTCCCTTCCTCTTTTGTTCTCTTCTCTTGTGATTTGAAGTTTATCTTTAGTATTGTGTTTGGATTTCTATTTCTTTTTTGTATGTGTATCTATTGTAGATTTTTGGTTTGCCATTACCATGAGGTTTTGATATAGCAGTCTATATATATACAAGATTGTTTTAAGTTGCTGGTCTCTTAATTTCAAATGAATTTCCAATATCCTGCATTTGTACTCTCCTCCTCTCACAGTTGCTGGTTTTGAGGTCATATTTGTGTGTGGATGATTTCCTACCTTTACTGTGTGTTTGCCTTTACTGGTGAGCTTTTCTATTCATAATTTTCTTATTTCTAGTTGTGGCCTTTTCTTTTCTGCCTAGAGAAGTTCCTTTAGCATACGTTGCAAAGCTGGTCTGATTGTGCTGAATTCTCTTAGGTTTTGCTTGTCTGTAAAAATTTTGCTTTCTCCATCGAATCTGAATGAGAGCCTTGCTGGGTAGTGTATTCTTGGTTGTATGTTCTTCCCTTTTATCACTTTAAATTTATCATGCCGCTCCCTTCTGGTCTGCAGTTTCTGCTGAGAAATCAGCTGATAACCTTGTGGGGATTCCCTTGTATGTTATTTGTTGCTTTTCCCTCATTGCTTTTAATATTTTTTCTTTGTTTTTAATTTTTATCAGTTTTATTACCATGTGTATCGTCATGTTCCTCTTTGGGTTTATCCTGCCTGGGACTCTCTGTGCATTCTGGACTTGGGTGACTGTTTCCTTTCCCATATTATGGAAGTTTTCAGCTATTATCTCTTCAAATACTTTCTCAGGACCTTTCTCTCTTCTCCTTCTGGTAGCCCTGTAATGCGAATGTTGGTGTGTTTAATGTTGTCCCAGAGGTCTCTTAGACTGTCCTCATTTCTTTTAATTCTTTTTTCTTTATTCTGTTCCACAGCCATGATTTCCATCATTCTGTATTCCAGCTCATTTATCTGTTCTTCTGCCTCCATTATTCTGCTATTGATTCCTTCTAGTGTAGTTTTCATTTCAGTTATTGTATTGTTCATCTTTTTTTGTTTGTTCTTTAGTTCTTCTAGGTCTTTGTTAAACGTTTCTTGTATCGTCTCCATCTGTGCCTACATTCTTTTTCTGAAATCTTGGATCATCTTTACTGTCATTACTCTGAGTTCTTTTTCAAGTAGATTGTCTGTCTCCATTTCACTTGGTTGTTCTTCTGGGGTTTTATCTTGTTTCTTCATGTGGGACATATTCCTCTACCGTATCATTTTGCCTAACTTTCTTTGATTGCAGTTTCTGCAGGCTGCAGGGTTGTAGTTCTTCTTACTTCTGCTGTCTGCCCCCTGGTGGATGAGGCTGTCTAAAAGGCTTGTGCAGGCTTCCTGGTGGGAGGGACTGGTTCCTGCCCACTGGTGGGTGGAGCTGGGACTTGTCCCTCTGGGGGGCAGGGCCACGTCAGGGGATGTGTTTTGCAGGCAGCTGTTTGCTCAGGAAGACTTTAAGCAGCCTTTCTGCTGATGGGTGTGACTGTGTTCCCACCCTGTTGGTTGTTTGGCCTGAAGCATGCCAGCTCTGGAGCCTACCGGCTGTTGAGTGGGGCCAGGTCTTGGTGAGAGAATGGCATCCTCCAGGAGGGCTCATGCCAATGAGTACTCCCCAGAACTACCACCGCCAGTGTCTTTGTCCCCACAGTGAGCCACAGCTGCCTCCCCCACCTCCGTAGGAGACCCTCCAGTACCATCAAGTAGGTCTGGCCCAGCCTCTTATGAGGTTACTGCTTTATTTCCTGGGTCCTGGTCACATGAGACCTTTTGTGTGCCCTCCAAGAGTGGAGTTTCTATTTCCCCCAGTCCTGTGGAATTCTTGTGATCAAAGCTTGCTTGCCTTCAAAGCCAGATTCTCTGGGGGCTCCTCCTCCCATTGCCAGACCTCCAGGCTGGGGATCCTGATGTGGGGCTCAGAACTTTCACTCATGTGGGAGAACTTCTGTGGTATAATTATTTTCCAGTTTGTGGGTCACCTGCCCAGCGGGTATGGGTTTTGATTTTATTGCGATTGCACCCCTCCTACCTTCTCATTGTGGCTTCTTCTTTGTCTTTGGGTGTAGAATATCTTTTTTGGTAGGTTCCAGCATTTTTTTGTCTATGGTTGGTCAGCAGTTAGTTGTGATTTTGGTGTTTTTGTAAGAAGAGGTGAGCTCAAGTCCTTCTCCTCTGCCATCTTGTCTCTGCCCCCCAGTCATTATTTCTTCAAATAAGTTTTCTGCCCCTTTTTTTCCTCTCTTCTGGGACTCTTCTAATCTATAATGTGAATGTTATTCTCAATATTTTTCCCTAGGTCCTCTAGGCTATTTTTGCTTTTTAAAATGCTGGTGTTTTGTTCTGTTTATTGCAGCTCTGTTAGGGTGAGTTCCACTGCCCTGTCTTCCAGATTACTGATCTTTTCTTCTGCTTCATCTTGTCTGCTGTTGAACCCCTCTAGTTTATTTTTCAGATCAGTTATTGTATTCTTCAGCTCTTTGACTTGTCTTTGGTACGTTTTTATATTTTCTGTCTCTTTGTTGAAGTTCTGTGTTCATCCATTCTTTTTCCTATTTTGGTGAGCATCTTTAAGACCATTACTTTGAGTTCTTTATCAGGTAAATTACTTATCTGTGTTTCATTAAGGTTTTTTCTTGGGGTTTTATCTTTTGCTTTCGTTTGGAGCGTATACCTGTTTTCTCATTTTGCTTGACTCTGTGTTTCTATGTGTTAGGTGATACAGTTATCTCTTCCAGTCTTGAAGGGGTGGCCCTGTTTGGGAAATGAACCTTACTGTTTAACCTTGCTCTAGTTCTTGGTTGTTTCTCAAACTGTGTCTTTGATTGTTTCACACCTGTGGGACCCAGAAATGCAATCCCCCCTAGCAACGAGAGCACACACTCAAGTGGTGTCCCCTATTTGGGCTACATGTACCCGCTGGCTTTGGTGTGCATCCACACCACTGGTGTGGCTGCAGGATCAGTGGAGGGTGGGGGGACAGGCTGCAGCAGAAGCATGGGGAAGTGGTGTATTCACCCACTGCCTCTGGTGGGGCTGGGGCTGTGGTGTAGGGAGGGGCAGGCAGTAGGAGGTTAGAAAGAGAGTGTAAAAATGGTGCCTGCCAGTGGCTTCATACCTGGAGAGAGCCCCAACAGAGCCCCTCTGGCAGACACTTTAAGATTAGCAAGTGAATTTACTTCACATATGATCTAGGCTTTTTTCAGACTGCAGCTTTTGTGCTGGGTCCCAGGGTGAGTGAGTCTGCACACAAGTCATTTAAGAGCAGATCTCTATTCCCTACATCTATATGGTTTTCCTGGATCCAAGCCCTGTTGGTTTTCAAAGCCAGGTGTTTTGAGTGCTCATCTCTCTGGTGTAGGTCCCAAGGGTTGGGGTGACTGATGTGGAGCATCAGGGAGAAGTTCCGTATTTGTGAGATCCCTCCTGGTTATGGGTTGCTGAAGTAGTGATGGAGTTTTTGCGAGACTGTGTCTCTAACTCTCCTACCCATCTCCATGTGCCCTTTTATCCTTTGTTGTGGAGTAGCTTGTTCAGCTAGTTCTCAGGTTCTTCTTAGAGGAATTGTTCTTAATGTAGTTGTAGATTTGTTGTGTCCATGGGAGGAGGGGAGTTCAGGATCTTCTTACTCCACTATCTTGAACCACCTTCCCACTTGTTTATTTTTGGTTTTATTTCTTTGCTTTTGGTGTCAAATCCAAAAAAATCATGGTTAAGACCATTGTCAAGGAACTTACCACCTGTTTTCTTCTAGGAGGTTTATGGTTTCAGGTCTTACATTCAAGTCATTAATCCGTTTTGAGTTAATTTTTGTGTATGGTGTAAGATGTAGTCTAGTGTTCCCAAAACCATTTTGTTGAAGAGACTGTCCTTTTCCCTTTGTGTATTCTTAGCTCCTTTGATGTAAATTAATTGAACATATATGTGTAGGTTTACTTCTGGGCGCTCTATTCTGTTCTGTTGACCTGTGTGTCTGTATCTATGCCAATACCATAGTGTTTTGACTACTATTACTTTGTAATATAGTTTGAAATCAGGGAGTATGATACCTCCAGCTTGGTTTTTCTTTCTCAAGATTGTTTTGGCTATCCAGGGTCTTTTGTGGTTCCATACAAATTTTAGGATTGTTTGTTCCATTTCTGTGAAAAGTGCCATTGTAATTTTTTAGAAATTTCATTGAATCTGTATATTGCTTTTAGTATGGACATTTTAACAGTTTAATTTTTCTGATGCATAACCATGGAATATTTTTCCATTTACTTATGCCATCTTCAGTTTGTTTGTTTGTTTGTTTTTTAAATCAATGTCTTATGTTTTTAGTGTACAGGTCTTTCACTTCCTTGGTTAAATTTATTTGTAAGTGTTTTATTCTTTTTTTTTTTTTTTTGGCTGTGGTGTGTGGCATGTGGGATCCTAGTTCTCTGACCAGGGATTGAACCCGTGCCCCCTGCAGTGGAAGCACGGTGTCTTAACCACTGGACTGCCAGGGAAGTCCCTGTTTTATTCTTTTTAATGCAATTGTTTTCTTAATTTCTCTTGTGAAACTTCTTAATTGAAGGCTTCTGTTGGGAAAATAAAACTAGCAGGTGATAGGTTTAGACATGACAAGCATAATGAATTACTAAGGAAAACTGTGAAGCCGAGGGGTCATCCTTAGTCTTCAGGGTGAACATCATAGCCTTTCCTAACACATTCCATGTTGCCCTTGGAGCAGCCCTGAGTCTAGCTAAGTAGGTTAATTCTTCTGTTTTTATATTTATATTTGTAAACTGGGATTTGTGGAGAGGATAATCTAACAAAAAGGCATTTATATTTTTCTGATCAGGTTTAAGACTCTCCCTTGCTGGGTTGTTACTGTTTTTATGTTGTTACATGATTTATACACCACTTAAAGTAGTAATAATAATAATTGGTTTATGTGTTGTTTTTTTACAGGTTGCAGACATTTTATTCCAAACTGCCCAAAATGCAGGGATCAATTTTGATACTGTGTGTGGAGTACCTTATACAGCTTTACCATTGGCCACGGTTATCTGTTCAACCAACCAAATTCCAATGCTTATTAGAAGGAAAGAAACAAAGGATTATGGTAAAGTAAAAATAGTATAAGCTTTAAGTTGATATGTAACCTGATACTTTTAGAATTTGTTCTTCTAGGCACTGATGTTCATAGTCACCTTGAATATTCTTCATAGGGCCTTTAAGTTGTTATGGCCTGTGGAATTTGTTAACTGTAGTTATAAATCGCCTCCCTTTCCTTTAGAGTCTAGGGGTGAAATGCTTTGTATTAATTAGGCAATGAAAAAAAGTGCTTTTTTTGTGCACCAAATTTATGAAACCCAACATTTTTACCAGTGCTTCCCTCATCAGAAGAATGTTCTAAGAGCACTTACTTTCCCAGTGTATTTAAATTGCATGAATAAAATTAATCTCTTAAAGCAATGTAAGGGAATTCCCTGGCAGTCCAGTGGTTAGGACTCTGCACTTCCACTGCAGGGGGCCCAGGTTCGATCCCTGGTTGGGGAAATAAGATCCCACAAGCCGTCCAGGGTGGCCAAAAAAAAAAAAAAAAAGGCAATGTAAATGCCACATGAAATTCTAAATGGAGATTTTTTTATGGGTTCATGGCAGTAGGTTATCAGGTGGGTGTTTTAAACGTGGGCTGCTTTAAAACTAAATCAATCAAAGTATTGGAACTGACTTCATATTTGATGATCTTAAGAATTAATGATTTTTTTTCGTGTTGTTTTATGTTGGTGTGATACTGTTTTTGTTACTTATTTTTGAAGAGTCCTTTTTACAGATGTGTTCTAAAAATTTTATGATGAAATCATATGATGTCTGGGATTTGCATCTAAAAATTATGGTGGGGGAGGGTGGTGTTGGAGTTATAGTTAAAACAAGGTTGCCCATGAGTTGTTAAGTGGTGAGGTGCTGTATTTGTGGAGGTTTGTTATACTATTTTGTGTAGTTGTGTTTGAAATTCTCCATTATAAAAAAATTAGACAAATATTTTTGCCACTTAGTGGCACAGTGTTTATCTATATGAATCCCTGCCATAAGACTACTGTTTCTATTTCCTTATTATGTATCTTCAAAAATATTTCTTAGAATAAGATCATTAATTTAAAAATATACCTATAAGTACTCGCAGTCTTATGTTCTCATCTAAGGTGATTCAGTTAAACTTGCCGATTCTGCAAGGGAAGGAAAGGAGTTGGGGAAAGGGCAAAGACAGTACCTATGGAAAGTTCAGAAAGTAGGTAAAATTGCCACTATATCTATTCTGTTTCAAAATAAGATAAATTTGGTAGTGGAAAATATAAAAATGAATCTCTAAACCATGAGTCTGTAGTCTACAGCCTGAGTATTTACAGTTTGTAGATTATCTGAAAATAGTCTGTGATAGGGGTTGGAGTGGGGAAGTGTGTTTAGTCACATTACATTACATAGCTCATAACGCTGTGGTGATTGACCTCGATGGTTGTCCAATATTTTCCCTCCTGCATTTATGTGCTCAGAAGGCCAGTTGTTTGGCTGATATTGAATAAAGAAATTGTTAATGGAAAAAGGAATGATTTCATTGATGATATTGGGCTATTCTTTGTTTCATAACTTTCATTGACCTAGGTGATCTTGCCTTAATAAAACCTGTATTTGAAATTTTGATCATAAACACATTAAATGATGTTTTACACTGTTAAATAATTTGCTAGTTTTACTAAAACTGTTCTGTATATGTAACTTTGACAATTTTGAAATACATAGGCATTGAACAGAACAGTAATTGTGGCACATTGAAGATTCATTAGGAATTTTAAAAATAAAGTAGTTCCAAAGTAGATTATCAGAAAATATAATTTAGATTATCCCCCTCTTCATAAATACATGCCAAATTTATACTGCAAGATACATCTTGAGTTGGCTGAAATATATAACTTCAAAACAGAGTCAACATAATTTTTTCTTTTCTAGGTACTAAGCATCTTGTAGAAGGGGCTGTTAATCCAGGAGAAACCTGTTTGATCATTGAAGATGTTGTCACCAGTGGATCTAGTGTTTTGGAAACTGTTGAGGTTCTTCAGAAGGAGGGCTTGAAGGTCACTGATGCCATAGTGCTGCTGGACAGAGAGCAAGGAGGAAAGGACAAGTTGCAGGCGCATGGGATTCATCTCCACTCAGTGTGTACATTGTCCAAAATGCTGGAGATCCTTGAGCAACAGAAAAAAATTGATGCTGAGATGGTCGAGAGAGTGAAGAGATTTATTCAGGAGAATGTTTTTGTGGCAGCTAATCACAATGGTTCTCTCCCTTCTGTAAAGAAAGGACCCAAAGAACTAAGCTTTGGTGCACGTGCAGAGCTGCCCGGGATCCACCCAGTTGCATCAAAGCTTCTCAGGCTTATGCAAAAGAAGGAGACCAATCTGTGCCTGTCTGCTGATATTTCAGAGTCCAGAGAGCTGTTGCAGCTAGCAGATGCTTTAGGACCCAGAATCTGCATGCTCAAAACTCATGTAGATATTTTGAATGATTTTACTCTGGATGTAATGAAGGAGTTAACCATTCTGGCAAAACGCCATGAGTTTCTAATATTTGAAGACCGGAAATTTGCAGATATAGGAAACACAGTAAAAAAGCAGTATGAAGGTAAGTATTATTCAGAAACCAACAAGAATCACAAATCCAGCTTAAACTGGCTGAAGAACAGAAGGAAATGTATTGGCTCACATGACAAAGTCCAGCTGTAGAAAAGCCTGTCAAGCGTGCTTGGCTCTAGGAGCTCAAGTGATGTCTTTTGGCCTTGCTTTCTCTCCAAGTCTCAGCTCTGCTTTCTTCTCTCTTGACTTCTTTCTCAGGTAGGCACACTCCTCATACCTGCCCCAGACCAATCACTCAGACCTGGGGTATAGAATACCTTTATTAGCTCACCTGGGTAATATACCCTGCTCCTGGTGATGTGAGGCTATTTTTTTAAAAATTTTTATTGCAGTATAGTTGCTTTACAATGTTGTGTTAGTTTCTATCGTACAGCAAAGTGAATCAGCTATACGTATGCATATATCCTCTCTTTTTTTGGATTTCCTTCTCATTTAGGTCACTGCAGAGCACTGAGTAGAGATCCCTGAGCTAAACAGTAGGTTCTCATTAGTTATCTATCATAGTATCAATAGTATATATATGTCAATCCCTATCTCCCAATTCATCCCCCCCGCAACTTGGTGTCCGTACGTTTGTTCTCTACGTCTGTCTCTATTTCTGCTTTGCAAATAAGGTCATCTATACCATTTTTCTAGATTCCACATATATACGTTAATATACAATATTTGTTTTTCTCTTTCTGACTTATATGACAGTCTTAGGTCCATCCACATCTCTACAAATGACCCAATTTCGTTCCTTTTTATGGCTGAGTAATATTCCACTGTATATATTTACCACATTTTCTTTATCCATTCCTCTGTTGATGGACATTTAGGTTGCTTCCATGTCCTGGCTATTGTAAATAGTGCTGCAATGAACATGGGGGTACATGTGTGTTTTTGAATCATGGTTTTCTCTGGCTACATGCCCAGTAGTTGGATTGTGGGTCACATGGTAGTTCTAGTTTTAGTTTTTTAAGGAACGTCCATACTGTTCTCCGTAGTGGCTGTATCAATTTACATTCCCACGAACAGTGCAAGAGGGTTCCCTTTCCTCCACACCCTCTCCAGCATTTATTGTTTGTAGATATTTTAATGATGGCCATTCTGACTGGTGTGAGGTGATACCTCATTGTAGTTTTGATTTGCATTTCTCTAATAATTAGTGATGTTGAGCAGCTTTTTCTGCATCAATTGAGATGATTATGTGGCTTTTATTCTTCAGTTTGTTAATATGGTGTATCACATTGATTGATTTGCATATATTGAAGAATCCTTGCATCCCTGGGATAAATTCCATTTGATCATGGTGTATGATCCTTTTAATGTGTTGGATTCGGTTTGCTAGTATTTTGTTAAGGATTTTTGCGTCTATGTTCATCAGTGATATTGGCCTGTGATTTTCTTTTTTTGTGATATCTTTGTTTGGTTTTGGTATCAGGGTGATGGTGGCCTCGTACAGTGAGTTTGGGAGTGTTCCTCCCTCTGCAGTTTTTTGGAAGAATTTGAGAAGGATAGGTGTTAGCTCTTCTCTAAATGTTTACTAGAATTCGCCTGTGAAGCCATCTGGTCCTGGACTTTTGTTTGTTGGAAGATTTTTATTCAGAGTTTCAATTTCATTACTTGTGATTGGTGTGTTCATATTTTCTATTTCTTCCTGGTTCAGTCTTGGAAGGTTGTACTTTTCTAAGAATTTGTCCATTTATTCCAGGTTGTCCATTTTATTGCCATATAGTTGCTTGTAGCAGTCTCTTATGATCCTTTGTATTTCTGCAGTGTCAGTTATAACTTCTTTTTCATTTCCAATTTTGTTGATTTGAGTCTTCTCCCTTTATTTCTTGATGAGTCTGGCTAAAGGTTTATCAATTTTGTTTATCTTCTCAAAGTACCAGCTTTTAGTTTTATTGATCTCTGCTGTTGTTTTCTTCATTTCTATTTATTTCTGCTCTGATCTTTATGATTTCTTTCCTTCTGCTAACTTTGGGGGGTTTTTGTTGTTCTTCTTTCTCTAGTTGCTTTATGTATAAGGTTAGGTTGTTTATTTGAGATTTTTCTTGTTTCTTGAGGTAGGGTTGTATTGCTGTAAACTTCCCTTTTAGAACTGCTTTTGTTGCATCCCATAGGTTTTGGGTCATCGTGTTTTCTTTGTCATTTGTTTCTAGGTATTTTTTGATTTCTTCAGTGATCTCTTGGTTATTTAGTAGCCTATTGCTTAGCCTCCATGTGTTTGTGTTTTTTACAGTTTGTTTACTGTAATTGCTTTCTAATCTCATAGTGTTGTGGTTGGAAAGTTGCTTGATACGATTTCAATTTCTTACATTTACTGAGGCTTGATTTGTGACCCAAGATGTGATCTATCCTGGAGAATGTTCCGTGTGCACTTGAGAAGAAGGTATATTCCGCTGCTTTCAGATGGAATGTCCTGTAAATATCGGTTAAGTGTATCTGGTCTAACGTGTCATTTAAGGCTTTTGTTTCCTTCCTAGTTTTTTGTCTGGATGATCTGTCCATTGGTGTAAGTGGGGTGTTAAATTCCCCCACTATTATTGTGTTATTGTCGATTTCCCCTTTCATGGCTGTGAGCATTTGCCTTATGTATTGAGGTGCTCCTGTGTTGGGTGCATAAATATTTACAGTTGTTATGTCTTTGTCTTTTAGGGTTGATCCCTTGATCATTGTGAGGCTATTTATGTAAACTTCTTGAACCCCAAGGTATAGTTAGGGGTAATTTCCCTAAAGAAAATGGCTGTGCTTATGCCAGAAGAAAGGGACATGGGTTCTAGGCAGGCAAAGATGACAGATGTTGGCCCTGCAGAACACAATGAGTTCTGAATATTCAAAGAATGAAAATTGCAGATATAGAAAACAAGGAAAAGGTAGTATAAAGTAAGATTTATTTTTAGCAGAAAAAGATCTGTTGATATGCATCCTTTTTAAAAAATTTTGTTAAATAGGAGCTCAAGGTAGAGCATACATTAGTTTTAAAAAACTGCTTAATTCTTTACCAATTCTTTACCCATTCTTCTATGCAACTTTCTGTTATATTGGGTATATCTCTTTTTTCACTTACGCTTACAACAGACATTTTATGTTATTTAACAGTTATAAGCATCTTTTGAGATAACAATTTTTCTTAAAGTAATACATACATATTCTTAAGCTATTTCTTTAGGAGAGATTTGTCTGTAATGGCTTTCTTCATGTGCTAAAGATATTGACTGTTGGGACTTCCCTGGTGGTCCAGTGGTTAAGACTCTGTGCTCCCAATGCATGGGGCCCAGGTTCAATCCCTGGTCAGGGAACTAGATCCCGCATGCTGCAACTAAGAGCCCGCATGCCACAAGTAAGACCTGGTGCAGCCAAATCAATAAATAAATAAATACTTTTAAAAAAAAGATTGACTGTTGAAAGAGTTATACAAACTTCTACAAGTTTGCATATAATTTTTTTTCAAAAATCTACTTGGGTTACTGTTGTCTGCTTTTAAAATGAATACAATTGTCTATTGAAATTTGAAGAGCTAAAGAGACCTAAGGAACAAGTAGATTTGAGAGATAGTAAAGTTTCTGAGAGATCCCTACAGAATGAAAATTTGTCATCTTCAGAGGAATTTCAGTTGATATCTTCCACTCAACAAACAACCTGTCTTCACTGGACCCTTTCCAGTTGCATAAATCTTATTGGTAGTCAAACAAGCGTCACAAGCGTCAGCCTGCAAGGAAAAACAGTCTTATCAGTTTTGCTAGTAAACTAAGTGTAGAGCTTATAAGATTTTTTTCTCCTTGTGATTTCTCAACCAGCTAACCAGGTGGACAGATAAATTTTTCACAAGTAGGTCCATTGATAATCACTAAAATTCTTGAAGTGTTTCGCTATTTCATTAACATGTTACTAGGAGATTATTTCCATATTGTAGTTGGTTGGTTGGGTAAAAAGTTAAGGGTTTTTGTTTGGAAATTGACAGATATCTTTTTTCCCCTTTTCATAGGTGGTGTCTTTAAAATAGCTTCTTGGGCAGATCTAGTAAACGCTCATGTGGTTCCAGGCTCAGGAGTTGTGAAAGGCCTGGGAGAAGTAGGCCTGCCCCTGCACCGGGCATGCTTACTCATTGCAGAAATGAGCTCTGCTGGCTCCTTGGCCACTGGGAGCTACACTGAAGCAGCGGTAAGTGACAGAGGAGAGAGATTGGGGCAACAGAAGGCCAGGGCTGTGACACTAGATGTTACAGGGGAAGAAAATACCTTAATTTGGGGTCTATGGAATTGCTGTCAAAAACAAAAAAATCACCTGCTGTTTGTGTGACAGTATATTAATACTAGTTGGCTAGAATACCCTGATGGTTAATAGCATTTTATATCTTGTAGTGTACACCAAAGAAATTTGAACTGTACTCTTAAGAGAGAAACATTGAAACACAGATATTGGGTCAAATAAACATATGTCTGTATTTACCTGGTCTTTTAAGATAGAGGAGTTTTTTCCCTTTCACCATGAATTGAAATTGAATAGCTTTTTCCCAGATACGCAGTTTCTTGGAATCTCCCGAGTCACACAGAGATGCACATTCTCATGACAGCAGCCCACATGAAGCAGCTTACCTTTTCAGTCTTTGATATTGATTGGCATTGTATGGGAGAGCTCTTAACTAGAGTCCAGACACATTGTTTCCTTTAGTAACTCCCCATTATTAAAAAATCTTTATAACACCATACATGTTAGTACCCAGCTCCAACCCCCTGCATGCCAGAAAAAAATGAGAGATGGATAATCATCTAGTTATAAAGCTCCTCTTCACATTCTCCTCTGGGCAAGTTTCATAATTGGATAGTCACCTAGAAAGATGGACGGATTATCTTTGCAGATTTTTTAAAGTAATAGGAATTTTTATTTTAATAAAATTTTAATTTTTACATGGGAATTTATTTTTCATATTTCAAAGCCTGTGGAACTGTGAAGAATTCACATGGCCCTAGGACCAGGTTTTAGCACCACCCCTGAATTGACCATAAATGTCTATGATTTCCCAACTCTCATAGCAGAGGGTCCATGAGTCAGTGCTAATATTTGGCATTCTGGATCTGGCTCAAGGACAATACATTGATTTTTGGTTGGTGGTAGTACTTAGTGGCAAGAATGGAACAGTCTGGGCCTCAGGGAAGAGCCAAATTAGAAAGTCAGGCAGACCTTCTAGGGAAACTTCTATGAATGTGAGGTAATGGTAGGGAAATTGTGGAGACAAGTTATTGGCAAATGTTAAAGAAGAGGGAAAGTTGTAGAGGTAAGATTTCTTTAGCTAGCTCTTAACAACATAGCGGTTTTTTATGTGGTGGCTGTCCTTGAATATCTATGTAGATAAGCAGTAAGTCAGTGTGGTTTTATACCATTATAAATGTATTCTAGAGTACTACTTATATCCTTTTTGGAAGTAGGTAGGTTCCCAAGCATTATTACAAATAAGTAACGATGCAGCATCTAGATTTTAGATGCACATAATATAGGATTTTTAGTGTTTTTAGTGTTTGGTTATAGGAGAAGGGGACAGAAGGGGTTGTTTCAGGGTGGTCTTAATGGAGCAAGTATGTAGATTCATATCTAAGATTACCCATTTTAGATGTAATTAGTTTAATATGAAATGAGGAAATGCATCTATGAAATAAAGTTTCTTACATTCTGTGTGGTTAAGTGCTTTCTTGTAATCTTTTATTACATTCCATTTAGGTGAGAATGGCTGAAGAGCATTCTGAATTTGTGGTTGGTTTTATTTCTGGCTCCCGAGTAAGCATGAAACCAGAATTTCTTCACTTGACTCCAGGAGTTCAGTTAGAAGCAGGAGGTAAGTCTATTCATTGGTAATGGTTTTTCCAAAATGCTTCTTTACCCAAGTCAGCAAGGACAAAATAAAACCTAGATATGCAAAATAGCTTACAGTCTAATTTTAGGATGAAAATCTAGAAAGCTACTTTTTGTTGAAAATTGCCCAGAAACTGATAATTTTAATTGTTCCCAACTGATGTTCCAAATATGCTGCCAAGAAAGGTGTTCTGTGCTCAAGGGGGAATGCTCTAGGTTAAACAAAATCAGACATTTGTTTAGGACTTTGCAGAGCCTTTGATATGCTAATGTTTATTGTGGCTCTTCAGTGTGGAGATACATGGTTCTGTCATGTCATCCAAACTTACCTGAACACGTTAACACTTTTAGCAGTCTGAGAAATGCAGCTGCAGTGGCTAAAAGAAAAAGAGCAGACTTTCTCAATGATAGTCTCTAGTCAGTGAAGGAGTAATCTAGGTTATTAAATGTCCTTTTGGGGTTCAAAGTTGTTATGTTTTTTTACTTTTTTAAATTGAAATATAGTTGATTTACAATGTTGTGTTCATTTCTGCTGTGCAGAAAAATGATTAAGTTATACATATATATACATTTTTAAAGTATTATTTTCCATTATGATTTATCACAGAATATTAAATATTGTTCCCTGTGCTATACAGTAGGCCCTTGTTGTTTATCCACTCTATATATAATAGATTGCATCTCCTAACCCCAAACTCCCACTCCATCCCTCTCCCACCCCACCTCCCACTTGGCAACCACAAGTCTGTTCTCTGTGTCAGTGAGTCTGTTTCTGTTTCATGGATATGTTCATTTCTGTCATATTTTAGATTCCACATATAAGTGGTATCACAGGGTATTTGTCTTTCTCTTTCTGGCTTACTTCACATAGTATGATAATGCCTAGGCCTATCCATGTTGCTGCAGATGACATTATTTTGTTCTTTTTTATGGCTGAGTAGTATTTGTGTGTGTGTGTGTGTGTGTGTGTGTGTGTGTGTGTGTGTTTGGCTTCTTTATCCATTCATCTGTTGATGGCCATTTAGGTTGTTTCCATGTCTTGGCTATTGTGAATAGTGCCTCTATGAACATAGGGGTGCATGTATCTTTTTGAATTATAGCTTTGTCCAGATACGTGCCCAGGAGTGGGATTGCTGGATCATATGGCAACTCTAATTTTAGTTTTCTGAGGAACCTCCTTACTGTTCTCCATAATGGCTGCCCCAACATACATTCCCACCAACAGTGTAGTTAGGTTCCCTTTTGTCCACACCCTCTCCAGCATTGTTATTTGTAGACTTCTTAATGATGGCTATTCTGACGTGTGTGAGGTGGTACCTCATTGTAGGTTTGATTTGCATTTCTCTAATAATTAGTGATATTGGACATCTTTTCATGTGTCTGTTGGCCATCTGTATGTCTTCTTTGGAGAAATGTCTATTTAGGTCTCCTGCCCGTTTTTGGATTGGGTTTTTTTTTTTTATTGTTGTTGAGTTGCATGAGCTGTTTGTATATTTTCTGAAATCAAGCCCTTGTCAGTCACATTGTTTGCAAATATTTTCTCCCATTCCGTAGTTTGTCTTTTCGTTTTGTTTATGGTCTCCTTTGCTGTGCAAAAGCTTGTAAGTTTGATTAGGTCCCATTTGTTTATTTTTGCTTTTATTCTACTGCCTTGGGGCTGACCTAAGAAAACATTATTATGGTTTATGTCAGAGAATGTTTTGCCTATGTTCTCTTCTAGGAGTTTTATGGTGTCGTGTCATATATTTAAGTCTTTAAGCCATATTGAGTTTATTTTTATGCATGGTGTGAGGGTGTGTTCTAACTTTGTTGATTTACATGCGACTTTCCAGCATTCTCAACACCACTTGCTGCAGAGATTGTCTTTTCTCCATTGTATATTCTCATTTCCTTTGTCAAGATTGACTATAGGTATGTAGGTTTATTTCTGGGCTCTCTATTTCTGTTCCATTGATCCATGTCTGTTTTCATGACAGTTCCACACTCTTTTGATTACTGTAGCTTTGTAGTATTATCTGAAGTCTGGGAGGTTTATGCCTCCTGCTTTGTTCTTTTTCCTCAGGATTGCTTTGGCAATTCTGGGTCTTTTTTGGTTCCATATAAGTTTTAGGATTATTTGTTCTAGTTCTGTGAAAAATGTCATGGGTTATTTGATAGGGATCACATTAAATCTGTATATTGCTTTGGGTAGTATGGCCATTTTAATGATATTAATTCTTCTAATCCAAGAGCCTGGGATATCTTTCCATTTCTTTAAATCATCTTCAATGTTCTTTATTAATTTTTTATAGTTCTCAGCAATAAATCTTTCACCTCCTTGGTCAGCTTTATTCCTAAGTTTTTTTTTTGTATGATTTTAAAAGGTATTGTTTTTTTACATTCCCTTTCTGATATTGTGTTGTTAGTGTAAAGAAATGCAACCCATTTCTGTATGTTAATCTTGTATCCTGCTACCTTGCTGAATTTATCAGTTCTTTAGGGTTTTCTATATATAGTATCATGTCATCTGCATAGAATGACAATTTTATGTCTTCCCTTCCAATTTGGATACCTTTTGTTTCTTTTTCTTGTCTGAATTCCAATACTATGTTGAATAGAAGTCATGAGAGTAGGCAACCTTGTTCCAGATTTTAGCAGGATTTCAGCTTTTCACTGTTGAGTATTATATTGGCTGTGGATTTGTCATAAATAGCTTTTATTATGTTGATATGTTTCCTCTATAACCCACCTTGGTAAGAGTTTTTATCATGAATGGATGTTGAATTTTATCAAATGCTTTTTCTGTATCTATTTAGATGATCATGTGATTTTTGTCTTTTCTTTGTTAATGTGATGTATCACATTAATTGATTTACATTTGTTGAACCATACCTGTAATCCTGGGATGAATCCAACTTGGTTGTGGGGCATGATCTTTTTTATGTGTTGTTGGATTTGGTTTGCTAATATTTTGGTAATATTTTATTTGGTTTTGCTAGTAGTTTTTTGCATCTGTATTCATCAAAGATACTGGCCTGTAATTTTTATTTTTTGGTGGTATATTTGTCTGGTTTTGGTATCAGGGTGATGGTGGCTTCATAGAATGTCTTTGAGAGTGTTCCCTCCTTTTCAATGTTTTGGAAGATTTTGAGAAGGATTGGTATAAGTTCTTCTTTATATGTTTGGTAGAATTTGCCTGTGAAGCCACCTGGTCCTGAACTTTTGTTTGTAAGGAGTTGTTTTTTGTTTTTTGTTTTTTACAGATTCTATTTCACTTCTAGTGATTGGTCTGTTCAGATTATTTATTTCTTCTTGATTCAGTTTTGGTGGGCTGTATGTTTCTAGAAAAACTTGTCCATTTCTTCTAGGTTCGCAAATTTGTTGGCATGTAGTTGTTCATAACATTCTCTTACAGTGTTTTGTATTTCTGCAGTATTGTTTATTTCTCCTTTTTTTTCTTTCTTATTTGGGTTCTCTCTCTTTTCTTCTTGATGAGCCTGGCCAAAGGTTTGTCAATTTTGTTTACACTGTCAAAGAACCAGCTCTTGGTTTTATTGATTTTATCTTGTTTTTTTTCTAAATCTTTATTTTACATTTTTTGTCTCTGATCTTTATTATTTCCTTCCTTTTGCTGACTTTAGGTTTTGTTTGTTTTTCTTTTTCTAATTCTTTTAGGTGGTAGGTTAGGTTGCTTGAGATTTTTCTAGTTTTTTGAGGAAGGCTTGTATCTCTATGAACTTCCCCTCTAACTGCTTTTGTGGCATCCCACAGACAATGTATGGTTGTGTTTTCATTGTCATTTGTCTCAAGGTATTTTTTAAATTTCCTCTTTGATTTCATCATTGACCCATTGGTTTTTTAGTAGCATGTTGTTTAGACTCCATGTAATTGTTTTTTCCTCATTTCTTTTTCTATGGTTGATTTCTAGTTTCATGCTGTTGTGGTCAGAAAAGATGCCTGAAATAATTTCTATCCTATTAAATTTGTTGAGGCTTGCTTTGTGCTCTAGTATGTGGTCAGTCCTACAGAATGTTCCATGTGCACTTGAAAAGAATGTGTATTCTGGATTTTTTGGATATAATGTTCTAAAAATATCAATTAAGTCTAACTGTTCTGTTGTATCATTTAGGATCTGATGCCTTATTGATTTTCTGTCTAGGAAGATCTGTCCATTGATGTGAGTGGGGTGTTAAGGTCTCCTACTATTATGGTATTCCAGTCAATTTCTCCCTTTATGTCTGTTAATACTTGTTTTATGTATTTAGGTGCTCCTATATTAGGTACATATATGTTGACGAGAGTAATATCCTCTTCTTGTATTGATCCTTTTATTATTATATAGTGTCTTTCTTTATCTTTTTCTATGGTCTTTGTTTTAAAGTCTATTTTGTCTGATACAAGTATTGCGACCCCTGCTTTCTTATCATTTCCGTTTGCATGAAATATCTTTTTCCACCCCCTCACTTTCAATCTGTGTGTCCTTTGCCCTAAAGTGGGTCTCTTATAGGCAGCATATTGTAGGCTTTCGTTTTTTTTTTATCCAGTCTGCCACTCTGTGTCTTTTGATTGGGGCATTTAGTCCATTGATGTTTAAGGTAATTCTTGATAGATGTGTATTTATTGCCATTTTAAATCTTTTTTTCCAGTTAATTCTGTATTTCCTCTTCTTCCCCTTTTCTTGTTGTTTTTCCTTTTGTGGTTTGATTTCCTTTTATTTTATGCGTGTGTTCTCTTCTTTTTGGTTTTTGTGAATCTATTGTGTGTTTTTGACTTCTGGTTACCCTGTTTTTCAAGTATGTTAACCCCTTCGTATATCTACTTGCTTTAGACTGGTAGTCATATAGGCTCAAATACATTCTAAAAAAAAAAGAATCTACATTTTCTTAACTCTCCTCCTCAACATTTTATGATTTTGATGTCCTCTTTTACATCTTCATGTTTATCCTTTTGCTGTTCACTGTGGTCATCATCACTTCCACACACAAAAAATTTATTTTTTTCCTTTTTAATCTGTATAGTGGCTTATTTAAGTGATTTACTTTTTGATTGTAATTTTCTCTTTGATATAGCTTCTTGCTTTTCTATTTAGAGAAGACCTTTCAATATTTCTTTTATGATAGGTTTAGTATTGCTGTATTTTTAGTTTTTGCTTGTCTAAGAAATTCTCTCTCTCCTTCTATTCTAAATGATTGAATATATTTTGCCACTCCCTTCTGGCCTGCAACGTTTCTGTAGAGAAATCAGCTGATAGCCTTATGGGGGTTTCCTTGTAATGAACTGTTTTTCTCTTGCTGCCTTTAGAATCCTCTCTTTAACTTTTGCCATTTTAATTATAATATGTCTTGGTGTAGGTCTGTTTGGGTTCATCTTGTTGGGACCCTCTGTGCTTCCTGTACCTGGATGTGTTTCCTTCTTTAGGTTTGGGAAGTTTTCAGCCATAATTTCTTCAAATACATTTTTGATCCCTTTTCCTGCTGGTGAGGGGGCTCCCTGGGGTACGGGAGTCTTTGCTCTTTCACAGCTTCCTCCCAGGGGTGCAGGTCCTGTCCAGATTCCTTTCTATTTTTTTTTCTTTTGTCCTACCTGGTTATGTGGAGATTCTTTTTGTCCTTTCAGAAGTCTGAGGTCTTCTGCCAGCATTCAGTAGGATTCTGTGAGAATTGTTCTACATATAGATGTATTTTTTTGATGTATTTGTGGGAGAAGGCAAGCTTCTCGTTCTTCTTCTCTGTCATCTTGATTGCTCTGCTTTGGTTTTGAATGGGGAAGAAATGGTGACCTGGAAACATTTTTCCTGAATTGGTTATTGTACAAGAAATCTTGCTTATCACAGGAATGGGAGTTTATTCTATCCCACTTTCCATCTCTTTCCTTCCTTAAGATTGGAACTGTGAACATCTGGTTCTCAGCAAAACAATTTAAGATGAAAACAACTCTGCTTCATCGAGTATGGAGAATGTTTTGTGTATGTGCTGCTGTGTTACGTTTCCATGTCTAGAGTTACCTTTTTACAACTCCACAGTGTATCCTAGTTACAGTTGGGCCGTAATATGTTTAATCATTCCCCTGTTGATGCATTTGGACTTTTTACAAACTGAACATCCTTGTATATATTTTTGCATGTGTAGACTTTTGGAATACTCTCCCACTAGGCTACAAACTTCTTGAGGATGAGAGCTCTTTCTGAAGAATGCATATCCTCTAGCACAGTACCCCTGTGCATCATAAAGGTTCTGTAAATACTTATACAGATGTTGAAGGGATGGATAATATGCTGCATAGGAGCAGATGTAAGAGTTGGTGTTTCTGTGAGTGGAATGATAACACTGAGAACATAATGATTGATACTATAGATTTGGTAAACCTTGTTTTTTTTTAAAACCCTTAAATACTAGAACTGTTGGATACCTATCATCAACCTTGAAGGAGCTAGTTATTTTATATAAATAATATAACCACACTTATAAAGAAAGATACTACCTTTTTGGGGTTTTGATTTCAATTAAGTACTTTAAACAAAAAACATTATAGAAGGTTAACCAAAGAAAAGTAGATGCTCCCCTGGGGTTAGGGAGGATTGGAGGTCTCTGTTCCATTTCTCAGGTTTCACATTACAGGTTTTATATACTACAGAGTAGGCCTCAGCAGAATGACTTGCCTATCTAAGGCTTTAGGATAGTTGCCTTAGTACTCTACAATTTTTAAACTCTACGTTTGTGCTGAACATTATATGAATCAGGTAGATTTGTATTCCTGGCCCTTCCAGTATCTTTGGACAAGTCACTTCCCTTCTTTAGGCCTTGTTTTCTTGATCTGTAAAATGTGGGTAGTAACACTGTTGAACCTCATAGGGTTGCTGAGAGGCTTAATGAGATAATGTACGTAAAGCACCTTAGCACAATGTCTTGGCACAGAGTAAGCACTCTTTGCTTGGCAACTGTTAATGTTCATTGGAAGCCTCCACAATCTTTGACTAGGTAAGTACAGTTAGGATCTAGGCTCTTAGGGATTTTTAAAGCATCTTGGATTTGAAAGATAATAAGAAGCCATTTACAGGAGGCTTCTGGAACAGCAGAATTTAAAAAGAAGGAAAAAGTGGGGTTCTGGTTCAAGATGGCAACGTAGGAAGATCCTGAACTGACCTCCTCCCACAGACAAACTGAGTCTATAGCTATGTGTGGAACAATTTCCTCAGAAAGGCTGGCTGAGCACGTACTACACATCAGGCAAACAGGAAGAAAACCACATTGAAGTGGGTAGGAGAGGCTGGGATGCAACCTCACTGCTAACCCCACCCCTGGTATGGAGACCCAGAATCAGGGTGGAACTCATAACCCAGAGCGTCTCCCTGAGGAGTGAAGGGTTTGAACTACACATCAGGCATCATAACTAACTTTTAAGACCTGTACCTGAAAGACGAGCCCCCCAAAACATCTAGCTTTGAAAATCAATGGGGCTTATGTCCATGAGACCCACAAGACAGTAGTGATCTGAGAAATGGCTCTTAAAAGGCTTGCAAGCTCAGCCTCACCTGCCCCAGGGCCCAGCTCAGAGGAAGCCCGTGCTCAGACTTTAAGTAAGTAAAAAAGGCACGTTTGCTAATATTAAAGAGTTGGCCTGAGGGGTAGGCATGTACTTTAACACACATATCCAAGAGCTTGCTGGAACACCCTCCAGGAACAGAGACTGGTGGGCACAATCTTCACACTCTCCCTCTGCTTTGGCTGGCAGCAGCATCTCTTTCTCTTTTTTTCTTTTTAACTTTTTCCCACAGGTGCCATCTTTACACTCCCCCTCAGCTTTGCTACAGCCATTGGGCACATCTTTGCACTTTCCCTTTCCTCATCTCCTGGAAGGGAGCTTTTACATGTGGCTGGTGCCCTGATTTTTGCAGCTGCTGCCCAGGGAACACCCCTTGATTGCTTGGCCCTAAAGGCCAGGGGGAGCTTATGTTCCTGTGTCCAGTGGGACTAACAATTGAAGAGATAGTTCCTGGCAGGCTACCACCCCCAGGGCACTGCACAGACAGACAGCACACTGAAACACACCCCATCTTTCTGTGAAAGAGGCCTGTTTGCTTGTCCAGGAGCTTTGGCCTGAGGCTTCAGTTTTGGCAGCCACCTGGGGCCTACAGAGCTGTTTTCAGGGAACATAAGCTGACGGACACCATCTTTGCACTCTCCTTCTGCCTCACTACAGCTGTTATCTCCCAGAAAAGAATTTAGATACTCATCTGGGGACAGCAGAACTTATGCTTGCAGTCCCACAGGACTGTATGTATTTGCATACTTCAAAAGCTATTGCCAGGGTTGGAGACAAGATGGTGGAGTAGAAAGACTTGAGCTTACCTCCTCTCACAAAAACACCAAAATCACAACTAACTAACTGCTGAACAACCACTGGCAAAAAAAGACTTGAACCTACCAAAAAAGATGTTCTACACCCAAAGATAAAGAAGCCCAAACAAGACAGTATGAGGGGCACTTTTACCATATAATCAAATCCCTTACCTGCCAGGTGGGTGACCCACAAACTGGAAAATAATTATATCACAGAGGTTCTCCCACAGGAGTGAGAGTTCTGAGCCCCACATCAGGCTCCCCAGCCTGGGGGGTCTAGCATCAGGAGAAGGAGCCCCCAGAGCATTTGGCTTTGAAGGCCAGTGGGGCTTGAGTGCAGCAGCTCCATAGGACTGGGGGAAACAGAGACTCCACTCTTGGAGGGCACACACAAGGTTTCACATGCACTTGGACCCAGAGGAAAGCAGTGACTCACTCCATAGAAGCCTGGGCCAGACCTACCTACAGATCTTGGAGGGTCTCCTGGGGAGGTGAGGGTTGGCTGTGGCTCACTGTAGGGCAGGTACACTGGTGGCAGAGGCCCCAGGAAATATTCATCAGCATGAGCTTTCCCTGAGGTCACCATTTTGGTGAGGCCTGGCCCTACCCAACAGCCTGCAGGCTCCAGTGCTGGGACACCTCACGCCAGACAACAAACAGGGTGGAAACATAGTTCCACCCATCAACAAGCAGGCTGCCTAAAGTCGTCCTGACCCCACAGCTGCCTGTAAATATAGCCCTTGAGATGGCCCTGCCCACCAGAGACAAGACCCAGCTCCATCCACCAGTGGGCAGGCACCAGTCCCTCCCATGAGGAAACCTGCACCAGCCCCTGGACCAACCTCACCCACCATGGGGCAGACACCAGAAGCAAGAACTACAGTCCTGCAGCCTGAGGAATGGAGACCACAAACACAGAAAATTAGACAAAATGAGATGGCAGAGATGAAGGAACAAGATAAAACCCCAGAAGAACAACTAAGTGAAGTGGAGATAGGCAATCTACCTGAAAAAGAATTCAGAGTAATGATAGTAAAGATGATCCAAGATCTTGGAAAAAGAATGGAGGCACAGACTGATATAAGAAATGTTTAATAAAGAGCTAGGGGACTTCCCTGGTGGTCCAGTGGTTAAGATTCCATGCTTCCACTGCAGGGAGCATGGGTTTGATCCCTGGTTGGGAAACTAAGATCTTCACATGCTGCACAGTGCAGCCAAAAAAAAAAGCTAGAAGCTTCAGAGAACAAACAGATGAACAATACAATAACTGAAATGAAGAATACACTAGAAGGAATCAATAGCAGAACAAATAGGGCAGTAGAACAAATAAGTGAGGTGGAAAACAGATTGGTGGAAGTCACTATTGCAGAACAGAATAAAGAAAGAAAAATGATAGCACTGTTTACAGTAGCCAGGACATGGAAGCAACCTAAATGTCCATCAACAGAGGAATGGATAAAGAAGATGTGGTACATATATACAATGGAATATTACTCAGCCATAAAAAGGAATGAAATTGGGTCATTTGTAGAGATGTGAATGGACCTAGAGAGCGTCATACAGAGTGAAGTAAATCAGAAAGAGAAAAACAAATATTAACGCATATATGTGGAATCTAGAAAAATGGTATACATGACCTCATTTACAGAGCAGAAATAGAGACACAGACGTAGAGAACAAATGTATGGATACCAAGGAGGAAAGCAGTGGGGTGTGAGGAACTGGGAGATTGGGATCAACACATATACACTATTGATACTATGTGTAAAATAGACAACTGATGGGAATATACTGTATAGCACAGGGAACTCAACTTAATGCACTGTGGTGTCCTAAATGGGAAGGAAATCCAAAAGGGAGGTGATATATGCATATGTAGGGCTGATTCATTTTGCTGTGCAGTAGAAGCTAACACAACAGTGTAAAGCAACTATACTCCAATAAAAATTAAGAAAAAAAGAAAAATGAAATGAGGACAGAGACCTCTGGGACAACATTAAATGCACCAACATTCACATTACAGGGGTCCCAGAAGGAGAAGAGAGAGAGAAAGGGCCTTAGAAAATATTTTAAGAGATAATGGCCGAAAACTGTCCTAACATGGGAAAGGAGACACTCACTCAAGTCCAGGAAGCACAGAGTCCCATATAGGATAAACCCAAGGAGGAACACACTGAGACACATATTAATCAAATCAACAAAGATTAAAGACAAAGAGATAATATTAAAAACAACAAATAACATACAAGGGAATCCCCACAAGGTTATCAGCTGATTTTTCAGCAGAAATTCTGCAGGCCAGAAGGGAGTGGCATGATATATTTAAAGTGATAAAAGAGAAAAACCTGCAACCAAGAATACTCTACCCAACAAGGCTCTTGTTCAGATTCGACAGAGAAATCAAAAGCTTTACAGACAAGCAAAAGCTAAGCGTGTTCAGCACCATCAAAACAGCTTTACAACAATTGCTAAAGGAACTTCTCTAGATGGAAAAGAAAAGGCCACAACTAGAAATAAGAAAATTACGAATGGGAAAGCTCACCAGTAAAGGTAAACATACAGTAAAGGTAGGAAATCATCCACACACAAATTTGATATCAAAATCAGCAATTGTGAGAGGAGGAGAGTACAAATGCAGGATATTGGAAATGCATTTGAAATTAAGAGACCAGCAACTTAATCTTGTATATATATAGATGACTATATAAAAACCTCATGGTAATGGCAAACCAAAAATACAGTAGATACACACACAAAAAAGAAAAAGGAATCCAAACACAACACTAAAGATAGTCATCAAATCACAAGAGAACAAAAGAGGAAGGGAAGAAAAAAGACTTATAAAAACAAATCAGAACAATTAACAAAATGGCAATATGAACATACATATCAATAATTACCTTAAATGTAAATGGATTAAATGCTCCAACCAAAAGACATAGACTGGTTGAATGGATACAAAAAAAGACTTGTATATACGCTGTCTACAAGAGACCCACTTCATTATTTTTTTATTTTTGTGTGCATGTGTGTGTATTGATAGTTTATTCTTTTTTATTGCCAAGTGGTATTCCATGGTATGGATGTACCATCATTTGTTTAGAACATCTTACTTGTTTTCAGTTTTTTGCTATTACAGATAAAGCTGCTATGAATAACTGTGCACAGGTTTTTGTGTGGGATAAATTTTCATTTCTGTGTCATAAATGCCCAGGAGTATGATTACTGAATTGTATGACAAGTGTATATTTGGTTTTTAAAGAAACAGCTAAATTCTTTTACAAAGTGGCTGTATCATTTTATATTCCCACCAGCAATGTATGAGTGATTCAGTTTTTCCACAATCTCGCCAACACCTGGTATTTTTTTTTAACATCTTTATTCAACATCTGGTATTGTTGCTGTATTTTTCATTTCAGTTCTAGTAGGTAGGTAGTGATATTTCTTCATGGTCTGCATTTTCCTAATGGTTAGTGATGCTAACATCTTTTCATGTGCTTATTTGCCATTCGTATATTTGCTTTCGTGAGTTGTATGCTCAAATGTTTTTTAACTGTGTTGCTTTCTTTTTTTTTCTTTTTTTTAAACTGGGGTGTAGTTGTTTTACAGTGTTGTGTTAGTTTCTACTCTAGCAAAGTGAAGTAGAGTTCCCTGTGCTATACAGCATGTTCTCATTAGTTATCTATTTTATACATATTAGTGTATATATGAAGAGACCCACTTTAAATATAGGGACACATACAGACTGAAAGTGAGGGGATGGAAAAAGGTATTCCATGCAAATGGAAATCAAAAGAAAACTGGAGTAGCAATACTCATATCAGACAAAACAGACTTTAAAATAAAGACTGTTATAAGAGACAAAGAAGGACACTACATAATGATCAAAGGATCAATCCAAGAAGATAGAACAATTGTAAATAAATATGCACCCAACATAAGGGCACCTCAATATATAAGGTTTCATCCATAAAAGAAATCGATAGTAACACAATAATAGTGGGGGACTTTAACACCCCACCTACATCAATGGACATATCCTCCAGACAGAAAATCAATAAGGAAACACAGGCCTTAAATGACACATTAGACCAGATGGACTTAATTGATATTTATAGAACATTCCATCTGAAAGCAGCAGAATACACATTCTTCTCAAGTTCACAAGGAACATTCTCCAGGACAGATCACATCCTGGACCACAAAGCAAGCCTCAGTAAGTTTAAGAAAATTGAAATCATATCAAGCATCTTCTCTGACCACAACGTTATGAAATTAGAAATCAACTACAAGGGAAAAAACCCTAAAAAACACAAGACATGTGGAGGTTAAACAATATGTTACTGAACAACCAATGGATCACTGAGGAAATCAAAGAGGAAATCAAAAAATACCTAGAGACAAATGAAAACGAAAACACAATGATCCAAAACCTATGGGATGCAGCAAAAGCAGTTCAAAGAGGGAAGTTTATAGCAATACAATCTTACCTCAGGAAACAGAAATCTCAAACAACCTAACTTATACCTAAAGCAACTAGAGAAAGAAGAGCAAACAAAACCCAAAGTTAGTAGAAGGAAAGAAATCATAAAGATCAGAGCAGAAATAAATAAAATAGAGATGAAGAAAACAATAGAAAAGATCAATGAAACTAAAAGCTGGTTCTTTGAAAAGATAAACAAAATTGATAACTCTTTAGCCGGACTCATCAGGGAAAAAAAGGAGGTCTCAGATCAATAAAATGAGAAATGAAAAAGAAGTTACAAAGGACACCACAGAAATACAAAGGATGATAAGAGACTACTACAGGCAACTATATGGCAATAAAATGGACAATCTAGAAGAAATGGACAAATTCTTAGAAAGGTACAAGCAGCCAAGAGTGAACCAGGAAGAAATAGAAAATATGAACAGACCAATCACAGGTACTGAAATTGAAACTGAGTAAAAAACTTCCACCAAACAAAAGTCCATGACCAGATAGGCTTCACAGTAGAATTCTATCAAATTTAGAGAAGAGTTATCACCTGTCCTTCTGCAACTCTTCCAAAAAATTGCAGAGGAAGGAACACTCCCAAGCTCATTCTATGAGGCCACCATCACCCTGATACCAAAATCAGACCAAGATACCACACAAAAAGAAAATTACAAGCCAGTATCACTGATGAACACAGATGCAAACATCCTCAACAAAATACTAGCAAACCGAATCCAGCAATACATTAAAAGGATCGTACACCATGATCAAGTGGGATTTATCCCATTGGATGCAAGGATTTTTCAGTATCCACAAATCAATCAGTGTGATACACCACATCAACAAATTGAAGAATAAAAACCATATGATCATCTCAATAGATGCAGAAAAAAACTTTTGATCAAATTCAACACCCGTTTATGATGAAGACTCTCTGGAACCTGGGCATAGAGGGAATCTACCTCAACATAATAAAGGCCATATATGACAAACCCACAGTGATGAAAAGCTGAAAGCATTTCCTCTAAGATCAGGAACAAGACAGGATTTCTACCCTCACCACTGTTATTCAACATAGTTTTGGAAGTCCTAGCCATGGCAATCAGAGAGTGAATCTAGGAGCTGACTGAGACCCTCCCCTTTGGGACACTGATAGGTCTTGGCATACCCTTGAGTACTCGGAGCTATTACAAATATAATAGGCTGCTTTGACAATCAAAAGATTTGAGAAACAACCAGGAGCCTAGGGTAGGGGTGAATGACAAGTTTCATCTCATACATGAGGCTACTCCTTTAAGACCAGCTGAGACAGTTGTTTCATCTAATGCATAGAAACCAACCCAGAGTCAAGCAAAATGAAGAAACAGAGGCATATGTTCCAAATGAAAGAACAAAATAAAAGCCTCAGGAAAAGACCTTAATGAAATGGAGATAAATAATTTACCCAATAAAGAGTTCAAAGTAATGGTCATAAAGATGCTCCCGAACTCAGCTTCAACAGAGATGGAAAATATATGTATTAAATAGTCACAGAGCTGAGGAATACAATAACATAACTGAAAAATACACTAGAGGGGTTCAGACTAGATGAAGCAAAGAAAGGAACTTGAAGACAAGGCAGTGGAACTTACCCAATCAGGACAGCAAAACCAAAAAAGAATGAAAAAAAGTGAAGATAGCTTAATGGACTTATTGGACACATCTAGCAGACTGACATTCTCATTATAGGAGTCCCAAAAGAAGAGAGAGAAAGGAATAGAAAACTTGATGAAATAATGGGTGAAAACTTCCCTACCCTAGGGAAGGAAACAGACATCCAGATGCAGAAAGCCCAGAGTGCTCCAAATGAGATGAACCCAAAGAGACCCTCATCAAGACACATTATAATTAAAACACCAAAAGCTAAATACAAGGAGAGAATCTTAAAAGCAGCAAAAGAAAAACAACTTGTTATGTCCAAGGAAACCCCCATGAGACTATCAGCAGATTTTTCAGCAGAAACTTTCCAGGCCAGAAAGTAGTGGCATGATAATATACGGTGCTGAAGGGGAAAAAAAAACTTGCAACAAAGAACTCTACCCAGTAGAGTTATTCAGAATTGAAGGAGAGAACTTTCCAGATTAGCAAATCTAAAGGAGTTCATCATCATTAAACCAGCCTTACAAGAAATGTTAAAGGACTTCTTTAAGCTGAAAAGAAAGGGTGCTAATTAGTAACAAGAAAACATAGAAAAGAATAAACTTCACTGAAAAAGGTAGTGGATCAACCACTTAAAAGGTTAAGAGACAAAAGTAGTAAAAATAATTATGTGACATCAAAAATATAGAACCTTGTGGAGGGAGTTAAAACGTAGAGCTTTAGAATGCAATCAAACTTAAGTTGTTATCAACTTAAAATAGACTGTTATGGATACAAGTTGTCATATGTAAGCCACATGGTAACCACAAAGCACAATCCTGTAGTAGACACAGAAGATGAAGAGAAAGGAATCTAAGCATACCACTAAAGAAAGTCATCATAGCACAATGGAAGAAAACAGAAGGAGGAAGAGAGACTCGATAGATGCAGAAAAAGCATTTGACAAAATTCAACATCCATTTATGATAGACTCTTAACAAAGTGGGTATAGAGAGAACTTACCTCAACCTAATCAGGACCACAGCTAACATCATACTGAAAAAGCTGAAAGCTTTTCCTCTGAGATCAGAAACAAAACAACAATGCCCACTTTTGCCACTTCTATTCACGTTAGTGGTTGGAGAGCCTAGCCAGAGCAGTTAGTCAAGAAAAAGAAACAAAAAGCATCCAAATTGGAAAGGAAGTAGTAAAACTGTCACTATTTGTAGATGACATATTATTATATATAGGAAACCCTACAGACTCAAAAAAACTGTTAGAACTAATACACAAATTCAGTTAAGTTACAGGATACAAAGTCAAAGATCTGTTGCATTTTTATACACTAACAAACAATCAGAAGGAGAAATTAAGAAAACAGTCCCATTTACAATTGCAACAAAAAGAATAAAATACCTACAAATAAATTTAACCAAGGAGCTGAAAAACATGTACACTAAAAACTATAAGACAAAGACATTTATGAACAAAATTGAAGACAAAGATAAGTGGAGGGCTTCCCTGGTGGCGCAGTGGTTGGGAGTCTGCCTGCCAATGCAGGGGACACGGGTTCGAGCCCTGGTCTGGGAAGATCCCACATGCCGCGGAGTGGCTAGGCCCGTGAGCCACAATTACTGAGCCTGCGCGTCTGGAGCCTGTGCTCCACAACAAGAGAGGCCGCGATAGTGAGAGGCCCGTGCACCACGATGAAGAGTGGCCCCCACTTGCCGCAACTGGAGAAAGCCCTCGCACAGAAACGAAGACCCAACACAGCCAAAAATTTAAAAAATAAATAAATAAAATTAAAAAAAAAAAGATAAATGGAAAGATATTTCATGCTCATATATTGGAAGAATTAATACTGTAAAGATGTCCAAATTACCCAAAGCAATCTACAGATTCAGTGCAATCCCTATTAACATTCCAATGGCACTTTTCACAGAAATAGAACAAAAAATCCTAAAATTTCTTTGGAATCACAAAAGACGCCAAATAGCCAAAGCAGTCTGGAGAAAGAACAACAAAACTGGAGGCATCACACTCCCTGATTTCAAATTATATTACAAAACTATAGTAGTCAAAACAGTATGGTATTTGCATAAAAACAGACACATAGATCAATGGAACAGAATAGAGAGCCCCAAAATTAACCCACACATATATGGTCAGTTAATTTTTGACAAAAGAGCCAAGAATATACAATGGGGATAGGATAGTCTCTTCAATAAAATGGTGCTGGGAAAACTGGTTAGCCACATGCAAAAGAATGAAACTGGATCACTATCTTACACCATACACAAAAATTAATCCAAAATGGATTAAAGATGTGAATGTAAGATCTGAAACCATAAAATTACTAGAATAAAACGTAGGTGGTAATCTGCTTGACATAGGTCTTGGCAATGATTTTTTTTGATCTGATTCCAAAACAACGAAAGCAAAAATAAACAAGTGGGACTTCATCAAACTAAAAAGCTTCCACACAGCAAAGGAAACCATCAACAAAATAAAAAGGCAACTTACTGAATGATAGAAGATATTTGCAAATCATATGTCTGATAAGGGGTTAGTATCCACATATAAAGAACTCATACAGCTCAATAACAACGACAACAAAACATCAGATTAAAAAATTGGCAAAGGATCTGAATAGACATTTTTCCAAAGAATATGTGCAAATGGCCAACAAGCATATGAAAAGATGTTCAGCATTGCTAATCATCAGGGAAATGCAAAACAAAACCACAATGAGATACCACCTCCCACCTGTTAGAATGGCTGTTATCAAAGCTTTTCCTGTATGATCAAACAAAACAAGGATGCCCACTATCAAAAGACAAGAAATAGCAAGTGTTGGCGAGGATGTGGAGAAAAGGGAACCCTTGTGCACTGTTGGTGAGAATGTAAATTGGTGCAGCTCCTATGGAAAATAGTATGAAGTTTCCTCAAAAAATTAAAAATAGAACTGCCATCTGATCCAGCAATTTCACTTCTGGGTATTTATCCAAAGAAAACGAAAACACTAACTTGAAGATATATCTGCACCCCCATGTTCGTTGCAGCATTATTTACAATAGCCAAGATATGGAAACGACCTAAGTGCCCACTGATGTATGAGTGGATAGAGAAGATGTTGTGTATATATACAATGGAATATTACTCTTAAAAAAATGAAACCTTACCCTTTGTGACAATATGGATGGATGCCCTTGAGGGTATTACGCTAAGTGAAATAAGTCAGAGAAGGACAAATACTATATGATCGCACATATGTGTAACCTAAAGTCGACAGAAAACAGATTGGATATTCCCAGAGTTGTGGGGTATGGGTGGATGGAATGGGTGAAGGGAGTCAAAGGGTACAAACTTCCAGTTACAGAGTAAGTCCACAAGGATGTAATGTACAGTATGCCAACTTTGTTAATAAAACTATATAGCATATTTGAAAATTGCTGAAAGAGAGATCTTAAAAGTTCTCATCACAAGAAAAAAAAGTTTTGTGACTATGTGACTGATGTTAACTAGACTTATTGTGATTATCAGTTTAGAATGTATCCAAATCATGATATACACCTGAAACTAATGTTACATGTCAGTTACACCTCAATAAAAATTTTTTCAAAAAAGAACAAAAAAGCCATAATTAAGAATTAGGGTTTGGGGCTTCCCTGGTGGCACAGTGGTTAAGAATCTGCCTGCCAATGCAGGGTACACAGGTTCGAGCCCTGGTTTGGGAAGACCCCACATGCCACGGAGCAACTAGGCCCGTGAGCCACGACTGCTGAGCTTGCGCGTCTGGAGCCTGTGCTCCGCAACGGGAGAGGCCGCAACAGTAAGAGGCCCGCACACTGCGATGAAGAGTGTCCCCCGCTCGCCGCAACTGGAGAAAGCCCTTGCACAGAAACGAAGACCCAACACAGCCAAAATAAATAAATAAATTTATTAAAAAACAAAATAGTAAAAGTAATATGAATTGCAAAATTAAAAAAAAAAAAGAATTAGGGTTTGTACGTAATCTAAGCACTTGGCGGGGCTGAGGGGAAAGGCTGGCTCACACATGTGGTCAGGTTAGATGCCTTGCGAGGACTTTCCCAACAGCATGTCACAGTGCTTCTGCGATGTACACTACAATTGTCTTCAACTGTGAGGCAGTTTTTATCGTATGTTATTTGCTACTGAACCTTTTCTGGCAACATTGGAAATTTATTTCTTTGTTTTTTGATGCTGTTAAAGTATAAACGCTCTAAAATTAGACATTGAAAAGGAATTCGTTAGTATCTATCCCCACTGTGGAGGTCTCTGGCCAATCCCAGGAGTCCCTTCACCTGCTTTTATTCACTTGCTGTGTAGAAGGGGCATGGTGAACAAGAGCATATTTTTATTTAAAGCAGGTTACATACTTTTCAGAAAAGTCATATGACAGGTTTTCTAATTTCCTGTATTAATTAAACAAACTTTTGTGGTTTTGTAGGTGATAATCTCGGCCAGCAATACAACAGCCCACAAGAAGTGATTGGCAAACGAGGTTCTGATATCATCATTGTGGGCCGGGGCATAACAACATCAGCTAATCGTCTGGAAGCAGCCGAGATGTACAGAAAAGCTGCTTGGGAAGCTTATTTGAGTAGACTTGCTGTTTGAGTGTCTTGGATACATTTTTGTGAAGGCCTTGAAGATACATGGTCTCCTGAGATGCCACTGGCTTGAAATAATAGCCTTTAATACTGCTTGGATTCTTCCACGGGTCCTGTGTGGAATGACTTCTGGAGTTACCACGGCACACAGGAAATATTCTGTGACTTATAATCACTGCAGTGTCACTATAATCAGTTCATTTTCAAGCTGTCTTTTATTGAGACTGATGTTGGTTAGGCAATCACAGCCCTGTCCTGTTAGAATCGTCCACATTTGAGGAAGTCCCCCATCTCTAGATCAGACTTTTTGATTCTTTGAATTGCCGTGAGACAGAAATTTTAGGTCATGAAGAGGCTAAAACCAGTAGAGCATTTCTTGTGTCCTTTATTCTGTGTCTAATGCAGTACCCTAATAATACTTACTTAAATATTAGCTGTCCTCCTCCTCCTCCTCTGCTTAAAAGTAATAGTCCAGGTGTCCAAATGGTGCTGGTTCCCAGCACTGCCTTTGCTCACTCACCGGAGCGGGCCCGGTGGGAAACAGGAGACGACTGTAGCTGAGCCCCTGAAGCCAATATCAGGCTTTCATTTCAGCATGGAGAGGGCTTCTGACTCACTTCTTCCCCGGGCCAGCAGTTTCAACCTGTGCTGAACCCCAGTCACTGATTCCTTTTGCCTTATTTCTATCACAAATGGACCAGCTTCTCCTTCATTTATTTAAAAAGACAGCAGCGTCAAGAGGTCTAAGGTTTCATTTGGAGGTTTGCTTGAGGATCCTGCATGATTGTCCCAAACGCCGTTGACAGAGAGGGATGTCAGCCTTCACATTTAGAAATGAAGAGAAAGGAGCCCAGCAACAGAGCTGAAGTTTTTGGGTCTCCACTGTGGTGGGGCTGGACACTTCACGCGTGTGGCAGTTAGGCAGCCTCTCACTCTGGTCCCCAGTGCACTTTCTCCTGGAAATTCTTCAGAGTTTCTGGACGACCCCCGTGCTCCAATGCTGATACAGATTTTCTCCATTTTTATATTTCTTTGGTCTGTTCAGGAAGCATCTTAGAGGGAGGGGAGTGACGGGTGTGGGCTCAGGTGATCATTTTGAAATGGCCCGGCTGCACATTCAAGGCCCTGGGGTTCTAGAGCAGGGCCAGGTGGCAGTTGCATTTGAAGGCTCTCAGTTCTGATTCCACCAGCACACTCCCGATCTGCCGTTCTCATCTCGATCATGCCTACAAGCAGCGGCAGGCGTCAGAGGACACGCCATTTCCTCAGGATGACAGCTGTTCCCATCTCTGACTGCCCCACTCTTCAGCTTTCGTGAGTCAGATAGAAGCCTGTTAGGTCAACTCGGGTGCTTATCTTGGAGTCTACACTTAGCAGCTTCTGCTCTGAAGTCCAGTTGAGCTTCGGGTCCCATTGCTGCAGCTCCAGAGAAGTTCCCTCTGGGAAAGGCAAATTATCACGGAATAAGGCTGGAAGGAAATGGAAGAGGTGTGGCCTCGGGGCTACTCTGGAGGAGCTGAAAGTTAGGAAGAGGTGGAAATTTTTCTACTAAGAACTTACGGGAATTTCTTGGATATGTTAAAAGTCTTGGTGACCTCAAGGCCGAGAGACCTTTGCAGTAATGTGCTGAGGTCTCAAGTGCCCACTTAATGGACTCACTGGTTCTCACATTTCAGCATGCATCAGAATCGCCTGGAGTCTCGTTAAATCAGATGTTGGCCCAGCTCCAGCGTCAACTCTGGGTAGTTCTAGGATAGGACATGAAAGTTTGCATTTCTACAAGTTCTCAGGCAATGCTAATGCTGCTGGGACAGGGACCACACTTAGAGCATCACTACCCTGGTTAGTCACATTTTTCTTCCACAATGAAATGGTCCTGGGGTCTCTTTCTCCTGCTGAGAACAGGAGAAAAGTCCTGCCATAAGCAGTTCTGTTACTGAAGCTCACTCAGGGCCCCTTCTGGGTAACTTGAAGGGAAATCAGAGGAGCATCAAAGAATCACCTGGGCCCCACCATCAGAGATTCTGTTTCAGCAGATTTGAGGCGAGGCCTGGAGATCTGCACTTCAACAGGTACTTCAGCTTATTTTGATGTTTCTTGAGACTAAGCCCAGCGCAGACAGTCTGGAGTCATAAAACTTTGGAGCACAAATTGATTGAGACAAGACAAAGAAGAACTTGGCTGTCTAGCACCTATGAGGGGACTGTTCAGCATAGAAGCATTTTAGAGGCATTTAATAGTTTAGCCCTTTCTCAGTCAAGAAATATTTACAGAGCCTGAGCTCTGAGCTTACAACACCGGCCCTAGTGAAGAAAAGGGGAACAGTCTTCACAGGGTGCCCAGAACAACATCTGTAAGACTAATGGGAGTGGAGAATATCAATACTGGCCTCTTCCAGTACTCTGGGTGTTTAGTAGAGCATAAGCCAGTCAATTTGTAGTGCCGCAGGAACCTAAGAAACCTGGTCCGCTCTCCTTTAAAGCTACAGAAGTACAGACCCTGAAAAGTAAAGGGATCAGCTCATAACCAGCTTGTGACAGGCAACACAGGCCTGGGGTCTCAGACCCAGCTCATCCTCACTTATGGTGATGTAGACTGTCTACGGTCTCTGGAAAAGGGCGCTGGAGGGTGAGGATGGCAGCCCGGGGACACGCAACACCCACTCACCCACCTCTTCTGAACACAGTGCTGCTGGGTCCACGTCGGCAAGGCCCAGAAGCACCGCCATAGGCTTTGCCAGGATCTCCAAAGAAGAGAACAGTTACAGGGTATCATCTCCTTTGAGGTGGGTGGACACAAGGAGCAAGAGTGGGGAGGCTCAGGACTAGGGCGCGTGCGCACTGTGTGTGTGTGTGAGTGTGTGTGCGCGTACGCGCGCGTGTGTGTACACATCAGAGGGCCAACTGGATGCTTCTGCCGCGAGAGGAGCTGAGGTTTCTGACAGCCCATCTTGGTCAGTGCGCTGCTGGCCCATAGATGCAGTCTGTGGCCTCCTACCAACCGTGGGTTTGCTGCTACGTGCCAGGGGTGGGCAAAAGAAAGAAAATACCTGAGGAAATCCAGCAACCAGGCGAGGAAAGCAAAGAAAACCACCTGTAACAGGTGTTAGCTCCAAGAGAGTAGGGATTTCACCGTGTGTTCCGTGCAGTATCTCTGCACCTGGAACGGGCCCAGCCAATGTTTCTGAATGAATGCAAGCATAGGTGCCTTCTGGTAAAGGGGAACTGCCACAGGAAGCAGACCCGCTTCAGAATAACAAAAACAAGATGACAATTTGTGTGTGTTGGGGGGAGAGGGGACTAAAATGAAAATTTTCGTTTTGAATGTGAAAATGTGATGGAAAAATTTCAAGATGGTATGATTATATTGAGAACTACACCTGTGGGCAGGAAGCTCAGGTGGAAGAAATACCAAAATTCAAAACAAAGGGACAAAGAAATGGAAATAATGAGGGAGTAGATGAGAGGCTTACAGAACAGATTCATGAATGTAAAGAGGAAAAGACAATGGGAGGACAGGAAATATTTACAGAAATAACAGGAAATATTCCCCAGTTTGAAAAAATACTTGAGTCTGCAGAAGCAAAGGGCCCAGTGAGTTCTAGGCAGGTGTTGTGGACAAAGGCATACACCTGGGCACATCCTGTCAAAATTACTGAACTTCAAAGATGGGAAATTTTACAGACATCTAGAGGAATAAAATACTTGGAAAGTGAAAAGAGTCCAACTAGTAGCAGACTGTCATCTGTAACACTGGAAGCTTGGAGACAGGTAGTGACATGCACAGGCCCTGAGAAAGGCCGGTCACAACCAGGAATCCTGAGCCCAGCCATGTGATCCGCTGTCGGGCTGTAGCAGCCTGGTGTGAGTGTTCGTGGTGCACCTCAGTGCTCTGACTCACATCGACACCAGTGAGTGAGAGGCACTGAGCATGTGCCTCAAAAGGCTCCTTGGGGGAGGCCAGGAGTGCACAGGCAGAGCGGGGGTATCTGGCCAATAAAAATGGGACCTGTCAGTCGCTGAAGCAGTGACTATATCCCAGAATCTTAGGAAACTGGTTTTGGAAGCTCCTTAGAGATCATCTAATCTGATCAGCCCATTTCACAGATGAAATTGAGTCCCACTGGGAAATGATTCACGCAAGGTTACAGAAGAGCCAATTACAGGCAGAGTAAGGACTAGAATCCCTGTCGTTACCCTCAGATTTGGTATTTTTGTTATTACACTTTTTATCCCGTTTCTGTAAGGTAGATACATTCAACTTTGTCCCCCTTTCTATCAACATGCAGATACATACTATACATATAATATTCTTTCACCATTTAATCAAGTATTTACTGAACACAGGGAGTGAACCTGACATACATCGTCCCAGTCATTACAGAACTTAGTTTCCAAACTATACTTTCAAAGGACTTCCATACCATCCTAAGAGACCGCAGCCAGTCGTTCCTTCCCCATCAGTCACAGCTTCATTGCTACCAGGATTCAATAGAAAGTACCAAAACAAGTGGCAATTCTGTTAACGTCCCCATCCTTCCTTCCTCCCTGAATCCATACACTTTGCCTTACGACCCAGCAGTTCCTCCCATTTGAGGTGGAGAGCATTTCCACAACCCACTGATGTTGGACTCAGCTGTGTAGGTTTCTCTGGCCAATGGAATGTGGGGGGAGGGGACAGGGTTCCAGTTCCGAGTCTAGACTTGTGTTTCTGCCACCATGAGAAGAGCATGCCCTGATTAGCCCACACGTCCCAGGAGAATAAGAGCGGAGCAGAGCCCACACCAGCCTTCCGCAGCCTGATGCCCGGGGGCCCCACCTGGTCCGCGAGCCTGTGAGCATGGCAATCAGTGCTCATCACTGGACGCCATGGGATTCGGGGTGGGGGGCTGTGCAGCAATAGCTAACTAACAGTTACAGTGTGCTGCGGCGCCCCACGTCTAGCCCTGGTCACCGGGGGGACAAAAGCTTGACTCCACCAAGACTCAGCCTTCCCCGCCTTCACCTGCGGCTGCTTTCAGAGATCTCTCCAAAAGAAACAGCCACTCGGCTCTTGTGGGAACGCTGTGCTTCAGTAGTGAGCCCACTGTCAGCCAGTGGGTAACCATGGACTCTGCAGTTTGCTTCCTCCACCCCTTAGCAGATGGACGTGATACGTGTCGTCAGTGCCCCTGGCTGACAGCATGGGCTGAGAGGACCAGTGGGGCAAGGATACCAAAACATGTTTTTTGAAGGAATCTGGTATTTTTTTAAAAAGGGGGGATGGGAATCAGGACTCCTTAGGGTTCTTTATTTTATAGTTAATGCTGTCTTTATTAAATGCTGTTTTATTTTGGATTATAGGACATAGGATGCTATATCTTTTTTTAGATCCTAGGACCTTTAAAGTTCGTAATCTGGCTTTGAATGAATTTTTTTTTTTTTTTTTTTTCCTCTGCAATCTGTTTTCTCCATAGCCCTTCCAAGCCCACACTTGGCCTTTGTGCCTCAGGAAAGGGATGCCACGATGGAAATACAAAGAGAAACAAAACAATTAGAATATTTTTTAACTTTTAAAGTTCAAGGTCTTGACATAAGGACTGCTTTGGAAGAACGTTTGCCTCTCTCCTTCCCACCAAGGGAGCAGGGGAGGAGTGTTCCTCTGGCCTGGGGAGAGGAACAGAAGGTGGAGGGGTGGACACAGTCAGATCCTGGGGTGGGCTGTGGTACGGAATCCCCACCCCAGGCAGGGAGGGAGGGAGGAAAAAAGAGGCACAGACAGCAGAGGAGCTCTGGGCCTCGCTTTTCTAGGAGGAGCCCAGGAGAGCAGTGACGCCAGAAAACCCACCCCAGCACGGAGCGTGGCAGTGGACTTGGAGGCCACGTGTGGCTGAGGCAGAGCCTGAGGCAGCCTGAGCTTCTGCGGCTCCGTATAACATGAGGGAGGAGCCGCATTTCCCTGAAAAGGGCATGGGAGTTCGCTGAGAAACAGATCTGGTGGGCCTGAAGGCTCTCCCCCCACCATGTAGGGACATTTCAGCAGAAAGTGGTCCTCATGAGGACAGTGACGTCTGAGCGGGTGCCGTGCGCACAGGCAGCTCTGTGGGCCTGCCTCCAATGTCCTGCTGCTGCACTTAGCCCGCAGCGTGGGGCGCCGGGGACCCTGAAACGACTGTGATGAACAAGACACTGTCCCTCTTTACCTAGTAACTTTGTTTTCTGTCAGCACTTGAATAGAGATGTTAAAAAAAATAATAAAAATGGTTTTTGCACACCTGGATGACGGCCTGAAGGGTCTTATCCGCCTCATAGAACTTGCTCAGGGAGAAACGGCCTCCTCAGTCTCCCATCTCCTTCCCCCGCTTACGCTTTTCTCTTCTGCCCTCACCCCGCCACCTTGCTGCCCTCAGACTTCCCCAAACCCCTGTGGTCTACTCTTGGGCTGTAGCATCCCCTCTTCCTCCCTTCTGTTGCCTTCTTCCCCTTTTAAACTCCAGGTCCATGCGACAGGGGACGTCTCCCAACTCAGGTCGAGCCTACAGTCCCCGAGGCTTGAGCAGGAATGAGCCCTCAGGGACAGCCCAGCAGGAGGAAAGCAAGGCAGCCCCGGCCTCCCGTCTCTCCTGGGGCCTCTGCCCAGCTCTCCCCCTCCCACCCACGTGGGACCCTCCCATGGGTGCAACCCACAACCCTCAGTTGTGGTGGGTTCTGTTCAGTGTAGGTTTTAAAATATTGTTTTATGGTCACAGGCCAGGATGTGAATGCCAACCATCACACACAACCACTTATACAAATATTCCATTCCCGCATGGCTGGCTGGACCAGCAGGGAAATGAGCCACAAACCAGTGCCCGCACCAACCCATGGGCACCTCATGGAAGACAGTCTTTAAAGTGTTGAACTTTTATGCCAGGAATCATGAAATGTGTGTCAGTTGTCATCTTCCGTCATTTTTTTTCCCCCTCACTTTTTAAATAGAAAAGTTCCTTGAACTGTACCTGGATTTTCAGTCACCACGCATATACCAGAGACTGCTCATAAGGTGAGGACAAGAGAAAAAGATGCAAGGAAGGAGGAGGGGAAGAGACGTTTTATAATTCCTCCATCTGCACGTAGAGGTACTTCGTTTAATTTCAGTAGAGATGTGTGCCTCCAAGGCAGAAATTCAGATGACTCTCTAGTCATAGCGCAGAGTTCTGAGATAAGAAACGACAGTCTTGCTTTTCCCAGGGGGTGCGACACAGAGGAAAGAGCATCGAACTAGAGTAGGGATCCCTGAGCTGAGGTCTCACTTGCCAACCTTCTCTCCAAGGGGGGGACCGATCTCAATCTCCTCCTTAGTAAGATGGGGAAATACCTCCCCTGAATACCATGTGGGCCTACCGTGAGGGTCAAACGAAGAGAGGCTGCTTTTGTCTCAGGCGTTTGATAGTCTGTGCAGGTAGGACCAATGAAGCTGTAATTGGCGAGCCTTCCAGGGGGTTTCTGAAGTCAAACTAAGATGGTAAATGGTAACCAGCTGCCCTAATAAATAGACCCAGGCCTTGTAATATGTTCCCTGTTTACACACGTATTAGCATTATTCTGACAAGGGGTCTGTAGCGTTCACTAGAACACTGAAAGTGTCACCGACACGAAGTGGTTAAGAACTCCTATCCTAGAAGGTCACCACCTCGGTGCGTGACCCTATGGTTACTTACAGTTTAGAGCTTGCCTTTTTGCAAGAATTTGAGGCCACTTAAAATGAAGACACTATGCAGCAGAACATTCGTCAGAAGGCTCAGAAAGCGTGTGTGGAGGGGGAGGCAGGGCGGGGGGGGGGCAGCGGAGGGGGCGGGATTCAGTGGAGAGGATGGGGATCCCAATAAGAACTGGACGTAGGTTCCATTTCCTGGCATTTAGTTCCCAGCCTCCTGACAATCAAGACACCAAAACAGGCCAGATTATACAAGTCCCATGCTATGACAAAAGGAAGCATCGAACGTCCCAGCACTGAACTCCGGAGAAACCAGGTGGATATGAAGACCATCCATCTCACTGTGACACATCACCCAACCCATCCTGGAGGCGGCTCTGTCAGCCGGGGCCGGCCGGGCAGTGACCATCCCTCGCAAAGCTGCAAGATCGGCAGGAGGAGCCACGGGGGCTGAGAAGAACGAGCTCTCCCTTCCCAGCACCACCACCTGCTCAACCGTCTCTCTCATTCTCCTGCCTCCACTTACATCCTCTCCCGAGGGTCAGAATGGCGCCCCGTCCTGCCTGAGAAGTCTGGAACCCCTCAGCTGGGTGAGGACAGAAGCTGGGGGGGAGGGAGAGCCCTAGCCAAGCCTTCTCAGCCCCACACCAGGACGAGAGGGACGGGCGCGCCACATTCACAGGCACGCTGACAGCCACAGATGGACAAGCTCCCAAGCGGGTCCCACACGTCCGCAAGGGATGACTCAGAGGCTCTTACCTCCTCCTGAGTTTCCTCCATGCTGCTGCCCTCCTCCTCTGCTCCACTGCCCCGTCCCAGCCAGGCGCAAAAGGGCTGCGGAAGCTGAGTCCACCAGGCTGCCCTTCTCAGAAGCGACAGGAGCCCCGCACGCCTGCCGAGAGCCCTCCAGTGAGGGAGGAGCTTTTCAGTTAAGAGATGTCACGTGAACAGAGAAAAGGACCTTCTCTCCTCCCCTCTGATCTTCCCATCTGTTTGCTGTTACCTGAAATTCATCCCAAGAGTTTCATGAGAATCAACTCCAGCTTTGATCCTAATTAAGCAAATTAAAAAAAACACGTCTTCCAAGAAGAGGCAGCTGTTAGTTACTTTAGTTTGTCTAATTACTAGTCAACCAAGTGGAATGAGAATCCCCAGTTCTCTTTAAAGGAGTGACAGCATAATCCTGATTTGGTTAAAATTACACACATACGCACAGAAAAAAAGACCAAGACGTAGTCCCCAAAAAGGGCAAGAGTCGTTACCTCTGTGTGGTGTGATTATAAAAGATTTTTGATTTCTTTATGATCTCTTTATTTTCCATCTTTTCCATGTACTACTTTTGCATTAGAAAAGTAAATTGTTAAAAAATCAATCAATAAAAATAAGTACCATTTGGAAATCTGTATTAAATCAACATAGATTGATTTTAAAGGTAAACAGTCCCTCCCCACTCTTCCTTTCCAACAAACAAGCGCATTACTGATCATCTTTCCAAACAGATACGAGTAAAGAATTTTCCAGAGACCACCAGGTGCTCCTTGCAGGGGTCCCTGCGGCCACACTACGAGGAGGCTCACTCCCATCTGTGTGCTTCCACAGCCCAGCAACGACAGAAAATACCTATCAGCCCTCAGTTTGAGAGAGCTTTGCAACCCACCTGCTCTGTTACCTGTGTTAACTGGGGGCGGTGAGGGCATGGCCAAATCACCAGAGGAAAGAAGGGAACCACACCCTGGGTCAGAATCTCAGGAGTCAGGTCTCTGAACAGCTGTTCCCAGAGCTTCCAGCAGGGGGCAGCAGGGCATTGTCAGCGACAGCTCCGTCAACAGCCATCTGGTGTCAGCGAGGAAATAGCCCTAACTTCCACATCCGGTGGAAGCCTGGAGCAACTCATCCTTTCTGTCTGTGGCTCAAGAACGCTGTGCCCTTACAGACCTGCCTGATGGAAAATGAGACTTCGAACAAGTAAATGATGTGTCTCCAGGAAACCCACAATCAAACAAAAAAGAAACCCAAAGTTTCTTCTGAAATCATATTTTTCTCAGTTTAGAAAAGTCTCAAAACCACCATGTGTCTATTTTGTATATTTATCTACATTTGGCTTTATTCCAAAAAGGATTTAAGGCAGCTTCACCAAGTCACAAGGTCTCTGTTTCATCCTAATTACACAGGACAAAGGAAACACAGAATCTGTTCACATTTGCCCCAGGTAATAAACAGGCTGTTTACTGATAGGCATTTATTTGTCTTAGTGTTTGCCAAAATGAAGTAAAGGGAACTTGGTCCAAGGCTGAGAACAGATGAATCTGGGATGAAAGCCCAATAGCCTTGAAGTGATGCCAGCAGCAGCAAAGTGATTAGTGAAAGAGACTTTACAAAAAGGAGCAGGTAGCAGGAGGCCGGCACTGCACCTGAGACGTGGCTCTTTGTACCAGCTTGTCATTAGTTAGCCTTGTGACACGTCGGAAAGCCACTGCCCCTCTCTAGCAATCTGTTTCCTCTTCTATAAACGAGGGATTCCTATTCCCAGATAACTTTTGACTCAGATACGAGAACAGAGGGGACTTAAGGGCCCTGCAGGGAAGGACAGCTGAAATGGGTTTTGTGCTTTGGGGCACAGGACGTTGGCTGGGGAGGGCACTGGAAGGAAACTGTTGTCAATAATCATGTGCAAGAAGGGACTGTGTGTGGAAGCCACATCTTGACCCTTCTTCATCTGCACAATCTATTTCCAGCCTTAGCACCTGGGAACAGGGTAGGGAGGCCAGAGGGGTGGTCTTCACAGTTTCTAGCCTAAACTTTTTCTTTAAGTAAAAGCTCAGAGGGTCCAAAGACACCTGCTTAGCCCTCCCTGGAGCCACGCCAGCTACCCCCGTGGGTACCGCACAGAGCCCTGTGTGATGAGCCCTCGTCTGGAGTATTGGACTGGCTTGTGTGGCGTCCCCTGAGTGAGTACACAGCCATTTCAATCCCCGCTGGGGCACCATCCACTTCAGAAAGGAACGTGCACGTCATAAAGAGTGTCAGGCAAACACAAAATCTTTTGGTTTTAATCTTTACTTTCAATCCCAAACAATCTCTTTCCTTTTTGTTACAAAAGTACTAAACAAACACAGACAGGGGAAGAAAGTTGACATTTGCAAACTATGTGCCTTCAACAGGCGTCTCAGTAATCCCATCACCAACACCCATTTGCAAGGCAGAGACACCACGTAGGTAATTCTCAGGAATCGGAACTATACCATAAATGCACGATCATTTTACTTCATTTAAAAATGATCAACAGGAGCAAAGGCAGACTGTGTGGGTTTTACTCACTCTGACGCTCCCAAGAGCCTTCTCATCTGGCCAGACTGGAGGCCCAGCCCTCCCGGAAGGGAGAGGCGGCCTGCATCTCAGCAGTTCATTGAGACAACAAGCTGGATGTGCGGAGGAAAGCCTAGAGCACTGTCGCCGGGCTTGGAGGGGTGGCCAGGTGGCACGGCCGGACACCTTCCTGTGTGGGTGGGCTCCTCGCCCAGGCTCACCGGAAGGTCTCTGCGCTTGGCCGTGCAGGGAACCGCGCTCAAGCCGAGCAGCTGTCCAAAGCGTGTCAGTCTCTGGCTTGACCGCTTGCCCCTCCAGCCCTCTGAGGGGAAGGAGCCATCAGTCCACTGTGCCATTGTAGGATTTGTTGAACTTGTTGAAGGTGAAATCCACGGTGTGTGTGGAGATGGGCTTTCTGTACAGAGGGTTTGAAGCCTAGAGAACACGGGAGGTAAGAGGACATGTGTTAGTTCATTTGTTCATTCGCACACACACAGGGTTGGAGGCCCTTCTAGGGTCAGTCACCCAGGAAGGCAGTGGGCCCCGCCCGCGGGTGAAGGCAACGGCCTTGTGCTGCAAGACTGGCTCCTCTAAGCCGGCCTGGGACGGTCCCGCCCCTCCCTGAGCTTTCTCTCTCCATCTCTGAAACGAGCGGCTGTGTCTGTCAGACGGTCTCTCAAGTCCCTTGCAGCTTTAACACACTCACTGGGGATTCAGGGGGTGCTCACTCTTGCTCAGTCCTTCGGGAGCGTGCAGCCTGCTTGGGGAGATAAGACACACACGGACACTGCGATAGACTGTGAGCACGTGGGACCCTCTCCTGGACTGTGTCCAGGCCGTCTGGACTCTCCCTGCCGAGGCTGTGGCGAGCGCCTCTGCCGGTGAGCCTCCCGACCGGGACCTGGTGCGGGGCTCCGTGCAGGGCGTCCAGAACTGGGCACACACCGCCTCTCAGGTTTCGCTTCTTCGCGTTTTTTGTTTTGTTTTGTTCTTTTTATCTTTTTGGCCGCACCGCGCAGCATGTGGGATCTTAGTTCCCCGACCAGGGATCGAACCCGAGCCCCCTGCAGTGGAAGTGCAGAGTCTTAACCGCTGGACCACCGGGGAAGTCCTCGCTTCTTTGTTCTGAATCCCAAAGATGTTAGTGGGCCTCTGCTTGAACTCAACCGGACCGCTAAGCTTGACATTTTTTCTACTTCCAACTTCCCACTGGCTTACCATTTCGTAGCGGGCCCTGGATCGCTCGCTCTGGAACTTTGCAAACTCTCTCCGGTCATGGATGGTGACAAGCAGCTTCCAGATGGCCAGGAGCGCAAGCCCAATCAGGATGATGCTGCCGACCACGGCCAGGAGGATGGTCGTGGCATTGGGGGCAGCTCCACACTCTGGAGGGGACCAGGGCACGATGAGCAAAGCCACCGCCGTCACCGTGCCCCCGCCCCCCGACCTCGGGCCCGTCAGCTCTCCCCAGAGGCCTTCCCTGGATTCCCTGAGATGCTCACACCGCTTCTGAGAGAGCTGGCTGGCGGGCAGGTTCTCCAATGCACATAAAGTGGAAGATTCAAAGAGGGCTGGTCACCGTTCCAAGGCCACACAGTAAGTCAACGGCAAAGTCTAGGAGAACCTTGGTGGCTGCTCCACTTTCTCCCACACGCCGTGCGTACGGCTGCATCTCCCCAACTCGAAGCACCCACGCCCCAGCCCGGCCCCACCTCCCGTGCAGGACGCTGGACCAGGTCTCAGCTTTCACGTAAATGGTTTCAGGAGAAGACTGGGCGGCAGGAGGTTTCATGAAGCCGCTTCCACAAGGGCTGGGCTGGGGGCCAGCCAACACTTGTAAGCCCTTAGTGTGGAGCCTTTGGAGCAAATGTGCTTATTTTCAAAGAACCGCAAAGACAGCGCTTGGAAACAGAGCCTCATTCTTACAGGCGTGCATCCTGGGCTAGGACCACAATCCTTCCCTCTGCCTCTGGCCTAGGGAAGGCACATTATGTGGTCTAGCCCCATTTGGAAAAACCGTTTGCAATGTTTTGAAAGGAAGAGAGCAGATCTTTTTCTGCACCACCCGCCTCTGCCCCGGCAACCTCCACCAGAGAAGAATGAAAGGGGTCATACTAGAAACCCTCATTACCCCAAGGAAAAGGGCCATTGGTCCCCAGGCCCATGGCGTCGGGCAGAATTGCCCATGTTAGATGAGAGCGTGCCGTCCTCAGGGGCCCAGGGAGCGAGGCATGGCACTTGCAGGAATGTCAACCCAGCGCTCCATCTACCCTTCTTGGACTCCACTCCGGGAAGTGGCAGCCCGGCTAGGGCTGTGTGTACCCAGATGCTTCCTGACGCCCAGCCTTGATGGTCCAGACCTGCCCTGCACGCTCGCACCCCCATTGGCCATGTAGGCTAAGTGAGTTCTGTGCTTACTGTCACCCCTGTGTCCCCTCCTTCAAGATGAGACACTCCCCCAGGGCAGGGCCCTATCCTCCTATAACTCCCATTCCCCTAAGTCATGCCCCCCCCAAGCTCCGCCCCCGTGATGGGTCCCCAGATATACAACCATCTTTCTTCTAAACTATAGCAGTCAGGTAGAGGCGACCTTAGATCTTGATCTTTATATGGAACTGTATCCCTCCTCTCTCTGGAGTTTGGAAAGGATGGTGAGGAGAGAACGGGTGATACGTCAGAAACCGAGCCCCCTGGGGGAGCAGACAGAGCTGGCCCTCACCCACCTGGCTCCCTGAGGACTGTCAGGTTGGACCTCCCACTGGGGAGCTCTGCATAGGTGAACATCATCACACAATCCTTGGCAGTTTTGTAGAAACAAAGCACAGCCTCCTGGTCATCTTTCACTGGAAGAAAACCAAGCAGAAATGTCCTGAGTGTGTCTCTGAGCGATGCAGAGCCGCTAAGGGACGGGTGAGGAGCCGAACCCCGCAAAGAAGAAAAGGGGGTGCAGAGAGGCTTAAAGGGAAGGCTGGACCTTAAAAATGAATTTCTCACATCAAGAATGCAGGCCCAGCGCTAAGTTAGGCTGCGCTGGGGACGTGAATTCCCTTCCACGCGAGGGAGGCCTCCGCAGGCTCACTGGGGTGAAAGGAGAGGGGGCACTACCGCTGGGGCGGGACTGGGCAACGGAACTGGGTAAAGAAAAGAAGGGGCCATCCTGCTGTCCGCGGAGGCCTGAGCGAAAGTTCACGCTTGAGTCTACCTGGCTGAGAGCCGGCTGCAGAGGCCAGGAGGTGGCGGCGCTTTCCTGAGATGAGAAACCAAAAAGACCCACGAGGCAAGGAGGATGGGTGGATGAGAGACTGCACCTCCCACCCTCGGTGCACATCGCTGGCCTCGCTCCCCATAGTAAGAAGCCCCCTTCCTCAAGCTGCCTCAACACCTGCCGTGCCCACGCGGCTGTCACCTGAGGGGAAGGTATCACCAACCCCACTCTCCGCCCCCCCGCCCCACCCCGCCAGGCATTGTCTGCATTCCAAGCCTCCCCTGGAACAGGGTTAGACTGATTTCCAGGGTGGAAAGGAAGCGGGGAAGAGTGTGAAGCAAGAGAGAGGCGGGTGGTAAGGGAATGACCCACTGGTCCTGAGTAACAACTGTGGGCTATTTTGGGACACGAAATGCTTTCTAGCTCCGCCCTCTGTAACCCTGTTGCTCGAAGGAGTCTCCACCTAGAACCAGACAATTTTGAGTGGTTATCAGACACGGAGACCTGGGCTTTTTCTCTCGGCTCCCAATCCTAAGCCTGGTCTGGGTGAGTGTGAGTGAGCATGGGTATGAAAAAGCCTGGGGGAAGGAAGGAAAAGGATAACTGGTGAATTCGAACAGAAACCTTCTCTGTGAAGCAACTGATTCATGACAAAGGGACAGACTGAGAGGCAGCTGTGCGTGAACAGCTGCATTTGCTCCAGAGCGAGTAAGTAGTCAGTGGGCCGGGGGAGGCATCGCCATCTTTCTGTGGGTGCCCAGTCAGGGGGCAACGGCCCCAGGTCTGCAGGTAGAACTTGCTGTGAGCCAGACCTCAAGTCACAAGACAGAAGCAGGGCAGGAAAACGGGCATGAGAGGCCGGATTTGGGGAGGGCGGGGCAGGGGCTCCCTGCTGTGGTACAAGCCCTGGCACACAATAGGTGCTCAATGAATATGTGTTGGCGGAATACATGACTTGGCATCCTCAGGAGCCATGATTCAGCCAGAGCATCACTCAAGATCAGGGAGGCAGGAAAAAGGAGTGGGGAGACCTGTAGGAACGAGGAAGAGCCAGGGTAGCACTCGATCCCGGGTTCATTCGGACAGAATGTGAGCTCTGCCTCGTCTAATGCTGGCAGAGCATCGTGAGAGCTGCACTGGGCTGAGGCCAAACAGAGACTGGCTAGCTGGTCACCAAACATGGTTTCCCAGCTTCCTGGGCACAGCTGGAGGACATTTCCCGCCATCCTTACAGTAAACGTGGCTGGATGACTGAGCTCTGGGTGGGGGGGGATGTTGTGTGCCCCACTTCCAGGCCCCACCCATGTAAACCTCCCCCACGATCTTTCCCCATTTGCAGATTCAATGGAGAGAATTCTGAGGACCCGGGGGAGGGTGGAAACACAATCTAGAGGGTACCTGGGCTCCTGAAGGAGCACAGAGAGGCCTTGTCAACCAGGAACATCTTCAGTGGACTTCGAGTGAGTGACAAACTGACTTTTATTTTGTTAAGTCATTGAGGTTTGGGGTTTGTTTGTTGTAGCAGCTAACAGTACTTATTCTAACTAATATACCAACTTCTCAGGAAGCCTGGGAGAAGATGTAGGAAGGGACTAGGCTTCAGGGATGGGACAGAAACTTAAGAACAGGAAGGTCTTACACCCTGGAGAGCCCAGAACCTATGACCTAACACAGGTACTCCAAGTCCTCTTGGGGAGCCAGCAAGGACTAGCCAAGGACACTGAGGTTGCTTCCTAACTCAAGGTTAAAACTACCCTCCTGTCTGCCAGGCAGCCCTGAAGATCGTCCCCACGAGGGACAAAGTCTCTACACGTCTGCCAAGATCCAAAAGGGGCCGGCTGCCCAGGGCCGCTCCCCACACTCACCGATGGTGTCCACCCGTGTGATCACCTCATCCTTGCACAGGTTTTGGCAGGTCTGGTTGTCAACTGAGCTCCCTGAGTGAAGCAGCAAGCACTCAACACAATCTCTTTGGAAAAGAGGCAATAAATGTGGGTGTTAGATGCTGGGTAGTAGCTCCACACATGTAACTGAGTGCATGTCCCAAGAGTGCAGGTCCCAGCCCTCCTGCAAGCCCCTGAAAGTTTTAACTTCTCCCATGTTCAGATGTTTGGCCTCAAGGAACATTTCTGCCCTGTCCTTCTTGCTGCTATCATGCAGGGAAGCCCAAGGGTCCTCGGACGAACATATGTGGGTTTAGAAGCATGTCTGGTACACATGTCAAGTTGCAGGTTGGAAACCTTTCAAATTCTGACACTAGGAGCCAAATCCATCTGCACTCTGGTGCATCAAATGCCTCACTGAGGAGTCTTCCCCAAACAAGAAGTTTCTGAAGATAAAAAAGTGTTCCTGGCCTCGAAGAGGGGTCCTCACCCCCCTGTGGCCCCAATTCCCAGGATCCCCACCAGGAGACCATCACCCAGGCAGGGCTCTCGGCACATTAAACTCTCTGGGTGGGCTTTCAAGACAAAACACCACTGCCTGGGCCCAACCACACCCATGGTATCCAAATCTCTGGGGCTGGACCTGGGCTCTTGGGGATTCTGAGTAAAGGTGAGGGCTGAGAACCACTGTCCTGGAGACTCTCAGGCCCTTGCCCCCTTCCTGCTCCCAGATAGAGCCCACCTGGCAGGGGAGCTAAGCTCTAAGGGTCCGTAAAGCTTGCTGTGGAGGGGAGAGAGGGTCTCTGACCTCTATGGGGGACTGGGGGATGGGAGAGCATAAATGGGATGGTGAGAACCCAACTCCAGGGAGGAGTGGGTTGGAACAAAACCACCAGCTGATGGGGAACGTGCAGGAACTTTCTGAAGTGATGGTGCTCGGTGGCCGGCCAGGATGATGAGAGACCCCAAAACAGAGGTTTCCCCAGGAAATGGGGTGAGGACTCCAGAGCCAAGTGTGCTGGGAGGGCCACTGCCTCCCTGCCACTGTGCCCTGGCACCAGAGGGCAGGGGAGCCTCACAGAGCCTCAGCCACATGGGGGGGACAGCAGCCCAACCTACCCCACAGGCCTGTGGGGACCAAAGGGGCTGCGTGTCTGGAAAGCTCCCTGGCAAAAATATGGAGGGTTGTACCATCACAATGCATTGCCTTTATTAGTATCATTTTAAAATTCCGTGGGATGGAGAGACCAGTTACTACGTTTCCAGGGCAGAAACTGTGGCCTGAAGGGAGCTGGGAGCGTTTCATTAAGTCGCCCTATTTTACAGGTGAGGGAAGTGAGGAATCAGTGACAGCAGGGTCCAGCACCCAGGTACCTGCCTCTCTGTCAAGTCCCTCCCTGAGTCCTTACTCCACTTCCTGAACATTGAGGAGGAATGGGCGAGTGAGTAGATTGTGGAGGGAAAGTAGGTAAGACTTTCTTACCAGGGTCCTAATATGCTTAAGAATCCAACTATCCTCGGATTGGCCACAAAATCCCACTCTCCTGGGAATGACTTCATGGAAATATTCTGAAGTTAAACAAGTAGGTAATTTCTGCATTTCTCCTGAGGCCAGAGCCCCAGCGGGCAGGCAACCGAGACTTGGCTGGGCACCAGGAAGGCGTGGCTCCAGCTCTGGTCATTCATGCTGACGCCGCTGCCCCTCCTCCACCCCTGGATTAACACACTGCAAAGAAAGGCGGCTGCTTCCAGTCTCCGCTAGGATTCACTGAGCCCTCCATCTGCATGCCCTGTTGTCATGAAACCACAGGGCCGCTTCCAGGGAACATTCCCTAATCATCCATGTGGACAAATCGGTTTAACCTGTGTGCTCCGCATACTGGGTTGAATCTTGTGACCTATTGCAGTCACGTATTAAAATGTCTGGCCTTTAAACAAACAAGTTGCTGAGACAGACTTTGCTCAGGGAGACTGTTAATTGAAATCAGCTGAAACTGAATATGAACTCACCCAAGGTGTAGAGCGTGTTTGGTTAGTTCTAGAGAGTGGAGATGGACTGCTCTGAAACCCCAGGAAAAAAAGGACATAGGCATTCAAAACCTGGTGGCTCTCAGCAAAGCAGCAAGTAGAAAAACAGCCTGAAATAAGGCACTATCAAAGGTACTTTGTTTAAAAAAAAAAAAAAAAGTGACAACTAGGCTGTGAAAGAGACTGTGTCAGTGTGGCCCGGAGACAAGTAAGAAGGAAGAGTGAGGCTCCCCTACGGCATCTCTTTGCTCTCCTTGCTCCCTTGATATTGCTCAATGGATAACAAATCATCAAGTCTATGTCTTCTTGGAAATGAATGCTTTAAACATTTAAAGCTAAGGTGGTCTTCCCAAGAGGCCTTTTAACTGACCTAAGCCAACCCTATATTGCCTTGCTGCTCCGGAAGAAGGAAAGAAACAGGCTTGATCTGCCTTTATTGGTTCCATGTGTATTGTCCTAGCTTGGCACCAACCCCCATCCACCTCATATGCCCCAAGGTCTGGGAGCACATACTCCTTCCGCTGGTGGGAGAGCTGGGGGTAGGGCACCTCCCTCAGGCATTAAATGTTGATGATGGCCATGATTCCAGGCTCAGATAGCCACAGCTATTTGGGCTCCAGATCCAGGATCCTAACCTCCTCCTTCCCCTGGGATGTTTCTATTTGGATTTCTGTTGTTTCTCTGCTCTTAGCAGGTCTAAAGCAGATCTGTGTTTCTTCTCCCTTACTCTGCCTGGTTTCCCTCTAATTACACAGAATAAAATCTGGCCCTGTCTATCTTGTCTCTCCATCTGCGGCCAGCTTTCAATTACCAACGCCTGGATTATTTGTGGCAAACATCCAACCAGGGGTTCTGCCACCCAGAACGTTTCTGAGTGCAGACTGACCGGCAGCCACGGCTGCTCAGGGAGCATGAACTCGTCTCATTCGGAGCCCGAGCCAGGGGTTTGGAAGGGAAATCTGCCAAAAAAAATTGCACAGTTGCGTTTCCCAGCCAAAGAGAAACAACGTCTGTATTATTATTTGTTTCTGATTATCTGTGCCCTCCCTCCTGGCCCCTTAGGACAAGGATGATGATGGCACAGCTGTTTCTCTAGCAAAATTCAAGAGAAACTGTCACTCTTGCTTTCCCGATGGCGTAACTCCCTGATTTAATTCCCTCTCATTCGCACTCTGGCAGAGTGTGAAGGGCAGAGCCTTGGGGAGGTCAACAGGGGAACGTAACCCCATGGCTGGGTCAGTGGAGGCCTGGAACCCGCGTCTGGACAATCTCTGCATTCAGCAGCAGCGCAGAGACCCACTCCATTATCTGTACAAATGGAGCAGAAAATTCAAAAGCCACTGCAGTTTGTTCCTGGCTTGCCTTATCTAGGTCAGGTGCCCTCCTGTCCAATTTACCTTCTGATGATGTTTTGCTTAAAGCAGCATTTCCCATATGGGGGGCCTGTGAAACATTGTTTGGGAGATGCTAATGGGGCGGGAGGTCAAATTCATTTGGAAAAAAGATGCATGCTGAATGTCCTTTTAAAATACTCAGTGACACACTAAAGGCTCAAGAAGATGCTATTTTGGTACTAAAATCAGTTTAATTTCATTTAACTCAGTAATCCTATAACTTCTAAACTTGTTTAGGAACAGAATAACAGTTTTTGTTGTTGTTATGTTTTGATTTTGTTTTTTTTACAAAATCCCCATGGAACCAGTGTTTCAAAGACCCTATTCTAGTTAACGTTAGTAAGAGTTTCGATCCCCAGCAAGGCTGGGTGGGGAAGATGCAGGAGATGGGGGGTGAGAGGCTGGCCAGCCTGAGGGCTGACTGGCCGGATGACAGGCCTGGTCTGGGGGAGACGCTGGGGTTCGGGGGGGCGGTGGAGGGCTGTGTAGGGGACGGCGCTTTACCTCTTGGTGCTGCAAGCATCCAGGCAGGTCGGGCACTTCTCACATGTCTCCCCAAAGGCCCCTGGCTCCGTGCACTGGCACTGCCCACAGATGCAGTGCCCACGGTCACTGCAGATCTGGCCATCCCTGGCCTGGCACGTACTGATGTCTGTCGAGCAGTTACAGTTGTCCCCGATGTAACCTGCGTGGCACTTGCATTCTCCGCAGTGACAGTCGCCGTGGCCTAAAGGACACACATGGCACATCAGCGCCTGCCTGCTTACACGGACACACGACCAACCACCCAGCGCCTGCCGTGTGCCGGACACTGGGGAGCCAACAGAATGAGATGCCGACTGTGCCCTCGCAGTCCGTCTGGGCAGACAAAGAGGGCCTGGTGCTGACACGGGGTGACAGCAGGGCGCCTGGGCAGCCCGTGTGGCCCGGCTGGGCTGAGTGCTGCTCCAAGTTGGTCCAGAACTTGGCCAAGTCGTGCCACAGTCCCAGGACACCAGAGAGCTTCTTCCTGTCTCCCGTGTTACGTGATTAATGGCCCCAGAACCTGTGAATGTGACCTCATATGGCAAAGGAGACTTTGCAATGTGATTAAGTGAAGGATTTTAAGACGGGGGAGATTCTCCCGGATTATCCAGGGGGGCCCTAAGTGCCACCACAAGGGTCCATATGAGAGGAAGGCACGGGGAGATCTGACTACAGAAGGTGGTGGTGACGGACAGAAGAAGCAAGATGCTGTGCTGCCACCTTTGAAGATGGAGGAGGAGACCTCGAGGAGCCCGGAATGCAAGGAACGCAGCCCTGCAAGACGGAAAAGGCGAGGGAAGGGTCCTCGCCCAGAGCCTCAGAGGGAGTGCGGCCCTGCTGCCACCTTGACTTTAGCCAGAGAAAACGATTTCAGACTCTGACCTCCAGAAAAGAGAACACGTCTGAGTTGTTTTCAGTCGCTAAATCTGTGGTACCCTAACACAGCCACGAAGGAAACCAACACAGTTGTTGCCCCTCAGTCTCAGTGAGACGCTGATTCTTGCTCTGGCCTTGGAGCCGCGGGCCACAGCCGGATGACTCAGGAGCAGGTACGGGGGACGGCAGCGGCTAACACCGAACTCGCTACGCACGTGTCAGGCTTTACAGCACGAACTCGATGAATTCTTACAACCATCCCATGCGCACAAGTGATGAAACTGACACACGGAAGGATGAAGGGCTTGCTGACGGTCAGACAGCTAGCGGCTGCAGAGCCAGGACCCAAACCGGGGAGTGTGGCTCCAGGGCCCACGGTCTGAACTCCAGGATCCGTGGCCTCTCAGGAGAAGAGGACAGAGTAGGCCCTAATCAAGATGAGAACCAGCTGAGGGGCCCCCTGCTCCCCCCTTGCAGGAGGAACCCTTCCCACAGCCTGCAAGGGAGGAGGAGCTGGGCATCCCCTCCCGGTTCTGCAGGCATCAAGGGCAGGGGAGCTGCTGGGCTCAGAGGACTGAGTAAGTGTGCGCACCAGGCACGCGCGTGTGCACGCTGGACAGTGAAAAGCACGGACAGCACCAGCCTCCAAGGGGGCCAGGAGCCTGACAGTTAGTGGATTCTCTATTTTTTGCTAACAGAGGCAGAAAGCAGTGCTACAGATGGCACTTAATTTTTAAAAATCTTCCTTATACTATCACTGCAGCATATTGTCCTTTCTCATGCCATTTTGCTAAGGCTAATATTACTAGGACCAAGAATTTGTATTTACTGAGAACCCACTGACATACTAGCAGGAGACCAGGCAGGCAGGGGATGGCATCAGACAGGGGCGCCTTGCATTTTATTCCTGCTCCTGAGTCAGTTATCCTTGTAGTTGGACCTCAGCATCTTCTGAGACCACCAATGAGTGTGACCCACAATTCAGGTCAGGAGCTAACTCCAGACAGCCTCTTCACCCCCACTTCCTTCCTGTCCCCCTCCCCAACCTGTCTGCTCTGGAGAGCCTAGAATCTGCAGGAGGCAGGGAGGCCATCTGGAGCCGCCAGTCCTCCCCTCCCTCCCATGCATGCGGGGCAGCCTCTCTGCAGCCCAGGGGTGCAGAGCCCCAGCAGATACTGTGCTGGGCGAGAGCACCCTCCCACTTCACAGCCAGTGCCGAGGCATATGGCAGCCCTCTGGGAGGGGTGAGGAAAGCCAGACCCCAGCCAGGAGGAGGCTGTGGAGTGCAGTTTAACTGCCTGGAAGCTGGCGTGTGATGTGTGGGCCACAGGAGACAGCAGCACCCCTGCTCATGGGTTTACACGGTGGGGGGTAGGGGCATGGGGGGGAAAGGGCAGCAGAGAGCACGACTCACCCCCGGGAGGGAGGCCTGCACACCCTTCCTCTCCACCGATCCCTGAACAGCCCTGGCAAGCAGGAAACCACCCCCCCCAGGAAGTCTTCCCAAATGAAATGGATCCAATCTGCACAACTCCCTAACTCTCGGCCTCAGGACCACATTGGTCAAGAGGCTGTTTTAAATTAAAATGGTTCACTGTCAGGGTGATTTTCCCCCCGGCATTTTATTATGACAATTCCAAACCTGCAGCCAAGTTGAAAGGACTGTACAGAGAACATCCATCCACGTACCACCCCCATTCCACCATCAGGATGCTGCCAGCTGCTTTATCACACATCTATCCATCCCTCTCTCCATCCATCAATCCATATTTTTTTAATGCATTTCAAAGTGAGTTGCAGTTATCAGTGCACTTGAGGAGTGGTTTTTAATAGAGCTCTGGTCTCTCCAGTGGCTTGTACATCATGCCATCCCATCAAGCAAAAATAGAGGAAGAGGCATGGTTGGTGCCATATTTACAAGCAGCAAAGACACTACTCAGGCCAGAGAGACTGCTTTGTTTGACACGGTGAGCGTTGTTTCCCTTCCTTCTCCGTTTTTGGCAGCAATATAAAATGAACCAAATAAAAACCTAGCACAACATTCCAAAGTGTCAAAGGTTTGGTGAGGAGGTACTATATTATTTCGTTTTGGGTGAAGTATGGGTGTGTGTATGTGCTGAAGGGAGAACTTGCTCCCCATGGTGACTGGGCATCTAATGTGAAAAGATCTGCTGCTGAGAAGATGACAAAGGTGCCAGCTGCTCTGTACTTCCCACCATGACGGTTAACTGGCAAGTAAACCCAGCTGCCTTGGGTACATCTGACATCATGAAGACCTGAGAGCTCCAAAACCCAGCCCACAGTCAAAGCAATTGAGGGTTCCCCTAGATCTGGGGTGCAATTACAGAGTTAGGAGTCAAGGGCAGGAGAGAGTGGGAGCTGGTAACTCACCCAAGGTCACCACGGCTCCATGGAGAGGGACGGGACTCACTGCCAGAGACCTAAGCTGTTCCTGAAAGGATCCTACAGCACCTGAGAGGCATGGACGTGGCGGGAAAGAAATGCTGTGCAAAGAACCTGTGAGTGAGAGCACGAAGCACCCCGGCCCACAGGGGTAGGGTGGGCAAGCAGGTGGGAGCCGCTGAGGGCCGGGGGACCTCGGAAAGTCCTTATCCACGTGGTGTTTTGGCCTCAAACATTTGCCAACTCCGACGCAAGGTCCCAGCAAGTCAAACTAGGAGAGAAGCCACGCTCAGTGAAATGGCTGAAGCCACTGGAGTGCTGTCCTCAGGGACTCCCGTGATGGCCCCAGTTTGTCTGTCAGGTGGTTCATCGCCTCTCAAAGACAATGGAAAGCAGCTACGGCAGAGGGGTGACGCACGCCTCCTCGTCCTCCTTCACTCCCACGGCAGACCGTGTCGTCTAATCAGGGGATTCTCTGCCAGGGAGCCCGGGCTTGGCCTCAGAATCCTCAACACTGTCCTCCAAGGAGGTTCTACCAACTGGTGGGGCCGGCACACAAGGTACAACCACTTGCCATTTCGGTTTAAAGTTTCCAAGTCTCCCTGAGAAAGCGTGACCCATATAGAGTGTCATAGACTTCGTAAATCTGGTCACAATTTCTCCTAATCCAAAGGTCTCGGACCCTGCACTCGGGCCTCAACCTGCCTTTCCCTCAACCTGCACATACAGAGATTTCCACGTCCTCTGGTCAGCCCTTGGCCTCTCCTAATGCCCTAATAGGAACATGTTATTAAAATGACAAGGGTCATTCGGTCCCGTCCCCAGGCTCAATAACCCATCAATCACCAGGAGAACTGCATGGGGAATGGGAACATGATCCTGGCTAACAGCACCCAGAGGGCCAAAGCAAGGACTCTGCATCAAAACAAAGCTCGTTTATAATGCTTCCCCAGCGCCTTGGCAAAGTGCGCTGAATTTCATGATGCCTGTTTAATACTGTGCAGACATAAAAATATTTTCATTACACATAGACAGGGATACTGAAGGGCATGTGAAAGCACTTTGTAAGCTGTGAATTGCTACATGTGCAAGCCATTATTAGTACCTTTGTTAGAATGACTGATAGCTAAATGGACAGGAAGTTGTAAATGTGTCTATTTATACAGAATTTCAGCTCTACAGAATTCAGCAGCTTTCCATCAGCAAGATAGTGCTTGGGTGGGCCATGGGCCAAGACGCAGCCCCCCCCCCCTGCCGCCCCCGTTGATCAAGTAGAATACTGGCTATTCAGAGGTAGGGGTGCCCCTGAAGCAGGCGAGGAAGGAGCTGCCAGAGAGGAGGGAGGGGGCACGTGAGGAAGCCCCAGCGCCAGTGCTCTGTAGAGGTCAAGAAGGGCAAATCCTACAGTGCGGTGGGGCGGGGAGGGCAGAATCCAGTGGTAGAGAGGTGAGGAAGTGGCCACAGCGAGCGCGGCAACTCCCACAAGGAATCTGGTTGTGCAGGGAAAGGAAGAGATGGCGGGGAAAGAGGCTGGGGATTTTGAAGAGGGGATATTCGAGCATCCTTCTGATTAAAGAGAAAGATACAGAAGAGAGAACATTTTGGTGGAAGTGGAGGGATCGAGGGAAGAACAAACCCCAGAGAGATCATAGCAGAGAGAGGTTAGTGGGGTGGGGGGGCGAGAGAGAGAGAAAAAGAGAAAGAGAGAGAGAGAGAGCGAGTAGCTGGGGGGTGAGGACTGTGGCCAGAGGAGCTCAGGCTAACCCCAATCAGCTGCGTGAAAGGCTGGCGGCTGTGCTGGAACCACATTCAAGTGTCACCTTGGGCAAGTCCCTAAACCTGACTGATGATCATTTCCTCATGTGTCAATGAGGACAATGCCTTCCTCGTGGGAGTGTCATCAGAAATACTGGTGTTAATGTAAATCAAGCCCCTATCCACAGCAGCCAGCACACGACCGGACCGCCCCTGAAGCTAAGCAAGCAAGGAGCTCGGAGGCCGTTGCATTGGACAGCGGTCACAGGGCTGTGCAGGCGTGACCTGGAGAGAGGGTTGAGAAGTCGGGGATCATGCAGTGGGAGGGCACAACCTCAAAGGGGGGGAAGATCAAGGGGGTAGAAAGCAAGGATCTGCAGGAGCGAGGGGAGGGCTGACGGGTGGGAGGCGGCCAGCGCCCCTCCTCCTCAGGAAAAGGAGGCGTGGGCATTCTTTCATGAGGTGGAGGATGAAGGGGAGCCTGTTCACCATGGAACATGGGTGGTGGGTAACAGCAGGGATACAAGGAAACATTCGGAAAATGAGGCAGTAGAGTGTGGTGGTTAACGTGTGGCTTCTGAAATCAGAGAGCCTGGGGTTGGCCTCCTGAATCTGCTATTTACCAGCAGTAACTGATGTTTAACCCCGCTGCATCTTGGTTTCTTCACTTTAAAATGGGGCCAATAAAGATGTCCCCATTCATAGGGTTGTTGTATGAGTTCAATCACATAACCTATATAAAGCACTTAGTGTTTGGCATATAATAAGTGCTCAATTAATGCTAGCTAGCTTCATCGCTGTTATAATGGGAGTGTGTGGGGAGGGGAAGCTTGGAGTAGATAATCTCAGAGGATGGGAGAGGGAATACCTTCTGAGAGCTTGGATCAAAGACTTCCAGGGTTAGGGAGTTCCCTGGCAGTCCAGGTGTTAGGACTCAGCACTTTCACTGCCAGGGCCTGGGTTCAGTCCCTGGTCAGGGAACGAAGATACTGCAAGCCGCGCAGCTCAGCCAAATTAAAAACAAAAAACAAAAAACAAAACACAAGCCTTCCAGGGTTAAAAGCTCCCATAAGGTTATCTAATCCACGCCCAGCCCAAAGCGAGAACACCCAGGGCCTGGTAAAGCTGCTCCCTCAACCCCAGAGCCTTGGCAGGGAGGCTGACACCCAACAGCACTGGAGGCCCTGCTTGGGGGGCACTCCAGCCCTCAGCAGGAAGGGGACAGCTGGATGTCTGAGGCACGGCATATGTGGCCCTCGGCCCCAAGCTGGACTCAGGTCTGCAAAGGCCCAAGGCAGCCCTAGGGTGACCTCAGAGGACCTGCGTGAGGGCCCTGGGGCTGGAGGAAGGAAGGAGCCGGCCTGAGACGGGGCAGAAACAAGAAGTGGGTGTCTTCTCCCCATCCTGGCCCCGTCAGGAGCAAGGGTCACAACCACACAGACGTCAGACCCTCAGGGTACAAATCGTCTCTCCACAGCTGGTCCAGAATAGTTTCCATCCAGCTCAGGAATGCGCTGCACTTCCCTCGGCTTCGGCCCCCTCCCCTCGGCCTCCAGGAGGTCTTTCAGGCTGGCAGAGGGCTGAGGAGGGGAGGGCTGTGCTCAGCTCCCCAGCCCCCCAGACAGGAACGCCACTTCCCTTGCTCCTGTCTCTCCCTCTCCCTATCCCACTGTCTGCATCCCTCTCTCACACAAGTATGTACTCTCAGTTTCTGCCTCCCCCAAGCTCCCCCATGGGCACCCCTCCTCCCACAGCCCCAGCACCCTCCTCCCACAGCCCCAGCACCCTCCTCCCACAGCCCCAGCATCCCTCCTTCCACAGCCCCAGCATCCCTCCTCCCACAGCCCCAGCACCCTCCTCCCACAGCCCCAGCACCCTCCTCCCACAGCCCCAGCATCCCTCCTTCCACAGCCCCAGCATCCCTCCTCCCACGGCCCCAGAATCCCTCCTCCCACGGCCCCAGAATCCCTCCTCCCACAGCCCCAGCATCCTCCTCCTCCCACAGCCCCAGCACCCCTCCTCCCACAGCCCCAGCACCCCTCCTCCCACAGCCCCAGCACCCCTCCCCCCACAGCCCCAGCACCCTCCTCCCACAGCCCCAGCACCCTCCTCCCACAGCCCCAGCATCCCTCCTTCCACAGCCCCAGCATCCCTCCTCCCACAGCCCCAGCACCCCTCCTCCCACAGCCCCAGCACCCTCCTCCCACAGCCCCAGCATCCCTCCTCCCACAGCCCCAGCATCCTCCTCCCACAGCCCCAGCATCCCTCCTCCCACAGCCCCAGCATCCTCCTCCTCCCACAGCCCCAGCACCCCTCCTCCCACAGCCCCAGTACCCCTCCTCCCACAGCCCCAGCACCGCTCCTCCCACAGCCCCAGCACCCCTCCTCCCACAGCCCCAGCATCCCTCCTCCCACAGCCCCAGCAATCCTCCTCCCACAGCCCCAGCATCCCTCCTCCCACAGCCCTCTGCCTGCCCATCGTCTTCCCCTCCTCTCTCCCCTCTTCTCACGACAGGCAGCGGGTAAACAGGAAGTGGTTAAGAGAAAAAAGAAAAGGAAGCGCTGTGGGCTGGAAAGCCTCTGCCCATTTGGGTGATTTCCCTGCCACGGAAGTCAGGTCTTGTCTGCGGTGTGGACACCTCTGGGTGACACCTTGGGCCCCGCTCCTGGAACTCTCCAACAGCCGTCTTAAAAAGGGCAGGAAAACCAACCAGAGCTTTCTGTGCCTCCAGCCACCGGTGTCTGTGCGACTCGGGGGTCCCAAGACGCTGCTGAGCCAGAGGAGGCACATGGCCCCGCCCTCCTTAGCATCAGGTTGGTGTTGGGAGCTGCTCCCCAAGAGCCTGTGAACGTAGACGTCCTGGGCACTCACACAATCTCCATGGGGAACCACAGCCAGGGGCGGGCTGACCTGTGGCCAAACACACACACAACGCTTCCAGAGCGTCCGGCCTCTGTGTCCGGGGCTTTGGACTAGGAAGGGGAAATCCCTCCTAAGAGGGGCGCTCTTCCTGGTACCTGGCTGACGAGCAAGTGAGGGTTACATAACGGGCCGGGTGTTCTCAGTGTCTCCGGGTCTGGTCCCCGTGGGAACGCGCCCCTCCCATTGTCTCAGTGTTCCCTTCCATGCACTGGCTTTGGTGCCAGAAAAAGTAGAGAACAGAGATTCTGGAAATGCACAGGACTTCTACCCAGTTCCCTCATGAGGGATCTTAGCCTGACTCTGGGCACCTCAGCAGAAACTAAATGAACCTCCAGGGTCAAGAGAGAAGTCACTCTTGAACGGTTGTGTCCTCACCAGAGGCTTCCCAAGCCTGTAAACACGGCCTGCTCTTGCCAAGGATGAGTTACTGACTAGAGAACTTGCCAACTAAGGGCTGCTCCTCTCAAAGACAGCACAGCTCTCCTCGCCCATCCCCAACCCCGGAGCCAGCTCTCACAGAGTCTGCTCAGACCAACTCGGTCTCACCCTTGTCACTACTTGGAAGCCCTCGGCTGGGGACGCGTCTTCTGGACGGGAGCTACCGTGCAGCCTCACCTAGCTACTTGCTGGCTCTGGACAGCAGTCCGCTTTCTTCATCAATAAAAGAGGGACGATGGCTTGTCTATCTAATGGGATTGGAGGAATTCCTTGTAAATGTGCAATAAAGAAATGTATGGTTTCAAGAAATTTCTAATTTCACTGAGAAATCAAGTCATTAAAATCTCTTAATAGGGAAACTTGATGGAGCACTTACAATAGGACAGGCATTGTTCTAAGCACTTTACTTGGATTTTCTCATTACTAGTCCCAATCGCCCTACATGGTGGTACGATTATTACCCTAATTTTTGCAAATATGGAAAATGAGGCACAGAGAAGCCAAGTAATTTATCCAAAGTCACACAGCAGGCAGGTGTCAGGGCTGGGATTTGAACCACATTTGTTTGTCTCTGGAGCCCATATTCCTAACCACTATGTGTACTGCCTCTCCAGTATAATCTAGGCATGACTAAGTGATAAAAATTAACACATAGGATAAATGTTCAAGGTGACCCAGGGTGTTTTATAGTTTAAAAATGTGCAACAGATCCATCCCCAAGGCTAGCTCTTTTAATCACTGATCATTAAATCACTCTTGGCCTCCGTTTTCCTATCTGTAAAGTAAGGGCGGTACGTGAGCTCTGCCATTCCTCCACCGCTGACATTTGCTGTTCTCGGTCAGAGCAGGAGAAATCTGGAGAGCCTGGTACAGGCTCCGGCTTAAGCTACATGTTTTGGAATAGTAGAGGAAAGAAGGCATTTTGGGTGCAAAAAATAGGATACATTCACTTGTGAGGATGAATACAGAGAGTGAGCAGACTGGAAGGGAAGTATTTGAAAAGGAGAGTTTGATGAGAATGGGTACCCAGGGCGTAGACATGGGCCTGTTTGTATGCACGTGTGTTTGTAAGTGTGCACGTATATAAAAAGACAGAAGGAAGGGAGGGAAGGAAGGAAGGGAAAAAGGGAGGGAGGATGACTGTGGAGGAAGGAAGGCCTGAGGGCTAGATTGAGGAGTTTGAATTTATCCTGTAGTCCCCAAACGGCCTGACAATAAACTCCCATCACTAGAGGGAAACTTGAGAGCCTCAGCTGGACGCTGCAGCGTTCTCCTGGTCGAGTACTCCTGCTATGGTCTGCCCCTTCCCCAAGTTATGTCCACATGGCCTCCTCCATCATTTTCCTAAAATGTAAACTATGTGATGACACTCTTTTGCTTAAAATCCTTCAACGGCTCCTCACCGCCAAAAGCACAGCTTCCACATGTAAACTTTGTGCCCAACATACAAGCCTGTTACGTGGCCTACCTCTCGTATCTCTTCACTTGCCCCTGCGCCCCCGGGCACCCCAGGTTCTGGTCATTTCAAACCACTCCAAGCCTCTCAAACATGCTGAACTTTAGCATATTTTTGTTTTGAAACAATTACTTTGGCTGCAGCACGGGGAGCAGATGAACTTGGATGGTGGCAGCACCGATGCGGAGAAGACGAATTTCAAAGAAATATGAGGTGAGTGGACAAGACTTACAATAGGACAGGCATTGTTCTAAGCACTTTACTTGGATTTTCTCATTACTAGTCCCAATCGCCCTACGTGGTGGTACGATTATTATCCTAATTTTTGCAAATATGGAAAACGAGGCACAGAGAAGCCAAGTAATTTATCCAAAGTCACTCAGCAGGCAGGTGTCAGGGCTGGGATTTGAACCACATTTGTTTGACTCTGGAGCCCATATTCCTAACCACTATGTGTACTGCCTCTCCAGTATAATCCAGGCATGACTAAGTGATAAAAATTAAAACAACACATAGGATAAATGTTCAAGGTGACCTAGGGTGTTTTATAGTTTAAAAATGTGCAACAGGTCCATCCCCAAGGCTGGCAGATGGAACGTAGGAGTTGAGGAGCAGGTAGGAAAAAGGATAATTCCTGGGTTTCTGGCTGGTACAGCTAGATGAAAGGTGGAGACAAGGAAAATCAGGAGAGGACGACAGCTGGGAGGAAGATCATGAAATCAGTCTGAGACATCCTGAGACTGAAGTTCATTTAAGACATCCACGTGGAGCTAAAGGGAGCTTGGGAGCAGGTCTGAGCAACACAAGGGTAACTGAAGGTGTGGGCACAATGAGATTCCTGAGAGAGACTCTGGGGGAGAAGACGTCCAAGCTGTGCCTTGGACAATCTCAGCACTGAATGGACGGCCAGAGGAGAAGGATCCCACAAAGGAGCCTACAGTTCTGACTGACAGTGGGGAGAGAGCTTTTCAAGATGGGCGCGGTCAACAACATCTGCTGTCACTCAACAGTCAAGTAAGATGAGAGCTGAACAAGCCTTAGATGCAGCAGGACACAGCCATTCAGGACCTGGAAGACCTGTTTTGGTGGAATCATGGGCCTGAATCCAAATTGGACTCTGATGAAGGCTGCCTGGGAGGTGATACATGAAGTCAGTGGGTGTAGACAAATGTTTTGAGGAATACGGCTGTGAATATGGAGGAAAGAGGAGCTTGCAGTGGGGGGGCGGGGAGGGTAAGGATTTCTCTTTTTCTGTTCTTTTTCTTTTTCTTTTTTTTTAAGACTGGAGAGTCCTGAGCATGTTCTAAACCTGACCAGAAGACTTGGTTAACAGGGAGAGTACAGATATACAATCACTTATCACACAGATATATTTGTTTACGCATTTGCCTCATCTCACTGGCTTGCAAACCCATACAAAATCAAAGACGGTGTTTTATTTTTGTTTGCCTAATGCCTAGCATGGTGTCGGGCACACAGTAGATGCTAAGAACATATTGTTGACTGGTGGAAGCTGTGAATGACGTCAGGACAAGCCTGAAGCCCTGGGGAAGATACCCGATGCTGGAAATTAGAAAAGGAATGAAGTATTATTGATGTTTATAAACTTAAATGTGATTCTTGAGATATTTCAAATTCTTAACAAACGCCCAAAAAAACCCAGAGACTTGAAGATGACACGAGAAATAAAGACTAGGAATTCTCTTTCCTGTGGCAACCATGGTCATGGTTGAACAGAAGTCACAGGTTTTGCACCCGATACTGTTCTTGCATATTGTTCAGATTTCTCCAGCAAAAGGCTCTTCAGAGATGTGAACAATGATGCATCCTCAGTCTCAGGGCTCGCTGCTCCTCTGTCCTTGGCTTAGTGTCAATGAACCAGGCCTGACAAGCTCAACTGGAGGTGCTTCCCAATAGGTGATGCCCTGACAAGCCCCTTACCCTTTGCCTTCATCTGCTGAATTGCATGTTGCATTCTGTATCTGATCAGCAAAATATGACCACTACTAAGCAAATGAGGTGATGCTGCTTTAAGCTAAGCTTCCCCAAACCTCAAGAATACTTTGAGATGATAGCTCTGGCTAGAAAGCCAAGACTCCACTGTCAAAGGCAACAGAGCTCTGTCAAAGGATATCTTTGCCTTTCTGGTCTTAGCACCTGGTTTCTCGATGCCAATGCCCAGCTGCCAAGTCCCTCTAACTACTACTGCATTCCACATGAGGGCACCAAGGAAAGGACTTGGTGTCTGGCCCAACTCTATCAATCACAGGGAGATTAAGGCAACGGAGGGAAGATGGAAAATCCTGAGTGCCTTAATGAACTCACCTTTCCAGTTTCAAAGGAGTGTGATGAACCATAGTCCTCATAGGACCCTGAGAATGCTGACTCAGAAAGAAAAACAGAAGGCCTGTGGCCAAAAGAAACAGAGGTGCCTCGCATCGACTTCTTGAGTTTGGCTTAACCTGCCTGATCTGCCTGGCAGGCACTTCTGGGGAAATGCCAACAGCATCTGGGGAGACATGAATTCACTCCCCTTTCCCCTGGTCACTGCAACAGGATGAGAGGGTTACTATTTTCACCCTGGAAAACTGTCATGTTGTTGTGGTGGGTTAACAGCTGCCATATTCCATCCTCAGTTGGCCACTGTTCAGAGCCTGGAGCAGCGCTCTCAACGGACACAGCTGGTCTGGAATGTCACATGAGTGGGCCACGCTGAAGCTTGGCTGCCAGGAGCCCAGCCAAGCCAGGAGATGGCAGGAAGCAGCCACCCAGAGAAGAGCATCCCCTGAGGGTTAGGGTAGGTGAGCTTTTCTTAGGCCAAGGCTTTGGGCCAACCACCGGTGGGAAGCATGGCCAACATGCCAATCTTCTCAGCCACAGCCTCCACCACACGGCTGATCAGTAACAGCCACCTCAGTCTCCTGGTAGAGGAACAACCACCAAATGAGATCATGCATGCCAAGAGTGTTTTATACATTAGAAGAGGCTAACAAAGGTTCATTTAAGGAAAGTGGGTCCAGCCTAATCAATAACAACAGCCAGACACCCACTGACTACTAAGAGGAACACTCTGTGCCTTTCATCAAATAACAGTCATGAAGGGACGGGTACTTCGGCTGGTCTTTTGCTCTGCATGTGTCCTTCGGCCTGGTCTGCTATGTCTGATCTATCCTTATGTAACCCAGAGAAACTCACTTAGCAAAACAGAGACTAAAAGTTTCCTAAAATTTTTGACCAGAATAAAAGAGCACTTATTAGGTAAGACTTGGAAAATGTGGGCTAAATGCTTGAGTGGTGGCAGGAAGGGCTGAGCTGGTATTAAAGAGATTTGGGAAGGGTCTCAAGCTAATCAAAATGAGTAAAATTCGGTAGAGATGAGGTAACTATTTACTTCCAAGGTTCTCCTCGTCTGAATCTATAATCAAGAATCTCAAGGTGCTTTAGTCCAGGTTTTGGGCCTCAGTTTCCCACAATGTAAACAGTCAATGCAGGTAATAGACAGTTGACCCACTGTGTGTGACTGGTGGTGGTAGAAAAGGCAGAAGATGCAAATAATCCCACTATTTTGTGCTTGCTCATGAAAAGCACAAAATACTAACAAATAAGCCTCAGTGTGTTTCCAAGGAAAATCATCTCACTATACTAAAAAGTGTGTTAAAATAGATTCTATTTATTATTATCATTATTATTACAATGTTTGCCTAAAGGCCAATGATGTGATGTCAAATAACATACCAACCTGGGAAGTATATTCCTGTAGCCTAGGGACAGTGGGTCATCTGATGAAGACTTTTGGGGGTGATGGTTGTGGGCTGGGGTGGTAGGAGGTCCCCTCCTCTGGGTCAGAGGGCAACAGGCAGGGCTCAGGAAGGTGTCCAGGAGAGAGTGAAACCGAGCAGGACCCTGTGTGGCCTTCCAGGGACAGACCTTCCCCCTGCCCTGTGTCCTCCAACTCTTGTTTGTAGAAAAGCTTTAACCTCCCAAGGCTTCCCAAGTTCCAAAGAGCAAATTTAATCAGAGGAGTGAAAAAATGCAGGAAAAAGGAAAGCGGTCAAGCAAGACAAAATAATAGTTTAGCCATAAAACAAAGTCAAGGACCCTTAGCTCCTCCTCAAGGGCTATAGATGACATCCTGAGCCATAACCTTGAGTTGCTTTGCAGAAGCTAAACCCCTCCCCAGGTAGAGGAAGTTGGCTGCATGCTGAGCACCAGCACATAGTCCCCAGACCATAGACCCCAGACCAGTTGGAGGCAGAAAACTGATAACTGAGATTTCCCAAAATATCACCCTGTTACCTCACCACAGGCCAATCAGAAGAATGCCCATAAGCTGATCAGACACTCTGCAACCCTCACCCCTAACACTGCCTTTAAAAACTCTTCCCTGAAAGCCCTTAGGGAGTTAGGGTCTTTTGGGCATGAGCTGCCCAATCTCCTTGCTCGGCACCTGCAATAAACACTGTGCTTTCCTTCACCACAACCCAGTGTCAGTAGATTGGCTGTGATGCATGTCACCCCAGTTCCTTTCATTAACAAGAAGATGCAAAACTTCTGGCAGACTGAACTCACTCAGAGCAACTTCCAGACACCAGCGAGCATTTGGATCTGGGTGGAGTCCTTAGGTCAGTGTTCTGACAGTCAGGAACACTTACCCCAAAGGAAAACAGGGCTCCATCCAATCCCGCCCCACCCCACCCAAAGCACTGAGCAGCAGAGTCCTATAACCAGTTATGTCACAGTTTCCAAAATCAAGACCAAACTCAAAGTGACAGCTCAACACCCAAGAAATAGAAACAAAGGAGCCTTACGAATAACTATTTCAGTCACCAGAGGTCTCTCATCATTTTCAATTTAACTAAGAATGGAAAATTTTCTAATGTGTTATTCTACAGTATCAAAAAGCTAATGCCACCCAATTCTATACATGACTAACATCTTATCTTTGGCATTTCTCATGGTTTTCCTAGGATTTTCCTTTTTTTTTTTTTTAAGTTTCATTATTTCCTTCACAAGCCGAACTCCATGACCTTGGATCAGGCCTGAAGTTCAAAGGCATGAGCAGAGTCCTCATCCCAAGCTCCCCTGTCTGCACACTTCCCTTTCTAAATAGACATAGAAGGGCGGTGAGGTGAAAGCCAACGCTCAGATTACTCCATTTTTCATGATCACTGGTAAATTGTTGCTTAAGATGTTTCTGGAATCAGGATCTGAGCAGTGAGCAAGGGCAGTAAGAAAACTCCATTCCCAGAGCTGAGCTCACAGCATGCAACAAGGCAGGTTCTCAAAATGGCTTGCCAACATGCTTCTTATCTTTCAAGATCTCACACAAGTCTGGATGGTGGAAGTAGAAGCTTAAGTGGTTCATATGCTCATTCCTCAATCCCAGAAAGTTTCTGAGGAGTGGAAAATTCTAGGGACAACAGACATTTAGAAATTAATTCAATACTGTGAGCAACTCCAACTCTGTACCCCTGGCACCCAGTACAAAACCTGGCACATGAGGAATGCTCAGTGAGCTCCTGAATGAGATGAATGCAGCACTCTACCTAAAACAAAATGACCTCAGTGAGAGACCACTGTCTCGGTATCTGCAGCTGCACCAAGGTCAGATACTTATTACACTACAGTTTTTCCAAAGAGCTTTCTCCAACCTCAGGCTGCAAGAGGCTGGATGACTCCAGAGCTGAGCAGCCCAGCTCACCTGGTTCATGCAGCCAGTCTGAAAGGTGCATCGTTTTGTTATGTGACTAAGCCCTAAATTTCGGTACCTTGTTGCCTTTCAGAATGAACTTGAGCAATATCTGGATGCAGATGGAATTCTTAGAGAATTCCTGACCATTAGATAGATGCCTATTGAGAACTTCTGAAACCAGCCTCTTTTGATGCCATGAATGTCCCTGATGCTTATCTTTGTGGAAGAAAATGTTCCTCCAGGAAGGGAGGGAGGAGGAGGACAGCTCAAAACATTTACTCAACACCCTGAGTAGGGAGGCAGAGTCCAAGGAGCTTTACAGTTATTGCCCTATTTGATGCTTACAACAACCCTCTGGGGTATTTGACAGATAAGAGAATTTGTCAGAGAGGGTAAGTGAAGAGTCCAAGGTCAGAGGTGGAAAGGGGGAATGCCAGGTTTAGAATCCAGACTTGAACACGCACTGGTCCTCGAGGGTCCTGGTAAATGGTCTTTTGTGGAAGTATCTTTACTAACTTTGTGGAAGTGTCTTTACTAATTACGGGTGTATCATTCCTTACAATCATAGTTACTGAAGAATACTGTAACAAATTCTGTTCTCATAGCCACCATATTCTAAGTACTCCAAAATGGAAGATGACTCTCTTGGTCTTTGCTGTCATGTGCATAATTAGGATTTATATATTACCAGATAAAGAACACTGCTATGAGGATATTCTTTAGAGGGAGAGGAGACCTTTCTCTATAATGCATCTTTGTATTTGCAAATAGCATCTGGGTAAACCATCAAGAAACTGACTAGAGACTAATATACATGAAAAGATGTGAAGAATTTTCTAGGCTTTCCCACCTGAGGCACACAGTGGTAGCAATCCCACCAAGAGGCCCCTTTCTTCTTGGGAAATTAAATATGTCAAATCTTGGTTCATTCAAAAGGTACTTTTTGAGGCCTTTGTCATGGAGCCACATTCCAGAAGGTCCTATAAGTCATTTATGAAATATGCAAATTGCAATGCAGTGACAGAAGGTAGAGCTGTGACCATAGTCCCAGAGATGGCCACCAGGATACTTATTATGAGTGTGAAAATTACATTTCTGAAGAAAACGGTATGAATAGGGTGAGAGGTATTTTTATAAACATATCTGGATAACTGTTGCCATGGAGGTGTTTCACCTGGCAAGAATCAGGAAGTCCAGAGCTAGGGCTTAATGTCAGCGGCGCTTTTACCAGGAGAGGCTTAACATAACCTTGTGAAACTTTCTGGAAGCCATCAGCCCAGACCAGGAACCTGTGTTTGGATGCCGGCTGTGGCCACTAGGAAGGATGCCACTAGTGTCACTCTCCATTTTTTTTTTACATCTGAGAGAAAACTGCAGTGGCCCCTTGACCTCTAATTGCCTGCCACATATTAAAGGATTCATATATATTTATATGGATAAACCGGCCAAATAACCTATTAGATGAAGTAAAATATATGAGACCTTACTTAGATATACTTTTGGGATCTCACAGTCACAAGACCAAAAGCGTTCTGTTCAAAATTCTATATTCTATTTGATATAAATTTTCTCAATATATGAAACCCAAGAAGTAGGCTATTAGCAAATTATTCCATGTACGCCAGTGCATGCATTTTAAGTACAGAGACTGCTGGAAGCATCAGGGTTGCGACTGATTTCAACAGTTTACCATAACGGAGTAACTCAAATCCCAGGAAATGCACTGTTTGGGTACAGAAACCAACAAAGAACAACAAAGTTTGAGCAGTAACCTTTAATTACATTGAAAACAACTAAACAGACCATGTCCTACTTCACATGTTTTTTAGCAGAGGGATTCTGAAGGGTCAACACTTTATGAGACTCAAAAGAACAGAAACCCTCACAATGGCCCCATAGCTCCCTTTGTACACACAGGAATAGTCTATGGACAGAACCACTCTCTAAGTTATGTTGCCTCTAGAAACCAGACGGAGAAAACAGCATCCCTGGCTGCACACACATTCCCATGACAGTGTGTCACAAAAGAAATAACCAAGTTGTTCAACTGCTTCCAGACCTTAGTCAGATTTGCTTCACTACTAACTTTTATGATGTATAACATATCACAAACCTGTAATCTCTAGCCCATCCCCTCGGTCCTGTCTCTTGGTTGGAGGTAAGGACCAGAGCCTCTTACAGACGGAAAGACCAGAGAGAATTGGAGGAGGTTCTCCAGGATGTCCCACTGGTCCTGGCCTGGCTCTGCCTCAGCCCCCGTCTGAAGATGGACCAGAACCACGCAGCCCCCGCGGGCCCAGCTGCAGGGGGAAGGGCTGAGAAACACTGAGAGAACGCTAAAGTCAGCTACTTGTGAGTCTCCGAGTCAGCATCTTCAAGACCAGAGTCATTGTTGAGAAATAAGACTTCTCCCCCACAAAAACCCCGAATGCAACAGTGATCCAAGAGCTCAAAACCAGTGGGCCAAATTCCGGAGAGGGAGCCCAGAGCTGACCACGGGAACAAGGAACTGGGGGCGGATCCCTCACCCACCCGCTGTTGCCTCCTGAACAAGCTGGAGTGTTTGTGAGACAAGGAACGAGGAGCTGGGCGCTACATCGACGGGCCAGGAGGATCGGTCCTGTCTGGAGCTGGGCGTCCTTCCTGGATGATCATACACCACCGTGACCTTATTCCAGAAACTACTGTCTCCAAGAAGACTTGGATAGCTTCAACTAGTTGTTGCTTTCAAAGTGAAGGGGTGGAGGAGGCTAACTGGGGACGCAGCGGGAAGACAGTCAAGTGTTCTAATTATTGATGTATTCAAGTAATTCAACTTCAGGTGCTTCTTAGGATATAATACATGAAAAAAGCAAGCTACAAAATTGTATACATACACACACTTGGAAAAAATTTAGAAGGAAAACCTCTTAAAGTATGAATGATGGAACGGTGAACAATTTCTGTCTTTGAGAACATTCTAGACCTAAGAATAATCCTACAGCTAGTTGGAGTTATTCTCTTGACTGAGGACACACTTTAGGAAGGGATGCATGTGAACCAGTGAGGGTAAGAGAAGTTCTTTGTCTGGTTCACCAGATGGTTCAAATTAATCCTGGTCACCAAGAAGGAGACAGACAGCTCAGACTGACCACACACCCATCAACTCCCCCTGTATTTTTCAAGCTTTCCAACTTCGGGGGAACGAAAGACATCTCAGCTCAGCAATTCCGAGGAGTTAGTGACTCAAAGCACGGCACATGTGGGAGCCCCAAGGGCATTTTTTTTTAAATTTTATTTATTTTTTTTATACAGCAGTTCTTATTAGTTATCTATTTTATACACATTAGTGCATATATGTCAATCTCCCAATTCATCACAGCACCACCCCCCGTCCTGCCGCTTTCCCCCCTTGGTGTCCATACGTTTGTTCTCTACATCTGTGTCTCTATTTCTGCCAAGGGCATCTTGAACCTCCTGTTTGCACACCTGGGGACACATGAGAGTCTCTCAACACCACAGGGCTGGATGGAGCGGAGGGAGGAGCGAGCACCCAGCATCTGGCAGGAGCCTGAAATGCAAGACTAGCTCAGGAGGACTGTGGGTTCTCTGGGTATTCGCTCAGCTACAGAATACTCCAGTTTCCAAAATGACCGGTTTTCCTTACTAAGGCCTCTCGCACCTCATGTACCACCCGCCCCACACCTCCAGGCTCTGTGCTGTATTATTTTCGGAGGCGCATGACAACTGAGGGAAGGAGGGGAGGCAGCCCCCATGTGCTGGGCCCTGTTTCCTGCCAACCACCGTGCTGGGTCCTTTATCCACGTCTTCTCTTTCAATTCTCAAAGTGATGCAGAAACAAGGGAGTGCTGGGGTGTTTTTAGAGACAGGAAAACCCAAAGTCCAAGACAACCCAGGCAGTAGGCTGATAAACCATGGGGATGAGATCTGCACAGATCGTCCGACCTGGCAGCCCTGGCTCCCAGGCAACACAGACACAAGCAGCCTTCTGGACGAAGACACATCAGAGGATTATTTCTGGTAACTGAGGGGAAAGGAGGGAGCTCCGTGATAATACTTGCTAATATGTTTTAAAAAAAAAATTCATGGCTGAAAGCCAATTACAGACACAGCCAGGCTTCTTGGAGCATTTATGGTGGCTGCTAAAGGGAATGGGCAGTCCATCCACCCCGCCGTGCCAGAAGTCCTCAGCAAAGCCCCGACTCACGGGGAAGGCGGCCCCGCCTGCACACTGGACAGCAGCTGTGGCTCTCAGGGGTGTGTGGCACTGACTCTTAAAGGAGCCAGTGGTCAGCAAGGCAATGTGCCTTAGACACATTTTCTTACTGCTCACAACAGCTCTGTGCCCAAAGTGACACAAGTGGCACGTGGTGGTGGTGGTGGTGTTGGATTTAGGCTCGGACCTGCCTGATCCTAAGCACTTTTCCTGCTAATCCAGACAGAACCATCCCGTGGAACCATCCAATCTACCCGAAAGAGTGGATCCCTGTGGCCTGATCAGCACATCAAATCCTGACTCTTGCCAGCTAGCTGACTCTTCTATGACATTATACGTCCTACATTTTCTGGAGCAATTCCAATTTTGAGCATGCTGGTTCCATTGCACCCATGGGTGTGCTCATACTTGTCTTATGATGCATTCTGCCCCCGGAGGCCTCACGGGCTTACGCTCATCTGTGCAACCCTCTGCACTTGTTTCTCCCATGGAGGGATGGTTACCCCTCCCGCAGTGACAGATCATTTACATGTTCTGATTTGCTTCACATGTTTGTGCTTTATCTTCCCTGCCACACTCTAAGTTCCTTTTAAATCAACACTTTACCACTGGAAGACCGTTCACAAAGAAGGAATCCTGGAAACAACAGAATACACAGCAGTAGAAGAAACTACAATCCTGCCTAAAATTGTTCTGCTTACTCATTTGCAGGTGGCATGGTGTTGGAGAGAAAGACCCTTTAGAGACATGAATTTACAGTATCTCATCAGAGAGCAACTCCCAGAATGGGAACTGCCAAACTGTAATTTAACTGGAATCCGTGTAAAGTCCTATGCTTAGATTCAAAAACTTAAGTGCTCAAACGTGACACAACAGAAACTTGGCTTGGCTATAGTTCACTCAAAATATTAAAAATCTTCAACTGTTGGTATAGTAAAGTTAAAACCAAGTTCAATGGTGCAATGTGATTGTTTAACAGGAAAGAAAAAGTGAGTGTTGTTAGGATGTGTTAATGGAAGTGGAACGTTCAGGTCACAGGAAGCAAATGTTTCGCTGAACTCAGGGCTGAGCCCTCGTTACCCGGATGACAAATAACACGCCTGATTCTGAGAGGCACACTTAACAAAATGATAGAGCTTCAGAGAAGGAAGAGACCTGGTGTCTAGCCTGGATAAGAAAAGAGAACAGAGAAACATAAAGAAGTTCTCAGACGTTTGACAGTTTGTCACGCGGAAGAGGGAGCCTAAAATATGAACCACTGGGCAGAAGTGACTGAGAAACAATCTTCTGTTCGATATAAAAGGAAACTTTCAAATCACGTCTATGGGAGGCAGAACAATGGCCCTCAAAGGAGTGCACGGCCTAATCCCTGGAACTTGTATCAGTATTACTTTACATGGTAAGAGGGACCCTGCAGATGTGATTAAGTCAAGGATCCTGAGATGGGGAGACTTGCTTGGATTATCCCGTGGGTCCAATGCAATCGCAGGGCTCCTTATAAGGAAGAGGCAGGAGCATCAGAGCAAAGCAGAGGTCAGAGTCAGAGACATATCTGAGGATGCTACACTGCTGGCTTTGAAAACAGAGGACAGTGCTACAAGCCAAGGGATGCAAATGGCTTCTAGAAGCTGGAAAGGGCCAGGGAACAGATTCTCCCTTAGAGCTTCTAGAAGGAATGTAGCCCTGTTGACACCCGGATTTTAGCCAAATAACACCTGGATTTTAGCCAATCCATTTCAGACTTCTGACATCCAGAACTAGAATAGAATACATTTGTGTTGTTTTAAGCCACTAAGTCTGTGGTAATTTATTAGAGCAGCCATAGGAGATGAATGGGATGTCTAACAAGGGAATAACCTCTTCTGGCCCCAGGGAGCTCCTTGTCCCCAGGGGCCATCAAGAAGAGGCTGATCACCTATGTGTCAGGAATGCTGTGCGGTGAGTCCTGGATGACCCACGGCGGCCGACCCCTCCAACTCTTGAGAGTCCACATCACGTAGCAGTGCCATCTCCTGCTTTTGTATTCGACACGCTGGTCCCACCCCCAAGGCTTGCCCTTGTCTTCTCCCAGGAGGACTGTGGCAGTAAGTAAAAGGCCTGCTTTGGGGATGTCCAAACGGCACCCAGGCCCGTGCCTGGCTCAGAGCAAAAGTGCTTGCGGGGGTGCCTACCTGAGCAGAGGACTCCTTTGTTCCTGGCGCAGGAGAAGTTGTCGCACTCGCAGAAGGGCCCATAGATCTTCCCAAACTCGCTCTCGAAGCAGGAGCACTGGTTGCAGCTGCACTGCCCGCGTCCGCTGCACAGGGGCTTGCCCTCCGCTTCTCGGCACAAGTTCTGGTACCCGCTCTGGCTCTCCCCTTCCTGGCACTCGCACCTGGTGCCCAGGTAGCTGGGGTTGCACTCACACAGGCCGCAGACGTAAGTCCCGTTGCCGCTGCACCTGGCGCTGTCCGGCTCCAGCCCTGCGCTGCAGCTGCACCTGCAGTTGTAGGTGACCCCCACCTCCAGGCTGTCCCGGAATCCCACGGGCCGCAGGGTGAACATGTGCTGCGCGTGTTTGCCCGGGCAGTTCCGGGCCTCCACTGACACCTCAAAGGACGCCTGGGCAGGAGAAAGAGAGGGGACGTGGTGGCCATGGTGCACCTGGGCCTCCCGCTGTCTGCACCAGCCTCCTGATCACCCAGGGGCCTGGCCCAAGCACAGTTCCTCCAAGGTCCTCAGTGAAGAACTGGGGCCAAATCCAGCCCCCCCACACACTCACGGAGGGCCACTCCAACGGCCCGAGGAGGAAGAGACCCCGGAGACAGCAAGCCCCTTCACTTTACCCAGGAAGGGCGTATTCAGGCGTGCCAACATTTGACAGGCATCATGCTTGGTTCTTTTACGTTCTTTATCTCCCAGAGGAAAAGGGCTTCCACAGGAAGGCAGAAAGATTCACTCAAGTTTACAAGGTTCTCTTTCTCCCCTTTTCACTTCTATCCTATCCTCTTCCCGTCTCCATTTTGAAAGTCAACAAAATAGTCAACAATTTACCAGGCACCTCCTCTATGCCAGGCTAGACGTGGCTCCCTGAACTCATGGGGCGCTGTGGTCGAGAGGCCCTGGCAGCTGCCTGCCCTTCTGCAGAGGTGTTCCTCCCCTGCTGGAGAAGGGAGAGATGACTCTTGGGTCCCTTCCAGCATATCTATCTCCTCACAGACACACCTGAGCCTCCCTCTGCCCCAATTTCTCTCTGCGTGGTCCTCACAGCTGTGTCTTTCACAATCAGTCCATGGCCCGGAGGTTGTAAAGAAGCATCATTGCCACACACATGGACAGACTTTTTCTTATTAAACAAAGCATGTACAGGAGTGTTGCTAACTCCCGAGCTGCTTATGGGTTGCCATGGAAACAGGCAGCAAGGTGGACCTCGCTGGCAGATGGCAATGGAGGAAAGATGCCTGTTAGCAGCCCACATGGCTGGGATGTGAGGAAAGCAATGACACTGCTGGCTGTGATGCTCCCAGGGAGTAGAGCGTGACTCCACCTCCCCTCCCCCTAACCATGTGGTGAGAATGATCCAGCACAGCCCTCCAAGCAGGGCGCTGTGGAAATCTGCAGACAGGTAGCTGGCACGCCCTGACCAAACACCATCCTGAAGTCCTTCTCCCCCGAACCGACAGAGGCCTGGTCTCACTCCAGAAACTGACCCACCGCCTCTAGCCCAGACGTCTTTCTTTTTCAAAAGGCTCCTCAGAACATTCTGAAACTCAGAACAAGTTAGGAACCACTTTTAGCTACTGGTATTGTTAACTCTATTATTTGGGTTGGAATAGAACTGGTTTTTAAAAAGCCATCAATAACCTGCTTTACTGGGTACTCTTTAGGTAATAATGTATATTTCTGGAGAACACTCAAAATATCTTTTTCTAAACGTTCTACAGATCCCTGTCACTTTGGGATCTTTACTAATTCTTAAAGGCCTCCCCTCTGTGACATCTAGGGACGCCACCCCGCAGGGTGGGAGCGGGAGTGCGTGAGGCTGAGCAGGAGACCCCGCTTCCTAGGTCCTGGAGAGAGTCTGCTTGGCAACAAGACACCGGGAGTCGGCATTAGTGAAGCAGTATCACAGCAGACACCGTCAGACAGGTGCGCTGAGGAAAATGACCAGGAGCCAGGGTCAGAGAACACCGGGAGAGCCAAGCCAGCTGCAGACAGTTGGGACGGGCCCACACCCCACCTCCATGTAGGGGGCGGGAGGAGGCAAAGGGAGAGGCTGGCAAAAGCACGTTCACAACTAGGTTCCAAGGCCCTCAGGTACAGGTGGGCTCTCGAGGTAAGGAAGAAAGACGCGGACACACCCAGGGCACTGCAATCTGCCTAATGGTTACCAGGTAGCAAGTACTACACGCACCAGGCCCCGTGCTGGGCATTTCCACACGCATCTCATTTACATGCCCTAGGAGGAGGCATCCTCATTTACCAGAAAGAAAACGGGGTTGGTGGGCTCCGGGAGCTTAGTGCTGGTCACACAGCTGGGGAGGGGTGGGGCTGGGCCTGTGCTCTCCTTGGCATGTCACCTCCTAGAAGTAGGGAATGAGGCAGATGTCCAGTGTCCAGACCTGGGTAGAGAGAGAGAGGCCCGGCTCACAGAGGGACCACTAGATGGTGACCCACCCAGTAGTGACCAGAAGCTCCTGGTCAACTTTAAACCTTCCTGCCTTGGGCTGGGGATAACCTGAGCCTGCAGATGGAAGGACACGGAGGCTGCACCTGACCGAGGTGCCATGGGGCATCAAGAATGTGGAGGTGAACATCCCTCCCTCTGAGGCTGAGAGAGAAGCCTACTACCTCCCAGGGGAATAACTTTGCTGGACTTGTTAAATGGAAAGCCCTGCCCCCCACAAAGGCCGCTGGGGGTCAGAAGTGGAAAAAATTACAAAGAAACAGCCTGGACCAAGAGCCAAAGGCATTTAATTATTGCAAGACTGTGGGGAGTGTCCATCTGTGAGCATAACCTTCCCCCAGGAAAACTTGCCTGCACCAAGGGATCAAGTAACAAGAGAGGGAATTAAATCTCCTGGGTCTCACAGATGTGTCAGTGTTTGCTGGAGAGGGAGTGGAGAGGTTGGGGACGCCCCTGAATCAGTGCCGGCAGCTGAACACCCAGGATTCAGAAAGGCTCACACACTGCCTGCCCAGTCTAAGGCCTGGCTTCTAAGCAGGTCCCAGTGGCCTTCTTCAGCCAAAGCTCTGGTCTAACTGAGGTCCAAGCTGTCGGGCCCCATGCAGCCTAGCGTGCAGCCGGCCACCTGAAAACCAGAGAACAGCTCCATTTCAGCCACTAAGTCTCAGGCCCTGCTGGGCACAGGAATGCTATAAAAAGCACCTTGGCAACAGCAAGTAAATCTGTTCTGCTACCCCTCCCTTCAGAGTCCATTTCCCTGAGGGATCAGGAAAGAATCCAGAGAGTTTGTCAGGCAGCTGGAATGAGGCTTCTCTTCCCTGATTACTGTGAACTCTTGAGAGTGAAGGCTCCCCAGTTCCCGGAGACTTTCCGTTTTCCCACTCCGAGATTCCAGAGGAAGGTCGCGGACATGGCAGTCCTCCCTCCCGCCCAGTCTTATTATTTGAACCTCATTGGGATGCTCCTGGTTCCCGCACAGGGCTGCCGGCCTGATCCACCCTTTCAAAGGGGCTACCCAGCCCCCACCCAAACCCACCAAACCCAAGCTCTGCAGATGCCAAGTCCACTAGGAGCTCGCTGAGACAAAGCGTTGGGCATGGGCAAGGGGTGGAGAGCCCCAGGGGAGGGGCCGGAGGGCGGGACGCTGTGGGAAGCCCCAACAGGGCTCACTGGGTCCTTTGTACCGGGCGTTAGTGCCGGTCGCACAGCCAGCCACTTGCATACTGATTTGTCAAAGCCAGTTCATGAGAAAACTGACTCCCAGTGGCCAGGCCCACTCAGTCAGCCCTGGTCGGTGCTGGGAGGAAAATTAGGGAAAAAACAGAAATCACTGGATTTGGGACTGCAAGATTTCATGTAAGGAATATTTCTCTGAGGACAACCTTTGTCCCTCACCCCCTACCACCTCCCCTTGCTTCTTGCCTGGACAGATCTCTTAACCCAGAGGACACAGGACAGTCACAGAACCGCGGCCTCTGATTGGAAGTGACCATGGAGACAGTGCCCGCCCACCTCCTCCACCTCTGCAGGAAGCTCTGGTTACACGGAGGCAAGACCTGCCCGGATGCCACTTGAACCCAGCTGTCCCAAGGCTCCCCCTCCCCCATGGGCCATGTCCTTATCCACAGCCCAGACCCTGAGATGCACCAGATGGCAGTTACACCCTGTCTGCTTTCCCTAATCCCTCTCCTCCAGTGAGCCCCCGGGCCCTTCTGCTGTACTCTTTACTCCTGCCTATCCTCCTCGCCATTTCTGACTTACCCAGAGCGCTCCCAGCTCATGGTACTAAAGAACGGAAATAATGCCTGCCAAATAATGGCCAGACACCTTAGCTTGGCATGTATGTCCTACCAGTTGGCCCAATCCTGCCTCTGCAGCCCCAGCTCCTCTCCTCTCAGTTCCCAACCCACTCCCCTCAGCTGCTTCCCACCTGCACCAGGGCAATCAATGCTCTTTCACACCTTCTCGGACTCACCACTAATGGGGCCTCCCCACCCTTTTTCTATGTCTGGAAAACTCTGAGCCTCAGCTCAAACAGCACCCCCTCTGCGATGCGGGGCCCTTCTTCCTTGGGGCTCCTGCAGCACCAGGCCCAGCTTTCATCACTGCCCCCAACTCTATGGGGTTGACTCCTGCACCTACATTTCCTCAACCAGATTTGTCCCTGGGACAAATGTCAAGAGGGAAATGCCCACATACTCAGGAGCAAACCTAAGTCCAACTGTCAACTCTTTGGAGAAAGTTCAGCCTGAGATGAGGGACAGAAGTACATCTCTCCTTCAGCAAAAAGGGGGTTGAGGGGAAGCCCCCCAGTTCTCCCTCCAGGCCAGCTCCGTGGGCACATGCCCGTGCAGTCACACACAGCCCCATGCTCAGAAGGGCCCGTGCTTAGTTTAATGCTCTGCTGTTGTCATCTTGAAGTTCTTTATTTTTTAACAAGGACCCCACATTTCCATTTTGCTCTGGATTCTGCCCCCCACTGCCTCCAGGGCCTCAAAGAGCTCACCTCTGGTGGTCTGCAAGCAGCACCAGGTCCAGCTATGACAGGCAAATGGCCACTGCTCTGTGTCAGCTTGTTTCCACCCACAGAAAACAAAACCTCACAGCCCTGGCGGCAGAGCCGGGGGCCATGTGACTGTGGCCTCTTGGGCAGAGAGAGGAAACAAGGAGCCAGCATGGCAGGCCTGCCTTTGGGCTGCTGTCTCAACAGGACCACAGCCCCTGGGAGCCCAAGGGAGGCTCTCCCTGGCCCGCCCGTGTGGAACTGCTGTCGAGGGCGTGGGAGAAGCACCCTTCTTCCTTCTGTTTCAAATGCTCTAGAAGTCATCCAAATACGTCTGAGATTTTGCACTTTTGTGAAAAATGCCACTTGAAATCCTTTCCTGTCTTCTGGACAATGTTCCTATTTTTCCGAAGTATCCTAGCAAAAAACAAAATCTGTACACTAGAGTGTCCGTACAAAAGTGGTGACGATCCCACCTTTAGCTTCTCTGAAACTTCTACTTTCAAAATGCACGAGGTATAAGGAAAAAAACACGAACTTTGGCATCAGTGGTTGCAGCTCTGACACCTGGCGCTTGTGCCCACCAGCAGCCAGACTTCCAGCAAGTCTCTCAGGGCACCCCCCCTGGAGCCTCAGTCTTTCTCACATAAAATGGGAAAGTAATGTCTACCTGACAGAGGCTGCAAGCAGCAGAGGAAGCCAGCAGCCAAGCCCTAGCAGAGCATGGAGAGTATTATAAATTCCCACGAAATGGTAACTCTGTCCTTCCCTCCACGGTCAGAAGGCAATGACTAGGGAGAGGACTTGGTCTGGAGAGAGCTGTCAGTGCACTGCCGTCTGTGGGTGATCCCACATCTCGGGATGCCCAGCAGCACTGAGCCCCGGGGGTGTACACAGAATGTGGTGAGGCGTTCCCTGCTGGAGGCCCCGGCCCTTGTTATGGCGCTCTGCTCTGAGGCGAGCCATCTGAACGGGGATGATGGAACAGAACCACGGGCAGCAAGAGGCCAGGGGGAGGGGGCACGGGTGCTGGCATCAGAGCCAGAAAGCCCTGGCCTTGAACTTTCACTTCGCCACTTACTGGCTGCTACTTACTGGCTACTTACTTGGGCAATTAATTGAATTCTTCCTGCCTCAGTTTTTCTCATCTGTCAACATGAATACCTATCTTCCTTACGGGGAACCCGGTGAGGAACACGGAACTAACTCTTTGTCCAGTTACTTTCCAGTCCTTTCCAATACTAACTGCATTGCCCCCTTGGGTCCATTAGGGACCCAATATTCTTATAATAATTTCCCCCTTTTTCTTATGGCAGCATAAACTGGTTTCAGTTTCTTGCATTCAAAAAGAATTCCAACTTTATGCTATTATTATCAACAAACACCAGTTCCTTTGATCTTCCTGGTGTCTAGATACCTCATCATGATAGTTCCTTTACACTTGCCCTTTGAAAAAAAAAAAAACTGAACAAAGAACTCCAGATGCAGTCTGACCCACACAAAAAAGAGTGAAACCATTTTCTCTGGGGTTCCATTAATGCAGCCTCAGTTGGCATTCTTTTTTTAAAGCAACACTGCTTATTCACACTGAGCCTTTGGGAATTAGAATCTACCAGATCCTTTTCTTAAAAGCTACTATCAAACCAAGTTCCCTCTATCCTATTAATATTCTGAACTTAATGCAGGATATTAATCCTGATGATTTCAACCCAGCTCAATTTTTAAAAATGTTCTTAAATCTTGGTTTTCCTGCTTTATAAGCTAACCTGTTTTCTCCAGCTTTGTGACCTCCCCACCTTTGATAAGCAGTTCTCCCTCGAGTTAATCTCAAGCCAGTAGTAGACAGGAGACAGCTGGAACCTCGGTCAAGTCTTCCTCCAGATGACGTTATCCACACTCTTAGAAAGCAGGTTTACTCAGCTATGCATCTGCCTAGCTGTGCTATCACCAACCCACGTTACCTGTCTTTGCATAAGGATGCCATTAGAAATTGTCAAGAGATTTCCTGAAACCCAGGCGCCTGCTGTGTGTGCCGTACATCCTCCTCCTTGCCTCTGTTCCACTGAACCTATTTCTCCAAGTAAAGGGTTCCTTGTTTGGGTGTTTTTCACGCATCATTCTTTAGCTTTCCTGACACACTGCACCAAACATCCCATCTACAGATCTACAGAATCCACTTACATGTAGTTTTTCTGGTTAGTTCTGCCTCCTTCCATTTTTCACAGCTGTCTCTTTAAAGCCAGTGACTATAAGGCTTTTGTGTTTTTTAAAAACATCATCTGGATTGATTAATCATTGCAATTGATCAAAACAACATAACTATATCACAAAATTTGACAGGTATTAAAAATAAAATTTTATTGGATGTGCCACTTTAATGAGATGGGGCTTTCCCCACCCAAGTAGTTCATGTACATTGAAAATATTACTCACTGCTAAATAAGACGGGGAATGGCATCAATTCTACTCCTATTTTTTATCTGTATAGATTAAAGCACTCTCTCCAAAATTTATTCACGTCAATAGGAAAATGGGAATTGGAGTTTTGTTACAGCAATGTCACCCTATTCTATGAGTACCTTCTTAGCTAAACGCCATAAATAATCATTTAAAATTTTTAATGATTCATCGTTTGAAAACTTGATTAGGCCAATCTTTCACTTTTTTTTTTTTTTTTAAAGCAAAAAGAAACTTGGAAGAAAACCTGCGTTAGAAAAAGATCTGTTACCTAGTCATTAGAGTCCTTCACTTTCTCAACCTTGATACCGCATTCTGAATGGTCCCTTTGCTGGGGTGAGGTACCACTGTAAGATTTAGAATGGGTGAGATGTATGCCTGTGGGATGTAACGTGGGTGAAGGGCAGTTGGGAAGGGGAAGGAGGGAGAGAATCAATTACAGAACGTGAGGAAGCTCCAGAAGACCACGCTGCAGTGCAAGCAGTCATGCGGCCACACCTATGTCTTTTGGAGCTGTTTCCCTGGAATCCAGGGTATGTCTGCTTATCTCCACCTTGGCCATCATTAGTGCTTATGAAAGCCCAGAAGATATGGTCATGTATTTTTAAGGTCCCTATAATTTTTCTGGTTCCAACCGGATTCTTTAGTTACAGAAGAGAACTTTCCCTCAGTTCTCTTTCTATTTGCCTTTCTATTTTCTGAGCAATGAAAAATGTGTCAATAAAGCAAGGAATGGATCTCACAGTCTGCTTCTGGCAGCAGGAATCTCTAGAAGTGAGGCTGGTTCTCCATCACCACTCTGCCTGCCTGTGAGCCAGTATTTCATCTTTGTTCTCGTCATCCATATATCTTCCTCCTTCCCTCACGTCCTTGGCTTGGTATACAGATACACATCTTTATACACAATGTTGCTTCTCCACCACTTAATTATATCCACTTAAATCCAGACAAGGCACCCATGCCCTCCATTGCAACAGAGTTATCCATTCCATCTCATCAAATCAGAAGAGGTGGATGGCTTTCTTCATATTTTACAGAAAGGAAAAGTGAAAGTCAGATTACCCAAGGCACAGAGCAAGCTGTAGAAGACTAGAAACGAAGGCAGGGTCTTTTAGCTTTCCACCTACACTCTCCCACCCAATTTCATCCCTGTCAAACAAAGATAATGATGGTTTAAGACACCCAAAGGCACAATGTCAACTTGAGGAAGCCTTAAGTGACAACGCACTGAAGGCTGTGTACTGCCTGGAGCTTTTTACTAAGTCCACCTGCATCTTGAAGGCACAGCACAGGGCAGGCTTAGGAAAGTCCCCCAGCATGCAGAGTTGCAAGACAGAATACAAACTCCTAAAGGCCTCTAATAAGTCACGAAAGTTATCAGAAGCCAAAGAATGATGACCAACGTTAACAAATATAAACCAACGGGGGGTGAGAACTTACTGTGTCCCCAATCTTCAGGCCTTCACACTTCCTCTGACCAGGGTAAGATACACCGTCCTGGCAGGTAGCAGTGAAGAAGAGATTAATATCCTCAGGCTGATCCCAGACAGACAGCTCCACTTTAGACCGGATGCTCTGAACAGAGAGAGAAGATGAAGCCAGAACCACTTAGTAAAGGCTGCAGCCAAGATGTTCTCCACACTGGTTCTCTGATGCCCACATGGCTTCAACTCCGGGATCTCAAGCCAAGGCAAGAGCCAGTGGGCTAGGTTCGCTGCCCCTCCCTCATCCCTTTCCTCCTCTCCACACCCACACACCAACTTACTAGCCCTGGCCTGAGGTCTCCCTCTATGAGCTCAGAGAAGTTGCTAATGGCCCACCTGCCATAGGATAATCTCATCTGCTTCCAGGGGTCATGCTCTGTTCCTGCTCGTCTCTGCAGAGTCACCCCATCCCCACCCTCAGCTTCAGACAGTGCCTCAAATCTTGCCGTGCGCGCTCCAGACGCCGGGCCTTTGCACGTGCCTGGGATAATGTTCCTCTGCTCAGCGGCTCTTCTCTCTCCTCCCCCCGCCCTCCGTCAGCTCCCTGTCTTCCTTCCCCATCAGCTCAGCAGGCACCTCAGATGAGGTCCAACTTCATGAGCTCTGAACTACATTCTGAGAGAATAAGACCTTATATGTGGATTATGTTCTCAAGACAATGGATGAAGTAAAAATCAAGCCAAAATTACCCGACAGACTAGAAAAAATAAAAGACTAAAAATATCAAGTGTTGGAAACGAGTTGGAGCAACTGGGTCCCTCACACCCTGCTGGTGGGAGCGTGAACTGGTTCAACCCTTGAGAAAAACATTAGGCAGTACCTACTAATGCTTAGGTCAACCTTGGACAAGCAATTTACACTAGGATTATATCCAACAGAGATGTGTACTGACCAGAAAACACATCCGAATGTTCACAGCAACACTGTCTGTAACAGCTAGAAACTGGAACTACCCAAATGCCTATCAACAGAACAGACTTTTTTTTTTCAAATTATGGTGTGTTCATGTAGAATATCATATAGTACAAGAATGAATGAAATATGACTACATGTCACGACATAGATGAATCTCATAAATATCACACAGCCCAAAAGAAGCCAGATGCAAAAGGCATACATATTGTATGATTCTATTTATATGAAATTCAGAAACAGGCAAAACTAGCGGTTACCCCCAGGGGATAGTAGTAGAAAAGGACATAGGGGTTCTGGATGCTAGTAATATTCTGTTTTTTGGCCTGGGTGGTTCTATACTCGGGTGTATTTAGTTTGTAAAAAGTCGGTACAATCTTCTGTATGTCTCCAAGTTTAAAAAATTGACACTGAAAATCTCTAAGGAGGATGTACTTTAGAGACAGAGGCCAAATGAAATAACTGGCTTGTAGTTAGGGCACATCTTACAAAAAGAATTTTTTATACACTAAATACACTCAGAATAGCAGGATGCACATACTCCGAGAGACACATGGACACATGGACACCCCCCCCCCCACACCAGATCAACTGATGGCCCTTCAGACTCCCGTCTCCTTCTCAGGTGCACTCCAGGGAACAGGGCGTTGGACGGAATGGCAGGCAGAAGTGCCTCCTGCTCTCATGGGGTTTCTTTTCTTTCTTTTTTTCTTTTTTGCTGAGCATGTAGTGTTAAACTTGAATTAGTTATATATGCAGTTTTCTCAACACATTCACAGCTTGTTGAAAACACTCTCTGCAAAAAATAGTCTCTCCCTTTGCAACAAATTGTCTAAGTGCTTCTACAACTCTAAAAATACTCTCTTTTAAATCCACTTCCTCGTTAGTGCCAGCCTCCACTGGCAGAGGGCTTCAAGAGCGCCACTCAGCACACACAGCTCTCCTGCTGAATGTGGTTAGCTGTTCACAAATCTGTTCTCCCCACTGAGCTGTGAATTTCAAGGACCATATCATATTTCTCTCTAGGACTGAACACAAGCTTTTGCTGAATGGATGGATGGATGGATGGATGTTTTTTTTTAATTAATTAATTTGTTTATTTATTTTTGGCTGTGTTGGGTCTTCGTTGCTGCATGTGGGCTTTCTCTAGTTGCGGCGAGCGGGGGCTACTCTTCCTTGCGGTGTGCGGGCTTCTCATTGCAGTGGCTTCTGTTGTGGAGCACGGGCTCTAGGCACGCGGGCTTCAGTAGTTGTGGCACGTGGGCTCAGTAGTTGTGGCTCGTGGGCTCTAGAGCGCAGGCTCAGTAGTTGTGGCACATGGGCTTAATTGCTCCACGGCATGTGGGATCTTCCCGGGCCAGGGCTCGAACCTGTGTCTCCTGCATTGGCAGGCGGATTCTTAACCACTGTGCCACCAGGGAAGCCCTGGATGGATGTTTTAACAGCAGCTATGGTAGGCAGCTCAGGCCTACTGGAAGAAACTTAATTTTTGAAAGACAAGGTAAATTAAAAATTATATATATTAAATGCAAATAAATGTGAGGATGAGGCAAAACAGTTTATCATTAAAGGGCTACGTAGATCGGAGCTATTTAAAAATCACTTGGGATCAGTCTCATGAAATATGAGGGCCCCGTAGCTCACAAACAAGACTTTGGGAGAAAGCATCAGCCCTTCCCATCAAGATCTGCTGAAGCCACCACCTGGAAGCATTAATGGGGAACTCGGTGGAGGGAGAGAGAGCACTGGAGACTGGGACTCCTATTCAATGAATCAATAACTATAACAGATGGAAACAGAATCCTATATTCTACTCTGGCCGTGAGACCCCCAAGTTTTGTGTTCAGATCTGAAGTTTGTATTATTCCTGATCCCCATGTCGTCTCTGGAATCAGAAACTCTTAAGATGTTAGTGAGGGTAGGAACTGTGGAGATTACTCAGTTCAAACCTCCCATTTTATGGAAGTGGGAACTGAGGCCAAAGAAAGGGCCTTATCCAGGGCCACTCAGTTGCCAGGAGCAGGCAGGACCAGAACCGGGCCTTCTGGGTCTCCAGGCAGTGCTCTCTGTAGTCACCAGACCGGGCCCTCCTTTATTCGGAAACTGGCTCTGATCTTGGAGAGTGCAGATGGTCAGGTTGTATCCTGGTTGAGTCAGTCTCCCCTCAAAGATTATGAGCTCCCGGAGGGCAGGACTGTGTTCTGTTCACTGTTTTATTCCCACTGTGTGGCATGATGCCTGCCACACGTTAGGCGGTATTTATTTGTTGAACAACTGAATGAAATGGATGGAGTACAGGGTATAGCAGAGGATCAAAGCCACAGCCAATGCAGTTCTGATGCATGAAAACTTGTGTGTCATAAGTTAATTATGTGAAATTCAATTAACTCCTACCAAATTTGCCTCTGAACATGATTCCTTACTCCTCACCCTAGGACAAGAAGACAATGTCAAGAAGTTTAAAGGCTATTAAATACTCAGGCTAGGTCCCATCTGCAATTGCTTTAAGTCAGGCCAGCTGTGGAGTGGGTGGGAGCAGACTTCATGGCAACAACAAAAAGAGAAACATGTGCTCGGAGAGGAGGCCTCTGATGTCACCCTCCACATGCAGCTCTAGTGGTCTCCAGCTCATTCTGTTCTTTCCCACTCTGAAAAGGGACCCCCCCATGATTTCTCTCTGAGTCCTACCCCCCTTTGTCAAGGTGACATAATGCTGGTGTTGTGTGTGTGTGTGTTTGCACGCACCCAGGGCCCTACCTCCGAGCTCTGGAAGGGAACCTCTCACCAGCACCCACTGTACAGCAAAGCTCCACGCTGGTGATCTCTCACAATAAAGAAGTTGGCACAGCAAGAAAAAAATGTAGAAATCGAAGCCCAGAGGTGAAGGTTTCACACAGTGAAAGCCAAGAACGACAGACTCGATTCTACAAGACATTACATTAAACGTGCCCTTTCCATTTTGCTCCCTCCCCAGCCTAGAGTCACACCATGGCTACTTCCTCTGTTACCTGTGCTCTGCTGCAATCCTTTCAGGATGTCCCCATGGACGGGTGCCAACTCTAAGTGAGGTAGAAGTCAACCCCAAAACGCAGAGGTGGCAAGGTGACACAGAGAAACACAAACGGTCCCATGAGAGCTGTGCTTGGACCGTGGGCGGGAAGAGGAGCAAGTGAAAGGGCAACCAGAGCCCCTGCACGGGCCAAAGCGCACGTGTGTACGCAAGCACGCATGCACACACACACACAGGCCTGTGCAGGCCAAAGTGCACATGCACACGTATGTACACACACACACAGAGGCCCGTGCAGGCCAAAGTGCACATACACACACACACACAGAGGCCTGTGCAGGCCAAAGTGCACATGCACACGTATGTACACACACACACAGAGGCCCGTGCAGGCCAAAGTGCACGTACACACACACCCAGAGGCCAAAGTGCACGTGTGCACATACACACACACACACACACACACACAGAGGCCTGTGCAGGCCAAAGCGCACGTGCGCACGTACACACACACAGGCCCGTGCAGGCCAAAGTGCACGTGCGCGCATATGTACACACACACACACCCAGAGGCCAAAGTACACATGTGCGTGCACACACACACACAGGCCTGTGCAGGCCAAAGTGCACACGCACACGTATGTACACACACACACAGAGGTCCGTGCAGGCCAAAGTGCACGTACACACACACACACACAGGCCCGTGCAGGCCAAAGTGCATGTGCGCACGTACACGTGTACACAACACACACACGCCCGTGCAGGTTCAAATCCAGAAGTATGGGCAGCTGAGGCCCAGCCCTGGCCTTCCCGTTTGCCAGAAAGGATGGCAGCCAGCGAACAGGGTGCTAATCAACGTCGAGCACCAACATACCCCCAACGCGGCTTCCACCAACTAGACTTTGCTCTGAATACCTTGCTGTTTCTATATTTATTTCTTTAAATTTCCACTGAAGGAAAGGGCAGAAGTAGGGAGTTACCAAGGGTCCCGACTTTTTAGGGTGATGTACACATTCACTGTCTTGATGTAGTGATGGTTTCACAGGTGTGTACAAGTGTCAAAACTTATCAAAATATACACTTTAAATCTGTACCCTGTACTGTTGGTTAATTATCTCTCAATAAATCTGTTTTCATTTTCAAATGAATTTGAATAGTCGTTGTGGATAGTATTCCAGAAACGCCCATTTTAAAGGCTGAATTTCACACGTTCACTCATGAGTCACACGTCTTGTTTCCTAACGTGTTCTCTTACAGACACACCAGTTTAACTCAGAGTCCAGCTACGGTACTACATTCCCAAAGGTCCTCGGGCGGCTCATCCCAGGTTCCAAACGCAGCTCCTGCCTGGAAGAGATCCCTTTCTCTACTCTTCTGGTTCCCGAATCCTCAGCCGCAGAAAGGGCTCCCTGCTCCTCTCCTGACCTCTGCCCAACCCAGGCCCCTGGATTTCCGTTAAGAAAACGAATTTATCTACCATGAATCCTGCTCAGGGCCAATGCAACGTGCCTCAGAGGGAGAGCAGCCCTGAGCGTTTATGAGATCCCGCCCAGGGAACCACCACCACTGTCTCGTGCACCCTGGTCTTCAGGGCACCCACACACGGGTGTGGACGTGCAAACCGCTTGGCCGCACAGAACGCTGACTGAGCTGAGCGCCTCTTCCATTTCTGGTGCACACCACACCCTGCCAGTTCTACAGAACTGGGTGTCATGATGCCCTCCTATATTAAAGTCACGAGGAGCAGGGCCCTGGGCCTTTGGCAGGAAACGCTCCCGGGGGAGCCCCAGAGCTCTGTCAGCCACCCAGGGCGTCGGAACTCAGGAGCTGACCTAGGATGGAAATGCTGGGGGGTGGCTCCTCCCCAGAAACCCAGGAGAAATCCGCAGCCCACGCCAAAGCCCAGGATGTGGTCGCCCTTCAGCCATTTCTTCCCCAAAGGCCCTGGCTCGGCAGGAGGCAAGCACTGGTCACTGCACTGTTGAGAGCGGGTCCCGCAGCAGCCCCCTGCTGACCCAGGGGTCTCCAAGCCCCGGGACCCCAGCAGGACAGAGAGAGCAGCCCAGGGTGGGCCTCCGGCTCTCGCACCGACTCCTTTGTTCCATGTCCAGAGCTTGAGGCCCAAGGCATCACGGAGAAGGGTGGCCCTCGGGACAGGGGTGACACTGGGTAGGCCCAGCCCCCTGCCGACACACACTCTTCTCAGACTCTCTCAGCATGTTACGCTTCCACTCACTGTGGGAATCTGAAAACCACCAAGTGTAGTTAATCTGGAAATCTGGTCTCACTGGGTTCTGAGGTGGTCACTGGATACAATGAGGATTAAAGGTCAGAGATCAGAAAAGAGGATGTTAGTATGTGGGGAATAAGTTAGGAAAGGAGAAGAAGTCTAGTTTCTCGCAACAGGAAGTTCCCGGAGTGAGAGGGATCAGAGCCTGTGTGAGAGGAAGAGGATCCTTAGCTGCACAGAAGGTGGAGGTGGGGAGGAGGACGGAAAACCAGCCACAAACCCTCACTGCTGCCCACTCACCGCCTTCAGGACACTGAGGCTCCAGGAGACCAGGTGAGGGCTGGGAACCCCCAAGCTCTGCGTCCCCCGTGGCGAGGGCATTACCTACAGCTCCTGGTCTAGCCGAGCAGTAACGCAAAATAAGGCTGCATCAGTAGGGTCACAAATTCAACTGGAAAGGCAGAGCTCCAAATACACATATGTAAATCAGTCATGGGAAAGTAAGATGGTTTTTCTAACACACATGTGATGCCAGAGTGGTTAATCACATTCCCAGGTTAGCCCATGTGTCTACTCTACATAAGTTCAGGACTAACAGCACTCCTTAAACTACATTGCCTCTATGTGGAACTTTGTTTTAACAGGAAGATGCACTCTGAATTCCAATTTGGGAATTACCAGGCCTCATGAGGGGCTGGGTGGGCACTGGAGGCCTTGCAGGGAGGGGACAGCTGAGGGCACATATTTCCCAGCACAAGAAACCGTGCTTGGCGTTTTCCCGAGAAAAGGTAGGTCTGAGTCAAATACCTCCTGGGTGTTAGAAATTGAGAGAAAGGAGGGTAGGAAGGAGAAAGATTTGGGAATCATGGGCGACTGGCTTGGGACGTGGCAGTGACTGCTAAACTACATCCGTTAAGTGCTGTACTTAGCAGAGCAGAGCCAAGTTAACAGGACGGGTTACAAAAGCACAGAATTTAACAGGCCCACTCAGGTTTCCTCTGAGAGGACCTGATTACAATCAGACCCTAAGTGTGTAGACTCATTCTAGTCTGCAGGTCTATGTGGAGCTCCAGAAGCCTGGGGGACTTCAGTCCTGCCCGCTGGGAGGCGAAGTCAGTGTGTGTGCTTCTCACTTCTCACCACGGGGAACACAGAGGCCTGAGTCCACCTGAGTCCACACCAGCTCCCGGAGCCTCAGTGGGAGAGGGTGGGGGAAGAAACCAGTGACTTACGTTGTATGCATTGATAATCAGTTGAATTATATTTTTGGAGTCTCCGTGTAATATCTCCACCGTTGTTCCAGGTATCAGGGCTGTAAAATTCTTGGGGGGAAAAAAAGAAAAGAAAACAAATGAGCCCATTTTGCCCTTCCACACTGTCAAAGAGTGAACACTGCCCTACTGAGCTAGAAGAGCAGGGCCCCCAGCACTGATCCTGCCACTCTCTCACTCCGTAAACTAGAGAAGATGCCACAAGCGGAGGTAAGAAGAACTGGCACAAGGGAATGGAGTTGCTGCTGTCAGCTGTGGAATCTCGATTCTTGAAGGTCTGAGTGGAAAGGGCCTGACAAGATCTGTTCCTGACGTATAATGTCATGCTTCTTCTTGGAGACCCCTCCTCTCTGGCACGTAATAGACAACTCTCTGGAATTCCATCCTCTAAGGTCAATATATGTTGCCCTCTTCAAGAACATCAAGAGATGTAGGCATTCCCAGGTTCAGTTCAAGGATGCCCTCGACCTGTGTGAAAGGGGAAACTTTTCTAAGGGTCTCGAATACAGCCTCTTTTCCTAGGAGGGAAATGAATGTGAATGGTGCCTTCCCAAGGAGGTCTGGTATCTCTGGGTAAAGTCTTTGGCAAAGCAGGCAGCCTTGAAGTGGCTGCCTTTCCTCTTTCACTTGTACGGAGGCCTGAGTGTGTCACTTACTAAAGTGACAGAAATAGCTAGAAACACCCGCCACCCTCAGCCTGCCTTGGACTGGATATGCCTCCCAAGTGAGAGGTCCTTGGTTCTGAGCAAGACTGGCTTAAGCCAAGGTGGGTCTCTTCCCTCCTGAAGCATCCGGTAGCATTCTCAGTACAGTCTGTGCAATTGATCTCTCTAAAAATGGTATTTGTAAATGGATATGTTCTATCCTGCTATCTTCACTAAACAGTCTCCTTCCCTTGTTTTCATCTTCTAAAATTGATTCAGACTAAAAGAAGATAAAGAACTCAAGAAGGTGTAAGTGGCATTTTATCAGTGATTATCTCAGGCAGGGGCAGTAGAAACACACCACCAGACAAGGGTTCTTTTGTGGATTTTAAGAGCAGTAAAGAGAGGGGATGGGGTTGGCTGTTCTAGAGGTGGGGATTAATTTCTCACAACCTCTCAATCCAAAAGATGTCAGAGGTGAGCTGGGCTTCACACTTAGCTCACACGAACACTCCTTGAGCAGTCTGGAGGACAGTTCTAGTGAAAGGCAACTTGCCTGTCATCGTGGGAGAGAGCACATTCACGAGGGAAATGTATAATGGTGGCCCATGGGATGACCCGGGAAGAGTCTCTCTCTCTTAGACAGGACAGACTCCCACACATACTGCTCTGTTCACTCAAGACACGTATTGTTTTCTTCGGAAATTCCTGTCCCAAACTAACCCACTGGTCCCCTGTACTCTGCAGGAAGGCATAAAAACTCTGGACTGTGGAACTGGTGATGTAGCCTGCCTAGATGCCTAGTTTTCTTTCTGTACATTTTCATTTTATATCATCCTTCCCTATTCCCTGGGTGTTTCCATTTCATCATCTGAAAAACTATTTCCAAAGTTTTTCTCATTACCAAATTAGAAACCGTATGTTTAACTTCCTTGGTATGTACTGCTATATGAATGCTTAAGAGCTTCCTTAATACTATTATTTTCCGCTAGATCAGGACAGGGCTATATTCCACCGTCCTCTGGATCTCCGCCCACATAGAGCAGGGCTGTTAACACTCCTCACCCGGCCCCCCCACACTTCACCTGACCCCACATTCCAATCTCCCATTCATCTCACGGTCAGCAGGGCCCCCAGATTCAGGCCATCAGCCTCCCTCACTCCCTCCAGGTGTACCTTGTAGAGCATATAATGGTTCTTCGTCACTGCAAAGATGAGGTTGATGTTGTTTTCTGCCAACTTCTCTCCAAGCAAGGCAAGGGATGGATAGTCCTAGGGCCAAGGCAAAAGTCAAGGTTGTAACATTTCTCGCGGGCTGACACACGAGCACGTGGCTCCAACGTGCACTCAGTAACTCATCACTTGCCATGATAAGCATCTTCCCCTGGCAGCGCCTTAATAACCACGCCCCATCGGCAGCTCCTTACTGAGAAACTGTAGGGGAGATTCTCCAGGAAAGGACCCTCTGGCACCTACTAAACTAGACTCACTCCTCCTATCCCTCCAACCCAGAATACAGAAGTGATGAGTGGAGGTTTCCCGCACTTGGTCCGTGCTTCCATCCCTTCAGCAGGAATGGGGCAGAGGGGGGAAGTCCCCAAAAGGAGAGCCACCACGTCCGACCACCTACCATCAACACCTGTTATCTTCCCTCTCTTCCCTAAGACTTATCTTCCTGATCTCCTTGCCCTATTTTTCCTTTTCCTGTGCCCAATGTTGGGCCTGCCAATGTCCCCTACAGGTTCTGCTCAGTCCTCTCACGGCTCAGAACGGGCAGAAGAGGCTGCTGATATTTGGACGAAAAGTTGGGCTATGGCGGGGGAGGGGTGCAGAGCAAGAAGGGAGGGAGGACACCTTGAGGCAGCTTAGCAATGTCCGGAAGGATTTTAAGGGCTGATGATGGATGCAGGGGTCCTCATCGGTGAGTTCTACAGTTATCAGGTTGTATAGTTAGGAGTTCTTTTTCCAGACTCCATTACTCTTGACCACCTCTTAAAACTGGAGAAAATGGGCTAGTCCAGCAAGAATTAGAAAGAATTTCGCTCTAGCTAGACACCAGAATGGATTTGGGAAGGAAGAGGGTGTAGATTTTGGGAGGAAGAAATTGTACAGCAAATGTGGAAAAATCTTAATTGTTGGGTCTGGTTGATAGTTAGGTAGAGTTCACTTCACTGGCCTAGTATATGTTTGAAATTCTGCCTAAGTTCTGTTTAATCACATGGTCCCAGTGACAGACCACTGGGAGTGGAAGGTCCTTGGGGCTTCTCATCCCGTGTAGGACACCTGCCACCCCACCCCTGACACTGATGGAACTCAGGGCCTCGGGAAACTCATTTCTAGAAGTCAGGAAGTCTTGTCTTCGCTGGTCTTGCCCCATAACTTCTATCCCAGGTTTTGGCTCCGCTGGAATATAGTCCTCTCCCTCGTGCAAAATCACCTCCCCTTTGAGATCCATCCTGTCTCACCAGGTCACCTCTTCCCGCGACTAAACACTCCCCGTGTGGGTGCACAACAGCAGAAAGATGAACCAGCTACAGAAATCCCTGAGAAATGTTCTAAGTTAATGACGAGGAGGAGTTCTGGAAGCCCAGTTGGAGAAGATGGAGTAGAGACCCAGTCCCAAGAATGGGGTGGAAAGTCGGTGAGTAGAGGTCCAGAGGAAGGTGGCAAAGGCCGGTGAGGCCTCGGGGTGGCAGGAGCAGTGCTGGGGTCCCCAGTCCTCACCATCTGGTTGGAGGCAGTGTACTCGTTGGCCTCATTCAGGTGGCACTGGCCGTCGTGAGGCTGCACCAGGCCCCCCAGCTTTCCGTCCAGCGCGATGTGGGGCACGTCATCCGTTGTGAACACCAGCAAGTGCAGCGCGTCCTTTCGCCAGCCGATCTTCTCCTGAGGGACAGAGGTTGATGGGTGTTAGGCTTTCCTGGCTGCCACCCAAGCCTGCCCTGGGGCATCCTGCCCCTCCCTGCTCGACTCTGTACCTGACAGCCACTCCCCTTGGATGCCTCCCCTTTTAGCCTCCCCTATAGTTCCTTCCGCAAAGCAGCCTTTAGCCCCCCAACCTCCCTTCAACACACTCGGCTGGCTGCCCTTGTCTAACATGACTGGTAAGTGACCACTTCAGTCCCCCAATTAGACACGAATCACTCATAACAGAGTGTTCAAATGACCAACAGACAGATCTGTCTTTGGAGGATTTGAGAAAACCTGCCATCTTTCTGGTAGAAGTAAACCACTCCAATAATGAATTGAATTACTCTGGTAGTTAAGGTCAATCAGATTAGCTCTTTTCTCCCTTTACTGCTTCACTGTATGGAATGTATCCACTCTTCAGACAGAGGCACGGCTCAATACGAGCTATCTTGCAAGGGAAGGACTCTATTTTTCATATTTAGACACTGTGGCCCCGATACTACACAAAACACTCCCAGTCATTACTATTAGGAGCAGCTAGACCCTGATACAGGGCAACAAAAACTGGGATAGGGTTGCCTTCATGCCAGTAGTGAAAGAGCATCCCAAAATACGTGGGTAGCAGGATGAATACAGGAAGGGTTTAAACACTGCTGAGTTATCTACACATGTACACTTGACACTGAAATAGGAGACTGGATTCACAGACTTTACAAGTTAAAAGCTATCACCTTACGGCAGATAAGGGATTGAGGGTGTCATCCTCTCTTTCTTATCGCCACAATGATGGATAAAACAGCCTTCAAGAGCTATGATATTTTCTCATTTGCTCCAAAAGCAGCATGGAAATAAGTCACAAAAAGTCAGCATAACACAAGGAAGAAAAGGCAGTTTGAAAGGAAGCCAGGGAGGACTGAAAGCCAGGAGGCCAGCTGTGAGCAAAGAATTCACCTTTGGGGAATCAGTTTCCCAGACTCTCAACGTTCATCCAACAGACAATTACTGACTTCCTACCACACGCAGTCCCCATGGAAGGCACTGGGTCTAAGAAACAGCCTGTTCCAAACATCAAAACGCTTGCAGTCAAGTGGAAACACAACTTTAACGTATCACAATAAGCATGCTAATGAAGGTAAATACACTTTTAATGGAAACCCGGGGAGGAGGAGAGAAGGCTTCCCAGGGCAGAGGAAATGTCAGCTGAGCTGAAGGTGAGGAGGACCCTTCAAGGAAACTGGAAGAAGAAATGACAGAGGGGTTCCTCTAGGCGCTAGTAAAGGCACAATGATGAGGCCGGGCACATTTTCAGAACCCAGAGGAAGCAACCTAGAAGGTCCCTTACAGAAATGCATTCTAAGCTGTGACAAAACTAAATTACGGTATTAGAAGTAGAGATAAGTGGATCCCCTTGGAGGCAAGACTGGGTGTCTTGGGAGGGGGTGTTAATAACTGGAATATATGGAAAGACAATGAAAACTCATCAAATAATTTTGAAAAACAACAACGAAGTTGGGGGATTCATTACCTAAGGCCAAGACTTATTATAAAGCTACAATAATTGAGACAGTGTGGTACTGACAAAAGGATAGACACATAGACCAGTGGAACAGGATAGAAACCAGAAATAGACCCACACATACGGTCAATTCGATAGAAGGTATTGGAATAATTAGACATCCATATGAAAAAAAATGAACCTCAACCCACAGCTCTCACTGTATACAAAAATGAACTCAAAGTGGATCATAGACCTAAAACTATAAAATGTCCGAAGGAAACAAAGGAGAAAAGCTTTGTGACCTTGGTATAGGCAAAGATTTCTTAGATGATTCACAGGATAAAAATTTGATGAAATAGATTTTGTCAAATTAAAAACACCTGCTCTTTGAAAGATACCACTGAGAAAATGAAATGACAAGGCACAGATTGGGAGAAAATGTTTGCAAAAAATAAAAATCTGACAAAGGACTTGAATCCAGAATGTATAAAGGACTCCCATAGGCCAATAACAACACAAACAACTGAATTTTAAAAGCTAGAGACTTGAATAGACATTTTACCAAAGAAGAGATATGGATGGAAATAAGCACATGAAAGGATCCTCAACAACATTAGTCATTAAGAAAGTGCACAGGGCTTCCCTGGTGGCGCAGTGGTTAAGAATCCTCCTGCCAATGCAGGGGACATGGGTTCGAGCCCTGGTCCGGGAAGATCCCACATGCCGCGGAGCAACTAAGCCTGTGAGCCAGACCTACTGAGCCTGTGCTCTAGAGCCCACGAGCCACAACTACTGAGTCCACGCGCCACATCTACTGAAGCCCCCGCGCTCTAGAGCCCATGCTCCGCAACGAGAAGCCACCGCAATGAGAAGCCCGCGCACCGCGACGAAGAGTAGCCCCTGCTCACAACTAGAGAAAGCCCGCACACAGCAATGAAGACCCAACGCAGCCAAAAATAATAAATTAATTAATTAAAAAGAAAAGAAAAAGTGCACATTAAATTCACAATGAGATGCCATTAGATAGCTATGCCAATGGCAAAAAAAAAAAAAAAAAAAAATCAGCCCTGAAAATACCAAGTGCTGGAAAGAATGTGGAACAATCAGAACTCTCATAAATTACTAGTGAGAATACAAAATGTTTTGGCAACTCTGGAAAACAGTTTGGCATATTCTTATAAAGTTAAATATACAATGACCATCAACTCAGCAATGCCACTCTTTGGTATTTATCCACGAGAAATGAAAACTTATGCTCACATAAAAACTACTATGCAAATATTTATATAACAGTGATTCGTGATCACTAAAATTTAGAAGCAACCCAAATGTCCGTCAGGTGGTGAATACATAGACATACTGCAGTACCTCTCTACAATGGACTACTACTCAGCAATAAAAAGGAACAAACTGCTGATACACACAACTCGGATGAAGCTCCAAAGCACTAGGTTACGTGAAAAAAGCCTGACTCAAAAGGCAACTTACTGCCTAACTCCATTCAGAAGATATTCACAGGAAGACAAAAATATAGGGACAGAAAACAGATTGGTGGTTGCCAAAGGCTGAGTGCAAAGGGAGAGGTCAACAACAGACGGGCATTGGGAAACTTTCTGAGGTGACAGAAATTACCTATATCTTTTTTTTTCATTTCTTTTCTTCATCTATATCTTAATTGTCGGGGTGGCTCTAAGACGTTACACCTAAAAAGGGTGAATTTTACTCTATGTAAATCATCCCTCAATACACCTCACTTTAAAAAACCCTTAAAGAAGTGTATACATCTTTTGACTCAATGATTCTCCTGCAGGAGGCTCTATCTGCAAGAAGTATTCTGAAGTAAGCACGGCAGTATTTTTACTAATAGTGACAAAACAGGAAAGAGATGACTACCCTACCCGAATACGGGAACGGTTAAGTAAACTGAGATGTCTCCTTTCCACCATTAGAAATTATGTTCATAAAAAGTATGAAATTATGTGTAAACATGTATAATATAAAGTGAAAAACAAAGAATACAATACTGTAATTACAGTGTGATTAGTAAGAAACAGGCATCACTCTCCACTAAAAAGAGAACAGAGGTTGAAACAAAATATACCATAATGATGTTGGGATTGAGATTAGAGGCAGTATCCTTTTTTTTTTTCCCCCAAACTATCTTTAATAAGTGCTACTTTTAAAAGACTAGGCTTTGAATGCTGGCTCTGTCATTTAACTTTTTCAGCCTCCTTTTCTTCCACGTCAGCTTCTCAAGGGGCATGCAGGAACCTAAGGAGGGTGACAGCAAGCAGACAGAATAACGTGGAACTTGGAAACTTGAAAGTGGGCATGGGAGCTTTTTGTCACTACCAACTACTTGTGTAGCTTTGACCACAATTATTTAACATCTCAAAGTTTTTTCTTGTTAGTAAGACAGGAATAATACTACTTAACATTTATTGTTCACCTCCACTATTCCATCACATCTTCACTGCAACCCTTATGAAGGAGGTAATATATTGCCATCTTGCAGATGAGGACCCTGGTGTTCAGAGACGTTAAGTCACTAGCCCAAGGTCACTGAACCAGTAAGGACCAGAGAAGTCAGGTTCAGATGACCTGCCTCTTATCCACAAAGCTAACTACCCAATCACATAGGGAGAGCCGAGGGTGTGTAATAATTGAGATAGTTCATCAAAGTACTTGGCAAGCTCTCAACTAATGACTGCTGATCCAGGATAAATGTTTGTTGAATTGGAAGACTGCATCTGAAACAGAAATAGCTCCACAAATGAGGAGTAGCATGGCTTAATAATATTAATTCTGTCTTCTCTGAAGTGGACTCTTGTTATGTAAGTGATGTTAACAAACTTGGCCCAGAGGTCGGGCTGCACAGAATGACATGCTTATTCATTCACTCAGGCTTTTGGGCTTGGAGATTTTACAAGCACTGACTCCACAGAGAATTTACAATAGAAATAATTTTCCTACTGTCTGCTTGGACTATTTTGAAGCCTGAAGTTCTGTATCCACGTTTGGGGCAGAGATCAGTAGTGGGAAAGCGGATTTTTTTTTTTTTTAAAGGAATAACTACAAAATGGAGTGTGGCATGGGGGCCAGCATACGAGAGCTTTGGCACAGACAAGGCTGAGTTCAAGGGTTTGCTTTACGAGACCCTAAGTCAGTCACTTCATCTCTCTTTCTCAGTTTCTTCCTCTGTAAAATGAAGATAATCCTACTTGGCAGGGTTGATTCTAGGTTAACAAGTATTTAGTACATAAGACACACTAAAAAAGGGGTCTATAGTTACTACTCTCAGACTAGTAATAACTTTTACATTCCTTCTCGTCTCCTTTTGCTTCTTGATGTGTGAGGCTCCACGGTCACTACACGGACCATGAAGGCTTGCATACTGAAAAGTTTAAAAGCCTTGTATTAATTAAAACCACAGTGAGATTCTACCACACACCTAATAGAATGGCTAAAAATTAAAAAGACTGGCCACATAAACACTGAGGGAGATGTGGAGGAAACGGAACTGGCAGACACTGCCCATAGGGTTGTAAAATGATACATGTACTTTGGAAAACAGTTAAGCAATTTCTTAAAAAGTTAAACACCAGGGACTTTCCTCGTGGCACAGTGGTTAAGAATCCACCTGCCAATGCAGGGGAGACAGGCTCGGGCCCTGGTCCAGGAAGATCCCACATGCTGCGAAGCAACTAAGCCCGTGTGCCACAACTACTGAGCCTGTGCTCTAGAGCCTGCGAGCCACAACTACTGAGACCACGCGCCTAGAGCCCATGCTCCGCAACAAGAGAAGCCACTGCAGTGAGAAGCCCATGCACCGCAACGAAGAGTAGCCCCCGCTCGCCACAACTAGAGAAAGCCCACGTGCAGCAACGAAGACCCAAGGTAGCCATACATACATACATACATAAATAAATAAATAGTTAAACACCTACCATATGACCCAGCCATCCCACTCTTAGGGATTGACCCATGAGAAATAAAAGCATACATCCATACAAAGACTTGAACACATTTATAGCAGCTCCATTTATAATAGGCAAAAACTACCAAATATCCAAAACAACCCAGATACCCATCTACAGGTGGATGAATAAACTGTGGTGCATCCACACAAGGGAATACTACTCAGTAACAAAAGGAGTGATCACTCCTTAGCACAGATGACACTCAATAGCACAGATGAATCTCAAAACAGTTGCTCTGAGTGAAATAAGCCAGGCCAAAAAGAGTATATACTGGATTTCTAAAGTTTTAACAAACGCAAACTCATGTGTAGTGACGGAAAGCAAAGTAGTGGCTGCCTGGGGAAAGAGGGCAGGAGATGCAGGAGGGAGAAATGACAAAGGAGCACAAATACTCTTTTTTGGGGGGGAGAAGGATATATGTTCGTCATCTTGATTACGGTGAATATGTATCTCACGGGTATGTATAAATGTCAATATCTGTCAAGTTGTACACATTCAATATGTGTAGTTTATTATACATCGATCATACCTCAGTAAAGTTTTTTTAAATGAAGGCTTGGTGTGCTCAGAAAGTCATTCAAATATAGTAAATTAGATGACCAGACTGAATGTCAATACTGTGCTGGGAATACCAGTCATGCATATCCCTTTGTTTGGTGGCAGTGCCCACAGAGCAGCTGCGAGTGTGGGCTCGGATGAATGGCAAACCTCAGTTCATGCCCACATCTTCCCTCGGCTTGTCTTTGTGACACTGGGCATGTTAGTTAATCTTTCCCAGTCCCAGCTTCTCAGCTATAAGATAGAGATAATAATAGTATTGATAGAATAGGGTTGTTGAGAGGATTAAACAAAATGATACACAAGGAGCACACCCAGCTCAGTACCTGCATGTAGTAAACAGTCAAGAACCGACAGCGATTTTCCTCAGTATTTCCATGGAGCTGAAAATCTGTGACTTAAATCCAGAAACACATAATCTTATTTTTGGATTGTAGGGTTATGGGTGATGTTTATTTCCTTTCTGCTCTCTGCATTTTCTAAATTTTTAGACTGAATATATTCTCTTTTTATACAAAACTATTTTAAGAGAAAAAAAGACAGACTTGTTTAGCTAAACTTTTCTCTAAGTCCCTGGGTAAAAACAAGATTTTTAAAAGCCAATCTCCTCAAACATGACAGAGGTCAGCCCTCAGATGAAAATGTCACGGGTGGGTGGGACAGAAATGCGTTGGACTCCGAAGCCAGAAATCCAGCATCTGGCCAAGCCTGCAGTTTACCTGCCTTCTCTTCAGTCAAATCTGCATCAAATCCACCACAAGGTCTGTTCCAGCTTTCCAACTCCCAGTTCCCACGCGCTCAGGTGAGCAACGGACACAGGTAACAAGACTCGCCTCGTCTATTACAGGCGCTCAGTCCCACAGCCCTAGTATGCCTCTCCATCATAAATAAACAGGCATCCCCCTGGCCTCTCCTCTGGTCTTAATGCTCTCAAGGAAGGAGTGCTCTCCCTCCCCAAGGAAACGCAGCCCCCAAATCCCACCCTCTCTGGAGCAACGTTCCATCAGTCAATTTCCTCTGCGTCCTTTCCTTGTGCCTAAAGATATGCTCATGACCCACTTCTAATAAACACTCTGTTTTTGACCCAACATCTCTCATAACCTGTCTCTACGACTAGCAGACTGGCTGCCTCTATTTCCTCTCCCCAGCTCCGTATAACCCGACTTCTCCACACGCCCCTACCATCTCTCTCACCGGCGGCTCCCAGTCACCCGCCTCCTGCCCCCACATGCACAGTGGTTCTCTGCCCCAGCTGCACGTAAGGTCCTCAAGGGAGCTTCGACGATGCTAAAGCCCGGCGGTTCTGATGTGACCTGCAGCCCAGCCACCGGGGCTTCTAAAGCTCCTGGGTGAGCCTACTGTGGTGCCAAGGTTGAAAACCTCGAAGCTCGCGCTGAGGTCCTGCTGCCAGCCCCGCAGCCATCCCTGGCCTTGCTCTCCGGCCTCTCTGCTGCCGACCAGGGCCTCCTTCGAGCCCTCCTGCCCTTGGCTTCCTGGACACCGCACCGTCCAATGCCCCCATCCCCTCTGGCTGCTCGCGGATTCCACCTCCTCTCCCGGCACTGGATGAGGTCAAAGGTAACACTGTCCCCGAGGAGATTTACCCAAGTTCCATGCATCTGCTTGGACAGCTCGCAATTAATTACCTCTCCCACTTGATCTCCTTCCTGAGCTTTAGTCCCAGGTCTGGATCAAAAGACAGACATGTCTGCCGTCACCCAAAACTCAACTTCTCCAAAGTTGATACACCATCTTCCCCTCCAGCCTTCCCCATTGCTGACAAAGGGACCATCAACTGTCTTATCTAGAAAACTTAGAATTATCTTTTTCATCCTACTTCCCTGGTCCCACAGCAACACCCGTCCAGTCCCGAACTGTCCATTCTGTCTTAGAGTCTACGCCCATGACCTGTGTTGAGCCAGAGCCTTTGGGCAATGCTACACGTTTTACCCTCCTTTTCCTAAGCCCACTCTGGGTGAGCAGGCAAGGCCCAAGGCTCACCCCTCTCCCAGCCACCAGCCTGCCTTCTGCCACCCGAGGGTGATGTGTTCTGTGACCCACGTTTACTCCAGCTGTTCCAGGTGAATCACACACGTGCCCAGGAGACCATGCTATGTGAAAAGCAGCCATCCACAGACTCTGGACACACGTGTCAGCAGTAATGAGTGGTGGGGGGAGCTGCCGCCAAGCCCAGAACCTCTGACTCCGTCCACTCCCAGGAGGCAAACCCTCTGGTTTTGTACGGGCCACCAGTCCAATCTGCGCTGGGGCCAGAGATGACTTTCTCCAGTTGGAAGCTCAGTGGAGAACTTACCAAACTCTGCTCTGTCCGCAGAAAGCAGCAGAGATCTGGAGCTGAGAGAAGAGAGGAAGGGGTGTAGGGCCCAGAATAACAAAGAGCACTGCACCTGGCACATACTTGGCACTCAGTGAGGAATGAGTAGTAAGTGGATACGTGAACAAGATCAGGGTTGGGTAACAAAAAAACCTCCCTCACAATGTCTACAAGTCTTCAATCACATCACTCCCAATTCCACCAACTATTTAATATGCTTTGGAATCCAACAGACATCTTCTTTTAATCATACAAATATGGGAAGCAGTAAGGGGCTAACTTAAGTGAAAATATTTCATCAAATCACCTGTCATGCACTGAGATCTGAGAAAACTAATGGGAATTGCAAAAGGGTGGCAGCAGGGCCATGGGGATCATCCAACACAAGCTGCAGAAGGGTGGAGGAGGGGAGAGGGGCCAGGGCAGTCAGTGGGATGGTTATTGGAGGCCCTGGGCAGCCAGGCCTGGAAGTCAGCCTGGGGGACCTGGGAGCCTGAAATAGCAAAGAGGGAACAGTAGTCCATGAAAAGGGGAAGCAGAATGGAGGTGGAAGACCAGGCCTTACAAGCTTTGAGAAAATAAATATAAACTGGCTCCTCCCAAGAGTGAAGACAGACTTGCTGGCTTGTTCACCTCAACATGTGGCCCCAGAGAGAGTGAAATAATGGCTAGGGAGTAAGGATGTCATTTCCCTGTTTGAGGACATGAAGCTCCGGCCTGTGCGGCAATTTGGTTTCTGGGGGTGGAACGAGTCACACGCAAGGGGCTACACGGTCTGACAAAGAGGAAGGTCACTCAAAGGCTGCCATCCTCCCCCACCCACCTCCAGACTGCCCCTGGGTGCCCTTGAGCTGCCCCACCGCACCTGGACTTTTACCCACTTGGTAAGGTGGCTCCATGGGGAAGCCATCGGGAGTGGAAAGCTTTTCTGGGCGCCAGCTCCAGGCAAGCTGAGCTTGGCACACAAAACGAGTGTGCACGGCAGAGTTCACGGTCATGGGGGCCAAATACAAATGCAGCTTAAGAGGGTGCAGTGAGGACCAGACAGGCTAGAAAGAGCCACTACAGAACAAAAGCACCAGTGGGTTACTGGGCAGAAAAGCTGCCTCAGAGGAAATAAGTAGCACCTGAAGTTTGGAAAGAACCTCCAAGGTTGGCTCATCCACGTTCCACCCGTGCAGGGATCTTTCATCTGGCACCTCCTCCGCATGGGCCTGGGGTCCCCACTCTGACTCACTGCCGCATCTGGCAGCCCGCTCCACAGCTGAGCAGAGGTCTTCGCTAGAAATTTCTCCCTTGCCTTGAACTCAAACCTGCTTCCCTGTGGCTACCCTAGTTCATCCCCTGGAACAGCCCTCTTCTGTGGTGATGTCTGAGGTTAGGTGACACGCTTCTTCCTGTGGTGTCTCTCGTCTTGGTTAACCTTTAACCACTCCTCAGAGGTGTGGTTTCCAGCCCAGGCACCATCCACTCACCCCTCTCTGCTCTCTAGCTATCAGCGTCTGTCTTAAACACAGCCCCAGAGGCAGATGCAGGTCCCTGGATGTGGTCTGGCTGCAGAGGAAGGCAGAGCTGGGACTGCGGCCTGCAGGCCCTGCAGCTCACGGCCTGTGTTTGGCAGCTGAATCTTCCGACAGGCTCACAGAAGCCTGTGGGTCCCAATATCCATGTCCTAGTGACTTGCTTATACACAGGGACCACGGCAGAGCATGACAAGCGTGAGAGGGAGGCTCAGGGATGCCCTGTGGGAGGGTGCACGGGAGGGCCTGGAACACCGATTCCTGGGAATCTGAGAAAAGCTGATGCCCCACCCAGCGGCCTTAGAGGACATGGGTGGTGGGGCCCACCCGAATACAGCCTGGCTCGTTTGCCTCGGCTTGCTTGTTCCGAGATAAGGCCCGCAATACTCTCTCTGGTATGTTCAATACAGGGGAGGCCTAGGTCAGGATGCCGTTTCAGCGAGGACAGAAACACTAGCTTTAAATGATGGGGTTCTCTGTTCTTGATGTCAGTCTAAGTTAGTAAAATCGATGGCCACCCAGACACCTGGGTCCTCCAGCCGGGTGTCAACATAGCCCATGGGCCTCAGTTGTCACTGAAGAGTCACCAGCCACATGCTCCCTCACTGCTGAAAAGGACACGCCATCTGGAAAAGTTTCTTCACAGCGCTATGTGGGAGAGCTGAACAGCAGAACCCATGGTTCCGAGACGCCGTGAATTATGAATGAAAAGGGGGTTATCAGTGTTCCCGTGTCACAGATGGGGAAGCCAAGGGCAAAGACAAACAGGCTCACTCAAAGGGCTAGGCTCCAGCAGCGCACCTACCTTGGGACAGTACCCGTGGTTTCCCTAGAAAACCCGGAGGCTGCCAGAGCCATGTTATAACTGTTTCTGATAAACAGGAAACTCTTAGTTCCAGAGAACAGCGGCATATGCAGCTGTCTTTCCCGGGACAGAGTCAGTCCTGGCTCTACCACTGGCAAACTGGGTCACGTGGGAAATCGAAATGGTTCCTTAGAGGAGGACTTTGCCCTCTTTGGAAGCACACCCCTCCCACTTCTCCACTCCTGTGTGGCCACAAAAGACGGCAGGTTATCTAAGGTCAAGGTTGAGAACTCCCATCTTTGGAGCCGGGAAGGTGGGTACAGTTCCATCTCTGGCTCTGTCATTTCCAGCTGTAAGACCTTCAGGAAGTTACTCAACCTTTCTAGGGTTGTTTCCTTATCAAGAGCGGACAGTACAACCACCTTCAAAGGATTAAGTAAAACAAGCCCCATGAGGTGCTTGGCATAGAGCTTGGCTCTCACAAAGCATGCAGCCAATGGTAATCAATCGCGTCATCAGCACCAGAGCCTCAGGGCAAACACGGGGAGGCAGAGAGACCAAGGTGACCCTTGAAGGGGAAGAACACTATGATTCAACCACTGGGTCCTACCAGGGCCAGACCTTCTACAGTGTCTGCGCACTCCACCGGTACCTGAGATTGTCGTATAGGCATCTGTTGTCCGACTGCAGTGATCTCACGGGGACGGGAGCTGTGGCTCAGTCATCTGTGCAAGCCTCACAGCAGCTAGTGGGGCATCTTGCAGACGGTAAGTGCCCAACAAATTTCCAGAAGTCAAAACTAAAACACTCTGTACACTGACCTTTCAGGCAAGCGCAGAGAGAGAACAGGTTTGGGGGAAGAAATGAGGAAGGAAAGGGGGCTGACCTGACTAGCCAAGGGGCAGACCCTACAGCAGATCTGAGCTTGGGGACTAAGGAGTCTTGATTCCTACAATGCACTTAAGGAAAAATAAGGCTGAATTCTTTCTGTGATTCGCTTCCCCAATCATGTGGGTGTTCAAGCCTATTTCTGTCACTTTGTAACAGTAAACACGTTCTCACCAGTAGTTTGTTTCTCCTGTTTCCGTCCATGCTTTGCAATGAAAAATCTTTTTAAAAAATCTGTCTGTGGTTCAACTTAAGAAGGGCAAAAATGTCATATTCCTTTCCTTAGGGAAAAGAAATCTCGGCCCGTGACTCAGGATTTAGACATTCATCTAGAGCCTAAGCCCTAACAACATGCAGGAGAACATGTCTGACATAGACTCCACGCAAGTCCAATCTGAACTAAAGAAAAACGTTTGTATATATGAGGCTGAACCATATGAGTTTTCTATTTTTGTAGGAGACACTATCAATGGTCAAATATAAAATTCCATTGATAGTCACATGTCCATAATTTCACATGGTTCCATTTAATGTTTACAAATGAGTTGTTCTATTTCTTTTCTAGTGGATCCGAAAGCTCAAATCAAATCCGTGAGGATGGGGACTTTTTCTCATCTTTTTAAAATTTTCTTCACCATACCTGCCACTGAGCACTTACTGGGCACACAATAAACATTCCTGAGTTGGAAAGCAGAACCGAACCAGCAGCTGCGAGCGGGGCAGTGAAGCCTACAGCACAGCTCACGGGCAGAAGGCGGAACAAGGACACGTCCCTCCAGGGACTAAAACAGTCGAGTGATTCAAAAGTACAGAATAAACCACAACCACGTGCAAAACAGAAAGCCAGGGAGAACCCTTACCACCTCCAACAAAAGCACTGCCCGGGCACGGGCGGGGCGCCTGCATGCCCACCCACAGCCCCACAGCCTCCGTGGGCTACAGGGAAATCCAATACTCTCACGGGCTTCACGAAGACACTGAGCCAGAGGAAGAGCAAGCAGGGTGGGTTGCATTAAGCCCCAGAAACTGTGGTGCGACCTGCTGGCACAAACGGCTCACACATGCCGAGAGAGATAACCCAGACTGCATGAACACAGGACTTACGGGGGCATCCCCTTGGGGGGGGCATGAAGGCGTTAGGGGCCGCTGCCTTCCTTGAGGAAAGAAAGGCAGTTTTCTACATTGCTCAACTCATGCGTGGAAAAATGACAAGTCTCAGGTCTAAAAGAAATCAGGCAACAAGTCGGAAGAAGCCAAATCAACTCTGGGGGAGGTTGGGCAGAGTGAAAACCTCTCACAGCAGAGCCTGCCTCCAGGAATGGGGAATTCTCCACCCCTGCTGGTGTCTGCAGCAGCCCCTGCCTGGCCTGGAGCTCAAGCCTGAACCAGGAGAGACAAAAAGCAAAATCAAGGGCTCTGGGCAAAGGGGCACAAGGCTGTGACAAGTCCTTTGTGAAAAGGAGCACTGACCAGCACAGCTGGAGGGCATCCTGGACCTCCTCCCCTCCAGCCCAACCTCCCTGCAGCCTCCAGATGAGCACTCAGGCCACCACGGAGCCGGTTAGTAGCAGAAGAGGCACAGCTTGAATCGGGACAACAGGACTCTAAGTCCTCTCTGCTCTGCACGGCACTGTCGCTACTTCCCAAAGCACCTGGCACAGCGTAATAGACAGGGCTTGGGCTTTAGAATCAACTGGATCTGGTTCAAATCCTGGCTCCACCCCTTTCCAACAGTAAGTAGAGTGAACCCTGTGACACTCAGTTTCCTCACCTGTAAACTGGGGACAAGCACCACCAATACACTGAAGGACTGTTGTGAGAATCAGAGATAGTGTATACAAAAGAGCTGGAGCACGGATGACAGTAGAGCAAGGGCAGCCATCATTTTGTCTCCAGAGGCCCACAGAGTCTGTATTCCTGCAGAAAGTCTTGTTGCAGGAAGCTGTTCCTCCGGCCTCTCTGGGGATGTGGTCTCCATTTTAGATTAGGATGCTCTCGCCAGCCAAGGAATAAAGGACCCAAGCCACGCCAAGACGTTTGACTCAGCATGCAAACTTACTTTGTTTGCTTTGAGACTTACTTATCCACCTATTTCTGAGAGGACACACAATGCTTTAAAAACTTAATAAATAACGCAAAATTAGATAATCAAGACTAAAACAGAAAGGATAAGAAGGATAAATGTTAGGGGGCTAGAAGATGAGGCCAAAAGGGAAACAGGCTGGGTTGCAGGGATCTGATTTTTCTGTCTGACGGGAGAAAGCAGCCCGTAGAATCCGTGTGGCCAGGACGTACCCAGCCAGGCTTAACTTTGCAGGGAACTTCTTTAACCTGAGAGCCATGGAGAGCAGCAAAGCCATGACTGACAACTCAGAGCTCCTGGACCACCCCGCCGCCCTCCGTCTTCCCAGGGCACCAGACCTCCCTGTATTGGGAGAACAGGAAAGCAGCCATGGTTCCAGTCTGAACCACTCATCACACTTCCACCTATTCAGAATAAACAACTTAGAGTTAACTTCTAGAAATGTCCCAGGAGAGCAATAAAAGCGGTAATGGGAGTAACTATTATTCAGACCAAGAAAAAGTATAAACAAGTTTAATAATAGGTTTCGAGGTAAAGATAAGAAATTATGGGTCGCGGCATTACCTCATCCCAACCCAGGCCGGTACAGCATTGGGAAAAATGCCTGCATTGGTGACAGAGGTGTTCCTTAGCTGTGGATACTCTTCGATGGCCTCTCCTAACAATGTGACCTGCTGGGGGGAAAGATGGCAACTCAAAACTTCCACTCGTGGAAGCAGTTCTACTTCCTAAATCGAATCCTAAGTAGAAACAGACTGTTTCCTTCTTTTTGCAAAGAGCAGCTTTCCAAGAAATGTAAAGTTGGCCTTGGGGGTGGGACTTAAGACCAGTCATGTGAGCATTCCATACCCCTACGTCCCTAAAGTTGGTAACTAACAGTCTATCCCAGGGAAACCAGAGTGAGACTGAAATCAGAACAAAGAGCCTCCTGTGGGCCATGAAGCAGGCCTGTTATCAGCTCTGTCTCCAGGGCATGGGGTCAAAGGAAGCCAAGCGTGCACTGCTGCCGGGGCTGCCCAGCCAGCTCCAGCCTGCATGAGACGCCTCTCCAACTGCAGAGATTACAGGCCTGCTGGCTCTGTCACATTCAGTTTTCAGGATTAAGAGGAAGGGCCTTTAATCTGGGCAAATCAGGAGAAGGCAGAAAATTCAGTCAACAAAGTAAGGCGTGCTTAGGGCTTTTAAAAAAACTTTAAAAATCTAATTACAATTGAAATCTAATTAACATTAAAAATCTAAATATCATTGAAACAAATGATATCTGGGATTTACTTCAAACAATGGGGAATAAAATGGTTAGGAAGGCAAATGAAACAAGATTGGCTACAAATTGGTAACTGTCCAAGATGGACCATGGGTACATGGGATTTTATTTCACTATTCTCTCTACTTTTATATGTTTGAAATGTTCCATTACAAATTTTAAAAATCACACGTTATTTATTGTGAAAATTTAAGTAAATATAAAATAACACAAAGAAGAAAATAAAAACCACACCTAATCCCATCACCAGAGACAACTGCTGTTAACACTTTGGTCTATTTATTTCCAATCTTTTCCATATTTTTCTTTCTTTTGTTTGCAAAATAGGGTCATACATCTATGGTGTTTTATCACTTGCTTTCCTTTCCTCTCTTAATTTATCTTAAGTATTATTCAAGCGCTCAAATATTCTTTTAGGGTATGACTGTTATAGCCTTTCATCAATAGACAGGCCATAATCTATTTCCAATATTTAGCGACTATAAATAAGGCTGTGGTCAACCAGGAAGATGACGTTATAAATAGGTGATTTCAAGTGAGAAAGAAATTGCTTGATAGGTACCCAAACACAGACTGACAGCACAAAGGAAAAGAAATGGTGAGGAGAAAAGCTGGGATCTCATCGACTGCATAATTCCAAGCAATTAGTAACTTTCCAGGGACGCCCCATGACAAAGGCCAAGGTGGGGAATAAGAGAAAAATGCCAAAAGATATAAAACTGAAACACACACTAAAATGCCTCTCAGCCAACAATAATTCATAACCAGGTACGGGCACTGAGTTTAAGAAATCTGCTAGCATCTGCTTTGAAGCACTCGAGTCTTGAAATACTGAGTTTTCAAAGGGAAGGATATTTTCATGGGTCTGGGATGGCACAGGAAGGTTCCGTGGGCGAAAGAGCGAATCAAATGGCTTCTCATGGACCACCATGCCTCAAGCATTCCATCATGCCATTCTGATTCATCTAATTAAACAGAATTAACATAACTGGACAGTGCGTAGGCTTGTCACTGGGTTCTTCCCCTCAAGCCTTAAAGACAATTTCCTCCCCCGGAAAGAAAACCCACAATATTCCCAAGATGGGGAGATAAGAGGGATCCCGTGTTTTCCCTGCACTATTTGTTCCTGCCAAGAGTGGATTTGGCAGGATGTCCCTGAATATAACACTCCATACAATCAATAGTCTGAATGCCAGTCAAAAACATAATTTTTCTTTCTGAAGTAAATCCATAAACTGTCTATTCTGTGATGCACTTGAAAGATTCAGAGCTGAACACATTCTAGCTGTGTCCCATCTGGCTTTCTTGGGCTGCTACAAAGTATCAGGGGCCTCTGAATCAAACCATTCTGCTCTAGCCAGAGGCCGGGCAGGGGCCACTCTGCAGCCATCCTGGGTAGGGGGCCTCTGTGAGACCGTCCTCTCTGGGGTGGCCCCAAGGACACAGGGACGGGCAGAACGCCAGTGGGACCAAGAAGAGGACTGAGGAAGCTGTGCTTTCTTCATATCTTTCTTTCCCCTTATCCCTTCTGTCTACCATTTTAGTTTTTTATTTCAGAAAGGACAACCGTGGCTCTCTTATCATTCTGTCGAGGACCAAGAGGAGGAAAAGTGAATCTGTGACACACTAAACACAGGCTCTCTGAGGCAGACATGCGGCCTCTCCAAACTGAGCTCTAACCTCCTTACCCAGCGCTCCCCCAGACATGAGCATCCCAACCACCGCCCTGTTGCTGAGTTCACCAAAATGGTCAAAAAAGCATTACGAATTATGCATAGTCTATGATGACCACTATGGAAAAAAATGTTAAAGTATGTGCTAGAATAGCAAATTCAAGAGTGATATTTATTTTTATCTTTTGTTATTGTTATTGGGCTGTTTTGACATAGAAAATTATGTTAAGAATAAGTTATTACCAACATCCCATTTACATATTTCGCTGAGATTGGAACGTCTCAAAGCATGAGTTCACTTCCGACCTAAGTCTGTGGCCTCCCTCTGGATTCACGTATCACAGAGAAACACGAGAAAAACAAACAAACAGAAACAAAACCAAAGATGACAAGCGATTCTCTTTTTAGCTGGATTCCCCAACAGAGCACTCTTTAATGTTTACCAAAATTGGGCCATAAAATTCTACAAGATTCTATGCATATGGCTTGACCTTTTCTTCCCCCTGCTCCCTGCCCCAAAAAGAAGCAAAAGAGCCAAATATAGAAAAACAGAACAGCTGTCTGCTGGCAAAGACAACATCCCATTGTACACAGCCACACCCTGACACAGACACACACCAGCCCTAAGCCATCCCTGCACTCCAGCTGGTTTGACTTCTGTAGATTTTCCCAAGGGCCCCCGGAGCTCACCCTCTGATGCAAGAGCGGACAGGAGCCACAGGCTGCAGTGGCGCAAAATCTGCAGGCAGTGCCAACGCCCATCACCCACACCGACACCTCTTTTTTCGTTGACCTCCCACGCGGGGACGGAGCCAGAAGGGAAGGTTACCTTGCAGACAGCCGCCTGGAGCACTGCGTCAAAGCCGCCCTCGGGGGCGTCACGGTTCCGGGACACCCTCTGCTTCCGAACTTCCTCGTTGAAACTGTCCACTCTGTCTGTGAGAGGCAGCAGATGGCGGAACCCAAAGGAGGGGACACAGTTTGGGAACAGCTTGTAACTAGAGAGAAAGAGGAGAAGAGTCACTTTTCCTTCATTGTCCCCAAATCTTAAACAACCAAGTACTCTGTGCATTTACGGAGTGCCTCGAACGGCACCAACGGATACTCACTCCGCGCCTACCACGCACCCCTGGGACAGGCACAGTGGGGGAGCACAGAGAAACAACAGTCCCTACTCTCCAAACACAAGCCCTAAACTGCAGGCGAGACAGCACATACCAGGTTGTAAGTGAATGAAATGGACAAATGGGTCGTAGGAAGTAGAGGTGGGCTACTGCAGTCAGAGGAAGATGTCACGGAGGCGCCCTGACGCGGGCCTTGGAAGATGCAAGCGCCTGGCGGACAGGCACCGCAGCCTGGGCAGCACCGAGGGGAAGGAAGGCTCTTACAGGCTGAGGAAGGCGGGCAATGTCGAGTGAGGGCAGCGTGAGCAGAGTGACTCTACGACACCAGCTTCTTGCATCAGCTCTGCTGCTGCCACGTGACAAAGGATCACATAACCCCTTCGTGTCAACCCACTCACAGACCACCAGGACGTGCTGGCAACCGAGCAGACACTAAATGCAACAGGAATGAAAACGTTACGTTTCTTCGTTCATTTATAAATATTGGAATGATAAAGCATCAGCTCTCCTAGATGCAAAGAGAAATCACTTAGAAGCAAACCATCTTCGAATGGAAAATTCTACCTGGAAATCTGGAAAGAGGGAAGTATTGCACCTCAATAGGAGGTTAATGCCATGTCTTTCTCCTGAATATTGGGTGTTCTCATCTTCAGTTTGCAGTAGAGATGGCCCCATTCCTGGAGGAAGTTAGAGCCCAATCACATCTGCAGGAGTTTCACTTGGATATATAAACCAATGAAATAGGAAGAGGGGCCTTACGTTGTTTCCAAAAAGGTTCACTGGGTAAAAGGGGAGAGGGAAGAGCAAATGCAAGGGCCCTGTGGCAGAAGGGAGCACAGAGAGCCCAAGGGCAGAGGGAGGCCAGTTAGACTGCAGGGCAGGGAATAAGGGCAAAGATGGGCTATGAGGAGGCGGGGGAGGCAAGCTGGACCAGACTGTGCAGGTCTGTGGCCATGTTAAGGAAGCCTCTCTTTCAGAACTAAGATAGAAAACAAACACCAACAGAGAGGCATGAGGGGAAGGCTTCGTTACCTACCCAATTCAAGCCGTGTGCGTGGGAAGGGAAACAGGCTTAGCAACTCCTAGGAGTTCCTGCCTAACTGTCATCAAGAAGGGTGGCTGGGGCAGGTCTGAGAGGCTCCCCTCCTCCCCGAGAGGCAACCTTGGGCTTTCTAAGAGGCTCTCTCATCCCCTCTAAGGGCCTACGGTACCTGCTCCATCAGTCACTCACAGCAAGCCGCCTCTGCAGGGTCAACCCCACTGCCACGATGGTCACGGTGCCTCCAGACAGGGAGAGCTTCGAGAAGCTGTCCCCACTTGCCGTTCCTTTGTTTCACTCCCTCCTCCTTCCCCCAAAATCTTCACCGCCCCTTGTGTTTGCACAGGTCAGGCTCTTATGTAACCCATGCCTCTGGGCCACCCAAACTTTCTATTCCCATCTCAGTTCCCCATAAAGACAAAGGTCATGGAAATTGCATTCCCAGCTGGAAGCAGGAAGTGAGCTGAGGTCCCATCATAGTGATCTGACAAACAGATGGGCCCAGGAGGAATGAAATGTACACAGACTCTCACTCCCCTCCCTCGCCCTCTGAGCAACTTCACCCTTCTGTGCTGTGCTGGTCCATGGCTGCGGACTTCAGGTGTTTACTGTCTCAGTTGATGGGGTCGGTTGAGGAAGGGAGGAGAGGAACAAAAACTATGACTGCTGTTCAGTGAGAAAACCAGAAAAAGCTGTGAAAAGCTCAGCTAAATTAGTTCAGCATTTTTTACCTCTTCCCTTCCTGCAAAGGGGAGTAAGTAGATATATTTTTACTGTGGAGAATTACTATTAATAATCAGGAACTAGAAAATGTGTTTGCCAGAGAGAAGACTTCATTGCAGAGAATTTATTATAACCAAACCAGAATCACCTCTTAGTGAGAGGAAAACAGCTTTGTCACACAGGCTCTGTTGAATGTCTCCGTAGTCTCTGGAAGACAATGTCAACTGTGACTAATTTAACCCCTGGAAGAGCTGTCTGAGCGACTTGAAGATCTGGGTGTTTGAGGGTCTCATGCCAGGAAGCCCTCCCACCCCCAACTGTGTCTGTGCCATAGGACCCCAGTTTAGGGCCTACTAAATCTTTACTAGATTAAGAATTATGAACCAGGAAGATGAATAAAATATATATGCTTAAAGAGCCTGGGGGAGCATGTGTGTATAAAAAGTGAATCCCATTTGCAGATGCTAGATGTAGGTAAATCCAAAAAACAATCTAATGCTTCAGGACAATATTGTGGACCATGGAGCTGACAGGGAAAGACCTCCCCTCTTCCTCTAAACAAAGAGAACTGCTGGGTAAAAATCTTATCTTTAAAAATGTTAATATGTAGCCAAGACTGGAAGCTTAGCAGGGAAATCCCAGGTGCCAAGAACGGAGAGAAAAGCATTGAACAAATGAACTGACTTAAACTAGGTGGGAAGTGAGCAGGGATCTCCGTGGCAAAGGGGTCCCCCACCCCCCCACCCTAGCGTGTTGGGGCCTGACAAAGGTCTGGGGCTTAGGGCCAGGTTCTAACAGGGACAGATGATGGACCTCAGGCCAGCGCAGGGCTGAGCACTGAACAGGGCTCTCTGCATAAAGCTGAGTGTTACAAAGAGCTGCCCTGTCACTAAAATCAAACCCAGAAAAATTCCAGCCACTGGTCTGGGAGAGAAGCAAGGAAGATGCACTCTGGGCTCATGGCGAGATGAATCACCCATAAAGATTGTAACTCCAGGCCTAAACAGGTCAGAATTCATTACTTTTACAAGGAAGGAACCCCCTTGATGAGAAATAAACAGAACTAGTCCCACAGTGAAACCCAGAGGATCCTAGCATCAGGGAACAGAAAACCACCCTGCAGGGAAGTCAGTACCCCTGGGGCACATGATCCCCTAATGGAAAACAACCTCTGATGAAGAGGAGCTAATGAAAAAGTTATAGACCCCATGAGAAATAAACTACCATGAAGGAATATCAGCAAATTCAACCAACTGCAGGATCTGCAGTTCAAGAAACAGATAACAAAATTATCTAAAGTACATTAAAACAAAGATATTTAACACATTCAAGGAGAAGGAAAAAATACCAAAGACTAGAATGGGATATTATTAGGAAGAAAAAAAAAATCAGAAGGCTATGAAAAACTAGTATGAAAAACAGAAGTCTAAAAGAAAGAACCAAATAAAAAATATTGTCACTCAAATTCAAAAATGAAACTTCAGTGTATGGATTTAAAAAAATTGAAGAACAAGGTACTGCCACAAAAACCAAAATATAGATCAAAGGAACAGGATAGAAAGCCCAGAAATAAACCCATGCACCTATGGTCAATTAATCTATGACAAAGGAGACAAGACTATATAATGGAGGAAAGATAGTCTCTTCAATAAATGGTGCTGGGAAAACTGGACAGCTGTAGGTAAAAAAATGAAATTAGAACATTCTTGGGACTTCCCCGGTGGCGCAGTGGTTAAGAACCCACCTGCCAATGCAGGGGACACAGGTTTGAGCCCTGGTCCGGGAAGATCCCACATGCCGCAGAGCAACTAAGCCTGTGCGCCACAACTACTGAGCCTGCGCTCTAGAGCCCGCGAGCCACAACTACTGAAGCCCACGTGCCTAGAGCCCGTGCTCCGCAACAAGAGAAGCCACCACGATGAGAAGCCTGTGCACCGCAACAAAGAGTAGCCTCTGCGCACCACAACTAGAGAAAGCCCGCACGCAGCAACAAAGACCCAACACAGCCAAAAATAAATAAATAGACTTATTTTTTTAAAAAAAGAACATTCTTTAACACCATACACAAAAATAAACTCAAAATGGATTAAAGACCTAAATGTAAGACCAGATACTATAAAACTCTTAGAGGAAAACATAGGCACAACACTCTGACATAAATTGCAGCAATATCTTTCTCAAGCCATCTCCTAGAGTAAGGGAAATAAAAATAAACAAATGGGACCTAATTAAACTCAAAAGCTTTTGCACAGCAAAGGAAACCATAAACAAGACGAAAAGACAACCTGCAGAATGGGAGAAAGTATTTGCAAACGGTGCGACTGACAAAGGATTAGTCTCCAAAATTTACTAACAGCTCATGTGGCTCAATATCAAAAAAAACAAACAACCCAATAAAAAAATGGGCAGAAGACCTAAATAGACATTTCTCAAAGAAGACATACAGATGGCCAAGAGGCACATGAAAAGATGCTCAACATAACTAATTACTAGACAAATGCAAATCAAAACTACAATGAGATATCACCTCACACCCGTCAGAATGGCCATCATCAAAAAAAATCTACAAACAATAAATGCTGGAGAGGGTGTGGAGAAAACGGAACCCTCCTACACTGTTGGTGGGAATGTAAATTGGTACAGCCACTATGGAGAACAGTAAGGAGACTCCCTATAAAACTAAAAATAGAGCTACCATATGATCCAGCAATCCCACTCCTGGGCATATATCTGGAGAAAAACATGATTCGACAGGATGCATGCACCCCAATGTTCATTGCAGCGCTGTTTACAATAGCCAAGATGTGGAAGCAACCTAAATGTCCATAGACAGATGAAAAGATGTGGGAATTCCCTGGCAATCAGTGATTAGGACTCTGCACTTCCACTTCAGGGTGCACAGGTTCAATCCCTGGTTGGGGAACTAAGATCCCACAAGCTGCATGGCGTGGCCAAAAAAGAAAAAGATGTGGTACATATTATACAATGGAATGTTACTCAGCCATTAAAAAGAATGAAATAATGCCACTGCAGCAACATGGATGGACCTGGATATTATCATCCTAAGTGAAATAAGTCAGACAAAGACAAATATCATATGATGTCGCTTATGTGCGGAATCTAGAAAAAAAATGATACAAATGAACTTATTTACAAAACAGAAACAGACTCACAGACTTAGAGAACTGAGCTTATGGTTACCAGGGGAGAAGGGTGGGGGCGGGGGGAGGGGTGGGGATAGATTGGGAGTTTGGGATTGACATGTACACAGTGCTATATTTAAAATAGATAACCAGCAAGGACCTACTGTATAACACAGGGAATTCTGCTAAATATTCTGTAAAAACCTAAATGGGAGAAGAATTTGAAAAAGAATAAGTACAAGTATATGCATAATGGAATCACTTTGCTGTACACCTAAACCTAACACAACATTGTTAATTGACTATACTCCAATATAAAATAAAATTTATTTTTAAAAATTGAAGAACAAAATGATAAACTGGAAGAAATTTTCTATTATGAAGCTAAGGGAAAGAAAGAGGTAGAAATTATGGGAGAAATATTTAGAAGCATGAAGTTTAGAATGAGAGGCTCCAACACTCACCTAGTAATGTTAGAAAGAAAATGGAGAGAATTGGAGACAGGAGTCAGATGATGTCTGAAAATTTTCAAGAATAAAGCTATATTCTCAGATTAAACAAGCAGAACAGGTTCTGAACAATGCAAATAAAAGTGATAAATCCAACCTAGCCACATTGGAATGCATATCATTATAGGCCATGAAAAGCACAGGGAAATATTAAAAGCCACCAGAGAGAAGGAAAACCATTAGATAGAAGACTTTTCGTCAGCCACAGGACATGCCAGAAGACAATGAAATAATACCTTCAAGGGGGTGAAGGAGTACCATGACCTCTTGGAAGAAATACAAAGGGTAAGAAAAAATATAAATGATGAAGGATGAAATGTATTATCTCACCTGCAAAGATTTTTACATATGTATTTCTATTTTGTGTGTGTGTGGTGAGAACCCTTAAGATGTACTCTCTTAACAACTTTCAAGTATACAATTGTATATTTCAAGTATAGTATTGTTGCCTATCACCACCATGCTGTACATTAGAGCTCCAGAATGTATTCATCTTATAACTGTAAGTTTGTACCCTTTGACCAACATTTCCCCCTTCCCCTGCCAATCACCACTCTACTGTCTGTTTCTATGAGCTTGGCCTTTTTAGATGCCACATGTAAATGAGACATGGCATGTATATCGGCAACAGCCTAATACCTCTAACAAAAGAAAAAGTGTTCAGAACCAGAAATAACAGGCCGGATTAATCCATCAAATCCTGTACCAGTGAATATCATGTGACTCTTCCCAGGAACACTATTTCTATTACTCAGAATAGCAATTAAACAGTTCTTTAATCTGATGATTAAATTACTTTTTTTTCTCTTCTTATGGCAGCCCTGGTACTACTTACTTCAGTTCTGGCATTTCTGGTTCATTCTAAGATGGGAGGGGATAAGTCTAGGATTTTAATCCTTTGGCCGAAACATTTGGAGCAGGAGGAGGGCCAAACCTCAAAAAAGCCCCATGAAAAATTGGTTCTCTTCTGAGATGTCCTGCACAGGTGGTTAAATCACTCCTCCTGACTCCCCCATCTCCCCAGAACTTCCCGGGGCTACTGCTGCTGCTTCCACACCACCACAGGAGAAAAAAACCTAACAGAAGGTACCACTGAGCGAGAACGCTGTGATTTTCTCTCCACATGAGCTGAAGGAAAAGAACACACAAGGATCACAGACAGCAACTACGGAGCCAAGCATGGAACTCAAACTGAGACAGGAAGACAACAGTACAGCCATTTTGGAAAAGGACCAAGGGAACGACCTTGAGAAAGCAGGCTTGACAGGCCAGAAAAACAGCACCTATAAGCTTGGGCTTCTGAGACAACAACCAGAGACTCACAGGAGTAAAAGATTAGCTCTATCCTCTCTGTTCCACTGACGTCTATACGTGGTTTCCAAAGGACAAAAGCGGAACTATAAATCCGCCACCTAGCAGAATTGCCGAACTCCCAGTTCCCTGAAAGATATAGATAAAAGCTTGACACACATTGCTAAGGTGTTTTAGCAGGAAGCAGGCCCCCAGATGAAAACTGCTGACTGCGGGCACATAGACCCCAGACTGCGTGAAACCTGAAGGTTGATCATGCTCCAAACTTCACCTCCATGCCAACCAATCCAAGAACTGAGCACAAGCTGCTCAGGTACCCTGTGGCCTCCTTCCTCACACTGCCTTTAAAACCCCTTCCCAGAAAGTCCTCGGGGAACTGACACTCTTTTCCACCTTCTCCCTTGTGCACAAGCTATCCTTTCAATAAAAAGCTTTGCTTGCCTAAGAGTCTTGTGGGAGCAATATTCGTTTCTATGGTATTGCTGTCCAAGAATCTGGAGAGGGCCCGATAACAGAACCAGTGAAGCAGCCCAGCTGGGAGACAAGAGGGAGTGGTAGGGACTGTGGCAGCCAAACAACATGTGGGACAAGGCGGGCTTTACTAGACCTCCTGGTTTTTTGAGAAAACCTGAAATCCTGGCTATTCTTTGTTAAATCTTTTATTTTTAACTGTTGGTAACTAATTCACAGTGCCGTTAAAACTTAGGAAAGCAAACAAAGCACATGTACAGGCTGAATCAGGAACAGAAACAGCCTGATTACATCCCCCCGGCTTGCTCTGTTCTCCTCCAGGAACAGTGGGGAATCTCCGAGGATACCCAGGCAACCACACATAGTCCACTGCCTGGACGCGGGAGATACATCTCAGCCTGCTCACTGAGCCATGCAGTGACTCCCCTTTTGTGCTGCCCAGCTTAGGGAAGAGAGATCTGTATAACTCAGACCTGATGTTTCCTTCCAAACCCCCATTCTTTCACCGGATTTCCTGTCTCCCAAGCAGCTTGTCAGTGTGCCTTGTACTCACTGTCAAAACTTCTACTGTCTGCAGTTGGTTCTGCCTTCTAGGGCTTGGAGAAGTAGCTCTGAATAAGGAGAGTGTAATAACCTTGAATATTCAATGCTGAGGGCCCCGAGCCAGTCCTTCATCCTCTGCCAGCCTCCAATCTAGCATCTGACAGTTCGCCGATGGTCCCCAGAAGAATCAAAGTAGAGACACGCCCTGTCTGTCAGGAGACAGGACCCAACCAGAGGGCAGAGGTGGAAAGTAGCAGACAGAATCACTATTCCGGATGAACTGAAAAAATTCTGGGTTAAGATGCTGTTGCTCCTGGTAAGTAGCAGAACTCCAACAAAAAGACATGTGGCACTGGGATGCAGCTGAAAACGGCCTTGGGGACAGGAGCAAAGTGACAATAATGCCAGGAGCTACCTGTGGCCAGGAGGAATCTAAACCCAGCAAGTGAGGACACCTAGTGCCTCTCTGTGGCTAAGGAACTTAGAATCTCATTTGTATCTAAAATTTTTTCTTATCTTATTGTTTTTTCCACTGTTGTGTCACTGCAATCCCGGGGAAGATCTAAGTTAGCTTCTAGGAGTGTGTACAGAAGGATCAGGAAGGATTCAGAACATACAATACCAGCATAAATACCACCTCACCCCCACCCCCCAGTCCAACCCAGAGCTGGGAACTGTTGAGGCTGCCAAAGGGGAGACAAGAAGTTAGACAGGCTCAGGGGCTTAAGAGCAGCCCTCTTCCCCTCAGGGGCAGCCAAGGAGACAAAGAATAGAAAATGACATCACAAGATGCCCGAATCCCTGAGTCACCACTTGAAGAAGAGCCGCCACAGAAAGCAGCTCCCATCAGATTTTGTACAAGCAAGAAATAAACTTTCATTCTGTTGAGCCACTGAGATCTGGGGATTGCTTGTTACTGCAGCATAGCCTAACATTACCCTTAGGCAAGTGCCTAGAAGGGTGGGTGGTTTTGGAATGGGTATTATTACTCAAACTCGAGGAAAGCATCTGGGTGGCAGTGTGATTTGGATGGGGAAAAAATAAGCATCATATTAATGGAAACAGCCTTTGGAAGTAGTTCATCCTGATTCATATTCCAAGTCTACCCCTTACTATTTGTGTAATCTTTCTAAGCCTCGGTTTCCTCATCTTTAAAATACAGCTCACCGGGACCTCCCTGGTGGCTCAGTGGCTAACAATCCGCCTGCCAGTGCAGGGGACACGGGTTCGATCCCTGGCCCGGGAAGATCCCACATGCTGAGGAGCAATTAAGCCCGTGCACCACAACTACTGAGCCTGTGCTCTAGAGCCCATGAGCCACAACTACTGAGCCTGCGTGCCTAGAGCCTGTGCTCCGCAACAAGAGAAGCCACCGCAATGAGAAGCCCACACACCTCAACGCAGACCCCACTCGCTGCAACTAGAGATCCTGCGCGCAGCAACGAAGACCCAACGCAGCCAAAAATAAATTAATTAAAAAATAATAATAATAAAATAAATAAATAAAATAAAATACAGCTCACTTCTAGAGACCTCAAAAGATTGCTACGAGATTTAAATGGGATAATCCATATAAGGTATGAAGTGCAGTGGGTGCCTGACACTTAGTAAGAACGTAAGTCTTAGCTATTCCTCATCTAGCGATGCTTTGGGGCCTCACATGCCAAAGCCTAACCAAAGCTGAACATGGAAATGAGTCAAGAAAAAGTTGAAGGTTATCACTCGTTGTCACACTGCATAATCTTGCCATTTAAAAGAACACTTGAAAGCCCAGAAAGGAAACAAACCACCTTCACAAAGGTTGTATTGGGGAGTTGGAGGAAGTGACCCTCCACCTCCAATACACAAATGCACTACGGCAGGGACCTATTCACCATCCCCTTTCCTCTTCCACTGCGCACAGCTAACCTAGTTCCCAGCCTCCCCGCTAGAACCCAGCTCTGTAGAGCAGAATGTAGGAGCAAAGGCCACTCTATCCTGGTCCATAGGATCCTCCTATGAGCAACCCTCCAGGCATGATGACCTTACAAGCCACATGTGAACCAATGGAGCCTGGGACCCCGAGTCACTGCTTAGAGGACAGGTGTCCACTGATCAGGAGACCCATCTGCACTTAGGTTAGCAGAAAATAAACTTCCTTCAAGTTTGAGTCATTACATACTTTTGGATTTGCTCACTGCAGTAGTTAGAAACTCTTGTTCTCTAATAATTTCTCGAAAATTTTCTTTTTTAAATTTTTCTTTTAATTTTTAAAATTTATTTATTTTATTTTACTTATTTTTGGCTGCATTGGGTTTTTGTTGCTGTGCGCGGGCTTTCTCTAGTTGCCGCGAGTAGGGGGCTACTCTTCGTTGTGGTGCGCAGGCTTCTCATTGCAGTGGCTTCTCTTGTTGCAGAGCACGGGCTCTAGGCATGCGGGCTTCAGTAGTTGTGGCACGCAGGCTCTAGAGTACAGGTTCAGTAGTTGTGGCACGAGGGCTCAGTAGTCGTGGCTCGCGGGCTCTAGAGCGCAGGCTCAGTAGTTGTGGCGCAAGGGCTTAGTTGCTCCACGGCATGTGGGATCTTCTCGGACCAGGGCTCGAACCCGTGTCCCCTGCATTGGCAGGTGGACTCTTAACCACTGTGCCACCAGGGAAGCCCTGTCGAATATTTTCTAATTCAAGCACTTACATTGGGAAAAAAAAAAAATCACACCTATAAAGGGCAGGGTTTTCATTTTGTTTTGTCAAGGTAAGTTATAGTTATGTATACAAACAATAGGAACCGACTTTGATTCACTTATTCCAAACATCTCAGTCACTCTAAACAAGGAGATAGTTTAAGTTGTTCTGCCTGCTCCCTCCCTGATCACCGGGGTCCACCACTTCCTGAGAACACTCTCTAAAATCTATTAATGTAGAAAACAGTGCTGTGTCTGGCAGGTAGGAAAACAAATGAGCTATCATCGTTGTATCTTTATGCAACCTTGTAACAATTTATTTCTTCGCAGGCAGAGGGAGGACAGAGCTGGATATCCTTCATCAAATTTAACACCTTAGCCAGGTTCCCCACCCCGCACCCCCGCACCCAGATATGACCTCCCTAGGCCTTTCTTTAGGCTCAGTCTTCCCGCTGATCCGTTCCCCCATCCTTGAATACCCAACAGAAGGGCAGCTGGTCACTCACCCAATGCACGGGTTGGTCTGGTACCTTGGCGCTGTGTAGGAGAAAGGAGAGATGTTCTTGTCTACAAAAGACCCGAACCCCAAGCGGAAGTTGCTGGTGAGCTTCCTCATCTCCTCAGCAAGCTTGGTGCCCAGGCTCCGAATGTTGTCCAAGTCATCCTTCATGGACAGAGAGAGGTCCATCAGGTAGTACAGGTCCACTGGATAATCCTCCACCTGTCGAACCTGCAGCTGGAAGGTAGCCTTGTCACCTGTGCCAACCGAGAGACCGTGCGTGTTAGAGGTCATTCAATTCGCTGGGGCTGAAGGGACGGGTTTTGCTTTCAAAGCTGGTCCACCTCTGACTTTTCTTTAGTGATTGTGTGCCTCTCAGAAGACATCTTTTTCACTCTGGAAACAGAGTGACCGAAGGGAATATGGGTGCTGAGGATGCAGCTCTAGGTTCTCCTTTCACACACAGGCCTCAGCATTTTTTAAGGAAAACTCTTTAAGAACCAATCTCCTTAGTAGTGTTCTGTTTTCTCAGCAAAAAGGACCCTTAGGTAATTGGCGGACAGTGAACCAGACAATTCCACAGACACAGATTGGGTGAAAGTAGCCCACCAACCACATACCAACTTAGAGAAAGGACTGGCCAAGATGGGAATGTGGCCAGGAGACTGTAAAGGTGTATGTGAAACAGAAAACAGGAAACAAGTTAACAAAAGAAGGGTACAGACATGAGTAAGAACTGAGGTGGGGAAGAGAGATGTACAAGGCAAGGGAGACTGGGAAAACAAAGATGGTTACTTAAAATACCCCCAGAGGGCAAAAATGTTTATGCTTATGCCGGGCCACCTATTTCTATCTCCCTAGCCATTTATCAAACAATCGTATTTAGCTCTCCAGCATATCTGACATCACAGACACAAATAATTATTATCATAAATTATATGTATAAATATAGGAAGACATGTTCCAAATTTTAGCACCATCGAAAAGAAAAAGAAGAAAAAGAAAAGAAACACTACTAGATTTGCCTACAGCTACAAGAAAGAGAAAATAACTTTTGGTTCTATAATAAGCAGTCAACAGCCAAACGGAAAAGAAATTGATTCAGAGGAAAAGAAGAAAAAAAAGGCAGTGTCTGGCAGGCGTGGCCTCTGCAAGCTAGCCCCACGTGGTGTGCGGAAAGGCCCAAACCAAGTCAGCGCAGTAACTGGAGGACGCGTGCCAGGATGATGATCCTTCATCATTCATAATCTCTAAAAAACACACTGTTCAGAAACAACTTCAAGTAGTGAATTTTACCAGGTGATCCTATCTGCCCTCAGGCTTGTTAGCCTCTCAGAGGCACCAAGAGATGTCCTTGAACTCTTCGGATAGAACTGTCCACACACATTTGAAATCTGGACGTCCTTTGTGTGTTCAGAGGTGCAATGGCGAAGGTGGCCTCGCTCCCGCACGAGGGCCCACACCTCATCTGCCCGCAGTCACGTCTCAGAGGAATCAATCTTTCACCTCAAGCTGACAACCAGCGAGCTGAAGGCTTCTTGAACTTGCAGGATAGGGAACCCAGTGCTCTGTGCTCCCCGCACCTCCTCCCACCCCAGACGAGGCATACTTCATTAACAAGATCTTAGTCCAAATTCCAGCTCTGCCCCTCAACTAGCGGTGCAACCCGAGCCTCCATTTCCTTAACTGTAAACTGGCAATAACAACAGCACTACAGCATTAAGGCTATGAAGCACTCATGTGGGAAGGAGTGTTCTGTAAGCAGTGAAGGCCTGCCCAAATGAAGTATGCTTCCCCTGACTTGTCCTTGCATGCGCTGCTCTAGCTTGATGATGGATGTAGTTTGGGTTGCCTGTTGGTACGAGCCTATTTTTAAAAGCCATTGGAGTCTGACTCAAACAGAGGAATGTTCGAGATTTCTTCCAGAATGAATTCCAGACTGCTACAATATTTGTCTCTGGTTCCCATGTCCCTGCACAGGGCCCCTCCCATCCCTGGATGCCACATCACAGTGGGGGAGGGGCAGGAGGGCCTGCGATCATGTCCCCTCTGTCCAATCCCATGACTTCTTTACAAGGTCTCCTGTATTTTGTTACCTGTGCCCTTCCCCAAAGTTCCCAGGTATACCTTCTTTAATCCAGAATCCACTTCCACCTTTTGGGGGATTATGAGCAATTACAGATGAACACTTTAGGACCAGGAAACAGGGAACTAGCTTGGATTCAAGGAGGCTGGGAGGCACCCATGGGAGAGAAGTGGACACTAGCCTTGGAAAGCAAGAGCTGGGTTGGAATCCAGACCTTGTCACCAAGGGCTCAAGACCTCAGGCTCCTTTAAACTTGCTGCTCAGTTTCTGGATCAGTAAAATGGGGAGGATGCTAATTATCGTGAGTATTGAGGAGACAGCATATATAAACACCATACAAATGCTTCTACACAAGAAAAACTTCGGCCTCAGTTCCCCTGAAAGTCAATTATTAAAGCAGTTTCCTGTGGGGCTAAAAAGAGAGACAGAACGTTCTGCCAAAAACTTGAGTGTGAATGGCTAACGGCCTTGGGTATTATATTTAACTCCAAATTTTCCAGACATGAAGGCAAAGAGGGAAACAAGATGTGATACATAGGTCTCTTTGTATACTAAGAGGTTATCTATTCTGAAGTAAGAAATCTCTTGTCATTAAATTCTAAGAGAAATTGATCACTAAAACACACACACACCTCCCCATAGGGAGGCTGCAAATGGTTAAAAAAAAAAAAAAATTTCTCTCCCAGTTTTCCAAGAAGGGAGGGGTATAAGAAAAGGGGTAATATCATTAATGTTCAGAATGAGGGTTTATGGCTACCTTATCTATGCTGGATTTTAAATGCTACAAACTCCTCAATGGGCCTTGGCAATAATGGAATGTTCTGTCAGTGTAATAGGGAAGAAAGAACCTTATTATTCTACTACAAGTTAATCACTAAAGGGATGTTGCCTGTAAGATTAAATTATACATACTGACCCATCTCTGGGAACCCTGCCTCCCAGGTAATGAGCATTAAGCTAAAATACCTTTGTTTAGCTCACAGGAAACATCCTGACCAGGCCTACCTACATGTGATTAGCTGCAAGAAGGAAGAAATTAACACATCCCCTTCCAAGTCTGGCAGGAAGCAGGCCCTTACCCCCTCCCCTGTTAGTATTAAAGAAGCCAGAATTCTAACTCAGGGAAGATGGTTCTTTGAGACGCTAGTCTACCATCTCCTCGGTCTGCTGGCTTTCCAAATACAGTTGCTATTCCTTGCCCCAGCAACTCGTCTCTCAATTTACTCGCCTGTTGTGCGGTGAGCAGTACGAGCCTGGACTCAGTTACATCAGCAGATTTTGAAGGGACTGACATTTCTGGACCAGTTCTCAGCGTGGGTGCTAAGCATGGGAATGAAGCTACAGTGCCGCAACTCCCCCACCGAGGGAGCCCCCATGGTTAGCTGACTGAAGGTGAAGCTGCTGCTGCACGCCAGGGGCACCCTATGCCGGGAGAGGGTCTGGGGCACGTTCTCCATCTTTGGGTACACTTCTGGAACCATGCACACTCAACAATACCTCCAGCCACCCAGTTCTGCACCACCCGAGACTTTATTTTTTTTTTTTTATCATAACGACAACATTTCCTTTTTTTTGTTTTTTTAAATTTATTTTTGGCTGTGTTGGGTCTTCGTTCCTCCGTGCGGGCTTTGTCTAGTTGCGGTGAGCAGGGGCTACTCTTCATTGCAGTGCATGGGCTTCTCATTGCAGTGGTTTCTCTTGTTGCGGAGCACGGGCTCTAGGCGTGTGGGCTTCAGTAGTTGCAGCACACGGGCTCAGTAGTTGTGGCTTGCAGGCTCTAGAGCACAGGCTCAGTAGTTGTGACGCACAGGCTTAGTTGCTCGGTGGCATGTGGGATCTTCCCGGACCAGGGATCGAACCCGTGTCCCCTGCATTGGCAGGCGGATTCTCAACCACTACGCCACCAGGGAAGACCCCACCCGAGACTTTAAACCAGTCACCACCTCCTGTGAGTCCAGGAGAGCGAGAGCCGGGCTCGCCTTCACTGTGGGCACTTGATCTGTGCCAGTCTCTGGTGACACCGCCCAGCCCACGTGTCCCCCTCCTCCCTCTCCATATAAGACCCCTTTACAGGGACTTCCCTGGTGGCGCAGTGGTTAAGAATCTGCCTGCCAGTGCAGGGGACACGGGTTCGAGCCCTGGTCCAGGAAGATCCCACATGCCGCGGAGCAACTAAGCCCGTGAGCCACAACTACTGAGCCTGCACTCTAGAGCCCACGAGCCACAACTACTGAGCCCGTGAGCCACAACTACTGAGCCCACGAGCCACAACTACTGAAGCCCATGCGCCTAGAGCCCATGCTCCGCAGCAAGAGAAGCCACCACAATCAGAAGCCCGCGCACTGCAATGAAGAGTAGCCCCTGCTTGCTGCAACTAGAGAAAGCCCACGTGCAGCAACGAAGACCCAACGCAGCCAAAAATAAATAAATAAATTTATTTTAAAAAGACCCCCTTACAGGCTCGTCTCTTCCTGTGGCTGCAGCCCTCCTGTCTGGAACCATCCCCCATAACCCCCGCCTCAGGACAAGCAGCAGGATCAGAGAAATAGGATAAAGCAAACCCCAAAGAAAACCTTATCAGGGACTTCCCCGGTGGGCCAGTGGTAAAGAAACCGCCTCGCAATGCAGGGGACGCGAGTTCGATCCCTGGTTGGGGAACTAAGATCCCACATGCTGCGGGGCAATAAGCCCGTGCGCCACAACTACTGAGCTCACGGGCCTCAATTAGAGAGCCCGTGTGCCACAAACTACAGAGCCCAAGCGCCCTGGAGTCCACGTGCCACAACTAGAGAGAAGCCCACACACAACAAAGAGCCTGCGTGCTGCAACGAAAGATCCCACATGCCTCAAAGAAGATCCCACATGCCGCAACTAAGACCCAACATAGCCAAATAAATAAATATTAAAAAAAAAAGAAAAGAAGAGAAAAGCTGATCACCTCACACCTGTGAGGAGGAAGCTTCTCCTGCAAGCAGCCCCTCCCATGTCCTGCTGGGTTTTCCTGCTTCCAATGCACCCAGCCCCAGCTGTATTTCGCACAGAATTCCTGCCACTGCTGGTTTCCTAAGTGTAGATTCTCCCACCATAATCAAATATCAACCAGCATTCCCTCTGAAATGTATTTTTAAAGGTTTCTTCTATCTTCCCTTCAATAAAAAGTGAAAAGTGAGCTTTTTCCTTAGGAACATATACCAGATGACAAACATTACCGGAAAATGAAAGTAGAGAATTCTAGCAACAACTTTTGGGTTTTTTAAGATTGATTTTTGTTCAAATATTAAGACAAAGTAGTGTCTCAACAAATAAATACTCCTGCTATCCCCAATATAGTTTTTTGATTCCCTAGAATTATACTTCTGTGCTAGAAATTGAAAGAAACATTAAAATCAGCTATGTTAAAAATGGACTACAGGCTTCCCTGGTGGCGCAGTGGTTGAGAATATGCCTGCCAATGCAGGGGACACGGGTTCGAGCCCTGGTCTGGGAAGATCCCACGTGCCGTGGAGCAACTAGGCCCGTGTGCCACAACTACTGAGCCTGCGCATCTGGAGCCTGTGCTCCGCAACAAGAGAGGCCACGATAGTGAGAGGCCCGCGCACCGCGATGAAGAGTGGCCCCCACTTGCCACAACTAGAGAAAGCCCTCGCACAGAAACGAAGACCCAACACAGCCAAAAATAAATAAATTAATTTAAAAAAAAAAAAGAAAACTGTCAAAAAAAAAAAAAATGGACTACAGCTGAACAGGGAATTAGGGGCCTAGTGCACAACTTATAAGACTATCATCCAGCTCTCTGTTCACTGCAGCAGAAGGCAATCAGTACCCAGAATTAAATCCAGACCCAGAACCAAAGAACTACCTCACTGGCCGCCCTGCTGTACCAAACACCACTCCCCACCTCAGAGTTCTGACACTTGACAGATGGAACCATCAGAAGAGTTACTGGCCTTTACAGTGTCTGACCCCAAGCAATTAGGGCTTGGCACTTCTAGTTTCCTTGAAAATAATCTTATCTTAGTTCAGGCTGCTATAACAAGTACCATGGACTAAGTGGCTTACAAACAACAGAAATTTATTTCTCACAGTTATAAAGGCTGTAAGTCCAAGATCAGGCCAGCGTGGTCAGGTTCTGGTGAGAGCCCTCTTCTGGGTTTCATACTACAGACTTCTTGCCGAAGAGGGGAAGCACCCTCCAGGGTCTTGAGGGTTTTTGGGTTTTGTTTTGATAGCACTAATCCCATTCATGAGGGCTCCACCCCATGACCTCTCAAAGGCCCCCCTTCATTTCCTAATACCATCACATTGGGAGTTAGTTAGCATTTCAACATATTCAGTCTATAGCAAAGCACTATCCATCCATCATCAAGTCTTTTAAGTGAGCATTGTCAGTCTGGGTAGCAGAAGCAATACCTAAGTCAGGTACCTGCCATCTCCAATCAGAACGTGGGAGAGGGGAGAAAAGCAGCATAGATAAGGACTGGCAGGAAGCCCATATCAAAAGCAACCAATCACCTGTAGTTTAGTCAACAGTATGATACCCAGGTCAATTTCCTGGCTTTGACAACATACTCTGGTTATGTAACATGTTATCATCAGGAAAAGCTGAGAAGGGTACACAAGAACTCTCTATTATTTTTGCAACTTCTTGCAACTCTAAAATTACTTCAAAATAAAATATTAAAAAAAATTTTTAAGCTACCAATCAGAGGTCAGTTTTTAACAGGCTAAGGGACTGAGGCAAATAAAGACTTAAGTAAACCTTTTCTAACTGCTCCACCTCTAGCTTTTTACCATTTCAATATGCTTTAAAGTTTACGTCCTTTCTTAAGGATTTTATACCCTTTGTTAAGGTTTCTTTAAGATTGTTATCCTGACATACAGTTTCCAGGACTGGAAACAAAATGGAAAACATGATCTTGTGTTTATACAAAATCTTGCTTAAAGTTCGGCAGTTCCTGAAAAAGTTAAACATAGAATTACCATATGATCTAGCAATTCCACTCCTAGATATATAATCAAGATTATTGAAAACATATGTCCACACAAAAACGTGTACATAAATGTTCACTGCAGCATTAGTCATAATTGTCCCAAAGTGGAAACAGCCCAAATATCCATCAACTAAAATGTGGTGTATCTATAAATATACAATGGAACATTATTTGGCCATAAAAAGGAATGAAGTCCTGATACATGCTACAACATCAATGAATCTTAAAAATATTTTGCTTAAGTGAAAGAAGCCAGACATAAAAGACAACAAATTACATGATTTAAATGAAATGTCCAGAGTTAGCAAAACCTCAGAGATAGAAAATAGATTAGTGGATGTCAGGGGCTGAATATGGCGTGGAGGCAGAGGATAAGGAGTGACTATTAACGGGTACAGGGTTTCTTTTCGGGGTGATGAAAATATTCTGGAATTAGATAGTGGTGATGCTGTAACCACCTTGCAAGTACACTACAAACCACTGAATTGTATACTTCAAAATGGTGAATTTTACGGTATGTGAATTATATCTCAATTTAAAAAAAAAAAAGCAAAACAAAAATTTCTGCTTAAAGTAGAGGAAAAATATTCTTTCTTTTTTTTCCAGGCTTATCCTGGAACAATTAACTTTGCCTTGGTGAAGTACCTCACATATTGTGCTGAAGCTTGTCCTTGACTAGTCTGGCGTAAGGCTAGTAAAGTGCTACACTTCATTCAACAAATACCTATTATGAGGTATTGGGGAGCAGGGCAAAGGAGGAGACAGGAAAGCATTTCTAAAAATACACAATGGAAAAACCAATCGTTACATACCTGAACACCTTCCTGAGTCACGGGGGCATTACCTTGAAGTAAGTACCCGCTTGGTAAACTGAAAATGTTGTTAATTGCAACATACCATTCTCCCTTTTCCCCAAATAAATATCTGTGGTTTGCCTGTCCTTCTCTTTATAATTACTGAAATTTTCAAAATGTGAAGAGGCATCATTGGTTTCAAGTGTTTCTTTTTTTTTTTTTAATAATTTTGGGGGGGGGCGCTTTTTATTTATTTATTTATTTATTTATTTATTTTTGCTGTGTTGGGTCTTCGTTTCTGTGCGAGGGCTTTCTCTAGTTGTGGCAAGTGGGGGCCACTCTTCATTGCGGTGCGCGGGCCTCTCACTATCGCGACCTTTTTCTTGTTGCGGAGCACAGGCTCCAGACGCGCAGGCTCAGTAGTTGTGGCTCACGGGCCTAGTTGCTCCGCGGCATGTGGGATCTTCCCAGACCAGGGCTCGAACCCGTGTCCCCTGCATTGGCAGGCAGATTCTCAACCACTGCGCCACCAGGGAAGCCCTCAAGTGTTTCTATATTTGAGAAACATGTTCACAAGGTTCTAGACCTCTAGGAATTCAGATTATCATCTGATCTCCTCCTAGTCTTCATCTCTACAGACTGAAACACCCTCACAGCTTGGGTGTGTCTTCACAGGGCAGCCAGCCCCTCCTTCACCTTGACCACCACAGCAAAGGGCTCTCCATCACCGCACCTTCTGCAGGACCAGAGCTGCACACAGCACTCGCATCATGATTTTGTATAAACACAGGATCATGTTTCCCATTTATTTCCAAAACTGGAAACTGAATCATAATGCTCAGCGAGAGATTTGACTATACCAAATAAGGCTGATTTCTTTCTTTAATTGAGTATACGTTGAGCTTCATGCATAAATAAGCATTGTGCATAAACTTCGTGAGATCTTTGAGAACTCTGCCCAAGGAGGGTGCCCTCACTCAAATCACTTCTTTGGGGGCTGTTTTAAAAGCCAGTTGATAAGTCAAAGCAAACAACAGTCTCTCTGCCTTAGAGCCACACCTGAATTCTGATTTTGAAAACTGGAATTGAAACTGTGACATCTCTGATTTTGTGTGACCTCCAACTCTTCCCTAAATTAAATCTACCCTAAAGAATAAGGATTTGCCACCATGAAGAATGTTTCTTGGAGAGAGCACCACAGGCTCAGAGTAATTCTAGATGAGCAGTTCCAAAAATAAAAACCTCCCTCGATGATGACCCTCAAACTATAACTCTTCTGGAGGTGTTAATTTTGGTCCTTGTTTCCAAAAATTAAGTGAAAACAGTACACAATAATAAATACATTGTTAGTATATGAAAAATATGAACACATATACAAAGACAGAAGATCTAGTAAGAATGAAAAATAGTGTTAAAGTGAATGACTTTAAGAATTTTCTTGAAGTGACTGTTACACTGTTACGTTAAAAAGGAAAATACACCATTGATGTTAGTCGTAACCATTCTTATCATACACTGTGTTCTGATATATTAATAGTCTACAACAACGCCTACGTCCCCTTCTAGGTCAGAGCCCTTGACCCTGAGCCTGACTCCACGTGGGGAGAGGCATTCATCTTCCCCCCGGAGGACACCACCGGACATTGGCCCACAGAAAGCTTCCTCTTCTCTACCCACTCACACAGCTTTGTAAGGGCTCCCTTCTCTCTCTCAACTTGGAATCTCACTAAACAAAAGGCGAAGTGTCCCCTCCAGTGAGATGACTTGTGAAAACAGTTACTTCAGCTAATCCCAGCACTAATCCCTGGGCCATCCAGCAGTTTATGTTGCTCTATGCCACTTATACCCTTCTTCTGTTTCTTATTTCCAAGGCAATTCAATAAGCAAAATAAAACAGTTCTCAAATACATGGTGACTCAGAGTTCTTTCTAACGACAACAAGAAGAACAGGCAATACTAAGAGCTTAAGACGTACAGGGCTGTGCTAGATCCATTTCTGAGACATGAGAATCTCTATCCAAATCTAGACGTGGCTGACTCCAAAATCTGCATCTTTGGCCATTACTCTTTGAAAACAATAATTAAAAGTTCTTCAAGTGCATTTATACAAAAAGTCTCATTTAAGCCTCTGAATAGGGCTGTGAGCAATGAAGGTGACAAAGACCCTGAGATGCTAAGGAGTAGAGCAGCTTGCCCAGGACCCCCGAGCTAGGAACAGAGCCAGAGCCAGAACCAGAACCTAGGACGGCCAACTAGATCCCTCATCTTTCCACTGACCCAGCCACCCTGAAGTCTAAACAAACCACCTGGAAATAGTTATTGCCAGTGGTTTCCTAGACAATGAGAAAGAAGAAAAGGCTAAAAATCAATGGGATTTGGGAAAAAAGCTGCCTTCTCTCAACAATGTGATACTTTCTAATTTGGCCACATTCACATCCTCCCTTGACATCGCAAGGGACCTAATATGTAGAATACAAAACGACAGAAGTGGTGAGCTAGAAACAACCATGAGTTGTGCAACCACAAAGACTCAATATTGAGTCAGGTTCGCTGCTCTGACTGGGAGCCCTTGAGCACACAGCTCCTCAGGTGTAAAGTTACATCAGCTACCTTCGGGTAGGTCAAGTAATAGGCACAGAGTAGGTGTGCAAAAACTGTCAGCTCCCTTATACCACAATCAACTCCAGGGCTGGCAGAGGCTCCAGGGTCATTAAAAAAAAAAAAAAAAAATCTCTACTCTGCAAGTTCGTCCCTTCAGAACGCCACTGATTCAAATGGAATTTGCTGACAGGAAAAAATACTTTCTCCTGGCAGTAGCACGTTCCCTGAGAAACTTGCATTAACTAGGGAGTAAACATACCAGCATCCTCCCACGAAAAACAAGAACATTATTCACAGTAGTCAAAAGGTGGAAACAATCCAAGAGTCCATCGATGGGTGAATGGATAAACAAAATGTGTCTATACGTACAATGGAGGATTATTCACCTTGAAAAGGAAGGAAATTCTGACACGTGCTACATCATGGATGAACCTGGAGGATGCTACACTAAGTGAAATAAGCCAGTCACAAATGGACAAATATATATGTGAGTCCACTTCTATGAGGTACCTGGAGTAATCAAATTCACAGAGACAGAAAGTGGAAGGGTGGTTGCCAGGGGCTGGTGGGGGAGGGAGTGAAGGGTTAGTGTTTAATTGGTACAGAGATTCAGTTTGGGATAACAAAAAAGTTCTGGAAATGGAGAGTGGTGATGGTTAGACAACATTGTGAGTATACTTAATGCCACTGAACTACACACTCAGAAATGGTTAAAATGGTAATAAACTGTACGTTACATACGTTTCACAATTTTTTTAAAATAGCAAAGATACTCTGATCATCCACAAAGGCCTTGGACTCTGCTTCCTGGGGTCTGGGCCACACCTCACCATTGCCCCCTCCCTGCCCGGCTCATCTTTCCACCATCCTGAACAGGTCCACCCCAAGGGCACTCACCGGGCCGCAGGTTCACCGTGACCTCCTGCGGCGTCATCTGGATGACGTCTGACCCCGCGGGGCTGGAGCCCTTGCTGCTGAGAGGCAGGCTCCGCAGGACCTGGGTGCTGCTGACCGGACTCTCAAACTCGCCGCCACAGCCGTTCCTGACCAGGTTTGCCTTCAAGTCGCACCGGGAGGTGACCGACCGCAGGCTGCCAAAGTCCTGGAGGTACGGAAACAGGGGAAGAGGGCAGGAGGCGGTCAGAGCGGCTCCAGGACACCTCAGGCTCTAGACTCATCACCACCCTGCGACCTTAGACCCTCTACATTCCACTTCCTAAAAGCGGACAAAACAATAACTCTCCCAAGTGCCTCACCAAGCATCATGAGGGTTAAGTGAGGTGTCGGATGTGAAAGCATTTTGTAAGCTGTAAACATGCACAGTAAAAATGTTTGGTCTCGTCATTTTAATGGTCAAAAATGCTCCTTTAAAAAATGTGCCTGTCTACATGATAAGCAGGAGAAAATAACTGATATGGTCAAAAGTTGCATAACTAAAAATTTTTGAAAGATACCATACAAGTGGCCAAGTAGTCATCACTCAGACAATCAAGAGTTAACTTCTGAGCTGTTCCCTCATCTACCATGCAGGCACAACCGTTCTGGAGAGCAATGCGGTTCCTTTTGACCCCTCGGTCGCCTCCTAGGAATTTACCACAAGAAAATTATCAAAAGGAAAGCAAAACTCTATAAGATATATACTGCATGTTCTTCAGAATAGCACAATCATAAACTTGAAGCCAAAATCCCTAAACCAGAAGAAAAATATGGTATATCACCTCAATAGATGATACAGCCATCACAGATAATTATGAAGACTAAGCAGAAATTTCAAAACATTTATATTAAGAAAAAAAAATCAGAAAATAGAATGGTATATGCATTAGGATGCCAAAGAAAAATTAAAAATTAAGATAGTTGAGGTGTTAGGGGAGAGGGAATAAAATGATATTTTTCTTTTTCTCTTTATTGTTGTTTAAACAATAAAGCCACACTGATAAGAAAAATCTTTCTTTTCTTCAGTTGGATTTAGAAGGCTGTGCATCAGGATGACCCACCCTAGTTTGGGGCACTAGGAGTTTGGGCCATTTACTTTAAAATGAAATTATCTACTTTGTTATCAAGTAGGATACCTGTAAGCAGTGATCATTTTCCAGTAAGGGGGTTTTCAATGGCAAAGCAAACCCATTCATTGCTGGATGTAGAAAAGAAGATCCCCTCCTCCAGCTGGTTGGACTGGAGTAATGGCTGGAGGAGTGAGATGCTCTCTCTTCCTCCCGCCACTGTAAACACTTTGCCAAAGAGCCTCAGATGAGTCAAGAGTCCGCTGACCGCAGAGGGACTCCCCTCCCCCTTCATCATGGTCTAGGATGCCCCAAGACCAGTCAGTGCCCACTGGGGCCTTTGCAAGATTCAAGACCAAGAAGTCAAGAAGACTTTGCAGTATTTTTAAGTAAGTAAAACCAGATGTGTTGTTCTGGGCCTCTGTGATTTTGGTTTTTCGTTTGCTTACAACTGAATGTTTTTGTTGTTTTTTTTAATTTTGTCTATTGAACTCTTGACATGACGGGAGATCTTGCATGTCAACAACCTCGGGACTGCACTGTAAATATAAATGGCTCCACAGACACTTGTGGAACAGGGTGAGAACAATGATTATTCTAGAAATTACAAGATTCCGAAGCTGAGGTTTCTAAACTGGGTTCTGAACAGTCTAGCTTGGCTCTGATGAAGCAGTAAAAACCTCCCAGGGATAGGGGAAAGGAGAGGTAACTTCTGGAGGGCCTTACAGGTATGGGACTGCTGTCTTGAGCTGTGTGAAGCACAGGGTGAATTAGCTGTCCAGAGCTGAAAGGGCTTAGGGGTTCGCCTGCTCAGAGCTTACGTGGCTAGAGAATTTCTGAACTTCTTGCCAGCATGCTGGGCCTTGCTGCCAGCTCCTCCAATTCCAAGGAGCTGGTTGTCCTCCACCCAGTTCTGATTGTCAAAGTGCACCTGTCTTGACCAGACCACTGCACATCCCCTCCTCCCCCCGCCACCAGGCTGGTGAGGAAAGCATCTTCAGTCTCCCAGGAGCGATGGAAACCCCTAACTGCCCTCCCCTTGGTCTGAAGCAGCCTGCACTCCGGAATAGACTAGGTCACAGAGCCAATCTGTTTCACCCCAAGCAGAAGGCAGCTACATGATTCCTCACCACAGCCTCAGCCATTCACGTCATCAAAATCATTCCCTAATGCCTGGACACTGTCACCAGCAATGAACTTCGTCCAAGCTTCCCAGGCAATCTGCTCAAAGGCCGTTTCTGATAGACAGTACCAGTCCCTGAGGGAGGACTTGTACAGGGCCACCTGCTGCTCCGGGAAGATGTACCTGCTGGGCTCCTCAGGAGACTTTAAGTCCAGGACATGCTTCCCAAACCTGAAGAACTGAGAGGCAGCCACGGAGTGCCAATTACAACCTTCTTTGTGTAGCTGGCTTTCCTGATTGTGCTCTGGGGCTTCTTTATTCTCTAGAATGTTAGGAGCAAAGCCCTCTTCATGCCCCTCATTGGTAACAGCTCTCCCTTCGTTCTCCTTAGTAACATTCTTCAAGGTGGTGGCAAACCTCCACTCCAATGCACGTGGCTTCCGTGAAGTTTGCTGCACCAGCAGGAAAGACCGTGAACTCCTGTCACCCAGCTGCCAGCACGAGAACCACCACTGAGAACATTAAGACTGCCAGTTGCAGGATGACTTCAGAAGTGCGTACCACGTCAGCAACGTGACAGTACAGGGGGCCCACACCTCAGCAGCTCCAGCGTCACAGGCAGCAAGGGACAGCCTACTATGGCACTCATACCAAACTCAGACTTGGCCTCAGGGCCATCCATTTCTATCAGGTTTGTCAACCTTCTCCTGTTTCACAGAGTTCAGTTTCTTGCTACTTGGGGAAGCCCCAGTTGTTTCACTGATGTGCTTGAGAACCTTTGAGACACCTTTATATATTGAGTCCTGTCACTGTCCCAGACCTTTAGGGCCTCAAAGACACTGGCTGAGACACCTCTGGGCATGGCAAGTCTGGAGAACCTTCTGAGAGTAAGGCAGCTATCTCGACATCAATCAAGGATGCCCACAATAGATGAAGGTCTCTCCGGCATGCAGTCTGAAAATAGCCATGACTGACTTCTAGCATAGGCTCTTGCTGCCCAAGAAAGGGACAGAGAACACTGCAGACCCAGCAGGGAATGGTAACCCCACCAGCCCAAGAGCTTTTCCTCTATTCCCCTCCTCTAGCTCCTCTCTAGATATTTTAATTTTGAATAAGGATGGATGCATATTTAAAGAGAGGAAACCAAAACCACAAAGACCAGGGGCATATATTGTGATGGTTATGACCGTCCAGGTACACACATGTTATAAATAAAGACAATGCCTCAATACCACCATTTCCAAGCTTCGAATTCAGTGACTGCAGATGCCCCAAATTATAAACCCTTGGAGGAAAGGAAGACTCGTGATTAAGAAAATCCTCCTCACATGAGTGACATCCTGAAGTCTGATATGCTAAGAGCCTATAGATACCAGGGACCTGACACCTGACCCTCTGCCAGGTGTTGGAACACAGCAAGTTCCAGGGGGAAGTGACCTTGGATGCATCACCTGGTGCCAGCCCCTCACTTCTACAGATGAGGAATCAGAAGCCCACATGCCTAAGTTCATGCATATGTTCACCTGAGAAGTTTAAGTTCCTCCGGCCTCAGCTTTCTGGACATAAGCTCAGTGTTCTTTGCATCATCTGCCTCCCTTCTCAGCCAAGGTCACTGCTGAATTCCAGAGCGGGAAACTAACTCTGGGCCCCCAAACTCCATCCCTCTGAATTTAGTATTTCCTTGCTGCCCCAGGTGTTGAGCTCTTCCTGCCACCTATCAAACTTGGAGGATAAATATCCACTTGATGCAGAAAAACAGGTATGAGTCTTCATCTCAACACAGAAAAATGGAAACTACTTTCCGGATGGGCTCTCATGGGGCAGCTCAAATGCTCACAGGTGCTTACAGCTCTGTGCCAGAAGAGGTTTCAGTTCGTGAAGGAAGCGTCTGTCCATGGTCTCCAGAAACACCGTCATGAACCCTCCAAATGGCTCACGAGGGAAGGGTAACTACATGACAGGCAAATTACCAAGAGAAGCAACAGAATGCACACGGGAACTTGAAATACCTTTCAGGGCTTTTAGTCACGAAGCAGTAATAATACAAGAAAGAAAAGGGAGGCGTTCCAAATTTAGATGGCTTTTACTTTGTTCTAACACTGGCGCTCGGAGTTGTTACAACCTGGCCCTCTCTGCTCCCTCCATCGCCTGTTACACGGAGGATATAATGAGGTCTACTGTTCGCTGTACACTTAACTCCCCTACGTTCTGTTAATAAAAAACCTCCCTCCTGCACCCAAGGCCAGCGCTCAGCGGGCTCTCTGCTGTCCGGCACCGTGGCCAGGGCACTCAGCTTGTCTGCCTGCGCCACTCTGGTCATCACGTCCTCTGGGCGCCTCGCTGCCTGCTGCGGAAACAAACAGCAGGGTGGAAGAGCTGAGAAACTGCAGGCCTGGGGGCAGAGGAACCCAAGCAGGAAAGGGGGCAGACTGCCGGATCCTGGGATGAGGGGGAAGAAGTCGCAAACTGGTGAACAGGCAGAGAGCCGGGCAGAGGCACGGAGCCGGCTGCTTTCTGCGGTTCGGCCCTGGCTTGATGGAGCCCCCGTGGATTAGGGGGCGGGGGAGGGGAGCAGAAGGTTAAGGGATGACAAACTGAACTCTGTGCACCATCAACACACCCCCACGTGGCCTGCCTGCCTGGGGGATGGGGAAATCCCTGTCAGCTTCCGCTCGGCTCACTTAATGCACTGGACAAATGTTCATGAAGCACCTGCAATAGGCCGAGATGCTTCCTTTCAGGACCGCAAAGAGATGTTCTCTCATAGATCTGTATTTTATTGTGAGCTAGGGCGGACGCTTATGTTTTTCATTCCTTCCCAGCTCAAAGGAGACTACAGGTCATGGCCCCTCCCTCTCCTTTCCCCACCACGGTAATCTCCCAGAAGGCCCAGGCGGCCGGTCTTGCTTCCCAGCCTCTACTCTGTCTCCTTCCTCACGTTCCCGCCTCCAGTCCTAGTGACCCCTTCATGCCTCCTCTCCACGTCCACCTCCAAGGCAAAGACCCTTCCCCGCGGCCCAGGTTCCCCGTCTCCTCCCACGTCTGCCCCTACATCCACCATCCAAGCGCCCCAGGCCTCCCTGTTCTCGTCCCATGGGATTCCACACAGTGGCCATGCCTGCCTGGTCCTTCTCCCTCTGGTTTCACAGCAGCCTGGACCGCTCACGGCAACATGGCCTCAGGCTGGCTCACTTTCACACCCCGAGAGCCTCCCTCACCCCCAACCCTGAGTGCCATCGCCCTGCCTCTGCCTCCACCGGGGCTCCCACAACCCTGCTTTCTGTGCGGGGCCGGGGGGACCACACGCCAGTCCTTCAGCCCCGCCCACTGCTGCCCAAACCTTGTCCTCTGTCCAGCACGCTGGCCTCCCTGCCCCCGGCACAGGCTGCTGGTCCACAAAGCCCCTTCCCCCTTCCGCCCCAGCACACAGCTAGATTAAGTCTCCCAGCTCCTACTGCATTTAGGCTGAGGGATGGAACTGGTTTTAGGCGAGAAAATGTGAGTGGAAACAACATGGGCTGTCCCGAGGCCTTGCCATAAAAGCATCCACACACATTCTTCCCCGCACACGTCTCTTCACAGCTAGCTGGGTTGTGAAACTTACTCTCTTAGAGCAGAGGTAAATGTCTACTTTTAAAAAATGAAGGACAAAATAGATAATAAGCTGCCGGAGTTTGCTGTATGTTTTACGCCGTGCAGTACAAACAGCACAGGGAGTGTTCAAGCTGGCCGAGAACAGCCCAGGGCTGTGACGAAGGACAGGAGACAGGGGCTGAGCTGTGTGGTAAAGACCAGCAGCAGCCCCTCCACATCCTCGTCTAGGGTAAGGGAGAGTCTGACAACTCTGGTCTTGAAGCCAGAGGGTAAGGTCTAAAGCAAAGGTGCCGGGACTTCCCTGGTGGCACAGTGGTTAAGAATCCGCCTGCTAATGCAAGGGACACGGTTTGAGCCCTGGTCCAGGAAAATCCCACATGCCGCGGAGCAACTAAGGCCGTGCGCCATTACTGAGCCCATGCGCCGCAACTACTGAAGCCTGTGTGCTCTAGGACCCGTGTGCTGCAACTACTGAGCCCGCGTGCTGCAACTACTGAAGCCCACACACCTAGAGCCCGTGCTCCGCAACAAGAGAAACCACCGCAATGAGAAGCCCGCGCACCGCAAGGAAGAGTAGCCCCCGCTCGCCACAACTAGAGAAAGTCTGCATGCAGCAACGAAGACCCAACGCAGCCAAAAATAAATAAAATTTTTTTAAAAATCCCCAAACACATTTTTAAAAAAAAAAAAAAAAAAAGCAGCGGTCCCCAGCCTTTTTGGCACCAGGGACCAGTTTCGTGGAAGACAATTTTTCCATGGAGAGGGGGCGGGGGGGATGGCTCAGGTGGTAATGCGAGCGATGGGAGCAGCAGAAGCTCCGCTTGCTGGCCCGCCGCTCACCTCCTGCAGTGCGGCCCGGTTCCTAATAGGCCACAGCCCAGTACCGGTCCGTGGCCCAGAGCTTGGGGACCCCTTGTCTACAGCCACCAGGGAAAATGAAGCCACAGTTAGAAAATGAAGACAGGAGAGCCAGGTTAACAGGGCCATGCAGCAGACCCAGGCAGACTGAACCAGCATGAAGTGTGGAGACGGGGGGCGGTGAGGGCACTGGCTGACTCAAACGCCACACCTGTGGGAGAATACAGTGATGGGAGGGGGGACTGGGGAGGAGATGGAATTAGGCTACAAGCAGTGTCAAATGCAGAGTAAGACGTCCCCACCCCCACCCCAAATAAATAAGGAAGCCATTGTGGGACCTGGAGCAGCGGGCTCCTGACGGAATGTGTCTGGGGGTTAATCTGTGGTGGTACGCAGCCACAGGGCGGCTGGCGGCGGATCCGGATCGGCGTCCACGGGAACACACTAGTTAGGGACCTGGCCCTCCCTGGCCCTCCACTCGGCACCGCTCCTCCAGCGCACGCACGTCATGTGCTCTTGGCAGAAACCTCACTTCTGTGCTGATGTCCCAGGATTCACTGTTAAGGCACTCGGCCACACTTATCCTGTCTTGCTAAGGGGCAGGGGTTGATCAAAACTATTCCTGAATGCCCCAAACCCAGCTCTCTGGAACACGCTCAGGCCATGGGGAAAGTTCACCTCCCAAGAGGATGGGAAGCCGCATTCCCGTGCAGGCATCACAGGAGGTTCTTCAGCCAAGACTGAGGCTGTAAGCACAGAGGGAACCGAGGTGTGGGCCAGGACAATGATATGCTCCACGAGATAACATCAGTCACTACCAGTATCGGGACGTCAGACTTGGGAAGTACTAGCACAGGAACTGAAGAGACCTAAAGTAGACAATCCAGCCCAGCTTCCTGATCCACTGCCCACATTCCACTAGAAAATATCCGTAGATGACAAGGTTCAGGAGGCTTGGTTACTTAGCAGTCCCATCCACAAGCCCTCTCGTGAACTGATCTCATTTTGTACTCCCAAAATGCTGGAGGGTGAGAACTGTCATCTTCATTTTACATACCAAGAAAGTGACAATAAATCATGGTAAAACTGAGATTTAAACTTTCGTTTTCTAACTCCATGTCTTTTTAGCAGGGCTCTTTTATCAAATATGAATTCCTGCCAGATTCTTGGCCAGACCTGAAGATGAATAAGACAAAGATTCTCGAGGAGGTAATGATTTAATTGGAAGCAGGCATGAAAACAAATGCACAGAGTAAGAGGTTATAAGTGCGACGGAAGGAGGACAGACTACAGGGGAGACAAAGAGGTGGTCATGGCCTGTATGTGCAGACACTTAATAAACAGCCACTCAGTGAAATCCTTTCATCAATCTTACTGAGCAACTACTATGTGCCAGGCACCAGTCAGGGTGTGGGGAATCCAGCAGTGAAGAAAACAGATAAAACCCCTGCCGTAACATTCTGGTGGAGGGAGCTTACATTCTAATTTCAGATGGATGGATGGATGGTTGGACAGATGGATGGATAGATGGTTGGGTGGACAGACAGATGTGTCTGGGGGAAAACCATGAATGTTTTCATGGAGTAGATGAGTCTTGAACTAACTTTTTCTTCTTTTTTTATTTTTGGCTGTGTTGGGTCTTCATTGCTGCACACAGGCATTCTCTAGTTGCAGTGAGCGGGGGCTACTCTTCATTGAGGTGCACAGGCTTCTCAGTGCGGTGGCTTCTCTTGTTGTGGAGCGTGGGCTTCAGTAGTTGTGGCACGCGGGTTCAGTAGTTGTGGCTCATGGGCTCTAGAGCGCAGGCTCAGTAGTTGTGGTGCACGGGCTTGGTTGCTCCGCGGCACGTGGGATCTTCCTGGACCAGGGCTTGAACCCGTGTCCCCTGCATTGGCAGGCAGATTCTGAACCACTGTGCCACCAGGGAAGCCCTTGAACTAACTCTTGAAAACTGAAGACAAGGTGTTGGTCAGGGAAAGGAGGGGAAAGCCAGGAAGGCCCTGCAGGAGAAGCAGCAGCACAGGGAAAACCATGAGGGTGTTTGTTCATCAGTCAGGGCTCTCTGGGGACCTTCGAGTCATTCCCTGGGGCTAAAGTGTTGGCGGCAAGCAAGGGATGAAGGTGGGGAGGCAGGCAGGGGCCACAGAACTTGGATTTGTCATGCAGGTCACAAGGAACCAGTGAACGGTTTTAAAGAAAGTTGAAAACAAAGACAGTACAATTAAGCACAAATACGAGGGGTTCATATGTTGGGAAGGGTCCTCTCTCAAAGTAGCTTGTTTAGTAATCTTACTCTCTACTAGAAAAAATTCTACAATAGTCACATGGAAGAGGCAGTGTAGCCTAGAAGAGAGAGCCTGGGCTCAGAAGTCCAAGAAGCCAGACTTAAACCCTAGCTTTGGAACATGGTGTGGCCTTGAAACAGTCACTTCACCTCTCTGAGACGGAGATTTTCATCAGTAAAACGGGTGTATTGCCACCCACCTGACAGAGCTGTCGTGCGAATTAGAGATACGATATATGAAGTGTGTGGCATCTAGTAGGGGGTCCCCACACGATTGTTTTTAGCCATCATAGGCTAAAGGAATCCCTAGACTTCTGGAGCTGCATCATGGCGAAGAGGTCTGGCCTCCCAGGAGCCACCCTTGGTCCTCCTGACAGGCACGCACACTGAATTGCAGAGGCTGAGCCAGCCCAAATGGCGAATCTTGGGTTCTTTTAAAAATAACTTTAGTGGTGCACTAGTGCAAAGAGGGTTTGTACTCCATGGTTCTAACAACAGTTTAGAGAAGTGACCCAGAAATTTCCCCCAAGACAGGAGGGTTAGAAATTGAATATTTCCTGATTAGCCCACCAAGCACTGATATTTGTATTGCTTTACGATAGCAATATGCTTATCACCACCCCAAACTTACATCCCTTCCTATAGGGTTTGAAGAAACAGCAGCCATTGTTTTCAAATAAAATCATTTCACAGATGCCAGTTCATATTATTCATCCTCAGATAAGCCACTCCACAATGACTGGCGTCCACCAACAGGCCACCCACCCAGGCATGTTTTAAATGGTTATGCAACAGACTCACTTCACAAGCTCAGGTCTTTTACCAAATAGCAGAAAACTATACAAGAGTCATAACTGGTTCCCCCACAAAAGGGAAGGAAGACCTTGCTTCCCTAAAACAGGATTAAAACATTCAACACTACCTAGATACCCAACTTATAAAAATGTAGCTTTTCTTTTGTCATCGCCTTGGAGAAAGAGGAAGAGGCAACTCGCAGAATCTGCACACTTTCTGCACAGTCAACTTGTGTGCTGTGGTGCAGCCCACGCCCTCCCCACCCCTCCCCCTCCCCCACCCCTCCCCCACCCCCTCACAGCACTCCTCCCCTCCCCCACCCACATACCTCTTTGGAGCACCAGGCACATTTTGGGTGGATTAGCAGACATTCTTCACACGAGGTGGCACTTCCACTAGTGCATATGTTGAGACCTTCAAAGAAAGATAAAGATGCACCAATTAGTTTCTGGCTGTAATCTCTATTAATGAGGCTTTTGAATGGGGCAGGAGGAGGAGTCACTTCCTTTATTTTTTAACAGGGGACCTCCGTGAGGCTGAGGAGTACAAGTCCCCTGTGCTAACTGCAGGTCACTGGCCAAAGCTAAACACTGACAGTTTTTGAAGCACCCACCACGTGCACACCTGTGTTAGCAACTCCCATTCCTTCTGCTGCACCCACTTAGATTCCCACCGCCTTCTCCCGTAGCACAGCAGGTCCTGCCTCATTGAGGGGGAACAGGCCCCTTTACACTTAGTCCAGCCAAAATGACAAAAATAGTACAAAAAGGAAAGAAAAAAAAAAAAAAACTGATCGATCTTCTTCAGGCATAAGAAAATCCTAAATCAGGTACTGTCACACCAAATCCACAGTGTACCAAAAGAAGCCAGCACAGCCCTTAAAGAAGAATACATCCCAGGAATACAATGTCAGCTTAGGATATGGGAAATCCATTAATTCAATATATCTACTAGTAGGTCAAGTAAGAAAAAAGCATATCACCTCAGGAGGTAATAAAAAGGCATTTGATCAAATTCAAAATCCATCCCTGATTTTTAAATAAAATCAGAAACTAAGATTAGAAGGAAACTTCTTTATTGCTATAAAAGTCACTTATTTCAAGCCCAGGCCAGTACCTCCTCCACCCCCTGTCCCTGTGCCATTCATCTGGGGAGGGGCCTCCCGAGGCAGGCTCAACTGTGGTACTGAGGTTAAAGCCCTTGTCCCCTCTCCTCCCCCACCTCCCTACCTCACTCTATCCCCCCTCCAGCTCCTACCCCAACAGCAAAGACATTCTTTGTGAAACTTAGCATCCAGTTCTTTTTCTTCCTTTCTGAAACATCCCCAACAGATTTCTTTTGACCAAGAGCAGAAGTGGTTGGTTTTTCTCTGAATAGAGATAATTTTATTTGGTCCTCACAGCACTAACAGACCCACTGGTCTCTTCTGGTTATTGCCTAGGGGCACAGCAGACAAATAGAAGAAAGAAAAACCCAGGGCCACCAGCCCTAGGAAGAAGGGCTCAGACCATAAAGGGGAAAAAAAGAGTCAACGAGATTAACAAGAGAGAGTAGAGGAGAAAACACCGGGAGGTGGAGACTATTCCCTAGCTCCACAAAACAACATAATATTGGTTGTAAGACATCTTAAAACTGTAACATTTCCCTAATTTGCTAATTTTAACTCTCTGCTTCTTCTTTGTCACTAGCAGTGAAAAGCCACAGAAATTGGGTGACGCAGGAAGCTGCACTGTGTCACCCCACACTAGAGGGAACAAATACCATTTGGGATAAGAAAGGCAGCTGGGATGGAACCCGAGGTGCTAGGAAGAAAGGCAGGGCAGCTTTGGGAGCCCACAGAGGGCGAGAATGATGGTTTTCCCCAGCCAGACCCCAACCTGAACCCTCCCCACCAGCCATCGCCCTGTTGGGACCCCTGCCTCATACCCCTGGAGCTGGGGGACCACAATCTCACTGCCAGGCCTACAGCAGGACCTCCTGGGTGCAGTGCTGGACTCAGAACACATTTTCCAGGAGAAACAAGCTGGGACCAACCACCGTGCACACCTCATTTCAGAAGGAAGAGTCCTTTCCAGGTCCCAAACGCTCACCAAGGAGGTCTTAGAATCCAGCCCATGGGGAAGTTGGGCTTGCCTGCCTCCTGCCTGCCTTGACAACCTCCTTTCTCATTTTAAAATGAATCCACTCACTTGGAGACTTTCAGATAGGAACTTTTTTTTTTTAAATTGAAGGCAAGCTTTTTTTTTTTTTTTTAATTTATTTTATTTATTTATTTATGGCTGTGTTGAGTCCTCGTTTCTGTGTGAGGGCTTTCTCTAGTTGTGGCAAGCGGGGGCCACTCTTCATCGTGGTGCGCGGGCCGCGGCTTCACTTGTTGCGGACCACAGGCTCCAGACGCGCAGGCTCAGTAACTGTGGCTCACGGGCCCAGCCGCTCTGCGGCATGCGGGATCCTCCCAGACCAGGGCTCAAACCCGTGTCCCCTGCATTGGCAGGCAGACTCTCAACCACTGCACCACCAGGGAAGCCCCAGATAGGAACTTTTTAAAACACCTTTTAAAAAATGCCATTTGCAGCAACATGGATGGTCCTAGAGATTGTCATACTGAGTAAAGTAAGTCAGACAGAGAAAGACAAATATCATATGATATCGCTTATATATGGAATCTAAAAAAAGGCTACAAATGAACTTATCTACAAAACAGAAATAGAGTTACAGATGTAGAAAATAAACTTATAGTTACCGAGGGATAAGGGGGGAGGGGAGGGATAATAAATAAATAAATAAATAAATAAAATAAAACATAATAAAATAAAAAAGCCTTTTAAAAAAGAGAATGATGGCAGGAAAAGTTTCAAAATGCCAGTTCCATGTTTTGGTCAAATCTCCTTACCTGAATCACTTTGCTGTACAGCAGAAATAAACACACATTGTAAATCAACTATACTTCAATTAAAAAAAAAAAAAATTCCCCAGAATACTTAGCTTGAAGTATTGACATTAAATAAATAGATGTGGATAACTGAAAAAAAAAAAAAAAATCTCCTTACCTGTCAGAAACCACTACCTGAGGGGGTGAAAAAAATCAAAACTAGAATGAAAGTGACTTTTCTCCTGCTCTCCTCAACCTTATCAAGTACACACTCAGGCTCTTGTGGCATGTCATTTGCTTTGATGTATAAAATCATTTCTATAAAAATAATGGAATTGCAGAACCTTGGAGCTAGAAATGCTTTAGCATGAGCTCGTCAAGTCACCTCATTTTACAGTTGAAAACATGAGAAAACAAGAGCGACTTGAAAGAAGGAGCCCAGTCTACAAGTAAGAGGGCAGAAGGGGCACTGGCCAGCAAGTGCCCACATAGGGTACCTGCCTGGGGATCCCTGCACCATCCCAGACGCAGGCCATGTGACCAGTGAGCTCCAGGGTCCTCCGGAGGAGAGAAGTCCAACAGGCCCTCAGTCAGAAAGGAACTTGAGATTGGATGTCTCATTTATGTCTCTGCCCTAATCAACATAAATTCACAAACACCACTTTCTAAATACCAGGGCCTAATCACTGAGCTCTGGGACCTTGGGTCGGGGGTCTCGGGTTCACAGCATTAAGGGCTCCTCCGTTCTGACCCATATCAGACTGGGCTCTGGTCTTCTGCTTTGTCAGCCTGAAAGACCTTGGACATAATCCTGAAGATGCTCCAAGGATGTGACAAGCATCTGGTATGAAAACATACTGAACAACTGTAAAATATTTGTCATCCTTAATTGTTTCTGTTACTCTTACATATTCACATGCAATAGTAAAGTAGTTTCCCTGCACTCAAAATGATTCCTCTAAAATCACACTGCTATAATTTGTAATAACTGCAAATGGAAAGTAACCTTTAAAAATCGTATAAAAATTAAAAATTTATTTTAAATATAAAAATAAAATTAGGCTGCTGTTGGGACACATTAAAATTCAAGAAACCCTGTTCTAAGCATGTCCCAAATGCCAAGCACTGGACTAGGGGATGCTAGAGATACAGAGATGAATGGCCCAGGCCTTGCTCCCCAGGAGCTCACAGTCTGCCAGGGACCAGGTAGCAGCCAGGAACTCAGGGAACCAGAAGCATAGACTGTGTGCTGATATGAGCCACAGTGCCAGCCTCACTCCCTCTGGCATCTCTCCTCTTTCCACCTATTACTATTTCAGTAAGCTTGGATTTGGCTGGATGAGTCACTTGGCACCAATAGCATTTTGAAAGGAAGGAAGCAATGAAAAAAACGTTAAACAGCTGCAGTTCACAAATGTCAGAGTGTTGTGTCTAGGTCATGGTAATAGGTGCTAGCGGCCCAGACAGTGGCCACAACTTTTCTTGGTTACTGTTTGCACAGTGACCATTCCAGCTCAACATCAACTGCCTGCAGTCCTTAATGTCTCTGAAGCCGGGGGTTTACTGCAAACCATCATCTGAAAACACGCTCTCCTTCCAAAACTCATTGACTCATCCTTGCCTGTCATCAATCATATCCAGGCAGCCGCCATGTCCGGCCGATCCTTCCTTCAAGATGCATGAAATGTTTCTCCTAATCCAACCGTTCCTGCCTGCACCCTCCTCCAGCCAGGTGAGAGAAACACAATCCCGAATTACATTTTACTCATTGTTTTCCAAGACAACAGAAAATAAAAACATTTCATCATTCTTGTTCGGGGTACGGGGGGTAGTGGTAAGGCACTGGAGTGCCTCTCCCCATGCCCTGAACCACAATCCCCACGTGTGACAAAGTCTTTCCAGTGCTGATTCTAGCAATTAAAGAGTCATCAGTCTAAAGATGTTACCATGAAGTGTAAATACGCCCTAGGAAGGATCTGTCTTGTTTATATCTTTACTGCCTTTCTGAACAGCAGACATCTGCAAAACACGCGACAACGTCAGCTTTACAGATATGACTTGTTTTTTTAAAACACCAATTCAAACACTAGAATACTACGTGGCTTTAAAAAAGAATGTGCATGCTCCCTATTCCCTGCATACTGATATGAAGCTCACTCTGATATACTTATCGCTAAGTTAACATAAAAGGCAAGGTACAGAACAGTGTGTTTAGTGCTGCGTTTCAATAAAACTGGGGGAGGGAGATTTGTAATAAATGTACAGAAAACACTATGGATCCATAAGAAACTGACAGGGATGGTCTGAGCAGGCAAGGGGGTCGGGGCAATGTCCCAGACTAACAGGTAACAAGAATGGAAGAGAGATCTCTCACCCTACACTTGTTATGCTTTAAAAAAGTATGTGAATATATTACCTATTCAAAAATTTATTTTTAAAAACACAACTGGGGACTTCCCTGGTGGCACAGTGGTTAAGAATCTGCCTTCCAATGCAGGGGATGTGGATTCGATCCCTGGTCAGGGAGCTAGATCCCACATGCCGCAACTAAGGAGCCCTGGATTTTAGTTAATAATAACATATTGATGTGGTTCATTAATTGTAACAAATATGCCATATGAATGCAAGATGTAAATAACAGGCAAAACTGGAAGTGGGGCATATGGGAACTCTCTATACTACCTTCTCAATTGTTCTGTAACTAAAATTGTTTTACATGTTTAGAAAGTTGAGGTTTTTGTTTTTAAGGTCATTGAAACCATGGTAGGAGTGGCCGGGCGGGGAGGACTCAACTGAGTACCAATCATTGTGTCCGTATCAGGGACCTAAAGGTAAGTGAGACCCGGCAATTCACCACGTAGCAGATGAGGCAGCCCCCAGTCTCTTTAACAGACAGAATATGCTATGAGAGCAAGGGAAGGAGAGGCCAACTCTGCTCCACCCGAGGGATGCAGACAAGGCTTCACAGAGGACGGGACATTTGGGCTGGAGTCATGGGTTGAGGAAAGGATATCCTGGCACGAAAGATCCAAGTACTTGTTCTGTCACTTATTGGCTACAAGTCATTTAACCTTTCCTGGCCTCAGCATCTTCCTGCAAACAATTCCAGGGGTGGACTAAATGGCCTCTATCATAGATTCCAGCTCAAAAAATCTTGACACACTCAAATGAGTTCTCTCCCTCGCACGATGATGTTTCCTCCTAATAAGTTACATGCATACTCCCTGACCTCAAAGCTAGTTGTAGAAGGAGGCAAGGAGGTGTGGATGGGACACTCCGCCTCCAACACACACACACACAGTACCAAGACTCGTGTTCATCCATTCATTCAACAAGTATGAGTCAGGCACTGTTCTAGGCACAGAGGATACAGTGTCAAAGACAACGGACAAAACTCCCTGCCCTCACGGAGCTTACGTCCTGGTGAGGGGCAGAATGCTCAGAAGAGAAGATGGACAATAAGCCAGATACGGAAGTACATTAGATGGTGATACGTGCCAGGGAGAAAACTCAAGGAAGGCAAGGAGACAGGAAGAATGTGGGGCAGGAGGCTGCAGCTCTGGCTGAGCTGGAGACACTGAGAAAAGGCTGGCGAGGGGCGGCGGGGGGGGGGGGGGGGGGGCGGCCCACCGTGCAGAGATCTGCAGGGAGAGCATTCCAGGCAGAGGGAAGGCCTGCAGCTGAGCTCAAAGACAACGAGGCCCTCGGTGCTGGACTGAAGTGCATGAGGGGAAGTGGTGAGAGGCACGGGGGGCAGGGGGCGTTCATGGAGAGCCTGGCAGGACTTCCGGAAGCCACTAGAGGGTTTGAAGCAGAGCGACACGATCTAACTTCAGTTTTAACAGGATCACTCTGAGCGAGAGTTGAGAATAACTGTCCAAGAGACAAGCAACCATCTTTGAAAAACTCTGGGTGGCGGGGGGAGGGAACTAGCCTGGAGGTGGGGAGGGGCACTCTACAGCCCTGCCTCAAGCATCCATCACAGGGCAGGTGTCAAGGCCTGTCTGGGAGCAAACTTTTCACCATGTGGCCCAGGAATCAAACCCTGCATTCAATAGAAGCAGCAGCCTCACAAACAAATGGGCACCTATAAATAAAGTGTTCCTTTACATTTATAAAGGCCATTAATCCCATTCCAACTAGAAAGAAAGAGAACACACCACAGCCCTCCGCCCCGGCCAACTGAAAATACCTGTGAAGCGACCCCACCCCATTAACACAGCTGCACACCGCCACGTGAAAGGGGCACTATCATTTAAGTACTGCGTAATCGTCCCACACGATGTTAAAACTTCTCAGAATGTTTCCATGAGCTGGCTGGAGGAGAAAAAGTAGTTACCAGGGTAGGCAGGCACAAAGGGCCTTCTGCCAACTACTTAGATATTTTAATTCTCCGTTGCCTCAGTAGCTACATAAGCATGGAGAACAAGCAGGAGAGGAATACTAATTAGAGCTAATTAGGCCCTGCCCTCTTCTGCCTCAATCCCCTTTATTGAAAGTCCCCCTAATTCAAGGATGATGGCACTAAAGTGTAAATACCTAGGGTAAACAGCAGCCGACACACCAAACCCCCTGTTTGCATTTCTGAACCTTTGCCTGGTTACCTGAGGAGGGCTGCAAACCCAAGGCCAAATTCCAACAGCCCCAGCATAGACCACGGAATCATGGGGGGAGGGAGTGCTGCCAACAGGAGTGCAGTAAATAGGATAAAGGGCTCTCCTAGGATTTCGAGCATTCTAACGTGCAGGACATTCACCAGAAGAACATTTGATTTTTTTCCTTTTAATAAACAATGATAGCAAACATGACTCCAGTTCCGCAGCCCGATCAATGCCACACTCCTCCCTCCTTCTTAGTAGAGATCAACGGCCTCACCCCAGAGAAACCCTTCCCTGGTTATGCGGGAAGACCATATCTTCGGGTCCTGTCTGGAGGCCCTCGGCAAGGGGATAATAAGGAGAGCAGATAACCCTGGGATGGGGGTTGTCAGCCTGCCAGGGACTTGTTTGAAGTGAGCCCCCTTAAATTAGAAGTCTGTTTCCTGCTGGATTAAACACACAGATGAAAGATGTATACAAACTTTGAAAAACAGAAATCACAACGCAAATGGAAAATAATGTATTGAAAGAATTATTTGCAACTGGAAGTATTTAAGGTTTTACTAAAATCAGAATGTCAAACTGTAAGGAAACTAAGAAGTCATCTCCTTCAGCAGTTCCCAAACTTTTGGATTTCACAGATCATTAGGATCATTATGATTTAAAAAGAAAACAAAAAGAGAAGGTAAAATGTATATAGGATTGCCAGATTTTTTCTTTTGCTCAAAATGAAAACCTACTCTCTATTATCATTACAAATTATTAAAAGAAGTTTTCCCACCAAAAATAAAAAAGACATAATTTCAAATTAAAGGACAGTCCTTGGGAAGCAGGGGGCTGTTGGCAATGATATACTCCTGTGTGTGACACAGGATACATCCTTCTCTTTGCCTTTCCCTGGGGACCCAGGAAAACATCAGCAATGGGCACTGGTTGCCAGATGGGTGTTTGGAAACCGGTGATCTACCCCAAGCTCTGGAGTGAAAAAAGAAACCTGCTACAGTAATAAGTTTGAATTAGGCCCTGAAGAAAGTTTTTGTTTGCCCAGACCTCTCCTCTCTCTCAGACAGAAACCTCCACTGCCTTCATGTAAATGAGACACGGCAGGGGACAGTCCTTCCCTCCCTCGCAGCCAGACATTTGCTTCACGAGAGCAATCAAGAATCTTGGGCTTGAAAGTGAATTGAGCACCCCAACACAATTATCTCCTACGAGAAAGGAGAAAGTTTGGAGCTTCCTGCTTTTAGGGGGGGGAAGGGATGGCGGTAGCTCATCTGCCTGGCAGCCCCAGCGCCCAACAGAGCATCCCTCCGCTGCGGCCTCCCAACTGCCACATCCAGCCCCCTCCCAACTCCGAAAACTTAAAGCAGGTAACGGAGGGCTCCTCACGCAGCCGCCGGCCCAAGGCAGTATCACGCGACTGCACACCCCCTGCCCTCCGTTCCAGAATCAATCCTCCAGAATTAAGGGAGTGTGCTGCACGGGGTGTTTGTAAACTCCGGGATAAAGCCAGGCAGAAGGAATCAGATCGGGAGGTTCCAGCTGGGGCTTGGTTCCCAGCTAGAACTTGGTTCCCAGGTGGGACTGTGGTTTGGGACGCGGGTCTCCCCTCGGGTATGCGAGGGCTTGGGGGAGGAAAGAGGGGGTTACATCTTTAAAGGAAGGCGGCTGGCCTAGGCGCGGTGAAACTCTAGGATTCGCTACGAGGGCCTGAACACCCGCGCTTCCAGGAGACTAGCCCCCTCGGGAGTAGCCCTGGCCCCCACGCTTTGGCTCCAGCGAAGACTCCGGGTCACGCGCCTCCAGCTGCCCTTCGTCTCCCCGGGACCAGGGTACCGGCGGCATCACTCGGCGCCTCCCAGCAGCCAGGCCGCCCCCGGCCGGCCACAAGGGCCGCTTTGTGCCGGGAGTACAGAGCTCCGATCCCGACGCGGGGCTGGCGGCGGCCCTCCCCGCGCAATGGGCGCGGGCGCTCGCGGGCTGGGTCAGCAGACGGGCAGGGCTGTTTACACAGGAAGGCTCCTCCTCGCCCGGGAGGGGACCGGAGGCCGACGACAGCCCTGCGGGGCTGCGGCGGGCCGCGCGCGGGGTGGCGCCCGCAGTTCGGAAGCCCCCCACCGGGCCGTCCCCAGCGGCTCGCCACCTGGGAGTGCCCCGAGGATGCCTCCCACCTTCAGACAACGGCCCGGGGCCCTGCCCCTCCGAGACGCCAAGGGCGGCTCCGTACGCCACAAAGTTTCTTTGCACCGCCAGCGGCACGGCTTACCTGGGAGCCCGGGCACGAGCGCGCAGAGCCCGAGGAGGCAGGCGTACAGGGGCGCGGGGGCCCGCGGCATGGTGGGGCGCCCGGCTCAGCTGCGGCGCGGGCGGCGGACTCCGCGGGGGCGTGCGGCCGGGGCGCGGGGGCGGGGGGCCGGGGGCCGCGGCCTGGCGGGAGGCGGGGGCGGCTGCGCTGGCCCGCGCCCCGCCGCCACCATCCCTCCCGCAGCGCTTGCCGCCGAGTCCCGGGGCCGCCGCTGCGCCGGCTCCCCGGCCGGGACGCCCGGGGTGTCGCCGCTCGGGACGGTCCCGGCGGGCGGCTCTGTGCAGGAAGGACTCCGGCTCTGTGCAGGGAGGACTCCGGCTCCGGGACGCACCGCAGGCTGAGGCTCCCCCGCGCGCCGGTACACTGTGCCCGGTCGCCTCCGCCCCTTCCCTTTTCTTCCTCCCTCCGGCCCGCGGGGCTCCACTTTCCTCCTCTCCTTACTCCTCCCCTTCTCTCCCCGTCCCGGCCCCCGCCCGGCTGCCACAAGGTCAGTTTACGGCGAGGCGGGGCGGGCCGAGCTCCGCCCCTCCCGGGGACCGGCCGGCACGGAAGGCCGAGGGCATCCAGGTGGAAGTTGCTTCCGGCGCACCTGGCGGCCAGGGCAGGGGTCGAAATCCTGGGGTAGCGGCTGGCCTGGCTTCCCTAGCAGCTGGGGGCTACGGGAAGGGGGAGGGGCACGCTGCACGGGCGAGCCGAGATTATACTTGGGGTTGCTGGATTTAAGGAGAGAGAGCGGGTCCGGGTCGGGGAGCGGGGAATCGTGCCGTGGCAGTCTAGTCCTCCCGAAGCCGCGCTCGCCGGAGGGACGGAGGCACCGGCGAGTGGTACCGCGAGGCGACGCGCTCTGTGGGGGAGTGAGGGCACGTGGGGCGTGGAGGCACACACAAAACGCACTTTTCCCTCATTAAAGTTTTGCCCCTTAACGCGGATTCGAGACTGGCCAATATGTCACTATTCTGCGTTTTTCTTATCTCGATATGCTGGCGGTTTCCGTGAAGCCGAACAAATAAACTGAAGAACAGATGCTCAGGCTTTCACCTTATCCTTACACCTGAGCTGGTTCTAAAATGGACACAAAGGGGTTAACTTGCCAGAAGTGACAGAGCTGGATTCATTGTCCAAAAGTTCAGAATGCCTCGACTGAAAACAGAAGCAGTAAGAAGTAAAGAGCAAAGTGATCTGAACTTTTGCAGATCAGGAACCAGTTGGCGAGATGGCTCTGAGTGGGCCAGCAGTTCTAACTGCCCAGATTAGGGAGCTGGAGTTTAACTGTGCACTCCCACCCCACACTCTACCAGGGTGGTGCCCTAATGCCAGAGAAAATAAAATTCTTGTGGTATCGTGTGCATAGAAGCCAAGCTCCAACTTCCACTTGAAGGACAGTGTTTTATGCTTAAACTCCATGGAAATATCATCGTACTCTAAATATTCCCCATGTTTATTCTGATGTAACAGTTATGCTTGTCCCCAAACATTTTCCAGTAAAATTTGTGCTGCAGGGGCTGCCCCAGGTTTATCTTGGGTCTTTCTGCCTCAGCAGAATGGCCTTGGGGCTACTTTTAGCCAAGCTTGAGAGGCAATGATTATAAATAATGGGCAGCCAGTGAAAGAGTTTGAACTGCGAGGTGTCAGTGCCAAGTGGTGATTTTAAGATTTTTCTGGTAGGGATGTGATGGATTGATTAGATGCAAGGAAAGTTAAGTTGCAGAAACTGGGTAAATATTGCATTGATAAGTACAAAAAAAATCTTGCATTTATCAAGCATCCTCTAAGTTTAGGCCCTGTGTTGTCTGATCTGTGCATCACCTTCCCCAGCCCAACATGGCGCTTTACTGTTCAGACCCAACACACACCCCTGTTTACCTGGACTGCACCTGGAAAGTGCTGCAACCCAATCTGCCCTCCTCCTGTCCCACCTGGCAGTTTCCAACCTGCCCAGACCTGCCATAAACAGCTGAATCCCAAGTGATGACAACATTCTTCCACATTCCATTATCTCGGAACTAGGTTGGAGATGATAGACGGCTCTTCTAATTCCTCCCAAGCTTTTGTTTTCTGGTTTGTGGCTTTTTCTTGTCCAGTCATCCTTCATTCTTTGTACTAAGCTGGAGAGTGGAAGTGCCTTTTAAATGCTTTGACTTCCTCTGACTGGCAAAGTCAGCGTGCACTGATGGCCTCCGTCGGTGCTTCCCACAGCCACTGGAACAGTTCCCTTTGTGGCTGCCTCCACAGCATCCCATTTCTGATCATTGCTGAGCTTCTGGGCCCAAAGGAGGCTGCTGGTTGCATTGAGTTCGCTTCTCAAGGTTTGAACACAGGTAACCCAGAGGAATTTTATGTTTCTTATTAGTTTTAAAATAAGATGAATTCCTCAAGAAGTTAAATATAGAATTACCATATGATCCACAAACTCCATCTCCCAACTCCCAAAAGAACTGAAAGCAGGGCCTCAAACAGATGGTTATACACCCACGTTCATAGTGGCATTATTCACAGTCACCAAAAGGTGGAAATAACTCAAACATCCATCAACAGATGAATGGATAAGTAAAATGCAGTATGTACATACAATGGAATATTATCCAGTCTTAAAAAGGAATTAAATACTGACACATGTTACAACACATATGAACCTTGAAAACATTATGCTAAGTGAAATAAGCAAGACACAAAAGGACAAATATTGTATGATTCTACTTGTATAAGCAAATTCATAGAGTCAGAAAGGATAAAAGAGGTTACCAGGGGCTGGACAGAGGGGCAAACAGGAAGTTATTAATTAATGGGTACAGAGTTTCAGTTTGGGATAATGGAAAAGTTCTGAAAATGGATCATGGTGATGTTTGCATAACATTGTGAGAATACTTAATGCCACTGACCTGTACATTAAAAATTATTAAAATGGTAACTTTTGTGTTATGTGTATTTTACCATAATTTTAAAAAAACTTGAAATCGGATTAGTTAAAACTTTTCTATTTCATAATTCAGATTTGCATGCTAATTCACTCCCATGGTGAGTCGTCATATTGTGCAATTCAATCTATAATCCAAGTCAAAAATATTTTACTGAGGGGCTTCCCTGGTGGCGCAGTGGTTGAGAGTCTGCCTGCCAATGCAGGGGACACGGGTTCGAGCCCTGGTCTGGGAAGATCCCACATGCCGCGGAGCAACTGGGCCCGCGAGCCACAATTACTGAGCCTGCGCGTCTGGAGCCTGTGCTCTGCAACAAGAGAGGCCGCGATAGTGAGAGGCCGGCGCACCGCGATGAAGAGTGGCCCCCGCTTGCCACAACTAGAGAAAGCCCTCGCACAGAAACGAAGACCCAACACAGCCATACATAAATAAATAAATAAATAATATTTTACTGATATATAGTTGCAATGTAATATGAAGGGGAAAAAAAGTTGGAGGGGGAAAAGACAACAACCCTACAGTATTCACCTTAGTTTAGGTAATATGCTTAATTTACTCTGCTTTTAATCGTCATGCCTGGGGTTTGTTACAGTGCCAGAAATGAATGACCCTGATGACAGAATATTATAAAATTCTTTTGCAGCAATTGATAGGGCTATGAAACATGTATACAATTTTCTTTAATTTTAATTTTCACTTTTTTTTTTTTTTGGCCACACCGCACGGCTTGTGGGATCTCAGTCTTTGACCGGGATTGAACCTGGGCCATGGCAGTGAAAGCCCGGAATCCTAACCACTGGGCCACCAGGGAACTCCCTAACTTTTTATTTTAAAAATATAAAATTATATTCTTTTTTATAGGAAAATGTTCTTTATAGGTTTTTCTCCCCCTATGTGACATGGTGTTGGTTAGGAAAAAATACTCCCCATGACAGCCCTCAGAGTTTGCAGCCCATACAGGACGGCCAAGGACGGACCTAAAGGCACCATCCACATAATGGATGAACACAGGAGATGGGCAGATGACAGGCCATGGTGAGCACAGCGGGTTCCATTTTGGTGAAAATAGCCTATTATGTTAACTGGCATATAGTAGATCTCTCAGCAATTTTTGTTTGTTTATTTTGGGGTTAAGCATGGACATCGTGGTCATGCCACAGCTGAGATGGGTGGAATTTCATATTGAGAGACGGAATACAAAACAAGTCTTGATGGAAATTTTCAACAATGAGGAAAGGTGTTTCTCTTTGTTTTTGTTGCTTTTAATGTACAAATGTAAGTCATAGAAATGTACCATTTCTCTGAAGCTAAGAAGCACATACAAACATTTTAACCTTATTTATGGAGCAGCTAGCACACCCTCGATAAATAAGTCATGTGCTTTCAACCTCTCTATTCATAGAATTATCAATTCTGAAAACGCTCATGAATTATTATATCTTTCTGTAACCAATTTTCAAAGGTTAGTTTTGAAAATATTTTTAAGATTATATATTCCAGAGGGAATGTATGTTTTCCAGCTTTCATGAACTGAAATATTTTAAAAGTGTCCATTAATAAAATTACAGTAAAAGTTGTGATATTTTTCAATGAATTTTGGCATGTTTCCTTTTTTTTTTTTTCCTTTTTAGAAAACTTTTCTTTAAAATTGTCTGTAGAGGGGCTTCCCTGGTGGCGCAGTGGTTGAGAATCTGCCTGCCAATGCAGGGGACACGGGTTCGAGCCCTGGTCTGGGAAGATCCCACATGCCGCGGAGCAACTAGGCCCGTGAGCCACAACTACTGAGCCTGCGCGTCTGGAGCCTGTGCTCTGCAACAAGAGAGGCCGCGATAGTGAGAGGCCCGCACATCGCGATGAAGAGTGGCCCCCGCTTGCCGCAACTAGAGAAAGCCCTTGCGCAGAAACGAAGACCCAACACAGCCAAAAATAAAAATAATAAATAAATTTTTTTTAAAAATGTCATCTTTAAAAAAAAAAAAAATTGTCGTAGAGCTTAGACCCAGAGGAGACTGCTAGAGTCTTTCTCTAAATGCCCCTTTTCCACTCTGGCAAAGCCATTACAATTTGTTTCTCTTTTCCTAGAAGTTATCTCACACCACCTAAAGGGCACAGATGCTTTTCCAGTTATTTAAATAAAAAGTACAATGAATGAAGACAAGTACACAGACACACACAGACACACTCACACATACATACCCCTTTTTAATCATATCTAGAGACTTCTAGCGTAAATACCAGGAAACAAGCAGTGAGTAGGGAATGGGGAAGGAGCACAGAACAGGTATGGTCCATGCAGATGTGGCCTGGGAAGAAATGCCACAGAATGAGGGGAGCGTAATGGGATAGAGGGAAGTGAACACTATAGACGCTGGCAAGGATGGAGATATCTGAAGAGCAGAGGAAGCGGAGGGAACTTGGGAACGCTCTTGGAGGCTGAGCCAGCATTCTGCCTCGGCCACTTGAGTACCACTTTTTTTTAATCCTCCTTTTCACCTACAATCCCCTCCATGCCAACCCCCACTTTTGTCTTGCCTTTCTCTTCTGCCTTGTCTTAGCTCTATCAGTGGTCCTTCAGACAATGCTGGAGCTAGGAATTCAACAGCTTTTCAAAAGGTAGGATAAGCTTCTGACCCTTACCCCTTTCTGGGGGCCAGGTTTGGGGGTGTGATGGGGGGGTGGAGGCTGAGCAGCTTGCTGAAGGACCAGGTCTGCAGAAGGCAAGGGCCAACAGCCCTGCAAAAAGCCTCCAGCCCGGGACCCAACTTTGGCCTGTATACAGGGGCTACTGCTCCTTTTGTAGACTATAGCTCTTCATATTTAATTGCTAGCAGAGGAAAACTATAAATCTGGACTCAGAAGAATTCAGTTCCGGTCCTCAGTGCTATCAACTAGCTGAGCAACCGTGCAATTACCTGCCCCGCTCTGGACCTCAGTTTGCTCAGCTGGAAAGCAAAGGATCTGGTCCATGCCAGAGCTGGCTCTATAATTACTTCTTGTGAACTCAAATGTGTTTGGCACTTGGCAGCAGGCTCTGGTTTACATAACCTGTTCTACCAACTAAAAATTGTCCTTCAAAAAACTACTGCCCTTTAATAGGATACAGGACTTGGTTGAACACATTCGCTATGTGGGAAGATTGTGAGGGCCTGTCTTGAGAGTAGACTCTGAAAATGACCATTTCACCTCCTTAAGGGATGTCCCAAGGAGCCCCCATCAGCTCCCTGGCTAATCTACTCTGATTATTTAATCATCAATCACAGCAAGTTCTTCATTCCATGTAAACCAAGTTCCTTCTTTGGTAGTTTCCGCTTCCCCAGCCTCACTGGAGATAGGCCACTATCTGCTCCAACATTTCAGAGACGATACAATAAAACATGATGCCTGCAGTACCCACCAGAGGTTCCTCCGAGGGTCAACTCAATATTCAGACTCACAAGCCTTCTAGAGGCCACACTTGGCTTTAAAAGTCAAGACAATGTAGGGAGGAACCACAGCTGGCCAGCCTGGCAGCATTGAGAGTTCATCTCATGGGAGCTCTGCTCTCAGTCTCGCATAGCAGTCAGCTCAGGTGCAGGAGCTAAGAGCCTCGTTGCTCAGGTGTAGGCCCCTCCCCAGCTTAGAAGCCATCATATTTTGTAATAACTCTAGGAGTATAGTTTCCAGGTTCCTCACAAAGACAAGCACAGCTCAAAAAGTCCCCACACTCAGAGAGAATGGAGCCCAGCCAAGTATTTATAGCTCAGTCAGGTATTTACAGTACAAATCAATGCTGTAAAACATACCTCATTCTCCCCATTTGGATGCTGGGGCTTAGAGAACGGATAAGTGATAGAGCCAAGATCTCCTGACTCCAAGGTCCACAGTTCTTTCTGTTCTATCACAGCTGCCTCATTTTGAATGGAACTCTGATCTTCACTATGACTAGGACATAGTCTTAATTCGAGTGTACTTAAAAGAAATATATCTTAATATTTTCGAAAGTGCAATGTTATCTCATAATTGGTCTTATTTGTGATCATTTCAGAAAATATTTACATGCAGGTTAAATCAGCAAATACATCTGAAAACACCTGGCACACAGTAGGCATTCAATAACTATTTATTGAATCTGCCTTGTACTTCCTAAATTGGGTCCCCACCTGATTTCTTAGGGTGACAGCTTTGACCCACTATTCTTCTGAGCCATGTTATGTTATACAGGGTGGCCATCCAGGGGGACAGTGGACCTTTCATTACATGGAGCCCCATGCTTTCTAGCTACCCTTGTAACATTCATCCCCAAACCACAATTAACAGCAAACACAGGGCCTTTTACCCTTAGGTCAATAGGCTGAAGTGTAGTTAGCTGTGGAGATCTGTGACTCCCCAGACTAGGGCACCCAAATCATGTTTTCCAAATGCAGCTGAAGGACAAAGCCAAGCCAGACCCAAAGCAGGATGCCTGCAAACTATAACTTGAGAGAGCTGGGCTCCCTCCTTCCAAAGAGACCAGGGAGGGCATTGCAATTGTCTCCACACAAGAAGGCAGGACTTGAGTGAATGCCTTATTAGGTATAGTTGTTCAGCCTTCTCTTCAGAAAAAGCAGGTAGGGCACATAGTTGGTATAACTGAAAGATCAGCACACCAGGAATCAGATGATGATGCAACACACAAGGCCCTTCAGAGCCTGGCCCCGACACCCACCCTCACACACACATTCCCACCTTTGTACATCGTGTTTCTTCTCCATAGATGGTCATGTTCCTGCTCTTTCCAGCTAGTAAACTTGACTCGTCTTTCCATACCCAGCTCAAGCCTTCCAGAACTGATGTTCATAGAACGTTGTCCTCCATGTTCTCAAAGGGCTTGGTCCTTGCTCTATCAGATGAGTTGAATTTGAAATTACTTGCTTATGGCACAACTGACTCTCTGACTTAATTGAGAATTAAGAGAGTAGGCACTTAAGTATCTGTGGGATAAACAACAACATCCTACTGTATAGCATAGGGAACTATTAATATATTCAATATCCTGTAACAAACCATAATGGAAAAGAATATGAAAAAGAATATATATGTATATGTATAACTGAATCAGTTTTCTGTACAGCAGAAACTAACCCAACATTGTAAATCAACTATACTTCAATAAAATAAATTTAAAAAAAAGTATTTGTGGAATGCCTCACTGTTTAAACAAATATTTATTGAGTGTATACTCTGTGCTAGATACTGCTCTAGGTTAGGGATGGAATTGTGATATTTATGCAGAATCTTGAAGGGTGAGATAATGTTGTAAGGTAGAGGGAGGGAGAGGAACAGAGACGGGATAGCTGTTCACAAAGCACCCATTTCCTGGTCTTCCTGGACATGAAGCTCTCCTATATTCCTCTGTCTCCCTGGATGTGTTGGGTGTAGTTATGTGACTACGTTCTAAGCCAATGCGATGTGGGAAAAAATGAGAGGTATTAACACCAGACCTGACCCATAAAAATCTCTCTTGCATGATCCTCCATGCTTTTTCCCTTTGCAGTAGATTGATGCAGATGAGTACAGTGTGACCTTGGGAAACATGTTTAAAATGAGGAAGCCATAGCAGGAAGGAGCCTGGATCACCACTTAGAGGAGAGCAGAGGGCTCACGAGGAGCGCCCAGGAGCAAGAATAGACGTCTCTGGACTATAATGCAGTCCACTGTCCAAATGTCTACTTGTGTTGACCCTTGTGAGGTGTGTGTTTTGTTTTAAGCTTGAGACTTAGAATAATAACAACAGAAAATTTTAAAAGATTAGTTTAAAATGATAGACATTCTATTATGGAATAAGAATTACGTACAATTTAGAGGGTATTGTATAAGTTAATTCCTCTCAAGAAAATGGTAAAGCTGGTTAGTTAGGGCTGGCTAAGAGAGGCTTTCTGTTATGGACTAAGCTTAAAAAAAAATACCTCAAAAGTGTCATTACAAATAGACATTTGGACAATCGACCCTATTATAATCCAGAGACTTCTCCTCTTGTTTTGCCCTAATTCTATTCTTTGCTTCCATAGTCCAGGATATTCCTTGCTCGAGGATGTTACTTCACTGAAATAGGGCCTTCATTCTTTCTTGTTTTGTTGAGGACCTTCTACATACCAGAGAAATAAGACAGAGGGTTTTTCTCCACAAGCTCAGGAGCAGAGAAGGACTGGCTGATAAAGGTGGTACTAAGCAGGGGTGGGGGTTGGAGGTGTTCAGTGTCAACCCAGCGGGGCCTTGGACCCTGTCAGGAGGTTGTTGTTTCCAGCATAAGGAAAGAAGCCTCAAAGACTCCTCTGTCACCACATATGGGCAGGATACCACAGCTGGGCGGAGAGAGAATGGAGAGACTTTTCATTAGAGAGAAACTGGAGGCCCCGCACCCAAACAGAGAGGGAAGCCACAGCCACAGCTGGGGCCATCAGTAATGCACAGCAGGCATTTTGCAGATGATTTTAGATGAATTACTTTAATGGAGAGAATATGTTCTGAAATCTGAACAATTACATAAGGACAGAATTTTTCATTTTTGGTAATAAAGGCCCATTAAGCGATACACTCCAGGAAGATCTGTTTGTATCTGGCCCCAGGCCTAGTAAATATAGGACACTCTCAGTTTCAAATATATGTCTCATAGTCTCTACGAACCATTGAAATATCCTACATATGTTAATATTTTGGCATTAAATGACAGAGAGCTGTGCTAATTACTACCCACAAAACTTTGGGCAAGTTTCTTGCCTCTATCTCCCCAACTATTGAACAAGGGTAATAAGAGTATTACTTCACAATTATTGTGAGAATGAAAGGAAGAATTGTGCCTGGCCTATATTAAATACTCCATAATATATTGACTATTATTATTGTTGTTTTTTCAAACCGGCTCTCATCTGGAAGCAGGAGAGAATTCTTTTATTAGACCACATGTTCTGATTGTGGGCTCAGAAAATGTTACTGAGCCTGCAGGAATAATGAAGCCTTTGATGGTTTGCTCCAAGCTTTGTCTTTGAATAAAAGTGCACACATGTCACAACCTGGAGGTTGAAGAAAAGTTCCCCATACAGTGCCCCAGGGCTCTTCCCAACCTCATTCTCTAAAAAATCCAGCCAGACCTTGCTCACCTCATAAAAGCTGATGAAAGACAGAAATCTCCCACTGGTGGCATTTTTCTTTTCTTTAAAAAAAATTTTTTTAAATTTATTATTTTTATTTTTGGCTGTGTTGGGTCTTCGTTTCTGTGCGAGGGCTTTCTCCAGTTGCGGCAAGTGGGGGCCACTCTTCATCGCGGCGCGCGGGCCTCTCACTATCGCGGCCTCTCTTGTTGCGGAGCACAGGCTCCAGACACGCAGGCTCAGTAGTTGTGGCTCACGGGCCCAGTTGCTCCGCGGCATGTGGGATCTTCCCAGACCAGGGCTCGAACCCATGTCCCCTGCACTGGCAGGCAGACTCTCAAGCACTGCCCCACCAGGGAAGCCCGGCATTTTTTTTAAACCTAAAATGATGAATTTTTCAATGCAAATTGATTTATCTTCTTTTTTATTTTGGAAAGCCATTAAATAAAACATTGATTATCTGAATAATTGTACCAAATTTTATGCATCATTAAGATGACATTAACATTACTTCAATTCTTAAGTTATTATAGGACCACTGGAAAGAAACAATGTATGATTCTAATGATCCAGTAAAAATTATGCAAATGTGCAACAAGAGTGAACTGATAACATTCATGTTTCCCTGGCACAAGAGCAAAGAATGAAGAGACCAAGAAAAAGTCAAGTGGGAATTATTTAGAATTGTTGCATTAAAAGTGAACGATTTCCAACAAGGCTTTTAAAACCACTGTCCCACCGGAAGTTGGGTTTTTGCAAGCCATAGGAGACAGCACCACCTACTGGCTGCAGAATTTGCCCAGCGGCTAGGAAGAAGGAAGAGGGTGGTGGGTAGTTCAGGGGTAAAATTGCCCCAAAGATTTAAGTTTCAAGCTGTTTTGGTGTTGATGTCACCTGGACGATTGACCTCCTCCTCCATAAGGAAGCTCAGAGACCACTGAAGCTTCTTATGCATAATAGATTCCTGGTTTCTAGAATCTCTGGGGAAGGAATGGGAAATGATGTGATCTGGGGCTTGACCTCAAGGAGCCAAGCCGCTGGTCGAGAGTAGTGATCCTCAAACTCCCCTGCACATTCGAATCACTTGCGGAGCTTAACCCAGCCGGATGCTCTAGACCAATGAAGTGCTCTGGGATGGGACCCAGGCATCAGTGATTTTTAAATCTTCTCCAGTGACTCCAGTGTACAGCCGAGACCTGCTGCTGTCGGGGCAATGGTCCATCCCCAGCTGGTTTTACCCAACGCTGACCTCAGAGAGCCTTCAAGCTGAAGCAGAGATCAGCGGAATGACATGTACGTGCTCCTGTGCTGTCTGAGGGCAGTGATCAGAGGATGCCTCCCTCAAGGTCAGAGAGGCTCCCGAAGGAGTGTCCACACCCCACTTAAAAAAAACCAAAAACAGCTCAATTGAGGTATATATACAATAAACTGTACATATGTAAAGTTTGTAATTTAAGTTTTGCTATACCCGTGGTAACCTTCACCACCATCAAGATAATGAACATACCCTTCAAGATTGAGCTGGAAGAGTCCCGCTTTATACTGTTTCATAACTATTTAATATTCTATGCCAGGCATTGTGCTGGGTGAGAAGGAAACACAGACTTACCATGCAGGACCTCTTTACCAGGGAAATGAGTTCCAGGACCCGGCTGACATGAGAGAGGCGATACTTCTGCTTGAGAGGGCTGTGTGGAGAAGGGGAGGATTCAAAAAAGCTGGTCAGAAGAGATGGTGTTTTAGCTGATCTAGACAGTTGGAGATGTTTATTAGGCAGTTGAAGGAAAGGGGCATTTCAAGTGCAGGGCACAGCACAGGCAAAAAAATGGAGGTAGTATAAAATAGATAACTAATAAGAACCTGCTGTATAAAAAAAATAAAATAAAATAAATTCAAAAATTCAGGAAAAAATGGCAGTAGGAGGAGGTGGCATGTTTAGGGAACAGCAGGTATGCCAGTGTTAGCGCACTGTGGGGGGTGGGAGGGTGGGGACGGGGGAGGAGAGGCAACTCTGGAGCACTTGAGCCACAAGGAGTCTGGCTTGAATCTCTGAGCTTGATTCTCTCAGTGGAGAACCCCTGAAAGCCTTAAGCAAGGGAGTGTCATGATCAGATTCACATCTTAGAAAGTTCATTCTGACAGCCCTCCAAGGTTGCAGGACAGTCAGTTAGAAAACCTTTGCAAAGGTCCCAGTGAGCGGAAGCAAATGAATTACACGTCCTATTATGTAAGATCAAAAGCAACTTTGGAGGCAAAAGCCATTTTCATAAATATTACACATATACATATTTGGAGCATTATTTTTATTCAAACAATAGCAATGAAATTCTCCCAAGAATGGATGTACTCTGGTCCATGAAGCCCAGAGTTTTGTATGGCCCAGGACCTTTGAGAAGTGATGGAAACTGACATGGTGTAGTGCAGAGGGGCACGAGAGAGGAGGGACTCTTTAGAAAACAGGTTCAGGGACTTCCCTGGAGGCGCAGTGGATAAGACACTGCGCTCCCAATGCAGGGGGCCCGGGTTCAATCCCTGGTCAGGGAACTAGATCCCACAGGCATGCTGCAACTAAAAGTTCACATGCCACAACTAAGGAGCCAGTGAGCCGCAACTAAGGAGCCCACGAGCCGCAACTAAGGAACCCACCTGCCGCAACTAAGGAGCCCACCTGCTGCAACTAAGGCCCGGTGCAACCAAATAAATAAATAAATAAATATTTTTTTTAAAAAAAAGAAAGAAAAAAGAAAAGAGGTTCAAATAGCCTACTTTTAGCACTAAATCCAGAATCATCTTCAAATGTAAAGGAGGTAACATGCAGGTCAGAACTAGAGTCTGTGATGTCAAGTTACAGTGGTCAGCCAATTTTAAGTTATGTCTTCATTAATTCTGTTAACCTATTGATTGCTGACTAATATTTTGACTGTGGGCATTAATAGGTCATACGAGTTTCTTTTATTACGTTCACCAGCTAGCCTTGAGAACACAAGAGTAATCACAAGCTGTATCAGTGAGGATGCTGTCACCTGCAAAAACAGAAGCAACTACTCAAACTGTCCTAACAGTAAAGTCCAGAGCCTTCAGGGATGGTCTGATCAGAGCACCAGCTCCATTTTTCCATGGTTCTCTCAGCTTTGCCCTCCTCTATGTGTCAGCTCAGCAAAACTGAAGCAGTTCGAGGCCTCACATCCTCAACCCCACTCTCCAGAACAACGAGTTTCTCCTCCTCCGAGCCTCCTACCAACATTTGAGATTTATTCTAATTGTATCCACTTGTGCCATGTGCTTGCTAAGTCAATCACTGTGGCAAGAGGGCATGGGATTCCACTGATTGGCTTGGGCCAACCAAGGCCTACATTTGGAGCTAGGGGTTGGATCAATCCCACCCAAAATGCTTGGTTGCTTCATAATGGAAGAGTTGTGGGGTATGCATGGGGAAGCAGCCAAAAATGTCTATTCCATGATAAAAAAAATTACCTTGGGTAATCCAACAGCCCCTAATGATCAGATGTTAATCAATTCCGTTTACCATGTGTCATGTTTGCTATTGAAAGTGAAATTTAACTGCTATGTGCATCACCCAAAGTCCCAAACACAAGGGAGGACACCATCCATTAAAGACACTTTATTTATTACTGTTTATAGTTAACAGTCAAGAACAAATAATAATAATAACAACAAATAAAAATAACTTGCAGAAGACCAGACATTAGACATAAACAAGGATACTACTAACATTAAAGAAAGCTGTGCTGGAGGTGGCTGCCCCCATTCTTGGCTGTGTGTGTGTCAGTGACCACGGCTAAGGCTCTGTCCCCAGGGAAGGCTGAGGCTTTGGTGGAATACCTCTGGAGTCTGTATCACGAGGCTGAACATTTGGATCCAGAGCACAAGCTCCCTCTCTCACCATCAGCCAGTCAGAATGTCTACAATTTCAAAGTGACTTCAAGCTCTTGCTCTGGGGGGTTTGTCTTCACATCCTCTCCTAGGTTCTAAATCTTGGGTAGGGCATGAATTAGAGGAAATGCCCATTTGCTCATTGAGGAGGGGAATCGGAGGATGAAGGTGGGCCCTGGGAACCTTCTCCCTTACTCAGCCTACCAGCCCAGCTTCCTTCTACCTCTGTTCCTCCTACTCCTGGTCACATTTGTCCCCACTGACTCCCCTACCTACCGGCATTTCAAAACCTCTAGAACGTACCCCCGCAGAGGACATTTCTAGTTCAGGCCTTCCAGTTGACATTAAGAAGGCCCTGGGTTGCCAGTAACTGCTCCCAAAAAGCTAAGAGACCTGTCTCTTTTTATCTATCCTCTTGATTTGAGCCCAGGTCACAAGCTCCTGGCAGTTCAAGGGTAATGAAATCCCTACATTTGAGGAAAAGAAGCAGCTTCCCTGTTTTAACTTGCCAGAGAATGAACCTGAGCATCTTCAAGGATGGTATCTCCTCCCATCTCCTGGGACCTCCACAGCTGATGTGTAAGAGTCTCCCAGAATACGTCAATTATCTACAGGGTATCAACTGAAAGCAACAGTCTTCTAGACTCTTTCAGGAGTGAAAAATCCTGGGGAGCTTCCCTCTAGATAGATAGAATGATTACTGTTGCACGGCCAGGAAAAAAAAAACCTAACCATTGTACTGATTGGAGTAAATCAACTGTCTTAAGTATAGATGCTTACTAATAGCATCTATGTGCATTTAATTTCATAGGTACTTAGTTAGCAACCAAGCTGTATTCATTGCAAACAGTCACAACTTCCATTCAGAGAGGCTGGATGGAAGAGAAATACCAAAGGCCAGATCTTCATGGCTGCTCCCTTCTCCATCAGTCTTTGAAACACTCAAAATAAAAGCTCATACGTTGGGTTGAGGGGCCATGGATGGTTCCAAATTTTTACCGTTCTAGACAAAACGAGAGAGAGAGAAAGAGAGGGGGAAAAAACTCTTAGAAAAGAAGTATTCCAACAGAAACATATGAGAAAATTTAGATTCATAAATGATTAACATTACTGTAATTAACACAATTTGAATACTGTTATTCAAATTAGAACCCATCGTGCTGTGTTCTTTATGCATTTTGGCTTATTTGATCTTTACCCTCTGAGGTAGGCTTCATTTTAACCATTTCACAGATGAGAAAACAAACCCAGGGAAGTCAAATAACTTGTCTGAGATCACACAGCTCGTAGCAGGAAGGGCCAGGCTGTGAACCCAGATCTGTCTGATTCTAAATCCCATGCCTGCTCAGCCACTAAAGGGCTTTCTTCAGAGGTTATACTTGAAGTAAGGGCTCCACTGTGGGGAAAGGGAGGTTTGAAATGAGTTCCATGGTTAAGGTTCACCTCAGGTAGGACCAAAGGGAGGTCCATTCTCGGCTCTTGCATGCTAGACCCTGTGTCCAACCCTACATGGCGCATTTTGTGAAAGTCATCCCTTCGTGCATGCATGGAACACTTAGATTCCATGACTGAAGGAAACTTGATATGCAAAATCAACCGTGGGATTTCAAACTAAAAATAAGTCAGATTTTCCCAGAATATTCAAAGTGCGTTAAGATCCGCAAAGGATGACCCGCTCACCTGGGCCGCCTGCAGAAGCAAAGCTCGCACACAGGGAGCGGGGATACTGTGCCCCCCTTCCCCGGCCCCTCTACCACCCTCCCGGGTCCCCCTTCTCTTTCAGCCTCTTTATTTTTCTTCTCTCCTGGGGATACCTCACCCCTCCTTCTTTCCCTTTCTCCCCACTCTTCCTCTTTTAAACAAGTCATTTCTCTCCTTTCCTCTCTTCTTCCCCCTCTCTCTTCTCTGGCCACTTTTCCTCTTCCTTCTGTCTTGTCACTCCTCCCCGAGGGAGTCCTCTCTGACAGGCTTTCTCCTTTCAGCATTTCATTCGGTCACACTGAGCAATGCCAGCTACGATTCTCCAAAACAAATCTAACAAGGACAAGCTACTTGCCTTGAAAGTCCTCCCCAGGGAAAGAAAATATTATCAGCCTCACTTGCCTTGTCGCTTTAGAAATTGATCGGGTGGCCTTGTGGTCTGGGGCGGGGCAGGGAGGAAAGGAGAGATTTGCCTTCATGTGGGCTGGCTGGAAAGGATCCATGTAAACAGAACCATGTTTACATCCAACAGTCCTCCCCAGGCCTGACCTAGGTCCTAGGCCCTTCAGTCTGGGAATTGTCATCACAACCACTGGAGTTGTATCCCAAGAAATATATAATTTAAGGAGACCTTAAGGGCATCTGAATTAAGCTTCCTTTTTTATAGCTGAGGAAATAGATGAACAGAGAAATTAAGTGGTGTGTCTAAAGTCACATAGATGGTCAGTGTTAGGGACCAAGTGGTGGCTATTTTCAATAGCTTTCGATTAAAAAAAAAAGTCTACTGGGCAGCCAGGGCTGCTGATGATACAACAGCCAGGTCACAAGTCGGCCCTGGGGCATTTCACTCTGCAAAGGCAAACAGAAAGCATGCAAAGACTCACCTAATAGTCTGCGCGGGGTAGACCACCCTGGACTATGTAGGGATTCTGTGGCTGACTCTCTTTGGGTAGGTTCACCCTGATCTTAGGGAAGATGCTCCCGTCTGCTCCTAGATTGCTAAAGCTGGTCTCCTGCAGTTTCCGGTTCTCAATCAAGTTCTCTTCTTCCACATTCCTGCTTTTGTTCTTTGATCTGTAATCGGTAACAGGAATTAGGATCTGACAATGGCGGCAAGTTCCTTGAAGCAAATGTTAATATTCTTTCTTCAAAATGTTTTAAATTTTTGAAATAATTTCAAATTTACATGTAAGTTACCAAAAAAAAAAAAAAAATTACACAGAGCTCCCATACATCTATCACCCAGATTCCCCGACTGTTAACATTTCTGAACCACTTAAGAATAAGCTGCAGACCTGATGTCCATTACTGGTAATACTTCATTTCTTCATTCAGTGTAGATTCCCTAAGTCTCCTCATAAGCTCCATGTAACCATCAAAACCAGAACGTTAACCCTGGTCCAACATAATCGTCTAATTCCTCCAGTCCCATTTACATTTTGCTAATAATGTTCGTATTTTTCAGTGTGCCTTTGAATTATTTATGGAAATGATAATAAAAGTCAAAGAAAAAGATGATTTGTGATACAATTTTTCATTCAGGCAAAGTCAAAGTCTACAGAAGCATCTCAGTGAATAAAATGAGTTCAAGGCGTAAAGGTCTTAAGGAGAAATAGGAGTTTCCCAGGTTGTTCTGTGGGCCCTCAAGGACCTCAAGTGTAAGCATTCAAAGCCAAGTGGAAGGACTTGCAGGTGAGGGAGGCACCTGTCCCCCAATTAACTCTGATCATGACCCTTCTCTCCTTCTGGCCTGCAGCGACAGTCCTGCCTTGTTAGAATATGGGTAGTGGGGCCAGAGGCATCCATTATGGCCACAGGGCAGTCCTGGGGTGACTCTCAGACACTGGAATGTCAGAAAGGAAGACCCACTCACCTGGTGACCCTGATGGTCAGCCCAGCCCGCCACTGAGTTCCTGCCCTGTGACAGCACTCCCATCTAAGGTAACTGACAAGAGGCTTCCTTCCCTTTGGAATGGGCAAGAAATTATAATTCTTGGAGAGCTCCCAAGAGTCATGAATCTGTGGCTGAGCAAAGAGCAAACGGGGCTCTGCAGCAGGAAGGGGAACTGAGAACCAAGGCTCTCAAGGGGCACAAGCTCTATCACGGTCCCTGAGGACCCTGGAGACTGGGGTGGTGAGCCGGTCCACTGTGGAGGAAGCAGCCTTGCTCCAGAGTCGAATGTCCTGTCCCCCATACCCCCACCCCTGGAAAAGGGAAAGTTGTGTTCTCAGTTCCCAGCTTGGCATCCTTATAATCAAGTCTCTGAGGAAGAGTTAATATCAAAATGGAGTAAAAGAAGAAAAAAAAAGAAACAAAATATTTTAAGAATGTAAATATTTCTATTGGACAGTGCTGCACTATCCTCTCGCATTAGAGTGCAAAAAAACCTATTTTGCCAAAATATAAGATATTAGCTAAAGGTAATTTTCAAAAAGTAGCTTTTTTTCTTAATCAGAGTGGCTCCTCACTTGGCACATTTAGAATGGAATAGATGATAGTATTCCATCTCTATTAATGGAGGGAACTTTATCTAAATGTTTGTAGAATAAATGAATGGACCCTACTTAAGTTTTTAAGAAGGGCACTTAAGGCACAAGCTGAGAAAAGGCCATGCAGAGATAACGTTTCTACTTAAAACCCAGGTGGCTCAGTTGAGGTGGACGTTAGGCTATTTGCAGCGAGGTCCTGGGCAGGGGAGTGACTTAATGAAAATTATATTTGACAACATCAATGGAGTTAAATACTGCTAACAAAAGAGTGTTTTGTTTTGTTTTGTTTTTGAGCAGATAAAGGTTTATTGCAGGGCCAAGCAAGGAGAATGGGTGGCTTGTGCTCAAAAAAAAAAAACCCTGGACTCCCAAAAGAGTTTTTAATGACATCAGAAAATGGTTGCTATGTCACTTTATAGTATTAAGCAAAAACAAACCTCAACAAAAAAAATTTTAAAGCACAAAAGATACTAAATTACATATATAACATCATTTTAAAAAGTAGCAAAAAACCTGGAAGGATGTATACCAAAATGTTGGTTGCTTCAGGGTGGTGGGTTTTGTGGGTGACTTTTTAGTCTGCTCCTTTACACATTTTCTATTTTCTTCAGTGATCATGTGTAGCTTATAGAATCAGAAGAAAATTCAGGTAAGACAAAAAGGGCAATGGTATTACAGAGGCCTCGCCCTATTTTTCTTCTCTTGCCCGGGAAAGGCTGGGCGTGTTTGGAAACCAGAGTGTAATGCCAGTGGCACTGTGCCCCAGGAAAGGGACACTTCATCCCATACCTCACTGAGAAGATGAATGCAATCACCATGCCGAGAATGAGGATGCCAGCAATGGTGCCCACGATCGTGAGGATCAGCTGAAATGCTGAAAGGGAAAAGAGAAGAGTAGGAACGGCTTCCCCCAAGCAGACTCCCACTGTCTACTGCACAGGTACATGTGTTCCCAGTGGTTCCTGGCCAAGAGGACAATTGGGCTCTGGTTTCTGACCCTCTTCCAGGACCAGGATGGGTGGGTGTCTCACCTCCTTTAGCCCTCTATCTGCCCACCCCCAACTGTGTCTTCAGAACCCAATCAAAAGAGGCAACGTTGCCAGATAAAAGAAGTCCATAAGCACAGAGGAGGCCATGGTGGCAGAACCTTCCTGGGCTTTGTGGGGGGTGAGATCTCATCAGAGGTCCACACTACCTCTTTACCTCTGCTGCCTTTGTCTGCCTGCCATAACGGACTTTGCTGATAAACTAGGGGAACTAGGTTGGAGTTAAATTTGTCACTAACAGAGGAGCTTGATGGAATTGATGAGGGAAGAGTCTGGAGGTTCATTACCACCCATTCTCTTCTAGATCTGCTTGTTTAGTGCTCTTGAGCACTTGAAATATGGCTATGGGGTGGCATGTAAGTGTAATTTTAACATACACAGCAGATTTCAAACACATAGTATGAAAAAAAATGTAAAATATCTCATTAATCATCCTTGTATTGATTGCCTATTGAAATGATATTATTTTCTATATATTGAGTGAAATAAAATGTTATTAAAATCAATTTCACCTATTCCTCTTTACTTTTTAAAATTTACTTAGAGCTTTTAAAATCTGAAATTAAATCTGAAGCTCGTGTTACATTTCTGTTGGACAGTGCTGCTCTAGATCGCTTTGGTTCTATCTGCTACATGACTGCCATATATGCCACCTCTAACCAGGATGCAAGGGGTCATCGACCATTAAGTCTGGAAAAACCCTCAAAGGTTAGCTGATCCAAACTTCTCATTTTATAGGTGTAGACACTGAAAGCCCAGAAGAAAGAAATGACTTAGCAAACCCAGCCTCACAACAAAATACAGTAGAAATTAAAAGCATTTCTTATCACTAACTTTGTGGCTGGCTGAGAGGCTAACAGGAATATTCCCTTCATCTTGGATCATGGATCTTTTAGTTCATTATATCAAATTTAAAATATGAAATCATTTAAAATATACAGTTAGTATTGTCCCAATCTGGTGGGGGTAGGGCCTGGGAGGGAACCAAGCAACTGAATTTATGATAACACATCCCAAATTAGTAAATAGCTCTGAGACAAAAAGATGATTTGAGTATTTGAACGTCTGGTTTCTAGTTCTGCTCTACTGTGAACATAAACATTTTTGGAATATACTGGTCTTTATCCTTTTTAGTAGCAGACAATGCATATTTAATCTAATGTAGGAAATGAATATAATGTTGGGACAACCTTCTTTGGCCTGGGACAAGTCCAGAGGCACCAGCCCACCTCTTGGGCTGAGTTCTATTATTTCCCGTATCAGAGAGGCTCTGCCCACAACCTAAGTGTGAGCATGGCGTGGCCTGACCCAGAAGACAAACTCCAGGTAGATTTTCTCTCTCTTTATGAAACAAGCCAGAGACTTTGGGGGACTGGACAGAATTTTGAATGTGGTCAATGTCTGTTTCTTAGAAGCTTATTAACAAAGCAAGACTCTTCTACTCACAGTCTTCACAATCAACTCCGCTGTAGCCAAACGCACACCTAAAATACAAGGAGTAGGAGACCATGGTAAGGAGCCTTGTGGGAGCAGGTCAGAGTTCCCACCCAACCTCCATGTCTTCCTTGCATCTTTCTTTCATTCTCTCCTCCCCGTTCCATCTCCTCTTTCTCTTTTCTTCCTTACGCTCCCATTCTTCCAGGTGAGCGCCTTTCATGGCACTCTGGAAGGTTGAGGGGGTACACAATCCCGTGTGGTTCCATTTGCTACCAACTGAACGCTCCATCTTCTGAGCGCCAGGAGGATTCAGCAGTTTGGGCGAAGCCGAGTCCCAGAGGCATGGAGCTTAGTGGGACCCCCTTGGGCTGCAAGACCACCTGGCTCGGCCATTTATTTGCTGCCCTGTGAGTGGGGACATGTCATTTATATTCTCCGAGCTTCAGTTTCCTCACCTGAAAATGGGGAATAAATACATTCCTGACTGTTGTTGTATGAGAAGTATTACCTGCTGTGGTTCCCAGCACACGGAGAATGTTCAAAAACTGATGATGATGATGATGGTGGTGATGGTGATGCTCTGTACCTACCAACTTATGCCAGCGAACCAACTTCCAGACCCTAAACTCATACATATGTGACAAGCTCTATCCTTTTTGCCTAGCTTCAGCTATGACAAGATGAAAAAGGAGTGATTTCTCTTACCGTTGACAGATCCCACGATTATCTTCCTTGTAGCCTGGCAGGCACACGCAGTTAGCGTCCCTGCTGTTCTTCACTAGGCATTGCTTATTGTTCTCTGTGTTGCAGTTATCAGAACACTTTGGAGCTTCAAAAGAGAGTGATTTCTGGGTAATTTTCAGAAATAACCCCTTCAACACCAAAGTGACACATCACAGAATACAATTTTTTCACGTTGCTTTTTCTGGGTAAAATGAGGTGCTCAGTGGCTCTGCACTTGACGTGCGCCCTGTGAAGTGGCATGTGGGCCTCCTCACCAGCTCTTAGCCAAGGCCCTATCCAGGCCCACAGGACTAAAGCCAAAATTCACATCCCTCAGACTCTGAAATGCACATGGAAACTTGAGCAGGAAAGTGTGTACTTTGCAAATGCAAAAGGAGAGAGTGGAGGAGGCACGAAGAACATTTAGAAGCAGGTGGAACACTTACCAACACACAGAGGGATCTGTGGGCTCGGTCTCTGCCACCCCGCTTTGCACTGACATACTAAACCACTGGTGCAGCCATCTGGCACATTCTCTTTCTCACAACCATAATAATCACACCGATCTTGCTCTAAGAGGTACAGATAATTCAAAGACATATTTAGCAAGACAATATGGATAAGGTAACTTGTGAAAGCACCCCATTCCATTGTGGTTATTGTTGCCTTTTAACACATTTTGGGATTCAACCAATGAAAATCTGAGATTCTGAAATTCAACTCCCCAGGGGATCTCTTCTATAACTATTTCCTTATATTATTCAATTAAAATTAATTCAATCCAGTGCAATGCAATGATGTTCCAAATCTCTTTTGCACCTACCTCTTTGCTAGGTTCCACAAAGGACACAGTAGCTGCATAAGTTTTGGACCCCATCTTTGGAGACTTACCTGTTTACACCCTTAGAGAGTTGCATCCAGCAACTCATAATACAGACTTCAAGTACAGTGGGAATTCAGGGGCTCAGGTAGCTAAAGGTAACATCGTGGAGGAGGTAGAAATTGGGCTAAGTCTTGAAGATAGGAAAGATTTGAACAGTCAAAGGAGAGGCAAGGTCTAAGTGGAGTAAACAAGGCATGAAAAGAAGTAAAGGATTCTTGCCCAGGAGTGATGGAGTTGTACTTGGGCAGGGGAGAGGCAGTGTGGTGAGGAGGAACAAAAGTGAGAACTCTTGGCTCTACCGTTGATCGGCCGTGGGCTTTTTGTTCAATCTTTTAATTTGTGGTGGGTCCAAGTTCCCTCCATCTATGAAATGGGCTAATGATTCTTGTTTCACACGATTGTTGTGAGAACTGAATGAACTAATGTAAATGCAATTGTCCACTATAAGATACTCAACAAGTAATCGTTCTTTTGTTCACTCATTGATATAGCAGGTTTGAATGTCAGATTACGGACACTGACTTTTATCCTACAAGGCTGAGAATCCATTGATAGATTCTGAACAGAAGCATGGCATGAGAAAGCCATCTTTTAAGAATGTTAGTCTAGAAGCAGATTGGAAGACATTAGGGACAAAAAGATGAATCTGAGAATAGATTAGAGGGAGAGAATAGGAGCAGGTAGAACAGATATGTGGTTACTCTCTTCTAAACATCCCAAACCTGTAACTAACCTTCCTTCATTACCTGCCATTTGAAAATGCCTCTAAATAAAAAACAGAGAAAGAGATTCTACAACTTTTGACACAGAAAAGAGAATCTGTTTTTGCAGCAGAAGCAAGAGAGCAGGAAAAGGTGTTTTTCTCTAAAAGTTCTGAGCTCTCCCTTCCATGTGCTGGGCGGCTCATGCTCCTGTGGCCATCTCTAGCTGGCATCATTTGGTAATCTGTTAATGTACCTAAGAGCACATGCCTGGTCTCAGAGTGGAGAGATGTTGAGAAGAGTTGTCCAAAAAAAGAGCAGTTCTCAGCACTGAGACCAGATGGTTTCAAGTCTTCCAGGGTTCAGAACCAAGGCAGTTACTAAGTAGAGCCAAATGAGAGAATGGCAAGGGTCCCCCACTTTATTTTGAAGAATGCACTGGTTATTTTCATCTGACAACCACTTGGAGTGGTCAGTCCCCATGCTGATGGGGATCCTCAACTTCCTCACACTTGCTAGAAGTCTCATTCAGCCAAAAGCAGAGCATATGATAAGGTTTTTGTCTTGCCTTGCTGACAATTTCATCTTCCAAGGGTAGAGGTTCTGACGGCATGAATTGCTACTCTGGACCAAATTCTGACTCTGAGGAGAAATTTATTGGCAGGTAGAAGTGATGAGTCCCTTGGAAGACAAGGACCAAGTGATAGCCAGAAAGAGGAGTATGACTTTGAGAGAGTAAATATTGAAATGTTCAAAAAGGATACGGTGTAGTTCCATGGCATGAGACTCTGGAAGATGAAAACAGTTCAGGAAAGTAAGAAGCTCTGAAAATGTAATTCTAACTGTGCAGCTGCAAATGATACCAACAAGCTATAAAAAAAAAAAAAAAAAAAATGGGAGAGGGCCAGGTAATATAAGAAACTGGCATGGTTTGCACAGGAAGCTCTCAGATGAGAGACATAAAATATAAAAAGAAGGTCCCATAACCAAAGATGGAATATTAAAAGTGTGACAGAGACAGTCTAGAGTCCCAAATGAGCTCAGGCTTGCCACAAACAAAACCCAAAACAACAACAACAACAAAAATTCAACAACAAAGAGCAAAGGGTTAAAAATTAAAAATGGGCAAATGAATGAAAGGGTGTGTATGTTTTCCATGTTACAGGGGCTCATGGAAAGGCCAGGCCTGGTTGGTGTAATGCTGATGAATGACATGAAAAAAACAGAAAGGCTTCAGAACAATTTTTCTCCAGTCTCTTCTGCCAGGAAATACTACTTGGATGGAAAAGAGTTGAATGGACATTGCTAAAGGGACCACAGCCCATGGAGCGGGTACAGTGCAGGGGAGCCCCCATCCTTTCTGATAGAATTTTAAGTGTTTTATTCCAGAGCATTTACATTCCAGGTCCTGAGAGAACAGTGAGCATCTGTGAAATCTCGAAAAAGAGAGAAGGTGCTAGAAAACTATAAATGAACAGAATTTGATTATATTTTCAAAAAGAGAAATAAGTTTTGCAAACTAGGACATGGAGGTTACAATAAGCCAAAAGCAAAAATTTAAGAGACTAAAGAAGGAGTCGTAGAAGGATCAAAATGAAAGATGAGGAAGGCAGAATGGGATCAGGAGAATGGTGAGTGGAGGTCCAGAGAGAAGAGGACTTCAGGAATGGGAGGATACTAGTATCAAATGCTACAGAAAAGTCAGATAAGTTGTGTCTCAACAGAGGCCTTTGGGTTTGGCAACCAGGACTGAGAACCAGTTGCACAGAGCTGCCCCCAGGGCTGGCCCTGGACACCTCTGAGATGAGGAACTCCTGATGACTGCTGTGGTGATTGCAGTAATAGTGCCAGTTTATTCCTGCCTTCCTGTGTCCATGCCCCTTGGTAGGGCCTGCCACACTGTGCTTTGTCATGTGAATTGCTTTGGCCATCAGGACAGTTGTAAATATAACATTAGCAGAGAGTGAGAAGCACCTGTGTACTGAAATGTGCCCTCTTGCTGCTCTTGAAACCCTTTTGGACTAACCTGCTGGAGGATGAGAGATCATGCAGAGCAGAGACAAACTGTCCAGCTGAGCCATTTTAGATCAGTCAGCCCTCAGCTGATCTACCTGGCAGCTAATGGCCGATGCTTAAGTGAGCCCAGCAGAGATCAGCCGAGCCCCGCCTAGATGAGCAGAACCGCCCAGGTAAGCCCAGCCCAAATTCTGACCCACAGAATTATAGCGTTATAATAAATAAATGGTTGTTGTTTAGGCCACTAAGATTTGGGGTGTTTGTAACACAGTAAAAATGAACTGTTAACAGCTGTCCTGTGGGGGTGTGTGTCCGCCTAAAGGGGAAACAGTATAGATAAAACTTTCTATAGTATTTGGAAAGCTAAAACTTGGTATAGAGCCCTCTTGTTTCTCCTTTCTTCATCTTTCCTGGTTCAGAGGCTATTTGTCCAAGACTACCTTCCAAGAAGAGGAACAAACTAGTCAGTCTGATGACTTGGGGGATGGTTATAAAGGAGCAGAAGCCAAATGACAAGGGAAAGGGAGGGAGGAAGAAAGGACAGATTCAAAGGAAACTGGGAGATGTCGTGGATTCAATTATCCAGTGCTTCTGGCCCCCTTCAAACATATAATAGAAAAATTTATGAAACAGTAGATAGGTCTTCAGGTAATCATTGTATAAAATTATTTCATACTTACTGATGTATCCTGTAAACTCAGTTGTGCTTTCAATTGCTTTTTTAATGGTATGTGATATGTTTTCTTCAGTTTCTTTTGTAGTTTCTGTAAAAATGTTTACTACTTCTACGCCAACAGTATGAATTTCAGATCTTGCTGAAGGAGATGTGCTAAAAATGAAATGAATCCATTACTTGATGAATTGAACTGAAGCATCAACAAATTAGTCTTCACAGCAGAAGCAAGAAGAAATACAATTCTGCAGCCTGTGGAAGGAAAACCACATTCACAGAAAGATAGACAAAATGAAAAGGCAGAGGACTTTGTACCAGATGAAAGAACAACATAAAACCCCAGAAAAACAACTAAATGAAGTGGAAATAGGCAACCTTCCAGAAGAAGAATTCAGAATAATGATAGAGAAGATGATCCAGGACCTAGGAAAAAGAATGGAGGCAAAGATCAAGAAGATGCAAGAAATGTTTAACAAAGACCTAGAAGAATTAAAGAACAAAAACCTAGAAGAATTAAAGAACAAACAAACAGAGATGAACAATACAATAACTGAAATGAAAAATACCCTAGAAGGAATCAATAGCAGAATAACTGAGGCAGAAGAACAGATAAGTGACCTGGAAGACAGAATGGTGGAATTCACTGCCACAGAACAGAATAAAGAAAAAAGAATGAAAAGAAATGAAGACAGCCTAAGAGAGCTCTGAGACATTAAACATAACAACATTTGCATTATAGGGGTTCCAGAAGGAGAAGAGAGAGAGAAAGGACCAGAGAAAATATTTGAGGAGATTATAGTCAAAATCTTCCCTAACATGGGAAAGGAAATAGCCACCCAAGTCCAGGAAGCGCAGAGAGTCCCATACAGGATAAACACAAGGAGAAACACGCCGAGACACATAGTAATCAAACTGACAAAAAATAAAGACAAAGAAAAATTATTGAAAGCAGCAAGGGAAAAACGACAAATAACATACAAGGGAACTCCCATAAGGTTAACAGCTGATTTCTCAGCAGAAACTCTACAAGCCAGAAGGGAGTGGCATGATATATTTAAAGTGATGAAAGGGAAGAACCTACAACCAAGATTACTCTACCTGGCAAGGATCTCATTCAGATTCAATGGAGAAATCAAAAGCTTTACAGACAAGCAAAAGCTAAGAGAACTCAGCACCACCAAACCAGCTCTACAAGAAATGCTAAAGGAACTTCTCTAAGTGGGAAACACAAGAGAAGAAAAGGACCTACAAAAACAAACCCAAAACGATTAAGAAAATGGTCATAGGAACATACATAATTACCTTAAACATGAATGGATTAAATGCTTCAACCAAAACACACAGGCTTGCTGAATGGATACAAAAACAAGACCCATATATATGCTGTCTACAACAGACCCACTTCAGACCTACCGACACATACAGACTGAAAGTGAGGGGATGGAAAAAGATATTCCATGCAAATGAAATCAAAAGAAAGCTGGAGTAGCAATATTCATATCAGATAAAATAGACTTTAAAATAAAGAATGTTACAAGAGACAAGGAAGGACACTACATAATGATCAAGGGATCAGTCCAAGAAAATATAACAATTATAAATATATATGCACCCAACATAGGAGCACCTCAATACATAAGGCAACTGCTAACAGCTCTAAAAGAGGAAATCGACAGCAACACAATCATAGTGGGGGACTTTAACACCTCACTTACACCAACGGACAGATCATCCAGACAGAAAATTAATAAGGAAACACAAGCTTTAAATGACACAATAGACCAGATAGATTTAATTGATATTTATAGGACATTCCATCCAAAAAGAGCAGATTACACTTTCTTCTCAAGTGCACACGAATCCTGGAACATTCTCCAGGATAGATCACATCTTGGGTCACAAATCAAGCCTCAGTAAATTTAAGAAAACTGAAATCATATCAAGCATCTTTTCCGATCACAACGCTATGAGATTAGAAATCAAATACAGAGGGAAAAAATGTAAAAGACACAAACACATGGAGGCTAAACAATACGTTACTAAATAACCAAGAGATCACTGAAGAAATCAAAGAGGAAATCAAAAAATATAAAGACAAACTACAACGAAAACATGACAATCCAAAACCTATGGGATGCAGCAAAAGCAGTTCTAAGAGGGAAGTTTATAGCTATACAAGCCTACCTCAAGAAACAAGAAACACCTCAAATAAACAATCTAACCTTACACCTAAAGGAACTAGAGAAAGAAGAACAAACAAAACCCAAAGTTAGTAGAAGGAAAGAAATCATAAAGATTAGAGCAGAAATAAATGAAATAGAAACAAAGAAAACAATAGCAAAGATCAATAAAACTAAAAGTTGGTTCTTTGAGAAGATAAACAAAATTGAAAAACCTTTAGCCAGACTCATCAAGAAAAAGAGGGAGAGGACTCAAATCAATAAAATTAGAAAGGAAAAAGGAGAAGTTACAACAGACACCACAGAAATACAAAGCATCCTAAGAGACTACTACAAGCAACGCTATGCCAATAAAATGGACAACCTGGAAGAAATGGACAAATTCTTAGAAGGGTATAACCTCCCAGGACTGAACCAGGAAGAAATAGAAAATATGAACAGACCAATCACAAGTAATGAAATTGAAACTGTGATTAAAAAGCTTCCAACAAACAAAAGTCCAGGACCAGATGGCTTCACAGGTGAATTCTATCAAACATTTCGAGAAGAGCTAACACCCATCCTTCTCAAACTCTTCCCAAAAAATTGCAGGGGAAGGAACACTCCCAAACTCATTCTATGAGGCCACCATCACCCTGATACCAAAACCAGACAAAGATACTACAAAAAAAGAAAATGACAGACCAATATCACTGATGAATATAGATGCAAAAATCCTCAACAAAATACTAGCAAACAGAATCCAACAACACATTAAAAGGGTCATACACCATGATCAAGTGGGATTTATCCCAGGGATGCAAGGATTCTTCAATATACAGAAATCAATCAATGTGATACACCATATTAACAAATTGAAGAATAAAAACCATATGATCATCTCAATAGATGCAGAAAAAGCTTTTAACAAAATTCAACACCCATTTATGATAAAAACTCTCCAGAAAGTGGGCATAGAGGGAACCTACCTCAACATAATAAAGGCCATATACAACAAACCCACAGCAAACATCATTCTCAATGGTGAAAAACTGAAAACATTTCCTCTAAGATCAGGAACAAGACAAGGATGTCCCCTCTCGCCACTATTATTCAACATAGCTTTGGAAGTCCTAGCCACGGCAATCAGAGAAGAAAAAGAAATAAAAGGAATACAAATTGGAAAAGAAGAAGTAAAACTGTCACTGTTTGCAGATGACATGGTACTATACATAGAGAATCCTAAAGATGCCACCAGAAAACTACTAGAGCTAATCAATGAATCTGCTGAAGTAGCAGGATACAAAATTAATGCACAGAAATCTCTTGCATTCCTATACACTAATGACAAAAAATCTGAAAGAGAAATTAATGAAACACTCCCATTTACCACTGCAACAAAAACAATAAAATACCTAGGAATAAACCTACCTAGGGAGACAAAAGACCTGTATGCAGAAAACTATAAGACACTGATGAAAGAAATTAAAGATGATACCAACAGAAGGAGAGATATACCAAGTTCTTGGATTGGAAGAATCAATATTGTGAAAATGACTCTACTACCCAAAGCAATCTACAGATTCAATGCAATCCCTATCAAACTACCAGTGGCATTTTTTACAAAACTAGAACAAAAAATCTTAAAATTTGTATGGAGACACAAAAGACCCTGAATAGCCAAAGCAGTCTTCAGGGAAAAAAATGGAGCTGGAGGAATCAGACTCCCTGACTTCAGACTATACTACAAAGCTACAGTAATCAAGACAATATGGTACTGGCACAAAAACAGAAATATAGATCAATGGAACAGGATAGAAAGCCCAGAGATAAACCTACGCACCTATGGTCAACTAATCTATGACAAAGGAGGCAAGGATATACAATGGAGAAAAGACAGTCTGTTCAATAAGTGGTGCTGGGAAAACTGGACAGCTACATGTAAAAGAATGAAATTAGAACACTCCCTAACACCATACACAAAAATAAACTCAAAATGGATTAGAGACCTAAATGTAAGACCAGACACTATAAAACTCTTAGAGGAAAACATAGGAAGAACACTCTTTGACATAAATCACAGCAAGATTTTTTTTGATCTATCTCCTAGAGTAATGGAAATAAAATCAAAAATAATCAAATTGGACCTAATGAAACTTAAAAGCTTTTGCAAAGCAAAGGAAACTACAAACAAGATGAAAAGACAACCCTCAGAATGGGAGAAAATATTTGCAAATGAATCAACGGACAAAGGATTAATCTCCAAAATATATAATATATAATATTATATAATATATAAAATATATAAACAGCTCATAACAGCAGCTTAATATTAAAAACACAAACAACCCAATCAAAAAATGGGCAGAAGACCTAAACAGACATTTCTCCAAAGAAGACATACAGATAGCCAAGAAGCACATGAAAAGCTGCTCAACATCACTAATTATTAGAGAAATGCAAATCAAAACTACAATGAGGTATCACTTCACACCAGTTAGAATGGGCATCATCAGAAAATCTATAAACAACAAATGCTGGAGAGGGTGTGGAGAAAAGGGAACCCTCTTGCACTGTTGGTGGGAATGTAAATTGATACAGCCACTATGGAGAACAGTATGGAGGTTCCTTAAAAAACTAAAAATAGAATTACCATATGACCCAGCAATCCCACTACTGGGCATATACCCAGAGAAAACCATAATTCATAAAGACACATGCACCCCAATGTTCATTGCAGCACAATTTACAATAGCCAGGTCATGGAAGCAACCTAAATGTCCGTTGACAGACAAATGGATAAAGAAGATGTGGTACATATATACAATGGACTATTACTCAGCCATAGAAAGGAACCAAACTGGGTCATTTGTAGAGACGTGGATGGATCTAGAGACTGTCATACAGAGTGAAGTATATCAGAAAGAGAAAATCAAATATCGCATATTAACGCAGATATGTGGAACCTAGAAAAATGGTACAGATGAAGCAGTTTGCAGGGCAGAAATAGAGACACAGATGTAGAGAACAAACATATGGACACCAAGGGGGGAAACTGGAGGGGGGGTGGTGGTGGTGGGATGAATTGGGAGATTTTGATTGACATATATACACTAATATGTATAAAATAGATAACTAATAAGAACCTGCTGTATAAAAAATAAATAAAATTCCAAAAAGAGAAAAAAATTGGTCTTCAGACCTCCCAGACTCTCAGATCTCCCAGCACTAGTCCCTACCCATTGTTTTATATCCACCGTTGAGGCTCACATAGGGAGGCATGGGGTTGCCATAAGATGGCCATTTATAGGCCTAGAGATCTCTATTCGGCATGCATTCGGAGGAAATCTAGGGCTATAGCAAGGTCTTGTTGGAAGATACTTAGAAAAATTGTGGACAATCATTCTTAGGATTGAGGAGCCTGGAGTGAACCAGAAGTAGAATAAGTGACATCTGAAACAGTAAGCTGTCACTTTCTGCAGAAAGTCAAGAGTAGGCCTCTTGATGAGCTGTAAAATCTCAGATTTGTGCTTTGAGAGAGACAGAGGGGTGTGTGTTCCTCCCTGTGCACAGAGAGAGCAGTAATCAACCATACAGAGTCTGGATCATTCCCAGAAAGGGCCCAGGAAGCCAGAAGTCAGCTTCAAAGTGTGTGTGTGTGTGTGTGTGTGTGTGTGTGTGTGTGTGTGATTGGACCTGGGCACACCTGACCCAGAGGAGAACTGATCCCAAGGAGGGATGGGGCAGTGAGAAGCATCAGAATATAATACCAAATCACTTCACCAGACACTAAGTGCTTGCTATGAGCAAGACATCATAAGAATCTCTCTAATCAGCGCTGCAACTTGGGGCCCTGAGATCAGCTGTACCAAGTTCTAATTCTTTCATTATCCAAAAAAGAATCAAGTGATACAACCACTGAGAGAAAAAAAGGACTTTAAAAAACTTCTTCCCGCCATTCGCCCCACAGTGGGCGGTTGCCACAGCTGGTTTAGGGCCCCGACCATTGGGGCCCCTTGTCAGGAGGAGGCAGCCTCCGGGCTGGGGAGAAGCCACTGCCACCTCGGGCAGCTGACGCGGTGCCCTGGGACAGTGCACTTCCTGGCCTCGGTTCCCGGCCGAGTTCGGTCTCCGGGGTTCAGGCCCGGCTCCCCTTCCTGGTCTCTCTTCTCTCGCTGGGCCAGCTTATCAGGAGAAGACTGTTTTCCAGGGCTAGAAATTGGACTTCTGATGATGTTTGACCCAGCGGAAGCAATAGCAGGCAACGTGATTTCAAAGCTGGGCTCAGCTTTTGTTTCTTCCCTCTTGTAATCACAAAACCCATTTTGGACCAGGAATTCCAATCATGTCTGTGATGGTGGTGAGAAAGGTGACACGGAAATGGGAGAAACTCCTAGGCAGGAACACCTTCTGTTGTGATGGCCGTGTGATGATGGCCCGGCAAAAGGGCATCTTCTATTTGACCCTCTTCCTCATCCTGGGGACACGTACACTCTTCTTCGCCTTCGAATGCCGCTACCTGGCTGTCCAGCTGTCTCCTGCCATCCTTGTGTTCGCTGCCATGCTCTTCCTTTTCTCCATGGCTACACTGTTGAGGACCAGCTTCAGTGATCCTGGAGTGATCCCTCGGGCCCTACCAGATGAAGCAGCTTTCATAGAAATGGAGATAGAAGGAAAGGGACTTCCCTGGTGGCACAGTGGTTAAGAATCCGCCTGCCAATGCAGGGGACACGGGTTCGAGCCCTGGTCCGGGAAGATCCCACATGCCGTGGAGCAACTAAGCCCGTGCGCCACAACTACTGAGCCTGCGCTCTAGAGCCCACGAGCCACTACTGAAGCCCATGCGACTAGAGCCCATGCTCTGCAACAAGAGAAGCCACTGCAATGAGAAGCCCACGCACCGCAACAAAGAGTAGCCCCTGCTCGCCACAACTAGAGAAAGCCTGCATGCACCAACGAAGACCCAATGCAGCCAAAAATAAATAAATAAATAATTTATTTTAAAAAAAAGAGAGTAGAAGGAAATATACCAAAATGCATAAATATCCCTGAGTTGAGAGACCGTCAGTGATTTTTTTGTCTTCTATTCATATTTTCTGTTTTTTCCAAATTTTTTACAATCAGCGTATATTACTCTTATTTTTAAATAATTGTTTTTCTGATTCTAAATATTACCAGTCTTTTTTCATGCATATATTTTACTTTTGCAAGGTAAAATCCTTTATACATGCTTCTTTTTAGCATACATTTTCATTTTCTGGTACGTTGTGAATATCTTCCTGTCATCATTTAAAATGTGTACATCATTTGAAATGGCTGCATAATATTCCATCCCATGTATGTATCATAATGTACTTAACCAACCTCCTATTATGATATTGAGGTTATTTTCAGTCTTTCACTATTAAAAGGGACTTCTGTGACAAAAAAAAACACAAAAAAACACAACAACAAAAAAACTTCTTCCCTCTCTGATTTGTGGCTGTGTGTTTTTTAAGACTCAGGATATATTTTTCCTGTCCAATTGTTTTCTGATACTCCTTTCTGACTTTTGAAGAAACAGAGAAGCTTGAAAACATAGCCAGCCTACTTAGAAAATGTTCACAGCCATGTGGGTTCTGCAGAACAATCCAGAAAATCCAAAACATGAACCAAATTCTGTTTTTAGGAATGATCACCTCAAAAGGGAGTCCAAAAAGCAAAATGGGCTTCAGAATTCTAATTTAACATTTCCTATCATGATTTGTTCGTGATGGGATTTGGAGGTGACAGTGGAAGGTATAGGGCAGTGAGAAAGGGGTACTTGATACAAGCTTTCTTTATCAGTTGAAAGATGACCAGAGATCTATGGTATAATTTTGCAGTGGGGCTAGGAAATAAATGCCATCCATAATTCATTCATTTAAAGAAGCTGCTAGCATACTCTCAATTCAGGAGACAAGACATGACACTTACAGAACAGTTCAAGGAAATGATGGAGCGGCCGTGTTCTTAAGTGACAAAAAGCTGTAGTATAAATGACTAGAGCACTAGCCTCTGAGTTAAGAGCCCAGAGATCTAGACCCAGGATAGCCACCATCTTTTGTGGTCCAAGACCAGTCCCAGCTTCCCTCAGCCTGAGTGTCCTCCTCTGTCCAAAGAGAGGTTTGAGTGTTAGAGAAATTCTGAGGATCCTTCCAATTCCAACATTTGGACGGTAAATAAAGAGCTTGGGGATTCAGAGGAGAGAGCACTGGTATGGAGCCTAAGAAATGCCTTCTGAGGTGAGACTGAGGTCTATTTGCCTGCCATGGCCCCCTTGCTGGGGGAGTCCCTCCTGTCAGGACACTGAGCTCACAGGTAAGGGGTTGCCTCCAAACTCCCCTTTCAGTAACTCCTTAAGAACGGAAGGAGTGCCACAGTTTCCCCAAGTAACTCTGTGGGACCAGCTCTCCATCATACTTGCAGGGTCCCATATTCTGGAAGGGAAACAGAAGGGGAACTAACTTGTTGAAACTGACTATGTGCCAGGCACTTTGCGCAGGGAATCTTTCCAAAGGTATCTCATTTGCTCCTCCCAGGGTTCTGGGAAGGTTGATCAGATTATCCCAGTTATAGAGATGAGGCAACAAAAGTTCAGAGAGGTTAAAATGCCTACCCAGTCACACAGCAACAATGTGCCAAGGCAGGGATCCAAGCACAGATTTACACCTCACTGTTCCTGTTTTTATCCAGTCATCCCGACGCATGAACTCCCTGTTGTCCCCTAAATCAAACCTAATGCCCTTCAACAATGCATAGACCTTCAGCAGTCTGCTGTACCTCCAGCTTCCAGCCTCTGTGTTGGGGCCCAGCCTCTCTGCCTGCTGCTTGCACCGCGCCTCCCATTAAGCTGCCTGCTGGCCTTCTGGCTACTCATCACATGTGCACCTTGCTCACCGCCAAGATCAAAACTCACCACTTTTAGGAGGTCTTCTCTGAATTCACATATCTAAATATATATAGTATGTTTTTCCACAAAGGACTTGACAAAGTTTATAAAGATAGATGCAATAGTAAAACCATAAAATATAAATACATTAAAGCTGCTTTTTCTGCATGGTTCTGTTCACCTTAGAGCAGTGGTCCCCAGCGTTTTTGGCACCAGGCACCGGTTTCATGGAAGACAATTTTTCCACCGATGGGGGCAGGGTTGGTTCAGACGGTAATTCGAGCGATGGGGAGCCATGGGGAGCAATGGGGAGCGATGGGGAGCGATGGGGAACGGCAGATGAAGCTTTGCTCGCTTGCCGCTCACCTTCTGCTGTGCCGCCCCTGGGGGTTGGGGACCCCTGCCTTAGAGCATTCTTTCCTCAGCCTGTAGCACTCGTGTATCAATACGCTTCAGAGAAGGCCAAGATGGAATCACTAACTTCTTGAGAATTCTCTGCCTCTTTGGGTTCCCAAATAGCATGCAACCCTGGTCACTGCATGTTGATATGCTCACTGCATGCTTGTTCTTACTGTAGAAAGAGCTCACGACAGGCCCTTCAGTAGCCAGGTGCATGACTGGGGTCTTCCTGTCTGCCTCATTCCCCCCTATGAGGGAAGAGATGGCCGTGAGCCATTCATTCTCCTCCTGACCCCCTGGAATGCACATTCCAGGGATTGACCAGGTGTGGTTTGTAGCCAAGGCATCAAACCAAACAAACAGAACCAGGTAATGCCCTGGACTATATGTGCAAGTTGCTGAGTAGCCAATCACAGGCAGCATCTTGCTATCCCCAGGTTACACCCTGCCCACCCAGGCCAGGGTCAATGTGCCATCAGAGGCAGGGCTCTCCGTGGTACTCAGACTAATCATCTCTTCTTGACCTGTGACTAGCCATCCTAGGGCTTCAGTGCCACATGGGGTATGCAAGAGAACACAGAAGTTAGGCAAACACAACCTGCTTCCAAAGTACCCCATCGGTCCACAGCAAACTTACCTTAATTTACGAATTACAGTCTGTCCGTAATCAGTATTGTTAAATGAATTTTTAAACTGTGGAGAAGAAGAACAGAATTAAGAACAACTACAAAGAGGGGGGGAAAGTGATATTACATCTAGGTTTTAACATAAATCCATTTCTAAACTCATTTATATAACTATAACACAACAAATTATTTATTCTTTCCATGCGCTCTAATACCTTTCAGTAATTTTTGCTCTAACATAGGAAGATTCTGATATAATTCAGAGCCACCCAGGAAGAAGATGGAAACCTGAAGCACCCAGCCAAATCAATATTCTTAAAAATAACGTGACTGACTGGTTTTGTCTTTTCAAAGTTACTGTTAGACTTACCTATACGCATACTTTATACACTCATCAATTTACCTAAGGAAGACTTAAATGCCTACCCTACCAAGGCATCATGCCTGAGACATAGAGATTACCAAGATGGGCAGACCCAGCCTCTGATCAAATAAGAGGTTACACCATGAAGCTGAGAGAGGTAAGTGCCAGAGAGAGTAGAATCTACTGTGGAAGTGCAAAGAAACTCTCATCTAGTCGCAGAGAACCAGAGAGGGCTTCATAGAGGAGATGGGCTGTAAAGCATTTCAGTAGGTAGTGCGGGGCCAGGAAGTGGAAGAAGGAGCAGCCCACACCAATGCTCAGAAGCAGTGTGGCTCAGAAGGCAGCAGGCTGAAGTGCCAAACTTCTCCGCTTAGCTTTTGCAAAATTTAACTGCTTTGAACCTCACTTTCTCATTGGAAAATTTGAGATAGCAGTAGTTCCCACCACGTATTGCTATCATGTGTAGAAAGTGAGACAGAATATATGATACACGGCTTTGTGAGCTGGAAGGGGCTCCAGCACAGGTAGATCTTCTTAGGCCTGAGTTGCGTTCTAAGAGCAGAGACAATTCTAGACACTTGTTAACAAGGGGCCAGAGATTAAGCTGGGACCTCTGGCAGGGGTGAGGTGGAGGTAGGATGGGGGTCTCAATTAGAACATAAGTTCTTTGATGCCAAGAACGGGATTCATTTTCTCTTTCTTATGACACCCCCTACCACCTGCCCATCCCCATCCCTATTCCATAGCACTCAGCACAGGGCAATCCCTGCGGAAGAAAACATTCAACAAACACCAGTTGACCGATGATTGAACGACTTAACTGTGAAAGACGTGACCTTGGACATGTCTTCCTCTCTTTGGACCCCATCTCCATATTTATTACATGAATGTTGAACTGGGTTGGTGCAAATTTTTTTATTATATAATCCAAAAATTTTATTATTTTTCTCCCATGGGGACCCCACATTTTAAAAAATCATGGCAACCAATGTCATTTAAAGAGATGTTAAATCATTTCTCTTTTATTCTAGTCAAATTCAAATATATTTGATGCTCTAGTTAGTCTGGGCAACCTTGTATCCAGAATATGTCCATATTCCTTTTAATTCTTTTAAATATCAGGAAGAGCAGGTATTTCTGTAAACCATCAGGGCCCTGGGAATCTACTTAGGAACAAGTTCACTGGATGACCTCCAAGGTTCTATCCAGCTCCCCTACTGACCATTGCACTTTTAATTTTCTTAATCCCAAAAAATGAGATTGCAAAATCAGCATCTGGCATAGGAAAAAGGTTTTCCATTTTTTTTCTTCTATCAGGTCACCCTTTGAGGATTTGGGGATATACACTTCTCAGTCTGAAGGGCTGCAAGACTGGGCAGGAGGGCATGAACTATGCTAACAGGCCTGCCCGGACCTCATTGCACAACGGAGCCAGTAGGGAAGGAGAAGCAGCCCTGAGGTCAGGCAGGTCTGGGTTCAAATCCCCCATCCTCACTCATCAGCTGGGTGACCTTCGGTCAGTTACTTAGCCTTCCTGATCCTTGACTGTTATTCTGTACTTTCTGGTCCATTTTCATGGCCACCGTGCTTCCTGGGCCCCCATTAAGACGTTAGTTTTTTAAAGTGTTTCTCCAAGAGAACCCTCTTGCACTGTTGGTGGGAATGTAAATTGATACAGCCACTATGGAGAACAGTATGCAGGTTCCTTAAAAAACTAAAAATAGAACTACCCATATGACCCAGCAATCCCACTACTGGGCATATACCCTGAGAAAACCATAATTCAAAAAGTCATGTACCACAGTGTTCATTGCAGCACTATTTACAATATCCAGGACATGGAAGCAACCTAAGTGTCCATCAACAGATGAATGGATAAAGAAGATGTGGCACATATATACAATGGAATATTACTCAGCCATAAAAAGAACCGAAATTGAGTTATCTGTAGTGAGGTGGATGGACCTAGAGTCTGTCATACAGAGTGAAATAAGTCAGAAAGAGAAAAACAAATACTGTATGCTAACACATATATATGGAATCTAAAAAAAAAAAAAAAGGTCATGAAGAACCTAGAAGCAGAATGGGAATAAAGATGCAGATGTAGAGAATGGACTTGAGGACACGGGGAGGGGGAAGGGTAAGCTGGGATGGAGTGAGAGAGTGTCATGGACATATATACTACCAAAAGTAAAATAGATAGCTAGTGGGAAGCAGCTGCATAGCACAGGGAGATCAGCTCGGTGCTTTGTGTCCACCTAGATGGGTGGGATAGGGAGGGTGGGAGGGAGACGCAAGAGGGAGGGGATATGGGGATATATGTATATGTATAGCTGATTCACTTTGTTATACAGCAGAAACTAACACACCATTGTAAAGCAATTATACTCCAATAAAGATGTTAAAAAATAAAGTGTTTCTCCACCTAGAGTTCTAAGACATATTTCCAAGCTAACATTTTTCCCTTCAAAACTAAATTTTGAGAAACACTGGCTGGCCACCCTCTCTAAGACCTTCCAGGTCTGACATCTGTGGTTCCAGAATAGAGATCTCCATCTCTTTCATGTCGACACACTCACAATAATCAAAATGAAATGAAGCTGTTGTTCATTTTGACATTTTTGACAATGGGAAAAAGAAGTAACATATTAATTCAGATGGAGTTCCTCTTCCAGACATTAAAAAAAGCCAGACCAGTATGCAAATTTGATTGTAAAAAGGAAAAAAAAATCATCATCTTTAATTTTTTTTTCTCTTCAATTCTATGGAAGTAATTTATTTTAAAACAGCATTACATTTCTCTGTCCACCTAAAAATATTTAAGAATATTTCTGTATGAATGAGTATGGCATGGCTGGAGGTGGCTTCTAAAGGCCCTCTGCTGTGCCAGATGTTACCCCTCTAGGTGCAGGATCACGGAGAGGACCCAGGGTCCCAGAGGAGGAGCCTGGGCAACCAGGAAGCAGTGGCCCCCAGGAGTTTGGAACAGCTACTGTTTACAAACCAATAAGCATGCATTTCACTACTTGAACCACCGGTACAGCTGTACCAGCATGTACCACCCGAACACCAGTCTACACTCTACAAGTCAGTGTTAGAATAAAGAATATTTATAGAGGAAGGATGTTTGGAAAATACTTACAAATATAGTAATTTTAAGGTATAATTCCTGATAGGCCTCAGAACGTTTATCTTCCAAGCCGGATGTAGATGATATTTTGACCGTAATCGTAGCAGGGAATATTTTTCCTGAAATTCAAGCAGAATCTCTCTGTGATATTTAATGTAAAGAGGGTCATTTCCATTTTGTTTAAAGCATAGTTTATTTTTAAAAATTCTAAACATATGATGATACTACAGGAAATCTGGAAATATGAAAAACATTACCCCAAACCTGACCTAACCTACCACAACTATTCTCATTTTGGTATATTTCTCCCAGCTCTGTGTGTGTGTGTGTGTGTGTGTGTGTGTGTGCTTAATTTACATCGTTATAATTCCAAGTTTGTATCATGAGTCTTCTTTACTTATTATTAATAGTAAACATTTTTCCAAATCATTACTTAGTCTTCATAATTAACTTAAATGCTACATAATATTCTATGAAATACATCTTTCCTTCATTGATGCAGTCATTTTTTTGTTTTCAGTGCTTTTAATTATTTAAGAGGGAAAAAAACAGTTGCAATGAACATCTTCATGCACAAACCTTTCTACATATGGAGTCATTTACTTAGAGTGGATCCCCAGAAATGAGAGTATTAGTATTAAAAACAGGAACATTCTTTTGGCTTTGGGGATATCTCTAATTTCTGTGGCCAACACAATGCATTCATTTCCTGTACAGTTGGTCTGTTCTGGCAAGGAGGGATATTTCTCATTCATAAAACAGACAAAAACATGTAACTCAGGAAACAGCCTTGGACTTTCATAGCACCCAGCTGATATAACCAAAAAAGTATAGGGTCGATTTGCTCTTAAAGTTCATTTCCAGAGTTGAGAGGCTCTTAAGTCTCCAAAAATAGGGTTTGCTGTTATAGAACAAGCAAATCCTATGACAGAGAACTGAACCAAGGTCAGAGACCAGGTTCCTGGTTTGTCTGACTCTGTGGTTTTAGGAAATCACCTTATTCTGCATCAGTGTCCCCATGTAACAGCACCACTTTGTATTTATGCAGCCTGTGTACTTTTCCAGGGACTCCGACATCTATCATTCTCATTTTGACCCCATGGCACCATTCCCTTGAACAGTTTAAGTGAAGGGACCCATCTACTCCCGTACCTCTAGGACTAGCTCACAAATCTGAATTGGTCTATTTCCTCTCCCACTAGGTTCCATTGAGATAAAGACAGGAACCTTTTTTCTACTTGGCTGGCCTTTGTTGCCTCTAAATTTTCCTCTAACTTTAGTATTATGGAAGCTCTTTTTGCCATTATTTTAAGTTTTCTATTCCACTTAGGTCTGAGGTACAGCTCTCCATGATTCATCCTTTGTAACTCACCTTTATTGCATGTAGAAGAGTTATAGTAATACCCTTCTGAACACAGGCAAAAATGTCTATCATGCAGATTAACACATAAAGAATCATCCTTACAGGGATCCTCTCGGCAAGGTTGGCTGGAACCTGAGATACAGTAGAAAGAGATTTAAAAAATCCATAGGATGACAACAAATAACACCAAGAAACATACTTTTAAATCTCCTGGGCACTTTCTATTCCTTGGCTGTGTTACTCCATGGCACACCCTTAGAACAGCTGAAGCAAATACATAACAAATACATATTTTCTTATGTTTCTAGAAAGTTTGTTGCTAAAATTCTGGAGCCAAGCACTTGTCAACAGTAAAGGTCAGAGGTTGGTGGGTAAGAGTCTGCTCAGAGAGAGACAGCAGTCTTCTAACTCCAAGGAGTAAAGAAATACTTTGGACCTCAAGGATCCTCCAGAACCTTGATGTCTGGTTCTCTAACACTAGGTAGAGCTCTCCAAAACCATTTTAGAGAAAGCATCATATTTGTTTTTGGAAGATATGAATAATTGACTTATAGGGAAGATCAGGCCAAAAGCTCCCCAAAGAAACTAGATATCCTGGTTAGCATACATGGTATACAGACCCACGAGGAAAGGCAAGGGAGAGTAAGGGAACAATGTGGATTAACTCAGTGAAAATTCTAAGAGGAAGTGATGAAGGGCCACTCTACTCTCTGGCTTTCTGAGTGGATGATATAAATGGAGAGAATAAATGGAGAGAAGAATATTACAATGGTTTCTATACCACTGGCCAGGACTCCTAGAGCAGGCAGGGTGCAGCATCTTTCTTATCTTTGGAGAACTGATGGGATCCAAGAAGGGAAGTTAGGTCAGTGGCCAAATGGTGATCTTGGCTAGCCATTTCCTTTATCTCTGTCAAATGAAATGATCCTGAGCTTTGATTTCAGAATAGATCAAGTAACTGACAACCTTCAGAACGGTCTTAAGATTCTAATAATCCTATAGGTGCAAATCGTTGCTTAAAAAAAAAAAAAAAGAGACTACATATGAGGTACAATGTGTATAACATGGTCTCTTTTTCTTGAAGTATAGTTGATTTACAATATTACATTAGTTTCAAGTATACAGTACAGTGATTCAGTATTTTTGGAGATTATACTACATTATAAGTTATTACAAGATAATGGCTATAATTCCCTGTGCTATATAATATACCATTGTTGCTTATCTATTTTATACATAGTAGTTTGTATCTGTTAATCCCATACCCTAATTTGTCCCTCTCCCCTTTGGTAACCATAAGTTTGTTTTCTCTATCTGTGAGTCGGTTTTTGTTTTGCATATACATTCATTTGTATTATTTTTTAGATTCCACATATAAGTGATATCATACAGTATTTGTCTTTCTCTGACTTACTTCACTAAGCATAATATTCTCTAGGTCCATCCACAATGCTGCAAAAGGCAGAATTTCATTCTTTTTATGGCTGAGTAATATTCTATCATGCGCATGTATCTTTTCAAATTGGTGTTTTCGTTTCTCTGGATATATACGCAGGAATGGAATTGCTGGATCATGTGGTAAAAACTGAAAATAGAACTACCACATGATCCAGCAATTCCATTCCTGGGTATATAGCCAGAAATAACATGCTCTCTCTTATGATAAAAAAAAAAGTGTGGGGACTTTCCTGGTGGCACAGTGGTTAAGAATCCGCCTGCCAATGCAGGGGACACGGGTTCGAGCCCTGGTCTGGGAAGATTCCACATGCCGCGGATCAACTAAGCCCATGCGCCACAACTACTGAGCCTGTGCTCTAGAGCCCGCGAGCCACAACTACTGAAGCCCACGCGCCAAGAGCCCATGCTCCGCAACAAGAGAAGCCACCGCAATGAGAAGCCCGCGCACCGCAACAAAGAGTAGCCCCTGCTCACCGCAACTAGAGAAAAGCCTGCATGCAGCAATGAAGACCCAATGCAACCAAAGCTAACTAACTAACTAACTAAATATTTTTTAAAAAGGAGGGAATACACCCCTAGCTTATGTTCATTCTAAGGAGTTATGTGTTGGATTTCTAATTATTAAATGAAACTACGTGTTTCATTACGGAATTCAAATGTTCATAAAGCAAATGTTTCAAAAAGTTTAGTCTAATAGAAAAAAATAAAGAGAAATAACATGAAAAAAATAAAAAATAATAAATAAATAAATAAAGGAGGGAATACATAGAAACATGTAAGTCTATGTGTATGTATTTGCACAAACACAAAAAACTGGCCACACAAGTTGCCTCTGGGGAAGAAAACTGGGGGTCTAGGTCCTAGGGGTCTAGGATAGGAGGGATATTTAGTTTTTACTGCATATACTTTTGCCCCATTTAAGCTTCTTTTTCCATAACTATGGGCCTAATTGACTTTTACAAAAAATAAATAAAACATTACTGGTGAGGAGCTCTGATACTGGTTGGGAGTGTAAAATGGTGCAGCCACTTTAGAAGACAGGCAGGCAGTTTCTTACAGAACTAAACATACTCTTAACTATATGACCCCACAAGTGCATGCTTTAGTATTTACTCAGTGTAAATGCTAAGTAATCACTCATTACTTGTCAACTTATATCCACTCAAAACCCTGCAAACGAATACTTATAGCCGTTTTCTTCATGACTGCCAAAACCTGGAAGCAACCAACATGTCCTTCAGTAGGTGAGTGGATAAACAAACTGGTACAGCCAGACAATGGAATATTATTCAGTGTTCAAGCCTTGAAAATCGACATGGAGGAATCTTAAATGCATATTACTAAATGAAAGAAGCCAATCTGAAAATGCTACATACTGTGTGATTCCAGCTACATGACGTTCTGAAAAAGGCAAAACTATGGCAACAGTAAAAAGATCAGGGGTTGCCAGGGGTTAGCAGGGAGGAAGGGATGAATGGGCAGAGTACAGTAGATTGTTAGGAAGGTGAAAATAGTCTTTATGATACCATAATGATGGATACATGTCATTATACGTTTGTCCAAACCTACAGAATATACAACACCAACAGTAAACCCTAATGTAAACTGGACTTGGGGTGATTATTATGTGTCAATGTAGATTCATCAATTGTCACAAATGTACCCTCTGGTGAGGAAAGTTGATAATAAGGGAGGCTATGCAGCTGTGGGGGTAGGGAAATATGCGAACTCTACCTTCCTTTTGATTTTGCTGTGAATCTAAAACTGCTCTAAAAACAAAGTCTATTGAAAAAAAAAATTTTAAGCGTGAAAAAAAACAGACTACATGGGACACAGGAGGCGTAGTGCAGTACCTCATAAACAACAGTAAGGGTCACCTCTCTGAAAAGGTGTAAACCAATATTCTAAGTAAAGTAAATGGCTTTTTAAAAAGCCTCAGCCACATTGCAAGGATGATTTGGCAAATCCTAGGGAAGAAATTGAGTGCAGCTCCATTCTGGATATACTGGTCAGATAACTCCTGGTGTGCTTTCTCCCTGGCAATAGAGGACAGACTTGTTAGTTTTTCTGTGTGCCAGGAATAAAATCACAGGATGTTACAGTGGGAAAAGGATTTTGGTGGCTATTTAGTTCAATCACATCTTATTACCAGTGAGTATGTTGAAGCCAAGAGAGAAGTGATTTGGCCCATGCCCCATAGTTAGTGTAGGGTCAGAACACAAGAAGACTGCCTTACTCTGAGAGAGTGTCTGGGGAAGCAGAAACAGCTTAGAAAAGCTCCCTTTCCTGACTGCAGGAGAACTGATTGTGTAGCTGTGTCCCTCTTGACCTAGCCTTCAGAGCGGCCCCTGCAAACATGAAAGAAGATTGGGAACCAGGTTTTGATACAGGCTCTGGCTCCATTTGCTTAATCATCCATTTCTTAGATCTATTGCAGAACACTGGGGAAGCCAAAAGAAGTGAGTATAGGGAAACTTCAACTTGCTCTTTGACCCTGGGCAAGTTGCTGCCCTCACTGGACCTCAGTTTCCCTAACTGAGAATAACAGGGTTTATCTAGACCCTTTAAGCCTAGGTTTGAGGATTCTTTAAGACCAGGGGTTGGCAAACTATGACTTGTGAGCCAATTCTGGCCAGTCCTCTGTTTTTATAAATAAAGTTTTATTGATACACAATCAGGCACATTCATTTGTATATTGTCCATGGCTGCTTTGATGCTAATATGGCAGAGTGGAGTAGTTGTAAGAGAGACCTTATCATGGCCCACAAAACCTGAAACATTTATTAGTTTGCCTTCACTGATAAAGTTTACTGACCCCTGCTCTAAACTTTGGGAAATGAGGCAAGTGCTTTCTGTTTCAATAACTTGAGCTTGAGGTCAATCATCATCTCTTAGATAGTATCCCCAAACATCTGCCCTTTGGACCATGGCTCTGATCATGTCTAGGACTGTTTGAATACTGCTGTTGTTTGGCTTTTTAATCTCTCAGGCTCAAATTCCATGAATTAACTCAAATTCTAAATTGTGATCAGCTACCTTTGTAATGTCATATTTTTCCATAACATTTGATGAGGAATCAGGGTAGAAGTGACTCTTTCCTTCAGTAGACCAGGGATCTAGACCAGTGGGGCTGGAGAATCAGTGCTTATTTGCACCTGACCTCAGAGAAGCTGAAACTATTTGCAAAAATCTACTAGGGAGAGGGAAGCTGGAAAAGTAGCTTTTATAAAGTCCAAGTTCATAAAAATATTCCACATCTGGCAAATAACTTGAGGAAAGGAGAATGGAACTGCAGGTAATCTTCTAGCATGTCTGCCATTACTATTAGCCTGTGCGACCCAGACTTTTTAATTCCAGGGGTTCATATCCAAGGACACCTTGGGTCTCTTTATATGCACTTCCCTACTCTGGTAGAACAAACTTACCTACCATCCTCCACAATACTGTGACTCCTCAGTGAGAAGCTTTGAGGGAATTGCTCTTACCTGAGCTAGTTATGGAGGGAGTAGGTGTACTCGTTTTGGTGGTAGGAGTAGTAGTTTCTGTGGTAGAAGTAGGAGCGCTCGTGGTGGCCGTAGGAGTAGTAGTTTCTGTGGTAGAAGTAGGAGCGCTCGTGGTGGCCGTAGGAGTAGTAGTTTCTGTGGTAGAAGTAGGAGGGCTCGTGGCGGCGGTAGGAGTAGTAGTTTCTGTGGTAGAAGTAGGAGGGCTCGTGGTGGCCGTAGGAGTAGTAGTTTCTGTGGTAGAAGTAGGAGGGCTCATGGCGGCGGTAGGAGTAGTAGTTTCTGTGGTAGAAGTAGGAGGGCTCGTGGTGGCCGTAGGAGTAGTAGTTTCTGTGGTAGAAGTAGGAGGGCTCGTGGTGGCGGTAGGAGTAGTAGTTTCTGTGGTAGAAGTAGGAGGGCTCGTGGTGGCCGTAGGAGTCGTAGTTTCTGTGGTAGAAGTAGGAGGGCTCGTGGCGGCGGTAGGAGTAGTAGTTTCTGTGGTAGAAGTAGGAGGGCTCGTGGTGGCCGTAGGAGTAGTAGTTTCTGTGGTAGAAGTAGGAGGGCTCGTGGTGGCGGTAGGAGTAGTAGTTTCTGTGGTAGAAGTAGGAGGGCTCGTGGTGGCCGTAGGAGTCGTAGTTTCTGTGGTAGAAGTAGGAGGGCTCGTGGCGGCGGTAGGAGTAGTAGTTTCTGTGGTAGAAGTAGTAGTTTCTGTGTTAGAAGTGGGAGGGCTCGTGGTGGCGGTAGGAGTAGTAGTGTCTGTGGTAGAAGGAGGAGCGCTCGCGGTGGCGGTAGGAGTTGTAGAAACAACTGTGACTGAAGGGATAGATGAGTCTGAAAAAGGTGTGCTCTGGGCTGGAGGAACAAAGATATTAAGTTTCAGAAGACATAACATTGAATATATAATGACAGTTGCTATTATTTAATACTAATTAGTACCCAATCCGTTTTTTTCTGAAAAATAAATGTAGTGGATTACATTAAAAATGAAAATACATGACTACTTTTTTTAAAAAAAAACCCACAATAAATAAAATTAAAAATTAAACAGACAAAACTGGAAAAATGTTACTAGGGAGTTCCCTGGTGGCCTAGTGGTTAAGATTCCAGGCTTTCACTGCCGTGGCCTGGGTTCCATCCCTGGTCAGGGAATTGAGATCCCGCAAGCCGCGAGGCACGGCAAAAAAGAAAAAAAAAGTTACTGAAAAATATGATGGTATCTGGCCTGTTAGCTCAACTGGTAGAAAAATATGATGAAGAGTTAATATTATTTATTGTATTATTATTAATTATAATATATTAATATAATTTATAATATGAAATATTAATTATATATTAATATCAACATGTCATATTATTACAAGATGTAATATCATTTATGTCTGTAGTTGCAGAACTGTCAATCAGAGTTTAATATTCCTCAGAGCAGTTCTCAGTGAGGGCAATTGAAAATGCCACCAGGTGGAGCTGTTTACTATGTGGACATGGCCTCCTTTTGTCTTTTTACAGTTTATAGCAATTGCCTCAATTTTCCATTACATCGCTTATTAGCTGAGGGATGGTAGGGAAGGGGTTGTGTTTAAAGAATGATGAAATAAAAATACCTCATTAAGGTATTTAATGTATTAAACTTCTTCAAAATGTTTTCTAGTGATGTTTACCCATTCATAATTCTAGAGACATGAACTTTTTAAAGAATAAGATGAATATAGATGGTTTTTGCCCTAAGGGCTATGCTGATCATCAAAGCTGCCTTTTTTCAAATCTTAGGAACCCCTGGACACATGGGGTAGTGTACTCTTAGTGATCCTATAATCACTTTTCTAGAACCCTTAATTGTCTCTAAGAGCTCTGACAATGATAATCGGTTAAAAAAATTATTAAAAGGAAAAGTTTTAGTGAGGAAGCTATTCGTAAACCTTTGGATATAGAAAACTGCTGAAGATGTTACCTAATTCCCCCTTGGGTCTGGAAGCCCCTGGATGACAGAATCTGGCTCTTCACCTTGAACAGGGCTGGGCTTAACCAGTCATTCATAGGCAAATGCTCTCCCAGGAGCAAGAAAATAGTTCACCAGCTGGCCATCTCTCGACAGCTGCTACCCTGTTCCTCCTACTACTCTCACTTATCAAGGGCTTACCCTGTGCCCAGCAGGCCTGTGGAGTAGATATGAGCATCCACATTTGACAGGAATGCCCACCAATACTCAGAGGGATTAAGGGATTTGCCCAGAGGTAAGCCTTGACCCCCATGAGTAAGGGGCAAAAAAGAACTCTTGATGCCACATTCAGGGATTAAACCAGGTCCCTGCTCTGCATTAGGACCCAAATGACATCTGGAGGTTAAAGAGAAGGAGATTCTAGGGCACTGAGCCCTTGGAACTACCAAGTTGTTCTTGTCTGGCCTCAGGATTCTCAGGGACAAATCTCTGGCTTGCTGAACCCCAAATCTTAGTCCAGAAGCCTCTTTTACTACTCTTCTATCTGCCTTCATCACAGACTGAAATGCCTTGTGTCTTTGAGCCCAGTTGGAGAGGAAACTTCATCCACAAAATAGTCCACCTAATGGGGCTGTGGGAATTAAGCTTAAGCCTGCTGATTCTATCCCAGAGACAACAAACATGATTAAAAGAATTAAAAAATTTTAAATGTTCCTTACCTGAGACTAGAGAAAGGAGGAGGGCAAGACGACTGAGGTGAGTGAAGGCTTTCATTTTAGCTGTTCTTGCTAGGTAATCCAGGGAGAAAATGATTTCCCTCCAGCTATCTTTCTTTTTAACTCTCTCTCAGGTTCAAAGTCCAGTAATTAACTGACGTCAAACCAGACAAAGGCAATTACTAGTTAGGGTTTGGTCATATAGCGTAGGTCCCTTCCGAGCTTTTGAGATAGAAGAGGCGAACCAGAAGTTATGGATTATTTTTGTCTCATAGTCCAAAATAACTCTGGACAGGCCAAACATCCTTGGGAGATTGGGGGGCAGAGGGGGGTGTCAGTTAATCTCTTTATATTCCAAACATCCCCAAGCTACCACCTTTTAGGAGGTCACCATTCCTTTAAACACCCAGTAATATAGTCTGTGCTCTTCTCACTCCACTGGAGTGCAGGAAATCCATAGTTTCCTCCAGCTATAGTTCTGAGAATCCCTGAGGAGTCCTCATGTGTTTCTCCAGACTGTTTGTTGCTGAGCTTTTATCACCTTTCGCTGTGGACCACCACTCTGGGCCTCTCTGACGGTCACTTCTAGCAACTTTGTATTCATGTCTCCAAGCTTTCCTGGCTCCCCACATATCACTGTACCTGGACATGACCCCCCATTAATGTCCTCAAAAGCAGTGAATATCAAATTGTAACCTTTAACCTAACTTTACTGAGAGTTTGTGTGTGACAGATCAAGGAGGGGAAAATACAGTGCAGAAAGAGAATACCTTAAAACAGATGACTTGATCTCTTGACTCGTGGTTGTTCATGGGCCAGGTCCCCCCTCGCAGGTCCTCTACTCACCTCTTATTCCTCAGCCCCTGACCTCTCACCACGTTTCCGGAACCAGCTTTATCACTTGGATGAAGGTCTTCTTAATCCAGTCCTCCCTCTTTAAAATCCAGGACCCCCACCCCCGTGCATTTGGCCCCAGGCAGAGGAATGAAGCCAATAACACCTCGTGAATATTAGCCAGAGTTTTCACTCTAACCTCAGTGAAAACCAAAATTTTTATATTACACAGCAGGCGAGTTCCCTGTTGTCCCAAAAATCTTCATTCAGGAATAGGATTTGGGATTTACTCTTCACAGCTGAGAGGCTCATTTAAATATTTTTCCCCGAACAAAGACACCTCTTGGGCCCATATGTGGTACATTATTCTCAGCTTGAATGATTCCTGGCAGCAAGAGTTAAACAAAGGCCTTTTAAAATTCTTTTTGTCTTTTAAAACTCACTTTATTTAGGTAGGTATAATTTACTTCAATAAATCAATCCATTTGAAGTATAAAACTCAATGAGCTTTGATAGATGTATATTTATGTCAAACCACCATTACAATCAAGATACAGAACATTTCCATCACACCCAAAAGTTTCCTCTTGCCCTTTTGCAGTCTATTCTTTCCTCCACCCCCAACCCCAGGCAACTGCCAACCTGCTTTCTGTCACTAGAGATTAGTTTGCTTTTTCTAGAATTGTATATAAACGGAGTCGTACAGTATGTGTTATTTTATGTCCAGCTTCTCTCCCTCAGCACGATGTTTTGTGAAATTCATCCGTATTACTGTGTGTCAGTTCTTCCTCCTTCCCTGCTTCCTTTCTTTATTTTTCCCTTCTTTTGCAACTTTATTGAGGTACAATTTATGTAAACTCACATATTTAAAGCTTTGATACGTACACACACCCATGAAACCATCACCATAATCAAGATATCAAATGTTCTCGTAATTCCCCAAAGTTTTCTTGTGTTCATCCTTCCGCACACCTCCAGTCTAAGGTAACCACTGATTGCTTTCTGTCACTACAGATTAATTTGTATTTTCTAGAATTTGATACAAATGGAGTCATACAGATGTACTGCATTTGGGAGGGGGTTATTCTTTGGTCTGGCTTCTTTGACTCAGCACAATTATTTTGAGATTCATCCATGTTGTTGTATATATTAATAGTTTGTTTCTTCCTATTTCTGAAGAGTATTCCATTGTATAGATATGGTGAACATACTACGGTTTGTTTATGTATTCATCTGTTGATGGACATTTGGGTTGTTTCCAGGTTTTGACTATTACAAAGGTGCTATGAATATTCATGTACAGGTCTTTGTGTGGTCATATGCTTTCATTTGTCTTGGGTAAATACTTAGGTGTGGAATGGCTGTAGCATATGACAGGTATATGTTTAACTTTTAACAAACTCTCAAACTGTTTTCCAAAGCTGTTCCATTTTACATTCCCATCAGCAACATATGAGTTCCAGTTGCTACCCATCCTTGCCAACACTTGGTTACTCTCAGTCTTTATAATATTAACCATTCTAAAGGGTATGTAGTGGTATCTCACTTTGGTTTTAATTTGCATCTCCTGATGACAAATGATATGGAGCACCTTATCATGTGCTTCTTAGCCACTCATATCTCTTCTTTTTAAAAATATTTGTTTCAAATCATTTGTCCATTTTTAGTGGAGTTGTCTCCTTATTTTTGAGTTGTCAAGTGTTCTTTATATATGTATTGCAAATATGTTCTCCCTTTCTGCCATTTTTACATGGCATTTCAACCTAGTGCATTCACTTTATAAAAGGCCAACCAGGAATTTAGGAAAATTGAGAAAGTGGCCTGAGGTCACATAATTAGCTGCAGGGTCTCAAATCCTGTCTCCTAATCCAGGAAGAGCCCACTGCTCTACCTTTTTCTGCTTTCAAGATATCAAGAGAGTAGTATCCACAGAGCACTACCGCCAGTGTCTGCTAATGCCACTCTATTACAACAGTGTCGATATCTACTGTGGTTTTCTACTCCACTTCTCTGCTGAGGATGCAAGGAAGTATGACCAGGAAGGGATGGAGGTCTGCTAGGCACCTGCCTTCCTGACTCTTCCCTGGCCTTACCTGGCAAAACGTGAGCAACAAGAAGGTCAGGTAGTCCTGAACGTATGAATCCACAGTCATCCTTTCTTAGGCCTCTTTGAACCCAGGCCACACCAGACTGCAACACGCCAGGACTATAGAGACAAGTACATAGAGCTTCTCAGTTGCGGAAATGCCTCTTCCTCATTGCTGATGTTTCCTTCCCTGTGGAGCAGCTCAGTGAGCGCCACGCTCCTGGCCTCTCAGTGCCTTTACTGACTCTGCCCTAAGTGAGGTGTGCTGACTTATTTCAGAAGCATAAACTGGGAATACTCATCTCCAATCCTGCCTTACCCTTCTGGGAGAGAACCTGGGTATTCAGGACTGTTGTAACTGGGAGGTAAGGATTCAGTATTAGAAAGCCCTAAATCACATTCTCCAAAATAAGCTCCTGTTGAAAGTGATATTTTGTCTCCATCTGCCATATTCTTTGTCTCAATTCTCACATTATTCAAAATGTGGGCAAAGAAAAGGGGTGATATTAATTAGCACCACACCAGCTATATTCTAGATACCTGTAAGTCGAAAACACAGACTCCATTTTCCCATAGAAACAACGGTCTGTTTAGGTGACTTTGTCACAGAATCATCTAAAAAGAGCTAAGTTTACCCACAATTACCTGGTCACCAGAGAACTACACTTCAGCAGGGATCTTATCAATGATCTATTGGCTATGGAGAGGGACAGGACGGGCCCATTAATTAAAATTATATCTGACTATTCAGACATAGGGTAAACAGAAGAGACCTGTGTCAAAGCCATTTAGGATTGGAATTTGATTTGCCAAGAGCCCCTCTTCAGCTACTTTGATTCTGCAACATGGTGGTATCATCATAAGGCTCCAAGGCTTTGGAGAATCATTAGAAACCTAAAATCTCTATCGAGATTAAATAACTAGACCCACAGAATTTTTTGTCTACAGAATTAAATGTTGCAAGAAATTTCAACTGCCCTTAACTGCTTCTCACTAATTCTAGTCCCTTGATACGTAGTCTTCTCAGATTCACTAATACTGATTATCAATATCATGCTTGGATAATAAATGAAGCTGATCAGTTATTTTCCTCTCTAATTCAGTAAACCATTCCCAGAGAAATGGCTTGTGGGAAAGCGATATTCCCAACTCAAGTGTTTAACTGGTGACACTTTGACAAAACCATTTCCCATCCTGGCATTCATATCTACTGAAATTAACTTTTCACCTAATGGATACTTTACAGGAATAAAGTTCAGGTGGCTGTTCAATTGATATCAGATGTTTGAGGCACTTCTGTACATCTGTCAGGCACATCTATGAAGCAGTGAACAAGATGGTGGTGGTCTCTATTCTCCTGGACCTTACAGGGGCCAAGGGGTGGGCAGAAAACAAAATAATTTCAGAGCGTGATAAATGCTATGAAGAAAATAAAACATAACGGAATAGTGACCTGTGGGGTAGAAGGTACTTCTTTATTATATAAAGGATGGTAAGCAGAATCTTCTCATGGGAGCTGATGTCTGAACTCAGACCTGATATTAAGAAAGAGGTTACCATTCAAACATCGGAGAAGAATATTGAAGGCAGAGGGAACAAGGAGTACAACTTTGGTGTTTGAGGAGCACTGTCATTTTGGAGGAGATTGGAAGGAGGTAACGTCAGAGAGGCACACTGTGGCCTGATCCTGCAGGGAATGCGTATTTTATTCTACGTGCAAAACCAGGAAGCTTTGGGGACATTTAAGCAGGAGAATGACAGGAGGGTTCTTCTTGGTGGTCTCGTCTAAAAGAGACACCTGACTATCCAAGCCCAGTTCATTTCCTCCATGGCCTCAATATGTATGAATTGACTTTGTCTCTTTGTTGTTTTGGTTGTCTATTGCCCATGAGAGCCGTCTCATGCCACATCTCCCATGAGAGCTTCCCTGCCACGTTCACTCCCCCGTCCCCAGCACCCAGAACACCTGGCACATAGCAGGTGCTCAGGAAATGTTTATGGATTAAAGGAAAGAATGGACGAACGTCATCCAGTTTGTTGAAGGTGCAGGGAGCAGGGAATGCAAGTAAATAAGATATCATTCTGGGTCTTCAGACTCACCATGCATTTGGATAATTTCTTTTCCAGAAGTTGATTGTCATAATCAAATTATTCACAGAGAGAAAATAAAGTTAGTAAAGAAATATGGGATAAAGTGGATAACTAATAAGAACCTGCTGTATAAAAAAATAAATAAAATAACATTCAAAAAAAAAGAAATATGGGGAAAATACTCAACTTTTCACTCGTTTTAAAGACATGCTACTAACTAGAACAAAAATGAAATGACATTTTACATCTGTTAAAAGTGTTCACACTGATAATGTTCAGTTCTGGTGAGGGTGCAGATAATTTAACATGCTTGCAAATGCTACACCACCCCCCCTCCAAAAGGCAATTCCGCAACAAATATTAAGAGCCATAAAAATGTTCTTACCTTTTGACTGAGAAATTCACTTCTAGGACTGTATCCTAAGGAAATGTTTTCTGTTCAAGGGAAAAGTATATGTACAAATACATTTGCTGCACTATTATGTATATTATAAAAAGTTTAAGACAACTTTTAATATTCAAGAACAGAGGAATAAATGTGGTGACTATCCTTGATGAAACACATGACAGCATTGCACAAGGGAAGCCTAGATACAGCAATAAGGGAGAGTGCTTCTTCTACTGTGACAGTGTGTGAAAAAGGCAGGGTTCTCTCTCCTACACTGACTGTTGGTGGGAATGTAAATTGGTGCAGCCACTATGGAGAACAGTATGGAGGTTCCTTAAAACACCAGAAATAGAGTTGCCATATGATCCAACAAATCCCACTCCTGGGCATATGTCTGGAGAAAACTCTAATTTGAAAATATACATGCATCCCAGTGTTCATAGCAGCACTATTTACAATAGCCAAGACATGAAAGCAACCTAAAAGTCCATCAACAGAAGAATGGATAAAGAAGAAGTGGTACATATCTACAATGGAATATTACTTAGCCATAAAAATGAATGAAATAATGCCATTTGCAGCAACTTGGATGGACCTAGAGATTATAATGCTAAGTGAAGTAAGTCAGACAGAGAAAGACAAATACCAGATGATATCATTTACATGTGGAATCTAAAATATGATACATATGACCTTATTTACAAAACAGAAACAGACTCACAGACATAGAGAACAAACTTATGGTTACCAAAGGGGAAAGGGGGAGGAGGAGGGATAAATTAGGAGTTTGGGATTAGCAGATACAAACTACTATATATAAAATAGATAAACAACAACGTCCTACTGCATAGCACAGGGAACTATAGTCAACATCCTGTGATAAAACATAATGGGAAAGAATAAATATGTATAACTGAATCACTTTGCTGTACACCAGAAATTAACACAACATTGTAAATCAACTACACTTCATATACGTCAATAAAAAAATTTTTTTAAAGGCAAGATTTTCATTATATATCTAATTATGTGAAAAATATACCTCTATAAAGATAGGCCCTAAAGAGAAACATGGACCAATTAACGTGATTGACTTGTTGGGAAGCAGTATCATGGTTGAGCTCTCTTCTTGAGATTGTCTCTTCTCACACACAGGTGATGTCAAGGGCTCAGAGGAAGGTTCCAATGCCAACACGTGGGTATTCCATCCCTGGAGCTGCGTTTCAAACACCTCGGCCTTCAAAAGGACGAGGCACTGGCTTTTGGAGGTGTGGCTTGTAAAACTTCACAATCACTTATCTACTCACTTCACTGAGTTTAGTCAGTTCTCAAAAAAATTTTTTTTTCTCATCATGGAGAGAGTCAAGTTTTGTGGACTCCTTAATTCCATTTGAATATTGGTCTTCAGATAATTCAGCTCTGGGAGAAGTCATATGGAGGGGCATTCCCAAGGAAGTAGTGTGGCTTCTCACCTACTTCCTCCTCTGCTCGCCAATTTGGGGGAGGTTTTATGAAGGCCAGAAAGCTCTCTCCTGGCCACACACTGTAATTCAGCTTTCCTCCTAGAGGAAGTGAGTGGTTCTAGAAATTACAGCACTGCTCTCAGGGATGCCAGCCTTGGGCCTGGGCTTGTTGCTCTTTGAGAGGAAAATGGTCACAATGAACGGGAGTAGGTTTGCACCTGTTTGGAGTTGCAGTTGTTTCTGGTTTGCACCTGTCGGCCTCCCCCAGCCAGTTCTTCCTAAAGTGAGATGCGAGGCAATGAGGGCTGTGCCTTTTGGAGTATGTGCCCTGGACCAGCAGCACCAGCATGGCCTGAGCACTTTTTAGAAATGCACATTCCCTGGTGGCGCAGTGGTTAAGAATCCATCTGCCAATGCAGGGGACACGGGTTTGAGCCCTGGTCCAGGAAGATCCCACATGCCGCGGAGCAGCAAAGCCCGCGAGCCACAACTACTGAGCCTGCATGCTGCAGCTACTGAAGCCCGCGCGCCTAGAGCCCGTGCGCTGCAACAAGAGAAGCCACTGCAGTGAGGAGTACGCATAGCACAACGAAGAGAAGAGTAGCTCCCGCTCGCTGCAACTAGAGAAAGCCGGCGCGCAGCAATGAAGACCCAACGCAGCAAGAAAGAAAGAAAGGAGGGAGGGAAGGAGGGAAGAGAGAGGGAGGGAGAAAGAAATGCACATTTCAAGCCCTAGCCCAGACTTACTGAATCGGTGATCTGTGTTTTAACAAGACTCCAGGAAATGCTGCTGCACGCTCAGGTGTGAGAGCCACTGTGCTCATGGCACACAGACAATTTTAAGTGGTCCATGGACACAGCATTCGAGAACACTGGTTCACTTAGAAGGGGAAGTTAATTGCAATTTCAAACTTATTTCAGTCATTCTGATTGTAAAATCTCATTTACTGCTAATATATCTTTAACTGTTCTCTTTCTTGCGTTATTTCCCATTACAAGGAAGAGAACTGCTCAAAGAGCATTTTGTAATCACAGATACCCACCTAGAATCCAATCACACTTCATTTTTATTGTATTTATTTTATGGTGACTTTCTATTCATGGAAAATGAAACTAGTGTTTTATTTGAGGTGATGATGTAAAGTTTATTTTAAAAGTAAATTCATTTAGGTCTTGAAAAAATGTCGATATCAAGAAAACACATTATGGAAGAAAAGAGTAGAGACGATATATGGTTTGTCAAGAATCTTGTATGGAAAACACGATGTTAGGACACATCATTGGGTGGATGTTGAGGAGGAGGGCTTTTAAAAGCATGGGGGTGGGGAAGCAAACAGGTAAATAGAAATAAGTAAAAAGAAGTATGAAATATCAACAACATGACAAATGTCACATGAAAGTAGTAAAAGAGAAAATTGAACCAAGCCTGTGTTGGAGCTGAACTCTGAGTTATTTTCTGATAACTGAATTATTCTCAGATAAGCACCTGTTCCTGGGAAGTTGCCCCCCACCTCCAGCTTACTGTCAGTCTGTGGAGAGTGTAATGACATTTAACTTGACATTCAAGGCTCCAACTCGACCTGCAACTTTCCCAATGATCTTTAACCAGACATTCTTTTTGGTTGCTGTTGTTCTTCGCTACCTATAAAATGTCTCTTCCAAGAAGGAATCTACAAATTTGAAATAAAACTTGGGCATGCATTCATAAGCCATCTCCTGAGAGGCTGCATAGCATCAGGAGTCAGTTAGATACTCTGATTATGGGCCTATTTTACTGAGAAGATGAAAAGAATGACAATGCTTGCTGAAGACAATGGTGTGTGGGAAACAGCCCTCATACACAGCCTTTGGGGGAAGGGACATTTGGCGATATGCATCACAGACCTCTAACAATGGACCTACCACTCGACCCAGCAATTCCATTCTAGGAATTTATCCTAAGGAAACAGTCAGACCTGTGCTCAAAAACATCTATACAAGGATGTATTATTCTTCATAGGAAAAAAATTTAAACTATGAAAATGTCCAAAAGCTAGAGCTTGGTCAAGACAAATTTATTGAGTTCGTGAGAAGAATATTACATAGTCACTATGACAAAGGAAATTTTCAGCAATACTGTATTTATTAAGTATAAATAAAGTACAAAACAATAGATACAGTGAGGTACTACGCTTGGGTTCCACCAGCCAGTGTCAAGTCTAGGTTTTTTCCTTCACTCACCGAACACTTTAGCGCATCTACAACTGCCAGATGCTGTTCCAGGCTCTGCGGATAGAGCAATGACCTGAAATTAGCGTTTCTGCGATAACTGTGAAAGTGCTATGCAGGGCACACGCAGGGTGGGGTGGGAGCACGTAATGGGAAGACCTCACCTTGAAACCCTCTCTGCAAAGTGCACCTGATAAGCACAACACCCAGCAGAGGCCAGGCACGCAATAAACAGCCCCCGATTGGCAGGCTTCCTTTGGAATCTCTGCTCCACTCTGGGCGGCAGCTGCCATACAGGGCAGGACCAGAAACCACCCTTCCCTCTGACCTCCTGCTGTGAGAGGAGGTCTGCCTCCTCAGGGAGACTCCCCCTTCCTTTCTGGAAATTCTCTCCCACCGGCCCTGGTCCCTCTCCCCAGAAGACTCCTTGGTGTCTCTGGAAATCACAAGGATGGGGAGTGGGTGGTGGGAGGTAGGGCTGGGCAGTAGTGTCTACAGAACTTCTCTCTAGAAGCGATCTTGTCCTGGCTCCTGCTGAGTCAAGATGCCTTGTAATAATCTGCCCTGTAACTATTTGTAGTCCCTTGAAAAATATTTCCTCATCTTCCAATAATGCTTACTTGGAGGGTAGTATAAATGTGTGGGTTTGTGAATTGAAAACTAATTACCAATGGGGCACAATCTCTGGGAATCTTTTCTCCTCTGAGAAAAAGTTACGTTTTAGTGCAAATACCCTGAAGCTCTTGCAGGGCTGGGCCCCCAGGGTGTTGTTGCCACACGGACCCAGTGTGGAGTCGTGGGAAGAGTAGTTTTCCCCAATACATCATCCCAGACAATTGAAAGTGAGCTGGATATCACTTTATTGTCACTAAGATGGCTATAAGCAAAAAGACAGATAATTGCAAGTATTGGTGAGGATGTGCGGAATTGGAATCCTCATATACTTCTGGTAGGGATGCAAAATGGTACAGCCACTCTAGACAAAAGTCTGGTAATTCCTCAGAAAGTTAGAGTTCCCATTTCACCCAGCAATTCCACTTCCAGATATATTCCTAAGAGAAGTGAAAAAAAATGTCCACACAAAAATTTGTACATGAAAGTTCATTATTCACAATAGCCAAAAGATAGAAAGAACCCAATGTCTATCAACTGATGAATGGATTAACAGAATGTGGTATATTCATACAGTGGAACATTATTCCACCATAAAAAGGAATAAAGTACAATGTGGATAAAGCTTGAAAATAATAGGCTAAGTGAAACAAACCAGTCACAAAGACCACATATCGTATAATTCCATTTATATTAAATGTCCAGAATAGGCGAATCTGTAGAGACAGAAAGTGGATCAGTTGTTGCCTAGGGCTAGGGGGAAGCGGGAGGATTAGGGGATGATGGCTAAGAGGTATGGGTTTCTTTCTGGGATGATGGAAATATTCTAAAATTGGCTGTGATGATGCATTGAATTTAAATCAGTGAACTGTATGGTATGTGAATTATATCTCAATAAACCTGCCACCAAAAAGTAAAAAATTTAAAATGCAATCTGGGATGGATTAGATGGAAATCCCTCCAGCAATTTTAAAGAGGACTTTCTTGGGGCTTCCCTGGTGGTGCAGTGGTTGAGAATCTGCCTGCCAATGCAGGGGACACGGATTCGAGCCCTGGTCTGGGAAGATCCCACATGCCGCAGAGCAACTGGGCCCGTGAGCCACAACTACTGAGCCTGCACGTCTGGAGCCTGTGCTCCGCAACAAGAGAGGCCGCAACAGTGAGAGGCCCGCGCACCGCAGTGAAGAGTGGTCCCCGCTTGCTGCAACTAGAGAAAGCCCTCGCACAGAAACGAAGACCCAACACAGCCAAAAATAAACAAATAAATAAATAAATTTATTTAAAAAAAAAAAAGAGGACTGTCTTAAAGGAAATTTTTATTCACCAGAGGCCTCCCTCTGCCTACAGATACCTTTTGTAATGATCACATCTGTGCATAGTTCAGAAGAGCTATAGAAATATAGTTATTAATAACAACTTACACTTAAAAAGCACCTACCATGTGCCACCATTCTACACTCTTCACTTCACACTTATTAACTCAAAATCATAAAGAAGATTTACTATTATAATACATATATTATAGCTAGGAATCTGAAGCACAGGTAGAACTGTGACTTAGATCTGGGTCAGCAAACTTGTTCAATAAAAGGCTAGATAGGAAGATCTTGCTTCTCATTTTAAATTTTGACTGCAGGGGAAGTATAGAAAGTAGCTTGACATTACTTGTGAATTATACAACATTATTAAATTGTTGTTAAAATGACTTAACCATAGTATAAAATTTGCATGTAGTGCTGTTTTACCTTGTAATTGTAAGTTGAATTCATTAAGAAGCATTACCAAGTCTTTAGCAAAAGATACCTTCAAAAGCCATTCTTGTTTGTTGACAGTGGTTGAGAGTAGTTCTTCTCACTCAGAAAGATTTTAATCTTAGCCCTGTGCTTAAAAACTTGCAATAAAACTTTACTACTGCTCGGCCATGAAACCGCTTTATAGTAGGATAAGTCAGGATGTTAGCTTCTGTATTAGACAAAGATTCACAGAACCAGTGATGGTTAAGTCCACTGACAGTGAATGACGTTCATCGTTAACAGTACCGGCTCTATAACACAGGGTATATTCAAATATTCTCCACAAAATTCTCACTCATAAATAATATAATGAATAGCCATAGGCTTTAAATGTCTAACATTTTCACGAGCTTTGTAAATGAATCCAACTATAGCTTTTTCTGCTCCACACATATTTCTACCACCTTCAGTTGTAACATATCTTAGCAGATTCTACTTCAATTTATACTGAAAATAGTGTTCTCACAATTTCTTTGAAAATATTTTTTTACAAAATAGCTTTATTGAGATTTAATTTACATATCATATATTTACCCATTTAAAGTGGATAATTTCATTTTGAAAATATTATTTCTTATAGTTGTTCCACAGAAGCTATTCATTAGAGGCTAATTATTCATCACTGCAAACTTGTCACTGGCTCCTTGAATACACCACAACTGAGTAGTACAGGTAACATCTATCACCTCATCAAGAGCCAAGGAAAACCACTCAAAATTATTTGCCTTGTTTATTAATTGACCATTGACACTGTTCCCAATGTTCTCAACTCTCTGAGCAACTATTCTTGCTGAAACAGTCTTAAATAAATTTCTTTCGTCTGGACACATTTCTTTGGCTGCTGCAATCAAAAACAATTTAATTAACTCATCCCTAATTGGCTTTCCTCGCTTGGCTAACAAATGAACCACTTGAAAACTTGCTTTGACTGCAGCCTCATTTTCATTATTTAATTTTATGGGGAAATTTTGCTGCAATGAGATAATTCATTTAAAATTTTCTATTTTTCCTGATGGCCGCTTTCCTGTGAGTTGGGAATACTGTGATACATCCTTAGTAGGGTAAATCAACATAATCTATTAGTTTAGCCCACCAATAGTGTCGTTGCATAATAAATAATGCTTTGCCATCGAATTTGATGACAAAATAATCCATACTCCATACTACAAAATAATCCATACTGGGATTTAAAAGCATGGCACTTGAAGTCCACTTTTCTCTTCTTTTTTGACATGATGGGTATGCACTGGCCTGACTTCAGACTATACTACAAAGCTACAGTAATCAAGACAGTATGGTACTGGCACAAAAACAGAAACATAGATCAATGGAACAGGATAGAAAGCCCAGAGATAAACCCACGCACATATGGTCACCTTATCTTTGATAAAGGAGGCAAGCATATACAGTGGAGAAAAGACAGCCTCTTCAATAAGTGGTGCTGGGAAAACTGGACAGGTACATGTAAAAGTATGAAATTAGAACACTCCCTAACACCATACACAAAAATAAACTCAAAATGGATTAAAGACCTAAATGTAAGGCCAGACACTATCAAACTCTTTGAGGAAAACATAGGCAGAACACTCTATGACATAAATCACAGCAAGATCCTTTTTGACCCAGCTCCTAGAGAAATGGAAATAAAAACAAAAATAAACAAATGGGACCTAATGAAACTTAAAAGCTTTTGCACAGCAAAGGAAACCATAAATAAGACCAAAAGACAACCCTCAGAATGGGAGAAAATATTTGCTAATGAAGCAACTGACAAAGGATTAATCTCCAAAATTTACAAGCAGCTCATGCAGCTCAATAACAAAAAAACAAACAACTCAATCCAAAAATGGGCAGAAGACCTAAATAGACATTTCTCCAAAGAAGATATACAGATTGCCAACAAACACATGAAAGAATGCTCAACATCACTAATCATTAGAGAAATGCAAATGAAAACTACAATGAGATATCATCTCACACTGGTCAGAACGGCCATCATCAAAAAATCTACAAACAATAAATGCTGGAGAGGGTGTGGAGAAAAGGGAACACTCTTGCACTGTTGGTGGGAATGTAAATTGATACAGCCACTATGGAGAACAGTATGGAGGTTCCTTAAAAAACTAAAAATAGAACTACCATACGACCCAGCAATCCCACTACTGGGCATATATCCTGAGAAAACCATAATTCAAAAAGAGTCATGTACCAAAATGTTCATTGCAGCTCTATTTACAATAGCCAGGACATGGAAGCAACCTAACTGTCCATCATCAGATGAATGGATAAAGAAGATGTGGCACATATATACAATGGAATATTACTCAGCCATAAAAAGAAATGAAATTGAGTTATTTGTAGTGAGGTGGATGGAGTTAGAGTCTGTCATACAGAGTGAAGTAAGTCAGAAAGAGAAAAACAAATACAGTATGCTAACACATATATATGGAATCTAAGGGGGAAAAAAAAGGTCATGAAGAACTTAGTGGCAAGACGGGAATAAAGACACAGACCTACTAGAGAATGGACTTGAGGATATGGGGAGGGGGAAGGGTAAGATGTGACAAAGTGAGAGAGTGGCATGGAAATATATACACTACCAAACGTAAAACAGATAGCTAGTGGGAAGAAACCGCATAGTACAGGGAGATCAGCTGTGTGCTTTGTGACCACCTAGAGGGGTGGGATAGGGAGGGTGGGAGGGAGGGAGATGCAAGAGGGAAGAGATATGGGAACATATGTATATGTATAACTGATTTACTTTGTTATAAAGCAGAAACTAACACACCATTGTAAAGCAATTATACTCGAATAAAGATGTTAAAAAAAAAGAAAAAAGAAAAAAAGAAAAAAGAAAATGTTGAAGCATTGGCATTTCCTCAGGGACGAGAGATGGGACACAAAACTCATTTCCCATTGCTAATACAAAGTCTGCTATTAGGTGTGGCCAAGATGGTGGAGTAGGAAAACACTGGGCTCACCTCCTCCCATGGACACACCAAAATTACAACTAGTTACAAAGCAACTATTGATGAGAACAACCTGAAGACCAGCAGAAACAATTTTCCGCAACTAAAGATATAAAGAAGGAACCACAATGAGATGGGTAGGAGGGGCGGGGAGGCAATATACTCAAGACTCACACCCTAGAGAGACAACCCACAAACAGGAGGATAATCACAATTGCTGAGGTTCTTCCCAAGCAGTAAGGGGTCTGAGCCCCACACTGGGTTACCCAGCCTAGGGGTCTGGCATGGGAAGACAAGTCCTCAGAATGTCTGGCTTGAAAGACCAGTAGGGCTTATGTTCAGGAGAGCTGGAGGGCTGTAGGAAACAGAAACTCCACTCTTAAAGAGCTCACACAAAATCTCAGATGCTCCAAGTCTCAGCATAGGGGCAATAAATTAAAATGAGCCTGGGTCAGACAAACTTGTTGATCTTAGAGCACCTCCCCAAGAGGCAGGAAGCAAAGGGGAAATGCCCTGGGGACATAGATGCTGGCAGAAGCCATTTTGGGGAAGTCCTTCTACCATGAGGACACCGGTGCTAGCAAGTGCAATATTGGAGTCCTCTCCCTAGCTTATTAGCACCACAGGTTTACCTACCCACCAGTGGACTGACAACAGCCCTGGGACCCGGCCCTGCCCATCAGTGGACCAGGACCAGCCCTGGGGCTCCCTGGATCCTGCAGCCAGCTGCTCCAGGAATCAGTCCCACTCACCAGCAGGCCAGCAGCCACTGCATGAGGCAAGGCCTGGCAGAACCAGGCTGAGGGCCAGGCTTGCCTTCCATGTGCCCATGGCAGTTCACTCCTCTACAACAAAAGGGCTCAGGCAGTCCACATACGGGGCACCCCTAGAGCATATAACTCTGGTCACCAGAGGGGAGTGTGCTGCTGGGCCCCACATGATGTCTCCTACATAAGGTCACTTCTCAATCTTGGAGAAGTGACCTACTTAATACATACAAATAAACACAGAGAGTTAGGCAAAATGGGGAGACAGAGGAATATGTTACAAATGAAGAAACAAGACAAAACCTCAGTAAAAGAACTAAGTGAAGAGGAGATATGCAATCTACCTGATAAAGAGTTCAAGCTAATGATCATAAAGGTGCTCAATGAACTCGGGATAAGAATGGATGAACACAATGAGATTTCAACAAAGAGTTAGAAGATACAAAGAAGAAACAAACAGAGCTGAGGAATATAATAACTGAAAAAAAAACCACACTGGAAGGAATCAACGGTAGCTTAGATGGTACAGAGGAACAGATCAGTGGAAGACAAAGTAGTGGATATAACACACACACAAAAAGAATTTTAAAAAAATGAGGAACACTTAAGAGCTCTCTGGGACAACATAAAGCATACTAAAATTTGCACTGTAGAGGTCTTAGAAAGAGAAGAGAGAGAGAAAGGGGTAGAGAACTTACTTGAAGAAACAGTAACTGAAAACTTCCCTAACCTGGGAAAGGAAAGAAAATTCAGGTCCAGGAAGCACAGACAGTTCCAAACGAGAGGAACCCAAAGAGGTCCACACCAAAACATACTGTAATTAAAATGGCAAAAATTAAAGAGAGAATCTTAAAAGCAGCAAGAGAAAACTAACTAGTTATGTATAAAGGAACTCCCATAAGACAATAAGCTGACTTTTCAGCAGAACCTTTGCAGGCCAGAAGGAAGTGCACAGTATATTTAAAGTGATGAAAGGAAAAAAACCTATAACCAAGAACATTCTACCTGGCAGGGCTGTCATTCAAAGTTGGAGGAGAGTTTTACAAGAGTTTGTCTTGTTTTACAGACAAGCAAAACCTAAAAGAGTTCAGCACCACTAAGCTGGCTTTGCAGGAATGTTAAAGGGACTTCTCTAAGTAGAAAAGGCCACAACCAGAAATATGAAAATTATAAAGTGAAAAATTCTCATTGGTAAAAGCAAACATACAGTAAAGGTGGTAGATCAACCACTTATAAAGCTAGTAGTAAAGTTAAAAGACAAAAGTAATACAATCATTTATATCCCAATAAGTAGTAAAGGGATATACAAAACAAAAAGATGTAAAATATGACACCAAAATATTAAACGTTGTGGGGAAGGAGTAAAAATGCAGGGTTGTTACAATGCATTTGAACCTAAGAGATCATCAACTTAAAAAAAAATGATATGTTGTTATATATGAATCTCATGGTAACTGCAAACCAAAAGTCTATAATAGATACACATACACAAAAGAGAAAGGAATCCAAACATAACACTAAAGATAGTCATCAAATCACAGGGAAAAGAGCAAAAGAAGAAGAAAGGAACAAAAAAGAACTACAAAAACAAAAAGAAAACAATGAACAAAATGGCAATAAGTACGAACCTGTCAATGATTACTTTAATGTAAATAGACTAAATGCTCCAATCAAGACATAGAGTGGCTGGTTAGATGGGAAAAAAAAAAGAGAACCATATAAGAGTGGCTGGTTAGATGGAAAAAAAAAAAAAGAACCATATATGCCTACAAGAGACTTACTTCAGATCTAAAGACACACACAAAGTGAGGGGATTGAAAAGGTATTCTATGCAAACAGAAACCCTAAGAAAGCCAGGGCTGCAATATTTATGTCAGTCAAAATAGACTTTAAAACAAAGACTGTAACAAGAGACAAAGAAGGACAATACATAATGACAAAGGGACCAATCCAAAAAAACTGGGAGCACCTCAATACATAAAGCAAATATTAACAAACCCAAAGGGAAAGATTAACAGTAGCACGATAATAGTAGGGGACTTTAACACCCCACTTACATCAATGGACAGATCATCCAGACAGAAAATCAATAAGGAAACAGTGGCCTTAAATGATACGTTATACCAGATGGATTTCATAGATATATATAGAACATTCCATCCAAAAGTAACAGAACAGGAAAGACTTGGGGCTGGATCAAGATGGAGGAATAGAAGGATGTGGAACTCACTCACCTCCTCCCACAAATACATCAAAAATACATCTACATGTGGAACAATTCTCACAGAATAACTGCTGAATGCTGGCAGAAGTTCTCATAGAACCAAAATTGCAAAAAAGATCACCACATAACTGGGTAGGATGAAAGAAAAGGAAAAAGGAATCAGGATGGGACCTGCACCCCTGGGAGGGAGCTGTGAAAGAGGAAAGGTTCCTTTACCCTGGGAACCCCCTTTCAACAGTTGGGAGATCAGTCAGAACTGAAAGGGAGCTTCAGAGGCTCAGAGGAGAGCACAGCAGCCAGCTTGTAGCAGGCAGAACAGAGAGAGACTAGCAGAGGGTCCTGCCACATTCCTGCACCCTTCAGCCCAAGATGTGCATTTACTGGTGTGTGCAGGGGCTGGGTGCCAAAACTTGGGCTTCAGAGGACAGAACCAGGGAGAGGACTGGGGTTGGCTGTGTGGAGACAGCCTGAAGGGGCTGGAATGTGGTCCAAACCGCAACTGGGGGTGGGCACAGGAAGGAGCCCGGGTCCGCCATTGAAGTCTCATTGGTAACGCACACACTCGAAGGGAGGGTTGGGGCCCGTCATAGCAGAATCATTCTCACAGCAGGCGCAGCTCCACCTCCACGAGCTCTGGGAGCACGCAAGCGCTGGCGGGTTGTCCACACATGGAGGTGGAGCTAAAATCCAAGCCAATCCCTAGGGGCCTCGTGACTTCAGAAGCAGGGCTGAAATCTGAGCTGTGTCCCAGCAGCTATGTAATCTGTAGATTTATGTTCTGCTGGTGGGTTTGTAAACTCAGTGCCTGAGGGATATATGAGCATATTACTGGTGCTCCAGTCGGTGGGGCAGGTCCAGCAATAGCAGCTGCAGGCTCTGTGGGTACACATGGAGGTAGGGCTGGGGTCTGGGCTGACTCAGTAGCTACCAAACATTTAGAGAAGACTTGACACCCATATTTCTCAGACTACTGCAAAAAACTGAAGTGGAAGGAATGCTTCTGAATGCATTCTATGAGGCCAGCATCACTCTGACACCAAAACCAGATAAAGATTCCACACAAAAAAGAATATTACAGGCCAATATCACTGATGAACATAGAGGCAAAAATCCTCAACAGAATATTAGCAAATTGAATTCAACAATACATTTAAAGAATCATACACCGTGATTAAGTGGGATTTTCCCAGGGATGGAAGGATGGTTCAATATCTGCAAATCAATCAGTGTGATACACCACATTAACAAACTGAAGAATAACAATCATATGATCATCTCAATAGATGCAGAAAAAGCTTTTGACAAAATTCAACATCCATTTATGATAAAAACTCTCAACCAAGTGGGTATAGAAGGAACATACCTCAACATAATAAAGCCTGTATACGACAAACCTAGATCCAACATCATACTCAATGGTGAAAAGCTGAAAGCCTTTCCGCTAAAATCAGGAACAAGACAAAGATGCCCACTGTCGCTATCTTATTCAACACAATATTGGAAATTCTAGCCATAGCAATCAGGCAAGAAAAAGAAATAAAAGGAATCCAAATTTGAAAGGAAGAAGTAAAACTGTCACTATTTGCAGATGACATAATAATATATATAGAAAATCCTAAGGACGCCATCAAAAAACTATTAGAACTATTAAATAAATTCAGTAAGTTGCAGGATACAAAATTAATATACAGAAATCTGTTGTTTTTTTTCCTTTTATTTGTTGAGTGGTATTTCATTTTATAGTTGTTCCATAATTCATCAGGTGAAGGGCTTTATAGTGTACCTTTAGTGTTTGGTCTGCAAATGCCTGCTTGAACTTTGCTACAAGAGATCTTTGCTAAGGGTTCCTGTTCAGTTACATGTCGTCGCTACATATTCATCCACCATCAGCTAGTCGTCAGCCTGCAGCTACTGGAGGGGGTAGATCTCCAGGAACTTTAACTTCAATATACTTCTTCTGTTGGATGATTCATCCACCCACTCACCTATTCTTTGTTTTAGTGAATACCTGCTAGGTGCCAGGTACTGAGCATATCATGTTGAGCAGGACAGACTTGGTTCCTACCTGGACAGAGCTTACGATTTTTAACCCATTAATCCCTTCATGATATGGGGAGCAGGTTGGAGAAGGAGGGAAGGGGAAATGACAAGAAATCTTGGATGGCAAGTCCGAGGTCTTCAGGACCAGTTACTAGTGAAATGACACATTAATCCTGTACTTGTCTGTCTTTCTTTTGGTGACAGGATGGCCCTATTGAAGAGAACCCATCTCTGTTACGTTTCTTTGTAGTTTACAGAGTGTTTCCATATGAATTCTCCCTTTTCATCCTCACAACAACTCTGGGAGGCAATACTTATTATCCCCACTTCCCTGATCAGGACACTGAGGCTCAGAGAGCTGAGCAGACTCTTAGGCCTCACATCATGATTGGGGAAAAAGAGTCAGGAAACTGTTAGGGAGTGTCTCATACCAGCTGTTAGAGCCCAGGCCTTCTGATGACACTGTAAGTTTTTATGAGGTCAATAAAAATCCACCTGCATTTCTTTTCCCTGGCCTCTCCCTTGTATCTTTCTTATCTGAAGTTCATGCTTGCTGCGTCAGGTGGCTTCATGTTGATACCATCCAGTTCTGGGGGTTTAAAGTTGTCCTGGCTGATCAATATCCAAGACAGGAGGACTCTTCCCTATATAATCTATATATTGTGCCCCTTACCTTTCATTACTTCTCAAACAATTGGAAAATGACTGTGCACTGCTGGAGTCCTTTAAGTCCAAGGGTCTAAAAATATTTTTTAGATTTTTACTTACTGGCAAATCACCTCCAGAGGTGGAGGCTGCACATTGCCAGGTGAGATGCACACGTAGGACAAGCACTAGGGCCAGCTTGTGGGTGGACAGCAGAAGGTCCTCCCATTTTCAGTCCTAAACAGTTCCCAGGGGATAGTGGGTATGGAAATGCTGTGATGTGTACAATGTCTAGATGAGCTGGGCAGGAACAAGAAATATTCATTGCAGCATTATTTACAATAGCCAAGACATGGAAGCAACCTAAGTGTCCTATTGATATATGAATAAAGAAGATGTGGTATATATATATGGAGTGGAGTATTACTCAGCCATAAAAAAGAAATGTTGCCATTTGTGACAACATGGATGGATCTAAAGGGTATTATGCTAAGTGAAATAAGCCAGAGAAAGACAAATACTGCATCATCTCACTTATATGTGGAGTCGAAAAAGCAAAGCAATCACACAAATAAAACAAAATGAAAAGAGACTCATAGATACTGAGAATAAATGGGTGGTTGCCAGAAGGGAACGGGGTGGGGGTGAAGGAAACAGGTAAAGGGGATGAAGTGTTGTAAAACTCCAGTTATGTAATAAATAAGTCATGAGGATGTAACATACAGCATAAGGAATATGGTTAAGAATATTGTAATAACTTTGTATGAGGACAAATGATTGCTTATTTGTGGACTTATCGTGGTGGTTCTTTTATAATGTATGTAAATGTCAAATCGTAATGAGGTACTCCTGAAACTAACATAATGTTGTACATCAACTATATGTCACAAAATGTCATGGTATTACTACGCATGGCATTTGAAACACTGTTGGGTTAAAACTGTACCACTGTGGTGTGTAGTGTGCTGAGCAGCAGTGTGAAGGGATCAGAGTGTCATGTCATGTCACCCATAATCTGTTATGACTGACCGACCCTGCAATGGTGGCATGAAAGCTGCTGTAGACAACACGCAAACAAATGAGTGTAGCTGTGTCCCAATAAGACTTCTTTCGTGACACTGAAATTTGGATTCCACATAATTTTCACATTTCACAAAATATGATTCTTCTTTTGAATTTTTCCAGTTAAAAAAAAAATGTAGGACTTCCCTGATAGCACAGTGGTTAAGAATCAGCCTGCCAATGCAGGGGACATGGGTTTGATCCCTGGTCTGGGAAGATCCCACATGCCACAGAGCAACTAAGCCCGTGTGCCACAACTACTGAGCCTGCGCTCTAGAGCCTGCAAGCCACAACTACTGTAGCCCGAGCGCTCTAGAGCCCGTGCTCTGCAACAAGAGAAACCACCGCAATGGGAAGCCCCGCTCGCCACAACTAGAGAAAGCCTGTGCACAGCAATGAAGACCCAACGCAGCCAAAAATAAATACATTAATATTTTTTAAATGTAAAAATCACTCTTAGCTTGTGGGCCCTACAAAACAGGCAGCCGACTGTAGTTGGCCAGCCCGTGCTCACGAGTGCAGTCAGACCAATGGGGACAGGTCCTCCCTCACCAAGGTAGGAGCTGTCCAGAAGCATTCTGAAGACGGACGGGGGGATGGGTGCTCACTTTTAACGTCCTAGAAGGACCCCAAGAGTTGACCTCCACGAGGATAGCACCAATCACCATCTTCCAGAGCTCTTTCCTGGTGCTGAGTTGAAATTACATCCATTGTCTCCTTTAACTCAATTCTGAGAAGTCAGTTCTGTGAGCAAGTTTCTACAGACTGAAAACTTGGATCTTAGGGAAGTAACGTAACAAGGGGACGTGTGGCAGCCCAGGGATTGAATTCCAAGTTTCAAAGGCCATGCTCAACTCACCATACCACACTGTTTTTATTTCATCCACACACTTGTCCAGATCTGCCCCACAACCCTGTCCGTGCTCTCCAACCAAGCCTTCTCACAGAATCCCTGCTGACTCTGCCTTCACTATGTCAGTCGCCATGGCTGGGCTTGCTGGCCTCACCGTCCCCCATACACTTTTGATGACAACATGTGCCCTGGAAATCCAATGAGCTGGCTGCCTAGACCTTGGACCCTTATCCCAACCCTTCCATAAACCAGCTGTGTCACCTAGGGAAAATTTCCTCTCTCTGGTCTTCAGTTTCCTTATGTGTAAAATCAGAGTAGAGGTTGAGCCACACCACCATTTCCTGAGCTCCTTTCCAGTTTTAACTTTCTATGAGTCAACTGATTCCCCACCATGCTTTATTACCCACATGTTACCACATCCCTCTATTAGTGATAGTTATAGAAAGCGATTACTGCTAGTAGGCCCAGAGAGGAATGGACTTTGAGCCTTGCTTTAAGGTACATGACACAAGAGTCCTTTAATAAACATAGCACCCCTGAAATGCAGACTGGTTGGCACATAAACAAGGACATTTATGAATAAATCAACTGAACAAAGACGCCAATTTTGAGACTTCCCCAGTGGCGCAGTGGTTAGGAATCTGCCTGCCAATGCAGGGGACACAGGTTTGATCCCTGGTCCGGGAAGATCCCACATGCCGCGGAGCGACTAAGCCCATGCGCCACAACTACCGAGCCTGCGCTCTAGAGCCCGCAAGCCACAACTACTGAGCCTGCATGCCACAACTACTGAGCCCGTGTGCCTAGACCCCATGCTCCACAACAAGAGAAGCCACAGCAATGAGAAGCCCATGCACCACAACGAAGAGTAGCCCCCACTTGCCACAACTAGAGAAACCCCGCACGCAGCAATGAAGACCCAACACAGCCAAAAATAAATTAAAAAAAAAAGACGCCAACTTCAGCCAAATGCACAAATTAAAAAGGGTAGACAATGGGGCACAATGGAGTGGGAGTAGCTGAAATGACAGCCAATTTTATAAATATCTATGAGGCATCTACTATATGAGTGTTAGTCATAAGGAGTAGAGGTGGATACAAAACAAAGAGATAAATAAGACTGAGGTCCCCGCCCTTGAAGAGTTCACAGTCTAGTGGGTGATAACCAAGGCACTAATAATAGAAACTTAGGATAATAGAAATGTAGAAATCCATGGCAATGAAGTTAGGGGGTCTTTGACCTACCTGCCTCTGTAGAGAAGTAGGCTGAGAAAACTTGCTTTACTGTGATACCTATTAATCGGAGGACAGAGAGCTTCAGGAGACATTAATGGCCTCAAAGTTCCATTATTGCTGAAGGTTAACTGACTTAGTTCTTTGGATACAAGCCTTGTGCTGGGGGGCAAGGGAGCGAGAAGGATGTGCCTTTCTCTTTTTTTGTTTTCATTTTGTATTGTTTCCTTAGTGTAAATTCCAGGGAGTAAAACTACTAATTCAAGAATAAAAATTTTAAGGCTTCTAGAAATTGTTGCCAGATTATCTTCTTAACGATTTATATTACTTTACTCCTCTGCAGCTTTCTTTTCATCCATCAGCATAATGTATTTTCATTTTTAAAAAGTAGGCTTTTTTCCTACCATGGTAGCTGAAAAATGATACCTCAGTATTTAAATTCTCATTTCTTTGACCACTAATGAGATTGAACATTCTCCATATATTTGCTAGGTTATTTGTAGTTGCTGTTCATGATTTTTGTCTATTGTTTCATGGGGAGGGTTATTCATAATGTTCTAAAGAAAGTGTATGAGCTTTTAACATATTTTACAGATTAAAGATATTAACCTTTGTTGGCCCTTAATTTTCTGTTTTTTAAAAAATTAATTAATTTATTAATTAATTTTTGGCTGCACTGGGTCTTCGTTGCTGCATGAGGGCTTTCTCTAGTTGTGGCGAGCGGGGTTTACTCTTCTTTGTGGTGCGTGGGCTTCTCATTGCAGTGGTTTCTCTTGTTGCAGAGCACGGGCTCTAGGTGTGTGGGCTTCACTAGTTGTGGCACACGGGCTCAGTAGTTGTGGCATGCAGGCTCAATAGTTGTGGCCTGCGGGCTCTAGAGCGCAGGCTCGGTAGTTGTGGCGCATGGGCTTAGTCGCTCCGCGGCATGTGGGATCTTCCTGGACCAGGGCTCGAACCTGTGTCCCCTGCACTGGCAGGCAGATTTCTGTATATTGAAGAATCCTTGCATCCCTGGGATAAATCCCACTTGATCATGGTGTATGATCCTTTTAATGTGTTGTTGGATTCTATTTCCTAGTATTTTGTTGAGGATTTTTGCATCTATATTCATCAGTGATATTGGTCTGTCGTTTTCTTTTTCTGTGGTATCTTTGTCTGGTTTTGGTATCAGGGTGATGGTGGCCTCATAGAATGAGTTTGGGAGTGTTCCTTCCTCCAAAATTTTTTGGAAGAGTTTGAGAAGGATGGGTGTTAGCTCTTCTCTAAATGTTTGATGGAATTCACCTGTGAAGCCATCTGGTCCTGGACTTTTGTTTGTTGGAAGATTTTGTTTTTTTTTTTAATAAATTTATTTTATTTATTTATTTATTTTTGGCTGTGTTGGGTCTTCGTTGCTGTGCGAGGGCTTTCTCCACTTGCGGCGAGCAGGGGCCACTCTTCATCGCGGTGCGCAGGCCTCTCACTGTCGCGGCCTCTCTTGTTGCGGAGCACAGGCTCCAGACGCGCAGACTCAGTAGTTGTGGCTCACGGGCCCAGTTGCTCCGCGGCATGTGGGATCTTCCCAGACCAGGGCTCGAATCCGTGTCCCCTGCATTGGCAGGCAGATTCTCAACCACTGTGCCACCAAGGAAGCCCATGTTGGAAGATTTTTTATCACAGTTTCAATTTCATTACTTGTGATTGGTCTGTTCATATTTTCTATTTCTTCCTGGTTCAGTCCTGGGAGGTTATACCTTTCTAAGAATTTGTCCATTTCTTCCAGGTTGTCCATTTCATCGGCATAGAGTTGCTTGTAGTAGTCTCTTAGGATGCTTTGTATTTCTGCGGTGTCTGTTGTAACTTCTCCTTTTTCCTTTCTAATTTTATTGATTTGAGTCCTCTCCCTCTTTTTCTTGATGAGTCTGGCTAATGGTTTATCAATTTTGTTTATCTTCTCAAAGAACCAGCTTTTAGTTTTGTTGATCTTGGCTATTGTTTTCTTTGTTTCTATTTCATTTATTTCTGCTCTGATCTTTATGATTTCTTTCTTTCTGCTAACTTTGGGTTTTGTTTGTTCTTCTTTCTCTAGTTCCTTTAGGTGTAAGCTTAGATTGTTTATTTGAGATTTTTCTTGTTTCTTGAGGTAGGCTTGTATAGCTATAAACTTCCCTCTTAGAACTGCTTTTGCTGCATCCCATAGGTTTTGGATCGTCGTGTTTACATTGTCATTTGTCTCTAGGTATTTTTTGATTACCTCTTTGGTTTCTTCAGTGATCTCTTGGTTATTTAGTAACGTATTGTGTAGCCTCCATGTGTTTGTGTTTTTTACGTTTTTTTCCCTGTAATTGATTTCTAATCTCACAGCGTTGTGGTCAGAAAAGATACTTGATATGATTTCAGTTTTCTTAAATTTACTGAGGCTTGATTTGTGACCCAAGATGTGATCTATCCTGGAGAATGTTCCATGCCCACTTGAGAAGAAAGTGTAATCTGCTCTTTTTGGATGGAATGTCCTATAAATATCAATTAAATCTATCTGGTCTATTGTGTCATTTAAAGCTTGTGTTTCCTTATTAATTTTCTGTTTGGAGGATCTGTCCATTGGTGTGAGTGAGGTGTTAAAGTCTCCCACTATTACTGTGTCACTGTCGATTTCCTCTTTTAGAGCTGTTAGCAGTTGCCTTATGTATTGAGGTGCTCCTATGTTGGGTGCATATATATTTATAATTGTTATATCTTCTTCTTGGATTGATCCCTTGATCATTATGTAGTGTCCTTCCTTGTCTCTTGTAACATTCTTTATTTTAAAGTCTATTTGATCTGATATGAGTATTGCTACTCCAGCTTTCTTTTGATTTCCATTTGCATGGAATATCTTTTTCCATCCCCTCGCTTTCAGTCTGTATGTGTCCCTTGGTGTGAAGTGGGTCTCTTGTAGACAGCATATATATGGGTCTTGTTTTTGTATCCAATCAGCGAGCCTGTGTCTTTTGGTTGGAGCATTTAATCTATTCACGTTTAAGGTAATTATCGATATGTATGTTCCTATTACCATTTTCTTAATCGTTTTGGGTTTGTTTTTGTAGGTCCTTTTCTTCTCTTGTGTTTCCCACTTAGAGAAGTTCCTTTAGCATTTCTTGTAGAGCTGGTTTGGTGGTGCTGAATTCTCTTAGCTTTTGCTTGTCTGTAAAGCTTCTGATTTCTCCGTCGAATCTCAGTGAGATCTTTGCTGGGTAGAGTAATCTTGGTTGTAGGTTTTTCCCTTTCATCACTTTAAGTATATCATGCCAGTCCTTCTGGCTTGTAGAGTTTCTGCTGAGAAATCAGCTGTTAACCTTATGGGAGTTCCCTTGTATGTTGTCGTTTTTCCCTTGCTGCTTTCAATAATTTTTCTTTGTCTTTAATTTTTGCCAATTTGATTACTATGTGTCTCGGTGTGTTTCTCCTTGGGTTTATCCTGTATGGGACTCTCTGTGCTTTCTGGACTTGGGTGGCTATTTCCTTTCCCATGTTAGGGAAGTTTTCGACTATAATCTCTTCAAATATTTTTTCAGGTCCTTTCTCTCTCTCTACTCCTTCTGGGATCCCTATAATGTGAATGTTGTTGCGTTTAACGTTGTCCCAGAGCTCTCTTAGGCTGTCTTCATTTCTTTTCATTCTTTTTTCTTTATTCTGTTCTGTGGCAGTGAATTCCACCATTCTGTCTTCCAGGTCACTTATCCATTCTTCTGCCTCAGTTATTCTGCTATTGATTCCTTCTAGTGTAGTTTTCATTTCAATTATTGTATTGTTCATCTCTGTTTGTTTGTTCTTTAATTCTTCTAGGCCTTTGTTAAACATTTTTTGCATCTTCTTGATCTTTGCCTCCATTCTTTTTCCGAGGTCCTGGATCATCTTTGCTATTATTATTCTGAATTCTTTTTCTGGAAGGTTGCTTATCTCCACTTCATTTAGTTGTTTTTCTGGGGTTTTATCTTGTTCCTTCATCTGGTACATAGCCCTCTGCCTTTTCATCTTGTCTATCTTTCTATGAATGTGGTTTTTGTTCCACAGGCTGCAGGATTGTAGTTCTTCTTGCTTCTGCTGTCTGCCCTCTGTTGGATGAGGCTATCTAAAAGGCTTGTGCAAGTTTCCTGATGGGAGGGACTGGTGGTGGGTAGCTGGCTGTTGCTCTGGTAGGCAGAGCTCAGTAAAACTTTAATCCGCTTGCCTGCTGATGGGTGGGGCTGGGTCCCCTCCCTGTTGGTTGTTTGGCCTGAGGTGACCTAACACTGGAGCCTACCCGGGCTCTTTGGTGGGGCTAATGGCAGACTCTGGGAGGGCTCACGCCAAGGAGTACTTCCCAGAACTTCTGCTGCCAGTGTCCTTGTCCTCACGGTGAGACAGAGCCACTCCCCGCCTCGGCAGGAGACCCCCAACACTAGCAGGTAGGTCTGGTTCAGTATCTATGGGGTCACTGCTCCTTCCCCTGGGTCCCGATGTGCACACTACTTTGTGTGTGCCCTCCAAGAGTGGAGTCTCTGTTTCCCCCAGTCCTGTTGAAGTCCTGCAATCAAATCCCGCTAGCCTTCAAAGTCTGCTTCTCTAGGAATTCCTCCTCCCGTTCCCGGACCCTCAGGTTCGGAAGCCTGATGTGGGACTCAGAAACTTCACTCCAGTGGGTGGACTTCTGTGGTATAAGTCTGTTCTCCAGTTTGTGGGTCACCCACCCAGCAGTTATGGGATTTGATTTTATTGTGATTGCACCCCTCCTACCGTCTCATTGTGGCTTCTCCTTTGTCTTTGGATGTGGGGTATCTTTTTTGGTGAGTTCCAGTGTCTTCCTGTCGATGATTGTTCAGCAGTTAGTTGTGATTCCAGTGTTCTTGCAAGAGGGAGTGAGAGCACGTCCTTCTACTCTGCCATCTTGAACCCCTTATTTTTTTAAATTATAAAATATTTAATTAAAAAATTCCAAGGGGAAAAAAAGAATTCCAGGGACTTCCCTGGTGGCGCAGTGGTTAAGAATCTGCCTGCCAATGCTGGGGACACAGGTTCAATCCCTGGTCTGGGAAGATCCCACATGCCACAGAGCAACTAAGCCCATGCACCACAACTACTGAAGCCCACGCGCCTAGAGCCTGTGCTCCACAACAAGAGAAGCCACCATAATGAGAAGCCTACACACCACAACGAAGAGTAGCCTCGCCGCAACTAGAGAAAACCCTGTGCACAGCAACAAAGACCCAACGCAGCCAAACAAATAAATAAATAAAATAAAATTTTAAAATTCCAGGAATATGTAAATACAAAAAGTGGAAGCTCCCTCATTTCTTCACTTCTTAATCCTGATATCAAGGGGTTTATTTTAAAAACTATTTGAAATAATTGTTTTCCTTTTTACTTCATAATATAACAAATGTTTATAATAGCTATATAATATTCTATTAAGTGGAAAGTAAATATTTACCAATTTAGTTAGACAATTCTCAACATTTAGGTTGTTTCCAATTGTTCACTCTTATAAATCCGTGATGAACATCTTTTTGCCCACAACTCTTTCCACATATTGAATTATTCCCTGAGAGAAGATTCCCCCAAAGTGAGTGATTGGGGCAATGGAAATCAACATTTTTATGACTCTTAATAAGTCTTGACAGATTTCAAAGGGTTTTGTTAATTTACTCACCCACCCATAATCTCTTATGAGAAGGACTCTTCCATCATACTCTCATCAGCATTGGATTTTGATAATTTAATAGGTGAAAAGAGTTTGCTTCGATTCATAACAATCAATAGAGAGGCAGCTTGGTGAGTGGAAAGACCCTAGTCTTTGGAGCCTGACAGTCGTCATGGGGTCAGTTTCAGCTTTGCCAGTTGATATTGGTCAACAAGCTACCCGACCCTTCTGAACCTCAAGTTTCCTCATTTATAACTTAGATTATGGCATCTAACATGACTATGGTTGTGAGGATGAAATAAAAATGTATGCAAGATGCTTGGTGCCAAGGCAGGGGTAGTCTCCCTTCCTCTCCAGCTACAGGTGTTAATATTTTTCAGACCATGTGTCTTCTTGCACTTTCTCCTTTGTCAATCATCTGTGTATGTCCTTTGCCCATGTATCTCTTGGGTTCTTAGTGGTTTCCTTTCTTTTTAAAATTAATTTGTATGGGTTTAGGAACATCAAGATATATTAACCCTCATTCTGTCATATTTGCTGTAAATCCTTATTCTTTGATTTTTAATATTTTTCTTTATACACAGTTTATATTTTTTATAAAAACTCTATCCCTAGGGGTGGGATAGGGAGGGTGGCAGGAAGATGCAAGAGGGAGGGGATATGGGGATGTATGTATATGTACAGCTGATTCACTTTGTTATACAGCAGCAACTAACACAACAATGTAAAGCAATTATATTCCAATAAAGATGCTAAAAAAAAATGCAAAAAAACAAAACAAAAAACCTCTCTCCCTTTTTCAGCTAAGAATTGAGAGGTCCCTGATAACACTGTTTACATTGGATAAGGAGCCCCTTCGCTGAGGTTTTAGAATTTTATAGTGGTCCTTTGGTATCTCTGGGGGGTTGGTTTGAACACCCCACCCCCCATAGGTACCAAAATCTGAGAATGCTCAAGTTCCTTATATAAAATAACGTAATATTTTCACGTAACCTATAAGCATCCTCCTATATACTTAAAAATTTTTTTTTATTTTATTTTTTGGCCATGCTGCACAGCTTGAGGGATCTTAGTTCCCCGAACAGGGATTGAACCCAGGCCCATGGCAGTGAAAGTGCCGAGTCCTAACCACTGGACCGCCAAGGAATTCCCCCCTCTCATATACTTTAAATCATCTCTAGATTACTTATAATACCTAATACAATGTAAATGCTATGAAAATAGCTGTAAATACTATACGTATAGTATTTATATAAATAGTTGTCGGTGAGCAGCAAATTCAAGTTTTGTTGTTTGGAACTTTATGGAATTAAAAAAAATTTTTTTCAGTCCATGGTTGGTTGAATTCCTGGATATGAAGGGCCTACTGTACATAAATATATTTCAATGAATTAGCAGAACCTTTGAGTGAGTAAAGAACCAATATATCATAATTTTCAAGTGCTCTTGGAATCCTTTTGGTCTTTGTGTCACCAAGCTTTGTAAGGGATACTTAGGAGGTACGGTCAATACTTAGGAGTGTTTGCCCTGTTTGAGACCACTCAGCACCTTGGACGACACTTCCTGTACTTGGGGATCTCCCCATCACAAGTCCTGCCACACCAAGATAGAGGCCAAGAACTTGCTTTCACAGCCTCTCTTGTCTGTGGGGTGCAGGCCTATGACTTAGCACCATAAACCAGTGGCACCCGCACACGACTTGTATTTAGAAGAGGAAATAAAAGGTAGCAGCACCAGATGGTGTCTACTTTTCTGTCTTTCAGACGCAGAAACCTGAGGTGCCAGTATCATGCCTGGGGGCAGTGGTGTAAGCTGTGGGGTCTGGGTGGAGCAGTGGTGGCAGAGGGCTTGTCTTTGCTGGAGGGCTCATTCCCGCAAGGTGATCTGGCCATTGTTCTCCTCTGGGTATCTTCCCAGTCCCTCCTGGAGATTCTGTGAGACATCTGATGTCCTTTAATAAGACAGAGTGGATGCTCATCTCTGCAGCCAAGAACCCCAACTAACACAGGAGATTACTTCAGTCAGGATTTAACGCTTTTCTGTTCCCAAGAAAGCAATAACAATAGTGCCTCGCACCTACTGAGTGCCTACAGTATGCCAAGAACTCTGTTAGGATATCTATATCTGTATGTCTATATCCACACATATACATATATATACACATATACATATACGTTCCTTTGACAGTTCTGAAAGTTACATATTATCGTCCTCATTTCATTTTTTAAATGAATAATTTTATTGTTCTTACTAAAATAACTCATGTTTGTTAAGATAAATTCAAGCAACATGGAAAAGCATAAAGAAGAAAGGAAAAGTACCCACGATCCAGTAACCAGCGTTAACATTTAGAGGACGCCAGGTGAGACAGCTCTCTCCGTGCTTGTAGACGGATAGTGGGGGAGAGAGAGAATAGGCGGAGATAGATAGGTGAGTAGGTGTAATTTTTTAAGCATGAGATCACAACATAGAAACTATTTTTCAATTGGAACAAGACATTTAGTTTTTAATTTGAATTAACAGAAGAAAAATCAGCCGAAGTGAAAATGAAATGATTGCTAAACTTCAAAAGAATATGTCTTTAAGAGATATTAATTCCAAGGACACTGATCCAAGATCAAGAAAAAAATACTGTGAAAATCCATAATAGATATGTTATTTTAAAAAGCTTATTATTTAACTTTAAACAGTATGGATTGATCTACCAGCTATGAAAAACAAGGGAAAGAGCATCTTATTCTCCTATACCTTCTGTTTTTGTTATTTATATTATTTTTACTTTGTCAGGGTTTTGTTACATTCATATTCTATTTCCAAATCTTAATTCTTTCACTTTCTTAATTCCATGTCTTAATTCTCTATCTAACCAGATCCAACACATATCCCTCATAGCTTCTCCATTCCCCAATTCAGTGTTTTGGTTCCTCTCTTGGTTGGCAGGACTTCACTATGGAGTGGTTTTTCTTGGGTGTTGGGTTCCCTGAAATCTTTTCTTTTGGACGATCTCTGCCTACTGCTTGGACTAAGAGGATAACCTTATAGATATTGCTTCATGCCTTCCAGCTTTGCATGTTGCTGTGAAGAAGTGTGAGACCAGCCAGATTCAACCCTCTCGAAGGGGACTTCCTTTATATACATGACACTAACCTGGTCTTAAAAATGGAAAAAAGCCAACAACTACTAAGTTGTAGGAATGACATAGCTTTTTCAAGGCATTATCCTAGTGAGTAGTTCACTGGAGCCCAGGACTTGTATCTAGATCTGTCTCTCACACCTGCATTATTCTATCCCACTGCGTGACAATGCTTCTGTCTTGCAAAGTACAACCAGTGACATTGGGAAACGTTGGGAAAAGTGACAGCCTTCAGCCTCACTGGGCCTGTTTCCTCTTTTGTAAAATCCAGGGCTGGACCAGGTCAGTGGTTCCTAGATTTAAAGGTTTTAAAAAACTAGTGATGTGTCCCAAACTAGTGATGTGGAGGGGACTGACAGAGGTGCTTGCTGATGAAGCGTGGGTACTAAAAAATAAACTGCCATCTGCTATTATCATTTTTTCATAAAATAAGGGACATTTTTATAACTAAAAAAAGTAGAAAGGACATTGTCTCATAATAATGAGATTGTATTTACATTGAATAAATTAAGCTTTTTGAAAAACTCACTACTTATTCCATGCATTTGGCCTCCGCCCAGTGATGACTTCTTCCAGGAACAGCGCCCCTCCACGGGCAGGATTTGTAAACCACTGCCTAGATGACCTCACTGAAAAGATTTCCACGCCTCACAGTCTATGATACTATGAGTAACAGTGAAACTTGTCCTTATTTTCCCAGGCAGGATGACTATATCCCAGTCCCTTGGTCTTTAGAAAGCAATTAGCCTCAATGTGAAATGGGGACCAACTGATAAGGAAGGGAGGGACAGGATACTCCACGGTGAGGGTGATGGGTGTGGAGAGACAGAAAATATGGGCCTTGTTATTCGATTAATATAGTTATCACTGAGCTAAATATAGATCAAGTTCTACATGGATTATAAAGTTTTAGCACATTTCCCCAAACAACTTTTATCTTCTTGATGGTACTAGTATTCCTATGATAAAGCCTTACAATAAAGTTTGACAACTACTGTGAAGTAAGCAGGAAGGAAGGGCAGAGGAATAAATATTCTAGTTTTATATGAACAACAAGACAGCTGCTTCAAGCATGCCTACCACGGAGCCTAACACACATATATTCAATGCCTGCTTCATCCCATGCTCAGAGCTAAATGATGTATTCCATCACTGAGATACACTTTAGAGACATCCTATCATTTAATCTCAACATACCTCTGAATTAGGAACTATCACTATTGCTATTTTATACAGGAGTAAACTCAGGATCAATTTGGTTAAGAAATCTATCAAGGGCACACAGCTAATAAGCCGTAGAGATGAGTTTCAAATCTAGGTTATTCTGGTTCAAAAGTTCATTCATACCACAAATTGTCACACAACAGGCTTGGAAAATATTAGCCACTCAATAAGTGTTTCTGATTTGAATTATTATAAAACAACTTAGTTGAAGAATTTTAATGAGATAAATGTTCCATGGTGTTGAACTAGGAATCAAGCAATTCACTCAAGGGTAATAACCAGTGTTAACATTTTTTCTTGTTCGTGTCTAAGCCCAGTCAGCAACGAGGCTATGTTCCTCTTAGTCACGGGGTCCCAGGCCAATAGTGGCTCCATCTCAATAGATATTTCCATGACTGCTGAGGCAAGAGAAATGACCACCACACACAGCTCTTCAAGTGCCTTCCCAGAAGCGACACATTTCACTTCCCTTCACATTTCTTTGGCCAAAGCAAGTCACACGGCCATATTTCAAAGCGGGTGGGGAAGTTTGGCTACCAGGTGCCTGACAGGAGGAAAGCTGGAAATATTTGGTGAACAGCAGAAAGCCCCTTCCCGACCTCTAGGGAACCACTCACCTGTTTTCTGCCCCAATGATCTTGTCTTTTCCAGAATGAAATATAAATGGAATCATACAGTGTGTAGCCTTTTATGGCTGGCTCTTGTCACTCAGCACAGTGTTTTTGAGACCCATCCAGGTTGCTGCCTGTTGAGGTAGTTTGTTCCTTCTACTTCCTGAGTGGTATTTCATTGTATAGGTGTTCCATAATTCATCAGGTGAAGGGCTTTATAGTGTACCTTTAGTGTTTGGTCTGCAAATGCCTGCTTGAACTTTGCTACAAGAGATCTTTGCTAAGGGTTCCTGTTCAGTTACATGTCGTCGCTACATATTCATCCACCATCAGCTAGTCGTCAGCCTGCAGCTACTGGAGGGGGTAGGTCTCCAGGAACTTTAACTTCAATATACTTCTACTGTTGGACGATTCATCCACCTACTCACCTGTTCTTTGTTTTAGTGAATGCCTGCTAGGTGCCAGGTACTGAGCATATCATGTTGAGCAGGACAGACTTGGTTCCTACCTGGACAGAGCTTACGATTTTTAACCCATTAATCCCTTCATGATATGGGGAGCAGGTTGGAGAAGGAGGAAAGGGAAAATGACAAGAAAGCTTGGATGGCAAGTCCAAGGTCTTCAGGGCCAGTTACTAGTGAAATGACACATTAATCCTGTACTTGTCTGTCTTTCTTTTGGTGACAGGATGGCCCTATTGAAGAGAACCCATCTGTGTTCCATTTCTTTGTAGTTTACAGAGTGTTTCCATATGAATTCTCCCTTTTCATCCTCACAACAACTCTGGGAGGCAACACTTATTATCCCCACTTCCCTGATCAGGACACTGAGGCTCAGAGAGCTGAGCAGACTCTTAGGCCTCACATCATGATTGGGGGAAAAGAGCCAGGAAACTGTTAGGGAGTGTCTCGTACCAGCTGTTAGAGCCCAGGCCTTCTGATGACGCTGTAAGGTTTTATGAGGTCAATAAAAATCCACCTGCATTTCTTTTCCCTGGCCTCTCCCTTGTATCTTTCTTATCTGAAGTCCATGCTTGCTGCGTCAGGTGGCTTCATGTCGATACCATCCAGTTCTGGGGGTTTAAAGTTGTCCTGGTTGATCAATATCCAAGACAGGAGGACTCTTCCCTATATAATCTATATATTGTGCCCCTTACCTTTCATTACTTCTCAAACAATTGGAAAATGACTGCGCACTGCTGGAGTCCTTTAAGTCCAAGGGTCTAAAAATATTTTTTAGATTTTTACTTACTGGCAAATCACCTCCGGAGGTGGAGGCTGCACATTGCCAGGTGAGATGCACACGTAGGACAAGCACTAGGGCCAGCTTGTGGGTGGACAGCAGAAGGTCCTCCCATTTTCAGTCCTAAACAGTTCCCAGGGGAGAGTGGGTATGGAAATGCTGTGATGTGTACAATGTCTGGCTGAGCTGGGCAGGAACATGAACGAGGTTCAGTACTGGGTTCTGCTAAGGTCTCAGGTGGGGATTAAATGGTGGGACAGAAAGCAGCGTAGCGGGAGCCGCGTCAGGAGGGGAAAGTGCTGCTGCTTATTTCCATTCAGAGATGTTTGATGGGCTGCAACCCCGATCTAATCTGCCAAAAGGTCACCGTCATGTCCTGAGCTGCCATTATTGGCCTCTCCTAGTGCCAAGGTTACTGTCATAAAGCATCTGAAAGGCTCATCCATCCCTGCCACAAAAGGCACTCAAATCTCAAATAAGCAATTAATTAATAAACAAATATCAGCCAAGTGGCCACATTCACCGGCCACGTAAGTCTAAGGCCCATGGCCTACCACCTTAAAGTTCTAGATTCTCTCCACCATAGAGCACAGATATGCTTACTCTCACTTCTCCTGCAAGACATGAAGAGTGATGGTGGGAGGCATTGAGGAGGAAATCTTCCATGTCTGAAAACTGGTTACTGGCTCTCTCCAACCTGCAGAAAGAAAAGTAAACAAAAGCAGGTGCTATGCCTGATCCGTCTGCCCATCCATCCATCATCAAAAGCATATTTCCTGGGCTTCCCTGGTGGCGCAGTGGTTGAGAATCCGCCTGCCAATGCAGGGGACATGGGTTCGAGCCCTGGTCTGGGAAGATCCCACATGCCGCAGAGCAACTGGGCCCGTGAGCCACAACTACTGAGCCTGCGCGTCTGGAGCCTGTGCTCCGCAACAAGAGAGGCCGGGATAGTGGGAGGCCCGTGAACCGCGATGAAGAGTGGCCCCCGCTTGCCGCAACTAGAGAAAGCCCTCGCACAGAAACGAAGACCCAACACAGCCAAAAATAAATAAATAAATAATAAATAAAGTCAGTTACAGTGTTTTAAATGTGCTTTATAAAAAAAAAAAAAAAAGCATATTTCCTCTCTTGTTATAGGCACTGAGGACACAGAAATGACTCAGCCCCTACATGTGCCATGTAAGAGTTCACAGTGCAGCTCTGTTGTTTAAATGATGCCCTCATAAAAATGAACTTGTTGCACTCTGCTGTGGTTTGTTTGTTATCACCAGAAAAACACAGTGAAAATGATATTGATTTTATTGCATCATTTTACTGACTAGAACGCCAGACTTATGGTGGATATAAGTATAAAAATAATCGAATTCTTACAAATACTTTGCTGCTACAGTACTGAATAATTCGTGGAGGTTGCAATTATAATACAACTTTAAATAACATTCTCATAATGGATTTAACACAATCAACCAGGGGCTAAGGTTTAAAGGTCTGCAAAGAGAAATCTGGGACAATGTGAAAACTCAAAAGTTCATCTTCCAGCTACATGCTTCATTTAACCATAAATCCAGCAACACAAACATTAACAAAACTCACAGCAACCCACGATGAGAGATCTTTTAAGAAACAGGCGAAGTAATACAGAAACCTGGGTTAGTTTCCCAGCTAGACAGGTTCCATCCCATCCCTGTCTAGTCCCATCCTTCCTATCCAAGAACTCTGCACCTGAAGTGCATTATTATGTATCCAAGAAAAAAAGGATAAAGCTAGAATCTAATATGCAAATCCTTTTAAGTATCCTCTTTAAAATGCCACGAGAACAGAGCCAGTCTAAAATATGTCTTTTTTTAGACCTCAATTGTCCCCTTTGGTTTCACAGGGTTTTCTGTGAGCACTTTACACCAAATAGGATGGATTATAACACTCCTGAAAAGATACTTTAGCACAACAAATTAACTGACATTTAAAACTTTAATCTTTCTAGTAGTTTAACCAGGTTCCTTCTCTGGGGAGCCAAGAAAAGAAAAAGAAAAAAGAGCATATACTTAACAGCCAACTCTACAAAACCGTATCTATTTCCAAAAATGCACATGAGAACCTCAGAATGACGCTTTGTCAAGAAGGAAATGAAATGTCCCTTCTAATCCCCACAAAAGTTTTCACACAGAAAAAATATCTCTGATACTAAAGGTGGTTTTCAATAAGATACAAAATACTGAGATACTGAACTTTGCTTTCTTCCTCTCTCCAAAGAAGTGCTCTAGTTTTGAAATCAGTGTATCTTAGAACCATGGGTCAAAACCCTAGTTTGGGGTGTGTTAGGCTAAACTAAGCCAGAAGCAGCTGGCCTGAACATTCTTGCTTCTGCAGGCAGCATTCATGGAGTTACAGGCACCCACCTGGGTGCACCACCAGTGGGCAAGATGGCTTAATGGAGGCCCCAAGAAGCCACATGTGAGGAGTGACCCTGACGTGTCCGCTCTGGGAACTTTCACATCTGAATGAATATCATCCTTCCACGGCATTTTCGTGGGCAGCCATCCAGCCTCATCTTGCAAAGATGTTGCCCTCCCATTGGGGCCAACATTAAGAACGACCTCTTCAAGAACTTAACGGTTACATCTTAGTTTTTGACCTCAAATGCTATCAGCCAGCTTGATTACACTATCCACTCAGCAATTTTGGCTCTAAATGACTTAGCTGCTTCTGAAAACAAACTTTTGTCAAAGGAGGAAGATTTGTCAGCATTTAAGACATTTCAACTGAATATGTTCCAGACTCAGATCATGTTCACAAAAACATGCTTCCAGTACGTGGGAAACATGGCCTCACCGCGGGAGCAGGGCAAGGCAGCCCTCAGATAGATGTCTAAGTCTGGCCGTGTCTGTCAAGCACCCAGGTCATCACCATACACCTCCTTCAACCAAAGCCACGTACCAATATGCTTCTTGCTAACAAGCATGAGCCAGCCACTCTTATCTTGATGACGACCGCAAGCATCCAAGAAATACACGTAACAACAGACCTGAAAGGACTGTTTCAACATTTTGCTTTTGTACTTCATGGCATTAGTTTAGTTACTGTTTAATAATATTAACGTTCTTAAAATAAACAACTTTTATTTTAAGCCCACTCTCTCCAGCTCTCTTTGACACTGGGTGGTGAGGCATCTGCCAGGGAGGTGAGGCAAGAGGTACAGCGAGAAGAACAAGCCAGGCAGAAGGGTTTGAGTCCTGGCCCTCCAAGGCAAGGTACTTATCCCCTCTGAAGGGTCCCATGTCCGAGAAATGGGCTCTCTCACACCCATCTCACAAGGGTGCGGTAAGGCCACGTATGCTGCACAGAGCCGGGGTGTGGTGGGAACACATGAGATGCCTGTTGGGACTATTTAGGCTTTCTAAATTGTCTCTAGTGCCCTGGGCTGGCTCATGGGGCAAGAGGAAAAGACACCAGAAATAAGACCCTCTGGAGCTTCGACAAAACCTGCAGATGCTGGGAGGCCCCAGTGAGCATCTCCCTGCCTTGAGAGTCACCGTGCTCCGGCCTGCTGGGGGACATGGGGTTCCACGCGGCCTCACTCTTCCCTACAGACGTCTGAGTGTCTCATGGGCAGCTTCCTCCACCGCCCCCAGTCGTGGGGCTCCCACGCAGGACCGAGGCACTTCTGTGCACAGGGCTCGCACACTCCAGGTACAGGGACTGACACGGCACCTGTGCCGGAGGCGAGGGCTTCTGCTCACCAGGGGTGCAGCCAGCCTGTCCCCCATCCCAGTGGCTGCCGCCCCACCAGCTGTGTCTCGGCTCAGGGAGGACCCTCTAGAGGTATTTAACCCCAAGCGGGAACAAGGCCAGCCTCTGCCTTCCTTACCCAGGCGAGCAGCCGGCACTGGCACTGCCACCCGCCCCCAACCCTGCAAGCCTCCTAGAAACTGCAGATACAATGTGAACTCAACCTTGCAGGGGGCCTCCCTTTTTCACAGTAAAAGGAAAAACAGCACTCTTAATCCACTTCACATGCACAAAAGCCACTCCCAGGAAAGCATTCTTGGAACTCACAGCACACTCTTTTCTGGATCTTGAGATTCTGCTCCAGGACACTTTGGGGACAGAATGCTTCACGTCGTGAAGCATATAGCTTCTGGCCCTGGCACAGGCGATCATCTGTCAGCTGGAGGCGGCAGGCCTGTATGCCTGGGGACAGCCCCCATTGTGGCTCCGGGTCCCGGGGGCAAGCGAGGCTCTGCGGCCAAAGCCCGGAAGCAGCCGCCTCCCTCGGGCCCCAGCCTGCTGGCTCAGGTGTGCTGAGTGCAGGAGCTTGCGCTCTCCAGTTAGATGGGAGACCACGAGGCACAGACGGCCGTTCGGTTGCACGGAGAGAGGCCAGACCCGAGATTTCTAAAAGGGGATGCTCTGAAATTTTAAGTTGGCACCCACTAACAAAACAGAATTCTTTTTGTATCTACCTCATGAGATGAATGCAATTTAAACTACTAAGTGGTATCACAGCTGACTAGTACTCCTGCTGCAGCAGGGAAATGGTGACTCGTGGAGACCACGGGACTCAGGAGTTTGCACTTAAAACTGTTTGGACGAGAATTACATAAGACTAATGATTAGATTCATTCTGAAGAGCTTAGAGAACCTTGAAGAAACAACCATGCCCGGGACAGAACCGTCTCCAAAGGCTGCACCATTTCCAGAAGTGTGGGTGCCACTGAGCTCCGAGCTTCAGGGTGGGAACAATTCTTTTACCTCTGTGTTCTCTTCACTTCATCCCGAACCAGGATGTTCAAAGGCAGGTGAGAATGATCACAGTTCCACAAGCAGCAGTTAAAGGCACAGCACTGGATATGCCCCCCTCGCAGGACCCACGTTTCAGCCACCGTTAAGTAAGACGCGTGGAATTTCCTTCCCCAAGGCAAACGCTCAACTCCCTAACTGGCCAGAAGTCTTTAGTTCTCCAATGCTGACTTGAATTATACCCATGTTTCTGGAGGGAACTCCGTAGTAGTACAAAGAGTTACAAATTACTGTTTGAGAGAAAATAAGTTATTTCTTCAATGAATAAATAGCTTTGAGTGGTTGGCTGAACCACTCAACCGACACTGAGTTTGCGGACGAGATCGGTGCTACTAGCAAAGATGCCACACTGGTGGGTAAGCAGGCTCACGTGTGGCTCCAGCCCAGCTCCCTATTCTTCCTCAGGAACCGCACGCCCGGCTTCCCAAAGCACTGGTGTTTCAGAAAATTGAATACGCCTATTCAGCCCGTTTCCCTAACCATGTTCAGCTGCAGCAACAACAAAAGCTGCTTCTCCATTAGTGGTGAAGTACCAGCTCAGACCCAACCTGCATTGAGCGCTCCACTTCTACTCCACATGTAGCAGCCTCGGCCTCAAGGATGGAGGTCAGAGCCCACGCACCATGCACTGCCCTCAGGGATGGCACCTTTCCACCAGGGCCTTCGTCCAGTGCTTGCTGGGCCTCACTATGGGGCAGCTGGATGCCTCTAACTAGAACCAAATGGAAGTTGTTTTGCCCTGATCCAGATGTAACTGCAAAGGGAAAAAAGATAATCCTAGATAAATGTGTCACCTTGACTAAAGAAAACAAACTGGAATTATGTGCTGTGCCTCACAAATTTCAGTTCCTCATTTTGGGGGTTTGTTTGGAGAACATAGCACGAGACGACTTAAGAGGGTGTGTTAACCTCCAGCATCTCCAAACACTAGTGGTATGTCCATCGGCATCTGTTGTTCAGCACGTAGCTACTGGGCAGGAAAACAAGAAAAAAGCCAGTATTTTGCTGTAAATGAATCACCAAATTGAGGCCTATGGAAGTGCCCGAGTAGAAGAGGCCTTCTTTCTGGAGCAGTCTTCAGAAACATCCAAAAGGAGACCTCCCTCCCTACTTTTGCATTTACTAAAGTGCAAACTAAGGAAAACCTGGGTCCTTGCACTGATGCCTGAGGATCAGCCCTAATTAACAGTCACCCCGAAGCCACGGCCAAGCTGCAGTCATGCGGGGACTCTACCGTACTGGCCCGTGTTCACATTCACAGTAGCAATGAAGGTGCCGGATGAGCAGCCTGCAGCTCCACGTCCACGGGCTCCAGCTGTCCCCTTCCACTGTGGTCACACCCCCCCACGCCCGTCCCCTCTCCACTGGCCACTCAGGTGTGGCTGCACAAGTCCTGGGAGCGGCCGGCGGGAGGTGCTCCGCTGGTGCAGTCGCAGCAACGGGCCCCTCTCTCTGCTGCACTTAGAAGTAGTCTCTTCTCCTGCTCTCATCGCTGATGAAAGATGGGTTATACTGTCCGGGGAAAATGCAAGAATGCCGTGATCCTGGCAATCCAGTGTAGGCCGGGTAGAGTCCATTTCGTTCAAGTTCAGGATTCCTTACACTTGTAGGCTGGTGGCCAAAGAGAAAAGAAGAAGAGTCAGTTTATTATTCTTGGGTTTAAATTTAATAGTTAAGAAAAAAGAAACAATGAATGCTATATTTTGACGAATTTAAGATGGAGGCAGCTATACATAGCAGAGCAAGGTCTGACCTAGAAGTCAGGACCTCCCAGGTCGTCTCTTTATGGAAACTGGGATCCCTTTGCCCATATTTTAAAAGGGGGTTTTTAGAAACATTACATAATCAAGAGCAGCCCAGTCATTTTTATTTTATTTTATTAAATTTTATTTATTTATTTATTTATTTATTTTTGGCTGTGTTGGGTCTTCGTTGCTGCGTGTGGACTTTCTCTGGTTGCGGCGAGCGGGGCTACTCTTCGTTGCAGTGCGTGGGCTTCTCATTGCAGTGGCTTCTCTTGTTGCGGAGCACGGGCTCTAGGCGTGCGGGCTTCAGTAGTTGTGGCTCGCAGGCTCTAGAGCACAGGCTCAGTAGTTGTGGCTTGCATGCTTGGTTGCTCCGCGGCATGTGGGATCTTCCCGGACCAGGGCTCGAACCTGTGTCCCCTGCATTGGCAGGCGGATTCTTAACCACTGCACCACCAGGGAAGTCCCAAGAGCAGCCCAGTGATTTTAGACCAACGTAGGAAAAGACCTGGGTTAATTATTATCTTGATTATTATCAAGAGTAATTATTATCTGATTATCATTTTGACTTTTAAAAAAGAGTTTCTCTGCGAAGCACAATGGATTTAAACCCTCTCTGGTATTTAGCAGAACGCTATTGTCCCTGCCGAGAATGGGGGACTGACCTTCACAAGGCCACCTGTTGGAGGTGGAGTTAAGACCCCAAAGCAGGAGGCCAGCTGATTCTCAGGTGTCTCTGACCAGATCCCAGCTTAGTGGGTTGTGACTACCTACCTAACGCAAAAGGAGCCCCTGGAGAAGGCCCTGGCTACTTTGAGGAGGCCCTCCTTCAGGGAGAAATGTCGGCTTATAGAAACAAAACACTAGTTTCTGCTTATTATAATGTGGATCCCAGGAGAGCCCAGTGCACACCTGAGACCACTGTGAGGGACAGCCCACACCCTCAGGTGACAGCTTAGGCTCTGCTTCTACAGACTGCTCAGCCTACTGTCTGAAATGAAAATGGGGTTCGTGTAAGTTTGTGAGTGCATCTACTTAAGACAACTCTTCAGCTAATGGCCTGGGAATGCACAGCAAAGGTGGGTCCTGTGATGCTGTAGGCCTGTCAGTTGCTCTGTCCTGGTGCTGCCTGGGGGCTGAGGAGCGCCTAGTGAAGGTTGTAAGTGTGCGGGTACCCCTGGGAGAGATACCTGCTTAGTTACGGCTGCAGTTATCAGAGGAAAAAGGCTTTCCTGACAGAGGGTAAAGCAAAGCCCCTATGCAAAAATATCAACAGAAACATTCAAACTAGATCTATCTTTGTATCTACATTTATCTTTCCCCTTATTTCTTTTTGTTCTTCCTCCAAGCCAGGTTCAAATTTTTCAGTCCATTGAAACTACAGCTTCCTTAGCATGAATGCCCCTCCCATCCAAAGTCTGAACACGCAGGTTAATCTCCATAGCAACCAGAGTGGTTGTTCAGTCTGTTAACAGGATTGCCTAAAGCTATTAAGTCCCTTGAAACCTTAGGGCAAGGTTTCACGTTTACTGCTATACTTCTAACAGCTCCGCAAGGCAGGAGAAGTCACTTGACAGCTGTTTATTTTTCAGCTCAGGTATCACCGCCTGTGTTTGCTTTATGGCTGATGCAGTATAACACGAAAGAACTGAGCAGGCATGGGACTATGACATGGGTTATTCAATGCGGGATAGAAGAAGCAAGGGTTCAAGGTGGTCTCCCATCTTTCCAAATGATGCACTCCAGGGCTGGACATAGCAAATTATTAAAGACCTATTGAATCTTCCAAACCTCTGACAAGTGCTGGTTGAGGATGACACTGAATTGTTCTCTTTATACCTTTTCCCAATCCCTCAGTTTCAACTACCCAACCACATGATGTAAAGCACAGCAGACAAGAGATAAAAATGAAAGGGCCAAAGACTAAATATCACTAAATTCTTTCTCTGTCTTTTACCTTCCAATCCTGTAACTTAAAAGCAAGTTCAGTGTGACAAGAAGGTTACTGCTGCAACCTCATAAAGTACATACTGTGCTCTGTGGAAATACTCTTCATATCTCAATGTTGAAACTAATAAATCCCATGCAAATAGATAGTAAGTAAATTGAATATTAAACTATGTGAATAAGAGGCGTACGCCACCATTCTTTTTAACCCTTAATGAGCTGGAGTGCTTTTACTACAGCAAAACAGAATCCCTTGGGAGTTCTCTGGTTGCCTAGTGGTTAGGATTCCGGGCTTTCACTGCCTTGGCCCGGGTTTAATCCCAGGTCAGGGAACTGAGATCCCGAAAGCCACGCGTCGAGACCAGAAAAACAAAACCAAGAAAAACCCAGAACAAACAGAAAAAACAGAATCCCTTTAATTCTCCGAGGAAATTGGAGCCGGGAGGTCACCTGGGTGTGGGAATACACACCGAGTAATAGACATCCGTCATCTGGAGGAGGTTTTTGGTGCTTCCATTCTCATGCATTTCAATAGCTTCTCGGCCCCATTCTTGTGAGCGAGGGTTCTTGGGGTACTCAGCATATGGGGACATTTGGAAATCCCCACTTTTGAAGATGAGCTTGCTTATGTCGTTTTTATTCTTTCTGCAAGGTAAAAAAATTTTGAAAACTGAAATAAGTTCTGTGAAGAAATGCTATCTGTGAAAGCACCATCTAGTTTTCGGCAAGGAAAATTAGACCTAAAGATACCACTGTATTTTTTTGTAGCTGCCCACTGAGGAATGTTATTATTGTTGCTATTATTTTTAGTATTTGCCTATAAAAATACAATTAGGTGCAAAAAAAAGATGCAAAAAATCTTCCAACCCAAAGGGTCAGGTTATCGGGGGTAGAGAGGACAAAGACAGCTGCAGTGGAGCACATTTAGACTGTTCTGGGGGACAGAGATCGCTGCACCGTGGGGTCAGCCAGGGAAGCAAGAGTCATAAATTCATAAGATGTTGCAGCGGGAAGGGCCTTTAGGGTTCTTTAGTCCAGCAGTTCCCAACCTGCTTGAGGAGCTCTGGGGATGGGGCAACTCTGGCTTTGTGAGGGATGTGACTCGTCCTGGGGTCACAGTTTGCTACTAGTAAAGCTGGGGCCAGAATTCAGGCCTCCCAACTCCCCGGCCAGTGCTGTTCCACTGCATGAAGCTACTTCACGAACCATGAAAATAGTATGTTTTGTTTGCAGAAATGCCCACCTGTGTATATACCCATACAGATTCTCATGTCAGCGGGGCAGGGAAACCCTAAGACAAGTTCCCTAGTGGTGAGAGTTCTCTGACTGGAAACTGTTGGAGGATGTGTTATTCACCTTCTGTAATGGGCCTCGAATCAGACATTTTTAGTGATATTTGTCCTGGGTAAGATAATCTGGAGTTTCCTCCCTCTACACCTGGCTTTCCTGTAAATAAACGTTCTAGGGAAGGCACCAAATCATTCAGGATCTTAAAACCAAACGTCCAGCATGGGGCTTAGGCGTTGTCCCTTCTTACAAGTTGAGAACAGACCTGCCATTGTGTTGCTCCCTGGGGGCTGGAGCATCTTGTCTCAAACAATGACTTACTGATCTACAGCCACCTTCTCCCAGGGACCAATAGTCACAGGCTCTCTTTCTCCAGACGGCTACACTACCTGGTACAGGACACTGAGCAGATAGGAGGCTTCCGTCTCCTGGAGCACTCAAAGTCTATCTCTCTAGCTCCTAGTCTCATACCCAGATTTTTCTTTCCACTCACACAGTTTATCTCTGATGCTTTGATTGCAATGTTATAAATGACAGGCATGGGCTGAACCATGAGGCCTGCATCCTTGGACGGGCATTTGGAGCAGCTTGCTCTCTGCAGCATTCCTGGAGATAGAGGATATCTTAAAATGTCCTTCAGGTCAATGGTTGAAAAGATAACTTGCTATTTCGTAGGTCCCCTCCATCTGCTATGTTAGGATAATTCCTGCCATTTATTATCATCTAAATCAAAAGTCTGAGTTTTCCCTCATCTGAATAACCACAGAGAAGGGAACCAATTCCTTTCTTTTTCTTCCTTTTCCAATCAAAACCCAATGGCACTGCTGTCCAGGAAGCCTAGAGCCAAGTTTACTACTGTCTGCCCATCCACATGCCTGCCACCTCTCCACTGCTAAATATTCCAGGCAATCCCTTTCGTCTTTGTTTGCTTCTTAATTTTCCCATTTAAAGTGTAAAAGTTGGGCTTCCCTGGTGGCGCAGCGGTTAGGAATCTGCCTGCCAATGCAGGGGACACGGGTTAGAGCCCTGGTCCTGGAAGGTCCCACATGCTGCGGAGCAACTAAGCCCATGCGCCACAACTACTGAGCCTGTGCTCTAGAGCCCACGAGCCACAGCTACTGAGCCCGCGTGCCGCAACTACTGAAGCCCGCGCACCCTAGAGGCTGTGTTCCGCAACAGGAAAGGCCACCGCAATGAGAAGCCCGCACACCGCAACGAAGAGTGGCCCACGCTCACCGCAACTAGAGAAAAGCCTGCGTGCGGCAATGAAGACTCAACGCAGCCAAAAATTTTATTTAAAAAGTGTAGAAGTCAATGGCTTTTAGTATATTCAGAGTCGTGCAACCGTCAGTTGTGCAACTTTGGAACAATTTCATTACCCCAGAAAGAAACCCCACACGCCTTAGCCATTACTCCCCAGTTCTCCCCCTGCCCATCCAGGCCTAGGCAACTGACAATCTACTTTCTGTCTCTATTTGATTTGCCTATTTTGGACATTCAAATAAATGGAACCATACATGTGTGGTCTTTTGTGACTGGCTTAATTCACATAGCATACTATTTTCACGGTTCATGCACGTTATAGCGCGTTTCAGTATTTCATTCCTTTTTATGGCAAATAATATTCCATTGTATGGATATACCACATTTTGTTTATCTATCCATCAGTTGATGGATATTGGGGTTATTTTCACCTTTTGGCTATTACGAACAATGCTGCTCTGAATACTTGTGTACATGGTTCTGTGTGAACACCCGTTTTCATTTCTCTTGGTATAAGAGTGGAAATGCTGGGTCGGATGGCAATTCTGCTTAACGTTCTGAGGAACTGCCAGACTTTTTCGAAGTGACTACACCATTTTATGTTTCCACCAGCAGTGTCTGAGCGTTCTACTTTTCCCACATTCTCACCAACACTTGTTATTTTCTGGTTTTTGTTGGTTTGCTTTAGTAGCCATCTCAGTGGGTGTGAAGTGGTATCTGAGGTTAGTTTTGACAGCACTTCCCTGACGGATAATGACATTGAACATCTTTGCATATATTTATTGGGCATTTGTGTATCTTCTTTGGAGGAATGACTATTCAAGTTCTTTGCCCACTTTTAATTGGGTTGCCTTTGATAGGGACAGAGTAAAGGGACAAAATAGGTGATTAAATAGTTGATCCCACTAAGGGATAAGTAAAGAAAAAAGCATGGGAGACCCCTGTAAGTTAATGATCACTCAAGAAAGCAGGTTTACTTAACCACAGAACCAAGCTGGCTTGCTTAGCAACAGACGCATGAGACATGCCCCCAAACAGTAAAACAATGGTAAAATGAGACCCACATCCTGCCCAGTAAGGTCAGTAAGTTAATAATTCCTAGGACATGCTCCTTTGCATGCACTAAAAACAAACATACAGGGCAAAGATGACATTATACTAAAACCTGAGATGATGTACCATTTTTAGCATATGTTACCACCCTTCCGCTTATTTAAATAGTGCCATGACAGTCCCGGCTTCACCATGTAGGGACAAGAAAACTCCCCCGCCTGATGTGGAGGAGGAGCTGATGATGGAAGCTTGACATCCACTCAGTAGTGGTCTTCTCCCCCTCCCCATTCTTCCTTTGATTATAAAACTGTAGCCCACTAAGTTCTTAGTGTGGCGCCCTCTCACCCGCCGGCTTGTAAACCTCACAAGCATCCTATTCTGATAAATCACTTCTTATCTATCACTTTGCTGAATTCTTTCTGCACCAAGACAGAAGAACCTACGCTCTACTAAGTTCCAAAATGCGTTCTGCAGTTTCACCTTTTTATTACTGAGTTGTAAGGATTCCTTATATATTTTAGATACAAGTCTTTTATTAGACATATGATTTGCAAATACTTTCTCCCCTTCTGTGGGTTGTCTTTTTCACTTTCTTGATAGTGTTCTTTGAAGCGGAGAAGTTTTAATTTTGATGACGTCCAATCTATCTTTTTCTTTTGTTGCTTGTGCTTTTGTGCGTTTTTAGTAAAAATCCCATTTGCTGTCCTTTTCTTTCCCAGATGGTACTACCTATCATGAATTTCCCTTTTTCCTTTTTTTAAATGGTTCAGTCATTCATTACGATTTAATACTGTAAACCACCCCAGACATTCTTTAAAAGGGGTAAAAATGACCCTTGCTTAGCACAGGCAAAGAAGGAGAATTAAAATGTGGACTCTTGGCACTCACCTGCAACAGGTAACAATCAGTGCGATGCCCAGGATGAGTAGAAGCCCACCTCCCGCTGCCGCGATCACCACAGTGATAAGCTGATAGGCTAAACAGGTTTAAAAAGGAAAAAAGTGGATTGGTAAGAGGTAATGAATGAATAAAGGAATACCAAAAAATGGTCCCCTTCCCCGCCCCACGGCTACCCCATGCCTCAGCTGGTGACCACTTTTCATTTTCTGGGCCCCCAGCAAAGGCTGCTTGGGACTAGCTCTGCATTCTCTCAGCTGAAGGGGAGCAGAGTGTGCCATCCCCAAATATGCCTCTTTGGTATATTTATTATTTTGAGCTGATATTTTTGAGAAACTGCAGACACAGGAGAAACTCTGAAAACTGAATATTAATTACCCTTTTGTAAGGGAAATTTACATTAGAAAGAGGCTTGTACCAGGACGAGAGCTAATACCAGAGATAACTTTTTCACCTGAGAGACTTATCTGCTTGGCACGCAACCTTTGTGTCCCAAACATTTCCTCTTCTCACTTTCCTGTAAATTGCATTTTCCTCTTTGAAGCCCTAGACCTCTGGCCCTTTCCTCAGCTCAGGAGGGTATATGAGCCTCAATCATCTGGCTGCCTTTTGAGTCTCATATCTTTGTGGGGCTCCCGTGTGTATGCGCATAACTAAAATTGTTCTTTCTCCTGTTACTCTGGCTTTTAATGGGAGTGGGGGGGGGGTGTCAGCCAAGAATCTAGAAGGGTAGAGGGAAAATGATTATCCCTCCCCTATACTATTTTGAGCAGAGTTTCTCTTTCTCAGCCACTCCAAGAATGGGGGCTCCCAAATTCTACCTGCAGACCAGCCCGATGACATTGTTACCAATTCACGATCAGAAGAGAAAAATAAAAGAGATGCATACATTTTTCAAAAACTAAACTCGTTTGGGTTGTTTTTTCCCTAGTTTTAATACCTTCTAAAATTTGGTCCTTCCTACTTTTTTTCCTCACTTAATACAGATGCATTTTATCATGTGTAAATTATGCCTCCGGTAAAGCTGCTTTTGAAAAAGTAATTGGAAAAAAAGAGAATATTTTCTTGGTTACTTCCCACCCTTGGTGGTTAATTGTTTTTTAAAATTTTTGAATTGGTGGTGATAGTAGATGTAAAATTTTTTTAATTTGGTTTTAGGTTCTTACTTGATAAAATAAAAAGAAGGCAACCCTAGGCTAGATTTCACAATTTTATAAGAAATGTTACCCAGAGTCTGGGAATCACTGCATAACCCACGCTAGAAACTGGGCAGTCTAAACACATACACATTGAATTTAATTACCAGAAATTAGCAGTCATATAAGCAAGCACATATCATATATAATAAACAATATTAAAATTTTAATTAATTGGTTTTATACCTATATATTTCTGGAAAACATATTTTCAATAAAATCTATTAACTATTCAGATTGTTTTTTGCTGTGGAAATATGATTATAATTGTGCTCTCAGGCTGTAAGGTCCAGGATGAAAAAAAAAAAAAAGAGCCAATGACCAGGTTTTCTATAGTAAATTAGGATGGAACCATACTCTCTAGGTATTCAGGTAAAGTCAAAGGATAATGCACAGAGCTGACAATGAGCAGACTGTGAGAGAAGAGCAAATACAAGTCATGCAACCATTTACCTGTCCTTTCTTGAAATAAATGGCACAGAAACCTGATTACTATGAAAAACCATCAGTATTAAGATATACAGGAAACAAAGCCGAACCAAGGAATGAGTTACTTCTCTCCCTCACCTCCTGACACATCTACTCAAGCTTCATCTTTTTAAAAGTGAGGACAAAAGACAAATCTCTTGAATTTGTCGACTTCCCTTCATCTCCACCAACACTTCCCTAAGCCACCATCGACTGCTGAGCAGACAACTGTAATCACCTCCTAACTCATGCTGCTGTGCCCAGTCTTGCCCACTCACTCCAAAAACCAAATCTGACCATGCCATTTCCCTGCTTCAAAAAACCTACAGTAGCTCCCTTTGTCCCTAACCAGAGACCAAAGTCTAGTTCTTGCTTATCCCTCCACACCAAGTTCATGTTTTGTCACTTTAGGCAAAACAAGCGAGCACTCATTTTAGAAGTGACCCTTGCAAGTTGCTGCAGCTGTGGCAGGTTTCCCTTTGAAACAAGCACCTGTGTTGTGTCTAAAAAGAGACAAAGGCAGTGTAGACCAGTGCTTTCCAACCTACCTGTGGTCAAGGACCAGTTCTTCTTGGCCTGTGCTTTTGGATATTATTTTTAAATGAAGAAAATAAAGTCTCATTTGTTCCTCTTGTCTTTCCCCCCAGGCACCAACTATCATGAATTTCCTTCACTCCTTTTTTTAAGGCATCTACTTCAGACCGATACTTCCGTAAAATACAACAAAGCTATTTATTTTACAAAGGATCCCATGCTTGGGTGTCACAGCCATGTCAGCGTAAACGATTCTAAGTGCTTACTCTCCGTTTCTGTATCATCTTGTCGCGGTCCTGTCCCAGTTCACGGCTCCCACACTTTGAGGGGTGCCGTGTTATGAGGTGGTTTGATATGATTTCAGGTCCCCTTGTTTGTGACAAGAATGAAGTTGTTTTTAAGAATGAAGTTATTGGGGAGCTCCCTGGCGGTCCAGTGGTTAGAACTTGGCACTTTCACTGCCGGGGCCAGGGTTCAATCCCTGGTTGGGGAACTAAGATCCCGCAAGCCACTGGGCACGGCCAAAAAAAAAAAATGAATGAAGTTATTGCTTTGATATAAAAGTGAAAATGTATTTCAGGATGTCAGCATCCACATCTGTGGCTGCCGACAGCACTTACTGGTGCGGCTGGGGGCTTAATAAGAACCTATGAAGAAGCAACATGAGCAAGGGGACATTTAGACTCTAAATACTCAGAGTTTGTGGGGACTCTTGTGAGTGTTCGGTCTGGACAAGGCTATCCTTTGCTGATCTAAATAGCTCTCCGAAGACCCTGGGGCACCAGCTCCTCCCATGGTAAAGGGGGCTCTTCTACCGGTAGTGGTGGAAGCCGGGCAGCGCGGTGGCCTCACAAAGATCATCTTGCCTGTCAACACGAGCGTCCTGATTCCCTAGCAACATGCTCTGGAAACAAGGATTGTGGTTTTTGCACTGACAGTTGGAAATCTGCTGAACCGTCTCTCCTGAGAACCAACTTGTTGAAAGGTACACCTCAATTAAGTTTGGACTTTATTCCTTTCATCTCCCCTTTCCTAGAACAACAGTGTGATAAGTATGTCATCAGTTTGGACTGTTATTTCTTTATTGACTTATTAAGAGACATCCTGTATGTTACTGCCCTGTGAAATTATAATTCCCACAGTCAACCTGTGTTTAAATAAAATGTTGGCAAAGATCACCTCTTGGTTTCTGAGCATAATTTGCCCCCTTGAAACAAAACACACTGATATAGACAAGTGCTTCTCAAACTTTTCCTGCACATCTGACTCACCCAGAGGACTTGTTAAAACTCAGATGCCTGGTCCCCACCCCAAGAGATTTGATTCAGCAGGTCTGGGCTAGGCCAAGAAGTTGTATCTCCAGTAAGCTTCTAGGGGATGGAGACACTGCCAACTGGAAGGCCAGACCTTGGGTGGCACTGGCTTAAATTATGTAGGAGAGGAAAGAATGCTGGACTGAAAGCCGAAGACCTCTGTGCACATGAGCACAGAGAAAGCGCCTGGGAGGGAACTCACAAAAATGTTCACAGACTTTAGCACTGCCTCGGGTAATAATGGACTGGTACTTTCTTCTTCATGTTTTTCTCTATTTCCCAAATTTTATTCATGTGTTTATATAAACACGCAGATACACACAACCTCCTCTAAATCTAGAAATTGTATGTGTATATATGTACATATGTAATTTACTTTATACACATACATTTTTTAAAGAGTCATTTGTTGTTCTTTGGCAGCCATGTCACTGGAAACTTGTAATAAGCTTGTGGACAATATAACCCACAGATCTTTTTTCTCATACCTATGGTCAAGTCAGCTCATGAACTACAACTGATCTTTCACACTTGAGGACTGACTTTAGACTTACTATGAGGCCACATGATGATGTACAGTGCATGGGACTGTAACGTTCACTAGTCCCGTAGGTTCCCTGAATGTTTATTAAGGTGAGAACGAAGGCCATGTGTGCTGTCTTAGGTTCGTCTGTCCTATCCTTCCTACTTTGAAGAGATCCTGCAGGATGATGAACCTGGAATTCTTCACTTACTTTGTCCTTGACATTTCACAGTCTTTCCCAAGCAATGGCTCTATCTTTACATTATTCTTCTTGTGGTTTGATCATAGGTTGATGTTGCTGTCATCGCTGTTGCCATTTTTCATTAAACCAACCCATTCTGGGCCTTAGTCTTTCCCGGAGGCTATATCTGTCCTTGCTTATATGCTTATTTGGATGGAATCTACAGGACTGTCTGCTTAGTCAACCCCCTTGTGGGAACTGTCCACCCCCCTCCACATGCAGGGTACAGTGGGGTGGTCATGCTTATACATGTAACACCATCCCCAGCCATAGGGGTTTGGTCTGGGAGTAAGCACAAGATCCAAACTGGATCAATTAGTTCCTTCCCAGGAATCTCATTCTGGGAGAGAGACAGAACCTTCTATTTCAAAATGACTAAGCCAGTGACATGCACTCGAAGCTCTTTGGTGAGCCTATTTTCCATTGTGAGGCAGAAAGCCTGTGCACAGACCCACAGCACGAGTAGAGACAGGGATGAAGACGGATCCACGTTAACTTGTGCTCTGAAAAGAAGGCGCCAATCTCCTGTTGCTGTGACTCTCCACAACTCCCTGATTCTTGCCATTCCTGATGCTGGAATTCCATGACTTACCCCAGGAGCCTTCCAATAAACCATCTTTGTTGTTCAAGCCAGCTAGGTTTACTTACTCCAGAATAACCTTAGTCAACTGTGATACTGATTTATAAGAAATACGTATCTGTTCCCGGTCCTTGTTTCAAGCACAGCTCCTAAAACCCTGGGAATTTCCTAAGCCTGGAGAGCAGAGGTGTCTTTTGTTATGTTAATGAGGTGACTTTTGGAAAGCCCTTAGGAAACCCTTGAATGGAGATTGGTTGCCAGGGAAACCAAACTCATGATTGGCTGGTTAGAACTGTTGGTCCTACCCCCCTAACCTCCTGGGAGGGGAGAGGGGCTGGAGACTGACTTCAGTCACCAATGGCCAATGATTTAATCAACCGTGCCTGTGTCATGAAGCTGCCATGAAAAGCCAGAAGGACGGGGTTCAGAGAGCTCCAGGTTGGTGAACGCTGGGAGATGAGGGGAAGGTGCCGTGCTGGGAGAGGGCATGGACATTCCGGGCCCTTCCCCCAACCTGGCCCTGAGTATCTCTTCCATCCGGATGTTCCTGAGTTCTATCCTTTCATAATAAACTGGTAATCTACTAAAATGTTTCCCGAGTTTTGCGAGCCAGTACAGCAAATTAATGGAACGCAGGGAGGGGGGTCACTGGAACCTCCATCTACAGCAGGTTGGTCAGAAGCACAGGTGACAACCTGGACGTGGGATTGGCGTCCGTTGGGGGAGTGGGGTGGGGAAGTCTTGTGGACCGAGCCCTTAAGCTGTGGGGTCTACCTGGAGATAGTGTCAGAATTGAGATAATTGGCTTAGTGATGTGGAAAAACACACATCGGAATTGGTGTCAGAATCGTACCAACCCATAGGCCTTCCTTTAAAACCCTTGAACTCATTACAGACCTTTCTAGGTGGCCACATTCGTTTTATTTTAAAATTCATTTAGTTCTCTCCCTTTCCCCCTCACTGTGCTCATTAGTGATGTGTGGTTAGAATTCTGCCTTTTAAATCTTTCCACTCCTCTTGCATCATCTTTCCTTTAGAACCCTGTTCACAGCATTCTTTTTTTTGTTTGTTTTTTCCTCTGTACCTCTTGAAATTTGCCTTTCGCACATCTACAGGCTGTAGTGTGGCCATAACACTCAAGAGTAGGTACAGGGCAGCATTCCCCTCTCCCAAGGCTGCTTCCTTTCAGTTCCGACACAAAGTGAGTTGTTTGCTTTTAGCTGCATGAGACTTCCAGCTGACTGCTGGATAATTAATGATCTCTTCGTCCTCCTAAGCAGTTTGTTACGAGTGACTTGCCAACACATAGCATTTCCACTGGTTTGAGTTCTAGGCCCAATGTAACAACAAGGTGAAGACCATTAAAGGACACTTTCTACACCTGCCACCAGACTGTGGGGTGGGAAGACATGGCAGGAGGACCTTTAAGGTGAATGTCTGCTTTCACTGGAAGAGGATGAAGAGGCCCAGCCACGGGGAAACAGACTCCACATCCCCACTGGAGAGACGCAGGACACCCGAATGGAAAGGATGACCTACAGAAGGACGTGGTGCGGATAAGAAGGAGGGATGGATAAAAATGTCTGCGGCCAGAAGGTAATCTGGGAAAATTATGTGTGTTCTATCATCACAAAGTGACACTAACCACAAACAGAAGAACGGCTTAGAGGATGGGACTGTAAAGAAAGATGTAAAACTGATGATAAGAGGGGAGTGGTTATGTAAATTAGGATATATCCAGAGAGTAGAATTCCACAGAACTATCAAAAGTGGCCTTATAAAATTATGTAAATGAAAACACTGCAGTTGACTAGGTTTAAAGGCAGGTTACAAAACAGTTTATTCTGTGAGACCCAATTTCCGTTAAAAAGACACACACATACATACCTCTGGTATACTGCTTCCTAAACTTTGATATGTATACAAATCTGCATATTAACCAAATCTAGGGGTCTGGTTAAAATTCAGATTCTGATTCAGTAGGTCTGGAGTGGAGAGGCCTGAAATGCTGCATCTCTAACAAGGTCCTAGGTGCTGTGGCTTCTGCTGGTCCTACTGACCAGCATTAGTAGCAAGGATATACACCAGGGTATTGAGTGATGTGTTTAATGGGTGATAAGGCTTGATTTTAGTTTTCTTCTTCCATTGTATCTATTTTCTAATTAATTTGGGTTAAAGAAGGAAAATTAATGGGCATGTGTTGTTTTTATGTTATGAAAAGACAAAATTCACTTACTTTAAAAAGAGAAAAAAGGTGAAGCAAACCACAAGGTCATGAGAGATATAATAAAACTGTGAGGAGGAGCCTCTATAAAATTCAAGCCAAGGAGGAAACACGCACACCTAAAAAAGGCTGGAGGGGCAAGGGGAAGTGAGGGACATTGTGACAACAAGTCTGTAAGAATTCTGGGGCCATCGGACGAGTGGTATCAGAGGACAGGATTGTTGGAATCTGCGGCATAAAGAGGCATATTTTACATGGAAAGAAAATTAAAACGAGCAGTGATAAGACAGGTGCAGCCCTGCACTGCCTGGTGTGGGCAGCCTTGCCAGGTGCACAGAGGGGTCCAGCTGGGCCCGCACCGCCTCAGGGGACTCAGGGACTTGAGAGGAGAGCTTGTCCTGCCGGCTCCAGTTTGAAGGATATTCTATGTGAGGAGCGACGAGTGAAATCTGGGCACCACTAGAAAGCTAATAGGGACTTTTAGAAAGGCAGGTCAGAGGTTATGCCTGCAGCCAGAATGTATTAGAGCTGGCTGACTCCCAGGAATGTAGGCGTGAGGGAATCGCAGGGCCACGTGCGTGGCTGGACAGAGCTGGGCTCCCCGTCTCACGGGGCTTGGGCAGCAGAGTGTGTGTCCCCAGAAGCCTGCAGAGAGCAGTGTTTCTTTTCTATAAAAGATCCAGCCTGAGCCAGACCTCCAAGAAGGCACTGTCTTTGGTGGTGACAGCAGAAGGGACAGGGGTGGGTGGTAGAGCTCTGCTATTTGGCACAAAACACTGAGTGACAAGCCACAGAATTCACACGGTGTTATCACCATAGGTGGGGATGAAATCAGGTGCTCCGGATTCCTTAACCCACACCAGGGATGATCTGAGACCGCAGAGAAAGGGGCCGTTGGCAGGTGCTATTTATTATCAGTGACTATTAATTGTTTTGCAACACTGACACTAAGACTGATATCAAAGTCATAAAGTGGTATTCACACCCTCAGAGTTAACCAGAGTCACCCACAAAAGGTGGCCGGGAGCTAGCCCTCCAGGCTGGAGTCTGCCCTCTGCTGGACATCATCGTGATGACTCGGATAAAAGGGAGCAAAAAGAAGTCTCAGGAACAGAGAGAAATTCTGCTACTTCCAAGACCCTGACCCACATAACGCGGAGACACAGGAACTCACAGAACAGTCAGTGGATGTAGTGGTATATTCTCTCCACATATACAGTAGTTAATGATCTCTGAAAAGCAAATCACTCACTGCCACTTAGAACGACACCCGGCAACTCACTCCCCTTTCCTTCAACCCTTTCTAGGGCTTTTCCCTGTATCCATTTTCACTCTTCCATTTCCTGAGAAATATGAAGCATTTTCTAGTAAAACCTATTTAGGGAGCTGTTTGACTACAAGCAGGTTAGAAGTACTGCCTCATCCTATGAGAGGCCTGTCAGGGCCAAGGGGCCCCGGGAGGACTGGCAGGTGGGCTCTCTCACCTCCTGCTCCCTACCCCGAGATGGTCACATCTCCACGCGTGTCACCTTGTCTCACTCACGCTCTTATAAAACCAAGTACACCTGTGATATTGTGCCATAATAAGAAATATCTAGGGCTTCCGTGGTGGTGCAGTGGTTAAGAATCCGTCTGCCAATGCAGGGGACGCGGGTTCGAGCCCTGGTCCGAGAAGATCCCACATGCCGTGGAGCAACTAAGCCCGTGCACCACAACTACTGAGCCTGTGCTCTAGAGCCTGCGTGCCACAACTACTGAAGCCCGCGTGCCTAGAACCTGTGCTCCGCAACAAGAGAAGCCAGCGCGATGAGAAGCCCGCACACCGCAACGTAGAGTGGCCCTCGCTCGCTGCAACTAGAGAAAGCCTGAGCGCAGCAACGAAGACCCAACACAGCCAAATAAATTAATTAATTTAAATAAATAAATAAAATCAATAATTTTAAAAAAAAAGAAATATCTATTTAGTCTTCATCCCCTGCCCCATTTCTGGCATAAGAGCTTTTAAAACACTTGGAATTTCTGACTGATGGGGTGAGAGGAGCATCTCTTGTTAATTAAAGTCATGTCTACTTGTGGTCTAGTAAACTTAGAATATGGACTGTTGGCAGATTCTATGGAATGAGGGACAAAGCTGTCCTAAAATAGTGAGTGTTACTATTCCTGCTACATCCTGTATCCCCGAATTTCTTTCAACAATTTTGAGGGTGACTGTAATTTCTCAGGTCTCAGTATAAGAAAATGTCAGTGAAAGTGATCTGGAATGAATCCCAACCGCTTCTCTCAAAGAAGTGAATTAACTGTGAAACTCGCCACGGGCACAATCACCGCCACTCAACCCTCTTGTACCCGGAAGCACCGACGTCAGCTAGCAGCAGGGGACACCCCCAAGTCTGCGTCCAGCCCTGACCCCCGCCCCAACGATACTGGTCTAAACGGCCCCACGTTCTCCTCTGTCCTCTGTCCTCCTCACGGCAGCCCGACTTGATTTTCTTGATCAAACTGCTTTCCTGCTCTAAGACTCTTGCTAGTGCCACAGTGGCTACTGATTAAAACCTAAACTCTCAGACTCCATCGAAAGTCCCAACAGTTTGGTCCCCACATACTCTGCCAACCTAATCCCCCATTCTCCGCCTTCCTCTCTTTCTGTCCTCAGCCACACCCACTTACACACTGTCCCTGAAAACCACGGGCCCAAGCTGCCCCAAGACCTTTGTTTAGGTTGTTCCCTCTGCCTGGATTCCTTCTCCCTCCATACCTGCCAGTCAAAGTCTTCCCAAACCTCCAATTCCATCCCCTCCAAGAAACTACCCAGGAGGCTCTTCTAGTCTCCTTGGGTGTGGTCCCTCCCTCTCTGCCTCAAACCTCATGCCTAATGTACTGATTAGCACTCCACAGTCAGGCTTTAGGAAAGTGTTTATCTCCCCTACAAACCTCCAGCCCCTGGAGAGCGCTCTGCTTTCCTCCCAGCACAGGAGCTGGGAAGACAGCAGGTGTGAACTGAGGACAAGAGGAGGGGACAGACACCCTGCGTGCCGACAGCCGTGCCAGCCCTGCCCACGCAGAACTCAGGACTTCTGCATACTTACGGTTTCCACAGTTGAGACCACCAAGGCCGAATGGGCAACTGCAAGTCAACAAAGAAAAAGAATAAGGATTAGTTTCAAATATCAAAAGAAATAACTGAGGCAATTTACCTAAGTAACTTCTAAATAAGGTTTGGAACAAATTCATCAGAATAAATGAACACGGAGCCTACCTCATGCAGGTTTCATTTTCAAGCCTATATCCATCTTCACAGGCTGAAAGAGAAAAGGAAAATCCAGGAACGTGTCTATTGACTTCCCTTGGTCCAAACTGACAGTTAATAAAACTAGCCACCCCAAAGGCCACAACGGTATTCTAGATCCAGCAGGCTACAAACAGCTTTAGAATTACCTAAAACCTGGCCTAAATACTGTTGCCAGCTCAACTCAATTTTATCAAAAAAATTCTTAACCTCTTAGCGATTCTCAGTTTCCCAGCTATAAAAAAGAGGATAATAATAATATCTGTTTTATAGTTTCTTGGAGGGGATTAAGTAAAACAAGGCATGCAAATGACTTAGCGCAGCACCTAGCACATAGTAACCACTAACTGTTTGTAGCTGTAATTATTATCCAACATATGCAATTATTTTTGGAAGTTCTCCATGGCCCCTGTGTAACATCCTTCCGTAAACACAAAGACAAGTGCTTCACCTTCTTTAACGTAAGTCAAACCTTTAACCAGCTGTTGGCTCCATCAACCCCCTTCCATGAGGAAGTGAGAGCTGTGACACCTTCAGAGCCATGGTCCTGGTGGGGGCCTCAGTTTCCATAAGAGAACGCTCACCCCGTGGTCTGTGTAGTGGATTCTAGACATACCTAGATGAGCCCTAATCGGCACATCACGCAAGACCATAGCTTTGAACCCTCTGGCAGTGCAGCTCATGGACCACCGCTTCACTGGGCCTGTGGGCCAGCCATTCCCCTAGATCAGCAGTTCCTGAATTGATCTGATCACAGAACATTTTCAACATTACAATAAGCTGACAGAACACCATGAGCTGTAATGCACGCTTGGATGAAAGTAGACAATAAAAAATCTCCTCGCGGACAAATTCACTGCTGCAAGGAATGATAGAAATTTGATTCATGATTAATGTATGCCATGCGCTGCATACAAGAATCACAGGTAAGAAAAGGTACATAGCGTAGAGCGGCGATCTCTGGACAGATAGCACACACGCTGATGGTGAGATGTGAGTGCCAGCAGCACACGTGGCTCAGAGGCTGCACGCCCTGCAGGCTGGGATGGGAGATCTCTCACAGAGCTCCTGCATCCTCCTTTAAGGATCAGTGCATAATAATATTAACCACGTAGATGTGCTTAACTTTTTTCTTCCTTCTATTTTTTAATGTTAGACGCTAAATGTTTCTAGTATCTATTTTGTTGTCATAGACTATCGATATACCACTAGAGTTTTGTGGAATGGTTTGGAAAATACTATTCTAAATAATCTAAATTCTCTCACAGCAGATCATGAGAGCTGTGAGCCTGCACTGCACTGTTTGGCCCCCTGGAATCACTTTTCCTGAGCTCCGCCCTCTTTATTAAGGGCAATCTACTACTAGCAGCAGCCCCAGGCAAGCCCCTAGGGTATTTATCACAGGCTGTCATGGACCACATTGCCACAATACCACTCAGTAACCTCGTGATGTGGATGCTCCAGAGAAACTTCTCTTGGGCCCTGGGGCCTAGAAAAATGCAGATGGGCCTAAAGAACTGTACTTTATTTGATGGTCGCCACTTCTTTCAAAATCATGTTTCTCTCTGCCTCAGTGTCCAGGAAGCTCAGAACTTGAGTGAGTGGCCTATCTTTAGGAAACATGCGGGAACTTAAGGTATATCTTTCTGCATATTCATTTTCCTTCTAGCCTCAACAAAGTAGTCATTTTATTTCTCCTTCAACCTGATTTACCTTTTAAATTAAATCTCATTTTGTTACCATGAATTATCATTAGGCACTTCAAATCTTTTTTGCAACAAGGTAGAGCATAATCATATCCCACTTCAGGAAAGAGAAATGAGGCCCCTCTCCCAAATCTTTGATACCTTTGAGTTCTCTGAGTTCTCTGAGCTGGCCTTACTCAGCTGGGGCCTTCTCTAAGGAACAAGCTGAGACCTCCTGTCTCCCTGGCGTGGAAAGCACCACGCCCTGGCAGTCCTTGTGCTATGGCCGGGTCGTGGGAGCAGGGGAAGCCGCCCCTGGATGACCCATGGCTCTGTCTGCAGGGCAGCTACACGGGGACTGCTGGCATCCCAGTGACTCTTCCCCACCCATCTCAGCACTGAGGCAGGCTGATGTCACACTAGTCTGTTCTATTCTGAACACTTCTTCCTGGAAATATTTTTACATCAAATCTATCCACCCAACCCTCATCTGCTGGGTGGGAGCTTTCCACCCTGTGGCTGTCATCCAGCCAGATGTAAGGTCCATCTCTTGTCCTGCCTGTGAGCTAATGGGCTGGGCTGTTTTCACTTAGCTTCAGAAGTGGTCCAGCTCCCTGGTGTAATGATATTTCCTTATTTCAGATGGGCTCATTCAGTCATTCATCAAAGACTGAGTGCTACCGTGGGCCTGGTGCTGCTCTAGGGGCTCTTGGAGGGAAACCTTGTCATAAGGCACTCCAGTGCGCCTTAGGATCCAGCTCCTCATCTCCATGCCCTAGAGGGACCCTGACCCGCAGAACACTGAAGATGAAATGAATGTGGCAACAGCCAGCATATACACCCAAAGTGGGCTTCCCCTATTGATATGGAACACAAGCAAATTTGAGCCTTCTGGACTTTTAAATAAAAGGTCAGAAGTACATGGTGGAGTCTTCAGGGCTCTTTTGTTCCCCTGCAGGAAACCAAATCAAGACCTGCCAATCTTGTCCTATCATATATGCTGCCCTATCATCCAATCGTTCATTCAACAGACATTTATGGAACCCCATAATGTGCAAGCATATTCTAGAGACAGGCACCCAAGGTATCTGCAGTCTAGTCAGAGAAAGAGACCTGCAAACAGGTGGCTGGAATTCATCAGGATATCTGCATAATGGAAGGAAGCTAAGACATCTACGGGAAGGACACCTACCTTAATTTTACATGATGCTTTGAAAGTCTGGTAAAGACATTTTATGTGAGACACTGAGAAGCTGTGTGTGTGCATACAATAAAGAACAATATACAGTTGCTAATGTATAACTGCTAATTGCAGAGATTTAGAAAACACACACCCACATGCCTTTATCCTCGATTTACACCAGGGACTGACCCCGGATTTGAGGTGTCCGAGAGGGTACTTCTTTTAACTATCCCCGTGCTCCAGCACCAATGGCCAGAAGATGTCACTGTAACCCCTCAGAACCCAGCTGACCGGGCTGTGGCCCAAGGAGCTCCGGGATCCATTCATGGAGCTCTGATGGCCATGGGTGAAAATCTAACCAACAGGATACTGCAGAAAGCAGGCTGCACAGGGCCTCGGCCACAAGCCCAAAAGCTAACCACGGTTTTCTTATGCCGATTCTCCAGTCATTACTTGATAGACATAAGGTTTCCGGTGCCTGTGTCACTGCATCTGGTAAATCTTTGACAGCTCTGCTATTGCTAATGCTAGTCTGTAAGCGACACAATTATAGAACTACTGACTTGGAAAGAGAGGGAAATGACTCATGCCAGCCAGAAGCAAAGGTGGCAGGGCTGCTCTTGAGGCCGCCTGAAATTGCAGAGGCACTGCGTACAGAAACGACTGCTACTCTGCCCCACGTAGCCACACGGCCTCCAGCACACATGGACGTCAGCAGAGGTTACCTTCACACATGAAGCGGGCTCAGTGTCCCAGTTTCTAAGACGGGCCAGGAGCACTTTGCATGAAACCAGATAAGAGGGAACTAAGAAGCATCACCTCGGTATCAAAGCGGCAGACTGACAGGGCACTGAGAAGCGCTGTGAGCTTCAGAATCAGGCCTGTTGCCCCACAGAGTTGGTCCCCCTCTTCAAACCCCACCCAGGGCCTGTGTGCAGAGCTGAGGAGGTGCACTTTCAAAGCACCTAAGTCAGAGGGTCTGAAGCTCAGGACGAGAGCACTGTCCTGAAATGTATTTCTATCCTCTCCTCTAATGGGAAGTCCTGACAGAAATAAGTGGCATGTCACCTTTCCCCAGGATGCCATTTTTACTCAGATTCCAGTACATCTGTCACCAGCAGGCATTGACTGAGCAGGAAAACTGGGCCAGACACGTTCTCATGTGATGCGAGGCCTAAGGCTACGTGATGCCTTTATGTTGCTAGTTTTCCTGTGATCACGAATTGCAGCAGGGTTTCGTAAGTCAGGGTACCCAGTGCTCTGGACTTGAATTCATTTTATTTTAAAGCAGTATTCTTGCACTGCACTCACTGACCAGCCTTCGTCTCAAACTGGATGAAGTGAAGCCTCACCTAAGAGATGAGCAGAACTAGGTTTCTGCCTTGAAACCTTTAAAACCAGAACTCATTGGTTCAACAACCACCTGGGTAAAATACAAGAGCAAAGGCTGATGGCTTACAAAGTACCTCCATAACCACTGCCCTCTTTAATTCTTAGAATATCCAATGAAGTATCACTGCACCCATTTCACAGAAGAGGAAACTCAAGCTCAGCGAAGCAAAGTGACTTGCCCGAGAGGATACAGGACGGGCAGGCAGAGTGGGGCTCTGACTCAGGTCTCCCGGGCTGCCAGCTACCACTAAAAGGTACAGCCCTGCTTCCGTGCTGGTATTTTCATTTTAAAAGATTAGCAAACAATAGAATAAAGCGTTGGGAATTAAAACAGTAATTTTTCTAATTTCCTCTAATTAGGAGAAAAAAAAAAAAAAGGCCTGGCCACCCCAGGCATTCCATTCTCTTTTCCTTTGAATCTGGTTGGCCAGACCAGTGTGCACCAGTCAGAGATAATGCTATTATTCCAGGGAGATAACGTATTCAACTCTGCTGGGAGCCAAATAACTAGGACCGGTTACCCCCAGATTAGAACAGTCACCCCTAGAGCAGAGAGAGTGCCCCGGGCAGACAAAAGCACCTTCCCCGCCCCCCGGGCCACAGAGCCCCAGACCTGCCGGTACCTCGGCAGGAGTGGTCCATTTTGTTGAACTGGAAGTAGCCAGACTTGCACTGGCACAGCGCGACCCCGTCCAGATCGGTGCAGATGGAGGTCTCTTTGTCACATTCTGGGGTCTTCCGCTTGCACAAGCTGCCCGCTAGAATGGAAAAACAAGACAGTGAAACAGAACAAAACCTCTTCCACGTCGAGCATTAAGATGCGTGAACGTTCTATTTCAAGAGGCTCGGAGAACAGTTTCCAAAAGAGCCTGCGTGGTGCGCCGCCCCTCCCGGAGGGCACTTCCGCGCTGCCTTCTGCCGCTCCTCCCCCGAGTCGGCCCCCCGGGGTCTGTTAGTAAAAGTTCACGGGGCAGAAAACAAACCCAGAAGAAACGGGGTGCCGTCGCCACCTCCAGCGTCCCCTGCAAACACAACCCTCAACAGGTGGGATCCTCTGCACCTTCACGCTCTAGCGCTGCAGGGGAGAATCGGCACAAACCCAGAAAGCGTGACCCCTCCCTCTTAGGAAGAAGGCCTGTCTCGGCTGAGGTGTGTCCGTCTGGCCTCCAGGGACTCAGCGCCTGCTGTGGCGGGTAGCCTGCTGCCGGGCAGACTGACTCCGAGGAGAGGTGTGGAAGGTAAGCCGGGCTCTATGTGTTCTGTCACTGCCCGCCTGCCCACTATACTGACGCCCGCTTGGGGCTTGCTTGGCTCTGGGTCGTCAGCACCTGGCCATGTGGGCCATGCTCATTTCATGGATGACAAAGAACTCTTTCATTATCATCAGAAAGCATTCATTGTTGGGCATGTGGCCCTGTCTGAGGTTGTACACAATGAACCCTCTCTCGGGTTGTATACAGCAGGCCCGCTCTGAGTTTGTATACAGTGGGCTCTCTTTGAGGTTATGTACAGCAGACCCTCTCTGAAGTTGTAAACAGTGAACCCTCTCTCAGGTTGTATACAGCACGCCCTCTCTGAGTTTGTACACAGCAGGCCCTCTCTCAGGTTGTATACAGTGGACACAACGAGGGTGCTTTTTACCATCTAAGGTAGGTCTAACAAAAAAACATACGTAATTGGGGTATACAGACAATAGAACAAAAATATGAGATCACTTGGATAGTGGACAGTAGCTTATTTACACTACGTACAGGGTGAGACTGATCTACGCCGCTGTTTTTGGCGGGCGTGAGCAAGGTCAGCGTGAGGAGAGAGCCGAGGAAGGGCCACGTGTACACTGGGCAGTGAGGTGTGGGCTCCCTTCTCCCACCTTAAGGAAAACACCAACCGATTCAGAAACCAGGTGCCAGCTCTTAACACAGCAAAGCTATACCCCCACCCCACCCCAGGCAGGTTCTGGTGACAGGGACCCCGGCATCTGCCTCCTTGTCTGAGTCTCGAGAGCTTGGGGCCAGTGGGTGGCTTGGTCACAGGAGGTTAGTTTAGGACACAACTTCAGCTCTCAGAGCTGAATTTCCTGCCTTTATCAGTGGAAGCTGGCATGCTAAATCAGAACCTATTGGTGTGTGTGATACAATTTCCTTTGTTTATTGTGAAAGGTTTGTATTTAAGGGAGAAAAATGAAAAATGGAAAATCTCACCAGGCAAACACGGTGAAGCTGGCACAGAGGGGCACTAAACGGCCACAATCTCTCATCTAAAGCCTTAATATAAAGAAATATCTCCAGCACAGAAGGCCGTCCAGGCTGGTACGAGTTGGTGCAGCAGCCAGCCTGAGTTGCCTGGCCTGATTAGATATTTTCCGGAAGCCAATGTCACGTTTTCCCTCCACCCTGCCCACGAATCCCGCCTGCTGGCAAATACTGCTCGCCCTGCTGAAGCAATTCTTCCCCGCATAGAAGCAGATTCACTTGACGGCAGGGAGAGCTGGCCCCGCCTTTGCAATGGAGGAGTTGCTATCCTCAAAATTCTTAAAGAACATTCTGTCATCAGTCCATCCAATGGAACCACGTATAATGCCGTGTTCGTTTTAAGTCTGGCGATGTGATTTTTCTGCATCTACAATTCCCATGGTCCTTCCTGGGCATAACATCCGCCAAACAGACAATGAGAATTTATGTGAATCTAAGGCTGGGACGCTCCCTGGGGGATTTCCAAGGACTCTAAACCTCTGGAGAGATGAGAGCTACAGTTCTTTGAAAGGCGAGGAAATAGATGTTTTGTGAATTGAAGGGGAAAAACCTGCCCTTGCAAGGGCAGCGTCCCGAGTGGCCCGGCGCCTCCCACGTGTTGGGAACACGCAGATGTCAGAAGCTGACAGCTCCCCCTGGTCCAGCCCGCCTCTCTAGCACTCAGAGGGGTGAGTGAGAGACCAAGCAGTGTGTTGGCAAAACCTGGAGAAGCCCTGGGAGGGAAAACAGAGAGGTGAGGCTGTTTTCAGCCAAGACGCGTGGCCGTCTTTGTCCTCAGGGGCTCGGAAAGCAGAGGCAAAGAATGGGCACCAGTACACGTGGAGGCAGGAGGTCTGTGGGAAATCTCTGTACCTGCCTCTTAATTTTGCTGTGAACCTAACACTGCTCTAGAAAAAAGTTTTTTAAAAAAAAAAAAAAAAAAAAGGGACCTTGGCAAGGAAGACAGGAGCTTTCCCGTAAGCTACCTCTGAGCAGTTGGAAGAATGGGGGTCAGAGAGTGGGCAGGGCTGCCACGGGCATGGCCCTTACAAATCCAAATATCTTGCCACTTGATTTGCAAAACATGAAATACGTTTACTAAGGACAAAAAAGTAACCTAATATAATGCTGACCACGTAGCATGTATTCCACACGTGTTTAGTGAACTGCAAGGTCCCCTTCCTACTTTCTGGGGAGGAAAAATTGGAACCTTTAAATCACTGGCAAGAGAAAGAAACTAAAATCAAAGCAGAGTACAGTGTGATGGGGAAGGAACTTTTTAACTAATTTCCCAATGAATCTGAATGATAGCAATTTCAACTCCAGAATGCTTAGCTCTTTTTTTTTTTTTTTTCAAGTGAATAGCCCTTAAATGGGCAAAGCTCTAGCATTTATCCCTGAGCAAAAGGTTAACTGCCAGCTCTGTAATGCACAGTCCACAAGGAGGGCTCTCCAGACCTGCTCTTGCAAAGCTCTGGCTCATCGGGAACGTCCTGGATCTCCAGCAGGCAGAGCACCAAACCTGCTACCTACAACTTAGTCTAGCATCTGGGCACCAGATGGGGAGGTTCCCTCCGACTCTGCATCCCTCACCAGTCCTCTGTGTAGCAAAATGAGCCAACCAGAGCCAGCTCTGACCACTTATGAGACACAGCAGGGGCAAGCCCCCCTGCATGAGGAAGCACTTTTGATTCCAGCAGAGTTTTCCCATCCCAGAGGCGAAACCTCCCCTCCAAGACCCGAATTTGCCTTCCAAACTTGTTTCTAATCCATTTCTTCAGCTGCTTCACATCAGATGCACTGTAGAAGCTTTCAACAAAAACAGATAAAGAACAAGAAAAGAGAAATCACGGACTGTGAGCAGCTTGGCCTCTAATCTTCTAGTCTTGTTTCTGTGCATTTAGAATTTGCAAACAAATACACAGAAAGACGGGTGATTCTGCACATGCTTTTTTTTTTTAACCAAATGGTATGTCATGATGAAGGTTTGGAGTCATTGACAAGCATGTACATTCTGTGTGTGAATTTCTATCTCCCCAGAGAGAGTAGGAACCTTTCAAGGGAAAGAAGAGTGGTTTTTGCTCCATTACATCAGCTCCTACATCCCTTCCAATACTAATGCTGTATAGAAGAAATAGAAACAGTATGCCAAGGACTGGGGGCCTTCAAGGCTGTGTGTACAGGACTCTGTGTGTGTGTGTGCACGCGCCCACGTATGTATGTGTGTGTGTCCGTGCATGTGTACACAAAGATGCACACACACAAAGGCCTTGTGCTTAACGCCCATTTCAAAGACAGGCTGGTTCTGTGACAAGTTTCTTGGACCTGAGCCCTGAATGCCTTACACTTCTACCCTCGGTCTGTGCCTAACTGAATGGGTGGGGTTCTCCCAGAGGGCCTCTTACCTCTAAAGATCCGCCTCTGAGACCCCAAGAGCTGGCAGACCTCAGCAGAGGTCCTGCAGGAGTTGACACATTTCTGCATCCCATCGGCCAGGTCGAACAGCGTCACGTTGGAGGCCAGGGAAAAGGTGGTTTGCAGTGACATCACCACCGCACTGGGCTCCCTACAGGCAAAATATGTAGGTTTTAATTGTCCTAAAATGACATGTGGGCCCCAGGGCTTTTGGAAAATGAGTGTCCTCCCCATTCTCCAGTGAGGGCCTGGGAGAGCATGAAGTTCCAGTGACCTTGGCCCTGGATCACCCTATGGCCCAATCAAAACAAGGCCCAGTTTTGTTGCCATCACCCATGTTAGAACATCCTTCCCTTTCTATAGACTGGTTCACAAACTAATATAATCCTGTTACTTACCTAGAAGCATGAGCTGTGGATCGGGTATAACCAGGTAATGTTGAAAAACACACATTTAACTGAAAGGAAGAACAGGTTTATCGTTAACTGTGAGTCAGACAAAAGCCTTGAACCTAGAACGAATTTCCTATTTTCAGGATCAAATAGGCGTTTTCCAGCCATCAAGTTGTCAGCAGGTGGCCTTACGCAGGAGTGGTGTCTTTTTTGTTCCTTTCTTAAATGCCTTTCTGCTCTTATTCTGTTGTTCCATGAGTACAAAGGGAGAGAGGCAGATAGTAAATCAGTGGGGAAAATCTTGGCAGGAAATGATGTTCAGAACAGCACCCTTGGATGCAAAACATCTTCAAAGGAGCAGATCTCTTCTAAGACCCAGGGTTTCAAAAACCTCAGAGGCAACTGTTTATTTGGACTTTGCATAGTGAACAAGCCTCACTGAAAAGGCTGGGTTCCTTTCAGCTACCCCAGGTCTGGCAGGCCTGACACAGACCCCTCATAATCTACAATGAGTTGACCTAACTCACAGATAGGTCCTCTTCAGTAAGGCTCTCCATAGGAAATTACATTACATGGGTCAAGAGCCCTTTTGTTGAGAGCAAATTAAGAGCGACTCTCCCTGTGTTTGCCTTGTGCCCTCGGAAAGAGCAGAAAATCCCTGTGGGGCATGAAGTACATGCCTGCTTCTCCACTCCCCCCCACAGTAGGGGCTGGGGATTCCTTTTATGCAGCAGAGGGTCTCAATACCTTGACCAATGCAACCCACCTGTCTTCAAAGCCTGTGTGTCAGACACATCTCACCCTTCACAAGGTGGATTCAAACACGGGATGCTATCAAACCCTTTTTTGGCTTTGTATGACATTGCTTTATATTCACAAGGTAATGATTTATTATTATTATTACTTAAACTTTTTTTCCCAGGAAGAAACAGAAATAGCACATTTCAGAACAGAACAGCACCTTGGGAAAGGCTACTTGAGTCATTGCCTAAATCTTCTCTAGTCATAGCCAAATCTTCACTATATCTTGGAGGTGGGGATGTCACATCACTAATAAATTATATGTTGATACTGGGTAAAAATTAGCAAATCAGATAAGTCACTGAGCACCGTGTAATGCAGAGGACTGTACCTCTGCACGAGTTTCTCAGCCCCTGTACTATCTTAGAAGGAAATATTGACCTACAATTGAACTAAGAGGCAGCTGCAGTACAGTGCCAAGAACACCAGGTATAGGGTTAGTAGACGTAAAACCCTGTCATATAGTAAAGAATTTGACCTTACGCCAAGAGAGGTCTGGCCCTTGACTCCTGGGAGGTAATTTCTAAGCCTTTGGAATGTCCTGCCTTTGTTTACCTGGAGACCCTGGGCTGCTCCAGATAATCTAACAGTGTGATTTATGGTGGGGTTTGGGGTTACAAGGTAACCCAAAGGGTTACCTCTCCAGAGGGGCTGGAGACTGAGGTCAGCCATATGGGCAGTTGACTATCTGTGTTTTGGCTCTAGACACCAAGGCTCGGGTGAGTCTCCCTGGTTGGTGATACTCTATGAATATTGTATACATCATTGCTGAGAGGAGTTAACCCTGTCCATGACCCCATGGGGAGACGACGACTGGGAGCACTGAATTTGAAACCCTCCTGGACTCTGCCCCATGCATCTCTTCCCTTAGCTGACTGTAACCTGGATCTTTTCACTGCAATAAACCGTAACCACAAGTAGAACAGCTTTCAGTGAGATCTGTGAGTCCTTCTAGTGCATTATCAAAACTGAGGGTTTCTTGGGAACCCCCAAACTCGCAATTGGTGTCAGAAGTGAGAGTGGTCTCTAACTTTGCACCTGCTCTGTGTAAACTTGGGCAATGTCACTCACTTCCAGAGCCTGCCAGTTTTCCCTCTGTAAAAGTGTTGGCAATACCTCTTATAGGAGTGATGCATCTGGTAAAGTGCCTGTCACAGAGTAGATGCTCAGTAGATACAGAAATGGAATTGGAATCTACATGTTACACAAATAAAACCCATGGTCCCATAAAATCCTATAGGTTTTGGCTAATATACTCTTACCCATAAAGAACAAGTAAAATTAAAATCAGAAAGCAATCTCTAAAACTTATTTTGATGGCAAATTTCAATTTTCTGAGCACCAAATCTTAGACTATGGTAGCAGCTGAGAGGCAAAATTTACTATCTGAGCTTCATTTCTATCTCTTCTTCTTTCCTCTCCATTTTTCTTTTTTTCTTTCTTGCTTTTTTCCTGGCAAAAAGCAGGCAAGGAGGGAAAGAAGAAGAATCAAAGGCCCCTAGATAATCTACTCAGTGAATTCTCAACCCTGGATAATAGGATTAACTGTTCCACGTTTGGCATTCCCTTGAGAAAAAAGCATCATTCTCTCCAGGTTCCAAAACACAGACAGAAAAATCACACAGCATGTCAACAGCAGATGGGACAGTAGAATTTTCTGGGTCTTTCCGCTTCACCAACAGCTCTTATTGGTTCATGTCACCTAAATGTCTGTAACTATGAGTCTGAACATGGAAAAGAAATGCCAAGGCACCGATAAAGGCTGCATGGGAAGACACATTAGAAGAAATGCTTCTACCGGCATCACTGGTTCTCAACACCTCCCTTCTATTTCCGAGAGGCCTTTAATTTTACCCTAAAGTTCACCTTCCAAGTATAATAGAAATGAACTGCCCAGGAGATACAGCTGATCCCCAGGAGGTTCCCGATTCTGAATAAAATCTGTTCTAGAAAACAAAGGACTAGCAGGAAGATGCCTTTCGGAAAACCTACCGTTTTGGTGATCTCATTTTCAACTTCACGGAGGTCTGAATGTTTTTCCAGGGTGGTATTAAGAAACATTTTCTTTAATTTAAACTCTGTCACGAAGGTTCTAACTGAAAATGAAAACATAACCTGTTAGACCTCACAAGGTCCACCTACGCAAGGCTGAGTGTCTGTAAATCTCAAGGCACCCAGCTTTCCTCCACCTCCCAGGATGCTCTCTGTGCATTTCTTTCTCCTGGAGGGTGGAGACCACTCCTCCCTCTTCGGGGCTCCTCTAGCAATGGGAGCACCTACTGAGCTGAGCCTAAGACTCAGTCTGAACGGAGCTTTGGGTGAGAGGCTCCAAAGAGCCCTTTGCGTATGTGCGAGGGCTCTGAGAGAGTGAGCTTTCCTCGTCTCTCCAGTGGCCTCCCACATCTTAGATGCTCAGTGAAGCTGTAACAGAGAAGAGAGATGAGCTGGTCTAAAGAACACACTTCCAGGAAGAGGGGAGGGAGACGTGGGTTGGAAAGACAAATGCTCGTGGGCCCCTATAAAGCTTCGGATGGAGGAAAGCTCTTTCTCTCTAGGTCTTTTACCAAGTTAGTCAGCCCTCCACTTCAAGGGCGTGCTCTGGTTTCCTCTTCTCATGAAAGTCACCTCCATCCATTCCCCATTCCTCTTGCTCAGAGGAAATGCCTGTTCTATCATTGATAAAAGAGGCTTCCAGAAGCCAGGTTACTTCCCAAGATCACCCAGCTCCCAAGGGCCAAAATTAACATTTAACGTCATGTGTGTCCATCTTCCAAGTTCTTCTTTCCCCCTAAACCCCCAGTCCCCTGAGGAATCTCATAGTCTAAGGACAACCAAGTGGCTACAGAGAAAGGTGTCAAACATCTGTAGCAGGACTCCACTCAGGGGGCTGCCAGACTCCACGACTACAAGCCATATAATGAAAACAACCCATATTCAAGACACTGTTGGGTTCAGACATGAAAGAAAGTAGCCCCATTTTCACGGCCCATTTCACTCATAAAATAAAATTCTAGTTAACATCAATTTGTGCTGATTGGGCCTGAGGGTGATAGAACTTACAAATGGGCAGGCAATCAAAAATTAGGACAGCCTGCTTTATATCTGGCTCTTATCTTCCTTTAGATTAAATTCTTATCTTTCCCTCTGGACAAGAAAAAAATATAAATAAACCCAAACACAGAAACACATGAAGCTGCTCTTTCATAGAAAGCTTGCCTGCTGAATTAAGAAAAAGGCCCACAAATGAGCCAGGGAAAACATTTAACATCTTATACTTACTGTCTAAAGCCCTTAATCCTTATTTAACATCTTTTTGCTTGTTCTACAGTTCAGTGAAGCCAGCTGCTTAGGACGCTTTCTGAGAAGCAGGGAGCTCTTTGAAAACATTCCTGGCCGAATGAAAGCATTTCAGCATGCTCTAATTTGCATATTCCTCTGATGTTTATGAACAATGAAGCTAAATGACTTGAAAAGGGAAAGATGATTGTTAACACAATAAGTGGCTCTCCTCCTGATGCATGCTGCCTGTGGGACCCTCCACACACAGGCTTCCAGAACAGTCACCCCACCCCTTCGTCCTCCCATCTCACAGGTCTAGGTCTGTGCCCAGACTCTGTGCAGAAACATATATATGGTAACCATCAGGTACACAGATCTCTTCTGAACCAGGACAGTAAATGTGGCCTCTGCATCTGTGTGAATACGAATAAGGCACCGCAGTGTCCCCCCAGCCCTGCCCTCTCCCAGACACATTCCCATCTTCACGCTGCAGTTACATCATCTGGCTTTAGGGCAATTTTTAACTGTTGACTTACACAGGTTATCTAAATGATTTTTTAAAGATCCAAAATTATTGCTTTATATTCAAAGTAGTTTATCATTTTCATTGCTTTCAGCTCTGGTCCAAGAGATTAGAAGACTAATGTCAAAGGATACCTCCCATCTGGAGACCCCTACCATTTTCCAAGCTTGCTCAAATATATTATTTATTTGATCTTCATAATAACCCTGAGTGGGAAGCAGAGCAGGTGGTAATCTGATTTTACAGATGAGGAAATTGATGCTCAGGGGTCAGTGTGCTGTAGGTGCTGGACATGGAGCTGGAAGCCTGGCATTTGAGTCCCTGGCAAGTGTACTTTCATACTGTTTCAAAATAAAATCATTTCCATCATCTCCATTCTTAAACTGAAAACTCCTTGCTGATTTCTTACAGGGTGTAGCTAAATGGAATAGGTGACCCAACTGCAAATAATCTATTAGAATACGAGGACTTCTCAACTTTGACTGATGTCTATATTCCCAGATTTTTCTTCCTTAAAAATAACGCTTTTGGTGAGGGACGACTCGAATTCCGTTTGGAGGCATCTTTGAGCTCCTCGAGTAGACATCATGAGCAAAGCTCACCCTCCCAAGTTGAAGAAATTTATGGACAGGAAGTTATCATTGAAATTAAATGGTGGCAGACATGTCCAAGGAATATTGAGGGGATTTGATCCCTTTATGAATCTTGTGAGAGATGAATGTGTGGAGATGGCAACTAGTGGGCAACAGAACAATATTGGAATGGTGGCAATACGAGGAAATAGTATCATCAATGTTAGAAGCTTTGGAACGAGTTTGAACAATGGCTGTCTTCACCAGAGAAATCAACTGCTTCCACATGTCCCCTCTCCACATTTTACTACAATGAAAATTGGGTCGTGTACATTTTCCTACTGAACTTTTTTGTTAAATAAACTTCTGTAATAGTCAAAAAAATAACGCTTTGACTTGATCCTCGTATTTTAAACAATTTTCTAAATTCTACCATTATTTTAGTAGGGTACCAACTACTGAAATACATTTCTAGCCCCAGGATGGAGCTGCACCTGCCTGGGGTGCCACGTCAGCAAGTCAAACTTCAGAGTTCCTGTAAACGCTCCCCTTGACCAGTAATGCAGCATATCAGTCAGCCAATCCCCAACAGCGAAGCCAACTCTGGGCTCTATACTTATTTCCTTGTTCCTTGATCTTTCTAAATAAGGTCAGATATGCAACCCCAGCCAATCATGCCCTGTGTCCGCGTTGCTGCTTCTACGCGCTATAAATCTCACTCTTGCCCATAGTGGCTCAGAAAGAGTGTTCCTTCCACTGCTGTGAGGCCCTGTACTTCCCCAGTCCATGGACTGCTTTCCCTTGAGTAAAGGACATCAAACTCGTTACCAAATTGTATTAGTTTTGTCATTTGACACCACCTTCTTAAAAACTCTGATTATTCCCCTCAGCCTATGGGCAATGCAAGCCATGCAAATAACACTTTCAAAGGACACAGACATTTGCTCTCTCAAAAAAACATTTACTGAGCACTTTTTCTGTGTTGAGTATGACACTGGGCAATATAAGATGATTCCAAGTTGAGTCACTGTACCCACCAGCGCCCTATCCAGCTTAGATAACTCTATCTTCCTCACTTGTAATTTCTTCAAGTTCTTCATTGACCTCGGCACTCTAACACAGATTACACACCCTGTGTGCAAGAAAGCTCCCAGAATGAACACAGCACTGTGTGATGGAAGGGCTGTGGGCTGCAAACCTGGCGTCTCACCAAGCGGTTGTACAAGCTGGGCCACTTAGTACTTTGTTAGGGCCTTAGTTTTCATTTGGGTTGTTTGCTTTTTAACCTGTAAAAGGGAGATTATATCTAAAACCAACCATCTTCATAAAATCTATTAAATTTGGGATCAAAATGTGACAAATTGTATGATACAATTATGGCAGTAGCTTTGTAAAAAGTGTATCTTGTCTGTGGACAAGAACATGAAGATCGTTTTGTTTTTTTTTAATTAATTTATTTATTTATTTATTTTTGGCTGAGTTGGGTCTTCATGGCTGTGCGCAGGCTTCTCATTGCGGTGGCTTCTCTTGTTGTGGAGCGCGGGCTCTAGGCTCGCGGGCTTCAGCAGTTGTGGCTCACAGGCTCTAGAGCGCAGGCTAAGTAGTTGTGGCGCACGGGCTTAGTCGCTCCGTGGCCTGTGGGATCTTCCTGGCCCAGGGCTCGAACCCGTGTCCCCTGCACTGGCAGGTGGATTCTTAACCACTGCGCCACCAGGGAAGCCCATGAAGATCGTTTTTAAAAATGAAAAGAATGTGTGAATGTGGTAGGATAATCAGGGTTTTATTCTCTTTTTTCTCTCCCTAAATTTTTTTTTTTACTCTTTGGTTAGAATATTCTTTTGATTTTTTTTCCCCCTAACTGTAGGGTGGAATGGTTAAGCAAATAGTGTTATACACAGATGATGGCATATTTATGCAGTCATTACAAAGTTTGTATAATAGTCTCAATAACATGGAAAAATGTTTAAGGTATAAAGTTTGTACAAATACCGTATGACTTCAACTATATCAAAATATAATACACACTAAAAAAGACTGCAAATAAGGTGCTACATCTCTGAGTGGTGGAATAATAGGCAGTGTCTTCCACTCCCTTCTATATTCCTTAAATTTATTCCTTGGGCAAATATTGATTTTGATTAGGGAGAAAATCAATAAATGTTATTTTGCAAAATACATTGTGGTGCAGAGAAAATTCCAAGATAGACAAACTCTCTTACCCAAATTGCATATCCCTTTTTCCAGTTGGTACCCCACTGGGCATCTGCAGGTGAAGGATCCCTGAGTATTGTTGCACATGGCCAGGGGTGGGCAGGGGTTTGAGAGGCATTCATTCACATCTGCGGAGAAGGGAACACAAGGTCACAGTGAATCTGCAGCAGGCAGCACAATCATAATCCAGTACAAGGGGCACTTCTAAGGGCCAAATGGCACTGGGCGTGATGGGGCCTGGAAACGAGTAGACACTACCCTTGTTCTCAAGGCGCTACCACAGTCTACTGAGGGTGGGGGCAGCCATGAGTACAACTAACTATAAATATAAGGCAGGATTTGAAAGTAAAGAGAAAGTAATGATTTTGATGGAAGGGAGAATTAAGGACTATTTCAAATAACATCTGGACTAAGATTGGAAGAATTTTAATCAGCAGATGTGGGTAGGGGGATTCTAGGCTGGGGCACCAGCACAGTGAAGGTCAGGAGCAGGAAAGTGTAGGGGTTTTCAGGGAGTGGTGGGTGGTCCAGTGTGGCAGGGATGGAGGGAGCCCGCATAAGGGAGCCAGATCGTGGAGGCTCGTCAATGTCATTGTCTGACGACGTTGCTCTGCAGACAACACATAAGCATGCTAATTCTCAAGGAAGCAGGGTATGAATTTTAAAATCTTACTCCCCTACCTTTTGGAGGAAAAGGGAGTTTACTGCCTATCTCAACGTGATACTGTATTGTAGACCACTGCAGATGACTCTTCCTCTTACCCACATTGCAGTCATCTCCTTGCCAGGAAGGTGAGCACACACACTGGTACCCACGGCTGGTGGGGTCCACAACGCATTTCCCATCATGAAGACAAGGGTTAGTGGCACAGCTGTTAACTGAAAACACATTTCAGGTATAGAGCAGTTAATCACACAGGAAAGGTAAGGGCAGTGCTAGGTAAATATTTAATTCTCCCAGCTAATATTTGATTCTTGCTTATTTCTGTGTACTTGCCCTGAGAGGCCACACTAGGAAATAGAATGGGTTCCCAGAGGTGCAGAAGAGATGTATTGGGACTGGATGCTGGCACTAGCTGCGTACATACACACGTGTTAGACAGTTGGATCCCTAAATGCAGGAGCTGGTTCAAATCCAAATACTGCTTACAAGTCCCTCGGCTCGGGAATGATGATTACATTGCCTTGGGATACTTAAATTCTACTTGAATCAATACCAATTTAAAATACACGTTAAGGAGAAAATGATGCCTGATCAACCATCCTCCCTGCTCCAAGTTTTCTCTTTTCTAAAGGTCTCACACTGTAACCGGGCCTCCACATAACATGCAATCATTCAGAACAATGCCTGCAGGTGAGCACTACGACACCCTCTCTTTACGCGGCGTGACCATGAGCCTGTCTAATTCATCCAGGCCCTGGCGATGCACAAGCTCCACTGAACTCTTGGACTCCCAGCTCCCAGGTGCAGTGACCACACTCTCTGTTTGGGTCTGTATAACTGGCCTTGTCATGCTACAGTTATACAATAACTGCCTAATAAAGGTTTCTGATGCATATTTAGAAAAGCCAAAACTCATAACAGGAGAAAAATCATCTCCAAGGAGAAAAGTCAGTGGTAGAATGAGAAAGAGAAGGCAGAAGTCAAGAGTTCTTACTCCAGAATAACCCTGAAGACAAATGGGCTAAACCTGAAGATGGTGTCCCTGCTCCTCATTGCTACTTCATATCTACCTAAGATCACCTGCATGAGCATAGCACCTATATGTACAAACACTGCACCCACGGACTCTGTCACAAAAGACACAGCAACAGCTAGTAACAATGTTCCTAATACTCACCTATAGTTATCACTGCAATGGCTATAATTGGCTTTAAGGAACACTTGTGAATTATGTTCCACCTGGTATTGGAATACATTTGGCATCTGGAAATGAAGCCTGTGAGTCCTGAAGCAGGGATCCCAAACTTGCCAGAAGAAGGAGCCAGCTTCCATTTCCCAGCAATGCTCGGACCACTGGCACGAAGGGGGCACCGATGCATCAGGGCTCTGCGGGGCTGCGTGGGGTCCATGGCCCTCCAGCCACGAGCTGGATGATGGCTGCCTGGTTGGAACTCTGCTTCTAACTCCCTTCCCTTCTTCCCTCCTCCCTTCAGTCCCCATTTCACCCCTTCACCAACAGCAGCTTTCCTTTCCTGAGTCTGGACAAGCTAAATATCCAGCAAATTTTGACCCTGACATCAAAGGAGGTATCATCCTACTTCCTTCTACCTTTCCTTAAGTGATAAAGAATCATGTGGATGGCTTTATTTCCCTTGTCCCAGCAACTTCAACATGGATATAAAGATATATAACCTCAAGGGCAACGTCACAGTCACTATGGGAAAGGTTAGTTCATCATCCTCTCACTGAACACATCTCTCCACCCACATTTATCCACTGACATCATAATCTTAGGGAGACAAAGGAGCCTGGGCTCCCCTGGATCAAGAGAAGTTTCCCCGGTGACTGGGGGGCTGGCTGACTATCTCAGAAGCTCGTGGCTCTGATCCGGGAGCAGGCACCTGCTCACTCTGTGTCTCAGACAGGCCACCTAAAGCTTCTTGACTCCAGTTTTCCACCCTTCAATCCTGCTTCACTACCCCACTCTGGCCTTGCTAGAGTTAAAGGCATGCTTGAAAAGCTCTTGCAATTACGGGGCATTACAAGTTACAATGGCACGACTACTGATGTCACACATGGCCAACGGTATCCTCTCCTCTTTCTCCAGGAAGAATTCTGAAACTCAGGGGTGAGAAAACTGTCACCGTGACATTCTTTTCTGATTTAAGTGCTTCAACAGAAAGCATTTGAGATCACAAAGCAGACCCTGTCCTATGGCGGATTCCAGCCACCCCGAACCCCGTGCAGCCTCAGTGTGCTTGTGCGACTGTGTCCTACCTGAGGCTGGAGATGACGGTGCTGTGGACGACTGGGTGCTGCTCTGAGCAGTGAAGGTGGTCGATGTAGATGTCAACACCTTAGCTGTAGAAACAGGCGTGCTTTGGGGGGAAGGAGATGTTCTGAGGAAATGTGAAGCCAGGCTGTGCTCTTCTGTAGGGGCAAGCCCCGTGGTCCATTCTTTTGCTGATGTGGGCGCACTGGTCAGGGCAATCGATCCGGTGGCAGCATCTCTATTCACTGGGTTCCTTTCCGTGGTGACGGCACCTTCTGTTGAGATGCGTACCACTAGAATTTCAGGACTGGTTGGCGGGAGCCGTTTTCCGGCCACTGTCTGTACTGTTGTAGGACCACCCGTCAGAGATGCTGTGCTTGACGGGGGTTGGGGGCTGGGCACGGGGGGATGAGAGGTCTGGAGAGTGGTAGCTACCAAAGCTGGAGACGTCTGGGCTAAGCTGGTGCTCGTGGCTGGAAGGGTTTGCTCAGTGGAGGACTCCGTTAAGGCCAGGGGCGAAGGGATCCCCAGAGTAGACCTCACTGTTACAGTTTCCGTGGCCTCCACGGGCAGAGTCTCCAGGCTCTGTGGCTTTGATTCCGTAACGATCTTCTCAAGGTGTGGGCTGCTCTGGTTCTTAGGATCTGCTGTTTGACTGTTGGGGAGCATTGCCACGGATGATGCCATTATCGACGTCCAAGCTGAAGTCACAGGAGTGTCCCTTGCCTTGGGCAGGACCAGGGTAGAAGATGAAGGTGGGAGGACTGTCTGTGAGACAGACGGCGAGACAGGGGCAGATGCTGTCAGGGATACTAGTGAGGGTGGTGGCGAGGAAGACGAAGGTGTGGGCACATCAGGGGCGGACTGCAGTGGGTGAGTGGAGGCCCTGGTCGACGGCAAGGTTGACGAGAACTGGTAGGAGTGTGACACTGAGGGCTGGGGCAAGGGGGCCCCTGACGAAGAAGACAACGATGTATCGCCCACAGATTCAGCATCGGTGTCCAGAAGAACCAGAGTGGTCAGCATATTAACGGTGGGTGTGCGGGATGGAGGGCTGGCCGTGCGCAGAACTACTGCCTCAGTGGAAGACTGAGCGTATTCCCCACCGTGGGATGAGACGTTGCTTCTCTCTGTCTGAGCCTGAGAAGGGGAAGAAGAGTCTGAATTCAAAGAGCCTGAGATCTTAACAGAAGAGGTGGAACTCTCCCTTACGTCCAAGGATGAGCTGTGGTCTGCAATGGACAGCAGTGCCCGTTCCCCTTTGGTGAAAGGAGCTGAAACATAGGTGTGGTCTGTGTAGTCACTGGACGTCCCGTGTTCAGGGTGGGTGCCGCTCACTGCATCGTAGCTCATTCCAGTGACTGCAAAGGGAAAAACCAAAGTTAGGTCAAACTGAACAGACATCTGTGAACCTGCACTATGAGACAGACTTTCAGTGTCCCACCCATGAACGCCTGGGGGTGACACACTTTCTCTGGATAGAGACAGTACGGGGAGGCAGGCAGGGTTTGAGTCTGCAGTGAGCAGACCTGCCCTCCTGTGAGGAGCACAGCGGCAGCAGGGGAAATAGTAATAAAAGAGAAGCGGGGCCAGGGGCCGAAGAATAGGGAACAGGTCCAGATTCCTTCCACAGGCCTTTTTTGATGAAAGCAAATTAGTATCTGAAAAGCTCTTAAGACCCCAAATAGAACAATTGTTATGCCTAAATGGAAAAAGGAAAACCCTCCCAACTTTCCATTCTGTACAATGAGATATTTCTTTCCCAGGAGACTGGCCTAAGCCACAACATGGCCAGGTTTCTTTATTGCAAGCATCCTGGCAGACAGCACCACAAATGCCTGGGGCAAGTGTTGGGGAGGTGGGAGAACCCGGAAAGTCCTCTTCACAGGGAGCCGGTAAGGCACTTTCTGGGTTGACAGCGAACTCAGTCACTCTAGGATCATAAGCAAATTGACAGATGAGCTGAGGGAATGCGGCAAGAGATCCTGCCCCTCACCTCCGTCACCTCCGAGGACTCGCGAGGCTGCCAGTGAACCCGAGACCGGGTGGGCATCCCAGGTCGCCGTCACGTTCCCCCGCTGAGTCGGGCGCTCCGCGTCTCTGGGTGTCGCCGCTGAGCGCTCCACATCCCCAGGAGTCGTGCTGCCGTTGGTGAGAGATCGCAGCGTGCGCTCTCCGACTCCAGTGAAAGTAGCCCAGGTGTGCGGGCTGTGAGCGCGGGCTCCGGGCGCCCCCTCAGAAGCCCCCTCCTCCACTTCGGAACTGACGGCCAGCTCAGGACTGTCTTCGGTGGCTGCGAGAGGGCCAAAAAGGGGAGGGCCGGTCACTCGGGGCGTAGAGCTGGGCTGTGTGAGCCAGACGCTTCCCTATGTTTTCTCAGTGTTTTTATTTGAAACTGACAAGGTGAAAACCCAAAATGTGTGTTGTTCTTGCAAAGGCACCAGTGACCGAAACCTCAGGAAGCAGTGCGGGGGTCAGCGTTGCTGTTCAGGTGGCTGGGATTTATGGGAAGGTTTATTACTTAGTGAACAGGATTGATAAGGTATTTCTGCTCGGTGATACATAATAAATAGTGTTTATGTCAGGAAAATTGGTGGTGGCAGCGGGAGAGGTGAACAGTGGGCAAAAGACTAACAACCCTGCTGGGGCTTTAGACCCGACAAGGCCTGGGAGGGAGGCCAGTATCACCTGGAAGGCTTTTACCTCCTGGTAGGACCAGCGATACACGACCCACACAGGGCCTGTCGCTCTATAGTGTCTGTCATTCTATAGTGTAGTTCTTCACCCTAGCACATCAGTGAGAAATGGCATTGTGGTCGCAGGTTACGGGTAGGCTTGGTTTTTTTTTTTTTTAAATGTATATGTTTTATTTCCTTGGTAGGGATGGAACAGGGACAGGTGACACATGAATAAGTATCCTTTTCCTCCTTTCTGAAGCCTGCGCACCTAGAGCCTGTGCTCCGCAAAAAGAGAAGCCGCTGCAATGAGAAGCCCATGCACCGCAATGAAGAGTAGGACCCGGTCACAGATGTGGTCTGACCCAGGCAGCAGGACTTAAGAGACCCACAGAAAGTCCACCAGGAGAGGCTGGAGAGTTGAGTGTACCCGAGCACAATTTCCCTGGCAAAGAGGACAGGGCTGGGACGGACAATGATGGTCGGGGCTCTGTTACACAAGACTTAGGCCAACAACCCTGTCAGGCTGACAGACTTAACACAGGGGAAAGTCATGCCCTGAAACAGAGGGGCTGCATCTGAACCCAGAAAAAGGAATGAACCAAGAACTCTGAAAACTGGATGGCACAATCAGTCAGCTGTGGGCTATTCAGAGGAAAAGAGAGAAAGCATTATGTTAACCCAGAGTGAGGTGGTTTCAGGAACGAGGCTGTTCCTTATCTGGTGCTTTAGAACCGAACCCCAAGGTCCACTCACACTGAGATCACATTTTCCACACCAATCAACTGCGCCCTGACTGCAGAGTGCAGGGTACTGAAGAGACGGAAGAGGGAAAGGCTATGGGACATGAGCTCCTGGTCTGAGATGGCAAAAATTCTGAGCGCCACAGGGGTAGGGCGGAAAGGATTCCTTGTGTTTAGGAGACAGATAGTGTGTTTTCCATTCACAGACATAAAAGAACACAAATAGCCTCCACCCATACATGTGGTATTCTTTACGATAAAGCGTACGCTTTTCCACATCACATCAGTAGTGATAAATGTTAATTTTCCTCATCAATTAGGGTACTCATAGCGGGGGGGGGGGGAAAGAGCTGCTATTATGAATGGTGGAGAGGTAAGAATTTAAACCTATTATAAGCTTAAATGATAAGTTACTGCATTTTTGCTTTAGTCAGCATACAATTACATTGATAAGGCTGTTGAGAATTGTTTTTAAATATTTTCCAAAAACATTATTAAAAAGGAAAAGTTTTCTCAAATTGATAGATTGGACTTCATCAAAATTAAAAAATTTGTGCTGCAGATGACAACATCAAGGAAGTGAAAAGACAACCCACAGAATGGGAGAAAATGTCTGCAAATCGTATCTCTGATAAAGGACGAGTACCCAGAATATACAAAGAACTCTTACAGTGCAATTAAAGAAAGACAAATAACCCAATTTAAAAGCTGTCAAAAGATCTAAATAGACTTTTCCAAAGAAGATATACAAATGGTCAATGAGCACATGACAAGATGCTCACCATCATTAGTCAGCTGGGAAAACTGCAAACCAACACCACTTGAGACACCACTTCTCGCCCACTAAGATGGTTAGAATCAAAAAAGCTGGACGATAACAAGTGGTGGTAAAGGTGTTAAGAAACTGGAACCCTCGTACTTTGCTGGTGGGAATATAAAACGGTGCAGTCACTCTGGAAAACAGTTTGGCAGTTCCTCAAAGGTCAGAAATAGAGCTACCATATAACCTGGCAATTCCAAGAGCACACAAAAACTTGTACCTGAATGTTCACAACAGTACTATTCATAATAGCCAGAAGGTGGGAACAACCCACCCATCCAATAATGGATAAAAGCATAAACAAAATGTGGTGCATCCATACGATGGAATAGTATTTGGCTATACAAAGGAACGAAGCACTGACATGCTGCAATGTGGATGAACCTTGAAAACATGATGCTAAGTGAAAAATACAAAAGGCCACATATTGTATGATTCCATGTATAAGAAATGTCTAGAAGAGGCAAGTCCATAGAGACAAAAAGTAAATTAGTGGATGTCAGAGGCTGGGAATAGCAGAGAATGGGGAGAGACTGCTGATGAGCTCAGAGTATTTTTGGGGTGATGAAAATGTTCTGGCATTAGATAGTTGTGATGGTTGCCCAACTTTGTCAATATACTAAAACCCACTGAACTGTACACTTTAAGTGGGTGAATTGTATAGAATGTGAATTATATCTCAATAAAGCTGTTTAAAAGGGGGTGAAAGGAGAATTTCTCTCGATGAAAGCCCAGACCTGGGGTGAACAACCACTCACGAGAAGGTGATACTTTCACCTTCCAGAAGCTGTGTGATTGCGGCAGGCATGGGGGTATGGCGGGGGGCGGGGGCGCTATACGGTGTGGAAGGACACGGCAGAGAAGTCCCCGAGCTGTGCGTGGGAGGGGCACGTGCCAACAGCAGCATCTTGGAGATGGAACAGAAAAACTGGGGGATATACAGGGATATCGGTATCAACCAGCTAGAAGGATGGCCTGGGAATAATGAGGGGCCCACGGAGCTATTTCATTAATGCGGCAGAAGACTGCAGCCCAGGCACCCCTCCACCGTCCGCAGGGTGCGGTTCCGTGAACGGAGACTCACTGGAGCGCTCCCCGCGTGGTGCCGAGGAGCCCAGGCTTTCTGAGGATGAAGACAAGGACTCGGTGGCCGGTTCAGAGTAGTTCCTCTCACCAGGCGCTGGGTCACTTCCTCGAGACTGTGGGGCGGAGGCTGAAAACCGGGTCAAAACCGAAGCGTTCACAACCTCAGGATGGGAAGTGGAGCTTCCGGTCGCATCTGCGAACGGCTCGCTGTCAGTCAAGAACCAGCGAGCAGTGCTCTCTCCACCTCTTGCCGGTGGGACTGACCGAGACACAGTCGCTGTCTGAGACACGGGGCTGCCACTCCCCGCACCAGAGCTGCTGGCGAGTTGGTGTCCTCTGGAGGCTGAAAGGTGTCAGAGAGAAAAGGCCATCACATGGATGCAAGAGAGATCCCTCCACAACCGAGACGCGAGTCTTCCCTAGGAGAAGGTGCCCTTTGCAAGGACCTTGTATAGTATTTACTATACGTGTAACCTGACGTGCATTTTCAGGTTCTAAATAATTATTTCAAAACTCTTCAGTGTCAGTAAGAGATCAATACTAAAAATAAAAATTGATGAAGATGGGAGCTTTTAAACAGTATGTGCAAAGCAGAGTAACTTATAGGCCTGAATGTTTTATTCTCTTTCCCCAAAAACATGGGGTGGTATGAGCCAGTGAGTATGCTGTTATGTCCATCAAATACAATGTGCCCAAATATTGTGCTTAGAGCATTTTTGTAAGACAGTTCTATTATTAATAAAATTAATTTTGGGGACTTCCCTGATGGTCCAGCAGTTAAGACTCCGTGCTCCCAGTGCAGGGGGCCTGGGTTCCATCCCTGGTCAGGGAACTAGATCCCGCATGCCGCAACTAAAAAGATCCCGCACACCACAACGAAGATCTCACATGCTGCAACTAAGACCCGGTGCAGCCAAATAAATAAATAGATTAAAAAAAAAAAAAAAGATTATTCTAATTTTGAAGTAGAGCAAACAAAAAATCAACTATAGGGGGTACACTAAAACCATGAATTTAGGGAGTATGTTTATATCTGCACATTTTCTTTGTAAAGATGATCTGTACATAAGATAACTGAAGCTAGCTTTAAAGAGCGGGCCAGCTCTCAGTTTGAAGATGATGCTGCAGAGTGAGTGACAAGGTGCACCAGCAGTGGGAGCTCAAGGCGGGGGTCTCAACTCTGTGGTGAGTGAGCTAAAGACCTCGCACTCACTACTTAAACCCGCTGAGTCTCAGTTTCCTCATCTACAAGAACACAGGAGGAATGACGCCTGTTTGACTAATTTCACAACATTGTCATGAGGATGAAAATCAAAATGAGATAATGTGGTATACCAGATAAAGGAGATGGTGTTATTCAAGAACACAGTGGGTTTTTTTTTTTAAAGGTTGCAAATGGTCTTAAAGTGATTCCTTGAGAAAATGCAACAATTTTAAAATGTCCATAATAAATCAAATAAAGATCGAAGACTTACTTGGGGAATCATTTTGCCAAAATTCCCCTGAGACCTTGGAGGACGTAAGGCCAACTCCATTTTCCGTGGATGGCTTAGTGAGTTCCCCATCCCCTGGGCTCCTGATTACTCCACTGTTTCTTCTCCACCCTGCCTCAGAGGGTGAAGAATGGACTGATGCTGAAGTTGTGGTCATTTCAGAGTCCTCAGGGAAACGCTCTGTCTCATTTAGAGGTCCTGGACTGATGGCTAAAGACTGGAGCATCCTTGGGACACCGTCGGGGAACATGGTAGCAACATGGACACTCTTTGTCCCACTGACCGAGGGGCTGTGGACAGCAGTGGAGTTGTTTAAATCCTCCGTACTTCCAGAAGCTAAAATGGAAGAAAATATGCTTCAAGATTAGTTGGGGTGTATCTGGATACAAATGATGTTAATTACATTTCCGTAGATGTATATAGATAAGGTGGATCTAATAGATAAACACACATAACACACTCGTCCGCCCTCTCCTCACAGAGCTAAGTGGAGAAGCATGAGGTCCTTCACCGAGCACAATAAAAGCTTCAGATCAAGCTAAGAGGAAGACAGGAGAAAGCCTCTAGACATGATTTGCATTTGTCTTTATAGAGGAAGCTAAAAACTTCTGCTCTTGAATCCCACTTTATTACTTACACAGGACAGACCATTGTAACAAGGTGCAGGATTTGTTTTCTTTTGTTTTAGCAGTGTAACCCTTTTGTTCAAATGCTATTATAGATTAAAACCCACACATATGGGCTTCCCTGGTGGTGCAGTGGTTGAGAATCCGCCTGCCAATGCAGGGGACACGGGTCCGAGCCCTGGTCCGGGAAGATCCCACATGCTGCGGAGCAACTAAGCCCGTGCGCCACAACTACTGAGCCTGCCCTCTAGAGCCCGCGAGCCACAACTACTGAGCCCGCATGCCATGACTACTGAAGCCCGCGCGCCTAGAGCCCGTGCTCCGCAGCAAGAGAAGCCACCGCAATGAGAAGCCTGCGCAGTGCAACGAAGAGTAGCCCCTGCTCGTTGCAACTAGAGAAAGCCCACAGCAAGAAGACCCAATGCAGCCAAACATAAATAAACAAAATAAATAAATTTTTAAAAAACCCATACATAAAAATGAATCAAAGTGGGTGCCTTGCAGGGGGCCCAGTCACCACTGAGGAGGCCTAGGGCTCTGCAGACCACAGTCAGAACAATGCTGGCCTAGAATAGTAATTCCCAGCCTTGCCACCATCAAGTGTTCTTTATTATTCCCCACCTCATGGCCATAGTAAACCTTATGTTTTGAAAGACTATTAACCGAGCTGCATTTATTAAGTAACAGAGCTTCTAATCAGCAGGAGATACTGATTGTTACCCCACTGATTTGATTTAATTCCATCCAAAAGCAACAGGCTCCATTACTATAGTTAGCTCATTAGGCTTGGGAGACCAGCTCTCGAGCTCACATACTACTCCAGGAGGTCAGGGACTCCAGGTTGAGACAGCTTTTCTGACGAAATGGATGGCAGACACTGGATCAATTGTCAAGAACCTCAAGAACTGAATTATACACCACTGGTCACAATGTGCAGTGTGCTCTGCAGAAGTACTGTGGCTTGCTGGTGGCTCCCGTCCACAAAGAACTTTCCAAAGGATACCCTGAGAAATGACCTCCAGAAGGGCACATTGAAATCTTCATTCCAAACAGGAATAAACTGCAGGAAAGCTTGGCGAGTGGGCAAGATCCAAAGGTAAGAAGGAAGAGTGCTTTTTTTTCTTTTTAAGCCAAAATTTTAAAAAAGTACTCTCTATACTTATATAATGAAAGGCTTCAAATTGTTAATTATGACTCAGGAAAGTAAAAAAGAAAGTTCTCATTATAAACGGTTCCCTGAAGATGAGTCCAATGTGCAGTCATGACCAAAAGCACAAATAAATATCAAATATATACATATAGGGAGAGCACAGGAAACAGAAAGGTTCTTTTCACCTTTGTACAAAACCATAGAACCAGGTATATCTAGAACATAGGCCGCAGGTCTGGTCACTGGACCTTCATGGAGACAAGGAAGATGCAGGCAATCCATAAAACTAGTAATTAAAACATGGGAATATAAAGACCTGGACACAAAAATAGTTTCATCCTATAGCCATACCTACTTAAAAACAAAAACAAATGGACCTGGGGTTTTTGAGCACAAGCCACCCATTCTCCTTGCTTGACCCTGTGATAAACCTTTCTCTGCTCCAAACAAACAAACAAACAAAAAAGGTTCAGTATAAAAAAAGGAAAGCACAACACAGACATGCCCCAAATCCTCACTCGCCCACTTAGCTTCTCAGGCCTAACTTCATTAGAGTCACCATCTATATCCACCAATTACAGCCTCGTCAGATTGCTGAGTGCTCTTTCAAAACACTTTTATGCCCAGTAAATTGCATTATTTCATCAATTCAATGCACAGTGAGATTTTATTGGACTCGGCATGAATACCTTTCCAGCAAAGCAATGGCCTCAGAAATACAATTGTAAAAGTCACAACTGCTGGAAGTCACAAAAGGAAAATGGCTAGGTTTTCCCTGACCCTGAGGGCTCTGTGGAACACTGCTTCACCATCTCATTATCATCAGTATTAAAAGCTCTGCCTTTTACTAACCAATTACGATGTGCCACTACTTCATGTACACCTCCATATATTGTGCTAAGTAAGTACTTTATATCTATAATCTTGTTCAATCCTCACAGTAAAGCTAGGAAGCAGTGTGAATACTTCTGTAGAGCTGGTGCTTCTTAATAAAAAGAGAAAATGCTTGCTCAAACTAATCTACAGTCACCACTTATGTTACTAAATGAGTGCCTGCTAAATACATCTAGGGTGAAATGTACCATGTTTCTAATCAGCAGACCAGCACTATTGATTATTTAATAATTGCCTTTCCTTGCTCATTTTCTACCCTTGAAGCAGCCATTCAAAAATTGGAAGACCATCCATTTGGGAGCAGAAAAAAACTAAATTCCCTAATCTTTATAATAGGAGGTGAAAAGAACGCCTACTCCTCTGAGAAAACTATATGGGTCACTTTCCCATCACAACACAACATACTGGAGCCTCAGGCATGCATCACAGTGCTCACCCTTGGCTTGGCTGCTATCCAGAACTTGCCAAAAATCTGGCAGTAGCGGCTGATATTTGGGAAAGATATGCTAAATCTACAACCTTCTGAGTTATTTATATCCTCTTCCTTTACAGAGTGAAATCACCACGAAGCAATTTACCTGGACCACATTAGCTCAGCTACCCACAGAAACACTTCCATGAGTTGAGATCCATTATTACACCCTCAGCTCCTATTGAGAATCGACAGAAAATATCACCTTTTAAAGAACACCCGCACAGTTTCCACAAAACAGCAATTGAAGGCATTTTCTGTTATGAGCCTCAACATTCCTTATATAAATACTCCTCTTAGAATGTACTGCTCCCAAAACACTGAAGCCTATGGATGAAACTGTATACTCACTTTATCTGACAATAATATCATGCCTCACCCGGTTTCCCTTTGTGCCCTGGCTTCCAGGAAGCTCAGTACTAAATTCAGTGCTCAATTGTAGCCATTTTCACATAATTCAACATACACATATCTCTTTTTGCCTTTAAAAGAGAACTTTTTTCCCTATTAGTTGCTTTGCTTACTTTTCCCCCTAATTATCAAATAGTACATGGTCATTATAGAAAATATAAAAAGTACATAAGGAAAAAAAGCAACAAAAGATCTAAAGCAGCAAGCAAAATAATTTCAAACAGCTTCCTATCTCTTTTTTTAAAATCTGAGTTAGCTGTCTGGGCTTTTACCTGCTTTAACACATACATTTATTAGCATGCAATTTATTTTTGGAAGCAGGTAACCCCTGGCTACCTGAGCCTCAGAAGAGGTTGTGCTGTGTGTATGTTTCTACGTGGCAGAATGAGAAGTGAAAGGAGTCATCGAATACAAAGGCTGAAGTGTTTGGAATAACAGATGCTGGAACTAGAAAGGATCTTTAGGATCAACTGGTCTAATCCCGTCATGTTTCAAATAAGGACTCCCATCCTCCCCAGGCCAGGCTCCTGGCTGGAATCCTAGCGCTCACCTAGTGAGGAGCATCATTCATCTGACTGGTCCAAGTGCCAGGACTTTCACTGGGTCACGTTTACTAGTGGACAGAGCAGCCAAGTGTCACAAAGCACATGCCCCTACCCCACTCCCTCTTGGCTTCGATTCCCTACAGAGAGGCCAGTTGGGCTGGGTGACTCCCGGTCTGCCTCGGGCAAGTCCTGCTGGCTTTCTCAGCACTCTTGCCTGCATGCCTAGCGCTCCTAGATCCTGTGCTCAGAAAATCTAAATCTCAAGATTTGGATTTTAGGGGAGGTAGGAGCTCTGGTTAACAGGGTAGCAGGGACCGGCCCAGCATTAAAAGTAAAGCAGAGCTTTGTTTCCCATGTGGCTTCGGATCCTCGTTCGTGTCCCCTCTGCATCCCTGCAGGTAGGAGAGCAGGGGCTGTCAGGCTAGATCCAGACAGTCCTGGATGCCTGGCTATCCCCTCATTTAACAGCACACAAAGCCCCCTCCAGTATCTAAGAGGGAGGTGGGACCCTACCTAGCACAGAACATCCAGTTCACTAAGAAGAAATAGAAATGCTCAGTGAAACTCACGGAAGAGGAACGATATGGTAGAACTCTTCAAAAATTAAAAGTATAAGGTTCTAAAAGAATGAATGCTCAAGGAATTGGAGGGCTAATTATTTTTTTAATGTTAAAAAGTATAGGTGACTACAGAGTCAAGGCCAGTAGTTGGAAACGTAGGCTGATTTTCAAATATACCACAGTATATATACCACAGTAGTGGGTTGAATTTAAAGTATAAATATTGGGACTTCCCTGGTGGCGCAGTGGTTAAGAATCCACCTGCCAATGCAGGGGACACGGGTTCGAGCCCTGGTCTGGGAAGATCCCACATGCCGCGGAACAACTGGGCCCGTGAGCCACAATTACTGAGCCTGCGCATCTGGAGCCTGTGCTCCGCAACAAGAGAGGCCGCGACAGTGAGAGGCCCGCGCAGCGCGATGAAGAGTGGCCCCCGCTTGCCACAACTAGAGAAAGCCCTCGCACAGAAACGAAGACCCAACACAGCCATAAATAAATAAATAAATTAAAAAAAAAAAAAAAGTATAAATATTAAATGACCCTGACCAGAATCAAGTTTAGCTTCCAAGAAAATGTTTCCTTTCCACCATTTCATAAAGCTGGTTGTAAACCACTGAACCACAGAACTTTGAAGCTGGAAAGGATCGTAGCTTTTATCCTATCTAACCAATGTTTAATAATCTTAAAAACCAATCTCCTAAAAATATGAATCATAAATTATATATATACCCAGTCAGCAGGAAACTGTATACAGAGTATATGGAAGGGGAATGGGCTGCTTTAAATAGGCATTCCAGAAAGGACCTCTGGGTTCTGTTTTTGCTTTGATGACATAAACCTGAACCCCTAGTCTTGTAAAGTACTTCTAAAAACCTCTGACCTATGAAAATTTTGAAATGGCAATTTCTGAAGCCACCTATTTCCCAAGAATATTTCCAACCCTCTCTGTCCTGCTCCCCATGGCATGGAGATGAAAACACAAGAAGCACGCACAGGCTCGGTATAAAACCTTGGAAAAGAGAAACAGTGGGCAGAGTTTCCAACATTGGCCTGTGGCTGGATGACCCCTGTCATATTTGGGTACATGTTCATCCCCTTACTCATCAACTGTACCTCATTGTGGGGCAGGGGAACCTAAGAGAAGTAATAAACACAATCTGTGTCTTCAAGCGGATTACAGTCTACCTGGGTAGAAGGCATCAGACAAGCTGGTGTGACAAGGTACATGGCACAGAGGCTCAGAGGGTTGACAAAAGGCTCAGTGGAGATGGAAGGCCTGCGCAGAGACGTAACTGATGACTAGGGGTTGGAACGCAGAGAGGCCAGTGCTCCACTGCTGCAGTCTTGCAAACACCTGCCTGTATAGTTTTTTTGAAATGATGCCCAGAAAAATGTCTATCTATGTTATCTCTGCCATTGAAAGAAACATTTTTGCAATAATGAAGAAATACAAATATAACTCCTCATCAAATGAAACAATGTTCACCATTTCATTCACCCCAGAACGTGGCCCCTTGTGCAAGACCACACACCAGCCGCACTCAGTCTTTGTTATGTGTGTATGTGTGTATGTGTGTATGTGTGGGAAGAGGGGAAAAGCAGGGGTTGGTGGACGGAAAGGCCTAGAGCAGCCACCAGACCAACTATTATTTTCCTCCTTATACAGTTAAAGAAAATACATTTTAAACATGAACTTCAACACTGAGATAAATTGGGCAGGTTGTACTTTGAACCAACACTTTGCATTGGTGCTTAAAGTCCTTTCCCCTTGGCCCCTGTGATGAGCAGTAACTAGCTGGCTATCCGGGGCCATTTATTTCTATTCCGAATGACTTCAGAGGGTGCAGCTGGGATAGCAGTACTCACATGTGGACTGGTCTGAGGGAGGGAAGTAAGCCGGTGTCCTGGAAAGAGGCAGCCAGGAGAGCTCTGGTCCTGAGGAATTTCTCTGCCTGGGGAGTGTGGTCTCTTCTCCCCCCTCCACAGCAGGAAGAGAAGACTGGGCCAAAACTGAAGTGGCAGCCACTTGGGTGTGCACAGTCACTTCTTCAGGGAGCCCCTGCCCCCTTGCTGGGGAACCCCAGGATGTTCCGCTTTCCGTGTGAGGAGGGGCGGTTCTTCCTTCTGACCCAGAACTGCTGGACGGCGGGTGACGCCTTCCCAAGGCTGAAAGCAGACAGCAACAATTAAAATTCCACCAGCAGACTTCCAAATGTCTGAACAATCTTTGAGTGGGCTCACCTCTGACCTCTATAAAATAGACATGAGAAGAAATTAGGAGCCATTGTTCATTCTATGAAAAATCACCTCCTGAAGGAGAGACCACAAACCAAGACAAAGACTGTTTTCAGAGCTCACAAACAAAGATTCTGCATTTTGTGGTAAAATTATCAGCAAAGGGGCACAATGAAGCTAAGTATCAGAGGATAAAGAACCAGAGGTCGGCTTCTGATCATCATGACTCATCACTCACATTCCACAAAGTTGGTCCCAGAATTTACTTGAATTTAACATAAACAAAATTTCCACTATCTGGATGACCAACAAACCCAGGCTACATCACGTGCAGTTTCTAAGCTCTATATCCATCATTCACGAATGGAACTTAAAATATTGTCCTATGTACTCTTTACAGAACTGAGTCCCCCAACCTGACCTCCCATCACTAGGGTGTGAAACCATGGGGTTATCTTTGATGGCTTCAGCCTGTACTTTTAGGCCATCACATCACCAAGCTGTATCGATTTTATCAAGTCTTTACCAATCCCTTCCTCTCCATCCCTGAGGCCAGCAGGCCACATGTTAGCACCTGGTATCTGGATTTCTGTGTCTGCCTGGGTGGTCCCCTGGACTCCAGGTTCCTTCTGCCCCATCTCTCACCCCAGACATCTCATACCCACGTGCCAAGTGAACCCTGCCCAAATTCACTTTAATCATGTCACTGCCTGTTCAAAAACCTCCAGTGACTTTTCCCACCACACCAAATCAAAACTGCTTGGTTTTCAAAGTCCTCAGTAATTGTGCCTAACCCCACCCACATGACTGTCCTACCCACTGCTCCTCTCCTGTGTGTGTGACTTATGTCTGCTCCGAGGGAGGCTGCTGGCCTTGCCACCCACGAAGGGGCCACACGTCTCTTCCTTCCTCTGTATCTTTGCTCATATGGTCCAGGCATCCCACTCCTCAGCCATCCTCCCCACCTCGCTCAGATATACAGGCTTAGGCCAAATCTCAGCTCTGAAACCCGTTAACTGTTTGACCTACACACGTTGGATTGATTAATTTCTCTAGCTTCAGTTTCCGAATTCCTAAAATGAGAGTAATGTGACCTCACCACTTGCTGTGAGAATTGAGAGACATGTTGGTATAGCGTAGGTACCCAGTTGGTGCTAGCTTTCTTTGTCTTCCCTTCCTCAATCAAATCTTGCTCATCCAGCCCCAGCCCCTTCTTGAAATCCTTTGCTAAAAATGGCAAACCACAGAGCTGTGTGGACCGCAGCGAGAACAGCCATCTGAGCTACATTAACACAAACACGCAGCCAAGCAGCCCACCAGACCCGGTACCTAAGAGACTGCAGCGTGTGGCAGGACTGCTGATGTTGTGTGGATTCAGTCTGGCCATGGAATGTAGATTCCATGGCACTGGTCAGGCCACTCAGCAAAACTGCACCCTCACCTGGTCTAGGCTTACAACTCAATTAACCACAGTGAGCCACAGGTGGAGCCCAAGGCACAGGTCTGGTTCACCCCGGCCCAGGACCCTTGGCTGAGCACTGCGGCTCAGGATGGGGGAAGGCAGAGACCAGCAAACATTAGGTTTTCCAGGACTGGACATACATGCATGACATGAGTGGCATCAGCATAAACTCACCTAAGGTGCTGCTCTGGGAAGTCAGAGCGGCTGCTGTCTCAGGGCCAACAGGGGAAATGGTGAAATCTGTCCTCCTTGAAGAGTCACTTCTTCCTGTAGCTGCTGTTTCAGTTTGTGGAGTGAAGTTTTCTGGAGCATCTGAAGAAGCGTGGCTCTTCCTGGGGGTCGGAACCATCACATCCTCTTTGGAGACCACTGTTGAAAAGTCCACTTGATTCTGATCAAAGGTAATATTTTCTGTGTGGGGTTGTTCAGTGTTGCTTTCTAGCCAGTGGTTTTTTACAGCAGCTGAAGCAATAGGAAAATGGATCAGTGAGGACTTGTTGGCTTCTGAAAAGAGAAGTAAACCTTCAGAAAAGGTATATGAGCAGATATATCAGTGGAGAAGTGGATTCAAGGAGAATGATCTCACCTTTCTTTTTTCCAACAGTAATTATTCTTGCAATCCAGGGGAAGAAATTATGAAGCAACAATACTATATAGGGTTAAGTTTTATAATAAGTGGAATAAGTGATGAAAATGGATAGAAAGAGACCAATTTGAAGTTATTGCTGATCACATGGGTCCTTGAAAAAACCCGTTTTTATTTTCCCATTTGGGAATGATATTTTTCTTTCTGCTTAGGATCGGGGGCTGTTGAGAAAGCTCTGCAGGGATGAATGAAGTCACTTCTATCTATACGAGTCAGGCAAAAATGGCCAACCATCGGACCAGTAAAGGCTGCAGGCAGAACCTACAGTTCAACTCAAAATATCATACGCACATGCACGCGCACACACACACACAATCCCAAAGGAGCAAGTTATCTTCTAGATCAGCCCTGTCCAAGAGATGTATAAAGTAAGCCACAAATGCAAGCCACATAGGTAACTTTAAATTCTGTAGTAGCCATATTTTTAAAAGTAAAAAGAAACGGGTGAAATTAACTTTAATAAATATTTTATTTACTCCAACATATTCAAAATGGTACTTCAATATGTAATTGATATAAAAATTACTGAGATATTTTGCATTCTTTTTTTGGTATTAAACCTTTAAAATCCAGAGAGTATTTTGCTGGCCACACTTCAAGAGCACGCTAGCCACATGTGGCTAGTGGCTGCTATAAGGACAGTGCAATTCTAGAGCAATGGTTCTCAACACCATCCCCAAGCTGGTCCACTCCAACCCGAAGCAGTGGCTCACTTACTGGAGTTGGAGGGGTGGTGATTATAAATTCTTCTGTAAAGAGATTCTGACAAACTTTCCTAAGGGAATCATTTCCTCCACAAGCCCCTTGAGAATTACTGTTTTCATGCTTCCTATTCTGTTTCCTGTAAGTGATAATTAACAGAAGCTTCCTAAGGAGGAGGGAGCTTCCTAGGCATCTGGGCTCCTCTGGGGCCCAGGCCCAGAGAGGCAAGGTCCACAATCAGCTAGAAATGGGATGTGGAGGGGTGTTTCTGGGGCAGCCACCAAGTCCACAAGTTCAACTTGGGACTCTCGGGTTATGGACAGCAGTGAGTGACCCACACAGCATGTAACCTTTGTTCTTCCTCTCTGAGCTGCAAAGGCAAGCTGGCCTCCAAAGAGGAAGGGAAAGGATTTGAGGATGCCTTCCCTACCCTCTTGGTCAACTTGGCACAATGAGAGAAGTTATTCTCAAAAGAAGCCTGAAAAAAAGTGATTGTGGGGAGGCAGAAGGGACTTAAAACCCATGCTCCAAAACTGGTAAGCCATGAGCAAAGGGAAGGAAATGGATTTAGCTCTATTACAGCCTCAAGATGAGTGTGAGACTTGGCCAATGGTGAGCGTGGCTGGGCCTCTGGAAGCAGCCATGTCCCCTTCTTCAGGGAACAAAGGATGGATATCCCAAGATCCAGTCAGCTCAAGGAATTCCAGTCTTCAAAAGGAAAAGAATGGCCACATGAAGACAGGACATGGTTAGCACTGAACCATGCTGTCTCCCTGGAGGGTTGACTAAAAATGGAAGGCAGGAAAAATGCACTCTATAAACAAAACTAAAAGGTAGACAATAGTCCTGCAGTATCCTGAATAACCCTGCCACTAACAACAACTAAAAATGCTGAATAAAATGTTTTTTTTAAAAAAAATACTTCTAAATGCATTGCTGAGTTGGCACACAAATCTTGTGAGGTCAAAAATGAACTGAGAGTTGGAATTCAGAGAGTTGAGCTAACTCTGAAGCTGGCAGCTGCCCTGGGGCACCTGCTCAATATTTGTGACCTTGAACTTCTGTTCTGATGGCCACAGGGATGCAGGAGATAAGAGACAAAATTCTTAAGGAGGGAGTCTGAGAGGAAACTCCTATATGAAGTTAGGACCAGGGCTATACCTTGGATGTAAGGCAAATAGAAACAAACCTGCCCTGCAGAAGAGGACAGCAAGGAAATCTGGAAAAAATAACTCTCACTCAATTTATAACCATAAAGCTAGCCCTCATACGGGGGTGCAGCACATAGTCACAATACCTGTGTGGTCTAAACCTCAAGCCAAGGGTGTGTTTAAAAGTGGTCCTATAGAGATTACCATACTAAGTGAAGTAAATCAGACAGAGAAAGATAAATATCATATGATATCACTCATACGTGGAATCTAATTTTTTTTTTGGCCATGCCTCACAGCATGTGGGATCTTAGTTCCCCGACCAGGGATCGAACCTGCCTCTGTTGCATTGGAAGTGCAGAGTCTTAACCACTGGACCACCAGGGAAGTCCTGGAATCTAATTTTTTAAAAATAATACAAATGTACTTATTTACAAAACAGTCTTACAGATATCGAAAACAAACTTATGGTTGTCAAAGGGGAAATGTAGGGGGGAGGGATAAATCAGGAGCTTGGGATGAACATACACACACTACTATATATAAGATAGATAACCAACAAGGACAACTGTATACCACAGGGAACTCAACTCAATATTCTGTGATAACCTATAAGAGAAAAGAATCTAAAAAAGAATGAATATATGTATAACTGAATCACTTTGCTGTACACCTGAAACTAACAACACTGTAAATCAACTATACACCAATAAAATTAAAATTTTAAAAAAAGTAGTCCTGAACCTTGTGAATACACTAAAAACAAGTGAATTATATACAGGCATACTTCATTTTATTGTGCCTCACAGATACTGCATATTTTACAAATTCAAAGTTTGTGGTAACCCTGTATCAAGCAAGTCTATTGGTACCAAGAGCATTATTTTTAACTAAGATATGTACATTGTATCTTTTAGACATCATGCTATTGCACACTTAACATACTACAGTATGGTTTAAACATAACTTTTATATGCACTAGGAAACCAAAAATTTCGTGTGACTTGCTTTATTGTGATATTCGCTTTATTGCAGCGGTCTGGACTTGAACCCACAATATCTCTGAGGTATGCCTGTACTTTAAAAGGCTGAATTTTATGGTATATAAATTATATCTCAAACCACACACACACACGCATATTCTGTTACTGGGGAGGAAAAGTGGTCCTGATATACAGTGCCTCTGGGTACTTGGCAGAAACAAATGTGAATTCTCTCTAGATGAACATACCTTCAATCCAATTTTATTATTTACTGATAAAATCCTAAGGAATAAGAGATCACAGTAAAAAAAAAATCACAAAATAAACAAGAAAAAGGCATCTGTAGGCAAAAGTCAGCAAACTAGACAAGCAAAGACTTCAACTACTAGAATTATCAGACAAAGAATGTAAGTATATAAAACTCCATGAAAAGAAATAAGAAGAAATTGAAAATCAGAGAAAAAGAGACTATACATAATGGCCAAAAAATTTGAAAGAAATCTGAATGGAAACTCTAGAATTGAAAAAATAATAATAATTAAAATTAGGAAACTTAACAGCAGATTAGATACAGCTGAAAAGAGAATTAAGAATTACAAGACAGGGCTTCCCTGGTGGCGCAGTGGTTGGGAATCCGCCTGCCAATGCAGGGGACACAGGTTCGAGCCCTGGTCTGGGAGGATCCCACGTGCCGCGGAGCAGCTGGGCCCGTGAGCCACAGCTGCTGAGCCTGCGCGTCTGGAGCCTGTGCTCCGCAACGGGAGAGGCCGCAGCAGTGATGGGCCTGCACACCGCGATGAAGAGTGGCCCCTGCTCGCCGCAGCTGGAGAAAGCCCTCGCACAGAGACAAAGACCCAACACAGCCATAAATAAATAAATAAATAAATTTATTAAAAAAAAAGAATTACAAGACAGATGACAAGAGAATGCTGAGATGATATGAAAATACAGAAACTATGAAAAAGAGGTGAAGAGACAAGGAAGATAGAGTGAGAAAGCCCAACATATATCTAATTGGAGTTCTAGGAGGAGAAATGAGAAAAAGGAGAAATGGCTATATTCGAAAAGGTAATGGCGGACTTCCCTGGTGGTGCAGTGGCTAAGAATCTGCCTGCCAATGCAGGGGACATGGGTTCAAGCCCTGGTCCAGGAAGATCCCACATGCCGCGGAGCAACTAAGCCCGTACGCCACAACTACTGAGCCTGCACTCTAGACCCCGTGAGCCACAACTACTGAAGCCTGCAAGCCACAACTACTGAGCCCACGTACCACAACTACTGAAGCCCACGTGCCTAGAGCCCATGCTCCACAAGAGAAGCCACCACAATGAGAAGCCCGAGCACCGCAACTAAAGTCCACGCACAGCAATGAAGACCCAACACAGCCAAAAATAAATAAAATTAAATTAAAAAAAAAAAAAAGAAAGAAAACAAGACAGAGCAAATCCTGGATAACAATAGCACATAAGTTGGGAGGGGATGATCAGAATCATGTTGTATAGGAGAAGGTAACTTTCAGCTGTGTCAAAAATGTACTTTAAAGTTCCTCAAGCTGACCCTAAAGAATAAAAGTGGTAGAGCTTGGAATGATATAAAATTTCCATTGAGAGAAATCAATGAACATTACCTAAAACCAAAACCAAAAATAAATAAATAAACAAACAGTAACATAAGCATGTTATTTAGAGATATGGACATAATTCCTAAAAGAATCAGTTGAAAGGGCTGAAAGTGGGAAGCAGAAAATGATAATGGTAGGAGTGGTCAGGGTTTTTATAATAGCCTTATAAAACATATTTGATCTTTAAACCATGCATAAGTTTGATAAAAATAAAAATTAAATTTTACAAGACAAGTCCCTGATGTCACTGGCCTGGTATTCCAAAAGAACAGTATCCCACTGCCCCCTGTTTAGCTCTGGATGTGCCTCTACTCCTTTGATTGCATATGAACTGTTCCTCAGAAAAGGGATTAACAAACCATGCAGGCTGGGGCAGGCAGCACCTCAGGCCACACTCTCTGCCATTCAAGGTCTTGTTTGATTGTGAACATCAAGTGCTTTACACCATTCCAGGCTGTATCTCAGGAAGAACAATGAGTCAAACGCTAAAATATTTACTTAAGTCCAAGGACGAGTCCTTGCAGAAGCCCTGAGTTGTTTAGGGCTCCTGTGGTTGAATTTTGTCTGTGGTGTGGCTCCCTATTCAGCGCAGGTGTAAACCCTGAGGGGGAGAGCAATTCAGAGTAAAGTGCACAGGACTGGACAGGGACCTACCACATGCAGGGGAAGGTATCGGGGAACCTGCTCTTCCTCTTTGTGGAGAAGAGAAATTGGCCCTCGAGAAAGGAGAAGGTATGCCTCAGGCTGTGGAGCCTGGGCCAGCTGGGCAGTGAGGAGAAGAGGCTGTGTGCCACCAGACACTCAGGGGCAGCCTTGGGGGCAGGAAGGGGCGTCCCGAGCCTCAGGGGAGGCTGGCACTCGTCACCTCATCCATCCCTCTCCCCAGAGGGTCAGAGGCGATTGCTCAAGCCCCACTCACATCCCGTGGCAACTGAGCCACACCGACCAGCCTCATACTGGAGTTTAGATGTCCCAATTTCCCAGGTGTCTTTTGAGCTGGAAATACCATCCTTCCCTCTGCACTCAGCCCCCTGTGTCAGGCCATCACTTTCCCTCGTACCATGAATGGAGATTAAATTAACGAGAGTTTTACTGCTTTGCCTGTTTTGTTTTTTTTTTTCCAAGTTGACAACTTCCACTTCTGTAATGTCTTAATGTTCCAAAACATCTGTTTGTGAACCAACAACATCAGGGATGCTAGCACGGCCCAGGAGGATTTCCTAATTAGCAGCTGCTACAGAGTCAACTCCTCGCCACCCACCCCATGATTTGGGGTTTTTCAGCTTGCATTGTTCCTGAGCAGTGTAGTGGGTGTTTGCGGGGAGTGTGCCGTCATCCAAAGAGGCAATTTCTTCCCGGCGGCCTGGCCGCCCCCATGCTGTACCATCTACCGCTGCGGTGGCCCCATGTCAAATGCCGCCAGCTACACTCTCGCTTCTGGGGCACAGTGTTGAAGCACAAGCGCTTTATTTTCGTTTCCCTCCATTGAGATTCAGATCTCACTACCCAGTGCTAAGTGTTTTCACCTGTGTTATCTCATTTGATGCACGTGACAGCTGGTCAGGTAGGTGTCATGGCACATGGAGAGACTGAGGGGCAGAAAGAGTGATTGTTCAAGGTCACAGGCTCAACAGCAGAGAGAAAATAATCTGAATCCAGGTCCCCTTCCATCACACCCCCACTTATTCGGTGACACGGGGCCTCCAAGGCACTAACCAATGAGCAGGGCCAAAGAAAGTCTCACCAGCCTCCAAACTTCAGCCTTAAAACCAACTGCACTCCCTGTTTCTAAGAGGAACGAGATGGTGCCTATCACGTGGGCTTTGGAATCGGACAGACTTGGCTTGACAGCAGCTGCATGTTATTAGCTGGAAGACTGATCAAGAGGACTTCTAAATTAGCTTCTAACTCAGAGATGAATTTCACGGGTAATGAAAAGAATGATAACAAAGAAGTAGTGCCTGGATGGAGAATGAATTTATGGGAGAAGAAAAGTCTGTTTTCAAAATATGAAGTTTGGGGTGATATTATAACTCCCAGGTGGAAATGTCTGACAGGCAGTTAAGATGTGGGCTACTGATCAGGAGGAAGGACAAAGAGGTGGCAGATGAAGGGGAAAGTAGGGGTCAAGGACTGAATTGAGGGGAAAACTTGAATTTGGCGGGAGGACAAGAGCCAGTGAAAGACACACGGATGACAAGGGAAGGATAGGATGACATTAAAAGTAGGAGTCAGGAAGGCTGTGCATGCAGAGATACAGCAGAGAGAGGCCATGCACACCAGGCCTGCAAAAAGTCCAGAGATGAGTCAACCAAAGTCCCCAGGACTCTCCCGAGTGTTGCTTGGAAGATGGAAGATGAAGGTCAGATGGCTAGGGGTTAAGGTTCACGAGGGAGAGGTTCTGGAAGGTCAGTAAGACACTGACCCCTAGCTGTGGAATTCCCCATTCCTGTCCCCCCACCCCTTGGAGCTTTCCTGGGATCCTCAACTTGGGAAACACTCTTCAGAGTGCTGTGGAGCTGGGTGCCTTGAATCTGCACGGTTGTATCTTAGAACGATGATCGCAGGTTTCTTTGTAATTTTAAAAGATTTTCCTAAAATTCAATTGCTCACACAGAGAGGGAAGAAAAGAGACTTTAAAAAGAAAGAGAGACTGTAACCTCCCCCCCCCTTTCTTTTTAATCCCTTTGGTGTGACGGATGTGGAAACCACAAGAGGAGGAAGGTACTGTTCACAGGAGCTTTAAGGGAGAAGGAAATTAGGCTCTTCTTCTCAGAGAGGAACTGAAGAAATCCCACACGTTCACAATCTGCAAAGCACTTTTTACAGGATAATTTCGGGGGGGGCTAAGTTATCCTGTTAGATCCTGACATTCTGAGTGGCAGGTAGGCTAGGAATTCTTGCCCCATTTTATAGAAGAAAAAACTGAGTGAGGCTCAGTACTGAGGTCACTTGCCCAGAATAACCCAGAAAATAAGTGGCAGAGCAGAGACTAGAGGCCAGCTCTTTCATTCCAGTGCCCTTCCTAATTAACACACCCACATGGACACCAGTATGGACCAAGAGAGAAGCTCAGCCAGCTCTTCCCAAACTAATGTATGGTGTGTGTGGCCTGCTTCGCTAGCTAGCACCCACAGGGCTTTGCATCATTCATTCTGGGCAGAGTTGGGAAATCGGCTGGGTGGTCTGTGGTGCCCCCATCCTTCTCCAGAGGCGACTTCTGTCCTTAGGGACCCCAGCAACCAACTACTCTGACCCTCACATGACAGGACTGGGGCCCAAAGGGATGGTAACAGTTCCAAAGCCACAATGTGGTCAGTGAGTGGCATTTATAAATTTTTTTAAATGTTCACTTTCACACTCATTAGGATAGCTATTATCAAAAAAATGAAAAATAAGTAGTGTTAGCAAGGATGTGGAGAAATTGGAACCTTAGTGCTTTGCTGGTGGGAATATAAAATGATGCAGTTACTGTGGAAAACATTTTGGTGGTGCCTCAAAAACTGAGACATAAAATTACCAGATGTTCCGGCAATTCCACTGCTAGGCATATATACAAAAGAACTGACAGCAGGGAATCAGATACTTGTATACCCATGTTCATAGCAGCATTATTCACAATAGCCAAAAGGTGGAAGCAACCCAAGTGCCCGTCAACGGGTAGATGGATAAACAAAATGTGGTATATGCATACAATGGAATATTATTCAGCCTTACAAGGGAAGGAAATTCCGACACGTTACAACATGGGTGAACCTTGAAAACATTATGGTAAGTGAAGTGAGCCAAATGCAAAAGGAAAAATATTACATAATTCCACTTATCTGAGGTACCTAAAATAGGTAAAGTCATAGAGACAGAAAGTAGAATAGAGGTTAGCAGGGGCCGGAGGGAGGGAGGAATGGGGAATTATTATTTAATGAGTTTCTATTTGGAAAATGAAAAAGTTCTGGAAATGGGTGGTGGTGATGCTTGTATAACATTGTGAATGTAATCAATGCCAGTGAACTGTACACTTAAAGTAGTAAAAATGGTAAATGTTACGTTACATATATTTTACCGCAATAAAAAATACATTTACTGAGCATCAACCACACACAAGACATGGTGGAATCTGCTCCAAGGAGCTTCCTGCTTCCAAGAGAGCTGAACCATGGAAATAAATCCCTATGATGCTGCTGGAGTGAAGGAAGTGGCCCAGCAAGGCAGAGGGGGCGCCCGGGGAGTCTGGAAGGCGCAGTGCTAAGACCAGAATCCCATCCTCCCTCCCCCAGCTGCCGCCCCCTCCTCCAAAGATCCCCGGCCTTCCATAGCAGAGCCCTCTTGGCCTCACTGTCTGCACCCCAGGAATCCTCCAAATGAGGGGGATTTCAGGCCAGATGGCCAGCGGCAGGATATTTTGGGGCAGGCAGGAACCTTGGGCGCTTGGGGGGAGGGTGGCTGCAATCTCACCAGAAAGGCAGCCGCCTACTCAGCTCGGCCACTCTGGGCAGTGTTTTGAAACGCTGCTGCGGATGTAATGATTCTGGGTGGAGGACATTTAGGAGCCAAATGAGTTTGTGTGAACAAAAGACTCAGCTCTCGATCTGGACTGTCCAGGGCTCTCGGGGAGTTTCGTTTCCTTCCTTGTTCTTACCCTGAGAGGAGCGGCCCCAAGAAAAAACATACACATTGAGAAGTGTTTGGACTAAAACTCCGATGATGTGATTTTTAAAAAGATTCCCCTGGAACAGCCCCTCGTAATGAAAAGCATGAAGTTTACAAGGCACATTATCCTCCCCTCCCCGTGAGAGAGTCAGCTTTTGTCCAGATGACCATCCTCCAGGACAAAGGCTGAGCCGTGACCCAGAGTCGGCTGACCTGGAGCCCCTGGGTCTGGGGTCAGGCTTCCAGAAAGGGAATCACCCCTGAGGCGGCCTCAGGGGCACTAAGGAAAGAGGCTGCCTATCCAGGCAGGAATGAAAGATGAAGGACCTTGGTGTGACCTCATGCTCCTTGCTTTAAAAATAATTCTATAGGTTTAAGGGGAAAAAAAGACCTTGAGAAACAGCCCTAGGGTCAAAGGTCAGAAGATTCCCATTCAATTAAATAAGTAAACAAAAAGGCTTTCTCTGGGGGGCCTATACCTTGTGCCTCGGTTTTCTTTGCCCCTCTTACCCTCTGAAAAATAAACACCCATGGAGGGGCTGAAGAGGCTCCTTAGCAGAGAGGCAGTTTTGAGAAAGAGGCCGAAGCAAGCGGCGCCAGAGGTGAAGGTTGGGGTTGGGGGGGGAGCCCGGGGAGCCAGCCTCCCTGCCTCCCGCGAGGTCACCCTGACATTCGCTCACACCCAAAGAGGAAGCCTGGTGGCAGGGCTCCACCAAAGGAGGCCTGCCAGGTTAGTGAAACAATAAAGAGGCAAGGAAAACATCCTGGTTCCGAGGAGGAAGGGGGAGAGGCGTGGGAAGGGGGCAGGAAGCGCCGCTACCGGGGCGGCGGGCGAACTGAGCCAGACGCCGGTGCCTTTACACGTTCTGGGGTCCATTTACTCCACTGACTTGTGAGAAGTGGCCCAGGACTTTAAGGAAACCAGAGAGGCATCATTTGTCTGGAAAGTTTACAGCATTAGAAAATGTACACATTGGACCGATGTTGAGGCCTGGACTGGGGAAGGGGAGGAAGGTGGTCGCCAAGGTCACTGCCTCTCAAGGGACGGGGGACGACGGAGGACGGGGGTCGGGGGTCGGGGGGGGGGGGCTCAGCGTGGGAACGCCAGGAGCCCGCAGGGGTTTAAGTAAAATCTATTTCAGAAGATACATTAAAGGTTTACTGATAGCCTTTTAAAATTAAGATTGGGAAACATGACACTCGATTCAATCATAACCAATAGTTAAAAAATCAGTTGTATGCCATAGCCAGTGAAGAGAGAAGATAAAATAGAGGGAGAAGAAAGGAAGGGGGCTGGAAAGAGAAATAAAACAAAAGGGAGAAATTTACAGAGGGAGGGAGAAATAAAGCTAGGGAGAAGGTTTTTTAAAAAGATGCCCACCAGAGTAGGGTCATGATTGGCTATTATTATGGCAGCCCAAATGAGGGGAGCACTTGCTCCCTGCAGGCACGCGCTCAGCATTTCACAGGGACTGTCCCAGTTAATCCTCTTGGCAATCCTGGGAGGTAGGCACCATTATTATCCCTATTTTCTGATAAGGACACTGAGGTATAGTGAGATAAGTAAATTGGCCAAGGTTGCACGGCAAATAGTAGCACTTGGTATCAACCCAGGTCTGTCTGACTCCAAAGACCAATTTAAAAAGACAGAAATAAAGAATGAAGGATAGGAAAGGAAGGAGCAACACAAAGACAGCTTCTGAAAGAGAAAGCAGGAAAGGGCTGAGGAGGACCTCCTGGTATGCTTCCAGGATGACCTCCAAGGGACTCCAGGGTCCACACTGCGGCTTCACAACCCAAATGGGGTGACACACCTTGACAGCCTAGGTCGCCCACTGTCCAAATGGAATTATGTGTACTTAATTCCATCTGATTAACAAGTGATGGGATTTAGGAGGTGGAAGGAAGAAAGGGAGGAAGTGAGGATGGGAGGAAAGAAGGGAGGGAAGAGTCCACACTTATTACCTGTGAGTGAGAAAAGGCAATGAGACAAAGATGATGGAGGTTTTGAATGTGCAATGGAGAGATTAACAGGACCATTATCAGGCAAAGGGTGGTCGGGTCTAGGGGAGGAAAGGGCGACATGTCTGCGTTTATAACCGCTATCTGTGCTGTTGAAAGTGAAGCAGGATAAACGAATGTGTCAACGTCTGACTGGTGGCTGAAGGCTTGGAACTGGGTTTCTGCAGAGAAGAAAGAGGAGGATCTCCCCCTCAGAGAAAAGAGGTGAAGCCCTGCTGTCTTCCCTCCATGCCTTCCTTCCTGCAGTCCTCCTACCTAGAGTGCCCTGCTTCCTTCCCCTTGGCCTTCTGGCAAAATGTGACTCATTTCTCACACCCAGCTCAGAGGCCACCACCTCCAGGAAGCCTTCCCAGAGACAACTGTCTCCCTCAACACCACTGTTTTACCTTGTTATACAATTATAACTTATATGATCCCATTTCTGTGTCCCTTATGAGAGACTGTGGCTCACGGGAGATGCTCAATAAATGTTCACTTCACTGAGTTGGAGGGACAAGGCCAAGGGCAGAGCTGTGAGGAACATCCCATTTGGTGGGAGGGGCAGAGATGGGAAGGAGCTATTTAGCCAGTGGCAGCTGAGAGGACAAAGAGAAGGAGGCTTGAAAAAGGCCACTGAGATTTCCTAGAATGTTCTCCCACTTTCTTCTCACCTCCTGCATCTACCTTCTCCATAGAGCCCCACCTCACTTAGAGTAATGATACTGCCCGATGTGTTCCAGGGCAGCATTCATGACTAACCCATACACAGCACATGCATGTTTACAAAGCTCGTCCATGTGGATTGATTCATTTCACCCCTACAACAACACTGTGAGGTGGACACAACTGGTATTATCCTCTCCATTTTACAGATATGGAAGTTGGCTCAGAGATGAAACGGCTTGCCCAAGGTCACAGTCAATTCATTGTATTATAACTCATTACTTGCTATGTCTACATTTAAACATGTTTTCACAGTCATAATTATATCTGCTTCTCCTCAAAAGCCTTGTTAAGGAAGCAGAATAGACATTATCATCTTCATTTTTAACATAAGGAAAGGAAGACCCAGAGATGTTAGGCAGCTGCCCAGTGCCACATACCTAGAAAGCAAAGGGGTTAAGAGCAGAAGTCCTCTGACCCCGTCAGAGCCCTTGAGCCACCACTGGCATCTGTCTTCCCAGCTCTGCCAGCGGCATTCCATTACCACAAGGCACAACTATACTATAAATAATTCCTAGCAAACCACAAGAATTCACCTACCCAGTGAGTCTGATCCCCTTCAAGGAGGTCCCATCAAGACCACACTTATTCCAACAATGCTGTCATTGCTCGAGCTGTTTTCTAAAAATCTCTAATTTTCAATAGAGCCTGCAGAATATTATTCTCTTGAGTTTCCTGGATAACGACAATTTTTTCATCCTTTGATAAGGTGTTTAGATTATTTTGGACACAGACGCAAATTCAAAGCCCAATCTAGTGACTGATGAAGGCGATCAAGATGAGTGAACCCATTTTGGATCCAGGAGGAGGTTTAACTGCAAAAATTCAGCAGTGAGTCGCTTGTGCCCCACACACTGGTTCTAAAGGTAGCTCCCAACTCCTTCAAACACTCTGGAGGCGTGTCAATAACCTCCAAAGGTTCTGACCTGGAGGACAACACTCATTGGCCACAGAGGTCCAACTATGACTGATTTTCAAAGGCTTATTATTTTGGGGTCACATATACCTCATATTCTGTTTTTGTTGAATCCTGATTGCTTCACGTGTGTTAACTGGGTCTCCTCAGATGATTATAGGCAAGGGCTGTGGCACTGAGTTTTTCTGACTTCAAATCTTGCTCTTTTCTCTGAAGCTAAGGAGAGAGAGAGAGTTCTAGAAGACCACAGGTGAAGTTGGCAGGGGTCCAGGGTGAGAGCGGACTAGGTAACAGAAGTCCTTGGAAGGTGGCCTTGAGCCCTTTGCATTCAGAACTTGTCCCCTGGCCAACGAGCCTGGAGGTGAAGGGTGCGTTGTCACCAATACAATGGTCGGTATTAATAGACACTGGTTTCAGGAGAGTCATTGTGGCCAGTATTTATAGAGCTCTCCTGCCCAGGCACCTCGCAATCTGCTCCACAGGGGATTACGACACTATACTCCCTGAGCGGGGGCCTATTAGTAGCCCATTTGACAGATGAGAACCTGAAGGCGCAGAGAGGCTGAATAACCTACCAGGGTCCCACAGCTGGCCAGTGGCCCTGTTAGGATTTGGACTGAGGCTATCTGACCCCCTAGCCAGGACCTCCCCAGGTCTGTGACTGCAAAGCCAGGAGGGCTCTCATCCACACCCGGCACAAGATGATCCCAGAAAGTCTCACCCATGGCATCAACAAACGTCCTGGTGGCCCCAGAGGCTACAGGAGTGACACTCATCCCCACGGTGAAGCTGCTTCCTTCACCTCCTACCACCCGGGGAAGGAAAATGGAGCGGTTTTCAATACTAGCCTAACATATGGTAATCACTAGTCACGACCTTGCCCAAAGAACAAAAATCCCACCAGACTACAACCGGGTGTCCCTGTTCCGTATCCTTGCGACTCCTTCCTCCAACACGACCGCCTCAGTTCAGACGCCCAGGATGGCGCAGGGCCAGCTGGAGAGCTTGACCTTGGCCTCTGCCCTCTTCTCGTCACCCATCTTCCGCCCTGGTCTTCGTCTCCCAACTTATCAAAGACATCGAGCAGAAACTTGTCAAACTTATCAAATCCATCTCCTTGCCTCCAGCAGCCCAGCTCCCTCCCAGCCCAGGGAGGCAGGGTCTGCTGTTATTCAGGGTCTCCAGTGAGTTGAGAGCCTCCCCTCCAGCGCTCCCAACAACTCCAGGAACTGGGAACACAGAGCCTTGCCTGCTTCCTACACCATCTGACCTGCCAGCTTTCCTCACACACTCACATGGCATGAAGTTCACGTCCCCCAAACCAAAATATAGCTCAGAAACAATGTGTGCATTTTGAACAGCCTCTGTAACCTTGCCGGCTCCTTAAGAGATCTTATACCAGGAGCCCTCGACCACGTGGCGGTGCAGGTGCTTCTGCAGTAGGACCCGGGCACTGGTGGCCACAGGCTGGACAGGGCCTGTGCTGGGCGCTAGGGCACAAAGAGGGATAAAATCTACTGCTTCCTCCCAAGGAGCTGCAGGTCTAGTGGGCTCACAAGTGCACATTCAGAGCCACCGTGCGGCCCTTCCCTGTCCCTCACACAGGCTCCGAAAGCTCCCGGACCTCAAGCTAAGGAGCCTGGTGTTGAACCTCCTCACATTTTATACCAGCATCAGGGAAGTCGAGAGGTGTTCACAGGATAAAGATGGGCCCTCTCAGAAAGGGAGCTTTTAGCATGGGATGGACCATCATTTCATAAAGAAATGGAGGCCCGGGGGGAAGTGATATGCCCAAAGTCACATGGTGACTGAGTGGCAGAGCCAAAACTTGACCCCGGACCTTTTGGACCAGTTTTCACCTCTAGCCACTCCAGTTGCTGGAGCACCATATCTACCCCCAACTACAGCTCTGTCACTGTGATGCTTGTGAAACTGCTTCACCGGTTTCTAGAACCTTTCCAGGAATACCTATGTCTATGAGCTGCAGCCATCACATCATTCGTTGGATGCATCTGGATTTGTCAGATAATCTCCCAATCTAAGGGGACCTCACATTTTGCATAGCACCCTGAACAAAGAGACCAAAAGTTTCTGAGCACAAAGTGAAATTACTGACTCTGGCTGGAAATCAACCAGGGTAGATGAGGCAAAAGAGTGAGAGCCCTAAAACGAAATGGAGAGTCTTCTTTTTCCTCCTTATTTTGGACATAAGCCTATCATTTAATGAATAAAGATGGATCTTCTAAGGTCCTTTCTAATCCTGAGGATGTAGGATTTTCTGAACGTAAAGAGAATTCTCAAAGTGCTCTCATAGACCCCAAACAAAACACTAATTTTGCCCGGTACTCCACAATTTAAGGGATCAATTATTGCCAATGAAATGACTCTAATTTAGAAAGATGCAAAGTCCCTGTGGCATTCTCTTGCCCCATCCCCAATTCTGTATTCTAGTTCCTTCTAAAATACTGTATTTCCCTTCTGCCCGGTCACTTAGCCAAGGCACTGTGCTAGGCTACCTCCCTTCCCAGATGCAGGCTCCCTGGACACAGCGTGGTGGACAGCTTGCCAGCCTGCTCTGGAGGGACCCACTTCCCTCAGCAGCGTCCACCAAACTTCCTGCTTGTCAGATGCCCAGCACAGTCAGTCACCCACAGAAACATCTTCTCCTCAACTTGCTGGTGAAAGTATAATTTGGTACAATTCAAAGGGGCCATTTGGTAGTACTGCCAAGGATCTTAAAATTGTCCACATCCAGGAATTAACATGCAGCAAATAATCAGATATAAATACAAAAATCTTTGCACAAAGATATTTAGTCACAGCATTATTTATGACAATGAAAAATTGAAAACAGTCTACATATCCAATAAAGAAATAGCTAGAAAAAAGTTACCATATAGTGGAATAATATCTATTCTGGATATTCATACAGCTATACACATGGATTGATATGTAGATAGATAAATGGATAGATAGATATAGTTAGATAACTTTATATTCCATGTAAATGAGAAATAATAACAATTGCTAATATTTTAATACACTTCTAGTAGTTGGAATATAGGTGATAATTTATTTGTTGCTTTTACTTCTCTATAACTTCCAAATGTTATATGATAAACACATATTAACTCTTATAATGAGGAAAAAAAAACATTTAAAAAGGAAAGACAAGCATGCAGCTTGGAAGTACCGAATGCTAGCACTTTATCCTGAGCCTAAGTTAAAAATGTCACCTCATGGCCTCACTGTTGACGGACGGCAAGCCAGGCATCTCTGGCCTGAGGGTCCCTGCTCTGGCAGGGGAAACGAACGTCAGGGAGGAGGGGCCCCTGCCTGATGAGGGAGAAGCATCCTCACCCTCTGACAGCTCCTGGGCCAACAAGGGAAGCGGGAACACAATAAGCAAAAGGCGAACACTCCCGAAACGTGCATCCAAACCCTTGTCTCCAGAGATCCCGCCACAGCAGCTCCCCAGCCACGGACCCCGACCACACCCCACCCCACAGCAAGGATGCAGGCCTCTCTGCTCCACCAGCAGCCCCTCTGCCCTCTCCCTCCCCTGGAGAAGACTGTCCAGTCCACTGTCCCACTGCACCGGGGGGGGGGGGGGGTAAAGCAGGGGGGAGGTGTTGGCTTGCCGACCCTGTGTTTTGCTGATCCAGGAACGTGAGGACAGCTCTGTCACAGAGACAGTACTGCAAGCGTGCATCCCTCTTCCCACCTCCCACTCTCACATCTGAAGCAATCATTTACTCCACAAATCCATGAGTACTTACCACGTGTCAGGCCCTCAACTAGCCCTGGCTTCCCGCAGTCTATTCTCCACATCACTCCTCTGCTTAACACCCCTCCTGGGGCCTAGAAGACAGTCTGCCCTCCTCACCGCCTTCTCCTGGTCCCACATGACCCAGTCACTGTGGCCTTCCTTCTCTCCATCCTGAAACATGCAAGTTCGTTCCAGCCTTGGGGCATTTGCACTGGCTGCTCCCTCTGCCGGCAAGGCTGGTTCCGCTACAGCCCGGGGACACCCCGTGCCTCGTCTCTAGGACAGCAAGGAGCTGGGCATGTAGAAACAACAGTCTGGTGGGTTAGGACGGGGAGTGGAGTGAGAAGAGGCCAGAGAGCTAACAGGGTCAGACCTGCGGACCTTGTGTGATTTTATCTCAGCACGACGGCAAAGCCGTCGGAGGGTGTTCAGTCCAAGAGTGAGGTGACCTGAATTACATTTTAAGAAGATCACTCTGGCTCCTGTGAGCATGAAGTAGAGGGAGAGCATGAGTGGATGCAGGGAGAACAGAAGAGAGCAGCGGAGATGAAGAGGGCAGACTCGGGATATATTCTGGAAACAGAAGCAACTGGAGTAACCACACACACACACACACACACACACATACACACACAAAGATGTAGAGGTTGAGGACAAAAAGCATGGAGGGTGGCTTTTAGGCTTCTCCTTTAAGTAACTAGGTGGATGGTGTTGCCAACTCCTGACATGGGAGGATCTGGGAGTCAACAATGGGTTTGGGGGTGGGAATCAACGGTTCTAGGTCTCTGACTTTCTTCCTCTTTCACGTCACTGTTAAACTTTGCCCAGGGAGACCAACATCTGCCGTCTCCCACACGGTAAACAGGCTCCTTCCTGCTCTCCTAAAGGCTCCCCCGAATTCTCAGAATGAAAGCCAGGGGCCTGCCCTCAGCCTCATTCTCCCCATCCCCCTTTCCTTTCAACTGGGACAGTACGCAGATGAGACAAGACCCAGCAGATACACCTTAGCTTACACGTTCCTTCACAGACGTTCCTTCGCCTTTTTTTTAACATCTTTATTGGAGTATAATTGCTTTACAGTGTTGTGTTAGTTTCTGCTGCATAACAAAGTGAATCAGCTATATATATACATACATCCCCATATCCCCTCCCTCTTGCATCTCCCTCCCTCCCACCCTCCCTATCCCACCCCTCTAGGTGGTCACAAAGCACTGAGCTGATCTCCCTGTGCTATGTGGCTACTTCCCACTAGCTATCTATTTTACATTTGGGAGTGTATATATGTCCATGCCCCTCTCTCACTTCGTCCCAGCTTACCCTTCCCCCTCCCTGTGTCCTCAAGTCCATTCTCTACGTCTGCATCTTTATTCCTGTCCTGCCCCTAAGACCGTTGCCTTTTATGCATACACTGTGCACTGACTCTAATCACCTGCCCACCCACAACCAGCCCCCAAGCTGCCAGGCCCTCACGGCACCCTCAGGCCTGCCTGACCCCCTGCCTGGCACTGCTTCTTCCTCACCATCTATGCTGGATGTTCTCCACCCGGTCAGAGCTGGCTGCCTCTTCTCCCATGACGTTCCCTGCTGCTGGGGCTCACCCTCCAGGCTGAATCAGCCCTGACCTCGCCCGAGTTCGGTTCTGCATTCTCAACTGGCTTCACTGGGACAGGCTGCAGTCTTTACGGTGAAGGCACCTCACCTGACGCAAACCAGCTCCTCTCCATCCACCGCGCCCCATCGTCCCTGCAGCCAGGCGGTCACCGGGTCCTCCTGCCTGGGCCCTTGCATCGCTCCCTTTCAACTTCCGCTCCCCTACGTTCTCGTCCTGCTCTGTTTTCACCCTTTTCCTCCCAGGGTGTCGATATACTGCCCACCAGCACTCTGATATCTCTGAAATTACTGCTGGGCTGTAGTAAGGGCAGATCTGTATGTGATTCATCCATGAGGCTCCAGCACCAAGCACACTAAACACCGAACAAGAAAACAATACTGCTCCTTTCTCACGAGCCCTCAGGGGCTCCTCAACGCGGATGAGACAAACACGGATGCCTTCCCAATCTGCCCCAATCCTCCTTTCTAGTCCCGTCTAATGACTCCCGTTATGCTGGAGCCTAACTAGTCTCCCCAAGTCCTCTCCCCCCACCTTCCTGGCTGTTAACCTGCATTTAAAATATCCTGAGCGTTTCAGTATTTGGGATTTTGCTGATGTCAATACCCGCCTCTCTGTCTATCCACATCCAAACAACTCTTTCCTTCTCCCCAACATGTCTCCCGGGGCTGCCGACCCCATCCGTCTCTCCATCTCTGCGTGCTGCAGCCCATCTCCAGCCATACCATTCCTTGGGTCAGTATGATCTCGTGACACTTCTTCACCGATGAATCACTCGTGCATCATCATTTCACTTTTTAGACATTTGGATCTCATGCTCCAACAAGACTGCATGTTCGCCGGGGGCACGGCAGGCTTGCACCTCACCCTCCCTATCACCTGGCACAGCTCCTCTCACAGAGAAAGAGCTCTGTACAGATTTTCTGATTTACAGATCAGTCAAACGGGATGCAGACGGAGCCATGTACCACACTCCAACAAAAGAAGAGAGAGAAGACAGGACAGAAACATCTGCGTTTCTATCTACTCGAGATGCACGATGAGTGGGTAGAAGAGGGCATAGAAGTTAAAAAGAAAACAATTTTACAGCCTCTGAATAGGGTACCATTTGACGTCTCCTCCTACTGAAGAAGTACTCATAACACTTCCTCAGAATACCAGCCCTGTTCCCAGGAGAGCCCATGAGAACATCACCAATTCATTTCAGTTTGGTTGCTAATGAATGTAGCTACCTCTGGCATCAATAACCTTATGAATTGGCATAGAAACAGGGCGTAATTCACAATCTCCAAATAAAATACCATCTTACACATGTAGAAAGCCTTGCAGTCCCATCTTCTTTTATTAGATCTCTACTCTGCAGGTTGTCCCCACTACTGCTGCCATCTCCTCATTCTGTCTCTCATTCCAATCCTAGTCCTTACTCTCGAAAAAAGGGCAAGAGCAAGGATCCGAGGAACAAAGGAAGAAGAACGATGCACTGGAGAGGATCTTAGAGATCTAGGCAACTCTCACCCCATTTAACCCATGAGAAAACCAAGGCTGCATGATATTGTGGAAAGAGCAAACGGATTTGGTCAAATCGATTTAAATTCCTCCTTCTCCACTGACTGTCTCATCTAACATCACCAGGCTCCAGTTTCCACGACTGTAAAAGGTCAATAATATCCCTCACAGGGTTGTTTTGAGGGTTAAATGGGACGAGGAATAAGTTCCAACCACACAGGTGCTCAAAGGCTAGAAGGCAAAGAGGGAGCAAAACTGATCCCCTTCCCTGTTGCTTCCTTCCTTAGGATTCTTGAAGGGGGGCACGTTCATTGCAGCTGAAACCTCCCGTTCACACAAAAGGGGGTGGGGACAGAGGGCAGCCACTGAAGGAGGCACTAAGGGCTCAGAAACTTCAACTGCCATCTGTGCTTTGCTTTCTTTCTGAGCAGCTCTGAGACAACAGGCCAATTCTGAGAACACCGTTTTCAGCCAGCTGGGCAGGGCTGCTGGAAGGCAAAAGGGATCACTGGGAGGGCAGAGGCTCCTTCCCCAGCTGTCCAGGACTAGGGGTGCAGTAACTGGCTGGCTGGGCAGCAAACACCTTTCATTTTCACCCTACCCACACCATTCAGCTCTCGGGCAGGAAATAGCTGTTCAGCATTTGCAAGCATGAAGTTAAAAGGACGTGGCTTTTAAACACACACGGGCCAGGGTGAGTCCCTTTCCCCACATCCCTCCTTCTATTTGGGGCACCCTCCATCAAAGCAAGAGGGCTTCTCAGAAATCCCCACCACCACCGCCACCAGCCTCGGCCAAGACATGCCCGGAGGAAAGCTCCCTCTCGTGCCAGGGGGCTGCCTCCTGCCCGGCCCAGGTCTTCACTGCACTGTGTAAGGGTTCCCCCTCAGCTACAGCTAAACGACAAGTTGGCCCACAAAGTTACAGCAATTCAGGGGACAGCTATGTAACAGCCCAGAAGGGGCTGGGCTCACAGCGCTTCCTTTACTCTAGGGAGCTGCATTTTTCTCAGATTATTATTCCTTGGTCTGGCTGCTCAGCTCCTTAGCGTCATTTCCCCTTTGGGTGGGAAAGTGCTTTCCTTCTGCACTGATTTTCATTATGACTTAGGCCTCCTCCTCCCCACCCCCGCGCTCATCTGCGGATCTCACAGTGAAAGCGCGGACTGTGAAGTACAAAAGTCAAAGCGTATCAACTTAAGCACTCAGAACTGTGGCTCAGAAACCCTGAGTTGTTAAAAAAAACAAAAACAAAAACAGCAAGAAAAAGGAAACCTCGAGGACTTGGCATCCTCTCTACCTCCACTGGCTGAAACACCAGCAACAAGTTTAGCTTAACGGCCTGCCGGGTGACAGGTGGGTGCAAAAGCTTAACAAAGGCCAAACAAAGGGGGGCAGTGCTGCCATCCAGGGACTTGAGGTCTAAGGCAGGCAAACAACCCACAGACAGAACACAAGCATGGTTACTCAACAGTGAGAATCTTGAACTCTGCCAAGAGCTTAAGGGGCTAGAAATGGCCCCAGGGAAGAAAAGGACATTCTCTGGTCCCTGCTGTTGACATCATATTTGGAAGCCCAGGCCATGAGGACCAAGCACTGACCACCAGCATCTCTTACAAATAAGCACCTGATTTGTAAGACTCAGGGCTCATAACCAGCAGCAAGCACCTCCCCAAACATTAAAAGATTGGTGCAGAGCCTGGGTGGCCATCTGTCTGGGGTGCTGAGAGGGCAGATAACCACATGGGACGCTGTGTGGACCAGAGGGCTTCCGGAAGCCCCTGCAGTGTTGAGACTTGGCTGCCTTGGGAAATAACTGATTGTACCTTGTGATACATGGTGGCCAATCAAAAAGGGTCCAGAGAAAATCTCAGAGGTTATTAGGAAACTTGGACTCACTGAAATCACTTGATGCTGACTTTCTTGTTCATTGTTTCTTTTTCCCTCTAAGTGACGTTATGTGGGCCACCAGAACAGCAGCACAGGTCCTGCCTGAATCCTAAGCCATGTTAGTAGCTTCTAGAAGTTTTCAATAGGTAATCAATTTCCTCTTTTCTCATCTCACCTTCCTAACATCCTACCTGAGATCTCGCCTCAGCTCAGGTGAAGTGCAGACACTCCTTGGGTGGTCTCTGTGCACAGTGCAGCGGAGGGGGTGGTGGTCCCAGGGGAGATCCTCTTAGGTAAGAGAAGTTTTGGACAACCCCAGCTCCTGCCTACCTGCTCTCTGGGACTCTCAAGTGCTTTCCTCCAGAGCCTCACGCACCTGAAACCTCCATTGCTCTCACCTCCCCAAATGAATCTTTGCAACCGGGAAGGTTGCAAAAGCCAAGATTAGCAGTTACCTGCCACACCTGTGAGGAAGTGTGGCTCACATACGGCGGTCGGGGCGGAGGGGTGTCTGTGACCAGCAAGGGAGATCAGCCCCAACTCTTACCTGCTGAGTCCCTAAGCCAACTGCCTCCACTGTCCCTCTCCCCGTAACACCTAGCTCTCTATGATGTGTGGGGATTCTCACCCACAAGAGAAGGAGGGAGACTCCTGTACCAGCCTCATCCAGCCAGGCCCCCCGCAAGTCAGCATCCCTCCCACCCCTCCACTAACAAGATCAGGCCCTACAGCTAAGAAAGCCTGACTTCCAGCCAGAGAAACTGCTTTTAGTTCCTGAGATGGCCTCAATCCCCTGCACTCCACTTCCCATTTAGAAGACACACAAATTTCTGCACAGTATTCTTTGGTTACTCTTGTAGTGTGAGAAAGCCAGGAAATATTGTCTTTTATGTTTTTGATTCCTTCCTGTGGAACTTAAAATGATGGATGCTGTAAGTCACCTAGAGTTGCAGTCATGGTGACTGTGTCTCTTGTAGGTCTGGAAGCTTCTTTCTCCTCTCTCTTCCCTTACAGTTCCTCAGTGTCTCAGTCTTGTGCCAGTGATGGAGAAGTTCACGAGGACAAGGCATTTGCAATGATGGGATTACTACTGAATGTGGAATTGAGTTTTTGCTGGCGGATCTGAGTTTTTTTTTTTTTTTAAAGCTTTCTTCTTATTTAATTAGAGGAAGCATCCCTAGGTGCAATGAAGCAAGCTAATTCCTATCCCAGAAAGTTTGTGTGATATGAGAGACTTAAATGAAGTATCCATTAGAAAGATGAAATCTTCTCAGCCTTCACCTAAACTCCAAGACAATACCTACTGTTTCAAGCGACCTGGCTTCTCCGGATAACCCGCGAGAACATATGCCTTGTGTCACTCACAGGAAGGCAGTGGCTTACACCACCGCATTGCTGGCTTTGTTCAAAGCACTTTCCACTTATTTTTACTTTCATTTTGTCACATCATCACCAGGAGGCTGGGAAGAGCAGGGATCATTACTTCCATTTCACAGATGGACAGACTGAGATCAAAAGAGGTGAGATCCCCGAGGTCACAATGGTATTACGGTTGGAATTCCACTCGGTCCTTAGCATTTCTTGCAGACCCAAAGAAGGAATTGGATAAAAAGGTCCGGAGGAGAGAGGGCAGGTCGCTCTGAGTGGACAGGCGGGGGCTGATGCATGAAGCAGCAGCTCACGGGGAAAGGAAAGGGGAGGAAAGGGGAGGAAAGGCTCGGGGACAGCCCTGTGGCAGCGTCTGCCTTGCAGGGCTTCACCTTGGAGCCCCACCTCCACACAGTTCCTGGAGTCTCTGCTTTAGAGAGAGCCAGCAGAGTGTTTGGTTTCCAACTACATCCTTTGTCCTTTACAAATATCCTCAGGGCTAGAACCCTTTAAAAAAATCAGTTATTTAAATTTGAAAGTCAGGCTCTGTACCAGAAGAGGCCTATTTCTGTATCTATAGGAAAAGAATGGGATTGGGGAATGAACGCCTCGGACGTTATCACCTCCGAAGTAGGAGAGGTGCTTTGTGAAGGTGTGGATTTTTTTTTTAATTTATTTCTTTTAAGGTAGGTGTATATGGGGTCCGGGGTACACCATGGGAGATAAGTTTTCTTCCAAGGGGATGGGGGGAGAACAGGATGGTCACACCCCCAAGTCCAGCCACCCGCGAAAGCGGCTAGGAAACCACTCTCCCGGCTCCCTACCCTCCCGCCCGGCCCCCGCCCCCCGCTCGGTCCCAGCGCGCCCCGGGGAAGCGGAGCCCCCTCCGGGGTCGAGCGGCGCAGGGGCCTAGGGCGGGGGCTGCGGCCCCGGGCGCGCCCACGCCCCCAGCCCGAGGCTCGCGCGGCGCCAGTCCCCGGCTCTCACTCACCCGCGCTCCTGCCTCCGGGTGCCCGGCCCGAGGGTCCCGGCCGCGTCGCGGCGCCCGGCGCAGGGGTCGTCTGGCGGTGGCCGGGGGGCGCGGGCCCGTGGCGCTCCGGGGGCGGCCGAAGCTCGCGCTCGGGGCCGGGCTCGGGCGACCCCGCCGGCCCCGCGCCTCCCGGGGAGGGCGGCTGGCCCCGCGTCCCGGGGGCGGCCGGCGGCAGCAGCAGCAGCAGCAGCGGCAGCAGCAGCAGCAGGAGCGGAGGCGGCGGCGAGGCCATGGTGGCGGCGCCCGCCCGCGCTCACATGCCCGGCGCGCGGGGCGGGCGCGGGGCGGGCGCGGGTGCGAGGGAAGCGAGCGGCGGGTGCTGCCCGGGGCCGGGGAAGTGAGCGAAGTGAGGCTGCGAGCGCGGTCCCCACCTCAAAAGTTGTGGGGAGCCGCAGGAGGGAGGCCGGGGGCCGGGCGGGCGCGGCGGAGGCGGCCCCGGCGCCGCTACATGCTGATTAGCCCGGGCGGGTCGCGGGGCGGGCGGCTCCTCCTCGGGTTGACATCACCGGCCGAGCGCGGCCGGGCCGGGGCGGGGAGAGGGCAGGAAGGGGGCGGGGGCCGGGCCCGCGAGCGCCGGCCTGGGACCGTGGGGGGAGGTCCTCGGAGCCGACACACACACACAGACACACACACAGACACAGACACAGACACAGACACACACACACACACCCCGCCCCCTCCCCCCCGCCCCCAATTAGTATTGCCCTGCCATGTGCAGAAAATTTAGAAAATCTGGAACCAGAATTTCCCAACTCCTTAAATGCACAGTCCATGGGTGAAAAGCAGGTGCTGGGGAACATAATTAGCACCAACTAGATCATACAAAGCGCTTTGCTATGCGAGAGCAGTGGAACCTGGGGCCCTGCTCCCCACCCTTACTAATCTGACACCCCCCCCACCCCTCCCACCACCTCTCCTCCAGTCCCCAGGGCTGGGGCTGAGCTGGCGGTGGCCAAGCCTAACACCTTACCCTGCAGCCAACTCGGGAGTCATCCTATGCCCCTCCCTGCGCCCTCTCAAGCCCGGATTCCATCCGCATCCCCATCCCACCACTGCCTTTGGCTCACACCGGAGTTCTGCAGAAATGTCACCGCCAGGACACCCAAACAGGCTGCAGGGAAAAGAAAACTGTGAATTCAGGCAGGGCTAGGGCAAACTCATATCCGGAAAAGGGCTGCAGATCGCAAATTAAACAGAAGGATACACAGAGATCCCTGAATTTTAAATGGACACTTTCGGAGGAGAGATTCAAAGATTTCGTGTAAACAGACTTTCTTGGTAAATAAAGGATAAAATGTCTAAATTTTTAGACTGTAAGCCTCTGCATTTCTAGGTGAAGAAAGAAGGGCTCAAAATGAAAGAATAACTTGCTCAAGATTCTGAAGCTAGACCCAAAGATTAAGGGATTTATCTGTGAACGACCATGTGGCATCATTAATTCTGGTCCCACAATTATGAATTTGCAATAATCCCGATAATGTCTCAACTGAAATGAATACTGGAGCTCCTTGGGGATCTCGTCAGTTCCACTGGGGACCATGTCTGACCACCAGATGCTCGGGAAACTATGAGTGTGGACTTCCCTTTCAGGCCTGTCTCCACCCCATTTCTCTGCTCCTCTCAGTTGCTGTCTCTGAGCCCCATGACTTCCCCTTCAGGTTAATGAGCAGATTGTGGTGTGTCCAGGGCAGCTGCAGATGGACCCAGGCCCACTCTGGTGATTCAGTCCAAGTGAGTCACTTGGCAGAAAACATAAAGGATGCTCTCTATGTACAAGCTCACCTTAAATTGTGGAGTGAGGAGTAACGATTTGGTTTTATTTTGTTTTGTTTTTAAAGAACCACAAAACAAACCCAACTTTCCAGTGCTCTCACATGGAATTTCCAGGTCTTTCCAAGAAAGTACCATACAATAACACCCCTGTAAGAAACCTGGTTTGCGCTCATGGCCCCAGTTCAACTTCTTGGGATCCTGCTCTCATATTAACAAGGCAGGACTGCCCCCAGCTGCCCAGAGGCAGCCAGACAAACCCCAATAAGCCAAGAAACTGTATTCAGAGGTTCTGGTCACTGCTGCTCCCTTCCTTCCTCAGACAACATTTCACATAGCCCAGTTTGCCCTCCTGGGCAACCAGTAACATTTAAGGATTTAATGACCCTTACAGGCTTCTGGTGTGGATTCAGAGATGTCTTCACTACCAAGGCCCAAGGAGCAAACATGCACCTGTCACACGTGCCTCCCCTTTAGGCACAGATTCACCTCTCTGATCTTCTCTCTGCCTCCTAAGAGAAGGACCTATTTTGGGTTAGCTGGGTAGGTGAGGGGAGGGGTGAGGGGAGAAACACAGGAGAACCTGGAAAGATTGATCACAGTGAAGATGGACCCCAGCATATTTTCATCTCCTCCCAGGCAGAACATGAGAAAACAGCAAGAGAGAGTTAGAGGCAGATAGAACCCTGGAAAGAGTAGTCAAATTGATCTTAGGGCCCTTGCTTCCTGTCCTGACTTTACCACTATTTGTGTGATCTAGGCCTCAGTGTCCTCATCTGTAAAACAAAGATTGTCCTAGATGATTGCTAAGGAATGCTCCAGCTCTGCTGTTTTAGGGTTCAGTAAAGAACCTTCTGACACAGTAGCAAGGAAGTAGAAAGCAAGTGTCTAAGGAATTTGGAGTGTTTCCTTCCCAGGGATATAAAAATCCAGACAAGATTTTTGGTCATCTCAGATGGCTTAGAAGAGGCCCTGTCGGGAGCCAAGGGGATAAATCAGATGACATTCCCAGGTCCATTCCAGCCCTGGGAGTCTATTGATCTAGAATTAAACAGGTAGGAAGCCAGCTCAGACCAAATTCCTGGATTGAGTGAGTTAGGAGCCAGGTCCCTAGCCTTTCCAGAGGGGCCACTCCAAAGTGGTTGACAGTGAAATCATCAGTGAGCCTCTATCTCCATTACCCAATGCTGTATGTAGTCAGAGCTTTTGCAGGGGCCTTCCTGTCTCTACTTGTATGAGACAGGAAAGCCCCTACAGTAACAGATAGGCTCCCCAAATGCAGAAACTTTATGTGGTAGATATTTTATTCTCCCTGTTCACTTAACAGCCTTAGGCACTGATGTTCAGGTCGGGGGGTGGCTTTCTCCCATATAGCCTTTCAGGGCTTCGGCATTGTGGCAGCTCTGCCATTCTCTAATGCATAGCTTCCAAAGTTGCCCTTGGAATTGACATCCCAATCAGCCAGAGGTGAAAAAGAATACGGAGGTGTGAGGATGGGAGGTTTTGATGGGCCAGGCTTCACTTTCTCTTATATCTCACTAGAGAGAACATGGTCTCATGCCTCACCAAACCGCAAAGGAGTCTGGGAAATATAGTCTAGCCATATAGGCTAGAAGGGGAGAAGAGATTTGGGTAAACAGCTAGCAGTCTCTGCCCTACTGCTCAGCATCAGTTGGGCAGGGAAAGGAAAGGGAGGGGAAGGGAGATTCATATCTCTGGCCTCAGTTTCCTCCCTCATTAAACAAGGGTGTCGAATCAGATGATCTCTTAGGGCCCATCTGTTTTAACATTCTGTGGTTCCAAGAGGTGATGAAATGTCCTTCTGCACCAAAGTAAACAAGCCTGCAGGCTCCTGCTACAATGTACGCTCGGTCTGGGGTGTCCTCCTCTGCCAGTTGGTCTGGGGGGCGGACCCCGCAGAGAGGGCCTTGGGTTCTCTCCAAGTTCTCTTCCTGAGCTGTTCTCACTCCTTGGCCAAGAAAAGTGATCTCTACTGACCTCAGTCTCCCCAGCTGTACAGTGGGGAGAAAAATCATTACCCTTTGCTGCCTCCCAGGGCTGATCTGAGGCTATGATGAAATCACTGTCTGGAAGGCATCAGGAGCCCATCGGACTCAAATGCTGCACATGATGCTCTTACTGTAACCAGAGCCTTTAATAACGCTGCCTTTGGAACAGGCCCAAAGTGTGCCCGTTCCTGAGGACAGTGCCCCTGCAGGGTTTGTGGCGGTGGACACGGTGGTGACTGCATATCAGTAACATCACGGGACTAGGGTCCCTGAGGGCTGAGAAACCAGTCAGCAGACTCCTGGATTGAGCTTCATCTGGAGGTGGGACACTGGGACCGGCCATCACTGTCTCCTCTGGCCTGCTCCTCTGCTATGTGTTGATCACATTTTTACACCCTGGGTCTGTTTACTCATCCTCTCATCTGCTTGTCCCTTCCCACCCCTCATCAATGAGCTGCTTTCTGGGAAGTCCTGGGCCTTGTTCTTCTTTATATCTCCAGAACCCAACATAGCACCTTCTTTCTTTTATTTAGTCATTCAACAAATATTTACTAAGTGACTACTCTGTGCCTGGCACTGTGCTGGGTGTTGGGTGAGTCTCAGACCTCACAGAGCTTAAAGGTTTGGAGGAGACAGATAGTTATCAAAGAATGTAAATGTAAACTTGTCACTGTAGAAAGTGCCCTGAAGGAGGGAGAGAGGGTTGGGTTTCCCTATAAACATGAGATTGAGCTACTATCTGAAAGCTCTGCAGGCCATTAACATGTAGGCTGTTAATCAGGCAAAGGAGAGTGGGGAGCGTATGTGCAAAGACCCTGAGGCAGGAAGGATTGGGATAAATGGAAAGGACCACAGAAAGCCAACGTGGCTGGAGCACAGAGAGCGAGGAAGAGTGTGGAGGGAAGTGAGGCTGGAGACTTTCAGAGTGACCAGATCAGGCAGACCCTAACAGCCCATTTTTAAGATTTTTGCTTTATCTTAAGAATTTAGAGAAGTCATTTCAAGGTTTTAGCTTAGTGAGGTGGGAATGGAAAGCACCATTCTGGCTATGATAAGGGGAATGATTTAGAAAGAAACAAGTGCTGATGCCTGAACTCTTGGAGTCCACATAAGAAATGATAATTCTTGGATGAGGATGATAGAAATGAGTTCAGAGAAGAGTATGGACTTGAGACTGTGCGAGGTAAAATCCACAAGATATGCGGACAGATATGGAGGGTGAGGAAAAGAGGTCAAAGGTTTCCTGAGTTTCTGGCCTTCATGATTGGATGGATGGTGGTACCATTCACAAGGAAGCGGGAACAGTGAATGAGAATTAGGTCTTTGAGGTCAAGATCATTAACTTTGTCTTGGACTTGGGATGTCTTTGAGCTGTCCACGTGGCCATGTCAAGTGTGCGTTTCAATCTGCAGACTTGGAGCTGAGAGGAGAGGTCCAAGTTTGAGGTCTAGATCTGTGTAACTGGGAATGAGATCATCTAGAGAGGGCTGTAGGCAGTGAAGGGAGCCTAAGAATGAGCCCTGAGGACACACCATGAAATGGCTGGGGAGGGCGACTCTGCCAGAAGGGAGACTGGGCAGGAACCATGGAGATGTGGGAGGAAGTCCAGGAGAAAGTTGCGTCACTGGAGCAAAGGAAGGGAGATCGTGGTTAACAGCGTGTAACGTGGCCAAAAGGTCCAGCAAGGGGAAGACCCAAAAACCCACTGGTTTTAGCCCCATGGAAGTCACCGGTGACCATACTAAGAAAGGTGTCAGTGGAGCAGAAGGGACAATGGAGCGAGCTGGGAAGAATGGGAAGTGAGGAAACCAAGCTGGTCAAGATAACTTCAAGAGAGCTTGGCTTTGAAGAGGAAGAGTGCGTTAGGACAGGAACTACAGGGGAATTAGGAGTAAGGGAGTTTTTCTCGCTTTTAGTGGGAGAATTTGAACATAGAAAGGGTCTACTTGGGAGAGGGAAAAATCAAAGGTCTAAGAAAGAGAAAAGATGACTGACAGGAAAGGGCTTCTGAGAAGCCGGAGAAGATGGAATCCGTAGCACAGGTGGAGGGACCGGCCTTGGGAGGAGGGAAAGAGGAGCGGGGTGAGGGGATCTGGATTTCTGCCTGAGGACTTGAATTTTTTTTTTTTTGTAAGATAGCAAATACAAAGCTATTTGTTAAGAGTGGGGGACTGAAGGGGTGGGACCTCAGGATTTGAAATTTGGAGGAACATGAATATATTCATTTCCTAGGCCTACTGTAAACAAAGTACCTACAAACTTGGTGACTTAAAACAACAGGAGTTTATCCTCTCACAGATCTGGAGGCCGGAAGTCCAAAGTCAAGGTGTCAGCAGGGCCATGCTCCCTCTGAAGGTTCGGAGAGAGAATTCTCCCTTGCCTCTTCCTAAGTCCTGGTGGCTGCCAGCAATCCTCGGTGTTCCTTGGCTTGTAGACATAACACTCTGGTCTCTGCCTCCATTGCCATGTGGCCTTCTTCCTTCCGTGTGTGTCTGTGTCTTCACCTGGCCTTCTTATAAGGACACAGCCATTGAATTTAGAGCCCAGCTTAATTCAGTCTGATCTCATTTTAACTTGATGACATCTACAAAGATCTTTTCAAATAAAGTCACATTCACAGGCACCAGAGGTTAGGGGTTGAACGTATCTTTCTGGGGACACAATTCTACCCATCAGAATGAAGAAGTTTAGAAAGCTGTGGAGAGTGAGACCAATGTGCTAGCACACCCACCCTGTTCAGGGCTCCCAGAGATTGGTGGACAGTGTCCAGCAGCTCCAGCTCTTTCCAGTGTGCTCCTCTCTGCTGACCGGCGCCCAGCATCCTTGGCCTGAGCCGGGGCACGTCGGCTCTCTCCCATTTCAAGATAGATTCCCTCCTACCAGGTACAAAGACTTCTGCCCTCTCTTGACCCCGCCTCTCTTCCCATCTCAGTCTCGTCTCTGCATCCCACGCTGTCCTTTTCTCTGCCCAATGATACATCAAGAGCCCCTGCAGACAGAAGCTGCTGAGCCAGCCCTGACAGCACCAGGGTTATAACAGAAGAGAGAGGGTGCAGGGCCCCCAGGGAACACTTGCTACACCTGCACTGTTTTGTTCAGAGTTCCAGGAAGCAGAGCGCCTTGGGATTTTGACAAAAGAACTGAAGGAATAAACCCATCTCCCTATTTCTGACCTCCCGGGAGAAGCCTTACTGTCCCTTTCTGGTATGTCACGAATGGTTTTGTTTTGTCCAGGCCAAGCTGGGCTGCTTGCTGGACCCCAAGCCTAGGGAGCTCTTGCTGCTTCTCCGCCCGCTGGTGCAGGGTTCCAGAGGCCTTTGCTTTGGAGGGCCAAGGTGAGAATGTAAACACAGCAAGGCAAGCCCGCTGCAAACAGGCTGGGACCTCCTTCAGGGAGGAAGGCTTGCTCACAGCTTGGCCAAGCTCCCAAGCATCATGTATGGCAACCCTGAGTTCCAACTTCAACAGCTTGGGGTGGGTCCTCAAATGACCTTCCGTTTCTTGTCTGCTCATCTGAGAGGACCATTCCTTTCCAAACAACATTCCTTCGATAAAATCAGTTATACACTGTAAACATCAAGGAGCCAGGAACATTCTCCAGTGCAACAGGATTCTGATAAAGTGGTCTGATTTTGCAAAACCTTCTAGTGTGAAAAATCCTCCCCAGAGCAGGCAGGGAAATTCCTGGGATGCCAGGACACCAGGCAAAGCGGCCAGGGCCCTAAGGAAGGAGCAGAAAACCCAGGGTGATGCTCCCACTGTGAGCAGAGGGGCCTGGGTTTGCAGGCATCATCTCATTCAATCCATCAGTCAACAAATATTTGACAAGACTTTCCAAGTGCTGGGCCCTGATCTGGAGTCACTGGGAAGGCAACTGCTAAGCGTCCCTGTCTTTCAAGAAGCAGTGATAACTTGCTGCCCTCACACAGCCCAGGTTAGCAATCAGGGGCAAGTCCACGGCTTCACCTCCACACCGACTCCCCCCTACTCCCTCTGGCCATCCTCTCTGCCTCACCCTGTGAGGCTGGAGCCTCCATTTTCTTCTATATCCCATTGGGCCCCCCATTCTTTTGACCTTTATGTCGCTTTCTGCTTGCAGGGGTCTCCTCCATGGGCTGGGCATCACAGTCTCCACTTTTCTTCACGTCTCACTTTGCATCAGAGTGCCTCCCAGCCCGTCCCTTTCTCTGCGTCTCCATCAGACTCTCTTTTCCTGCCTTTCCTCTAATCAGCTCATCCCCTTTTTTTTCCTTCATCCCTTTTCTGTTTCTTCTCTCTAACAAACTGTTGCACAGAACTAAATACATTAAAAAAAAATATTTGTGGAATAAACTTTTACATTCTCTGTGTTTTATTCTTAAAACTGGCTGAAGAATATGTGTCCTTCTCTGTGTCATCTGCATTTCTTACAACAGTATGAGTAACTATTTACAACTTTTTATTAAAGTACGATGTGCATAGACGACAGTGCAAGTGTAGCGGCGGTAAGCACCACGCAGAGCTCATCGCTACCAGAGCGCGGGTAGAGGCAGCACTCACGTGGAGAGATGCCACGTCCCCTCCACTCATCCTCCCACACAGTCACCACCATCTGACTTCTTTCAGCAGAGACTAGTAGTTTCTGATAAAATACAAAACACCCGGTTTTATATTTTCTATCAGTGGAGTGCTGTAGGATGTACCCTTTTGTGTCTGGCTTTTATTGCTCAGAATCTGATGGTAGATTCACTCACATCATTACATGTAGTTATAAACCCTTCATTCTCCTTGCTTCATAGCACCCGGGGCGGGGCCATCCCACAATTTGTTTTCCCTTCTATTGTTAATGGGCAACTGAGTGGTTTCCATGAGCAGCTATTACAAATAATGCTGCTATTAACTTTCATGTATGTGTCTTTTGATGGCATCTATTACTTTTATAATCAGGAAAAGAGAAGAAAACTATTTCCGTTTTAAGAGATGGAGGTGGCCAAGTGGGATGTTTTAGAAAAGGGCTCTGGAGTAGGAAGCAGAACACATGAGCCCTTGTTCTGGCTTCTCTATTCTCTATTTCTACAACTTTGAGCCAATCAATTAACCTCAGTGAGTCTCAGTTTTCTCATCCGCAAAAGATGGACAGTAATATCTGCCACTGGGAGGCATGACCACCTCACAGGGAAACTATGACAATCAAGTAAGATGATGGATATGAGGGAAAGAGTGTCATGGAAAAATAAAATACATTATTATTTCTCGTATTAAAGAAAAAAATAACAGATACATTATGAGGCTCTTGATTTACCTGTTTTTAAAATTTGAGAAAACAAATTTGAACCTAGGGCCTTAGACAAAAGGCCCTTATTACCCACTGTGGGCAATAAAAGATAAATACATGTCTCAAAGGTAAGAAATAACAAATAAAGGATAATAAATGTCTCAAAATGCCCTATCTCCAAAAGTCTTTGTTTCACATGAGCGACTGGGAACAGGTGGTCTGTGACATCTTTTGTCCCTTCCAAGTGGCCTTGGCTCAGAGCAGATGGGGGCCCCTGGTCTAGACAAACCACAAAAAAGCCTCACTGACTGAGCTGTAGGGACCTGGGGATAGACTTAGGACCCGCAGGAGGAGGGATGTGCCCACAGAGTACACACAGAAGGCCAGGACTAGACTTGTCTTCAGATACCAACCGGTGCCCCGTCCCATCCCCTGCACTGTCCCCTCATAAGGAGAGAATCAGACAAACGTGCGGAGCAGGAAACAGGGCCGCATGTCTGCTGGCCAGCAGAGCATATCTGAGGCTCTGAGCTCTCTGCCAGCGTGGGGTCACTTGTTGGTGTCAGGCAGCAGGGGCCGTCCACACGCTGGTGTGGATGCAGGCTAGGCACCGCCACCAGCTCCCACCCAGTGCTTCCCCCCCGCCACCCCAAACAAACCCTGTGCTTGAAGCTCCCGCCCTGCAGCGAGCTCTCACAACACTGGCAGCCCTGTGCTTTGTGTCCAAGCATGCAAACGTACAGGGTCTCTGCTCTCGTCTGGGTGGGGAGGGAAGTGTGGCCCAAATGAGAGAGAGGGATCTGGGAAGGAAGCCACTTGTTCAAGAGGGGTTCTGAGCAGGAACTCCTAAGGAGGTGGAGGAATGAATGAGAGCCTTGAAAACTAGGCATTAGACTAGTGATTCTCAACCCTGGCTGCATATTAGAATTGCCAAGGAAATTTTTACGAAATGTCGGTGCCTGGAACCCGCCTACCTAGTTAGAATCTCTGGTGTGGGGCATCAGTATTTTTAAAAAGCTCCCCAGGTGATCTCATGTACAGCCAGGGTTGAGAACCACTGCCTTAACCTAAGTGCAGTGGGAATACTCACTGTAAGCTTTCAGCAGTAGAGGGACATGATCAAAGTGGTTGCTCAAGAAGCATTTACTGAGCACCTCTGTATACCAGCAGGCTAGGCTAGGGTACACAGAGATGTGGAAGATGTATATCGTCCCTGCCCTTGACTAGCCAGCAAATTAGGAGAAGAGACAGATCCATAAATAAGTATAATATAAAGGAGGTTGTTTTACATAAGTATGAACCAAGTGCTCTGAGAACACTGAGGATTTGCTAGAGAAAGCTTTCTTAGGGAGGTGACATTAGAATTCTTCCCTGAAGGATGCTTAGGAGTTTACCAAGCAAAGGAAACAGAGGAGAACATTCTAAGTGGAAGAAAACGTGTTATACAGGTGCCAAGTCCTATGAAGACTCCCTGTGTTCAGCATAACATGGGGAGTGTGGGGAGAAGAGGCTGGAAAGAAGGACAAAGGGAAGCACCAAGGGCCTGATACTACTTGAGCTCTCAGTATTTGAAAATTGAGCTAGAGAGAGCAGATTAGACAAGAGAGAGAGCGAGGTAGGGAGAACAGTCAGGAGCCACTGTAGAGATCCCAGCACGAAGGGATGAAGGCCTGGACCGAGGAATTGACAGTGGGAATGAGGAAGAGAGCAACCCAAGAGATATTGCCCAAAAGGCAACAGAATTTGGGAAGAGAACAGATGTAAGGAAAGAGAAGGGCAAAGATGGCCTCACAGTAACTGATTTGAGACAGCAAGATAACAGGATAACATGACCTTAGCAAAGATGGGATGCCAGGTAGATTACTTGAATTTCATGTAACTCCAAGACATCCATGTGGAGATGTATGCAAAAGGCTAGCTGAAGGGCACAAGTTGGGTTGTAGAGGTAAGGAGGGAAAATATAAGGAGAGAAAGTGGAATGTCCAGGTATAAATCATCTACATCAGGCATTTATCAGGGGAAGAAAGAAAAATGGGATGGCACCCGGAAGATCAGGCACAAGGTGTGTGTTTGCCAGGACCGACCTGCGTGTGGGTGGAGACAGGAGGAAGAAAGAGGAATCAGAGGTAGCCGAGGAGCTAGGTCCATGAGGTGCATCCAACACAGGAGGAGAGTTTATCCTCAGGAAGGAGAGGCATTCCTTAACGGAGACAGAGATGGAGATAGTGAGGAAACTCACTCCCAAGGGCCTGGATCCAGATCAAACCCTCTAAAGCAGGTGCCAGGAAACTTTTTCCATAAGGGGCCAGATAGTCAATATTTTAGGCTTTGTGCACCATGTGGCCTCGGTCACAGCTACTCAACTCTGCCATAGACTGTCTAAGGCAGCCATAGACAATACGTGAATGAATGGGCCTGGCTGTGTGCCAATAAGACTTTATTTTCAAAAACAGGCAGTGGTTATAAGGGTTAATTTTATTTTATATGAATTTCACCTCAATTTAAAAAATAGCAGGCTCTGGGCTTGATTCGGCCCACGGGGCTAGCGTTTGCCAACACCTGCTCTAGAGGTGAAGGAGGAGCCATTGGGGACTTAGGGTCTGGGCTGGCATCCACAGGACCATGAACAGTGAATGATGTGAGTTCAAATCCAGTATTACCACTTACTAGCTAATAACTTAACTTTCCTGAGCCTCAGTTTCTTCATCTGTAAAACGGAGGAAATCACAGTCCTACCTCACTGAGTTGTTCTGAGGATCAAATGAAACAATGAATATGGGTATCTAGCGTTAACACCTGGCTCAGTGAAGATTTTTTTATTTATAAAGATTGACCATGAATTGCAGGACGCCACCTGCAGGTGGGACTGGAAGGAAGGAAGGAAGGAGGTGGGGGCTGGGCTGAGAGGTAAGGGGTGGGGCTGCACCACCTGGTGGCAGAGAGAACAAAATCTGTATGGCCAGGGCGACAAACAGACCCACAGCTGCAAACACACACACCTGTGCACACACAGGCACACCAAGGTCATGTAGCCCAACTCCACTGTTCTCAGTAGAACGAGGTTCTGCAGTGCTTTGTCTCTGGCTAAGTGTGCGGCCCATGGACGTGCCCCCCGCAGTTTGGTTTATCAGGCCCCAGCATGGACCAGCATGCCTCGCTAGCACATAGCATACGGAGCTCTGGTCTGGGACCACTGCTGCCCATCACAGAGCCTGGAGCTCATGGAGACCAGAGGCCTCAGACTCAGGTCAGCTCAAAGCCTTTCCACCTGTGCTTCTCAAACTTTAGAAAGTCACCTGGGGGAGGGGTTACTTTAAAATGTATGTCCTAGCTGTAAAGCAACTATCCTCCACTAAAAATTAATAGTAAACAAAGTATGTCCTAGGCCTCACCCAAGAAATTCTGGTTTAGTAAGTCTGAGAAGGGCCCGGGAAACTGCATTTTAGCAAGCATCCCAGGTCATTTTTTATACCAGTGAGCTGAGAACCACGCTTTCAGAAATAAGACTTTGTCACCTCTGAACGCAGCTGCGTGATGAAACAATGGGATCCCCAAATTTGTCCCTAGAACTGCAGCCACAGGACAGGGTCCACCCCCATCCATTATACTTCCTCCTACTGCTCACGGGGAAAAGAGAAACTCAGGTTGGATGTCTTGGGGTAACATGACTAATTCTAAAACAGACGTGACGATTTTCCAGGGCACTGTATTTACCCAGGAATTTTTTACCATCACCCAGAGAAGAGGTGATGCATTGTCCTCAGTCCATAAGAAAATGTGAATAATTACTCTTCTCAGAACACTTTTGTTGAACCATCCGAGTGCAGTCTATTCCAAGTCCCATTTCCTTTCCTCCTAGCCAGCCAAGAAGTCTGTGCCCATTTCCTGCTTCTTAATCCTAGAATACTCCTAAAAACTGAGCTGCAGGCTACTGGGGGAGCAATTGCTGTCATCTGTTTTCACAGTTTCTGAATCAAAAAAAAAACAAACACGTGGCTTTGCACACATAGACATTCAATAAATACTTGCTAAGTGAGTGACTGAATGAATCCGTGATGAGTTGGATGGGTTGACAGGGCACATAAAAAATACTTAAAGCCATGAATTGGGATGATTCATAACTGAAGATACACCTGTACTACTGAAGGTCTTTCAATCTGGTTGGGCAGAAAAAGACCAACACAGATCATTAATAAAAGATGAGCAGAACCAAAACTACAGAGTCACTCACTACACACACACACACACACACACGTACAGTTTATCTAAATAAATGTTGTTCCTTCAAATCAGCACCTTGAGAGCCCTTACAAAATTATTCCAGTGACACTGTCAGTCCTCAAAACGTGTTGTGTTGGCATCTCATCTTTAGAAATTGCTTCAAGAGTCAGTTTGCTTTATGGTCACACCTCATTTTTGACCCAAAGAGACGATTTAGCTTGATCAGTCCCCTCATTCCCAGATTCGGTTCCAAATGATTTTTGATGCTTCCAGAAATCAAATGAACCCTCCAAGGACAAAAACTTGTCATTCGTGAGACTATTCAAAGGCTCAGAAGAGAATATTGAAAATGGAATTCCAAGCATGATTTAAGGAATGGCAGAATCATTGGATCAAATGTGTAAATTCTCACAAAAGACAGAGCTCTGAAGGGGCAAACCTACTCAGGGCAGATCAGGAGACTCACTCAACTGCCATCAGTGAAGAACCCAATCCAGCTGTTCTCATCCTGAGCACAGTGGCACAGACTGGCCAGATGCCCACCAAACCTGGTCCCTCATCTCCCTGAGCACAGAGCTGGCCCACATTTCCCAGCCAGCCTCTTAATGGAAAGTGGAAGGAAGTGATATGAGCCCTTTTAGCCCCTGAAACTGCCACAGCATCCTCCCTTTCTTCTCTCACCTGCCAACGGGGTGCTGAGAATTCAGGGGAAGATTCTGAGGGCCTAGAAGATGTTCAACTACAAAACAGAATGACAGTGGTCCCTGAACGACAGTGTGGGGCAGAGCTCCCCTCCCCCTTCTGACTTGTATCAGACTGGAACAGAAGCCACAAATAAATTTATGAAGTGTCAAGTCACTGAGATTTGAGGGCTGTTTGTTGCAGCAGCAAGCCCACCCTGACCAATACAGACACACAGAGTTACACAGAGTTGCCCGTCTGCCAAGCAGTTCACTTAAAAATTGACACTGCCGTTGCCAGTGTCTGTCCTTGTGACTTTCAGTTTGGGGTTCATATTTGAACCTCAGCCTCTTAACACATATGGTCTATGTCACATTGCACAGATCAGCATTCATGGAGCCCTCTTGCTGGCGGCTGGGGGATGACTGCTAATCCTTTGAAATGCTACTCACCCTCAGGACTGCCCAAAGTGAATCTGATGTAGACCACATGGCCCATAATTCAAGCCAGTCTTCACATGTGGTAAGTCCAGCTTCTTTTTATAGAGAGGCATCTCTAACAAACACAAACAGTCAGGAAAGTGCACATGCACACACACACACACACACACACGTGTGTGTGTTTTCAAAGAAACACAATTTTCCCCTTTTTTCTGTTTTTTTTTTTTTTTTTTTTTTCCTGGAGTAAAACTTGGAAAAAAAGAAACACAATTTAAAAAGGGAGAAAAAATCCAAGCTCTCCATTATTTTAGAGACTCCCATTTAGAGAACCGCTCTGCCTCTTTCAGAAGGAGGCTGTGGCCACCCTCACCTCAATGAATGGTGGTGAGTAGTCAACCACTATCTGCCGTGCACTCACCTAGCCCAGCAGCCTAGGGGACAGGTAAGGGCACCAGCCTTGGTGCTGCGAGATGGGCTGCACGCCCAGGAGCACAGCCAGCTGCGGACCCCCTGATGCTGGTGGGCCTTCCTTGCCGTCTGCTTCACCCTTGACTTGAATGTGACCTTCCCCTCCAAGAAGAGTACCTTGTCAAGAGTCAGGGGTTTACACCTATACTTCCTTCCTCAGACTGACAAACTGGCATCTATTTTCCTTTGTGAGCCCCTTCGAAGGAGCCCAGGCACACCTCCCCGATGCAGGGATGCTGAGCAGCGCATGACGAGCACAGACTTCTGCACTTGCCTGTCTGCAGAGAAGTGCAAACGGTACGGACTAAGGTCATGCAACCGCCACTTCTGATCCTCTCCTCCAGGGCACCCATGTGGACATGGACGGGATAAGACATAGCAAAAAGCGGGTTATCTGCTCTCCAGTAAGCCTTGGTTCAAAAGAACTGGAGAGTGGGATAGGTTTTCTGATGTTTAAGAAAATACCCCAAGGCTCTGAGAAGGGAATGGAGAAGGCTGAGAGCAGTGGTATAGGGACGTGGCCAAATGGGTCTGATTAGCCAAGGGAGTGGAGGCGGAGGCAGAGCTGAAACGGTGGTCAGCAAGTGGCGACTGCCAGCTCCCCGTGCCCTGACTATGCATGCCGCAGAGAGTCCCTGCTGGTGGCTGGAGAAGAGGTCCCACCTTGTCTGCCGCTGACAAGATATAGCGTGGCCTGCTGAAGCAGGAGAACTCCACCCTGCTCTGAAACTTCAGGCTAGCAGATGCCAAGAACCACTGCAGTTCCCACTGATTTTTTTTTCTTTCTGGGTTGCCCACGTTAAGTGACATGGAATTAGTAGGGGTGGTGGGAGAACACTTATGACACTGCCTCCACCTTGACTTCCTCCAAAAAAATGTGAGTCTCACTTTACTAAGTACTCACAAATTCACTTGGAGGCAGGCAGGAATTATAATTCCCATTTTACAGAGAAGGAAATCAAGGCACAGAGAGGTTAAGAAGCCTACCCAAGGTCACGGAGCTAGTAAATGGTGGCGCCAATCCCCAGATCCTATGTAATAGTTACTTATATGGCCAAAGGAACTCTGCAGATGTGACTGAATTAAGGCTCTTGAGATGGGGATATTATGCTAGATTATCCAGGTGGGCCCATCTAATCACATGGGTCCTTAAAAGCAGAAGAGGGAGGCAGGAGAGTTAGAGAAGATGTGATGACAGAAGCAGAGGAGGGAGACAATGGGACTGCGGACTGCTGGCTTTGAAGACGGAAGGGGCAACCACCAAGGAATGCAGGCAGCCTCTAGATGCTGGAAAGAGCGAGGAAAGAGATTCTCCCCTAGACCCTGCAGAAAGAACCCAGCTCTGGTGATGCCTTGATTTCAGCCCCGTGAGACCCATTTCGGACTTCTGACCTCCAGAACTGTAGGAGAGTACTTCTGTGTTGTTTTAAGCTACTAAATTTGTGGCAATTTGTTACAGCAGCAATAGGAAAGTAGTACATCAGGACTGCGTGTTCTAATTGTTTTGCTCCTATCTCCACCCCGCTCCTCCCACCCAACAACCCACACCCACCAGGCACTGGGACAGCTGGTACTCAGCATACAGGGAGTGAGCGGGGTTGGGGGGGGGCCTCTGGGAACCTCCAACGACCAGTCCCTGCCCCTGCAAAGTTCAGGGCTGGTTCCTCCTCCCCTCCTCCCACGTGCTCTGACCTCAGGAGGGACGCCCCCCACTGGCCCTCTCTCCCCTCCCCAGTAAGGAGAGCAGGAACAGCAACACAATGTCAGCGAAAGAGCAGATTGAAGCTGGATTGTTTCTGAGCCTGGATCACGCTCACTGAATTCTTACAAGGGTCTTCTGGTAAAGCCCTAGAAAAGGCTGAGGATGGATTTTTATGATCATTCTTCAGCTTTACCTCCTCATTCCCGTAGCACACACAGAGAGGTAGCAAGCCCCTTCCAGACCTGACCCTTGCCTGCCTTTCCAGTACTTCCCCTGCCTTGCACAGCCCCACCCGGACACTCTTGAAATCCTCAATTACCCTTCAGCCCCCAGACGCCTTTGATCACACTGATCTCTCCATTGAGAATGTCCTGCCCCTCCTCTCTGCCCATGAAGTGCTTGAATGAGGTCAGATATGTCCTCCTCCAGGGAGCCCTCCCTGACTACTGTCAGAATGGCTTAGAGCTCCTCTGTCCACCCACAGACCCTGCGTCTACCTCTGTCACTACTCTCACTGCTACTGGGGTTCCTTTAGCTCTCCTCACTTTCCTCCTCCATGGAGAGGATGGAGCTACCACCCAAGCTCCCTCCTGCTATACCAGAGGCAGAGGGAACACCTCTGCCCCCACCACCAGTCTATCAGTCAGTATTAGCTCCTCCCCATGGGAGGGGGGAGGCCAGTCTGATTGGTCAGGTCTGGGGCCACAGTTCATTGGCAGGTAGAGCCTGGAGCTGAAAGGTGATCACTTTATGATCTCTGCCCACGTGTTATTGGGTGATGAGCCCAGCTGGTCATTCTCTCTCTTGATTCCAGCTCCTCATCCAAGGGTCTGAGAGAAGTGGATTCTTAGATTCAAGAGGAAGAAAGTTAGACATTACAGGCTTTGCTTCAACCTTCTGACCTCAGCTGCATTCTCTGCTACCACCCTTGTACCCTTGTCCAGGTATCAATACGTAAACTGGCACAGTGTTTCCCATCCTTAAATATACTTCCTCAATCAGAAACCTGGACGGAAGGTAGGACGATGAAATCCTGAACCTCAAACTTCCACACTGACTTATAATCGTCTGTGCAGGATGCACCCTATTGTGTAGATCAGAGGACTTGTTAGCATGACTCCCAGAGACACCTGAGAAAATAACCCCTGTTCTGGTTCCTAGTCCTGAGTTCAAGAATGCTCTAGAACTGGGCGGTACTCACCTTGAAAGTTTGAGGGTGGTGACTGAGGAGTTAGTTCATTTCTGTCTGAATGGCCTGCGACCATATTTTTACATTATAAAGCTCTGAGATTGGTGAGGTGTACTCGGCTCAGGTGAGGTGGTCTCAGGCACGTGTACAATTGCTCCAGCCATGGATGGGTGCGTGGATGGGTAGACCAACGGGTGGGTCAGAGGGTGGGTGGATGGCTGAGTGAATGGTTGGATCAATGGGTGAGTGGGTAGATGGTTAGATGGCCTGGTGGATGAATGGATCATTAGACGGATAAATTCGTAAACAGTGTGGCCTGAAGGGAGACATTCGTGGTCCCAGAAGATCTAATATGACCCTCACTCCTTCCGACATTTTCCCCTACAACTGTGCACTCCTTGGTTAGACCTTTAGTCTAGGGATCCATCCCTCTGTCTTTTTAAGAAAATGTTGCTAGTCTCACTGCCAAATATCCTGACTGTGCTGGCATTTTTAGCATTCTTTAGATAACCGAACTCTCTCTGAATGATCCAGTGTCATCTGTCTCACTTCTCTGACAACCTGAACTTACTGCTGACCTCCGTGACACACGGACAGTACACGATACCTCTTATATGCCACCTCAGATCCTCTCTGCCCCACCTGATTCTGGAGCTGAGGCTGGTCCATCTCAGCCACCACCACAGCAACCAGTTCTGCTGGGCTCCAGTCAATTTAATGCACACAAATCCAACAGTGCCTCATGCCCACAGGGTAGCTGCTTGCAGCAGAACTCGCTAGGTACTCACACAAGTTCAAATCACAAGTGCGGGGTGGCGGGGGTGTGTGTGTGTGTGTTAATGCCCCTCAAGGCTAGCCTTTGACTATGGGAAACAGGAACCAGTGGATGAATCCTCATCCCTTCCTCCCTCTGCAAGGGGGTCATGAGACACGGGTATTCCTATCACCTCTCAGAAAGGTCCTCTGAGACTAAGTGTTCCGCTGCACATGATACTAAAGGGTCACTAACCCAATGTCATGCCTCCTCACCTGTTCCACTCTTTTCTCTCACTCCTTCCCTGGATGTACCCCCCAGTAAAGCAATAGCACATAAACTTCTGCTTTCTGGGGAGCCCAGGCTAAGACTCTGTTACTGCTTTACTGATTACTATTACTATTTATACAATATAGTTTTGTTTAAATACAAGATATTTGGACCTAAGAAGAGGTTCGAGTGTTTAGTGTCTGCCATTTCAGTACCCCCAACACCGAGTCAAATGATGGAATTCTCTCTCATACCCATTCTTCTCTTACTCTTTTCCATAAAGTTAATCATATTGGGAAAGTTCTCATCTTGGATACTTGAATCTTCTGCTGTATATGGTTTTCAAACCCAGGACCATCTTTTTCAGAGGGGATACTTTTTTAGCTTGTTATCCAGAATTCAAAAAAGCAAAAAGCTGAATCAGTAAAGCCTTCTGTGGCTGGCTAAAAAATGGCTCCCCCAAATATATCCACAACCCAATCTCTGTTACCTGGGAATGTTTCCTCATTTGCCAAGGCCTTTGCAGGTGTGATGAAGTTAAGACTCTTGAGATGAGGAGGTTATCCTGGATTATCTGGGTGGACCCTAAATGCAATCACATGTATCCTTATAAGAGGGAGGCAGAGGCCCACGTCAGGTGCACACAGGAGAAGGCAATGTGGTCACACTGAGTGAGATTTGAAGGTGTTGGTCTTAAAGATGGGAGTGATGTGGCCACAAGTCACGGAATGCCAGCAGCCACCAGAAGCTGGAACACGCAAGGATCAAATTCTCCCCTAGAGCCTCTGGAGGGAGCAGGGTCCTGCTAACACCTTGATTTCAGCTCAGTGATACCGATTTTGGACATCTGGTCTCCAGAACTGTGAGTGAATAAATTTCTGTTGATTTAAGCTACTCAGTTTGTGTAATTTGTTACAGCAGCTACAGGAAACTAGTGCGGCTTCTTCTTAAAAAGGGCCTTCAGAGAACACCAACTCAGCCCTTCATGAATATTGTCTTTAATGATTTCCCATATGCCTGTAGTTAACTCAGTGTTTGCTTTCTTTACATTGTTTCTAATGATGTTTGGAAGTCTGGTATTTAACCCCAAAGGTGCATGAACAGTAATTATAAACTAGATCTCACTGTGAACAGTAAGCATAAACTATCAACAGGTCTCACTTTCTAAGAGAGAAGGGTGAGACCTAACTGGCCCCTAATCATGACTTTCCCACCCCCCCCCCACTTGCTTTAAGCCCATTTCATCCAACAGGTCAGCGTTTTTCAAAATGGTGTCCAAGGGTCACCTGTGTTGAGTCACCGAGGCACTCATTAAAAATGTAAAGTCCACGACTCGCCCCCAAGCTTTACCTCCAGGATTGAGCTGCAGAAATATGCACTTTTAACAAGCCTCCCAGGTTTCTTAGCACACTGACTTTGAGAAGCTCTATTACAGAAGAAAGAGGTCAGAACTGATCCAACAGTACCTCCCTCCATGGTTCAGTGGTGAAACCACCAACTCTGGGCCAGGGCTGAACTCATGCAGGCGCAGCCACGGCCCCGGCCCCCAGACTGGATGCCTGTGATGAATGCCACACTGAGCTCATAGAGGAACCAAAATTGTCCTGTCCCCTCATGTGTTCATACTGCAAAACAGCTGCAAAGGTGTCCAGAGTGCGGGGCACCACACGTGCTTTTGAGAATGTGAGTCACCATTAAGTAATTCATGGTAATTTAACTTTTTAATTAAAAAGACCTTCACTAAACAATAATAGCTTACAAATGCATGTACCTTTTGATCTTGCAATTCCACTTTTGGGAGTTTATCCTACAGATATTCGTCATGCTTGTACATATGAACACGATTATTCACTGCAGAACTGATTGTAATAGTAAAAGACTGGAAACAATCCAAATGCCATCATTGTGGAACTGATGAAATAAATTATAGCACATTCATATAATGAAAAATAATGAGGAAACGGCATGTGTATTGATATGGAAATGTCTCCAAGATAGATTGTTAAGGGGAAAGGCAAGGTACAGAACACATGTATGATATGCTACCTTTTGTGGATGAAAAGGGAGTAATAAAAATCCACATTCCTATTTGCTTGTACATTCGTAACGAAATGTGGGGAGCGTTAGCTAAGAATAGTGGTTATCTCTGGGGCAGGGGTTGGGAACTGAGCAGATGACAAACAAGGATGGGAGGGAGACTTTTCACTATATATACGATTCTACTTTGGGGTTTGGAACCATGTAAGCATATTATTTATTCAAGGAATAAATAATAAAATAAAATTTAAAATAACCATTTATTGTGGCACTCAGAACAAGCAATCTGGTCTGGACACCTGCAAGTCTTGGTGTCCACATGGAGCTCTTCAGACTGGAGGCGTGTTTCAGGGGCCACCGCCATTGCAGTGGGTCCCCTGGTTAGCCGTAGTGCTCCAGACCAGAATGCACATTTCCATCATCCAAAATGACAGGGGGAGGACAGGTCTTTGAGTTTCTTACCAAGGAGAACCAGCTTCACAGAGGTTCTGGGATTTGGGTCCACTGTACCCTGGACAGCTACACGAGGGGAGGGTCCCAGGCTGCCTAGTACTGACGACTCAGTACTCTAGTACCGAGGCATCATCAGCTGTTCCCGGCTCACGAGGGAGGAGTGGTGATAGCGATCCCGGGTGGCGAAGTCTGCGTTCTCCTGGGTGAGCTGAGTCATCTCCATGTCAACCCTAGCCAGGGACGGCGCCAAAATTATCTGCTCTTGGGGGGATCGCAGGTTCCTTTGGTGAGAGAAACACGGAGGACGGTCAGAAGGAAAGACCAAACGCTAACCAGTGGCAGTAAGTCTCCTCTGGGATGGAGAAATGATTTGCAAAAATGTCATCGTGTTTATTACTAAACATGTATTAAACAACATAACTGTTGAAAGCTATATGTACAATACTTCATGAACCCAAAGTATGAGAAATAAGCATCAAACAAAGTGATATTTACCTTCTTTTAGTAGAAATGTATAAAACTATAAAAATAACCTTCCAAATGCTGTTGTGTTGGGGCTCTGTAGCTTTACTTGGCTTTCTTGTCAAATGAAATAATGGAATGCAGAGGCTGGAAAGCTGAGGTGAGTAGAAAGAGAAACCTTCGCTTTGGTTCACTGGAAAGAAAGTTGAGTGAGGAACGATCTCCAGAGCCAAGGTTTACAGAGCAAGCAGCTATGCGGTAAAGTGCAAAGGCTTTTGGCACCAAGCTGGCCTAAGGCAAAGAGCGAGTCCCAATACGGATTCCACTGTCACTGAAGGGTCCACATAAGGGTTGGAGTTGGAATAAACTGGTAAAGAAAAATGTTAGGGATGCGTGAAGAAAGTGCTGACAGCAGAAAGGAGTAAGGAAAGACCATCCTGGCAGCCAGGGTATCTATAGAAGACAGAGACAGTCACAGCTTTGCCACGAATCAGGCTGGTGGCCTCAGGCAAACCTCTTCACCTCCTTGTGCCTCTATTTCCTCACCTTCTCAGGCCCCTTCTAGTTCCTTCCACCTATGCTAGGTCCTGAAATCACACCTTAGGCATAGATTTTCTCTTAAAACTTTACCTTAAGAGAATCATTTGCTTTATAAGTAGCAGCGTTCAATTGTTTAAATAAGGGATATATTTGATACTTGTAAAAAACTGGTAGAAACCTTGTTATAAATCTGTGGAACTTAAGCAGAAAGCTTCACTGACTAGAAAAACATGCTGTTATAGAAGTTTGGATCACACAACTAAGGCTTTGCAGCTGCTTGATGAGAACACATCTAAATTAGGTGGGTTGAGGTTTTCTGAGAAATGAATTAACTTCTATAAAGGTTGAACCTTCAAGAAGTAAGGTTAGGAAGTGACAGAAATGCCATACCAGTCAACATGTGTTTTTGCCAGTGAACTTTCTTGTAAATGCTTTCTTTTTTTTTTTTTTAAGGTAAAACCATCGTATTTTTCTGAGTTCAGGGAAATAACACACTTCACTTTCTAGTCTAGAATGGCCTAAGAGTTCTCACCTGGGCAGTTGCTAGGACTTCAGGAAAGAAAGCTTTCTTAAGGTCAGGCTTAATGTCACATAATTCTGGGAACTGTAGGTGTAACAGAGGAAGTAACAGCCAAATTCCTTTGACCACAACACCCTACAATATTATTCTTCTTTGGTTTTGAAGAGCATCTGGGGCAACAGGTGTGAAAAAAACTCAAAATTACAAAAGAGAAAACACAGCTACCAGTTTCTACTTTTAAATGGATCACCATTTCTTGGTCCTTTCACCCTCCTGAACAACCATCACAAAATATCGCTCAGTCACCATGATGAGGCCAGCAAATTTGACACTGAGACTTAGCTGAGGCCTCCACCAACCACTCCACAAGCCCACAGAGCTATGAATAGTGTGGACTAGGTTCTCTTCCAACCAAAGTACTGCCCTTTTCTAAGAATAATCTCCTCCTAATACATTCTTCTTTCCACATTGCACAACAGTGACCTCAGAGGTGAAATTCCAGAAATTCAGAGTCCAAAAAAGAGTAGTGACCTCCCATGGTCATTTGTAGGCTTTCAAAGCCTACAATACCTAAAAATATTCATGTAAAATCAGATAAGGCCAAATACTCTCAATCACACACCAGCTGTAGCTCCAGAATCTGCAGGCAGCTTTCACACAGAATCTATTTCCACTTCAACTCTACTTGCCCTCAGGCCTAGGAGGCTGGGGAAAATGGATCAGTGCAGTGATCTCAGATCAGTGCTGTGATCTCAGCTCAGTGCTGTGATCTGAGTCACCCAACCTGGTGCCTCAGCCTGGAAGAGAGGCAGAGAGGTGACACACCCACACCACAGCTCCACACAGGACGCTTAGCCCAGCTTCCACGCAAACAGCAGGGAATTACCCCCCTACACACCACTCTCCCTGCCAGCCCTCTCCCTGTTGGTTTCCATGGCTCCTGCTCCTTTCATCATCATTTCTCTAGCATCCAGCCTTCATTTCTTGGGCCAACTTGAACAGATTGGCAGCGCTTATAAAGAGTTGTCTTAAGAAGGATTCTTGGGAGGGAGGAATGGGGAGTTATTGTTTAATGGGTATAGAGTTTCCGTTTTGCAAGATGAAGAGTTCTGGAGGTGCCTGGAGGTGACGGTTGCATAACAGTATGAATGTACTTAATACCATTAAACTGTATACTTTAAAATGGTTAAGATGATAAGTTTTATGGTATGTGTATTTTACCACAATAAAAAAAAATGGGGAAAAAAATTCTGAACTTACATCTGGGATCAATGGGAAAGGGTCCCATAATCCATCAGCAATGTCTGGGCATAGAAGGTGGAAATATTGGCAAGGGCAACCCAGACTTCTAGAGTTTCAAAAACAAACCAACAAAATGAAACCAAATAAACACTTAGTTGGGTTCTGCCTGGATTTTCCCAGCCTGTAGCTTTGGCTCCTCACTGATATTGAAAGGGGAGGGAGGTAATTTCCTAGAGTCTTGAGGCCTTCAAAGGTGAGGAGGCATTGGCACTGGAAGGGTAGAGGAGGAGGAGAGAGATTACGGCACTCGTGAAAGCTTCCCTTCCCTGTGAGGCCTTCTCCTGTTTCTCAGGAAAGTTTGTTCTTCCCTTTCCCTGAATATTTGAACATGGAGGTCCCACAGAAATCCTGCAGGATCGCTACTCTGTTTCTGTACTTGGCCTCTGCACTTTCACCAATACAGTCATGTCAACTACCTCTGACTTGAGATAGAAGAATGGGAGTTCTCTGGGCCTTGGTCTTGTGTGTGAGTACTAATGCTAGTGTGTCTTAGACTGTGAACTCACTGAGAGTAACTCTCTTGACTTATATCACTCTGCAACCAGATTCTAAAGAAAGCCTCTGTTCATGATTCCTGAGGATAAGAAGACAAGAAGACATGGGCCAGAGAAAGCTTCTGAGAAGCTAAAGCAGGGAGGCTGGGTGGTGGAGGGCAGTGGGGAGCAGTCTGAGTTTCCTTGAGGTTCTCAATCGTCAGGTATTCACGCCACAATTCACCCAAGCCCAGCTAGAAATGAAACACCCTTAGCACTTCCCAGGCCCCTCATCCAGGCCCCAGATTGGCACAGACCTGTAGGAGGGGATCAGAAGAGACCTCATCCATCTGAAAAGGCTGAAGTTGGAGGCTAAACCTGCAGGGAAGACACAAACATAAATATTTATGAAGGCTCTACGTATGCATCTAGAATCCCAGGTTTAATGGGATAAATATATATCCCCCGACACACACACACAATAGCACAAAAAAATTTTTTTTCCTTTTTCAGTCTAACCAAACAACATTCATTGTAATACTCTGACAGCAACCTGCTAAGGACTTCATACTTATATGTAGTTTCCAAAAGTTGATTTCTAAACTCCAAAATCCCAAGAAAGAAACTGGATGCATTTATAGAGAAAGAAGCAGAGGACTTGCTAACTTCAGTCTTAGGAATTTTAGATTTTTTTAAATTTTGATAATTTCTTTCCATAGATTCAAACTGATTATGTGTTTAAGTAGATACTATAAAGTCCCCTACTAGACCATACACTCTTTGAGGACAGGAAGCACATCTTTTTCATCTGGTAACACTCACAACAGCCACAGGATCTGGCCCTTAGGAAGTTTCTTCAGGTGCTGCGTGAATCAAATAGCGCCACATGTGGAAATGTTAGTGCTGAAGTTTGAAATGAGATTGTTGTTGATAGTGACCAAATATCCTGACATCAGACACACTGTCTAGAATATGGTTTATCAACTTTTTTTAAAAAGCTTTTTTTTAAAATCCATTTCTCCTTTGGTGTGAGTTTTTTTAAAATCTCACAAAATGAATTATATATAACTTTAGGAAAGCAAATGAAATGTAATTTTATAAAATGCTTTTCCAAATTATATATATTCACTCCACCAGATACATATTTTATATATGTATGTGTGAGAGTGTGTGTGTGTGCGTGTATATATATATATATATATATATATATATATATATATATATGGCTGGTTGAAAATTGGTTAATTAGATCATGTTCAATATATGATCAGGAAGTGAGCATTATTTTAAGAGGCTTATGTTAGAATCTTGACTAATGTCAACAGTATGCAGCTGATAACATGTATTTAGAAAATAAACATAAATATTCTATTAACTGGTCCTACCTATTTATGCTCATTTAGATTCTAAATTATCTAAATTTTCGATGAAGATTGGCCTGAAATTTGATTTCATACTTTCCTGTAAATAAATTTCTGGGAAATATTTAAATTTCTTAGGATCAAACTAACTTCTAAGAAATTCAGAAGCAATCACTGATGTAATCACTATGTTCATTAAAATATATTCTCTCCATTAAATTAGCTGATATAAGGACGCTTAGTATGACTTTTTCTAAAGCATTATTTTTAATGTACATGTGATTCAAGTGTTTGAAGCACATTTCTTTCAAAAATGTATATCAGACTATTCTAATTTGGAAGCATTTTTTTTCAGTTTGCCTGGATTGTTATGGTCCATCTGATTTAGTTAGGACTTAAAGCTACATAATTACTTTATTTTAAAAATTGGGACATTGTAGAATTTTGATGAAAAGGGCTCTTGAATGTATTTTTAAAACAGTTTTATTATTGAGGAATAACTGACATACAGTAAACACAGTATTGATAATATTTTCTTCCTTTCCTTATTCTTGATGCTCTGGCACTTGGGGTCTTGATCCTAGAGGTGCTAATGCCTAGAGATAGGAAACAACTCCCCTACAAGCACACCTTTGATATACAAACCAACCAATCCAGAGCCCACGCCCCCAACCATCTCCTTTATCAAGCTCTCACACATCAAGCCAATATTCCCCTGCCTTAAATCACCCCAGGGCCAAAAACCAGACAACTAGAGACCACCCCTATAACCTAGAGTTCCCTGAAATTATTCAAACTACCTAATCCTAAACTTACTCAGCTACCTACCTGCCTTGTCCATTCTTTCCCACTAAAAGCCTAATAAATGCTATGGGCCATGCTCTCCCTGCTTCCTCTTTTGCCTCCTGACCAACCCTGGTCCTCTCCATTGCGGCCCTGCATGACCCTCCTGTTCCTAGGGATCTGTGAGTATAAACTTCTTTCTTCATGATAATAATTTCTGTGTCTGTGTGTCTTATCATACCTGATTAAAACAAATCCCAGGTACATTTTTAGAACAAACTACATGCATTTAAAGTGTACAATTTGGTAAGTGTTGACACATGCATATACTGTGAAATCATCACTAAAAGCAAGATAATGAACATATCCATCACCTCCAAAAGCTCCCTCAAGCCACTTCATAAGACCTCCCTCCCTCGTAGCCACCCCCCAACCCTCATCCAAAGGCAACCGCTGATAGTGCTGTCATCAGAGATTAGTTTGCATTTTTAATAATTACATATGTATATATGTAAAATATTACATTATGTACTCATTTTGTCTGGTTTCTTTCACTCAGCACAGTTATTTTGAGATTCATGCTATTGCATATATCGATAGTTCATTCTTTTTATTACTAAATAGTATTCCGTTGTACGGCTATACTATACTTATACAGAGTAACCTGTTGATGGACATGTGAACTGTTTTCAGTTTTTGACTATTACAAACTAAGCTGCTATAAATATTCATATACACATTTTTATATGCCTGTATGCTTTTAATTCTCTTTGGTAAATACCTAGGAGTACAGTGGCTAATTCATATAGCAGATATATATTTTTTAAATACACTGCCAAATGGTTTCACGAAGTGATCGTATTATTTTTACATTTTCATCAGCTATATATGATAGCTCTAGCTGCTCCACATCCTTGCCAACATTTGGCATGATCAGTATTTTTAATTTTAATCACCCTGATAGGTGTATAATAATATTATATTGTGGTTTTAATTTGCATTTCTTAATGACTAATCACAGTGAGTACCTTTTCACGTGCTTATTTGTCAACCATATATGTTCTTTGCTGAAACCTATTTAAAACTTATGCCCATTTAAAATTTTTTGTTGTTTTCTTATTACTGAGTTTTGAGGGTTTTTATATATTCTAGATACAAGTCCTTTTCAAACATGTGATTTGCTAATATCTTCTCATAGTTTATGGCTTGCCTTTGCATTCCTTTACCGGTGTGTTTGGAGGAACAGTCCTTAATTTTGATGAAGTCCAATTTATCAATTTTTTTTCCTGCTTTTGGTGTTATATCTAAGAAATCTCTGTCTCACTCATAGTCACAATTTTTTTCCCTATATTTTCTAGGATCCATTTTGAGCTATTTTTACATTGTATGATGTATGAAGTTTGTTTTTTGCTTGTGGATTTCCAATTGTTCCAGCAGCATTTGCTGAAAAGAGTATTTTTTTCCTCCACTGAATTGCCTTTGCAATTTCTGGACTCTCTACTCTGTCCATTGATTTTTTTTATCTATCTTGATTCCAATACCATGCTGTCTTGATTACTTTAGCTTTACAGTTAGTTTTGAAATCAGGTAGTGTTAAGTCTTGCAACTTTGTTTTTCTTTTACGAAGTTGCTTGGGCTATTCTAGGTCCTTTGAATTTCCATATAAATACTTTAGGATCTGCTTTCCAATTTCTACAAAAAAGGCAGCTGTGATTTTGATTGGGATTATATCTAATCTATAGAAAATTCTGAGGTGAAATGTCATCTTAAGAATATTGAATCTTCGATTCATGAATATAGTATAAATCTTCATTTATTTCTTTAATTTCTTCTTTAATTTCCTCTCAAAATGTTTTGTAGTTTTCCTCTTCTAGTCTGTAAATAAGGTGAATTACATTGATTGATTAAGAATGTTAAACCAGGGCCTAGAGACTGTCATACAGAATGAAGTAAGTCAGAAAGAGAAAAACAAATATTGTATATTAATGCATATATGTGGAATCTAGAAAAATGGTACAGATGAACCTATTTGCAAAGCAGAAATAGAGACACAGATGTAGAGAACAAATGTATGGACACCAAGGGGGGGAAGGAGAGGTGGGATGAATTGGGAGATTGGGATTGACATATATACACTACTATGTACAAAACAGATAACTACTGAGAACTGATAGATAACTAAAATAGATAACTAATGAGAACCTACTGTATAGCACAGGGAACTCCACTCAGTGCTCTGTGGTGACCTAAATGGGAAGGAAATCCAAAAAAGAGGGGATATATGTATACATATAACTGATTCACTTTGCTGTACAGACACAAACTAATACAACACTGTAAAGCAACTATACGCCAATAAAAATTTAAAAAAAGAGAGAGAGAGAATGTTAAACTAACCTTGAATTCCTAGGATAACCCACTTGGTTATGATGTATTATTATGCTTTTTATATTATTTTGTATTCAATTTGTTAAAGTCTTGTTAAGAAGTTTTATATCTATGTTCATGAGGGATATTGGTGTGCAGTCTTCTGAAGAATTTGTATCAAATTGATATTCTTTCTTCCTTAAGTGTTAGATAGGTTTCATTAGTGACGCCATCTGGGCCCAAGGTTTTCTTTATGGGAAGGTTTTTTTAATGACAAGTTTAATTTCTTTCATAAGATGACCTAAACAGCCCTATATGTCTTCTAGAGTGAGCTTTGATATTTGATAGTTTGTATCTTTTGAGGAATTTGTCCAATTCATCTGTCAAATTTATTGCATAAAGCTGTTTAAAATACTTCCTTATTTTCCTTTTTAATGTCTGTACACTCTCCAGTTATGTCATTTCTCTCACTCCTGGTGTTGATCATTTGTGTTTCCTCTCCTTTTATTCTGATCAGTCTGGCTAGAGGTTTGTGAATTTTATTGATCTCACATAACCAGCTTTTTGTTTCACTGGCATTCTCTATTTTTCCCTGTTTTATATTTTATTGATTTCTACTTTGATCTTCACTGTTTCCCTGTTTCTTCTTACTTGGGTTTAATTTGCTCTTTTTCTCTAGTTTCTTAAGTGGGAAACTGGGGATATTATTTTGAGACATTTTTTTCTTTTCTAATATAAGCATTTGATGCAGTAAATTTCCCTCTAAGTAGTGAATTAGCTGCATCCCACAATTTTGATGTTATATTTTCATTTTCATTCAGTTCAAAATACTTTTTAATTTTAATTATTTCTCCTTTGAACCATGAGTTAGTTTCTTTAGTTTACTTAGTGCTCTTTAGTGTTCTTAGTCATTTAGTGTTATTCAGTGTTCTTTAGTTTCTAAATATTTGGGAATTTTCCAGATCTCTTTCTGGTATTTATTTCTAATTTACTTCCCCTTTTGTTCTTGAATTGACTTGAATACCCTTAAACTTTCTGAGACTTTAAAAAATGTCCTGGAATATGGTTTATGCTCGTAAATGTTTCATGTACACTTAAAAATATATATTCTGCTGTTGTTACGTGGAATATTCTATAAATATCAAGTTGGCCAGGTTTATTGATAACGTTATTCAAGTCTTCTAAAGCCCTACTGATTTTTTGCCTACTTGTTTTATCAATTATTGAGAGAGAGGTGTTGAAATCTCTGACTGTAATTGAGAATTTTTCTACTTATTATTGCAGATCTATCAGGCTTTGTTTTTTATATTTCAAAGCTCTGTTTTTAAGTGCATAAATGTTAAGATTTATTATGTCCTCTTGATTAATTTTCCCTTTGTCTTTATGAAATGACCCTCTTTATCCCTGGTAATATTCTTTTTTTTTTTTTTAAATAAATTTATTTATTTATTTATTTATTTTTGGCTGTGTTGGGTCTTCGTTTCTGCGCGAGGGCTTTCTCTAGTTGCGGCAAGCGGGGGCCACTCTTCATCGCGGTGCACGGGCCTCTCACTATCACGGCCTCTCTTGTTGCGGAGCACAGGCTCCAGACGCGCAGGCTCAGTAGTTGTGGCTCACGGGCCCAGTTGCTCCGCGGCATGTGGGATCTTCCCAGACCAGGGCTCGAACCCGTGTCCCCTGCATTGGGAGGCAGATTCTCAACCACTGCGCCACCAGGGAAGCCCCCCTGGTAATATTCTTTTCTCTGAAATCTACTTTGTCTGATGTTAATATAGTCACTCCAGCTTTGTCTGATTTATCTTACCATGATATATCTTTTTTCCATCCTTTTAACTTATTTGTGTCTTTATACTGAAAGTAGGTTTCTTGTAGATAGCATATAGTTGGATCATGCTTTTTTATTCAATCTGACAATCTCAGTGCTTGGACCTTTTAATTGGGAGTGTTTATTTCATTTTATTTTTTTAATTATCTTTTTAAAAATTTTTTAATTAATTTATTTTTATTTTTGGCTGCGTCGGGTCTTCTTTGCTGCATGTGGGCTTTCTCTAGTTGCCTTGAGTTGGGGCTAATCTTCATTGCGGTGCTCGGGCTTCTCGTTGTGGTGGCTTCTCTTGTCACGGAGCATGGGCTCTAGGTGCGCGGGCTTCAGTAGTTGTGGCGTGCAGGCTTCAGTAGTTGTGGCTCATGGGCTCTAGAGTGCAGGCTCAGTAGTTGTGGCGCACGGGCTTAGTTGTTCCACGGCATGTGGGATCTTCCTGGACCAGGGCTCGAACCCGTGTCCCCTGCATTGGCAGGCGGATTCTTAACCACTGTGCCACCAGGGAAGTCCCTGATTGGGAGTGTTTAGACTATTTAAAATTAGTGTGGGGACTTCCCTGGTGGCGCAGTGGTTAAGAATCCGCCTGCCAATGCAGGGGACACGGGTTCGAGCCCTGGTCCAGGAAGATCCCACATGCCGTGGAACAACTAAGCCCGTGCGCCACAACTACTGAGCCTGCACTCTAGAGCCCATGAGCCACAACTACTGAAGCCTGCACGCCACAACTACTGAAGCCCGCGCACCTAGAGCCCATGCTCCGTGACAAGAGAAGCCACCACAACGAGAAGCCCACGCACCACAACGAAGAGTAGCCCCCGCTCGCCGCAACTAGAGAAAGCCCACGTGCAGCAACGAAGACCCAATGCAGCCATAAATAAATATATAATTTTAAAAAATAAAAAATAAAAAAAAAATAAAATTAGTGTGGTTACTGATATGGCTAGATTTATATAAACCACCTTGCTATTTGTTTTTGGTCTATTATCTTTTTCTCTTTTTTCTAATTAACGTTGATCTGAGTATTTTTAATTCAATTTTATCCCCTTTATTGACTTATTACTTGTAATTCTTTGCTGTGTTAGAGGCATACCTCATTTTACTGCACTTTGTTTACTGTGCTTCTCAGTATTGCATCTTTTACAAGTTGAAGGTTTGTGGCAACCCTGGATCAAGCAAGTCTATCAGGGCCATTTCCCCAACAGCATTTGCTCACTTTCTGTGTCTGTGTCACATTTTGGTAATTCTTACAATATTTCAAACTTTTTCATTATTATTATATTTCTCATGGTGATCTGCAATCAGTCATCTTTAATGTTACTATTATGACTCGATGAAGGCTCAGGTGACGGTTAGCCTTTTTTAGCGATAAAGTATTTTAAAATTAAGTTATGTACATTGTTTTTTGAGACATAATGCTATTGCACACTTAACAGACTACCGTATAGTGTAAACATAACTTTTATATGTACTAGGAAACAAAAATATTTGTCTGACTCGCATTATTGCAATATTCCAGTGATCTGGAACTGAACTCACAATATTTCCAAGGTATAGTTTAGTAGTTGCTTTAGGGTTTGTAGTACACATTTTTAACTTATCACAGTCTACCTTTAAGTGATATTTTAGTACTTCACGTATACTATAAGAAACTTCCAACAGTATATCCCCATTTCTTCCCTCCTGGCCCTTGTGCTATTGTTGTCATCCATTTTACTTCTACATGTCTTATAAACCTCACGATTTATTATTATTTTTCATTTGTTATCATTTATGCGCATGCCATATTTTTTCTCCTACACTGTCAGCTCCTTGAAAGCAGGATTTGTATCTGAGTCAGTGTTGGCATTTAATAGGTGTTCAAAACAGGTTTTTTTCAATAAATGCTAAAAGAGAAGAAAGGAGGTGGTGGCAAAATGGCTCTGTTGCTTACCAAGGTGAAGCCCGGAACTGGTCCAACCAATGTAGAAATACACAATGGCAGCAACACCCATGTTAACCAGGGTATAGACCCACTGGATCACAAACATGATGAGAAGGGACCCAACAGCCTGTTCAAACAGAAGGAAGTGCAAGTCAGCTAATGGTTTAAACACATGGTAAGCAAGCCACAAGGCTAGGGCCTTAAGAAACAACAGTCCTCTCGTCAACCTCTGAACACTCTACAAGTCTGAATAATTGAAGTTCACTCATAATCCATAAAACCCCTCTAAAGTAGATATTTGAGAAGACATCCCTGAAAGTACCCTCTAATCAAAACAATCAATAAATAGACATTCTATCCTAGCTCCTTGTTCTACTCCTTTCTAGGAGAAACAAGTTAGAGTAAAATTATGCTAATATGGTGTATCTAGAAATTAGGTGATCCAGAGTTTATCAGGGATGATTAATTATTTAAAAAGTAAACCATTGATTAAAATAAGTGGTTCATTAAATGTAATCTTGCCATATGTAGCCTCATCTAAATTCTAATGTAACAGGCAGTTAAATCACATTGCTCCTAATGAAGACTCTCCTCTTTCCTTCCCCAACTCCCACCCCAAGATCACACATGTATCCACCTGAATTAAGTCTCAAGGACAGTTGAGATCAAAATGAACTTACTCACCCCCAACAGGGAGACCCAGGGGTTGCATATGCGAGTGTAGAAAGAAGTTGGTCTCCTCTGGATATCTTGTTCCTGGAGCCTGGACTTTAGGAAGAAATCTAAAAAATAAATGAGCCAAAATCCTTGGTTACTAATTTGTTACCAAACCCTCTAGTGTTTTTATTAGCAAATACTTATGAGCTCCTCTTCTCCAATTTTGTAACTCAGCCTAAAAGACAACTTCCACTCACCTCAACCATTAATGCCCTTTGCCACAACTGAGGCTTGTCTTTACCAGAAAGCTTACACCTCCTAAATTGTGATTTCAATCAATCTACTCTCAGCCCATCACCTCCATTTTTTCTCATTCGCTCTGCTGTCTCCCACCCCAACTATTCACAGACCACAGAGGGACCTTCCGTCAACTTGCCCTAGTATGTTTTTCTTCCTATCACCTACCTCCTCTTTTCACTACCCTCTTACCTAGCTTAGATTCCATGATCCAAGACTATCAGCAAGTACTCCCTTGGATATGTTATCTGCTTCCACACTTCAGCACCACTCAGAAGTCTTATACCTAGTCAACTCATTCTCCTTCTCTCTGATGTAACAAATTTCCAACCTCTCCTCTCAAAAGACAGCTTTCATATCCTCTCATCACCAAATCTACCAACCCACTTTCATCTGTACCCTCTCTTCTGCCTTTCTGTTTTCAGAGTAGATGAACAGTTCTGGCTTCTACCTAAGGCCCATCCCTATATTTGTGCCCTGCTCAAGGATTTTGCTTTTGCTTTGTCAATTTTTCCATAGTCTACTAGATCATCCCCATCAAATACAAATACACTGTAATTTCTCCCAACTAAAGAAATACCTTCTGGTCACCCTTTAGCTACCATCCTATTTTTTGGTCTCCCTTATAGCAAAACTTCTCAAAAGAATTGCCTATATGGTTTCTACCTTCCATTGTTTCCTCAACCTAGTTTTAGGGTTGTATGCACCATTCCACTAAAACGACTCCTCCTAAGGTTGGCAATGACTTGAATCTTTTCAAATTCAATGGTCAGCTCCTCATCTTACTTGACCTTTCAGATAGCACCTGACACATGTGATCACTTTCTTCTTCTTGAAACACATTCTTCTCTTGGTTTCTAGGATGCCTCAGTTTCCTAGTTTTCCTCCTATCTCACTGCCCGCTTCTTCTCAGTCTCCTTTGCTGGCTCACCTCCTCCTTCCAACCCCCAAATATTGGAGAATCCTAGCATTCATTCAGTCCTCAGCACTCTTCTTTATTGCAGTTAGGTGTGGCCATGTGACTAAGTTCTCACCAATGGAATGTGAACACAAGTGGTGAGTGTCACTTCTGCACCAGAGTCTTTGAGAGAGTAGGTGTGCTTCTTCTCTGTGCCCGAAATCTGCACATGGTAACTCAGTCTTGATTTTGCTCACTATAAGGACTTAGGGGATGGTGAAGTCATAAAAATGGAAGGAGTCTGGGTCCCTGAAGCAATGCATGGAGGAGAGCCTCCCACTGATTTGGAACACCCTTCCTGGACTGTTAGTGCAAGTGAGAAATAAATTTCCATTGTATTTGAGCCACTGTGTTTTCGCTTATTTGTTATAGCAGTTTAGCCTCCCTTAATTAATATACCTCAAAACAGGCTTTAGGTCCTTCTCTTACTTCTATACAATCTATTCCTTACGAAGCCAGTGATCTTAAGGCTGGATCTGATCATATCACACCTCTAGCTACAACCTTCCGTGACCTTCTGTCATAATCACCATGGAGTGCATGGCCCTACACAGGACTGACCTCTGCTTTCCTTGCTATACTCATCCCCTACCTCTCTCCCCCCACCCACTCCTCTCCACTCACCGCTGGACTTCTGCTCTTCTTGGAATTTGCCAATCCAATTTCCATCTGTACCTTTATACATGCCATTTCCTCTGCCTGTAACTCTTCTCCCACATTGCTGCATGGTTCACTACTTTATACAATTCAGTTCTCCATTAAAATATCCTCTTCTCAAAGAGATCTTTTCTGAAAAACCTATCTGAAACAGAACCACCCTCCCCACTCCAGTCTCTATCCTGTTAGCCCACTTTGTTATTCATCATACTATTTATCACTTACTGACATCACAGTATGTGTGTTTGCTTATTATGTGTCTTTCCTGCTAGAATGCAAGTTCAATGACAGCAGAGACCTTCTATGTCTATTCAGCATGTTCCCCACCCCCAGCACCTAGAGCAGCACTTGGAATGTAGTAAATGTCCCATACGTGAGGCTCAATGAATGACCAATCATCCTAGGTCCCAGAGAAGTCTTCATCCTCTCAACATGTCTGCCTTTACCATATACTTCCAACTATTATACTTATCTTTTATACCTCCATATCTTGAGGGCAAGGACTGTCTTTTGTACCTCTAAATACCAAATCTAGGCATGTAGGAGTTTGTGTATAGGAAGTGCTCAAGAAGTGTCTCCTTATTAATTGTGGATTAAAATAAACTCTGCCAGAAGACGTAAATAGACATTTCTCCAAAGAAGACATACAGATGGCCAACAAGCACATGAAAAGATGCTCATCATCGTTAATTATTAGGAAAATGCAAATCAAAACTACCATGAGGTATCACCTCATATGTCAGAATGGCCATCATTAAAAAGTCTACAAATAACAAATGCTGGAGAAGGTGTAGAGAAAAGGGAACCCTCCTATACTGTTGGTGGGAATGTAGATTGGTGCAGCCATTATGGAAAACAGTATGGAGGTTCCTCAAAAAACTAAAAATAGAGTTGCATATGATCCAGCAATCCCAATCCTGGGCATGTATCTGGACAAAACTATAATTCAAAAAGATACATGTACTCCTATGTTCATTGTGGCACTATTCACAATAGCCAAGACATGGGAACAACACAAATGTCCAACAACAGATGAATGGATGAAGAAGATGTGGCACACATATACAATGGAATACTACTCAGCCATAAAAAGAATGAAATAATGCCATTTGCAGCAACATGGATGGGCCTAGAGATTATCATACTAAGTGAAGTCAGACAGAGAAAGACAAATACCAAATGATACCACTTATATGTGGAATCTAAAATATGACACAAATGAACTTATCTACAAAACAGAAATAGACTCACAGACATAGAGAACAGACATGGTTGTCAAGGGGACGGGGGGTGAGGGAGGGATGGATTGGGAGTTTGGGATTAGCAGGTGCAAACTATTACATATAGAATGGATAAACAGCAAGGTCCTACTGAATAGCACAGGGAACTATATTCAATATCCTGTAATAAACTGTAATAGAAAAGAATATGAAAAAGAATGGATATATACGTATAACTGAATCACTTTGCTGTACAGTAGAAATTAATACATTATAAACCAACTATACTTCAATAAAATAAATTTTAAAGAATTCTGCCAAGGTGCATGACTGATTTGAATTGATGGCTCTATTACTTCTTTTTTTTTTTAAAGAAAAGACACTGTTAAGATTGTCTTTGATTACACTGTATACTTTCAACATGTGCAATGCATGATTCATTTTTTCAATCACAGGCTTAGTGAAATACAGCTGCTCCATTGATTATTAAGAAGAAACACTATTGGTGAAGAACTTAGATTTTTGCCTCTCTGAGGTTTGCCAAATGTTAAGCTCACTGTTTCACACTTGATCTTGACCTTGCACCAACTCAATTACACTGTACCCAAGGGAGTTGTGTGTATGTGTTTGTGTTTTCTGAGGAACTCCAGGGAGAGTCATAGGAAGGGGTGTGTCTTCCAGGCAAGCACAGTGCAGTTTTACACATCAGCAGTGCAAGGGAGAATTCAGTCAATGATACTCAATGACTCTGAATAGTTATGACAGACAATGCAGGCGGACAATTATTCAGAATTCTGAACAGCTATAGTTTCAAAACCCTTCCAAAATGACAGAAGGAATTTTTTTTCTGTTTTCAAGGATTATGCTGGAAGAAATAAGTCTTACAGACTAGTGGTGGGAGGAGACCGCTTCTCGTGTTAGAACTACTAGAATAACAACTGGGAAGGCAACTTTATCAAGCTTTAGTCACAAAACAAACAAACAGGTAAGCAGAACCATGCATTAGGCATGCTAAAAATATCAACTATAATAAACATAATGCATAACATTATATTGTCTTTTAAAATCTAGTGGTATGTCTAACAAGTTCTATGTTCACAAAACCCATGCAGAAATAAAGACTTTTTAAGCATGAAGGGGGAAGACAATTATGTCAATTTTTTAAATCACGAATTTAAATAATTTTACAGAAATTACTTAAAAATCAATATTAAACCATCTCTGGAAATGCACTCCATACCTTTATCAGGATAAATAAACACATAGTTCTAGCTGGCACGTACAAACCAAGAATGTGTGTTGATGTGGTTCACAAAGGATCAAGTTTCAGGTTCATGTGGTATCTTATCATGTTGATTCTATAATCTTTTAACCACTTTCCAAATGCTGCACATTTAAGTTACTTCTAGGTTGTCATTAGCACCAACAATGCAGCTATGAGACTCTTGTACATACTTACGGTTTGTTGTTTGGTTTAGGGTTGTTTCCTTGAGATACAATCCCCCTAAGTAGATTTACTAAGTCAGAGCAATTAGACAGTTTTATATTTCTTGTTACATCTTGAAAGCTCACTCTCCAGAATGAACCAGAGGGACTTCTAGCTACCGCAATGTAAAGAGGTCAGTGAATCCTCTCCGTAAGAGATAGGTATACAACTAGACAAAATCATCAAAAACAATCACTTGGGGCTCTAGAAATTTACCAAACGGAGACAACAAACCAGGAAGTGTTTATTTTTTCAAAAACTGCTGGAGCTGAGGGTAAGAACAGTGAGAGTCTACAGTCTTCTTCCTGGGCTGCTCCCACCCCCACCCCAGTTCTTACCAGCATGGAGCTGGCCTGTGTCCGTGTGGCCCAGGAGGCTTCCACCCTCTGCCAGCAGATCTGTGTGTGGGTTGGGAAGCACAGTCGAAGCTGCAGCTCTCCAGTCTCCCCGGCTTTGACTTTTGTCAGTCTCTCTGAGGCTCCCCAAGCAGGGGAATGCGGGGACCTGTAGTCCTTCTGCAGCTCTCTGATTTCTAGGATCTTCCCATTAAATTTCTGGCTCTTCCACTGCTCACCCTGGCTGAGTCCGCTCCCTCAGGCTAGCAAAGCTGAGGATTTCCCCATTCCATTTTCTACTTTGCTCACCACATTGAGCTTATAAAGGCACAACCCACAAATTTGTTCCCTCTGGCAGCAAAACTGCTGATTTCTTAAGAAATCATGGCCAAAAACCTCCCAAATTTGATGAAAAACTTTAATCAATGGATCCAAAAGGAATGAATCCATCGACATTGCTTCCAGCAATGTGTACATATACCCGATTACCACTGACCTACTATTTTTTATCTAAATTTTTGACAGCTTAACAGATATGAAATATCTCAATGGTGGTTTAAATTGGACTCATTTAATCAGTACCATGGCCTAGTTCATAATAGACACTGGCCCCAAGCAGCATACACTTTGTGTAGTGGTTAAGAACACAGGTTCTAAAGTGAGATGGACCTGGGTTCAAATTCTAGCTGTCTCCTATCCTGAGCAAGTGTTTAACTTCCCTAAGCCTCACCTTTTTCATCTGGAAAAAGGTAATAACAATGCCTAGATCTGAGCTGAGCTGAGCTAATCCATGTTAAGTGATTATCTCTGTGCCAGGCACCTGGGACAGACTCAATAAATGCTGCCTATTTTTAGCTACAAACAGCATTCAACACTTAACCATAAAAGTTACTTTGTTGAATGCACAGTGAATGAGTCTGGTTTTTCAAATGTAAACTGCGTGTTCATCTCTTCCGACCTCTCTTTAGTAGAATCTGGATTTTGACCTTCCTGTCTTTAAAAATAATACGCTTTGGAAGGTATGCTTTTATCAGTTGTGTTTGTCAGAATAATTGTTTCCTTCTGTGACACTGTGCTGTGTGAATGTTTTTTATTTCTGTTTAATCAGATCCTTTTTGTCTTTGATGATGTCTTCAGTAGTCAGAAATCTCTCTCTTGCGCAGCTGTTATAAATAAGGAATTTGTGGCTATATAAGGTATCAAATATGGTCCCAAGTTAATTTTTTGATCCATTTGCTCTCAACAATATTTATTCAATAGTGACTTCTTATTATTTTACAGCATCTGGTTTGTCACACATTAGGTTCTTATAATAGTTTAACTCTTTCTATTCTACTTTACCTGTCAATGTTTAAAATTTTTAGCCAATATTTGTACAACTGTTCATCAATTTAATTAGCCTTTACTGAGTGTTTGTCGATGCCATGTACTGTGTGGGAATATTGTTGATGAATACAAGATAGAAAGACATGGTTTGTGACTAAAGGAAGCTCACAGACTGGAGGCAAAGCGATAAAACTAATATTTCTTCTCCTTAAGAGAGGGAAACGACAAGCAGGCCTGAAGACAAATGTGTAAACAAATGTATAAAACAATGTGATAAGTGTTTATACCACTAGTGTGACTCAAATGTTATGCTTGCACAGGAGAGGAAATCAGGGAATCCTTCTCAGAGGAGGTCTGAAAAGTCAAATGGATTTTAAAACGTAAGTTGGCGTTTTTCAGATGGAAGCGGGGGGTGATGCAATGTGCAAAGGCAGGAAGGAATAAAGAACATGATGTGTTTGGGGCACGTGTCTGGGTATAGCTGGACATATGTACATGGCAGCTGTCATGAGAAAAGTGGCCAGGAAGGTGGGGCAGGGCAGGGTTGCCAAGAATCTTGCAAATCACACCGGGATGGAGGTAATAGATTCCAACGAACGTTTTTAAGTAAGAGAGACATGATGAGAGTTTTATTTTAGAAAGATCATTCAGTGGACAATGAAAAGGAGAAACAGGATATGGGAGAATCTGGAGGCTGGAGATGAGTGGGGAGATTAACAAGAGTCTGGGCGCCAGATGATGAGGGTCTGAACCAAGGTGAAGGCAGCAAGGATGGAGGAGACGGAGGGGTTTACAAGAGTTCGGGACATTTCTAAGATAGGGCAGCTTCAATGATTAAACGTTGCAAACTGACCACACATCTCTCCTGATAACCCACTGAGAAAACAGAAAAGGCATTAAATAGGCATAAACCTACAAACACAAGGAGAATGAGAGAGGAAAGATAAAAACAAGTCTTGGAAGGTGGAGCAGTGACGGAGGAGTGGTGACAGACAGCAGAGCCGAGGAGGACCAACTCTAGGGCCCACAGAGAGGGTGCCAGCAATGAGCAGCCCAATGCACCCCAGTAGACCTCACAAAGTTCAGGACCAGGAAGTACCCACCCTTGGGAAGTGATACGGTGCAGGGGACTTGTTGCAAGACTGTATATGAACCAGTTGGACATCAAGTTCCTTTCTTCTGGCCATGTAGCTAGGAAATAACTCCCTCTTTGCCTGACCCCCTCCCCAAGGTATGTGAGGGTTCCTCTGAAGAAATCAAACCAGAGAGGGCCTGTACTTGGGACACCAGGCATAGCAAAGAGTCGGGGGAATGGAGCTAGAAACTGGGGAATTCAATGAAGTCTCTATCCTAAAGAGTGGGAGGCCCCCAACTTCCTTATGTCACCCGGCTCCCTGAATACAAACAGCCATCTGGGGGACCCCCAGGCAAGAGATTAAAGGACTTTTCTCTGGAGGAAACCTCTAGCTAATCACACTTGGGGATCCTCCCATGAAAAAGCCAGCTTCTTGATCATTCTACAGTGAGGTGCCCCAACCAATAAGCTCTGCCCAGGATGCAGGTCTTCTAAACAGCTTTTCACTACTTACTTCTAAATAGGAAAAGAAATCAAAAGATCAACAGACATTTTAGTTAAGCCAATATAAAAGAGAGAGTGAGACCAAGCCAAAGAGAAAAGAATCTAAAGAACATAGGGCAGAAGAAGACTTTAAAGGGAGAATAAGTAATATTACCAGAAAAATAAGATAAGCGTTATACCTATAAAACAAGAATGAGATGATGTTCAACATTTTTTTAAAAAGATAAAGACAAATCAGGTTACAACCAAGAGCTCTTGGAAATTAAGAACAGGAGAGCTGTGGCATAGACTCATTGTTGTTACCCAATCTCCTCTTCCTCCTTAGGGAAAAAAAAAAAACCCACAGGATTTCATGTGAAGCAGCAATAAAGCCAGCTAAAAAGACATTTCCCAGCCTCTGAGAATACCTAGAAAGGCTAGCGAATCAAGTTCAGAGCTATATAGCCAGGGACAACACTCAAAATGATATGTCAGAGCAGTCTAGTGGGGACACCACAGTGGCATGCACCAAGGTCTAGACACTTCTGACCCTGAAAAGCCCTGATGGTGGAGCCAGGAATGTAGTCATCCTGCAGCCACTGTCATGCTTCCAGAGAGTTCCTCAAAGTCCCCATTTCTTCAGGTTCCCAGTTCCCAGTATATGGAGGCCTCATCTAATTAGCCGAGCCTTGATCCCATGCCTGAACTCTGGCTGCAGGAGGGGCGGGAAAACTGAGTATCTGACATTTTCAGTTTTAAGAGTGAAAGGCTTGCTGTGCCTCCCACCAAGACTCATAACACTGGAAATTCTTCAAACACAGGGAGGTCATTCAAGGCTGAGTAGGGGGAAAAAAAAAGATGAAAATCTACCATGATATCACGCCCAACAAATCTTGTCCCCTGGATCTGACAGAGAAGTGTGATAGAGGAATTCCAAGACAACAGCTTTGTAGCAGACCGAAAGAACTGACAGACTAGAGTGGATCAGGATAAGAGCCATAGGACAGAGGGGGAAAAAAACAAATGGATATGATAAATTTCTGAAGAATCCGAGCATTTGGAAAATAACATTGAGAGGCATTTGCCATATCTGCCAGAACATCTAGAAAAAAATGATGACACAAAACCAAGCAAATAAAAAAACAAGGCTATTATTAACCCCAGGAAACAGAAAAAGTTGGACAAAAAAGGAAGTGTAATCATAGCGTAATATATGGCTCAGAGTTAAGCAATATTTACTTAATCATGATAATATGAATACTAGCTATTAGATTAATTAAAAAACTGTGATGTAATTATACTGGGGACATTGGATGAGAAATCAAGAGTGGCATAAATGAGCTAGTCTTCATTTATCATAATAGGAAGTCAAGAGATGATACCTGAAACTGACATATCAAGAAGTAGCAATACAAATATATTATCTACGAACATGAAGGTTAACAGAAGAAGCAACATTTTGGTTGAAAGTGGGATTTTCTGGGAGCGGGACTAGGGGAGGCAGAAGAGTCAGAGGGATGGTATGGAAGAGTGGGAACTACTATCTCTGATTATGTGACTTTTCACTCCACTTGGCTTATTAAACTGTACTCATTACTTTGACAAAAATAACATAATTTTTAAATTTTTAATAATGCTCCTACCATTAAAAACCACCCACCAATTTGGAGGTAAAGAAGGAAAACCAGGTGTACGGAAGAACGTAAAGCATTTATTTTTGGACATCTCCTTCTGTGTCACCTGTCTCCTCCTCTCTGCCCACACTTGTCTGTACAGATCTCAGGAAGCAGGTTAATGGGCTTCAAATATAGGGAGACCTGGGTGTGATGTCCAGCTGTGCAAGGTATCAGCTCTGAGCATAGTATCAGTATCATCTCTGTGACCTCACTGGGACTCAGGGTTTTCACTGGTAAAATAGAAAATGCTAATATCTATTATATTACATGCAATAATATATGTAAAGCACCTAGAATATGGAAGACTAAAAAATTCTGAGTTCTCTCTTTCTCTCGGAATTTCTCATGCCCCGGAAGCCTCCCTTTGAGAGTCTCTCCCTGTGTCTCTGTGCTTACAGATCTGAGGGAGCAAAGAAAAGCTGTGCTCCTAAAGCACATCTTCTTTCTCTCCATTCCCTCCTGCCTGGTTTGGGAGATTCACCTTCCAGAGACAAAACACACTGAGTCCTTGCCAGGCAGTTTGTCAAAACACATCTCCACTTCCCTTGAAAGGAGAAACTGGTTTCATTCATGTTGGCTGATTTTTGAGTAAAATGAAATTAATATTTGATTATTAGCCATGGCTCCCAGCTCTAACATACAGGAGTAGATAGAAATTTCTGTTTAAAATTAACTATCTATACCAGAGTAGAATTATAAATTCAACTGATATCTGACCATAACTTTTAAAAGTAAATACCAAACAAAATTCACAAGGATTTTAAACCCAGCTATAAAATGAACTAAGGACTTGAAAGAGGGTGGTGATAACTGAGTAGTCACCCAAATTAGGAGGCCCCATGTGATTCACAAGCACCCACCTTCTCTACTCAGCCTGGGCTGATTACTGGGCTCAGGGATGAGTTGCTCTCCGCAGGCTCCCCCAGGCCGAGCCCCTTCACTTCTGGAACTCAGCATGTTCCCATGGGGCCCCTGCCCCTCCCAGGAGGCAGTAGGCCATCCGTCAGAGCCTTCAGGAGGGAAGGAAGCAGGAGACCTGCGGTCCAAGAGGAAGCTCTCTTGGAGGGTTTGCTTGGTGGCCTTCTTGGTCTTCCCCTTCTCATTCTCTGGGATCCCGTGGCTCTCTCCTCCCCCGGGCTGGCTACTCTCAAGCTTCCTGGTTAGCTGGAGGAGCTGATCCATGTCCTTGGTGAATTCTAGCAGAGTGCCCTCAGAGAGGTTCCAGGCAACGCCCTCCGAGCCACAGCTGGGAGCCTTCTCCAGGAGCAGGTGCTCAGAGCAGTGGGGAGCTCCCAGGCCCTCCCCAGGCACCGACTCAGGCACCTGTGGGAGGCTGCAGGCGCCCATGGACAGGGAGAAGTAAGAGTAGTCCACCGCGATGTATGTCAGCATGAAGTTGATGGTGACGATGGGGGCCAGGACGTTTACCTGACCCACAAGGACAAAGGCCATGGTCACCAAGCTGGTCAGGCAGATGGCAGCTACGGGTGTTTTACTTGGCCCTTTCTGCAGAAACAAAAATAACATGCAAGACCATGAAATTTCAGAAGAAAATCACAGTATATGATAGAAACAACTCATAATGACTCAGCCATTTCTCCCATGTGACTCTTGGTGTGTTAATAACTGTTCATCTACAAACTTGGGATAATGACATCCGACCCATGGGGTTATTGTGAGATCAGAGCTAATGCACATAAAATGCTTGACGCGGCCCTGGCACACAGTGGGCACCCAACACATCCAACAGGCATTAACTGTATTAGTAACTATTAATATGGGACAATATTATAGAACATGGATTTCACAAATATTTCTCCTTTTGTCTTTCACTGGGTTTAACACCAGCCTTGGAAATCAATGAAGTGCAAAATTGATTCTTCCCATGCTTTAATGGAGAAAATGACCTTAAGGGGAGTGGCAGACCCTGGAAGACATAGCAGAATCATTGGTGGCTGAGGTGGGGGAATTCTGATACTAAACATGCACACGCATGTTCTCATACACACACATTTATGCGCATCTGTTATTAATGGAGGGGAGTATGGTGACTTTCAGAAGGACAGGAGTGGAGAAAATGCATTAACTCCATATAATCTGTCACTCCACAGAAGCTATTCCTTACAGTCACTGACACAGTTCTTGGGCCAGAAGCAATAGTCGCTTCTCAGTCCTTATCTTCTTTGGCCTAAGGATTACATTTGACCCAGCTGCTCACTCCCTGGCCTCCTCACTTCTCTTGGTTCATCTCCTTGTCATTGACTGCTCCTTAGTCTCTGTCGCTGGCCACACCACATCTCTGAAATCTGCATTTAGAGCAATCCTCAGCTCCATCCTCAGTCTATGTTCCCTTCTCTTCTCTGTCTATGTTCCCTCTCTAGGATTTCAATCAGGCTCATGGCTATAAATACTAGCTTAATGCTCTCAGCTCCCAAATTTGAATCTCCAGCCTGAAATGTTCCCCTGAAATACAGACTTAAATATTCAACTATCTACTCAACATTTCCGGTTGATGTCTAATAGGATCTCAAACCTAACATTTCCAAAACCAAACTGCTGATCCTCCAATGTCCTGCCTGTCAAATCTACTCCTCTGCAGCTTCTCCACCTCAGAAAATGGCCACTCCATCCTTCTAGTTGCTCAGTCAAGCAAAATTCTTGATGCCTCTTCTCACTTACTCATTCTCCTCCAGTAAATACTGTCAGTCTTACTCTCAGGATAGACACAGGATCTAACGACTGCTCCCATCTCCTTTATACCAGCACTCTGTGATGCAAGGGGCAGGCACGTCAACCACTTTCAGATCTGACCTGTGAACCTCCCAGGTATGTTCCTCCAAGCGCGTTCCCCTGAGGGTTGGAACAGAGTTCAATCTTCAAAGTCACAAGATGAAGATAGTGAAGTCATCATGGCCTGAGTCTCTGAGGATCAGAGGCCCTGTTGACTTGAAACACCTTCCCTAGAACCTCAGAGTAAAATTTTTTTTAGAAAAATGAGTAAAAATACATTTTATTGTTTCTGAAAATTATATTTTGGGGTATATTTGCTACAGCTATTTAGCATACTCTAACAATAAAACTACCAAGGATAAAGTAAATCCTCATAAACTAACAAAAACTTAAAAGGAGGGTCTTAGGTAAGCGGAAGGAGGTCTTAGGTAAACTGTAGGAAATGCAAGTGGTCCAGGAAAGGACTTTGACAAGGGTGGGTTGGAAAGTGATAAAATAGTCACACATGAACTTCTGTTACCAAAAGACACCATAAAGAAAAGTCAAGTCACAGAATGGGAAAAGATATTTGTGACACATGTAACTGACAAAGGGTAATCCAGAATATACAAAGAATCCCTACAAAATAATTAGAAGACAGACAACCCACTAAAAAAAATATGCAAAAGAATGTCTATTAAACATATGAAAGATGCCCAACCTCATTAGTAATCAGGGAAATGCAAATTAAAACTACAGTGAGATACCATTAAACACCCACCAGATTGGCAAAAATTAAAACACCTAATAATCTCAAGTATTGGCAAGAACACAGAGGAATGGGAACACTCACCCACTGCTGATAGGAGTGTAAATTAACACAACTACTTTGGAAAAAGAGTTTGGTGTTATCTAGTAAGTGAAGATATACACACCTTACAATTGAGCAATTCCACTAATGGGTACAGGGTCTGGAAGAACTCCATACGTGAACCAGTCTACTACAAGAATGTTAGCTGCACTGTCTGTAACAGTCCCAAATTGGGACATATCATGACAGCAAGATGAGTAAATAAACTGCAGCAAATGAGGAAATGCTATATAGAGATGATAATAAACAAGCCGCTGCTACAAGCAAAAACACGGATAAATCACATACACATAATGATGCATGAAAGAAACATGCCACATTATATAAAGTTTAAAAAACAGGCAACACTGAACTAGGATGTAATCCAGAGTTGGCAAACCATGGCCTCTGGGCCAGATCTGGCCACCATCTGTTTATGTATGCCCACGAGCTAAAGATGGTTTTACATTTTTAAAGAGTTAGGAAAAAAATCAAAGAAGAGTAATATTTTGTGACACCTGAAAATTACATGAAATTCTAATTTCAGTGTCCACAAATAAAGTTTTATTGGAAGACAGCCACACTTACCCCGTTAGGTATCGTCTGTGGCAACTTTTGAGCTACAACAGCAGAGTTGAGTAGTTGTGACAGAGACCATAGGGCCTGCAAAGCCTAAAATATTTACTATTTGGCCCTCTTCAGAAAAAGTTTCCTGAGTAAAACCACAGAGAAAGCAAGGAAATTATCACAGGAGTATGGATAGTAGCTTCCACAGTGAGAGGGACGGGGCTCCGACCAGAGAGGGTATGTGGAGGGTGGCATCAGGGGCTGGCAGTGTTCTTGGGTGGAGGTTACACGATGTTCACTTCATAGTCATTGTTTAAGCTGTTTATATTGGTTTTATGCCCTTTTCTGTATGCTGAGTATACCTCAAACATTTTTTAAAGTCTCCTCTCTCCCCCATTAAAAGAAAAAATGTACTAGTAAAATTTAATCATATGTAAAGAAGCTTTGACTAAAAATATTCCTCCAAAAGGCATGTGACAACTAGAGAAAATATTTGTAATACATGTAACAAAGAAACAGCATCTGTCAATTCAGAAGAAAAAGACGAACAATCACAGAAAAAAAAATATGCAAATGACTCTTAGGGGAAAAGGTGTTCAACACCTTTCCTAATAAGGGTAATGCAGATCACAAGTATCTTAAGATGCCATGTCTCACCGCACAACTGGCAAAAATTCATATCTGACACTGAGCTGTAGACGGGCTCGTCTGACACTGTGGTGCTCAGGCACGAGTGCAAATGGCGAGCCACACGCCCTGTGTCCGGATACGCACAATTATAAACCAAGCTCATAACCATTAAACCAAGTTATGTTCTGTCTTCCTTCCTCGGCAAATATACCTTCAGAACGATTGGGAAGGCCAGGTTCAAGTTTAGAGTTCTTGCACTCCCCGGAGCTCCTCACTACAGGATCCAGCTCACAGCCCACCCCCAACTCTTGTCTTCCTAGACCACATTGCAGGGTGGGCTCACACCCACATGTGGATTCTCAGCCCACACCCTAGCCCTAAAGTGGACAGGTTCAGGGAAGACGCCCTGGCAGACCCTGCATTTAGGCTGGGGGACATCTGGGAAGGAAATTCCAGGGTGTAGGATACCTGGACCATGGTCTAGAAGGTGGGCATGGGATCTAGAAGGGCAGGTCCCCTTGACCTCATGAATTTCTTAGAGACCAGAACAGAGTCCTATAAAGCAGGGTCTTTTGGCCTGAATCTAACAGTCATGATGGCTATTGGGAAACAGGAACTCTCATACATTGCTTGTAGAAGTACAAAATGATACAAATTCCATGGAAGGTGTTTTGGCAATATCTATTAATGTTAAAAATGCGTTTACCCTTTGATCAGCAAACCCACTTATGAAAATTTATCCTATATCTAATTGCACATGTACAAAATTGTACACACACACACACACACACACACGAGTATCCTTTGTAGCACTGTTTACTGGAAGCCATACTATCTATAGGGAACTGGTTAATAAACTATGGCATATACACATGACGGAAAAAGAATGAGAAAGTTCTCTCTATATTTATGTGAAAAGATAGATTTCCAAGCTATATTATATGAAGTAAAGCAAGGTATAGAACAATGTATATAGAACACAATCTTTTTTTTTAAACATCTTTATTGGAGCATAATTGCTTTACAGTGGTGTGGTAGTTTCTGCTGTATAACATAGTGAATCAGCTATACGTATACATATATCCCCATATCTCCTCCCTCTTGCGTCTCCCTCCCAGCCTCCCTATGCCACCCCTTTAGGTGGTCACAAAGCACCAAGCTGATCTCCCTGTGCTATGCAGTTGCTTCCCACTAGCTACATTTTACATTTGGTAGTGTATATATGTCAATGCCACTCTCTCACTTCATCCCAGCTTACCCTTCCCCCTCCCCGTGTCCTCAAGTCCATTCTCTACGTCTGCATCTTTATTCATGTCCTGCCCCTAAGTTCTTCAGAACCATTTTTTTTTTAGATGCCATATATGTGTGTTAGCATACGGTATTTGTTTTTCTCTTTCTGACTTACTTCACTCTGTATGACAAGACTCTAGGTCCATCCACCTCACTACAAATAACTCAATTTTATTTCTCTTTATGGCTGAGTAATATTCCATTGTATATATGTGCCACATCTTCTTTATCCATTCATCGGTCAATGGACACTTAGGTTGCTTCCATGTCCTGGCTATTGTAAACAGAGCTGCAATGAACATTTTGGTACATGACTCTTTTTGAATTATGGTTTTCTCAGGGTATATGCCCAGTAGTGGGATTGCTGGGTCGTATGGTAGTTCTATTTTTTGTTTCTTAAGGAACCTCCATACTGTTCTCCATAGTGGCTGTATCAATTTACATTCCCACCAACAGTGCAAGAGGGTAGAACACAATCTTTGTAAAAATAGAAGAGAGAAGGATTCCTAAAAAACTAATAAAACCAGCTACTGGTAAGGCATGGGCGCAGATGAAGAAAGAGTAGGAAGCCTCATGACAGGAGCAAAAATTCTCAGGGTGCCTTTTATATCATTTTTAGTTTTGAACCCTGTACACATATTATCTAATAAAAAATAAATGAAATTAAAATAAAATAAAAGGCATACACCACACGGAAGGTACCAGAGATGACAGTCATTTGTCCTACCCGCCCACGCTGACTGGTGGATAAGAAGTGGAAGAAGGTAAAGGGAGGAATTAAAGGTGACTTGTAACTATGTGGCCCCAAACAAGAGGGGGGATGGGCATGGGAAGGGGGTGGGGAGGACCCCTGTGGTGCGCCAACAACACAGAAATCAACTACAGCTTGCAAAACACATGATTGGGAAGTGGGGTTCTGTTTCTTTCTCCTGTCACCCCTTAGGTTTTAGGAATGTCTCATTTGATTGTTCCATGACTCAACCAAGTTGTATTGAGGTTTGGGCCGTGATGGCTAACAGAGAGCCCAGAGACCAGAGGTGTGAGAAATCACCATAAAGCAACCCCAAAGGGAAGGTGAACCTCCAGGATACAGTTAGAACTGCAAAGACCAGCTCCCCTCCTCACCAAGAGATTCTTCCCTCTAGGCTAAACTTGGAGGATCCAGAATTTATTTTTATTAAAGGTTGTGGCACTCCCTCTCCTTGCTGTGCAGGGTCCACAGTGCTACGGTGACGGTTAGCTAACCCAGCGCTAAAGGGCCCTGGGTGGTTGTGACATTGACAGACACTTTGTCCATTGACCCCAGACTAAAGCAGCCAGAGGACAGGGGTGCATTCTTGTTTCTCCCCACCAGAAGCGGACCAGCGGCTCTTATCAGAAAGACTTAAGCAATTTATTGGCCAACGATCAGGTTAGTGGCAAAATGTACATTTCTCAAAGAAAAGGTCACTCACCCCTTGCCCCAGACAGGCCAGCGCAGGAATCACTTTCTCCTGGGCAATGCACTGCAGGATCCGGGGTGCTCCGTAGAGGCCTCCCATACAGGAGGCCAGGGACGAGATGTATAAGCCCAAAAGGAACAGGAAGCCCACCAGGGACACCTATATGACGAAGCAGTTTCATTATCCAGTGTCAGAACCTGCTTACGTACCTTTCTCTCCCCTGGCACCCGCCCACCCACACCCCATCTGACCATACATCCTCTAGATTCAACATCCTGGATATATTTCCAATACCCCAGCCCCACCCCACTTCCTTGGCGCTGCTACCATTTGAGTTTGACCCACCATCACTTCTTGTATGGACTACACAGAGGTTCTTAAACTTGAGTGTGCGTCAGATTCATCCGGAGTGCTTGTTAAAACACAGATTTCTGGACCTTACCTCAGAGTTTCTGATTCAGTAGGTCTGGGGTAGGGCCCCAAATCTGGATTTCTAACAAGTGCCCAGGTGATGCTGATGCAGATGGTCTGGGGACTATCCTTTGAGAACCACCACCACCAACAATGCTAAGTGGCTACGCTCTGTCCCCAAGCCTCTGCCAGTGTGACCTAAATGCACATCTGATCATAATGCCCCTGCCATAAAAATACCAACGGCTCTCCACCCCCCCTGACACACCTGGCTCTTCCTGGTCTGTGACTCTTCCAGCCCCACACCCTGCACACTCAGTCTATCAGCATGATTTCTCTGCCTGCTGGAACCCTCTGTCCACACCCCTAATCTACTCATTGTCTGTCTCTTAAACTCCCAATTGTGCTTCAAGACTCAGCACCAATCTCCGCTCCTCCATGAGGCCACCCGCAGCCCGTTACCAGGTGTGCCTGATGCTTCTCAGGGCTCCGCTGCACCTCAGCATGAGGTTGGGGAGCACCGGGCACACCATCGCTTCCACTGGCTTCATTTCTGCAGGGCTCCTGTCTGGTTCATCCTGGTCCACTTGGTGCCAACACAGAAATATAAATGCTGAGCAAGAGAATGAGATCCAAGACCCACATGGCCCAGAAGGCACCAACAACAGATAGAATAAGAGAGGGCAGAGTTGTTCTGCTTGGTGTCACCTTGCACAGATCAGTGCTGCTGGCCATGCAGCTGTGTCCCACACTGTCTGTCATGAATCTATCTCTCCCTCTTGAGCTGGACCTCATCTGTACCCACAGGGAAGTCTCTCTCTTTTCTTGAGTATTTGAGGTACCTTCTCCTTTCTACTTTACTTTAGGCAAATGCCCCGAACTGTGCACTCTAAGTGCTTAATATTACCCAATTGTAATAGTTGGATTAGATTTCATTTTCAGTTTTGTTACTTACACCCTTCTCCATGAAGACTCTCCTCACCCCAGTTTTTACTTCCTTGCTTTAGCAATGCACTGGGTCAGTGGCATCAAGCTATATTGAACACTGGCTAGACCTCTTTCCTGGCCCATAAATTATCACCAGAAACCTGCATCAGCCAGGATTCTTGACTGGAAATATTTTTTTTTAACAAAAACTTTTTAAACTGTATTTTAATTAATTTTTTTTTTTTGGCTAAGTCGGGTCTTAGTTGCGGCACACGGGATCTGTCGTTGCAGCACACAGGCTTCTCTCTAGCTGTGGCATGCAGGTTTTCTCTCCCTAGTTGTGGCACGTGGGGTCCAGGGTGCGTGGGCTCTGTAGTTTGCGGAGTGTGAGCTCAGTAGTTGTAGCGCGTGGGCTTAGTTGCCCCGCGGCATGTGGGATCTTAGTTCCCCGACCAGGGATTGAACCCACGTCCCCTGCATTGGAAGGCGGATTCTTTACCCCTGGACCACCAGAGAAGTCCCTGGAAATATTATTTTAAGAATATATTTGTAGGATACTAGAGGGTCACAGGATCGATCATCAGGAGACTGAAAGATCAGGCTTGGGTAAAGGCAAGACCCAAGGCTGGAGGCACATTCAGACTCCTGAACAGAAGCAGTCTGACCAAGCTGCGACCAGCACCTGCTGCCCTAAAGATGAATTCTCACCATCCCTTTATCTTTGCCTCATTCACTACATTTGGAGCATCTGATGGGCCCAGCCTCAGTCACATGCCCTACCAGGGCCACAAAGGGACAGGCAAGTGAGAGTCTGGTCATTTGGACTCCTATAATATTAAATGGGGCTCACTCCCTTCAAGACCTCACACAGGGGGAATAACCCCCAAATGGTCAGGGAGGACAGAAGTTTGATGGACAAGACTAAGGTCCACTATAGAGCCTACATTTTCCTTAATTCAGTGTGGATGACTTCTCTCTAAATGCATGACCTCATCTTCATCCCCAATGAATCTCTTCTCTTTTCTTCAATGTCATGGGTATCTTACGACTATCCCACTCACACCCTTCTTACCACTTTACTACTAGAAGAAATTAACGGCATCTAACGTTTCCCTCACTTTATTTGTATGCTCCAATGGCATGTTATTTCCTACCCTGTGGTACAGTTAATTACACTCACAGCCCATCTTGCCAGTGTGCCATAAACTCCTGAGTCTCATGCATCTTGGCCCCTCCCTGCCACACCTAACTGAGTCTGGCACACAGGGTTCAGCAAGTGCCCGCTGAAGTCATAAAGCTTCACGACTTCACTGTGACTCGTGCCCTGGATGTCTTACAAAATTGTCAAATAAACTGGTCCCAGTATCAATCCCTGATCCATCCTGAAATACAATCATTCATCTGTAACCTTTGTTTCTGTCTTCTCTGTCTGTTGACATTTTTTTTTTTAATGGACTCTGTGATGAAATTTTATCAAAAGCTTTTTTTTGAAAATCTGACCTAGTAGTTCTACACTCTGGCTATACACGAGTCACCCCAGAAATTCTGCTTTAGTTAGTATATGGGACACAGACATGGTTGATTTTTCAAAAGGCCTCCAGTGATTCTAATGTGCAGTGAGGGTGAAAGCCACTGGGCATGGTACACTGTCTTCATTGCATCCTCCCCTCAGAGAATTCTCCAGCACAGGCAGGCATGGTATTTCCTTGCAGAAATTTTACTGCTTCTTATCCAAAAGGTTATATACATTTGAGTTCAAAAAAAAATTCTTGGGACTTCCCTGGTGGTACAGTGGTTAGGAATCCGCTTGCCAATGCAGGGGACACGGGCTCGAGCCCTGGCCTGGGAAGACCCCACATGCCGTGGAGCAACTAAGCCTGTGCACCACAACTACTGAGCCTGCGCTCTAGAGCCCGCGAGCCACAACTACTGAGCCCGTGTGCCACAACTACTGAAGCCCGCGCGCCTAGAGACCGTGCTCCGCAACAAGAGAAGCCACTGCAATAAGAAGCCTGCGCACTGCAACAAAGAGTAGCCCCCGCTCACCACAACTAGAGAAAGCCCGCACGTAGCAACAAAGACTCAACGCAGCCAAAAATAAATAAATATTTTTTTTTTAAAAATTCTTTTTCAGGGACTTCCCTGGTGGTCCACAGTGGTTAAGACTCAGTCTTGCAATGCAGGGGACACTGGTTCAACCCCTGGTTGGGGAAACTAAGATCCCACATGCTACAGGGCAACTAAGCCTGCATGCCACAACCAGAAAGCCCACGTGCCGCAACTACAGAGCCCACACACTGTGGAGCCTGCATGACACAACCAGAGTCTGCGTGCTGCAACTGATAAGCCCACGTGCTCTGGAGCCTGCGTGCCACAACTAAGACCCGACATAGACAAAAAAATAATAATAATAAAAATAAATAAATAAATAAATATTTTAAAATAATTCTTTTTCATTTATAGCCTGCCCATTTGCAGTGGACATGAGTGGGAAGAAGACTGCCCAGGCTGGCATCCTTCAGTGATGGAACTGACCAGAGGAAGTCTCTGGCAACATGAGACTGTGATATGGTGACCTCCATCCTGGCCAGCCTCCCCACAAATGCTCCCCAGGATCCCTGCAGAGCCCTGGGGCTGAGGGCCAGAGGGACAACTGTCCAGGTGTCAATTGTGGACTTATGTCCAGTTTGTCAATTGTGTTTAGAATGGCCTGCTCACTTGCCACTCTTTTATATAAAACTGTTATTCAGTCAATTTTCTGAAAAATAAATGAAATGTTGGTCCTCGTGGTTGGATATATTATAACAACTCCATTCTCTCTCTCTCTCCCACCTGAGTCCTGCCCCTTCCTTTCTCTCATCCATCCACCCATGTAGGGAGCATTTCCTGAGGACCGCGTAGATACCTGGCATAGGGCAAGGTTTTACAGGTACAACAGTAAACTCCACAGCTTTGCTCCCAGCCGCGCAGAATGTAATCATTTTCTCTATTTATATGGGGCTGTAAACTTGTTACCTGTGCCAGTGGAGGTGGAAGTAAGAATCTATTTGCGCAGATGCGTGTCAACAGTTCTTCAGGAAAAAGTAAAATGTGCCCTTCTGTCATCCACCGGTGTGAGTCACCACAAAAAGCTGTCTTTCTAAAATATTATCTGGGGTGTGAACTACCCTAATTTCTCTTTTCGTAACTACTGATGAAAATCATTAATTCGTCTCTCTGCTCTTGGTATTTGATCCCAGCTCCCATTGGAGCTCCAGTCATTGAAAGAGCCCACCAACCTACTGGCTGCTCTCTTCTCTTGAAGGACTGAATTTAAAGTCATTTCCAAGGTACTCACTCTGCCTCACCTAATTCCTGTGGCCCCTTGACATTACTGAGGAGTACATCCTGACACCTGTACGATCCCAAATGTACGACTATGGCGATGCCTCAGCGGTTCCCTCTTTCTGGAGACATGAGTTTTCTAATACTGTCCTCATTCCATGAGTTGACCAACATCGCAACTTTCAGGCAAGTTTTCTCTCTCACTTGATAGACACTTTCCAGAAGGAAACAAAGTTGGCTTCACTTCCTGAGAGGCAGAGCTGTGTCCAAGATGGAGAGCAGAGGACAGGCAGGCGGGGCTGGGCGGCAGATGCTGGGCTGGGCTCACCCCCCCAGCCACGAGCCTGCCTCACCCCGACTTCCCAGGCGTAGCTTGTGAACGTGGGAAGCCGTGACTGTCTAATCCAAGAGTGATGAGAGTTTTCCCCGCAGGATACCCCATGTTTCACAAACATGCTTTGAGGGTACTGTTCCTACTTAGTCTGTTCTTATTTTGCTAGTTAGCAAGCCCCAGGGCTCCTAAAACACTTGGTGTTTTTGATGTGTAATAAACATTTTTTCTTGGGCTGCATACAAGTTTATTCTGAAAAAATTATTCAATCTATTTAATTTTACCCCTACTAATACCTGCTCTTTATACAACTCCTTTTTCTATAACCGAATAACATTGGGATTGACACTTTGGGGGCTTTTCCTATTCAGTTAAACATGTGGATTCATAGGAAAAAATGTCCCCACCCCAAAATGTGTCCTATCTGTAAGGGAATCCCCACAAGGAGTGTGTAGGGAGTCAAAATGTAATAAGCACCTACTATGCACCCGGTATTGTGCTTTACACAGATTACCTCAGAGCCACCTTGACGTACTCAGGGTTTTTTAGAAAGTGTAACATTAGTGAGACTGACACCCAACATCCAGGAAAAAGTTCCTCTGGGGTAGGGATATAAAGTGAAAAGAAACTTCTGAGAGAAACCATGGGATGGGAAGCCAAATAATTAGAAATAGATCAGAGAAGCTGCAGGAAACCCAGAAAGAAACAGATGAACTGACCAGCTGCAGGTCAGTGGAAAGGAATCCAGGGCAGCCAGCGGCCACTGAAGATAATTGTTCTGGCAGAAAAAGCTCGCGAGAAAGAGAGGGACGTGCTCAGAGGAGCTTCATGAGGAGGAACACCAAGGGGCAGGATGCTGGAGGTCCGTGCCCAGCCCTCGGGGCACACAGACCAGATGGAAGAGGCCTTGCTTCCTCGGGCCCAGGAGAGCTCAGAGATGGGCCAGCTCAGAACCCAGGCCACAGCTAAGATGTGAGGGAGAGATGAGCAGTTTATTAAAACCACATCAGGGTGGCAGGTTGTGTCAAGGGACCACGTGAGGAGGCCACATCTGTACCTGCCAGCCTCTCATGCTGCACCCTCCCATCCTCCAGGTACCCTGAGTTCAACTGTCTGTGGCCCAACTTACTGCCCAAGTATAGTCCCTGCTGCTGCAGCCTGGTCAGTCCCAAGGAGGGATGCTGAAGGGCAAGAAAGGAGAAAAGCCGGGTTTCATGGCTTTGGGGGGAAAATCCCACATGGTCCCCTTTGTAGGGGGACCACAGGGGGCAGCGCACCAGGGCGCCGCTGTTGTGGAGCTGCCCTGGCTGGTTCCGTCTCTTCCCTCACTTGCTGCGCTGGCCCCTGCTTGCTACTGACAGTCAAGAACACTATCTTTTCTTTCTTTCATAGGTTTTACAACAGCCTGTTCCAGGAAACAGTCTCCTGTCCTCTGCAAAAACCAACTGTCCACCTCTCACCCGGTATGCGCGTAGTGACATTCCCACACGCATTTGCCAGGCATGGTTTGGCAGGTGTCCCCAACCCCAAAAGGGCTTGCCTGCCTAGCTGTTTTAGTGCCTGGGACAGGTGGCATTTCAAACAAACTCCACCCCCTCCCTGACGCCATTCACGAGTCTATTATTAGTGGTGGAATCTCCACCCACGAAGTCTCCCCTGCGCTGTCCGTGGAGACGTTCTTACTCGCTTGCTGTTGTGGCCTTCCTCGGACACAGGCTGCCCATGCTCCCACACACCCGTTCTTAGCTTCCCTGCAAAGCAGGGGAAGGAGCGGAGAGAGGAGACCCCGCCCAGGGATCACTGGCCTCCCTCCATCCAGATCAGTGTCTCTGGTGGTTGAAGGGGCCTCCGTGGGGGAATCCACGAGGAAGAACCGGCTCGTGAAGGGGCAGAGCTAGCTGGCCACTGGCACAGTGCAGACAGGAGCCGGCAGCTGCCTCGGGCCAAGGCCCAGCTGCTCCTGGAGGCCTTTAATCCCTCTGATGCGGCCAAGCTTTTCATTCCACAGTTAGAGAAGAGGCCCCTGGGAGATGAAACGCAAGATGGCAGCGAGCACGGAGGTATAAATGGGGGAAGCTGATGATGTTGATTCCTCCCCTGAGAGTAAACCTTGCTTGCCTGGGGGGGGGGGTCTAAGACCTTGGGCCCTGGGAGGTGGGTGTCAGCGCTCTCACTACCCGAACTGCTCCCCCTTTTAAAACTTGCTTACACGGTAAGGCCAAGACCCCCCATCCCCCAAAAACAAATAGCACCTTGACACCGGCGTCTACATGCCTGAAAAAGAAACCTGTGGTAATGTGAAAATCAAGCCCAAACGTAACTGTAAAATGTAAGTTCAGAGTTTCCGGCCCCAGGTTGCCCCAAGCACTGCCCCTCCATGTATCTGCAAGGCTGCTTCGCAAAGCCTCACACCAGAGAAAAGGGTACTTTCTCCTACATATGAGCAGTGATACTCAGGAGTTAACTGAGTAAGAAAACCTCCCTAGCCTGGCGCATCTCTCTGATACATGACAGCAATCTCAGGGCCCACCTTCCCCCCAGGGAACTGAAGGGAAGATAGGAGTTTTTGGGGATTTCCAGAAGAATGTGTGGAAGTCTTATTCTCCTGGGTTCTAGAGATGCCAAGTGAGTGTCCTTGACTGTCACATGACCTCCAGCCTGTTACGGGGCTGCTGTGGAACATCAGGAATTCGCTAATTTTCTGCGGGCAGGGTGCAGGGCTCAGGAAACAAAGATACTGCAGCCAAATCCACTTGGGGCCACCTCCCTGGGGAGCCCGAGGGGACAAGGGGCCTCCAGCCCTGCCTCTCACCGCCCTTCACCTTGGCGCTGGGCTTCCGCCATCTGCCTCCACCTTGCCACCCTCTTTTCCATCCATCAGCCTTCTCCTTCTTACCCGTTTCTTGCAAGTAGCACTTCCTGCTTTTGGTGGGATGGGGAGGCTATTGGCAAAAATGAAGGGCTGTTGGAGCTGGGGATTTCGGGGGACCAGATTGTTTGTTTCTGCCCTGATTTTCGACATGAAGGGATGCTAGTGTCCCCATTACTTAGCACCTGCATGCATGTGCCTTTTCAGGTGTTGTTACCCGGGTCTAAGGACCCATACGAAGGACCTGTATCTTCCCCATGGTTTTGGCCGCTGTACTTCAGTCCTGAGCCCGAGACTACGTGGATCCCCAGGCAGGGCTGCAAGGGGGAGGCAGCCACTGCTGCTCAGAGCCGATCAATGACCCGCAGCCTGAGCCTGTCGGGCAGTGCAGGACTCACCCACCTTTTCTGCTATCAGGAAGTCATAGCGCAGGGCCCCTCGGGTGCAGATGGCGCCCAGCAGGAGGACAAAGACGATGTACAGAAACCACCTGCAAGAAACCCAAGAGCGGAGCAGAGCTGCCACCTGCCCTTGCCCAACCCCGTCCCAACCCACCCCACCCCACTCGGGTTCCCGAGGAGTTCCCGAGGAGACCTGTCCCAGAGGACAGAGAAAGGCCCATCATGAAGCCTCCCCAGCTTGTCTGGTGGGCACTTCCAGTACTTTTTCTCCTCTAGCATATTTCATATATATATATATATACACACACACACACACATACATAAACGTATCATTGTTTTGCCTCTTTCTTACATTACAGAGATTGTTGGGGGTGAGCAGCGGCCCACCAGGCCTCTAGGTGGCCAGGATGCAGGCTGGGGCTGACTGGCAGCCCTGCACCCCATTATCCTGCAGCAGAACAAGCTGATCATCTTTCAGGCCTCGGAGTCCTGCTGTTCCTTGGCCCCCAGGTGACAGAGAGCCAAGCCGAATGTGAAAGGCCAGCAGGGACCTGGCTCTGCCCTCAGAAGCCCTGTGACCTCGATCAAGTCACATGATCCCTGTGGCCTCATCCCTATCTGGACAGCGGGAGGATGGGCTAAAGGTTCCTCCCGGGACCTCCCAGCTGTGACCAAAAACGAGACAGGGCTCCTTCTTTCCCTTCCTGCCTGACACCCAACCTTCTCTCTGTCAGCCTCATTTTCTTCCCGACGAGATCACCTTATTTAGCGCAAAATAGAGACAGGTGCTGTGTACCTGGCTAGAAGCAACAGTGCCATCATGACAAGCTAAAAGCAAACTCAGCATCGGTGAAACAGACACAGTAATATTGTTTAAAACATCACAGTTAAAATAATACAGGCACTTTAACCCTCTTGGGCCCTTGTCATGTCTGGGATCTCATTACCTTTCACGCCTACCCACTGAAGGCAGAGGAGCTTCTTCCCGTGTACAGAGAGAAAACAGAAGATTCTAGAAGGTCAGAAACAGACCCAAGGCACCCAGCCTGCTTGCGTGGGTGGCAGAGTGCGAACTAAAACAGGGACGCCTGACAGCCTTCGGGCAGCGCCAGGGAGGCGAGCTGGGGGAAGAGGAGAGTCAGCCTCTGAGTCCCTACTACGTGCTGTCACACAGCACCTCCTCCACAATCTATGGGGCACACATGTTCTCATTACCTCCATTTTACAAAGAAGAAAAAGGAGGCTCGGAAAGCTAAGTAAATTGCCTGAAGTCACACAGCCAATCAGCAGCAGGGCTGGGATGCGAATCGTAGTCTGTCTGATCGCAAAATTCTTCCTCTTTATATTCCCTGCAATGACCCTGGAAACTCAACGGTTACAAAATGCCCAAGTTCAAAATGGGGGTGGGGGAGGGGGAGGGACAGGAGTCTGAGGAAAAAGGAAAGAAAGGATTTCATCTTGGTTAACAACCCTCCTCCTTGCTGCATTCCCAGGCAGCGGGTAGGAAAGGGCAATCGTCTGAACCCACCAGACGTGAATTTTCCAGCTGGCTGAGTGTTAAAAGGAGGATTGGAATATAGAATAGATAGGTCACAGTCGGGGCACTCTTAGAACAAAAGGAGCAATCCCCTCTTTTGCCTGGGGTTCTCTCTCCCTCTCTCCAGCTGATTGCCACGAGGGGAACTTACGAGACGCCAACAGCTGCTAGGGAGCCCAGGGGGATGCTGGCAGCAGGCTCCCTGAGGTCGCCCCCCATGTTGAAGCCGGCCATGACTCCTGAAAGACACCCAGATGGGAGAGAAGGGTGAGCTGCATACTCCACGAATCATCTGCCCCTCCTCGGGGCCCTCTCCTGGAAGGGATCCCAGGGCAAGCCCTCCCATATGCAGCTCTGCAAACTGTACTTCTCAATCTCCCCTGGCAACTGGGGAGGCATCCTCGAGGCATGAAAGGGACCTTTGTGGGTTGGGTGAGTTCGGAAGGAAAGCCCTATTGGCTACAAAAGCATCTTATGGCTCAGTGCAAAGTAATGAGGGCCAGGGAGGCGTCTGGCAGGCCACACAAAGGTCCCAAGGCCACATGCTGAGCTCTGAGCTCTGCTTTCCAGATGGACAACATCCAGGAGAGGCTCAGCCTTAGCAAGTGCCCACCACTGCCTGCTCAGCAGAGTTCCTTTCCTCTGCTGCCCACAGACTACACTGGGGTTCAGGGGTCCCAGGGGCAGGTCTCAACCAATATTCAGAACCAGCTACCATGTTCAAAGCTCCTGAGCTGCCAAAGGGCTCGAAACAAACTCCAAAGAACCATCCTGATGCTACCAACACTGAGTGGCAAGCTCCTTTTCATCATGGACTCTATTGCCCATGAACACTCATGAAAAGCAGTTAGTTAGTCACAATAAGGAGGGACAGCACAGTGCGGGACGGTGAGGACATCGCTTCAGTCCAAACACACACACACAGGAAACCAACAAGACAATGTGTTCTGAACATCACATGTGGGTCCAGCCCACATGTGCTCTACAAGCCCACAGGAGTGGGTGCATCTTGAATGTGGCCTTGAAGGAAGATTTGCAAGGGCTTAGGGAGAGGAATGGGTCTAACCCCCGTCATTACAGATTTATGAACACTTTGAACCTGACAGAGCCTGTGTTAAGCACTCTTCATGCATTTTCTATCTTGTTTAATCCTCACAACAACCACATCAGAAAAGTAGAATTATTTCCCCAATTTTATAGAAAAGGAAACTAGTGCTCAAAGAGGTTAATTAAAATAGCCTACACACATTTAGTAAGTGGCAAAGCTAAGATTCAACCCTGGTCTGTGTGATTCCAAAAATTTTACTCTTAACGCCCTTGCTATAATGCTTGAGGGAACTCAAGTGCAGTGGAGTGAAGTGAAAGTTTGGGCCCAGAAAGTTAAAGCGGAGCTATTTCAAAGAGTACTGTGAATGTTGGACCAAGGCGGGGACCTGCATAAACTTTGACCCAACAATTCCACTACTAGGGTTGTATCCTAAGTAAACAGTCAAGGATATGAGTAAAGATTTATCCAAAAATGTTTATAAATGCTTGTTTATAATAGTGAAAATTATAAACAACCTAATGTCTAAAAATAGAGGATTGGCTAAGTAAGTGATGATACATCTTTCAGTAAATACCAGGTCACCATTATTGTCAGGGATATGTTGTGACATGAAAAGAGATTTCAAAGCTATTGTTTCAATTTCAGAGGCATATTCTAAAGCAGGACATATGGTATGATGCTATTGTTATAAAAGAAAAAAACAGATAAATAGATGTGTAGAAAAATGAAAAAGGAACTAGAACATGTTTCAAAATCTTAACAATGTTATTGCTGGGTGATGGAAAAACAGATCATTTTCTATTTTATTGTCTATCTCTACTTTCTTAATTTTCTATAGTGATCATTTTGAAATAAGGGAAAAGTAATTCTTAAAGGTCTTTTTGTTTAAAATAGCATGCTAGGCACATTTTCTTTCTTCTCATCCCCCTCCCTCCCAAGATCCTATTAAAAGGGTAGTTAAGGGGAAAAATGGATACATGCCTATAAGCAAAGAGGATTAGGAGGGGGAGCCTTAAGTAGATGAAAAGTTTCTACAAATGTCTGGAACATAGAAAATAGAGAAAATGATACAGAGTAAAAGGGAAGGAAAAGAAAGCCTTGGAATGTTTCTCTAGAAGATCTAAATAAACTGCCCAAGGAAAACCAGGGCTGCTAGTGTGGATGTTCACACGCCAAATGAAGCCCTCCTCAAGAGCCAGCCACACCCACAAATGTGCTGCAGTCAGCTCTCCCATGAAGGAAGAACCCCATCAGGGAGACAGACCCACATACACTATAGCAGGGGATCCACACCACCAACCAAAGATCGCCAAGTGTGTAACAAAAACCAGCAACAAATACACAAATACATGCATGATAAAAACAGAACAACCTGGGCTGGAAGAAACATATAAATCAGGACCCAGAAGAGAATTTTGAAGAAAACACTAATTAGTGGCCCCAGACACATCCAAGAAGAATATTCTACCTATAAAGTGAGATGCTATGAAAAACAAAAAATAATCTAAGAACAAGAAAGAAGTTTTGGAAATTAAAAACATGATCACTAAAACAAAAAGTGCAGTGGAAGATCTAGAAGATAAAGTTAAGTAAATACCCCAGAATTTAGAACAGAAAAATAAAGGGGTAGAAATTTTGAGCAAAGAATAGGAGAAATAGAGGAGAAATCTTGGAGTTACAACATCCAACTAACAGGAGGTCCAGAAAGAGAGAACAGAGAAAATAAAAGAAAATAACCAGGTAAACAATAGAAATAAATGTCTTCAAACTGAGGCAGACAAAAGTCTCTATGTTGAAATATCCTATAAAGTAAACAACAACAAAAAAGTCCACACCTAAATGCATCATTGTGCAATTTCAGGAGAAATCCTAAATATTTCCAAAGATAAAAACTGAACACTTACAAAGGAACAAAAATTAGACTGGCATCAGACTTCTCATCAGCAACCATGAATGCTACAAAACAATGGAGTACTGATTTTTAAATTCTGAGGAAAAGCTATTTTGAAACTAGAGTTTCAGCCAGATTACCAGTTAAGTGAAAGTAAAGCTAACAAGGGCTCAGAAAATTTACCTCCCACATATGGTTTCTTTCTTTTTTTTAATTAATTAATTAATTTTTGGCTGCGCTGGGTCTTCATTGCTGCGCACGGGCTTTTTCTAGTTGCAGCAAGCGTGGCCTACTCTTCGCTGTGGTGCGTGAGCTTCTCATTGCGGTGGCTTCTCTTGTTGTGGAGCACGGGCTCTAGAGCACAGGCTCAGTAGTTGTGGCGCGCGGGCTTAGTTGCTCCGTGGCACGTGGGATCTTCCCAGACCAGGGATCGAACCCGTGTCCCCTGCATTGGCAGGTGGATTCTTAACCACTGCACCACCAGGGAAGTCCCCACATATGGTTTCTGAGGAAGATACTAAAGCAACTACTCCAGCAAAATGAGGATATAAACTGTGAAGGAGAAAAACACATGATTCAGAAAGCAGTGATAATAACGCAGGAACTTATAAAGTCCCAGAATAACAGTTGTACAGCAGAGAAACCAGTAGGGATTGAAGCAGAAGAATGGAGGCCCCAGTAGGGATGCCTCTGGATAGGAACTGGATTCAACACAATGGACAGTATGAATTATTTTAAGAATATGCTGACTGCATATTTTGGCAACAAGAAAAAAAAGCTTATTGAAACTCTAGGAAAAGTGAACAAGGAAGTCAACACTTAAACATGAAGCAAACTAAAATATGACATGATTTTAAACAACTAATAAAAATTTTTTTTAATTAACCCATATGGCCGTGATATTTGGAACATTCTCCCCTAAATGACACAAGGACCACATCAGAATAGCAGTAAAGGAAATGGAATTCTAGCCCACCACTTTGGTCTTCAGTGAACAGCTACATAGTCATAGTAGTATATATGTTTATTGCTTTTTAGCTTCTAAGATTGACCTATAGACATAGCACAGAGGACTTAACTATAGCTACAAAGTAGAATACAAATATTATCTACCTTGACGAAGTAAAAGTAAAGCTATAGCTAATGGCTATTTGGAAATGAATAGAGGGAAGAGAAGTAGAGGGAAGAGAAAAGGCACTTATATTTTTGTTGTAGTAGTGTGGGAAACAAAAGTCCCATGACCTTCACTCAGGACTGGCTTGAATGTTAGAAGCTTCGATTAGTTTAATAAGAAAACCTGAAAGGTGAGTTAGCCATAAAATTTGTTAGGTCAATAAGGAAACGGCTAGCAAATATTTATATACCAGTTGCAATAAATTTTAAGTTAATGTTATAACTTATTCTGTATCTTGTCATCATAAAGGGGAGTTTCTAAGTGTTTGCTAAAACGAGCAAGAAATTTCCAAGAATACTGAAGTTTGTCTTTGAAGTTCCAAAGCCTTTTGACTTGCAATCTTAAGACAAAAAAAAATTTTTAGTAGAGTGTGTGTTTGAGTGAAACTGTGTTCACTTCAAGCTGTAAACTACAGCTTTCATGAGATTTTGCCCATTCACCTGCTAATAATCAACTTATAGCTTCCCTGATATTGCTCTAAAACACAAATATAGAAGGATTATTCAGGGCTTCCCTGGTGGCACAGTGGTTGAGAATCTGCCTGCCAATGCAGGGGACAGGGGTTCGAGCCCTGGTCTGGGAGGATCCCACATGCCGCGGAGCAACTGGGCCCGTGAGCCACAACTACTGAGCCTGCGCGTCTGGAGCCTGTGCTCCGTAACAAGAGAGGCTGCGATAGTGAGAGGCCCGCGCACCGCGATGAAGAGTGGACCCCGCTCGCCACAACTAGAGAAAGCCCTCGCACAGAAACGAAGACCTAACACAGCCAAAAATAAATATATAATAAAAAAAAAAGGATTATTCAGATTTCCTTAAAATTAGGGATTCCCTTAAGATAACTAAAGCATTCCTTGTAAAAATATTTTACACATAAAATAAATATGACCCTAATACATTAATCTTAAAACACAGCACAGAATATTAATTTCCCATACCAACAATAAGGAGTGAAGGGATGTAGCCTAGAATTGATAACAGAGATTTAAGAGTATTATTTATTTATTTTATTTTTGGCTGTGTTGGGTCTTCGTTTCTGTGCGAGGGCTTTCTCTAGTTGTGGCAAGCGAGGGCTACTCTTCATCGCGGTGCGCGGGCCTCTCACTGTCGCGGCCTTTCTTGTTGCAGAGCACAGGCTCCAGACGCGCAGGCTCAGTAGTTGTGGCTCACGGGCCTAGTTGCTCCGCGGCATGTGGGATCTTCCCAGACCAGGGCTTGAACCCGTGTCCCCTGCATTAGCAGGCAGATTCTCAACCACTGTGCCACCAGGGAAGCCCGAGAGTATTATTTAAAGTTGTAAAGGCAATCAAAAAAGAACTAAATATTAAAATATAACTATCAAAAATTGGGAAGTGGATGGAGGAACATGTAAATAAGCTAAACCTTCTCTATTTCTTAGCATGGAGTCAATAAATTACGTCTGACTTTGATTAATCAGGTTACAGGTATAGGCATATTGCTTGGTAACGTAGTTAGCTCCCAAAGTATTAAAAATGGTTGCCCCCATGGAGGGGCTCTTTGGGTTGTGGCAGTAGGGGGATGAGAGACTACTGCTTTATGTTACAAGCACCTCTGCACTATTTTTTTTTTAATCACGTGCAGGCCTTATTTGGATCAGAAGAGGAATGCCCAGGACCTGCCTTACTCTGACCAGCGCTCCTGGGACCACGTCCTGTCACCGAGGCTCTGCTTGAGGGCTAGGGCCCCACTGCTTGCTGCCAGAACAATCTGGTACCAAGGCCAACCCCGGCTGGATCTCCATGTTTACCTGATTCCCAGGCCCCACTAACTTCAATCATTAACACCACCCCTTTCTGGACCTCCCAAATTCTGACCGTTTTCCAAGGTTCTCACCTGTCCCCAGGTTTACTGGTGTTTCACCTGCCTGGCCACATTGCTTCCACCATCTGCAGTGACCTCATTCTGCCCCCAAGCCCCTGGCAATTTTATGCAATTTTATTCATTCAGCTTTGTGAGATTACATACTGCTATTTACTCTTTGCCATTTTAGTACCTCCTATAGTTTGTCGTGTCATTCTGTACTCCTTCCTTCACATCATTTACAAAAGTTAAGAAATGAGGACCCACGAGAACTCCATTCCTATAGATGCTTCTGTCTAGGAAAGTGATTGATTAATCCTAATGGCTTCCCGCTTCCAAACAGGTTCTGTATGCATAACAAACAAATGCCCTTTTCTTCTCCCCACCACAATCCGTTACACAGTCAATGACCCGGCCCTTGATTAGAGGTCCCACTAGCTGGCCTGCTGTGGGGTACATGGGGATCCTGGTCAGTGGGAGCAGAGACAGCTGACACTGACACAGGCCACCCTCAGAAATGGGTCCGACCCAGACAACCAGGAAGCGGGCTTCTGAGACAAAACAGAGAAGCCAGAAAATAAGTAGTCAGTACTATACACAAAAAACCCCAGAGACAAGGAAATGGCGGCACCTTGCACTCCAGACAGGAAGCGTCAGGGTGACTCCCGTGGGTGTTCCGGGCACACCTGTTAGATTGTTTTGCACACTGTGGCTCCCAGAATTTTGCCCTTGCACGACTACACGATTCTTGAGCAGATGATCTCTAGTTCTAGTGGACTATAAATGTCTTGTTTGCCAGTTAGATTTAGAAAAATTATTTTGATTTCATATTTTTTCACCCATGCTTGTCAACTATTATAGAGATTCCCTAGTTTGCTTTCTTTCTGCTTCTGGTGCAATTTAAAAATACTATTATTAATGTTAGAGCTAGATTTGGGGTTGGGGGCGTGTAGTAGAACAGATACTATTTCCCAGAGATATTTATAAATATGGCACTAAAACAAAAAAAGCTTCTATGCGGGGGTGGGGGGAGTTGGGAAAACATTGATTAAACAAGATTAGAGAGATTCTTGCTGCTGGACTTAACCATATAACATGCTGGTTTTCATTGTCCATCTCTAAGAAGAGAAATGTAGCACACAGTATTTCCCAAAACTTATTTGACATTGAACACTTTTTAAAAAAATGAAACACTTTATTCACTGTTAGTGTTCCATGGAGCACAGTTTGGAAAACACCAAGTGTCCATTTTGGAATTCCTATTTGACCTTTACACTCTTCTTGGCAGGCTTCCTAAAATTCTTTAAAGTGGCTATTTAGAATCAATGATTCTTAAAGCTGGAAGGTGTCCTAGAGATCACTGACTCCAGCCTTCTATTTTACAGATGAGGAAACCGAGTCCCAAAGAGGGGGAGGCGATTTTGCACATGTTTTCAAGCTAGTTGCTTGCAGAACCAGCAGAACTCATCTTCAGGTTTCCTGATCTCAAGTCAGTGTTATTTCCTCCACATCATACAGTCTCTCCATTTCTTTCTAACACCCATGCTTTTTTTGGATTTTTCTTTTTAAAACAGAGTAACTGCATGATTAATTTGGGGTAACCCCCCCCCCACAAGAGTGCTGAACTTAGTTATAATCAGCATCAGTTTACTCACAGGAACTTCTGTCACCAGTTCTGAATCACTAGTCTGTCCTGGTCCAGGGCATTTCCCTTCCTCGTTTGTCTTGAACTGCCAGTTCCAGGAAGCAGTTAATTGCTTTACCCCAAACCACGTCCTCGCCCTGTATCAGGATGATGATGTGGGCTGCACCTTGTTACCATGTGACTTAGGAAACAGCTTCCTTCATATGGGTAAAGCCTTCTGACTTGCTCTTCCACCCTAGTCCTAAGGCCTTTTGGCACATCCTCACTGTCTCAGCTTTAACATGTGAGGGTGATGGTATTGGCCATCACTTTACCAGCTCGGGTTGAGGAGGCTAAACCTCCAGCGCCATCCAGACCTTCCTGAGCATTGCCATGGTGCTTACGGTTTGGGTAGGTGGCACCAGGTGAACTGGGGCTTGGCGCCCTGGCTCAGATGTCTGTGACAACAGACATGGATGGCCAGGAGAGGAACTGACCCCTTAGACATCTCTAAAATCAGCTCTTGATTAAAATAACCAGTATAAATGTCAATTAACCACTTACCAGCATCTGCGAAATAGTGGTCATCTTTTCCTCGCCACCCCCTTCATCAACCATGGCGCACAGAGATCAAAGTCTTCACCTGTTGCCTATTATCACAATCCCACTCCCACCCTATTTTCTTTTTTGATCCTGAAAATGAGAATTCGTAAGGAAAAAAAAAGTCTAATCGTTTTTTCTAGGCTTTTCTGGTTTCTGTTAGTTGGTCATTAAAGGACCACTTACTCTTTCTTAAGGAACTTCCAAGCTTCCTCCTGGGAGCTTCTTGATCCAAATCTGTGACCTTAGAAAACTTCAATTTTCTCTTTCCATTTACAGCTTGTTTCTCGGCTGCATATTTTTTTTTTAAGTTCATAAATTTATTTTTCTTTTTCATTAAGGTAGAATATCCATGCACTAAAGTGACTTAACCTTATCTGCCACCTTTTGTTGTTATTTGGAGGCAGCGTGGCTCTGAGCCTTGGTCTCCTCACCTGCAAATGGGGATAAGATTATTTACCTCGCAGGACTGTCGTAAAGTTGGAAAGAACATTTATAAGGTGCCTAGCACGGTGACTGTCACCTGGAAGGTGCTAAATAAATGTCCACTGGGGGCAGATGGGCTCTGTCCCTCACTCACAACTCCCTTGGGTTCCGAAGGACTCTGGCTGCCTCTCCTTACCTTCCACCTGATTTCCAAAACCCCACTCCTTCTCCATACCTGACTGGTTTGTTTATTTAGCTGTTCTGGTGGGAATCTTTCATTCCCTCTTTGCTCTATTCTTAGAGGCAGCACTTGTCAGTACCCCACCCTCTCGATGCCTTAGAGATGCTGCTGAGGCAGACAGTGTCGAATAACGGGACTTTCAAATGCTGGGACTCCAGCAAGATTTGCTGGCTTCTGGGTCAGGGGCAGCTCCAGACAAACACGTGTCCTCGCTTCCGGCATCCTCTCCAAAGCACGTGGGAAGCAATGGGGTTCACCACTTCTGTCAGGTGACCTTGGGAAATCACCTCTCTGTGTCTTTGTTTCCTCATCTGTAAAATGGATTAATAATAGAACCTATGGAAGGATACAGGGTCTATGGGGCCTAAAACTTTTAAAAAAATACAAAATTATGAATATGAAATTAGGAGTGGGGCTTTAGAAGGAGGTCACGCCAGCGAGGGACCCTGAAGCCCGGGCTTCATTAGCTTCGTGGTAAATCTGCATCTGATAGAAGCAGTGGAGCCATGGTGAGGTTTAAATAAAAGACTGTAAAGTGCTCAGCACAGTGCCTGATAGTGTAGGTTATTGTAATGATAATAATTATTATAGATATTGTAATAATTTTGATAAAATTATACATTAATTCTATAAATGAAACTACAAAAATAAACACGTATAATAATTATAAAGCTTCTTTTTCTCCTGTTCCTGCCCACAAGTCCATCAGAGTGCAGCAGGGTGAGCCCCACCTTCAGGGTGTCCTTACTTGGGGCTCTCTTCCTTAAAACAGGACCCGGTTGTGGCCGAGCAGGTCCCTGTTCTCTCACCCACAGACACATAACTTAGGAGGAGACCTGGGGATACCCCGGGAGGGGGGATGTAGGCTGGAGGCAGGCCCAGCACTGATGCCCAGAGCTAAGGGTCCCGGAGAGAGCCGGCCAACCCAGGGTGCCAGCACAGCAGACTCCAGAGCCTCTCGGGGGGTGTGGGGGGGGGCGGGGGCGGGGTAGAATCAGGTCCAGGGAGGTCAAAGGACGTCACAGAAACAGCAGGGCTCTTGACCACGGAGGTAACCTGGACGTTCTGGCAAAGGCTGCTGGTTTCCCTGCTACATTTTTATGCTGGGTGTGGTCAACCACAAGAGGCCCTTATCCCTTCCAGTAAGAGCCTGAGATTTGGGAACAGGGGTTACATGACTTCACACAATGGTATTATTCCCAGTGAATTTCCATTTCCTAGTTCCTCCATGTATTGTGGTCCTGGATCCCCAGAGTGGCTGCCTATGTGTGTATGTGAAAACCCTGTAGGGAGAGATGTTTGTTTTTCAGAGAAAGTTTGGTGGTGTAGCTCGGAGAAGGAGAGTGCTATCAGAAACAAAGCACATGCAGAGTCTACTCCAAGGCCCCAGCCCCACCCTGCAGCCATCACCATAGGGTGTGGTGGCGTGCAGTGAGGAGGACGGACAGGAGACCTTGCTTCATAAATCCAGAGGAGCCACCGAAACCTAGGCTTCAGCTGCTCTTCCCAGGATGTCTCCTGCCCTTGGGATAAAATCTCTAAAGTAACCTAAATAACATGCTGCTGGCCAGAGATGAGGATGCAGGGTGGGGGGACTGGAAAGTGTTTGTTCTTCCAAACTCCTCTCCCCTCTCTACAGCCTGGAGGTTCTCTTGTTCCAGAAAAGGATGGCGTTGGAGGGAGCCCCAGCCATGACTCACTCAGAGCTAAGCCTTGGCAAATCCATCACCATGGAAACTGCCAATCATCCATGCTTTTCATAGCTTAATGGAACATCTGCCAGGGGAAAGCCAAGTGATACAAATTGCCTGTCCTGCCTACTGTGTTTACACTGGGGCCCCTGCAAAAGAGAGAGAGCCAGGAAAGGCAACCCTCCACAGAGGGATGGTGGCCCAACTCCGGTCACTAAAGCTGGGTGACCTTCCTCAATCCTTCATAAACTCCTCTGTGCTCCTCCTTTCCCAGTTGGTCAAACAAAGGATCAGCTCAGTGATTCTCAACCTGGTTGGGCCAGGGGGGATGGGAGGGACAGTAAAGCACATGCCCTAAGAGGGCTGGGGTAAAAGAGACCTGTGTAGACAGTTTGTTCAATATTATAATTTTATATTTGGAATATTACAAAACAATATTTTCGTAATTTAAACCACAGAAAATAAAGAAGCTTGGCTAATATTCTTAGGTAGCAATCTTTCTCGAAGAAAGGACCAAGATACCCCTCTCTGATCCAGCGAGGCACATCAGAATTTCCAGGGTAGTGAGGTTTTTAGTGATTATCAAAAATGAATATGGATTCAAAGACGAAAAGTTGCCAGTCGCTGGACTAGTTGATCTCAAATGTTAGTCCAGCTCAAATTCTGGGCTCCTGGGTGGCATCTTCCAACCTCGAGCCACTGCTAATTCCTTAACGGAGGGAGAAGTACCAGAGGGGAGGCTAGCCACCCCTGCCCCTCTCTCACACCAGGCATCCCCTCTCTGACAAGATGCAGGGCCTGGAGAGGCAAAGGAGGGAAGCCAAGGGAGCAGCATGGAGCGGGCCCGGCAGGGTCACATGCCTGAGGCAGCCTCCTGGTGGTCCTGCCTGCCTCGAAGGCCCACAGCCCTGCCTCAGGTGGAACTGCTAACCTGGCGCCTGCAAGCATGGGCTTTTGACTTGGCATCAGGACTCACTGCCAGGCCTAAGGAAACAAACACTCAAGTGGGAAGCGGGAGGGGGACGAAGATCGGGGTAGGGGGGTGGGGAGTGGGAGGGGCCAGAAGATATTTTCAGATGTTAACTTTTAAAATATTTCCTCTGTTTGATTTTCCCCTTTCCTTTTCTGTCCATTCAAAAGGAACCTGACTTTTATTTTATTGCCTTGGAGGAAATATGCAGCAGGGGAGAAGTGGAATTTGCCTGCACACTGTTTTGGGTTCTGTTTCTCAAAGGCCTGAGCCCTTAGGAGATTTCCGAGGATTGAGGAAGCAGAAAAGAAGCTGCAGAAAGACTGGGGAGAGCATGCGGGGACAAAACCAATTTGCTACATAGTTTGCAGGGCCCAGCACAAATAAAAATGTAGGGTATGTTGTTCAAAAATTATTAAGAATTTTAGCAACAGCAAAGCATTAAACCAAGTGTGTGGCCCTTCCAAGCCTGGGGCCCAGTGTGAATGCATAAATCCATGCCCACGAAGCTGGCCCTGGACAGCAGTGTCCCCCGTCCGTATTAGAACAGAAGACTGCCCCTCGAGCTGGGGCAGGAAGAGAAAGGCCCACGAGATCTGGAACAACGGGGACCTGGGGCCTACTCCCTGGCAGCACTGGTGAGGATCCAGCAAGACCACAGAAAGGAGGGTCTGAGAAGTACACAGACTCTAAGCATAGGGTTCCCAGGCTCAGCAGATTTCCAGTCTCCAAAAGTGGCTCAGAAGCAGCAGAGAGCATAAACCTGAAGGGATCTGCAGACAGGACAATAGGAGGGCCTGGCTCTTGTGCACAGATGATGAATAGCCAGAGCCCCCTAACATGCCTTGGTACTTGGTAAGACCCTGAGACCCTGAAACAGAATGACAGGGCAAGGCGGAGGCATGATGAATGACTGACATCAGTTTTGTCATCCTGGCAGAATGAAGGCTTAGAGTCAGAAACTGACTCTCTTTCCATTTCATTAAGGTGAAAGAAATGCACTATTTCTGGCACACCTGGATTTGTAGAACAGGATTCTACCTGCCACTACCAAGGCCTAGCTCCAGCCTCATACCTGTGACCAAGCCTCAAGAGGGGACAGGTCAGAGCCACTGCAATTAACCAGGTAAGGGATGAAGCTTGGACCAGTGTGGTCAGGTGGTAGAGATGGAGAGAAGCAGGAGGTAAAGGCAGGTAAGTTTAGGAGGTAAAACTGACAGAACTTGGAGGGTACTGGTAAGGAAGAAGAAGGAGTCAGGAGTAACCCCCATTACCAGCTTGAGCAATTGGGGGGATGCAGGTGCCATTCCTGAGCTCAGGAGTAGAGAAGAACCAGAGAGGGGGTAGGTGGGATGGGTTGGGTTCTGAACATGCTGGGTTTGAGATACCAACAGAAGATGTCACGTAGGCACTTGAAAATATGACGTGAAGCTTAGAGAAGTCTGGGCTGGGGGTGTAAATCTGGGAGTCGTCAGCTTTGTGTGTGGTCCCTGAACAATGGACACAGATGCAATCCCAAGGGAAAGAGCAGAGAAAGAAGAGAGGGGGCCTAGGCACGGGCTGAAGAAAACCAACATTTAATGGGCAGGCAGAAGAGGATGCCCCTAGAAAGCAGGTCAGAGAGGCGGGAGAGAGACGAGGAGAAGAAGGCACGAGAAAAGAAGGAGAAAGTGGGACGCAGACGAGAGGTCAAACACACTGAGGGATTGCAAATGCCCACTGAACTGAGTGACATAGAAGCCACTGATCACTTTGGAAAGAATCATTTCACTGGAGAGACAGGCCTGGAATTGCAAAACGAGAGAGTGGACGAGCAGGAGGCAGGAAAATGGAGTCGGGAGGGCAAAGACTGGTGGGTGGCTGTGCTGAGGACAGAAAGGGGCCGCTGCTAGAGGGAGAAGTGGGGCTCAGGAAAGTTGTTAAAGGTGATTAAAGTCATTAATATTTTTTTTTCATTTTAACAGTTTTACTGAGGTATAACTAATATACAATAAGCTGCACGTTTAAAGTGTAACAATCTGAAAAGTTTGACATGAACACATCTGTGAGATCATCACCATGGTCAGAAACACATTTTTTCATCTCCCGAAATCTGCTTGCCCTCCCTCCTGCTCCTCTCACCCCCATTCCCAGACATTCACTGACCTGCTTTCTGTTACCATACTTTGCATTTTCTAGAATTTTATATAAATGGATTTTTATATACTTTTAACCTTTTAAAAAAGGTACTCGTTTTTGTCTGACTTCACACAGCATAATTATTTTGAGATTCATCTATGTTGTCACAGGTTATCAATAGTTCATTTTTTCTAATTGCTGAGTAGTTTTATATTGCACGGTGATACCATAACTTGTCTCTCCATTCACCTGTTGATGAATATTTGAGTTGTTTCCAGTTTGGGACTATTACAAATTAAGTTGCTTTGAACTTTCATATACAAATCTTTATATGGATACACGTTTTTGTTTCTCGGTAGTAGATAACTAGAAGTGGAATGGTATATGTTTCGTTTTTAAGAAACTGGGGCTTCCCTGGTGGCACAGTGGTTGAGAATCTGCCTGCCAATGCAGGGGACACGGGTTCGAGCCCTGGTCTGGGAAGATCCCACATGCCGCGGAGCAACTAGGCCCGTGAGCCACAACTACTGAGCCTGCGCGTCTGGAGCTTGTGTTCCGCAACAAGAGAGGCCGTGACACTGAGAGGCCCGCGCACCGCAATGAAGAGTGGCCCCCGCTCGCCGCAACTAGAAAAAGCCCTCGCACAGAAACGAAGACCCAACACAGCCAAAAATTAATTAATTAATTAATTAATTAATTAAAAGAAAAAAAAATTTATAAAAAAGAAACTGTCAAACCATCTTCCAAAATGGTTGTGCCATTTTACATTCCCATCAGCAGTGTATGTGAGTTCCAGTTTCTCTGAATCCTTGCCCACATTCGATATGGACAGTTTTTAAAATTTTCAACAATCTAGTAGCTTTTCCTCCTTTCTCTGTGGAGGAAGGCAGAGGGAGGAGAAAAAGGAGACAAAATCAGCCACACTCCAGGGCATCGACACTGCCTTGATCGAGAATGAAATGTTTTGCTCAGTCTGTGTCCTGGGAACAAACCCAGTCCCTCACAAAGGGTTATTTCTTATGGAGCATTTGGTAAACATGTTAGCTTACTGCCTTCTAGGCTGGGGCCCTGAGCAGAAGACAAGAGTTCTATAGGGACCGCCACTGTGGAAGACTCCTGCAGCTACCGTAGAGCAGGAAAGCAGGAAAGGGAGGGGAAGGAGACTCAGTCATTGCCCATGGGGATCCTGGTTTCACCCACACCCAGTGTGATAAGAGGACAATAGCATTTCTTTGCCCCCCTGGGAGAAGGCACATGGGTTGGGTTAGGGGAAGGGGAGTTTCTAGACCAAGCCTGCACTCATTCCAAGGTGGAAAGAGCAGCTTGTCCTGTTGAGGAATCCATCCTGTTCAGCCCTAAGAGAAATACATCCCCTCTATTAACTTGGCCAAGAGGTGTCAACATATGAGTATAAGGGGTAAGGAGGATTAAATCGTGTTGGGGGCTTTCAGGAATTATGAACAAGTAAACTCTGTTAAAATAACAGATTTTTAGTTAAAGCTAAAGTCATCGATAAAGTCAGATATACATATCCTAAGAGCACATACAGGTCAATTATGATACTGAGTTTTGGGAACCAAGCATTTACTTATACCCCTAATGTGAGAGTGAAAAAGAATGCCAATGCCAATACCTGTAGCTGCTGGGAAGAACACCCCGAAGACAGTGAAGAAGGACTCGCCGGGGCTGTAATCTGGCAGAGTGTTGTTCTGCAGCAGTTCTGGTGAATATCCAATAAAACCATGTTCTGAAATAAAACAAAGGAAAGCAAAATGAGCCAAGTGACAGGATATATAGCACAGGCTTCCCTAGATTACAGTCCTCGCTTATGTAACTTTAAATAGCAAAAGGTAGGTGTGATTGGGGGTGGGGAGCAGGGAGAGAAAACAGAAGATGACAGAACCATCTTCCTTCCCACTTCTAGGGCTTGATTTTTATGTATCTGTATCTACGGATGTAGGTAAATAAAATGACATGAAGAAGAACAGTAGTTACCTCTAGGAAGGGTAGCATTTTTATTGTTTTGCTTACAGTACAGCTGAAATCTTTCAATGAGTATGTATTGACGTGTTTGCTTCTGATTTAAAAAATTAAGTTACCTCCCTGCTCAAAAACCTTCCCACGGATCCCCATTAGCTACAGAATAAAAGTCCAAGCTCCTTAAGATAAGTGTGAAAGCCCTCCACAGCCTGGCAACAGCCCACCATTTCCTATTCGTCCTTTGCCTTCTCCTCTCCCCAACAGTGACACAGATGACTCTGCCCAAGAATGCCACTAATACCCAGCCCTGTGTCCCCTGCTTCCAGAACCTTCCCCCATATCTCTGAGCATCAATATGGTACTCACTCTTCAAGCCCAACTCAAACTCTGCTTCCTCTGGGCTTTACATGAACTCCCTGATCAGAATCCTTCTCCTAAGTGCCCTCCATGACTAGCCACATTAGGTCTTTCTCCAACCAGACTCCTTGGGGCTAGCGATCCGGTCTTAAACACCTCTGTCCCCCAGGGTCAACCACTGTGCCTGCCACACAGCACGCAGGGTGACAATACGGGTCACACCAAAAGAATCTTGCTCTTGTATCTTTTGATGCCGTGCTTTCAGTCTGACTGGTTCACAGACTACAGCAGGAACATCTCAGATATGATTTTTTCAAAGCATGTTAAACATTTATCACATTGCCTTAAATGAAAGTTTTCAAGAGGTTTCAGTCCTACAGACACTTTGCTTTTTTGTCAAAGGAGGTCGCCTTGAACAGCACCTGTGGATATGTTAGTGGGCTGTGGAATTTTAAGATACAAGTCAAGTGTCCTTGGGCTCAGGGACACCCAGGATATCCAGCCTCTGCCTTTGGAGAATGAGTTGGTTTGTTCCTGTGAACTCCAGTCCAAGAGAACTGGGTCCTGCTCCTTTTCCCTCCAACCCCACAGCTACGTAGGATGAGTTCTCAGCCGCCAGTCACGCCGTAGCTGACCCCCAGGGCTGCGGTGACCATCTCCTGCCAGCCTGTCCTCCACCGCCCTCGGGGCTTAACTTCACCCTGAGCTTCCTTCCACAAAAGGGCGCCGTCTCGCTGATGAGTCCAATGATAGCGCCAGCACTTCTCACAGCTTCCAAGATTCATATCTTCATAGGAAAAGTATTTTTCAAAAAAAAAAAACAGTAAAATGAAAGCTCAGTGAAGTACAAGGGACCCTGGGGAGTCCAGTCAGGACTTAAAATCATTGTCGACTGCTCTCTTTCTCCTGAACCTTAAATCCCAAGGACTGTGCAACATTTCCGAATGGTTTGGCATCTTCACAGCCGGTCCTCCCCTCATTAACAAAACAGCAATAATAGCTAAGTTAACTTTAGTTTATCCGCTGGCTGACCCTGCTGACTAGACTTTCTGAGGAGAAAACCAGCCCAGGCTGCCTCGGAAGGGAGCTCGGCCAAGCTGGATGACGCATAGGCCTGAGCACGTTTGAGCGCAGGGCTGCGTGCTGGGCAGGCTGGCCGTGCGGGACACAAACACTCCATCAGGCTCCACTGATCTCCGCCGTCCCGAGGCCGCCCTGACATGGGCGGGTATTTGGTCACCAGGCCTGAAGGGCTTGGCCCCCGGTCAGCCTGAAGGGTCAGAGGGATTGCAGGCGCCATAGATGAGTCACTGGAAAGCTTTCTCTCTCCCTCCATACCACCACCAAGATCCACAGAGTGAGGGAATGAGTCACTGGGCTCACTCGGGGATGGGGGTGGGGTCCATTCTCTGCAGGGCCACCGCAAGGGCAGCCCTCACACGTTCGCAAGCACACGCTCGCGCTGACAACTGCCGCTGGCCCCAGCCCTCTCCCCTCAAGTCCAGTTCTGAGCTGTTCTCAAGGAAATGACCGTAACTTTGAAAAGAACTTTATGGACAAAGATGTTTGTCAATGAATTATTTATAATAGTGTAAATGGGGCAGTGGGGGTTCTAAATGTCTAACTCTGAAAGCCTGAGGTATTTCAAATGCTTAAAAAGACTTTTTAGGGACTTCCCTGGTGGCACAGTGGTTAAGAATCCGCCTCCCAAGGCAGGAGACGCGGGTTCAATCCCTGGTCAGGGAACTAGATCCCACATGCATGCTGCAGCTAAGAGTTCGCATGCCGCAACTAAGGAGCCCGCCTGCTGCAACTAAGACCCAGCACAACCAAGATAAATAAATAAAATAAATTTAAAACATTTAAAGAAAGACTTTTTAGTGCCAAAGAAAACTCTCCATGTTATATATGATATATGTTAAGTAAGAAAACTGGATACCATTTATAGGATGAATACAAAAAAAAGTTTTAATGTATATATGTACGAAAAGGAAGCATACCAAAATACTAATTGTGGTTGTTCATATAATGCAATTATGGACTTCTTTTTCTTTTTTTTTTTATGTTTACAAATTTTCCACCTGTCTTTAATGAGCATAATCAACTTATCAAAAATTAAAGTCTTTTAGAAAAACAAACAAAACATCCCACAACTGAAAGCCTACTTTCTCCAGATAGCTTTTCTATAAACAAATTCATTTCTTTTTTTTCTTTCCATTTATCCTCTCCCTGCTTTTCAAAATGATTTAAGTGGCTTATGAGCAAAACATAAGGGCAAGTAAAATTAGGGGCAAAAAAAGAAAGAAAAAGAAATTGAGCAAAAGAGAGAGAGGGCACACCTACAGCCCACAGCCTGAGGTCTCTGAATAGGCTCTGAGGTAAGATCCTGCAGTGATTTTCTTCAAACTGGAATTCAAGGCCTAGAGAGATCGTTTTACTTTCTGACCTTAAGGACTTTCTGACCTTTCTGACCAAGCCCACTCCAGCAGGGGAGGACCCTAGGGCCCACCCTTCACGTGTGCCACATTCCAGTGGATGAGAAGGAGCCCTAGGCTCGCGTGGTGGACCTACCTCATTTCCTCTGCCCCTACCTTCCCGGGCCCTTATGACTTCCACCCACCCGACACCCCGCCTCGCATCAGGCTCCCCAGTCCTGATCCAGCCCCGCCAGAGGCTTGGCCCACTGGCCTTCGCCCTGACTTCCAGGTCTCCAGTCTCTTGCCCAGACCCTTAACCAGTGGTCCAGCTGGATCTCAAGCTTATGCAGAGCGGGTGTCCAGGTCAGGCACTGATGTCTCTGGCTGGCTTGTACTTGAGGCATGGGGCGAGGTCAGCTGGCCATGCCCAGCGTTGCAGGGCAGAGCTGACACCACCTGCCGTGGCCTCTCACAGTGGGTCTTGCTGTCTGATTTGCTGAACAAAGGTCCCTAATTCTTCTAGTCATGGCCCTGTTTGAGAATCTGATGAATGCCCATTTTGCATACCATTTGGGGGTTCCCTGAAGCCTCTGTGGGGGGAATGGACCCTGAGGTTCAGGACCTCTACTCCAGGGGCTGCCTCTGTACCTGAGACTTCTGGCAGGCCCTGCAGGCACCTACGCCGTCCCAAGCCCTGAGCGACACCACGCCCTGCCTCGGGGTGAACAGAGGTCAACGTTTCCTGCTGCAGTCGGTGCCAAGCAACGAGGAGTCTCTGTGTGCATGGGGACAGTGCAGGTCCCCCAGGGACATCCCGGGCAATTCTCTTCTGAATGTAATCGCAAGTGGCTGTTTATTGAGCACCTCCTACCTGCCGGTCACTGGGCGCCAATTAATTTACATCATCCTCGATCCTCACAACCACCCTGCAAGATCAAAGGTGAGAAAACCAAGCTCACGAAGGTGAAGAATCTTGTCCAAGGTCACACAGCAGACCTGCCTGTATCATAGCCCTTGCCTCTCCCCCGGAAGGCCAGTCTCCAGGTCCCTAGCACCACCCTCCCTCACAGAGACACGCATACAGCCCAGGTTTCCTTCAACCCCGCAAAACGCCGCCAGAGATCATGGCATCTCCCCTTCTCCACCTGTGGGGGGCCGACAGGGTGTCTCCCTATGGAATGCCACACTGAGGGGGTGTGTGCACAGCTGGGAAGAAGCAGAGCCCACCCTCGACCCCAGGTCTGTCTGAAGTCAATTTTCCATCGACCATGCCATCTCCCTGGAATTCATCCTGAGTTGTTTCCCCAGAGATTTCTAGAGCATGTGTCTGCCTCTGTGGGCCTTTCAGCTACTCTGCTGGTAACATGAGGGGCCGGGATGCTCTCAGCTGATGTCTCCCGACTCTGAGAGGCCTGGGATGCCCAGTGCCTGCAGCTGCTGCACGTGACTGTATCTGGGTTTGACCTGAACATCTGTTTCTGTACCCACAGAAAAAAATACTTTGGTCCCATGTGAGCTATGAGCTTTTAGGAAGAACAAAGACAGAACAGAGTGAGGAAAGAGAAAACGAATCACAACAAAAACCAGGCAAGAACAGGCAGAGGGAAGATACTTGAAGGCGTGGCCTTCCTCCTCAGCATTCGGGTAACACGGCTTCTTGGGATGCCACCAGGGTGCCTGTGGTTCTGCAGGGTCCAGGGGGTCTGCGCCCAAGGGATACCATGGGATCCCACCTACCATGCCTGGGCCAAAGGGGCCAGCCCGGGTCACAAGTTGCTACAGAGCACAGCTCCCTCGGGGCCGGGCCCCGCGCCCTCTGGCTAGGTGGCTTCTGGGAAGCTCCGTGTGGCACCTGTGGCTTCCCACCCGTGCTGCCCCGCCTCTGGGGTCGGTCTGCTGAAATTAGAAGAGGCAGCAGGAAGTCATCGGCCCCCACGTGTGGGTGTCGCATTGTGGCCGCTGACTAACTTAGAAAGTGAGACTGCTAAAAATGACGCTGGCACCGTGGGCCCTGCCACCCCTCCGTGAGCCGCAGGTCCGGCGAGGCGGGGGCTTCTGGCCCGGCTTTCTTCTTGGCTCGGGTCCCCCCACCCCTCGCCCAGCGAGACAGCCCTTTCCTGGGAACGACAATGGGAGAGGCTGGTCCAACCAGGAATAGAAAGAGCAGAGGAAGGGCCCGCGAGAGAGGAAGGCAGGGAGGGGCATGCCGCCCAGACCCCGGGAGATCACAGGAAGAGCAGCCCTGCAAGGAAAAGGAAAGGAGAGGCCGAGGTTCTGGGAAGGGACACACACACCAAAACAACGCCTGGGGGTGGGGAGGGCAAGAGAAGGCCAGCGGAGCCAGCCGGAGGAGGGTCCCCAGAGGAGCAGGAAGTACAGTAGGGTGTGCAGCAAGGGAAACGCGGATTGGGCGCCTTTTGCGAGGGCCAAGCCTCGCCCTGGACACAAGGCCCCTCCAGAGGGTCTCCTGCGCAGCAGCGCCCACCTGGGACCCGGGGTGGTATGCCCAGCACCTGGCACTGCCTTGGCTGCTCCAGGACCCTGCCTCACAGGGACGGAGACCCGCAGTTTGGGGGAGGGACAACAAATCTGAAATGGCCTGACATAGAGAGGTCAGTGACAAGGAAAGAAAGGTGTGTCCGGGCCGCATCCTGTCACCAAGGCCCTCACAGAGCTCCTGCCCACGCCGTCCCCATGCTTACTCAGACACGGCCCAACCCCAGACGGTCTGAGGTGGACACAGATGGGCAGTTAGGCCCGGCAAACCCTGGTGGCCTGGGCTGGCCCGTGGAGTTTTCCTCGCCTGGGCTTTGCTGTTAGGTCTGGGAGCTGCAATGGGTGAGGCAGCCTCAGTCATAAGAAGGATGCGCCCAAACCTGAGCTCAGAGAGCATAGATTTAGGAGAAGCCCAGACTATTCTCCTTCTCCTTGGGGTGGAGCACGAGGCCCTGAAGATCTCTGGGAGGAAGGGGAGAACGGTGACAGGACCAAGACTCACGACACCTGGGTTCACGCCCCGGTTCTGCCACGGACTCGCTGCAAATTCTGACTCTGTCCATCTGGGATGGGCCCGAGATTCTGCAATCTAAATGGGCACCCAGGTGATGTAGATCACGCTCCCAGTAGCAGGTATTAAATTGTTTTTCAGAACCCTTCTAATTCTGAAAGCTGCCAGCCAGAAGCCCATTCTCAAGACTCAGGGCACATCGTCCAAATACACCATTGATTTCCAGTGGCAGATGTAAAATCCCAAACTAGCTTCCAAAGCTTGTCAGTGCTGCCCCCTACCTCCCTGCTACCCCTTCCCTTTCTCTGTGGCTGTGGATACAATGTGTGCTCCAGACTGTGAGACAAGGTCACTGCCACATTTTTCATCTGTTAATGAAACAAAGCAATTATGAATTACAAGTCCTGCCACTAGGTCTTACATTATTACAGTCAGGCACGCCCTCCGTTAGTGCAGATACTGAAAGCTTCCTGGTCTAATTCATTGGTCCATTTTAACAACGGAGGGAACTGATAGAAACCACCTACTCAAAAGGCATGAGAACTGAAAGTGGGAAAGTAACCCCAGCTTAGAGTCCCATTTGGAGTCCGCAAACACCAAGTCCCCGTTTGCTGGATTCTCCCATTGAACTGGGTCATAACCATCCTGGTCCACTACAGGTGCTCCACAGAAATATTCTGAAATTGAACTGGATCAGGCTGTACTGACTTGCACTGTCAATGGAAAGGGATGGAAGGGGCAATAATGATAGGTTCAGAAGAGGCCCCCAAGGCCCCCGCCCTCAGCTCGGATTTCCTTCCCCACAGGACTTCTGGGCAATGAGCTCGGAGCCTTCCCCAGACCACAACCCCCTCCTGGCTTCAGCCCTAGTGAGTTTGGTCCTCCAAAGAGAGGGTGGAGAGAGGATGTGAGCAGGGTTTCCAGCTCCCAGGCCCCCACCCAGAGAGAAAATACACAGAGGGAAGGCCGGGCATTCTAGCAGTGGCCAGAAGGGAAGTCTGAAGTGGGGTTGGGCCTGTCCAGAGGCCCCCAGGGAAGGCCTCCACCCTCCGGGACAACTGGCTGGTGGGAACAGCCGGAGAAGCCCCCAGGGCTGGGTAACCCAGGGGATGAAGGGCCTGGGTTGGGGGCATGTCAGGGCAGCCCCCTTGGGAGGGGATGGCTGAAAGTTTCCAGTAAGAAGAGAAGCTCCTGCCAACCCCTACAGTCTAGGACGGGCAGTCCTGGAGTTCCTTCTGAGAAAAGGATTTCTCACTTGTGAAAGGGAGGATTTCTAACATCCAAGAAATTGTTCCATCCTCTGACATGGGCTCTATTTTAAATGCTTAACAAAACTTTTTTTATAATGGCCTTGGGGTCAGCAAGTTGAGATGAGATGAGATTTTTCACCTGGGGAGGCCGACCGAGCAAAGGACTGCCAAATGCCCCAGAACATTAAGGAACTCGCAGCTCACTTGGACCCAAGAAACAAAGAGGTATCTCACGATAATAACCGGGATTGCCACAAACGCTGAGCAAGGGTTTGTGCCAGGCACCGTTCCAAGCGCATTATATATATTTGCTCACAACCACCCCATGAAGTAGTGCATTTTTTAGGTAAGGAAGCTGAAGCACAGAGAGCAGACTGGATTCAACCCTTGGCTGCCGCTGCCGCCGGGGTCGGTGCTCACGCAAGGCTGCAGGGAGTCTGGGAGGGGAGCCAGGAGCCCAGCTGGTCAGGCTGGGGCCAGACGGAAGGGACTGCAGAGCCCCCAGCCCCCCGCCCTCGGAGCCCCCAGTGGGCTGCCCAACACTGCTCTCAGCTCAAAGGAGCCCTGAGAAAGGAAAAAATCTGGCCTTCTTATCTCCTGGGGGAAAGGAATGCACTCTCCCGCCAGGATAAGTGGCTGTTTTGACAGGAAGTCTCCACCCAGGCTGTGGGTTCCTCCCAGCCACCATTTACTCCTTCTGGCCGTCCCTGCCTCTGGCATCCCAACTCCCATCCTACTTAAACCCTACACCCCCCAAATCTAACCCAACTGGGGGTCCCCCCACGTCGGCTGCCCGCCCCACAGCTCCGGCCTCCGTGGGGGTCCAGAGTTCCGACCTGGGAGTCACGCCTCAGCCCCACTGTTGCCTGGACACCGTCTCCAGGCAGGCAGCTGAGAAGGGGGTGGGAGGACAAGGGGCTCCCTGCAGGGGGCAGTCAGCATCGACGTGGTTATGCAAGCAGGGCCCCCCCTCCTGTCCAGCACCATGCTGGAAGTATTCAGACTCCACACGCCCCAGCTCTGCAGCCAAGGGCAGTTCTCCCCAACCCCAACCAAGCCCTACCCAAGAAAGAAATGCAGCAGACGCTCTCTTAGAATCCCATGGCAGAAGATTCAGTATCACAGGACTATAGAATGATAATGCCACCGGGGTCTTTTGTCTCAAGTCCATTTTACACATGGGAAGGCTGAGGCCCGAAAAAGGAGAAGCCCATGCCACACAGTCAGCAGCTAGTCAGGCAAGACCAGAACCCAGTGTGGCCAAGCCCCCTCTAACATGTGCCCTGCAATGGCACTCAGGTCTCTGTTGTCACTGCCTGCTACCTGCCAGGTCAGGATAGGAACCGTACTGTCTTATTTCTTGGTGTGTCTCCATTGCCTAGACCCAGGAGGTAAGCAAAAAATTTAATACTTTATTAATAAATAATGGAAACAACCCAAGTGTCCATCAACAGATGAGTGGATAAACAGCATGTGGTCTATCCATACATAGAGTACTATTCAGCCATTGAAAGGAACAAAGTATTGACACTTGCTACGACACAGATGAATCTCGAAAACATGCCAAGTGAAAAAAACAGAAAAGGACAAATACTGTGTGATCCATTCATACGAAATATCTGAAATAGGCATATTCACAGAGACAGAAAACAGAACAGAGGTTATCAGGGCCTAAGGGGAGGAATGGGGAGTTACTGGTCCACAGACACAGTTTTTGTTTGGGGTGATGAAAATGTTTTAGAAGCAGACAGTTTTGATGGTTGTACAACATGGTGAATGGAGTTAATTGCACACTTTAAGTTTTTTTTTAATGTTATACATATTTTGCTATTAAAAAAAAAAAACAAACACAAGCCATTTCTTTCCATAGTACCCTCTGCAGGGACCACCTCCAGCATCTTTGTTTCTGGCCTGGGCTCCTCTCTGCTTTGCAGATGTGGAATAGAGGATAAAGGGAGCTTCCTGGCCAAGGCCGATCAGAGAGGGAGGAACAAAGCCACAGGTACAGACTAGTCCTAGTCTCAGACTCCGATTCTCCCGCCAAAGCAAGCTGCCTCCTCAGATGACGGACGCTTCAGCTCTTGGCCGCTGCAAGGTGAGTGGGCACCCCCAGCAAGCCATCTGACCACACATGACTCCTCCCCGATGGAACTGGGCAGAAAGCACCATGTTCTCAGGAGTTCAGGCGGAAATCACAACTCCCTTTGTTGACTTCTAGAACTTACAGGATTTTATTCAGGGGTCACAGGTTGGGGTGTGGGCCTTTAAGGCAGAGCTGTCCAGAAGCACAGACTGTGGTTTCTCGATATCAACCGTGCCCAGATCCCACGGAAAACCTCAGCAAAGTCAAGGGCACGGTTGTCCCAGTCTTGTTTTTGACACGTTCCCGCTTTCAATACTTTCCTGGTCACTGGAACCCCAGGCCTGGGAGCAGTGTTTAACACCGGTCCTGCTTAATAAGAGCTGGCCTGGAATGAGTGTGCCTTTACCCTGGGCTGCCCTGGGCAAGTGCAAAGAGAAAGCAGGCCGGGCCGCTCCTCTAGGGCACTTGGATGATGGGGCCCTACCTGGTCTTGGGCCAGCAGCATCAGCATCAGCACCACCTGAGAGCTTGTTAGACCCGCAGAACCTCAGCTCTCCCCTCCCCCAGCCCCCACCCGTGGAACTGAAACCTTCATCGTTACAAGATCCCCAGATCTTGAAGTTTGAGAAGCATTGCCTTGGAGTATAACCCAGGGGCCTCCAGAGACCTATTCTTCCAGGATAAACAATGATAATCATAATAATTATTTATTAAGCACCCACTTCGTACCAGCGATGACTCTAGGCCTCTTACATATACTATTTTATGCTCTGACAACCCAGTAAAGTAGGATTACCTGCTTTTCAGAACTGAGGAGAGCAGTCAGAAAGTTGACCAAGTCCATGCAATGAGTTACAGCTGAGCTGGAATTTGAACACAGGGGTCTGAGTCCAAAGCCATGGCTCTGACAACTGTGGTATGATGCAATCTTTCAAATTGGGCCAACAGTTACAGCCACTTGTCAACTCTCTATGGGGCCCAGAAATTCACTGGCAAATGCAATCCCCAGGAAGGTATTCTAGGGGCTGTCCCGCTGCCTGGAGCCAGCCTGGGCTCTGGGTGCCCGTGCGCTTGGGTTGGGCAGCCTGTGGCAGAGGGCTCTCTATTTCTTCAGGACACATCCCTGACGATGAATTTGCGTGGCCCGGCCCCCAGTAAGCATTAAGTCTGGGACTGGAGGGACAAATAAATTAGATGGTGCGCAGGCTTGGGGCCCCTTCTGCCGCAAGCTCAGAAACCTCCCGCACTGACCTCGTCTGGGCCCTGGAGTTTATGACTCGGGGCTTCATCTCCTGCCGGCCCCCAGGAGGCAGCACTCTCCTGCCAAAGGCACCCGTGGCAAGCTCCACTCTCCCCTCCAGCCAGCATCCACAGGCTCCTCAGGTCACGGAACCCGGCCCAGCTCCACGAAGCCCAGCCCAGCCCAGCTCAGCCCAGCCCAGCCCAGCCGGGCCTGAGATTGTCTATCTGTTTCTCTGTGTCTGTACATGGCCACCTCACCCCCCACCCAAATGTGTGACTTGAGGGCACGTCTCCCTGCCTTTGTGTCCCTCACAGACCCACTAAAATGCGTCTCAACCCAATAGGTGCCCCCAAAACGCTTGAGCCAGAAAGTGTCATCATTTGCCCTTCCACAGCCGTGCAGAGGGCATCCCGCTCACCTCCCACAGCCAGAGGACCCCTTCCTGCAGTGAGGGGAGCACGAGGCCCAGCGGGGCGGAGCTGGGGGCACAGGCAGGATATGCTAGCCCACCCCTCAGTGTGTCACCCTCCACCTCCTTGGAACCCCCAGCTGCTCAGGGCTGAGGCAGGCAGCCCAGCAAGGCGAGGGCCCTCCCAAGCCAGTGATTTCATGCTTCAGGCATCTATCCCCAGAACACCGGCTGGCCGGGGAGCCTGGCAGGCCAAGCCCCCTGCTGCTCGCGGAGCTGGAGCAGACACAGGGAGAGAGCCGGGCAGTGTTAGCTCTGGTTTCCTTCTGTAGCTGTGACCAGGTCCCCTTGGCCTCCTTGGCCTAGCGGTTCCTTTCTCTGCTTTCCACAGCCAAAGCCAGCAAATGAAAATAATACGATGGAGAGGGTGGCAGGGCCTTGGAGCCGGGGGCCTGGGATTCTGGTCAGTCACTCTCTTCATCAGAGACAAACTCAGAACAAGAGGAAGGCCTGAGGGTGCCTGCCCCTGCCCTCCTCCAGCCAGACAGGAGTGAGGACCACTGCCCCCAGGAAACCTCCTATTGAGGGCTGAACCCCAAAAGCCAGGAAGTCACAGTACCTAGAGTATTATGTTCTCCCTCTACCAGAGAAATGGTAAATGTTCAACTCACCTAATTTTAAAAATAAGAACCACCAACCTGAAGTGGTATTCAAAAAAAAAAAAAGTTATTCCATAGGTAAAACAAATAGAAGAACGTGCTTTGCTTTTTACTTAGGTCAGTCAGTGAGCGGACGGGAGGGGGAGTGGATGGCGAGGAGGGATGACCAGATGGACACAGAGAGGAAAAAGAGACAAACCTAAAGGAAGAAAGCATGAGGCAGGAAGAAGAGAGGAGAAAAACCAGGTACGTTTTGAGGAATGCTGGAGATCACAATTTTGTTGGTTCGGTTTGCAAAAGTTGAGAAATCCTTACCCAGACCTGAGCCTTTGTTTACAATTCTTCACTGTTCTAATCCTTAAAAATTCCTCTGTCCAAATCCTTAATCTTTCCCCTTTCAGGGTCAAAGATTCCTTTGAGAATCTGGCAGTAGTTCTGGACCCTCTCCTAGAAAAATATATTTATTCACATAAAATTTTTCCTGCAATTTCAGGGGTTCATGGATCCTGTTAAAAACTAGTTATTCTAGAAGCTCCACTCTGAGAAACTCGTAAAGACCAAAGCAAAAACACCCCCCACTGCCAGATTAAACTAAGATAAGGGAGGATGTGTTGAATCTTATTCAAGCCATCATATCAGGCTTTTAATTATACCATTTGCTTCACTGATAGAATTTGGGGGCCTAAACACCCTTCTTTAGTTACTACCCCAATGGTGGTACTAGAAGCAAGGTTACTTACTAGAAGGAGTCAGCTGTGTGTAGGGACGGTTATGATGCAGTAAAAGGTCTGCCTTTGACCCAGGTAACAATGTCTGTGCTTACCTTGAAATTAACCCTTTGCAGATCAATGGAATTATTAAATCACACATATGCAGTAGTTCCCCAATCTGAACGTGCATAAGCATTACCAATCTACTGGTTTAAAATGTAGATTACTAGGCCAAAATTTGAGAGTCTGATTCAGACTTTTTAAATGAGTTTCTAGGTGATTCTTATGCAGGCAGTCCCCAGACCAAACTCTGAGATATACTGTTCTCGTAGAAAATTGCAAGCTTCTGGCCCAGCAGATCTGCAGATTCCCTACCCATTGTGGTGTCCTCCTCATACACCAGAGGCAGGGCTAGGCATGTATGGAAGGGTGCTCTGTGACTCGGTTTGGACCACTGCATCAGAAAGGCTACCTTTACGGGGTAAAAAAGGTAAATGAACAGTGCGGGGCATAAACGGTATAGAGCCAGGTGAAACCCTCCAAGGGCCTTTAAGGCTGTGGTTCCTAGACCTGTCAGCACAAAAACAATCACCTGGAGTACTTTTGCATTTCAGATTCCCAGGCCTCGGGCCATTAGGGAATATATATATGATACTACTAACGAGCTTCCCCATTGGTTCTGACACATGGAGGTTGTTTGTTTATGGTATATGGTATTATGAAATACTCGAGGGTATTTCAATCAAGATATCAGACTATTGTAAAAATGCTTTGAAAAAAATTTTAAATGCTCTTAAAATTCTCCAGCGAAAACCAGTGAACACTACCAGGGGTTCCTTTTTCTTTTCTCCTCCTTGTTCATTGTAGAAACTAACTGGAGAAGGTGGGCCACACTGGAATGGCCTGAATGGGTTCCAGATGACGAGGATTCGGTCCTCTTGGCCTGACTGCTTCTCCCTTTACCCTGGAGTCTTGTACAAATATTAACATTTTCTGGCTGTGCAGTGACGTGAAAATGGTTAGGAGACGCTAGGTCAGGTGTAAAAAAAACTCATGGAAGGAGAGAGACTGCTTGGTCCAGAAGCGATTGCTGATGTATTTTCTGATTCTCTACAAGGTGGAACGTCCACACAAACAGGAAGCCACGACGTGCCCAAGCTCACCCACCCTGGGCTTGGCATCCGATCGGCGGTGGTGGGGCATCAGGAGAATTGCTGAAAAGGCAGCCCATGTCAGACTGCTCGGCAGAGTGGCCCTAACAGGGGCTTCTGGGCACAGATCGCAGCTCCTCAAACAGAGAGGACGTCCCCAATAACAAGACTGCCCTACCTTGGTCTAGAATCCCTCAATTTAGTGTAATTTTTTTTTTTTTTTTTTTACATTTTGATTTCTTGAAACTTGGCTGTCTTGCATTCAACATGTAGATGTAAGGTAACTTTTTTTTCCACCTGAAAATTTGGTGTATTGTAAAATTGATGGTATCTTAGAACTGAGGAAATAGGGTTTATCACCTCATTTAATCTTGAAACAATCTGTGAGGGAGGTATCATTATTCTCTACATTAAGTCCCCAACATACGAACCTTCAAGTTGCGAACTTTCAAAGATACGAACATGCGTTCGAATGTCCAATCACGTGAAGTTTGTTCACATGTCTGGTATACATTGTCACGTGCGTGCATCCTCTACAAGTGGTTGTGCTTTTGTGTACTTTACTGTACAGTACTTCATGGAGTACAGTAGTACGGTATCTTTATTTCAAGCTAGATCTGCAAGAGGACGACTTCATTGAACTCCTTGCTGTGCAACACGAGGAGCTTACTAATGAAAACCTGATGGAATTGGAGGCCCAGAGAAAGGACGAAGAGAGACAAGAGGAAGAAGAAGTAGCTGAAGAACTGAAGAGATTCATGATGCAGGAAATGACAAGGGGATTTTCTCTATTTGAGGAGGCACTGTTAGTTTTGAGGCACAGGACCTGAACGAAGAATGGTATACAAAGGTTGCAGCAGCCGTTCAGAATGCAATCCAGTGCTACCGTGTCATCTATGATGAGAAAAAAAGAGCTACTACCCAGACATCACTGGATTGTTTTTTCAAGACGGTAGATAGAATTGAATCCAGCAAGGAACGAGAACCTGTGCCATCAACGTCAGGCGTGAGTGAAACTGCAGCTTACCCTGTCTCCTATTGCTGACAATCCTTCGGCTCTACCATCTCCCACCTCCTCTCCCTCCTCCAGTCAGTAACTCTTCTTGCCTGTTCACTTGATGCCAGCCCCTGGATGCCAGCTGTTGTACTGTACTACTGTACTTTTCAAGGTACTGTACTGTGAGATTAAAAATGTTTTATTTTTTGTGTTTGTTTTTTATCTATTATTTGTGTGAAAAGTATTATAAACCTATTACAGTACATACTATCTAGCCGATTGTGTTAGTTGGGTACCTAGGCTAACTTTGTTGGACTTAGGAACAAATTGGACTTACAAACACACTTTTGGAACAGAACTCATTTGCATGTAGGGGACTAACTATATCTTCCAGGTGAGGAAACTGGAGCACAGACAGTTGATTTGCCCAAGGTCACAGAGTGAGGAAGCGATGGGGCCAGGACTGGAGGCCAGTGCCCCACACCTCCCCACAGCCCCTCCCCGGCACCCCGTGTGCTGTGTGAGCACATCTGTCCACACAGTAGGAGCCGGGGTCGTGGAGTAACTGCTGAGGGGGAAGTGCTCTGAAAAGTGGCTTCCACCAGAGTCACCGCAGCATGAGAAAGCAAAAAAGTGATCTTCATCTTACTTCAAATACAGACTTGAGAAAAAAAAAAAATATATATATATATATATATGGCTTGTCTGGTGCAATTATTAGCCTATTTTAGACCCTAACTCCACCTCCTCTCTGACTGCAGGAACTTAAGGGTGTGCCGTGCGTAACTACTCATATAACGATCACATTTGGCAGATTTAAGTTTAAAATGGTGCTCATTTGGACAGTAATTACAGATTTACTGTTCCAATGTATTATTTTATTTACTTTTGAATGTTTCTAATGATTTCTTGCAATTGGGATATAAGGTGTTGTACCTTAAGAAATCTCACATTTTGGCTTCTGCCAGTTTAAGAGGAGCAGGAAGTAGTTTAGCAGAAGAAATCACTGTCAAAACAATAAAACTGAGAAGTTATTCTCTATGATATTCAGTAAGTGTTCATTTTCTGGAAAGCAGCTGGGGGCAGAAAGAGAAGCCCCATCCCTGCCCCCCGCCCCCAATACACACACACAAACTCAAAGAAAAAAACCCACAATTGACATGTACTATGATTTATAATCCTTAAAAACACCCACCCCATTTTACAGATGAGAGAACTCAGAGAGTGTCTATGAGTTGCCTACAGTCACACAGCTAGTAAGGAGCCTGCGTTCTGGTGGTGGCACTAATCTTAAAGCACGCATTGTCATCAGCAGTGATCTTCCCTAGTCATCACCATGTTGCATGAGGACAGGGACCACATGCATTTTATTCTCCACTAGATCCTGGAGCCCAGCTCCTGGTACCCCGCGGGCTTTGGGAACTGCTGGTTGGGTGGGTGGGTGGATGGAAGGAGTATAGAAAGGGAGGCAGGAAGAGGTATGTGCCCGGTGGGCCAGCCCCTCCAGCAGGTGCTCTTCTTACCCCCATCCCCACTTCTTTGCCGACTGTGCTCCTACAATGCCTATCCCGCTTCTGATCAGTGTTTTCTAGGACTGCGTTCCCCTGCCTTACTGGCGCCTGCTCGCTCTAATTCCTTTCCCAGTCAGTCATTCAACAAAGTGTAACTGAGAGCCAGCCGCGCACCAGGTACCCTCTAAGACACTGGGCGAAAGGCAGTAAGATGCGATTCCCATCCTGGAGGCTCCCACAGCTTAAAACAATGACCTCGGTATTTCCCAGCAGCTCTGGGCACCCTCAGAGCTCTCACACCCTCTCACCTTCCACCAGCACTTCTGCTGTTTCCGAAGTTTTGTCTTGTATTTTCCGAGACATCAAAGGACAGCCCACAATGAGATTCTCCTCTCTACCTTTTAGCACATTCTTGTACTTTTCTACTTAGGGCATGTTTCGCATGCTGGGAGGCACAAGAGAAGCACGAGGAGTTAGGCAGGTGGTGTCATACAAAGTTCTGCCCTCAGTTATGAGATGGATATGACTGGAATCACCAGCCTCAGGAGCTAGAAGAAGCCTCCTTGTCTCACAGGTGAGGAAACAAAGGTAAACGCCCTCCTACCCCATCCCTGGTGGAGTTGGCTGCTCTCGGCCAGTGTCCTTTCGTGACACCTACTCTGCACACCAACAGATGAGGGGTTAGATCGGGAAGGAACCACAGCCCACTGACTTCTAATAAATGATGAATCTAAAACCAAGTTTTATTATGAGGTGACTGAGACCCACAGATGGTAGGGTCCTGGCCCAGAGTCCCATAGACAGTGGTTGAGAGGCCCTGGCTTCATCTCTCCCAATGCAAAACACTGTAACTATAGCAGCCCTTTCACTTTCCTATTTAGCAACGTCTCAAAAGGCATGTTAAATATCACGCCCTAAGTGTACTGCTTGCTCCCTTACTCAGTCATTAGCGTGGCTAGGAGCAGTGTGAGCTTGATGGCTACAAAGGACATGGACCCTGAGGTCAGCCGCCAGGGTGCAAATCCTGGCTCCACAGCTTCCTAGCTGTGTGACGGGCAAGATAACCTCTCTGAACCTCAGTTTTCTCATCTTTATGGTAGGGACAATAATAGCACATGGACCCCACAGATATTGTCAGAATAAAGTGAGGTGTAAAATGCTCAGTACAGCGCCTGGCACATAGAGGGCGATCAATAAACATGACCTTCCTTGGTCACTATGCCGTCTTCAGATCTTACATTCAAGAAATCTGTATCAATGTGAATTGACCCACAACTTTTTTCTCTTCTTAATAAATTATTTCACTTTATTTTTTTCTCTACGTACAAGCAGAAATATACTTAGTGTTTCAAAAAGTATTACCTACATCTGGGCCATTTGATAAAGAATGTCTGAACAAGGGCATGGCAAGATTTCTAATGCACCAACTGATGCAGACATAAAAATCTGATGGCCTATTAGAAATAAGTGTGAAAAAAAAAAAAAAAGAAATAAGTGTGAAAAGAGTCAGGTACCACAATGTTCATTGCAGGTCTATTTACAAGAGCCAGGACATGGAAGCAACCTAAGTGTCCATAGACAGATGAATGGATAAAGAAGATGTGGCACATATATACAATGGAATATTACTCAGCCATAAAAAGAAACGAAATTGAGTTATCTGTAGGAGGTGGATGGACCTAGAGTCTGTGATACAGAGTGAAGTAAGTCAGAAAAACAAATACCGTATGCTAACACATATATATGGAATCTAAAAAAAAAAACACAAAAAAAATGGTTCTGAAGAACCTAGGGGCAGGACAGGAATAAAGACACAGACGTAGAGAATGGACTTGAGGACACGGGGAGGGGGAAGGGTAAGCTGGGACGAAGTGAGAGAGTGGCATGGACTTATATATACTACCCAATGTAGAACAGATAGCTAGTGGGAAGCAGCCTCATAGCACAGGGAGATCAGCTAGGTGCTTTGTGACCACCTACAGGGGTGGGATGGGAGGGTGGGAGGGAGACGCAAGAGGGAGGAGATATGGGGATATAAGTGTATGTATAGCTGATTCACTTTGTTATAAAGCAGAAACTAACACACCATTGTAAAGCAATTATACGCCAATAAAGATGTTAAAAAAAGAAGGAAGTGTGAAAGTACTGAGAGCTGAACCACTTTTCTTAATCATTAGGCTTACTCGTGCAAGAAAAAAAAAAACAAAAAAACTTCCTAACCCAATATTTTCAATTTTTCAGGAAAGGGACACAAATTCTTGGAGAAATGGGAAATTCTCCCCTTCACATCTCTAGACCCTGTGTTCAGGGTGAAAGGGACTGTTGTTCGGGCCACAGACTTGTAAGGCAGATGCTATTTTCACATGCAAATGATGGCCACATAGAGTGATAATCTAGGCCTGGGGGCAAGCGGAGACCTCAGCCCGGGCTGTCTAGTCATGCTCTCATGGTGCATGTGGGTGAGTTAATTAGGGAGCCCGCTGTCCAATGGGAGAGGGTACGTGTGAGAAAGACTAAAAGTACAAAGCGTACTAGAAACCATGCAAATGAGTTTAGTTCAGAGTGAGCAGGCTTTCGTCACTGGATCCTGGCTGGGGCTGGCCAAGGCTTACAGGAAGAAGTGAGATGTTTGGGTTCATGTGCCAGGCACTGTGCTGGGTGCTTTGTATAGAGTATTTCAGGTGGCCAGTTCAGCAGTGCATGTGGCCAGTTCAGCAGTGCATGTGGCCCTGTGTGGGTTTATGTGTGTGTCCATTCACACAGCTGGTGGTGCGGGCTCAGACAAATATTTACAGCAGGATCTTTGTTTATTATTTTGGATCATAAACTAACAAGAGAAAAATCAATCAAGGGTCTCACTGGTTAAAATAAATTTTGTTTGATTGCATTTAAGGAGTGTGTGCATGTTCCTCAGGGTGGTGGTAGCCTGAGCACAGGGTGGGAGGTGGGGTGGCGAGGGAGGAGATGGAAAAAATAAAGAGGTATTTAGGAACAAGTCAAGAGAATGAGATCATGAAATTGTTTCCCGAATTACATCTGGTCCTCATCTCTACCCCACCTCTACTGCGTCTGTCCGGGCTGTGTTTTCTCTTGCCTGGATGACTGCAGACTTCACTGACTGGCTCCCTCTGCCTTTAGTCCCTCTCTGTTTGCATCCACTCTAACCCCAGGCAGGATTCCCGAAGAGAGAATCTGATCTGCAACTTCCCCACTTAAAAGAAAAACCTATTGACCTTGCTCAGCTTTTATGTTTTCTGCATCTTTAAAACTCATGTGGAGTTTTCCCTGGTTATTTTGTTTATTTGTTTGCTTTTCTAACTATAAAGACTAAGAAAATCCTCAAGATAAGTCATGAAGCCTATGTTTATATTACATTCCATCTGGGACTTCTGAATGTTGCTACATTAATTTTAACTTTAAAAGTACTATACATTGTGTGAGCTCAATTATGTAAAAAAAAAAAAAAAAGACTATAAAGAAATAGACTTTATACTTCATATTTTAAAATGAAATGTGTTACTCTCAATAAAAATAAATTAGAATTATAATTTAGAGTACACCAGCTGTTATGGACTGAATGTTTGTATCCCTACCCCACCCCTTAAATTCATATCCCTAACCCCTAATGTGGCTATATTTGGAGATGGGGCCTCCATCTCCAAAGGTGAAGGTTAAGGGAGGTCATAAGAGTGGGGCCCTGATCAGATGGGATTAGTGTCCTAATCAGAAAAGACACCAGAGAGCTAGTGTGCACACGCTCTCACTCTCTCCCTACCCAACCCATAGGTGTGCAAGTGCATGCACGCACACACACACACACACACACATACACTGAGGAAAAGCCACGTGAGGACACAGAGGGAAGGTGACCATCTGCAAGCCAGGGAGGGTCCCTCATCAGGAGCTGAATCAGCTGGAATCTTGATCTTGGACTCCTAGCCTTTAGAACTGTCAGAAAATTAATTACTGTTGTTTAAGAAACAGTTTTCAGATTGGCTAGCTCCTCCTAGCCCATGGGATAAACCTGGCCTCTCTGTACTGGACAATCCAGGAAACACTTGATGCCTCCATGCTTATGTCTTTCAAGGATATGGGCCATGAGAACTGATTTCCACACCAAGATCTCCTTGTACCCTATGCCTCTGACTTCCTGGACACAATCTCTGAAACAGAATTGGGAGCCTGAGCCAAAGGTGACTACACAGAGGCTGATCCTGAGGGAGTCCACTGTCCAAGAGATTTCCCATGAGACCCGGCCCAACCAGGGCCCTCTCAGCGAGAATGGAGAGGGAGACCCTCAGAGGAAGCAGCAGGGGACAGTACCTGTCAACTACAGCTGTAATCCTAACAGAAACAAGCTTATGTTCCATTTGTCACCAAGGCCTGTGGCACAAGCTAATCTTGGAAGCACTGGGATGCACAGGGGCTACACCACTGCTGCTGAGAGTTTCCTGAGCTTCCCTCTGCCTTCTCACATTCAACCACCATCATCCCAGGACATGACTCTTCCTTGAACCTGAAAGAGCCTTATTTCCTTCTGGCCCTCTCTCTCCCACCCTGCCCCAGCATCCTAAGCTCCAGCACACCTAACTTCTTGAACTCTCTGAAATTTTCCAGGCACTTCTCACCTCTGTGTCTTCACTTATGCTGTTCCCTTTCCTTGGGATCACCCTCCCCAATTTACCACTAGGCGAACCCCTGCGCAGCCTCCAAGGTCTACTGAAATGTCGCCTTCTCCTTGAAGACCTCTACAACACCCAGAGGAAACCGTGCTTCTACTATCCTCCAACGGTGATGCGTATATTTTCCTTTATAACATTTAACCAACATATGGTGATTATTTGGCTAGGGGAGAGACTGTGCCGTATTCTTGTGTGTATCTTAAACTTCTAGCATTGGGTCTGCACACAGTGACACTCAGGAAAAGTTTTTGGTTAATTGATTAGAGTGGGACAGAGAGAGAAATAAAGGTGGAGTGGGGACAATGAGAGACAGAGATAAAGAGACAAAGGGCAAAGGAAGAACAAGGTGGCAATGAAGGAATCACAGAAAGAATGCTAACAAGACAAAACTTTAAAATGCACGGTGACAGATGGCCAATAGGCACATGAAAAGATGCTCATCATCGCTAATTACTAGAGAAATGCAAATCAAAACTACAATGAGGTACCATCGCACACCAGTCAGAATGGCCATCATCAAAAAGTCTACAAATAACAAATGCTGGAGAGGGTGTGGAGAAAAGAAAACCCTCCTACACTGTTGGTGGGAATGTAAATTGGTGCAGCCACTATGGAGAACAGTATGGAGGGTCCTCAGAAAACTAAAAATAGAACTCCCATATGATCCAGCAATACCACTCCTGGGCATATATCCAGACAAAACAATAATTTGAAAAGATACATACACCCCAATATTCACAGCAGCACTATTTACAATAGCCAAGACATGGAAACAACCTAAATATCCATCAACAGATGAATGGATAAAGAAGGTGTGGTGTGTATATATATATGTATATATGTGTGTGTGTATATATATGTGTATACGTGTGTGTATATATATACACATATACACACACACACACACAATAGAATACTACTCAGCCATAAAAAAGAATGAAATAATGCCATTTGCAACAACATGGATGGACCTAGGGATTATTATACTAAGTGAAGTAAGTCAGAAAGAAAAAGACAAATATTACATATCACTTATATGTGGAATCTAAAACACGACACAGATGAACTTATCTATGAAACAGAAACAGACTCACAGGCATACAGAACAGACTTGTGGTTACCATGGGGGAGGGAGGGTGGAAGAGGGAAGGATTGGGAGTTTGGGATTAGCTGATACAAACTATTATATATCGAATGGATAAACAAGGTCCTACTGTATAGCACAAGGAACTATATTCAACATCCCGTGATAAACCGTAATGGAAAAGAATATCAAAAAGAATATATACATATATGTATAACTGAATCACTTTGCTATTCAGTAGAAATTAACACAACGTTGTAAATCAACTATACTTCAACAAAATTTTTAAAAAAATAAAATGCACAGTGAAAAATCTTTTCAGGAATAAGTGTATTTTCCCATTTCAACCTAAGGTTTCATTTCTAAGTAAATTGTTTCTTTGCTTATTTTTCTTAGATACTATTCTGACATATTTCAAGCATGGAGTCACTGTTTTCCCTAGAGCAAAACCTAAAACTTGTTTCTCTATAGCCTGCAAGCTCTCAAAAGCAGGGGAGGAAAGCTCTCACAGTCACTTGGGAGGGTTTTCACAATGCTAAGTCACAGCTTCTGACTGCTATGATGAAGTAGCAACCCATAAGGTCACACGTACTGGAGATAACAAGTATATTCAAATATTTATTGTAACACCAGGTCACAAATCATATTGCAGCAATCCACCAAGAGAAAATACCTTCTTCATATCTCTTCTACAATATCACCCAAGCGACTTCAAAAAAAAAAAACCTCTGTTTAAAAAAGCATCATTCAGGTTTTCACAAGTGGTCCCGCGAACCATAGATATAATCCACACAGTGATTACAGTCCTGAGTACAGGACTTTAAAGTTTGCCAGAGCAAGAGAGACAATGATCTTTCTCAAAAAGATATACTAATATTCTTTTATACATGGAAAAAATGCTAATTTTTAGAGGGGGGAAAAAAGTAAATAAAATCCTCTAATTAAAAAAATTTTTTAATATAGTCAATTTGTCATTTAAAAATATTAGCACCAGACCTCTGGGGTAGGATGGCAGACTGAATACCTGTACCTAATTTTGTTCTCTCCCCAAATCCCACTTACAGACAGTAAAGGTTGTTTTTTTTTTTTTAAAGGATGTAAATCCATAAGAATAGAGAAAACAGCAACAAAGTTTTGGAAACTAAAAAGTAGATGGTCCAGTGGAACTAGGATCAGACCTGAGAAAATGGAATCTCAAGTCTGCAGAGGGGAAAGCAAGAACCAACCGGACTGACCCCACACAATTCTCAAAGGTCTCAGCATGGGCAGTACCAGGTGTCTGGACATGGGAGTGAGAGTTGGTGGGTTGAAACAAGGAAGACCAAGGTGGGAACTCTGAGAAGTCACTCGTGCTACCAGGCACCTGGTGCTCCCCAACCTGCAGAAGTCTGGAGGTTTATTCTCTGGAAAGGTTAAGCCAAGGGCTTTGACAGGGGTGCCAGGCCCAGCTGAGGGAAATCGAGTCTATATTTACAGAATACTGGAAGTAGAGACCCCCCCAGTCCCCCCAACTCAGCTCCCACAACAAGGGCAGCCAGAAACATCCTTCAGCCAGATTGGAAGGCTCCTCTCTAGAGAAAGTAAAACAATTCCAGAAGCACATAAATGTATGAACCTAGAAGAGGGTCCCCAACAACTAGTCTATCCAAACTATCTCATGTAGCTCAAAATTGACAGGACTCAACTGTGTGCTCAGTACTTCGAATCAGCTTTTTACCCCCCAACTTTTAATCATGAACAGAAAGCCAAGAACCACCAGATATATGATAAATTCCTCTATTATAGAAGCTAAAACCCAAACAAAGAGGAAAAGGGATCTTAGGGAAAGCAGAAACTATGCAGAGATTTTTTTTTCAATTTTTAATATATCAATAAATCTTTCGAGAGCTAAGAGAAAATATTGCATCCATGAAATAACAACAACAAAAAGATGTTATTAAAACAATAAAAAGTAACATTCAGAAAACTAAAAAAAGTCTTGATTAGTAAAAACATGGTAGCAAAATGAGGAAGTTGATAGAAAGAATGGCGGATCAAGCTGAGGGAAACTCTCAGAAAGTGAAGATAAGAATAGGTGAGAAAAAAATCAGAGAATCCAAATAGCAGAAGTACCAGAAAGAGAGAACAGAAAATACAAGGAAAAAATCATCATTGAAATAATTCAAGAAGATTTCCTAGAACTGAAAGACGTAAGTTATCAGAAAGAACCCACCAAGTGCCCAGCATAACATAAATAGAATCTCATAATAACATATCATTTTGAAATTTCAGAAAACTGGGGGCAAGAAGAACTTCCTCCTAATTCACAGTTACATATAAAGGATTATGAATCAAAATGACTTTAGACTACTCAGCCGCAACACTAGAAGCATGGAGATAAGCAATCAGAAATCTAAGAGAAAATAATATCCAACCTAGAATTTCATACCCAGCCAAACTATCAGTCAAGTATAAGCATAGGAAAAAGAATTTTCAGACATAGAAAATCTCAAACAATTGATCTCCCATATGCTCATTCACAAGAAGTTACTAGAAGATGACCTCTATCAAAATGAGAGAGCAGACTAGGATGGCACTGTATTCAGAAACAGGAGTTCCAACAGAGAAGAGAGATAAAGGAGGATGAATGGAGATCCTGGGATGACAGCTATGCACAGGAGTAGAGGGTGACCACCCAGACTGGAGCAATGTGACTAAGGACACGTTGAAAGCCATCATCATCAAGACCTCCACAGCCACTGCACCTAGTTTCTAACCTGAGGTCAGAACGCTGGGGTGAACTTATCTCAGAGTCTTAGCTGTGCTTGGCTCATCTTGACCATGAACTTGGCCATGAAGTTGCTGCTCTCCCCTCCTCAGACTGCTGCTTCACCCCCCAGAAGTGCTCTGTTTTGACCTACTCCTGAGGGCTAGAGGAAGGCAATGATCAGTTTAGACATTTAAATAGAGAGCTGCTCAGTCCTCTAAAGCATCCCTCTGGATATTTAGTACCTGACATATATTACAACCATGAGAAAGGCAGGCACCTAAAGTCAGATAGTGATTACTTCTGGCGGGGAAGGAGAGAGATGCACTTGGGGAGGAAGGAACAGGGAGCTCCTATGGGACCAGCAATCTTCTGATTCTTAACCTGGGACTAGTTGACATTTTCCTAGTCTTTAACCAGGACATATGTTTTTACATACTCTTCTATATGCAAGATACGTTTTACAATAAAGTAATTTAAGAGATTAATTCTAATGTAAATGTTGGAAGCAGGAATGTTTTCCCTCCTGTTTAGGGGTAACCCCCCTGCCTTGTTCTTTCTCTGTAAAGTCCTGCACTTCATTTCACAGAGAAAAACATAATTGTTCACCTTTATGAAGTAATATCTCCATCTGTGAGATCTGGGTATACTTTCTGTAAAGACTTTGAGAATCTCCTTTGCATTTTCACAATTTCAGGCATAAATTATATCACCTCTTAAAATTGATGTGAAGACCAGATTAAATTAAGGACCAGAAGTTCCCCATCTCTGGCTTAAGGCCTAGGTCTAGGGTCATTAGACTTTCAAGAAGCGTGCAATGTACTGATTAAGAGTTTGGGCTCTGGGAGTTCCCTGGTGGCCTAGTGGTTAGGATTCGGCGCTTTCACTACAGAGGCCCAGGTTCAATCCCTGGTCAGGGAACCATCCCGCATGCCACACAGCGTGGCCAAAATACAAAGAGAAATAAATAAACAAACAAACATTAAAAAAAAAAGAGTTTGGGCTCTGGAACTAGACTATCTGGGGTGATTATCAACTCTACCAATGGTGTAACCTTAAGGCAAGATACCACTCGCAACCTCAGTTTCCCAATTTGTAAAACAGAAATAATCATACTACCTACCTCTTGTTGCAAGAAGTAAATGAATTAACACATGTGAAGTACATGAAACAATGCCTGACATATATTAAGTGTTCAATAAAGACTAGTTGCTATTATTATTACTATCATATAGATAAGCAACTGTCTTACTATGTGTGGCAACCATCTTTCTACAAAAGAAGTTATTTCCATCCAAAGGTCCACCAGTGCTGGGCCTTGCTGTGGTCAGTCCCTCTCCCCATGGCCTCTTGGTGTTCCACAACTATCACTGTCTTTTAATCCGCCCCTGCTTGCAGATGCAAGTTTGGATGAAGCAGGTGGTGTTTATAACAACTTGTCTAAGCCTTCTCACACTCAGGACTGAGACGTGGTAAAAGTGGCAGACTTAACTTGCAGGTGGGCTGTCCAAACAGCATCACTGCCTCCTTCACCAACTGACATCATAAGGGGCCTCCTCTCGGCAGAGCCAACACACAGGTGTGAGAGATGACTCCCTGTAAACACACAGGACTCAGGGCCACTGTGGGGTCCAGGGCAAACAGCACTGGACTGGGAGTTGGGAGAACTGGGTTCCAACTGCAGCTCTGTGTGACTCAGCCAAGGGCAGTCAACCTCTCTGTGCCTGTTTTCTCACCCACAGAATCAGGCACACCATTCAACATTCCCGAGTTCTGGAATTCTCAGTGCACGTTGGTTTACCCTTAAATATGAAACAATTAGTTCAGGGGGGAAGGGAGGTCAGTCACAGGGCAGTGAGTCTTCTGAAAACACAACCCATCGTCCAAAACTGATTTTGGAGCTGGTGCTGACCTGCGTGGGCTTCCATCCCCATGTCTAGGCAGGGCCTGTAACAATGTTATCACTTTTTAAAACATATGCCTAAACTAGTTCCTATTGCAGACAACTGGCAGGTGCCCAGTTAATAGATTATTCCACCAGACAGTTGAATGCATTGGCCATTGGTCAAAAATGAGGTCACTGCAATCCTATGTGCTATAATTGGAAAAGCCTGATGAGAAACAATTGTCTATTTTGTAACAAATAGGAACCCATATTCTGGTCCCCCTAAATCTGCCTTGCTTGGTGTGTGGTTCGGGAGCAAAGGAAGATCGTGTTCAAGGTCAAGTTGGCTCTGCTCTTTGACTCATCTGTTGTGCACCTGACTGTCCGTGTGTGTTTCACATCAGCAAATCCCCAACCAGATTCCAGATGACCTGCTGGCATTTCTGGCCAACATCGCCAGATCCCTGGTCTTTCTCTCAAACCTGCACAGTTGGAAAAAACGGGTCAGGAGACTCCTGTCCCAGCCATCTGGACACACATACTCAGGGGATATGCGTAATATGAAGCACATGTGCTTTTCTGAAAAACAAAAATAAAAAAAGGTTTTAAGGGACACAGAGCTCTTACTACTGGAGGCTGTGGTGTCCTTCCAGCAGGCAGGCAGGCAGGCATTCCCAGACAGAACTATCCCTGCTGACCCGCTGCAGGTGAGACCTGCACTTTGATTTTACCAGTAATTCAACCACACATTTTTGTCAAGTATTTAATGTCTACCTAAGTAAGCATCTCTACTCACTGCAAACAAAAATCCAGGAGGAAAACTTTCAAAGCCACAGTTTCTTCTCGGCTGCAACCCTTCCTTCCTTCCTCCTTCCCAAGACCGTCTGACTGAACTTGAACCTGACCCTGCTCTGGGCTGGGCCCTCCACACAGGCATTGTGGTTCCTCCCGCCAGCTGCAGCCTGTGCAGACAGAATACCTGAGAACCATGGCCAAAACAGGAAGGCCGGTGCCTCTCTGAAGGGAGGCCTGGGGAGTATCCGTCTCCCAGGCGACTGCAGATAAGAGATGAAGGGGCCGGACTTTCCACACCTCCAGTTACGTTCCAGAGTTTTCCCTTGCCCAGTCAGCCTATCTGATTCATTCTTCATTCATTCACCCAACACACGTATTGAGCACCACTGGTGTAAAGCCCTGAGCTGGGGCGTGGGCACAAAGCAGGTTAAGAGGAACCTCTATCTCAGGGGCCCTCGTGTTGTGACAGCCACTTGGGGCGCCCCTGGCACCTTGCATGCCTCGGGGGCCTCCAGGGAAGCCTCTGCAATCCCAGCGCAGATCCCACCAGCAGGGTCCCTGAGACAATATCATGACAAGCAAAGCAAACAGAGGGCTTGAGTAGGGGAGTGGGCAGAAGATCACCCTGCCCAGCCCCCTCTCCCAGGTTTCACCTTTTTCCCTTAGCACAAGCTGGGGCTTCCAGATGCAGGTCCACTTCCCGGTCCCAAGAACATGTCCTGTCACAGACGACTGGCAGGCTGGCCGTGGTGAATAAACTTTTCAAGACTAAATCATCAACACTGCCCAATTCTGGATCTTCCAAAAGCCTGCTCATTACCAGTCTGCAACAGAGAGTGCCTTTAACTAGACAGTAACTAACTTCTATCCATGATGGCAAAGCCTGTGTTTTACAGAGAGGGATTCGGGCAGTAATAAGGACCCCAGGCTGGGCCAGAAAGCCCCATATAGTAGCTCATTCCAAGGATCCAGCCATGGATAGAGGTAGAGGGAAGGAAGGAAGAGGATCAGAGGAGGAAATGAGAAAATGAGGGAGGAAAAAAAAGGAGTCAGAAACGGATGGGGAGTAAGAAAAAGAAGACAGCAGGAGCAATCTAAAGGGCTTAAAATGCTCCTTGCTGCTTCCCATCCCTCTATGGCCACAAATTCCAGTAGACAGTCTGATGCCCCCACCAGGAGTCCTGTGGTCCTCGTACAGTTCTGAATTAACACAACTTCCCAAGGAATCACCTAAGAAAGTGGCGGAAATTCCCACCCATGCTAGGGTCAGGTTGTCTGAGGCCAACAATGTGGAGGGCAGAGGGCTGAGCATCCTGGCTCCCAGACGAGCCTCACCCCATGCTCTCCAGGGAGAGGGGCGGTGCCTGAGGATCAGAGGTGAGCGTCGGGCTGCGTAGGGAGTAGCCCCCAGCCCTGACCGACACCAGGCCCTGCCTTGAAATCGGTCCTGGTCAGCTAGCTTCTGCTGCCTCTGTCCCTGGTGGCATGTGGGAACCACGTTTTAGCCACTGCAGTACCTAGTTCCAGCTCCTGAACTCGCCTCACAGTGCTCTACCTCCACAGTCTCCTGCTTCCCCGGCAAGCTCTGAGCCCTCATAGTTCTTTTTTTTAAATAAATTTATTTATTTATTTATTTATTTATTTATGGCTGCATTGTGTCTTCATTGCTGCGCGCGGGCTTTCTCTAGTTGCAGCGAGCAGGGGCCACTCCTCGTTGTGGTGCGCGGGCTTATTGCGGTGGCTTTTCTTGTTGCGGAGCACGGGCTCTAGGTGCACAGGCTTTAGTAGTTGTGGCACATGGGCTCAGTAGTTGTGGCTCACGGGCTCTAGAGTGCAGGCTCAGTAGTTGTGGCTCGCGGGCTCTAGAGCGCAGGCTCAGTAGTTGTGGCGCACGGGCTTAGCTGCTCCGCGGCATGTGGGATCTTCCCGGACCAGGGCTCAAACCTGTGTCCCCTGCATTGGCAGGTGGATTCTTAACCACTGCGCTGCCAGGGAAGCCCTGAGCCCTCATAGTTCTGAGCAGGCCGGAGAGGGCCCACAGAGGCTGGCAGGGTCTCAGGAGACCCTTCCTCTTCCTCTGCAGGAGAAGGGGAGCAGTAGAGAATTCTTGGTGGAGGAGAACAATTCCACCACCTTCCTCCAAGGGTATGCCCAGAGCCAGGAAGTAACTGGAAGCACCATGGAATAGCACTTTGGAGCCCAGAGTTCTGGGTTCAAAGTTTAGCTGAGCCACTGACTTTGCAATCTCAGGAAAGTTGCATAACCTCTCAGGACTTCGACTTCCTTGTCTGTAAAATGGGAATAACCATCTCACCCATAGTACTAGGCTGTTTCAAGAATAAAATAGAATAGTATGTGTGAAGTATCTGACACAGAGCTGGCGCTCATTACATCCATACACACAAATAAGCAGGTTCTGCCACATATATGGCCCTTGGCTGAGTGCTGGTCAAGTGGAAAGAGGAGAAAGTCCTCGCGTTCAGGGGCTAAGAGTGAGTTCTTCAGTCTGGTCTCCAGGACTCTGCTAGCCTGAGCAGTGAGGTGCTTGGCCCATCATGTTTGGTTTCTACTCCACTGAGCCTGAGTCAGAGAGTAGAGCAAAGCCTACATGACCAGGGCTCTCAACCCTGGCTGCACATGGAATCATCTGGAACACTTGAAGATACAGACCAACAGGCCCTGCCCCAGTGATGCTCATCCACTTGGTCTGGCGTGAGGCCTGGGATTCTTTTTTTCCCTGAGGCTTCCCTGGCGCTTCTAATGTGCAGGCAGGGTTGAGAACCCCAGGGACAGAGGCTGGGGCCCTCATTTAAAGAGCTCATCAGCAGGGCTGAGAAGACATTGTTCCCTCTCTGCTGGACCAGGAAAGGGGCTGGGTACCAAGGCTTGGGTTCTTGGAAATTACTTCACCTCTCGGGGCTGCTGTTCCTGCATCTGTGAGATGGAGAAAATAACCCTGCCCAGCCTCCCTCACAGGGTCACCTGTGAGGGTTACATGAGATGGTGTGTATACAGCACCACCTCATAAGTAAAATGCAGACGCCAGGACTCCACAAACCATTCTGCATGAAGGAGTCCAGGTTTCCTCCTAGTCCCTCTGTGGGCGGAGAGGAAAGGCTGAGGGAGTTGCCCTGGGACAAGGCTCCCCAGCCCTCAGAGGCCAGAAAACAAACAGCCAGAATCACGACTCCACACAGAGGCCATCCTGGGCACTGCAAGGCCCCACCAGGCAGGCCTTCCTCAGCGGTGCATGGAAAACCCTTCCCAGCAAAGCCACACAGCCCTGCCGAGATGCCCTCGCACATGAGGGAGAGAAGCCCACAAGGAAGGCTCGGGAAGCTGCCCAGAGGGGAGGATGATGCTACAGGGTCATGGTGGCAGCTGGGCCACTGTCTTCATCTCAGGAGAAGAATGGGGTCCCAGGAAAGGGGGCCCCCAGGCAGATGTTCCAGAGTGAGGGTGTCTGCAGACGAGCCATCTTCATATGCTGGGGCAGAAGAGGCTGCAGTGTGGCATCACCATCTTGCACTCAGTGTGCTCATTCCTGCACAAATATTTACTCAGCGTCTGCTATATGCCAGGCACTGTGCTTCCCAGGAAGGCCCCAAGTCTCTCCTCAGTGGCCACAAGTGCAAGCCGACAGCGAGTTCCAGAGAACAGCCAAAGCATTTATGTGTTCATTACACCTTGAGTGGAACAGGGAACAGTCACCTGAAGAGTTTCTGGGGTGTATTCTTGAGTAAAGAATACACATTTTGGGCTTCCCTGGTGGCGCAGTGGTTAAGAATCCGCCTGCCAATGCAGGGGATATGGGTTCGAGCCCTGGTCCGGGAAGATCCCACATGCTGCAGAGCAACTAAGCCCGTGCGCCACAACTACTGAGCCTGCGCTCTAGAGCCCGTGAGCCGCAACTACTGAGCCCGTGTGCTGCAACTACTGAAGCCCGCGTGCCTAGAGCTCGCGCTCCACAACAAGAGAAGCCACCGCAATGAGAAGCCCGCGCACCGCAACGAAGAGTAGCCCCCACTCGCCACAATTAGAGAAAGCCCGTGTGCAGCAATGAAGACCCAACGCAGCCAAAACAAACAAAAAAAAAAGAAGATAAACTCCAAGTCCCTTAGCTTGGCAGACAAGTCCTTCCGTGAGCTGGCTCTGCTTGCTCCTCACACCCTGGGCTCTCTCACTGTTTAATAACATATAACTCTCTTGGGTCTTTGTATAAGCTGCCCTTCTTGCAAGATTTGCTTCCTTCTCTTCTTCTGCTGGCTAAATCCTGTCTCCCCTCAACACTCAGCTCAGAGGGAATCTCCTTTCCTGACTCTCAGGCTGGGTTGAGAGCTTCACCCCACCCCCAGAAGCTCCCAGATTCCCTGTGTAAACCCCTGTCATATTACTTGCCACTACTTAGTAACGGTTTACTTGTCTGAGTCTCCCATGACACTGTGAGCAATTAAAATAAATGAAATGACACATGTCATAACATGGATAAATCTCAAAAACATGTTGGCTGAGAAAAGCAAACTACAAGATAATTCATTCATCTACCATTCAAATATTTATCAAATGAAAGGATCCATGCAGTATGATTAAATGTATGTAACAATAAAATTTTCAAACACTAAACAATAGTAGAAATCAACTGTGCCTGTCTACATACGGTGGAAAAATGAAAACGTACAGGCAGGACATACATCAGCCTCAGGATAGTGGTCGCCTGGGGAGAAGAGGGAGTGGATAAGAGTGCAGCTTAAACTATGTCTGTAATGCTTCATTTATCTTTATTTTTAATAGAGATCTGAAGCAAAACTGGCAAAATATTATCCATGAAGTTTGGGGTGTGGATAGATAAGTCTCTGTTATATTATTTCCTGTAGAGTTGAAGTACTTCATCAGTACATTTTAAAAATTTTAATGAGGAACCAGAGTCTCAAGTGCCCTCATGAACATCCCTGGGGGTCTGAGCAGACTGCTGCAGCCTCTTACCTCAACTGAACTCCCCGGGCCTGGCTGCCGCACTGAGCTGGGCAGGAAGGCAACCTGGAGATGTAAACATTACTTTCATCCTCATTTTTACCGATGAGAAAACCGAGGCTCAGAACATCTGACATTGCTCAGGCCACACAGAGAGGCTCCTAGATTTTAGACCGTGTCATCTGCTTGTACTTTCTCCCCTACTATTTCACCCAAGAGCAAGAACTTAGGTTAAATAGAGCACGGTAAAGAGAATTCCAGAAATAGAAACAGAGCTGCATTCATATGTATTTATAAACCAGTGAGTAGACACATTCTGGGGAAGAAGAGGGTTCAGAGAGGTGCCAAGCTGGAGATACAACCAAATAAGTAATTTAGAGCTTATTGAATGAAATAATGAAGCTTACTGAATGAAAACCAAATGGGTTTGGGTTTTGTCCTATAGGCAATAGAAAACTACTGGAGATGCTTAAGCCGGGGAGCGACATAAGCAAAGCACTGTTTTAGGAAAAGTAACCTGGTTTCAGTACACAGGAGATGTTGGTTGCCTATAGGAGATGGGTGGGAAGGTTCTGGAGGGATAAAGTTAGATTTGCAAATCATCTAAGTGGCCCATGTAAGAAATGACATCTGCTGATCTAAGGTGAGAGCTGTGGGATTGAAAAAGATAGGAGGATTTAAGCTAGACAGAGAAATAAAAGTTAACACCAAGCTTTCCAGGCTTGGGGAAATTCAGAAGATTAGCTAATTATTTGTTTATTGTTTTTTGTGGGGGGAGAGGATGAGGAGGAGACGATAAATAAAGGGAAGAGAAAGAAATTGAGTAGTTCAGTCTTGCTTGTCTCTAATTCAAGGTGACGCTCACACATCCAGGTAGTGATCCACTAGGAGCTGGCGCTACGGGAGCTGAGTTCAAGGAAGCTGGAGAAGCAGGTGAGAGCCCCCTGAGCATCAGTGATGGCGGAAGGCTCTCTGAGGAAGAGAACACAGAGAGAAGTACTGACGGCAGAGGACTGACCCTGGGCCCCCTGCCCACATCAGGGGACAGGAAGACTAAAAGGAGAGCCAAGACAGTGCTGTGTCCTAGAAGAAATAGGAAGACTGAAGGTCTGTGTCTCCCCACCTCCAGATTCACATGTTGAAACCTCACCCTCAATGTGATGGCATTAGGAGGCGAGGCCTTTGGGAGGTGATTAGTTCACGAAGATGGAATCCTCATGAATGGGATCAGTGCCCTTATAAAAGAGACCCCAAAGGGCTTCCTCACCCTTCCTCCATGTGAGGACACAGTGAGAAGACAGCTGTCTATGAAGCAGGAAGCACGCCTGCACCACACATCAAATCTGCCGGTGCCTTGGACTTCCAGCTCTGGAACTGTGAGAAATAAATGTCTGGTATTTATAAGCCACCCAGTCTATGGTACTTTGTTACAGCAGCCTGAATAGACTGAGACAGATGTCAATGGTACAAAAGGGGTGAAGAATAAGAAAGAGCAAAGGTTCTGGATTTGGGGATCGAGAGGTTCTGGATTTGGGAAATTTCACAGACAGCAGAGTCAGGCATGTTGGACCCACTCCTTCTATAGCTCCTGAGCAGTGGCCCTGGCCTTCTTACAGGCAAGCACAAGCCCCCTCCCTCACCAAGCAGAACCAGCTCCCAACCACCGGCTCAGCACGAGGGAAGCCGTGCTGGCCACGGCTGTGCACTGTCCAGCAAGCCACCCCAGTGGAGGTGGCCAAGGCAGACCGCCGTGTACAACATGGGTGTGGGAGTGGAGGGTACTGCAGAGCCAAGCCAGGCAGCAGTCTTCCCAGAGAGCCAAAAAGTGAGGCTTGGAGACGCACCATTTCATTTTTAAATGTAGAACAAAGAATTAAAATGTGCCACATGTCACTTTATTTTCTAAAATGTATTTTCTCTCTATCGGCCTGACTTCTCCAGCAATAAAATCATTTTGGCATGACACTCATCTCACATAAATGAAAATATAATCCAAGAAAACGGTGTTGTAGGAACTTTAAGCCAAGCAAATGCTTGACAGTACCTTGTTTAAATTAAGTTGTCATGCTGTTTAGCTTTTTACAATAATGGAGCTCTGTGTCTCCACAGAGCCTTCTGCAATGATGTATGTTTTGGAAGAAACAGGCGAGGAGGTGGGAAAGGAAGAGGCCCCGAGCTGCCTGCCTGCAGGCTAAGGAGTCAGGAGGTGAGGAAATGGAGGTGAGGAAATGGAGGTGATGAGAAGATCCACTGTCATGGGAAGCTTGGAGATGATATAAGAGATATGACACAGAGGCTTGAGACGTAAGGATGAGATACGACATAGTGGTTTGAGTGGAGGGGAGGACGTGCCAGGTGAAAAACATCAGACTAAAGGAAAGTCTGCATCCTGAACATGAGGCCCCCAGCACTGTCTCCCACCTCCACCCTGCTCTCAGGACTGTGGCAGCCAGGCGTCCCCCTGGCAGGAGACTGGAGAACTTTCTGGAGAATACAAACTGCACCAGAGGAAAGACATACAGAAATTGACATTTGGAAGGCTTCTGATGAAAGAGCCCACTTTGCCACAGGATCACCCCACAGTGATGCCCTCCTGCCAACCGCCACCCACTCTGCACGTAGAACTTCGAATCAGCCTTTCAGGGCCTCTTTCTTAAAAATGAAGGAACGACCAAGGACTATAAGAAAGCTTTGAAGAAAGCTTGCAGCAATTAACTCAGAAAACAGAACAGGATCTAACAGAAACAAAGAAGCCTGGAAAAAAACAGACAATATAGAGAGCAGAAGAAAATTTCAAAAGAAAATAAAACCCCTATAATTTATAGGTTGAAAGAGTCAAAAGGAGATATTATAACCATAAAACAAGAACAGGATATGATTTTAAAATTAACAGAACAATAAAGAGCTCTTGGAAATTAAGGATAGCCAAACAAAAAATTCAGTTGAAAGGTTGTAAGTAAAGGTGAGGAACTCTCCCATAAAGTAAGGAGGAAAAAAAGGAATAAACTATAGAAGAAAGATTAGAAATATAATGATAACAGAAGGTTCAAACCAGGCACTCCAATATCCATCCAACTAGCCAGAAAATTTTAAAAAACAAAGCCAGAGAAAACAAAGAAGAAACTGTCACAGAAATCACTGAAAATTCCAAATGGAAAGTGCCTGGTCCAATTAATAAAAAATTTCATTATGCCATTTTAAATCTCAGGGTAAAGGGAAGATCTTAAGCACTTTGAGGAGAAGAAACAGGTTACCTACCAAGAGGAGAAATCAGAATAGTACCAAACTCCTAGATGCTGCTGAATGGTAGAGGGTAGAGCAACAATGACTTCAAAATTCATGGTTCATGTTTCTTTCCCCACAGCAAGCAATCCTCTGGAAATTCAGTGTGGTATCCCACAATTCAACTTAATTCTGACACTATCTACCTGGAGACAGCATCAGATCCCACAACTAAGGGCTCCATCCTACAAGACTGTCCCCTCCCCTTCAGATGGCACTCGCAAGTCCAGGCTGTCTGTCACCTGTGCTTCTGACCCACAGGCTATAGATTGGAGGTTCCAAAGATCCCTTCCTTGGGTTCAGTTAATTTGCTAGAGTGGCTCACAGAACTCAGAGAAACATGTTTCTTAGTAGATCACCGGTTTATTACAAAGGGATATAACTCAAGGACAGTCAGATGGAAGAGACGCGCAGGGCAAGGTACGGAGCTTCCATGCTTTCTCTGAAATCCACTCTCCCCTCATCTCCATGTGTTTGCCAACCCAGAAGCTCTTCACACCCAGTCCTTTAAGGTTTTTATGGAGGCTTCACTACACAGGCACGACTGATTAGATCACTGGTCACTGGCGTTTGAACTCAATCTCCAACCACTCTTCTCTCCCCTGAGGTGGGGGAGGGAGAGGGCCTGAAAGTTCCAACCCCCAGATCACAAGGTTGGCTCCACTGGTAACCAGTCCCCATCCTGAGGTGCTTTCCAAAAGTCACCTCATTAACATAAAAAAAAGATACCTTATAGTTCTCATCACTGGAAATTCTAAGGTTTTTAGGAGCTCTATGCCAGGAACGGATGAAGACCAAATATATACATATCTTATTATAAATCACAATATTACATAAGGGAAAATTATTTTCAGCCTACATTTTTATATCTCCTACCAATCACATGTGAAAGTGGAAAAGTGACATATTCCATTGTAGACAGAAGAGGATGATCTGGGATCCAGACAACAGGGACCAACACCAGGGAGCAGGGAAGGCAAGTACCAGTATAACAGCTGTGATCAGGCCCGAGATGTCCATCCAGGAGAAGGACAATGAGGAGGGAGTCTCCAAGAGAAAACATAACATAGGGAGCACTGAGGAAAATGCCTATAAGTATTTGAAAGCTCTACAGAGAATTTTTTAGAATAGCGATAATCACCTAGAAAAGAAAGCAAATGAAAAAATGGAATGTAGTGGGTTGACTGGTGGCCCCCCAAAAGATATGCCCAACATCCTAATGCTGGGAACCTGTGAATGTGACCTTATCTGGAAAGAAAAAAAGGTCTATGCAGATATAATTAAGGCTCTTGAGATGAGATTATCCTGGATTATCCAAGTTGGACCTATTTCCAGTGACAAGTTTTCCTTATAAGATACACACAGAGGAGAGACAAGAGGAGGAGAAGGCCATGTGAAGACAGAGGCAGAGACTGGAGTGATGCAGCCACAAGCCAAGGAACTCCTGGAGCCATCAGAAGCTAGAAGAGACAAGGAAGCATTCTCCACAGGCTTTGAAGGGAGTGCGGCCCTGCAAACACCTTGATTTCAGACTCTTAGCCTCCAAAACTGTGAGGGAATAAATTTCTATTGTTTTAAGTCACCAAGTTTGTGGTAATTTGTTAAAGCAGCTTTATGAAACTAATACACAGAGTAAATTTAATTTTAGGAAAAGCTGAAAAATATACAAAAAGAAAGCAATCAGAGTACACGATATGACTCAAAAATTAGTATTTTTACTATCCGTATTACTTTACTACATATAAAAATTAATTTTAAAAGAACAAATGACATGTTAGGAAAATTTTTTCAACATATATAACAAACATTGTCTAGCACTGATATAAAGCTAAACAAATATTTGTTTTATGTTAAATTAATTGCTAAGGTAGAAGAGCTATAAATCATTAAAATGTAAGAAAACCTAAAGGAAAAATAGGGAAAGAGTACAGACAATTCAAAGAAAAATAAATACAAGTGGCAATAAAAATATGAATAATATTACCCTCATTAATGATTTAAGAAAAGCAAATTTTTAAAAAGATCACAATTTTTGCCCATCACGTGGCAGAAATTTAAAAGATTGAACATATCCAACATTGTCAAGGGTTTGGGGAATCAATAACTCTTACATACGGTTACTGGGAGTTCAGAGTGGAAAAACATTATTTCAAGGCCATTTGGTAGAACCTAAAAAAATTTTAAATGTGCTTGACCTACGTCCTATGAGTTCTATTGATAAGCCTTGATCCTCCAGAAATAATCCTTCAAATTTTGTACAAGGATATTCATGTCAGCCACTTGTAACAACAACAAACTGGAAAAACCTAAATATCCATCAATAAATTAATGTTTTATATGGAATATGGAATACTAGGCAGGCGTTAAAAAAAAAAATGAGGGAATCCTAAATGTACTGACATTGCAGGGTGTCCATGATATGTTATTGGCTGGGAGAGAAAGAGCAGCAAAACAATGTAGAATTACATTTTTACAAAGAACTATGTTTACATGTTTATGTATGTGCACATGTGCGTATGTGCTTGTACATGTATAGAAAATAGACTGGAAAGACGTTCACCAATCTCCCTCTGGGGATGGCAGTGCGAAAATGGAATAAGGGGAAAGAATTTTCACTTTTTACTTTATATTTCACATTTTAAAAAATTTTTTACAACATAAAAACATTAATTTTGTCTGAAATAAAAGGAAAAATAAAATTTGACAAGTGTATTTAATTTGTTTTCTGATTTTAAAATTAACTGTTGTGGTTTTGAAATGTGTCTGCAAATTCTTTGACACGTCTCTATTCAAAAGGTGGAAACTAAATCCCCTCCCTTTGAATGAGGGCCTAAGTAACTCATTTCTAACAAATAGCTTGTGGTAAAAGTGCTGCTATGTGATTTCTGAGGCTAGCTCATAAAAAGGATGACTCATTCTTTCTTCCTCTCTCTCTCTCTCTCTCTCTCTCTCTCTCTCTCTCTCTCTCTCTCTCCCCCCCTCCCTCCCTCCCTCGCTCTCTCACTCTCTCTCTCTCATTTGTTCTTGAGGAATCCGGTCACCCCATGACTTGAGGACACTTAAGCAGCTCTCTGGAAAGGACCACATGGAGAGGAACTGAAGCCTCCTGCCAACAACCAATAAAACTTGCCAGTCAGATCCACCAGCTCCAGTTAAGCCTTCATATGTCCGCAGCCCCTGAACCTTATGAGAAACCCTGAGCCAGAACCATTGACCAAGCTATACCCAAATTCCTGGCCCACAGAAAAGGCAAGAAATAATAAGTGTTTATTGTTGTTCTGTGCCACTAAATTTGGGGGTAATCTGTTCAACAGCAATAGCAATGAATACCTATCAATCTCCCTCTGGAAAGCAGAAGTGGGGAAATGGAGGGTTTGTTTTTTTTCACTTCCTACATTTTTACTTTATACATTTAAGATTGTTTGGACCTTTAAAGTCATTTATATTTAAGGAAAGGGAAAGGAATAAAGTTAGACTTAAAAGTATTTCAAAAACTTTTTTTTCCTGACCTTAAAAATAACATTAGTGGAAAAGGACAAAGTTGGAGGACTGACACTACCCACCTCCAAGACTCACTATAAAGCTATAATAATCATAAAAGAGTGGTACTGGAGAATAGATAAATAGAGCAATAAAACAGAACAAAGAGCCCAGAAATAGACTCACACAAATACAGGTAACTGATCTTTGACAAAGGAGCAAAGGCAATTCAGTGAAAACAGGATAGTCTCTTTAACAAACGGTGCTGGAACGACTGAACATCCACATGCCAAAAAAAAAAAAAAAAAAAAAAAATCTAGATATTCACCTTATATTTTCCGCAAAAATTAACTCAAAATGGATCATAGACCTAAATGTAAGACACAAAATTATAAACCTTCTAGAAGATAACACAGAAGAAAATCTAGGTGATTTTGGGTTTAGTAGTGAGTTTTTAGGTACACCACCAAGAGCATAATCCAAGAAAGAAAAAAACTGATGTTAGACTTCATTACAATTAGAAACTTCTGCTCTGCAAAAGGCTCTGCTAAAAGAATGAAAAGACAAGCCACAGACTGTGAAAAATATTTGTAAAATATATATCTGATAAAGGGCTTATATCCAAAATATAAAAAGACTTCTTAAAACTCAACAATAAGAGAACAACCCAATTAAAAAATGGGACCTCACCAAAAATGATATACAGATGTCAAATAAGCATATGAAAACATGCTCAATATCATATATCTTAGGGAATTACAAATTAAAGTAACAATGAGATATCACTATGCCCCTATCAGAATGGCTAAGATCCAAGAAACTGACACCACCAAATGCTGACGAGGATGTGGAGCAATAGGAACTCTCATTTGTTGCTAATGGGAATGCAGAACAGTACAGCTACTTTGGAAGACAGTTTGGCAGTTTCTTACAAAGGCAAATATAGTCTTATCATATGATCTAGCAACCATGCTCCTAGGTATTTATTCAAATGGGTTTAAAAGTTACATCTTCATTAAAAACCTGCATACAAATGTTTATAGAAGTCTTATTCATAATTGCCAAAAGCTGGAAGCAACAGAAATGTCCTTCAATAGGTGAATGGACCAAAAAAAAAAACGAACTGTAGTACGCCTACACAATGGAATATTTCTCACTAATAGAAAGATATGAGCTATCAAGGCACACACACACAAAAACAAAACAAAAAACATGGGGAAACCTTGAATGCATAATACTTAGTGAAAAAAAGCCAGGCTGAAAAGGCTCTATACTGTATGATTTCAACTATATGACATACTGGGAAAGGCAAAAGTATAGAGGCAATAAAAAGATCAGTGGTTGCCAGGAGTTCGGGACTAGGGGTAGGGGACGGGGGTGAAATATATGGATCCCAGGAATTTTTAAGGCATTAAAACTATTCTGTATGATACCGTAATGATGGATACATATCAATATATATTTGTCAAAACCCATAGAACTATACAACACAAAGGATGAATCCTCATCTAAACCATGAATTTTAGTTAATAATAATGTGTTACTATTGGTTCACCAATTATAACAAATGTATCACACTGATGCAAGGTTTTATAGGGGAAACTGGTAGGGAAAGGAGAGAGAAAGGATATGGGGACTTCTGTACTCTGTGCTAATTTTCTATAAACCTAAAACTGTTCTAAAAACTGAAGTCTATTAATTTTTTTTTTTAAATAGCACTAACTAATTGAAGGAAAAGTAGAAACAAGGTAATACAGCCACCCATAATCTCAGCAGAAAGATGACCACTGTTAACACTTGGGCTTAGTTCCTTCCAGTCTCTTTTCCAGTTTTTTTTCCAAATGTCTACACGTATGTCATTTTTTAAAAGAGTTGAAATAATTCTGCTAAACCCATTCTGAAGGTTTATGGTCTAGTTTCAGTTTGGATTTTTAACTGCAAAGAAATTAGCCCATATAAAACACCAGTGATACCAAAAACAGATTCTAGAGGGGCCAGTTACTATGGGAATAATTGAAAATAAATTTCATTTCGCACTACACCCTGGTCATGTACTGACCAGAAGGAAAGAGAAATATTTGGAGTAAGTCAGAAGAGCAGCCAAGAAAACTTCTAATCAAGAAGGCAAATACGACAGCCTACTGAGGTTTCAAAGAAGCCAGTAGCATCACCGTGCAATTTAACTACTTATGCTCTGGCGGCAACCATGTCAGTGGGCGGAAAGGACCCAGGCATGAAGTCTGGAGTGCGCTTTCTCTCTCTCTCTCTCTCTCTCTCTCTCTCTCTCTCTCTTTCCTTCACTGACAGTTTGATGGCCAAACAGCCAGCAGGTCACTCTCAGGATGTGGGCTGTCTCTGCAGCGTGGTGCAAAGCCAGGAAAAAAATCACTCCTTCCCCCCAATGGAGATGCTCCAAATGTTCAGCAAGCTGCAAGGCTCAAGCTGGAGGGATCAGGCTGGACACTGCATTGGCCCTTAGCACTGGAGTGGGCCCTGGGGGCCCACCGATGTACAGGGGTTAACACTTTAGATGCTAGATCATGGGGCAGTCTGGAGGTTCTGGGGGACGGACCAGGATGCCAGAGGGTAGGGGGCATGCAGGGAGCTCAGATGAGTGACTTTTCCCACAGAAGAATCTTAATAGATGAAAAAGCAATAAGGCCAGATGAGGGTGTACCAACTGAACTGTCACCTTCCCGCAACCAACACTTTTATGAAAGACGAGACTGTTTAGAACACACCCCAGGGGCAGCCTTGAAGGGGAAAAGAAGAGCCGCTATCACAGAAAGACAGTGGTAGTGTTCCCACCTCAGGAAAGAGCTCAGCTTTACAGTCAAACAGATCCAGTTTCACACCCAGATCTGCTATGCGTTACTACAAATTATATAATCCTCGCTCTCCTCATCTGTTAAATGGGTATAACTGCTCCTCCCCCATGAGGTTATGATAATGAGAATAAGCCCTGTGAGGTGCTAGCCAAAATGCCTGGCACAGAAATGCCCATCCAATACAGCGGCCGTCGCCGCCACCACCACCATCAGAGGTGGCTGGTCTGTGCTCTTGATCTCTTTCCTTTCTCTTTGTTAACAAAGCTGGTGGCCCCAGCTCCCTTTCTCTGTCCATATTCCAATGTAGATGCCTAGTCACTATTGTCATAAAAAGACAAAGTCCCCAAAGTGTGAAATATCAGGCAGTTATCTTTTTCCTACAGCATCCCAGGAATACTTCCGTACTCTGGAAAACAAAGACTTTTGATGCCAAACCACCCCAAATCACAAAGCTACAAAATTATGGACACTTTGGGTAATAGCGTCTCACTCAAAGCATAGGATTTAGGATTACAGTTGCCAGGTATCCTCAAGGCTGCAGAAAATCCAGGGTTAGAGTAAACAGTAATTGATTGATTATCAATATATGACACCATTTCCAAATGGTGCAAAAGAATACCCTGCTGTTTATTTTCTTTCTTTAAGCTTAGTTAATAGATTCATATTTTTGTTTTGAAAAAACGTAATATTGAAAACTATAGACAATCAAACACATATCTGTCCTGCTCTCCCAGAAACGACAATTGTTAACATTTGTTATGTTTGCATCAAGTCCTTTTTTAAAAAGAAATAAAATATGACAGACAAAATTAAAATCTATTTCCTTCCCAAATCTATTTCTTGCGTAAATCACTATCATGAATTGATCTTTGTCAAATCCAGTTCTACTTAATTCTGGCCTTTATCTAAATTTTCTTGTTGTTTTTTTTTTTTTAACAGCAAGTAAATAAAAAGAAACATGGGAAATGTGCCCAGTGAAGATGTCTACGTGAGGAGGGGCTTTCTGGCCTCTGAAACTGCACCATGACACACCCTTCACCTGCTCGGGAGCAGCACACACTCACTGCCGGGAAAGGCTATTGGGGGTCGTCTTGCAAACCCAGACCTACAAACATCTAGAAAGCAGTGCAGACCCCCAAGAGGCCATCTACTGAAGTCCAAAAGGCTTACCTGGGTCCAGGTGTGTGAAAGAGCCCACCACGAAGTCCAGCGTGGACACGGCCAGCAGAAGCAACAGCAGCAGCTGGAGGCGGATTATCCACTTGACGCCTGCTAGGTTAATCCCCAGCAAGGCCAGAAGCACCGCAACTGAAACTCCTCGCACGGCCCAGAGATTCTTGAGGCTCAGCAGGTCTGAGATGGATTCAGCGAAGCCAGTGATGTACATGGCACCTGCAACACACTGACAGGCAATTCGAGGTAGGAAGAGTCAGCAAGGGAAAAAAGCATCAGGGCTGCCCGGCACCGAGGACCCAGCTCACCTTCGGAATTCAACACCCAGGAACCATCATGGGGGTTAAAGGAGCCCTTCCTGCTCAGGAGTCCTGCCTGGGGCCCCCTTTCTTCTCGTCTACATCTCTCCCACCATCCAGAGGGGAGAATGATTGTCGGTGGTAACTAAGATGAAAAGATTATGGAAGGAAGGAGATGGGATTCTGGGCCAAAGAGACCTATAGACGCCCCTGTGAAGAACTAAATAGAGAAGAGAAGCACAAGGGCGAGTCCCATCTCAAAGCCTTAGAAGGGCACTGGAGCAAACCCCAGTTTTTTCTCTATTTCTTTGCATGTCACTATTATTTTAAAAATTACCTAAAACTTAGAAATAAGAAAAAAAAAGTGGGCAGCACATCCTTCCAATGTCATATGGAACAAAGGCTACCCAAGGACTATCTAAGTGAATGTACTTAGTTCTACTCACTGTTCACTATTGATTAAATGTATTAAATGTCCCAGACTTAGTGAAGTTACATGTTAACTTATGGATTTTTTTTTTTCCTGCAGAGATGTACAGAACTCCTGCCTGGTGGAATAGATAACACAAAAGATTAGGGTTTGTGGTCCTGTAAGACATTAACCGGTTTTGTGTCTAACCTAGCAATCTTATCCTTATATTTATTTATGAAATTGCTGAACTAGGAATTTATGGATTGGATCTGTATCCATCGAGGGTCCATACCTCACTTCTCAATCTTAACATCTTACTGGCTCCTCCACTAATTAATGAGTTAAATAAACCCTTCGGCACATGTTTATTTTATATTTGCCTGAGAGTCATGATGCTACCTCTTAAAAAACCTGAAACATAATTTCAAATAAATATTTGAAAATAACACCAACCTCATTTTCCATAGTTCCTCAGCCCCCTTCTCTTATCGGGTTGGTCCCTTTACCCTCCCCCAGGGCCAGCAGGGCACTCTTATCATTGTCGCTCTGCACTTCTTGCTCTCTCAGGAAACAAATTCTACTCAAACCTCAGCCAAGTTCCTCCTTTTCCATGAAGCCTTTCCTCATCCCCCGTTTTTGAATAAATACTATGCTTACTGCTGGTACCTTGCAATTAATTATCTGGCTCTGTATTCTATTATTATTTCATGCATATAAGTTTGCCCCCCCCACCAAGAATGCAAACATCTTTAAAAAAATTTTATGCTGATTGCGTCTTTTAAAATCCCCTGCATTTGCTAACTACGTTGCAAGCAATCTATAAATACTTTATGATACGTTGACTATATGAAAAATGCTCCGGGAAGCAGACACCATTAAGTTCTAGTCCTTTTATATAAAGACAGGAAGGCTTACATGATTTCTGTGTCTGAGGGGAGCTCACGAAGGAGGCTCCATTCTTCACTGAGATCAGCTCACTTTGCAGCTAGACATAGCATCATTGTCGGTATTCCCCAAATTTAGAGTAGGCATTTCTGTCTGTATTTGGGTGAGGGGGGGAAGCCCAATAAATGCAGGGGAAAGACAATCAGAGGAGGGAGGGAGGGAGGGAGGAAGACAGAGAGAGAGAGAGAGGAATCTATATTTTTCTGCATTCACCTCAGAATTCAAACTTACTCTTGACTAAATGCCAAGAGTGTGATGGTGACAATGATGCTATTTCATCAGTATTTGGCCAGATCAACAGGACTCCTCATGGTCAGATATATCTGAGTTTTATAAACAAATGTTAAAAATGTAGTACTGATTATCGTTTGTACAGGCATCACTTTCCCAGGTGTCTGAGGTCTCTCACATGCAGAGGGTGATGCCAGAACTTGAATATGACTGTTTGCACCTGGAGCTTCCAAGCCGATTACTGAAGTAACCCCAGTAGCGCCCCTCTCTCAGGTTTGTACCTAAAATCACTTTTTAGCCCAAAGATGCCAGTAACAAAAAAAGTAAAATCTCTGGAGGATACGTGACAAGAGCACAGTGGTCGGAAGCATGGCCTATGAAACCAAACTACCTAAGGCCAAATGCCGTGGCTCCCAGCCTTAGCTGTGTGACTTGGGAAAGTGTTTCAACCTCTCTGTGGTTCATGTCTGCCTCTGTGAAACACAGATAATAACAGTACTTATTTCAAAAGGTTATTGTGAGGAATAGAGAGCCCAGAAATAAACCCACACACCTACATTCAATTAACCTTCAACAAAGGAGGCAAAAATATACAAGGGGAAAAAGGACACTCTTCAGCAAGTGGTGTTGGGAAAGATGGACAGCCGCATGTAAATCAATGAAGTTAGAACACCCCTCTCACCTTACACAAAAATAAACTCAAAATGGCTTAAAGACTTAAATATAAGACATGATACCATAAAACTCCTAGAAGAGATCATAGATGAAACATTCTCTGACATAAATCATACAAATGTTTTCTTAGGTCAGTCTCCCAAGGCAACAGAAATAAAAACAAAAATAAACAAACAGGACCTAATCAAACTTACAAGCTTTTGCACAGCGAAGGAAACTATAAGCAAAATGAAAAGACAACCTACAGAATGGGAAAAAATATTTGCAAATGATGCAACCAACAAGGGCTTAATTTCCAAAATATACAAACAGCTCATACAACTCAACAACAAAAAAAACAAACAACGCAATTGAAAAATGGGCAGAAGACCTAAACAGACATTTCTCCAAAGAAAAAATACAAATAGCCAATAAGCACATGAAAAGATGCTCAAATCACAAATTATTAGAGAAATGCAAACCAAAACTACAATGAAGTACCACCTCACAATGGTCAGAATGGTCATCATTAAAAACTCTACAAATAACATATGCTAGAGAGGATGTGGAAAAAAGGGAAACCTCCTACACTTGGTGGGAATATAAGTTGATGTACCCACTATGGAAAACAGTATGGAGGTTCCTCAGAAAACAAAAAACAGAATTACCATATGATCCAGCAATCCCACTCCTGGGCATATACCCAGACAAAACTCTAATGCAAAAAGATATATGCACCCCTATGTTCACAGCAGCACTATTCACAATAGCCAAGACATGGAAACAACCTAAATGTCCATCAACAGATGAATGGATAAAGAAGATGTGGTACATATATACAATGGAATACTACTCAGCCATAAAAAAGAATGAAATAATGCCATTTGCAGCAACATGGATGGACTTAGAGGTTACCATACTAAGTGAAGTAAGTCAGAAAGAGAAAGAAAAATAATATCACTTATATGTGCAATCTCAAATATGACACAAATGAACCTATCTACGAAATAGAAACAGACTCACGGACATAGAGAACAGACTTGTGGCTGCCAAGGGGGAGGTGATTGAGGGAGGGATGGAGTGGGAGGCTGGGGTTAGCAGATGTAAGCTATAATATACAGAATGGATAAAGGTCCTACTGTATAGCACAGAGAACTAAACTCAATATCCTATGATAAACCATAATGGAAAAGAATATTAAAAAAAAAAGAATGGATGTGTATATGTGTGTGTATATATACACACACACAACTGAATCACTTTGCTGTACAGCAGAAATTAACACAATTAATTATTACAATTAATATTGTAAATCAACTATACTTCAATTAAAAAAAAGAGAATTTAAATAGCAACAAAAAGAAGAAGAAGAAGAAGAAACCGCCTTTAAAAAAAAAAAGGTTATTGTGAGGATTAAATGAGATAATTCGTGTAAAGTCCTAGAACAATACCTGGCTCATAGTTAGAGTTGGAGAAATAATAGCCATTGGCATTATCATTATTACTTTATTATTAGCTACTGATATAAAGGAAACAGTAGTTAGCCATGAATTTCATAAAATACTTTGTTAATGCTAAATAGATGATGGTAATGTCACTGGAAATTTGCAACATAAGTTGTAAGTAAGGATTCTTGAAACTGAAGAGACTTACTTTTAAGGGAAAGCTATAACAGCCCAAAATTAAACCACCTTTTCAAAATCTAAGGATTTGGGGGTAAGAGGTAAGGGTAATTATGGAATGTAGGTAAGTAAAAGTATCATAGAGATTTCATATTTGGTATGTGGAGGAGCTAACAAGTAATGTTTTTGTTTGGGAAGTATAGAAAAAGTATAATTATAGCTTCTAAAAGTAGATAATAACTACCCACAGAATGAAAAGCATAGTATCAATAGAACTTCCAAATCAACAAGGGGGAAAATACAACAGAAATAAATTTGAGCCACGTTGGCAAAATATGGAGAAATTTTTAAATTTTCAAATTATCTAGAAAGTAATAAAAAGGATTGATTCTAAAACTTGGGAAGCACATTAATCCTGCATTCAGAAGGGGAAAAAAGTATAATTCTAAATGTTTATATTAGTTTAAAAATGCAGAAAAATACATGAACAAAGTATTAGCTTAAGAAGTGACTTTAAAAATCATTATAAATAAAAAGACAGTAGGAAGAAGTATTTAATAAAAGGATATATGAAATTAATGAAATGAAAGGAAAAAAATGAAAGGATAAAAAGAACAAAAGCTGATTTTTTTTTTGAGATCAATAAAATACATAAACACCTGGCAACCTGATTAAGAGGAAAAGAGAATGTGCAAAATTACAGACTCTTAGAAATGAGAAAAGGAATAAAACTACTCTTACATAAGAGAGTAAAAAAATGAATAGAGAATGTGCCACGAATTACCATACATCCATATTATACAATACTAAGCAACTACTTTAAAAGCATGGATTCAAAGCATTGACCTAGAAGAATGTCTATGACTTCTTGTTCAGTGATAAATAAAAGTCATGGAATAGAGTATGAAATTTGTCCCCATTTTTGTAAAAACAAGCAAGCACTTCAAAAATCCATAAATTCATGTAGATGAGCACAGGGAAAGGTGCTGAAGAGGATGCTAGGTGTTCACACTGGTTATTGCAGGAGGGGAGGGAAACTACGTTTTCTTTAAATTATCTCTGATATGCTAACTAGCTACAATGAACATCATTTTGTAATTTTAAAGCAATTTTATAAAGGAAAATAAAAACAAGCATATTGAGAGTATTATTCTGTTTATGCAAAAACTGTATCTGGGCACATAGAGCGCAGTGCATCTAGGATGCAAGGCTCCCCAACAGCCGGCTCTCAGCCAGTGAGCTCGGGCCTGGCCTGGGCTCCGGCCTCCCCTCGGGAGAGGTGTGGACAACAGCGGCTGCCAGCCCTTCCCCAGAGCAATCCAACCACCCTAGACGTGGTCTCCCTTCCAACCATGAAGCTCCTCTTCATTGGAAAACATCCCTTTCGATTTGTTTAATGTATAAACCTCCCCAGAATTTATTATATTAAAAAAATTTTTTTTATCTGTTCTTAAAGTTTATAATCACAGGCATTCGTTTTTCTCTTTCGTCCTCTACAGAGAATTTCTAACCCTCTGCCACAGGAAGCAGGGGGTGTCACCGCTATATTTTCAGGGTGTAACGCTTCCCTTCCAAGGCCTCTGTTTTTAAAAAATTGCATTTTCACAATCATAGGCAATTTTCTTTCCATCTTTGGGTACCTACCTAGAAAACCAGAGTTGTCCCTCCACACCCCTTCTCTTCTCACACGAAATCCCTAGTTTAAAGTTTGAATTGGTTGGCTGTATGTCCTACATATGGGTTCCCTCCCACAATGCAAACCCCAGGTCCCTGAAAGTTTTCCAGTCCTCCACTGTTTTTACAGAGCCTAGCAAAGAGCAGGTAAGCCATGAATAAATGCTTTTAGACAGGACAGTGCAGGCTGAAGCTGGATATTATGGTGTCCAGGGTAAGCAGCCCCGAAGAAGTGCTCAGGTGAGTGGGGCAGGGAGTGAGGACAGACCCCAGTTCATCGCCTCCTCCACTGGCCCAGGGGTCTGACCCCACACTACAGGCCCAGCACCAACGTCTCAGAGAGATGAACGGGGAAGGGTTTGGGAGGATGCAAGGCAATGGAAAGATTTTGTAAGCTTTAAAAATCATTATTTTAAGCATCTGTATCTCCTAAACGTTGATGCTCTGGGGCAAGGGCCGGCAAACTTTGGCCCTCTGACCAAATCCTGCTGCCGCCTGCTTTGGGCATAAGTTTGATTGGCACACAGTCATGCCCGCTTCAAACTGTCTATGGCTGCTTTCACACTTACACAGCAGAGTTGAGTCACTGTGACAGAGACCTATGACACCCTCACAAAAAACTAAAACATTTACTATCTAGCCCTTTATAGAAGAAGTTTGCTGACCCTGCTCCGGGGCACAACAGGCCACCTCCTCTGGCAATTACTAAAAACACATGAGTGCGTGCATGCCCTGGGATGAGGGAATTAGGGGTAATAAGAACCACGAATAAGGACCCTCAGAAAACCCAACCACATCCTGGAAGAAAAAGATCTCAAATCAATGACATAACCTTCCACCTTAAGAAACTAGAAAAAGAAGAGTGAACTAAACCCACAGCAAGCAGAAGGAAGGAAATAATAGAGACTGGAGCAGAAATAAATGAAATAGAGGTCAGAAAAAGAATAGAGAAAAGCAACAAAACCAAAAATTGCTTCTTTGCAGACAAACCTTTAACTAGACTGACTAAGAAAAAAAGAGAGAAGACTCGAATGATTAAAATCAGGAATGAAAGGGAGGCCATTGCTACCAATCTTACAAAAACAAAAAAAAGATTATAAGGGAATCTATGAATGATTATACACCAAAACATTAGATAACCCAGATAAAATGGACAAATTGCTAGAAAGACACAACCTACCAAAACTCAAGAAGAAACAGAAAATCAGAATACGCCTATATAAGTAAGAGACTGAATTAGTAATCAAAAGACTTCCTGCAAAGAAAAGCCGAGGACCATATGGTTTCACCACCAAACTCTACCGAACGTTTAAAGAAGAATTAACACCAATCCTTCACAAGCTCTTCCCAAAAATAGAAGAGGAGGGAACACCTCCCAACTCATTCTGTGAGGCCAGCATGAACATGACACCAAAACTAGACAAAGATATCACGAGAAAGCTACAGACCAACATCCCTCATAATATATAGGCAAAAATCCTCAACAAAATACTAGCAAACTGAATCTAGCAACATATAAAAAGGATTATGCAGCAGCCAAACCCTGATTAGAAAGCCCACCCAGCTCAACTGCCGAAGAAGCAGAGGCATGGAGAGGACACTGACCAGAGGGGCACCAATGTTTCTGGCTTTTCTTAGAAGTTTTTTGATTACTAATTCAATCTCTTTACTTATGTAGGCGTATTCTGATTTTCTGTTTCTTCTTGAGTTTTGGTAGCTTGTGTCTTTCTTTGTGAGCACCTTTCCTCCAAGTCACCTCACATACAGGAGGCTTCCTCTCTCTGGGAGGTGGGGAGGCCCAAACATCAGCGCTGGTCCCCTGTCTGTGGTATCTGCTTCACGAGTGGAGCTTTTTGTCTACCCAGAGAGCAGGGAAAGTGAGGACTGCTGTTTGTCCATCTTGCAGCCTGCTTGGCTATAAAACAGCAGAGAAGTAAAAAAAAAAAAAAAAAAAAAATTTATATACAAATCCCCAGGGTAATAAAGTAAACTGACAGTTTATTACTCACCTCCAAACTACCATGCTTAAAGATGTTTCTCCATAAAGGCAAGTGGTTTTTAAGAGTGCACTGACCATGTGTCTGCCTTCCACACATCTCTCCTACACACACACACACACACACACACAGCTTTGTGCTGTTGGAGAATCAGATGTATTTTTGCTACAATACCCTGCCCCTGCTGCTTTAAAAATAAAAGAAACAGACCAATACTTTCTTTGAGGAGACTCTTGTACTCTTACTTAGACAGATTCTTTTAACTGTTTTTTCAGCCACCCACCACCCTTTGCACCATCATTAAAGCCTTTTTCAGTCCAAGAAGTGCTTACAAAGAGCTGCTTCTTAATGTCTGCATTTGCTTCCTCAGCATTAGGTCACCGTCCCTGTGTTTTAGCTAAACACGCTTCAGTACTTCTCCCTACTCAGTGGTTTTCTGAGGGCCTCCGTCCACTCTGGTGAAGGGCCTCCTCATTAGTATTCTCCTTCTCAGACAGAGCATCCACACAGGGGCTTTCAGCCTCCCTGTTCAGGCCATCAAGCTATCAATGCGCCTAGAGCTCCGGTTCATTTGAGAACAGCCTGCTTCTAAGGAAGTCCTTGGCACAGGCAAAATGTCCCCTTTTCAGTGTAAAAGTGCCCCCGGGACTGGGCCACCCAGCTGCCACCCCGGCTCCGGCCACTGCTGTACACTCCCCTCCCTAGAACAGCCTGTAAGGATGGTCCCAGCCCAGACCCAGCTCCCTGGTGGAAGCAGGGCTCCAGAGGCAAAGGGGGCGGAAAGGAAAGAGCCCTGGACTAAGGGTCAGGGCCCCGGACTACCAGCTTGGTTCCACTCTGAGCTCCCCGCAACTGCCCCCTTGCCTGTCACCAGGTCAGAGGGGAACGTGGATGAGAAGAAGGTGGCAGAAAGAAAGGCAAGGTAAGCGATTCCACTGACCAGTGGCCTCACCTGTCCAAACACGTACAGCAGCCCGATGGCGCCTCCGGTCTGCCCGCCGAGGACCGCCGCGATCATGGAGTAGACGCCGCCGGTGCCCACGTCGCAGTGCTCCCCAACCCCGATGCCGGACAGCACTGTGACCAGGGCCACCAGGGCGACGAAGGACACCAGAAACACACCCATGAGCACTCCCGTGTTTCCCTGCGGCGGAACAGCAAGGAGCCAGGTCAGGGTTAGGGCACGGAGGGAGCACTGCCCACCGCTCCCACGCCCCCGGGGGTGGGCCCGCTGGAAAAGGACGAAGGCAGGGCCACAGGAGTAAGGCCTGGAAGGGACTCCAGACGAACGTAGGGTCCCTGCAGCGAACTCTTAGAGCCTTCCCAGCGCCGACAATGTCACGTCGAAGCCACGCCATACCCTCTTGAAGCGCCTCCTGGTCTCTCCCCTCTCCACCTCCCCAGGCCCCCTCATCCCTCTGCCGACAGCCCTCCCCCAGACGCACGCGGCGCCCCAGCGTAAAGTCACGTGCCCCCTCGCCCCACCCCCACCCCCACCCTCCTACCCATGCGGATCCCCTGCCTGGAATGCCTTTCTGCCCATTCCTCCTCCTTGGCAGGCTCACTCCAACGCATCCCTCAAGACAGGGGTTAGAGTTTCCTCCTGCAGGAAGCTGTCCCCGGGAGCCTTCCTCTGGCTCCAGTAGTGCCCAGGGCTTAGTGCTTATCACAGCACTTATCACACTGAGTCTTGTTCCCAAGCCCGTCTTTACCTCTGCACTGCCAAGAGAGCAGGATTAGGTTTGGGGTTTTTTCCCTAGCTTTCCCCATTTCTCTTTCATTTGTGTGCACAGCATTCTTCCCGCCCATACTCCATCTACTCTCTTCTCGCACTTCTGACATTTAAAAATGCTTATCACCTGCAAGTTATTTGAACGTTTAGAAGTTCACTGCATTGAAAAATTGGTTTATTTATATGAAAGACCTTTTATAAATGAGTAGAGAAGCATGGGGAGGGGGGAGAAAAAGAGGTAAATATTTTCTTTATTTCTATTTTGACATCTATTGATATTTAGATGGAGGTTGGAGAATGAAGTGGGATTATTGTATTTGTTAATCTGTTGGATTTTCAGCTGAGAGTAATGCCATACCAAGCAAAATTATAATTCTGTTAATAGAGAAGGGGGAAAAAAATGGATCTAAAGCTTGCCACGGTAGACTATATGGTACCTAAAGGACTAGGTTATATTCAGTTATGTTTTATTCAGTTACTTATTTTGCTGTTTTTATATTTTTAATGAACTTATATAATTACTATTTTCTTCCTTTGTTTGTGCTTTTAAATTGTCTACATGGGATAATTTTTAAAAGTCTGTACCAGTCTTTAAGTTTTCATACCCAAACTGCCACTTTAACGTTTTTCAAATTATAAATATGCTGCCAAATTATTCTTTAGAATTAATATTTTCTATTTAAAAATGACTTGGGCATGACCTCTACTTATTTTAATTTTATGCTATCCTCTAGAAGCTCTACCTTATTTTTGGCATTTCACATTTACCTTTACTTCCATGTTCAAATATGATTTTTCAGGTAAAACTAATGTCAGAATTGAAAAGGAGAGATCATTTTAGGGCAAAAAGATGTATTTGTGTGGTAGCAGCCTCAAAGATGGTCCCAGTGGTCCCCACCTCCTGGCATTCGTGCCCTTGTGTAATCTGCTCCCCTTGAGCGGGGGCTGGATGGAATGACTCACTTTTAATGAGCAGAGCCCTGCAGAAGAGATGGGATGTCACTTTTGAGATGAGCGTATGAGAAGACCGTGGCTTTCATCTTGGGCACTTGCTCCCTCCCTCTCTCTTAGGTTGCTGGCCCTGGGGGAAGCCAGCTGCAGTTACTGAGGCAACCCTATGAAGAGGCCCACGTGACAAAGCCTGACAACAACCTCACAAGTGATCCTGGAAACAGACCCTCTGCCAGTGGAGCCTTCAGATGAGAGTGCAGCCCTGACTGACAGCTTGGCTGCAACCCCATGAGAAACCCTGAGCCAGAGGCACCCAGCTAAGTTGCTCCTGGATCCCTGAACCACAGTAATGACAAGACAACACATATTTGTTGCTTTAAGCCACTAAGTGTTGGGATAATTTGTTATGCAGCAATAAATAATTAATACAACTTGTACTTCACTTTGGGGATGGGACTGACACTTCTGGATAGCCATTTCTCAAAAAAGTCACTCAGCGAGAGGGTTAAGAGGAGGCCCTAAGATTCAAGAACAGAAATAGAGAGAGCTTACCCTTCTCTCCTTCCACTGTTCCATAAGCAGCCCCTGCATGAGGCAGAGCCCAGGGGCCCAGGCTGTCACTGCCAGGCCTTCCTCTGCCACAGCAGTCAGGTTGCTGGGCCTCCCCTGGACACAGGCTGGAGAGGTGCTGGGCAGTGAGGTGGCTCCCAGGAAGGGGAAAAACCAGAGGTTGATCCCAGAAGCCTGAGAATGCCTGCCAGGACAAGGCATCTGAGTGGAGGATTTGTGTTTTTGTAAGTGGGGGCCCCTGAAGTTTGGGAGGAGTATGAGAGGCATCCACACCAGAGAGGTTGCTAACCTTGCTCTAAGCTTTCCACACATTAATAAAGAAAACTTTCAGACCCATCCTGGCTATGGCTAAGGCTGAACCCTGAGCTAAGGGCCTGGGTATGGAGTAGAGCAAGGGCTGAGGAAGGTCTGGACTCAACCAACCAGGCCTCCTAAGAGGACTAAGAACCCCATACACCCCACTACAGTGAAGCTTTCATCCCCTGGAATTTGCAGATGTGATGGTTAACTTTATGTGCCAACTTGGCTAGATTATGGTGACCAGTTGTTTAGTCAAACACTAGTCTAGAAGTTGCTGTAAATGTATTTTTAAGATGTGATTAACATGTACAATCAGTTGACTTTTTTTTTTTTCTTATCTTCTGGCCACGCCACGTGGCATGTGGGATCTTAGTTCCCTGACCAGGGATTGAACCCGCGGCCCCCTGCATTGGAAGCGCGGAGTCTTAACCGCTGGACCGCCAGGGAAGTCCCAAAATCAGTTGACTTTAAGTAAAGGAAATTACCCTCCATAATGTGGGTGGTTCTCATGCAATCAGTTGAAGGCCTTAAAAGCAAAGACTGAGGTTTCCCAAAGAAGAAGGAATTTGGTCTCCAGACTGCAACATAGTAGTTCTGCCTGAGTTTCTAGGTTTTGGACTCAAAAAACTGCAACATCTATTCTTACCTGCATCTCACTTATCCTACAGATTTGGGACTTGCCAGCCCCCATAATCGTATGAGCCAATTTCTTATCATAAACACACACCCCTCTCTCTCTCTACCTCCATGAGATGATAGAAAATATATACAGCTGTCCCTAGGTATCCACAGGGGATTAATTCCGGGACTGTCTCGGATACCAAAATCTGCGGATGCTCAAGTCCCATAGTCAGCTCTTCCTATCTGCAGTTTCCCTTCCACGGATTCAACCAACCGTGGACTGTGTAGTACTGTATTATTTATTGAAAAAAACCCGAGCATAAGTGGACCGTGCAGTTCAAACCCATGTTGTTCAAAGGTCAACTGTATATTGGTCTCTGCACCTGGTTCCTGGCACAGAGCTCCTGAAACTTTGTCATTTCTTAAGTGATAAGAGCACTAGAAGCATCTCTTGTTCTAACATTTGTCTTTGACTCCATCCCTGACACGGGGCTCCTAAAACCCTTGTAAATTCCTAAGCGATAAAAACACAAGGAGCATCGTTTCTTCTAACGAGGTGGCTGTCAGTGGGCTCCTGGATGGCTCCTGGATGGGGGCTGGTCACCAGAAAGACCAAGCCGCGATTAGAAGCTTGGAGTTTTCACCACCACCACCCCCAACACACAAATACACACTTCTCTAGAGAGGGGAGAGGGGCTAGAAATGGAGTTAATAATTGATCATGTGTGATGAAGCTGCTATAAAAATCCCCAAAGAATGGGGTTTGGAAAGCTTCCAGGTGGGTGAGCATAGCCACATACCAGGAGAGTGATGCACCCCAACTCCACGGGGACAGAAGCCCCTGCTCTTGGGACCTTTGCAGACCTTGCCCTAGGTATCTCTTCATCTGTCTTTATCATAATCCTTTAATAAGCTAATAAACAAGTGTTTCCCTGAGTTCTGTGAGCTGCTCTAGCAAATTAATGGAATCTGAGGGGGGGCGGGGTGGGTCGTGGGAATGGGGTGGGTTGTGGGAACCCCGGATGCGCAGCCTCAGTCAGAAGCATAGGTGACAACCTGGACTTGTGATTGGCAGCTGAAGTGGGTGGGGGCAGCTTTATGGGATGGAGCCCTTAACCTGTGGGATCTGATGCTCTCTCCAGGTAGTGTCAGAATTGAGTTACATTGTAGGACACTCAGCTGGTGCCACAGAATTGCTTGATGTGGGGAAAAATCTGGTGACCAGCAGCGTCAAGTGAAGTGTTCCGTGTGAAAGTAGGGAGAAAGGCACGGAGGAGAACCATAGGGTTTTACAATTTCTTCTCCCGCCTCTCCCCCTCCCCCTCCCCCTCCCCCTCTCTAGGCAGGGCATCAGACGAGTTAAAGAACACCAGGAAAGCTGGAGAGGGTCACAAACCGGAGGCAAACTTGCCATCAGCCTGCTCTCCCTGACCCACCTCTAGTCCCACCCACAATGTGCCCTGACTTCTGTGCTCATATTCCTGTAGGTAAATCCATGGTGAGGCTTCCACAGGAACTTCTGTCTGAGGCCCAGGTTCTCAGGATTCTCATTTAAAAAGCAATACTAGCTACTCAATGTACTTGATCTTGTTCTGTGCTTCCGGAGCATCGGTGCTTCAGGAATCTGTTGACTACACTGTGGAATACCCACGGGTGACAGAGCTTTCCATGTCCCAGGCCCACAAGAGGCTCCAGGGCCACCAGCTCATCACTCACCACCAGCCAGCCAGTCCTCAAGAAAAGGACAACCCCAAAAATGTTGATCATGCAGGACGTGAACACACCATCCCAGGTCCCGAACAGCACTGGTTCCCATATGAACAGCTGGATCTTCCACCAGGGCTGGGGCTGGGCCAGGGCCTCCTGAAAACAGGGCACACAGGAGTCAGCTCAGCAGCAGTGGGGAGGGCTGGCGCGGGGAGGGGAACGGAGGTGGGTGCTGGGAGAACTCAGCTTTAAAGCTCTCCTGTTGGGCCATGCCCTGCAGGCCTGTGCGCATAGCAATTCCTGTGCCGTGAGCAAACTCGGTTCCCTTTCCTTCTGGCCACTCGGGAGACTGCATTTCCCAGTCTCTTTACAGGCGGTGTGGCCACATGATTGAGTTCCGGCCACTGGGATGCGGGTTAGCGCGGGATGCTGGGCTCCAGCTCTGACGGCGGTCAGGAGCTCTGGGTGACGCCATCCTCCCTTTCAGTCTCTCCCTTCCTGGTGGGAAGAGCAGCTTCCAGCAGTTACTAATCTTTGGGGAACCTTCCTTTACTTACCTTTTTCTCCTCTGGCCCTTCTAACACTTCTGTAATGAGTTCTATGTATTAAATTCCCTCTGTTTAAAAAATCTAGGGCAGTTTCTGTGTTCCTGACTGAACACTGGCTGGTACGGTGATCCCTAAGTGCCCTTCCATCCCATACCCCAGGATCCCAAGGCATCATTTGGCAGTTGTCTAGAATCACAGGCTAACAAGTGGTGAAACAGATGCTTTCCTCATTTTTCCAATTCAAAAATAACAAAGGCACTTACAGTACACTCATACAGAAACTCTTTACTAAAAAGACTAAACCTTATGGAAATACTAAAACGATCTTAAACAAAATCAGTAGCCACTCATACGATGAACTGCTCCTGCATAGGTTTAGTAATTAATCTAAATTCAGACATCACTGGAGTCTTCCAATGGCCTCAAACTACTGCAGCAGTGATGAAACGTTTCTCGTCTCGGGGTGGGGAAGGGAGGCACCCAGCTAAGACCCACTGTGTGCACTAAGCCTAACTGGTGCATGTATGTGATCTATAACCTCAGGGAGATGGCAGAAAAGTCAAGGGACAGGGGAAATCTAAGGTCCAGAGTCAGGGGCAGGGGCCCTGAACAGCTGAGAATGATGGGTGCGCTCATGATCTAGGACCAAGGCCAGAAGCCAACTATGCTCAGTCAAAACAAAAGGAGAGGATCCCAGCTTCCCCCCTTGTATCGTACACCTACAGATGAAAAAAGGGCCTCAAGAAATCATCAGGGCCATCAATGAAGCCACGCAGGACAGATGGGCCGGGGGACTCCTGACACCAGCTGGAATACCTTTCATCTCTGTATATTTCTGTGCATCTGTCTTTTGCAAACCACTAATGAGGAATCTCCTGAAAGTTAATAAACATGAGAACAGTGATCGTGGCTCAGAGCAAAGACCCTGCCAACCTATGCTTATCTTTGAACAAATGGTACCAAGGGACTCTGTGGTAAGTAAGATTGTTTTCCAGGATCCTAATCTCAAAACTCAGGACCTGGCCCAACTTCCCGTCTCTGCTTGTGTTCGCTTCCTACCATGGCTTGTTACAGGCCTACTATTTATTAGAAACAGTCATAACAATAGCAACTATCAGCAACACAGAGTAATAATTTAGACAGTGCTTTCAGCTTCCACATCAATTCCTCCCTTTGGTGCTCAGGTCACCCCGGGAGCGAGGCAGGGAGAGGGCCCCTGTCTACAGCCAGCCGAGGAAAGCGAGTCCTGGAGAAGAGACACAACCAGCCTAGGTCCACAGTTGGGGTTTGAATTCCCCAACCCAGACTGTAAAACCTGCACCACAGGTCACAGGCCCTTTTCTCTCCTAAATTTCAATGTTTCAGGTGCAATTTCTAACATCCTGGATTTCGCTTAATTGTGAGTACCTCTGCTTCACCCTTAAAATTCTTGTTGTGATTTTAGAAACTGTATTCCTCTGTCATCACAGCCTTCATATTTCCCCTGTAAAACCTGTTTTGTTTGTTTATTTACCTAATGGGCGTATGAAAAACTTTCACTCCCTGGATCTCACTGGACTAAATCAGCCTTAAAGGTGCTTCACAGATGAATGAGGCCAAAACTTTAGGAGACTCTTTACCCTAAGAATAAAGGTGTAAGTGAAGGTATACATGGTTTGAAATGGGTTTGGTGCCCAAGTCATGACAGTTTATTTCAGGACATTTAGAGGAGTGCACATACCTTTTCTTACCAAGTGACACAAGAACACAATTAAGTCTTCCCAAAGCCTGCTCATCTGATACTGGTAAGAAGCACCTAAGTTTGACCCAAGGTTGGGGCCCTGATGTTTTGAGAGAGAGAGAGACATAAGCCAGTGAGAGAAAAGGAAGAAGAAACAAAAGCACCAGAAAGGGGAGCTAGGATGAGACGGAGAACCCTAGAATAAAATGCCAAATAGGTACTCGGGAGACCCCAAGGGACAATTTCCAGCCCCCCCGCAGACACGCTGCCGCCAACATCAATACAGGACGCCAGCCCGGGGCCCATGCTTGTCACCTCTCCCTGGCCCACCGCACCCTCCAGCCTCCCCACTTACAGGACGCCCTCAGCCTTCTGCACTGCCCCAGGGTTGGCCTTGTGGAGAGTACTGGCCTGACAGGCAGCTCAAACCAGCTCCCTTGCATAGTAACTACCATCGGGCCGGCCCAATTCTGACACCAGTGCCAGTGGGGGGCGGTTTCTCCTACACCAAGCAATTCTCTGACACCAGTGGGTGTCCCATAGTTCAAGACAACTCCGACACTGCCCGCCCAGAGACGGTGCCATCCCACAGTCAAGGGCTCAGTCCTACCAGACTGCCCCTCAGATGCCAATCCCAAGTCCACGTTGTCACTATGCTTCTGACCCACGGGCTACTGATCAGAGGTTCCCACCACCCCCGTCTTGGGTTCAGTTAATTTGCTAGAGCGGCTCACAGAACTCAGACAAACATTTTACTTACTAGATTACCAGCTTATTATGAAAGGATATGACTCAGAAGCCACCAGATGAAGGGGGGGTTTAGGGAAAGGTTTGAGGTCTATGCCCTCTCCCAGCGCAGCACTCTCCCATCATCTCCATGTGGTCACCAACCCAGAAGCTCTCCAAACCCTCTTTTCTGGGTTTTTCTGGAGGCTTCATCACATAGGCATGACTGATTAAATCACTGGTCATTGGTGACTGATTTAACCTCCAGCTCCTTTCCCCTACCCTGAAAGTTCCAACCCTCCAATCACATGGCTGGTTCCTCTGCAACCAGCCTCCATCCTAGGTGATTCTAAAAGTCACCTCGCTAATATAAACCCAGTGGTGGCTGAAGGCATTTGTTATGAATATCAAGACACCTCATCACTCTTATCACTTAGGAAATTCCAAGGGTTTTAGGAGCTCTGTGCCAAATATCTATTTATTATAAATCACAGTATCACAACTGGCTACTCCCCAACCCTGCTGTCTGTCTGTCCTGCCAGCTCTCTCCGATTCCCTTCAGCTCTTGCTCAGATAGGCTGCGGGCAGAGCCATGTCTGCAGCATAAGCAGACATCCAATAGGAGGACAGAATATCAGCTTCTCCCCCCCACTCAGGGACCGCATGCCAAAGCCCCTCCTTTATGGGAGGGTAAGGAAGCTCATCTCGTCTCAAATATGCCCTCCCACAAAGGCTGTGGCTCACAGACTCTCCCTTTGTGCCTCTCCCTAGTCATTTCTGTTGCCCAGGGAGAGGGCGGTGGAATAGCTGGGGTGACAGGGGGTGATAGTTGGGCCAGTTCTGGGCTATCTTGTGCTTGGTACCAACTGTTGATAACTCTCTTAGAACCTCATTGTCTTCAGATTTGGGCCCCAGTCATCAATTCCAAAATAACAAGAGTCTCATTCAACACTCCATGACACAGACATGACAGGTTGCGGGGAAAGGCAGGTGGCAGTAGGATGTGTGCTGTGCCCAGGATGGAGGCTACTGGGAAGCAGGGGTGGAAACTAAGAAAGAAGAGACAGAAAAGTGAGGGGCAAAGCAATCCCTCAGAAAGGGGACCACAAACATCCTCAAGGGGCAGGTTCCTCTCTTTCCTGAGGACCCTCAGGTTGTCAGGGGCAACTTGGCAGGTTCCAGGGCACAGAGACTTGGAGTCTGGCCGCGGGTGATCGCACCTGTGTGCTGCTCGTTGCTAGGGCTTTCCTTCCCAACCTCCCAGAACAAGGAGCCAGGCCCTCTAAGCCCAGGGCTGCACCCCACACTGGAGACACCATGGCCACCTCGTGGGTGTTTTAGTTCAGAGGTAGAAGTCCTTCTCCTGTGAGAATCCTCACACTTGAGCAGGGCATCT